>NW_027442146.1:0-1316427 GCF_048569485.1 Anomaloglossus baeobatrachus | reverse complement strand
CAAAAAAGTGCACGTTTGTTATGATGTCCAAGATGGGGACCAGGATGTGGACATAATAAAAAATTAGGGAACATGATAGGAGACATTTCTACAATACATATAATCATTCTTATCTATCTAATACGATGATAACAGCTCTCCATATCTGCAGTCCACCACAAGGACCACCCTCTCTAATCCCTGAAAAATGAAATCATCCTCAGTGATGAAGAGAGGGGGCTAAGTGCCCCCAATGGTCTCAGAGCATTGACTCTTCTAAGAGTCCTAAGAGTCCTGCTCACACTGATGGGGTGCAGCTGTGGGACCCTATTTTCAGAGATGATGTCCTCCACCCAACTCTCAAAAAGCTGAAAGGGTCTTCAGTAGAGATGGATAGTCGAGCTGGGCTATCAGACGGTCACCTCTGTAGCTGTAGTGTCATTTTTCCTATGGTCCAATGTGTAAATTAAACAAAAAAGTGCACGTTTGTTATGATGTCCAAGATGGGGACCAGGATGTGGACATAATAAAAAATTAGGGAACATGATAGGAGACATTTCTACAATACATATAATCATTCTTATCTATCTAATACGATGACAACAGCTCTCCATACCTGCAGTCCACCACAAGGACCAGCCTCTCTAATCCCTGAAAAATGAAATCATCCTCAGTGACGAAGAGAGGGGGCTAAGCGCCCCCATGGTCTCAGAGCATTAACTCTTCTAAGAGTCCTAAGAGTCCTGCTCACACTGATGGGGTGCAGCTGTGGGACCCTATTTTCAGAGATGATGTCCTCCACCCAACTCTCAAAAAGCTGAAAGGGTCTTCAGTAGAGATGGATAGTCGAGCTGGGCTATCAGACGGTCACCTCTGTAGCTGTAGTGTCATTTTTCCTATGGTCCAATGTGTAAATTAAACAAAAAAGTGCACGTTTGTTATGATGTCCAAGATGGGGACCAGGATGTGGACATAATAAAAAATTAGGGAACATGATAGGAGACATTTCTACAATACATATAATCATTCTAATCTATCTAATACGATGACAACAGCTCTCCATACCTGCAGTCCACCACAAGGACCACCCTCTCTAATCCCTGAAAAATGAAATCATCCTCAGTGACGAAGAGAGGGGCCAAGCGCCCCCCATGGTACCAGAGCATTGACTCTTCTAAGAGTCCTAAGAGTCCTGCTCACACTGATGGGGTGAAGCTGTGGGACCCTATTTTCAGAGATGATGTCCTCCACCCAACTCTCAAAAAGCTGAAAGGGTCTTCAGTAGAGATGGATAGTCGAGCTGGGCTATCAGACGGTCACCTCTGTAGCTGTAGTGTCATTTTTCCTATGGTCCAATGTGTAAATTAAACAAAAAAGTGCACGTTTGTTATGATGTCCAAGATGGGGACCAGGATGTGGACATAATAAGAAATTAGGGAACATGATAGGAGACATTTCTACAATACATATAATCATTCTTATCTATCTAATACGATGACAACAGCTCTCCATACCTGCAGTCCACCACAAGGACCACCCTCTCTAATCCCTGAAAAATGAAATCATCCTCAGGGACGAAGAGAGGGGGCTAAGCGCCCCCCATGGTTTTAGAGCATTGACTCTTCTAAGAGTCCTAAGAGTCCTGCTTACACTGATGGGGTGCAGCTGTGGGACCCTATTTTCAGAGATGATGTCCTCCACCCAACTCTCAAAAAGCTGAAAGGGTCTTCAGTAGAGATGGATAGTCGAGCTGGGCTATCAGACGGTCACCTCTGTAGCTATAGTGTCATTTTTCCTATGGTCCAATGTGTAAATTAAACAAAAAAGTGCACGTTTGTTATGATGTCCAAGATGGGGACCAGGATGTGGACATAATAAAAAATTAGGGAACATGATAGGAGACATTTCTACAATACATATAATCATTCTTATCTATCTAATACGATCACAACAGCTCTCCATACCTGCAGTCCACCACAAGGACCACTCTCTCTAATCCCTGAAAAATGAAATCATCCTCAGTGACGAAGAGAGGGGGCTAAGCGCCCCCCATGGTCTCAGAGCATTGACTCTTCTAAGAGTCCTAAGATTCCTGCTCACACTGATGGGGTGCAGCTGTGGGACCCTATTTTCAGAGATGATGTCCTCCACCCAACTCTCAAAAAGCTGAAAGGGTCTTCAGTAGAGATGGATAGTCGAGCTGGGCTATCAGACGGTCACCTCTGTAGCTGTAGTGTCATTTTTCCTATGGTCCAATGTGTAAATTAAACAAAAAAGTGCACGTTTGTTATGATGTCCAAGATGGGGACCAGGATGTGGACATAATAAAAAAATAGGGAACATGATAGGAGACATTTCTACAATACATATAATCATTCTTATCTATCTAATACGATGACAACAGCTCTCCATACCTGCAGTCCACCACAAGGACCACCCTCTCTATTCCCTGAAAAGTGAAATCATCCTCAGTGACGAAGAGAGGGGGCTAAGCGCCCCCCATGGTCTCAGAGCATTGACTCTTCTAAGAGTCCTAAGAGTCCTGCTCACACTGATGGGGTGCAGCTGTGGGACCCTATTTTCAGAGATGATGTTCTCCACCCAACTCTCAAATAGCTGAAAGGGTCTTCAGTAGAGATGGATAGTCGAGCTGGGCTATCAGACGGTCACCTCTGTAGCTGTAGTGTCATTTTTCCTATGGTCCAATGTGTAAATTAAACAAAAAAGTGCACGTTTGTTATGATGTCCAAGATGGGGACCAGGATGTGGACATAATAAAAAATTAGGGAACATGATAGGAGACATTTCTACAATACATATAATCATTCTTATCTATTTAATACGATGACAACAGCTCTCCATACCTGCAGTCCACCACAAGGACCACCCTCTCTAATCCCTGAAAAATGAAATCATCCTCAGTGACGAAGAGAGGGGGCTAAGCGCCCCCCATGGTCTCAGAGCATTGACTCTTCTAAGAGTCCTAAGAGTCCTGCTCACACTGATGGGGTGCAGCTGTGGGACCCTATTTTCAGAGATGATGTCCTCCACCCAACTCTCAAAAAGCTGAAAGGGTCTTCAGTAGAGATGGATAGTCGAGCTGGGCTATCAGACGGTCACCTCTGTAGCTGTAGTGTCATTTTTCCTATGGTCCAATGTGTAAATTAAACAAAAAAGTGCACGTTTGTTATGATGTCCAAGATGGGGACCAGGATGTGGACATAATAAAAAATTAGGGAACATGATAGGAGACATTTCTACAATACATATAATCATTCTTATCTATCTAATACGATGACAACAGCTCTCCATACCGTATTTCATGGTCAATCCAGGTTTGTCAGTGATGGCACTGACATAATGTATGGCGTCTTTTTCGGGTGTTATCCTTTGCCTTTTCATTGTGAAAATCCAGTTGCCTATATCAAAGCAAATTCTACTACTTGTAAAGTATGCAGAAAATGAAATGTAGAACATATAACATCAACTGCTTAGGAACGCATCATAGGTTAGTACTTAAAAGGATATTGTCATGTTCTAGTCATAATGCAAGCTGGACATTTTTCATGTTACCCTGTAATCGCCGGCCTGTTCTAATGCTCACAAGCAAAGATATATGCTCAGCTGCTAAGGCTTCCCTCTGCCTTCTGAATGAAAATTGAATATGTCTGGCTCACTGTGTATATAGCAGGTGCTCAGAAAAAATAAGAGTCAATTCAAAAGAAATAGCTCTGGTACACTATAGTGATTAATAACGTAAGAAAAGAACTCTTGGAATGCTGAAAATTCTTTATTTGTGCAAAAGGATAATTCATCCAACGTTTCGACCTTGTTTTTAGGTCTTTATCAAGGATAAAGTTATCTAAGATCATAAAGGGTTACAAAACCATATAAACACGTAATTAGTACATAGTACAACATAACAGTACAATATATTGCTACTTGAGAGTACAATGGGTCAAATGACCATGAGGCACATACAAAAAATTTTTCCAAAGCCATAGTGAAAACATTTGTACTGAGGAAAGAAAATTTCCACATGACCTATCTGGAGAAACATTCTGGATCAAACAACCAAAAATAGTCAAGCAGGTAAATACACACCTATATGGATAACAGGATGATATGTGTTCAATTGTATAGCGTCATTGCCATTAAGGTACAAATGGAAAACTTGCAATCCTATATAGTGAAGGAAATGAACACATATCATATCAAAGAACACAGGAACATGGGTGTGAGAAAAACCTCAATGTTTATACTTTGTTCTTTATAATGGTGTGAACATGTATATGTCTCAGTACCTTATGCACTTGAGAATTCTAGTGAGTAGATGATGAAAGCCTATTCCAGAACTGGAATCGGTAAATAATTGTAGGTGGAATCTAAATGAAAAGATGGTACAAGTGTTATCATGACACGTGGGCTATAACACAATGGACCGTGTGACAAAGAAGAAAGGAGAGAAAGAAGAGGAAGAAAATGGAACTACCTGTAACATTATGTGATAGTCACTGGTAAGTATCACTTGACAATTCAGGTGAAAAAGGATTCCTTTATTAAAGGGTTCTCAGTCGCCTCAGGATCATGAAATACTAGGGTAAATGATATGAGAATGGGTAAGAAGCACCACTAAAGGAAATATGAAATGCAGGACATATATCTATAAACCCCTGAACTACATGATAGAAATAAAAAGAAGAAAAAAGAAAAAAAAGAAGAAAGAAGAAGAACACATAGAATGCGTAAAGAGAATGGGTACAACTACCTGAGTTACTGCAGGGAGGCCCCTGGTTGGTATTGTGAGGGTTAGTGGAATTCCTTCACTGAAGGGTTCTCAGTTGCTTCAGGTTCGTGAAAAATGCTATAGACAAATAATGCCCGGAGAAAAGGGGTTCATATACAGCGAATAATGGTAATACAAGGTACATGTGTCACATGTAATAGTATATATATATATATATTGTACTAAGCTCTACACCAGAAATAGAAAGTAGTCCCTCTGCCTTCTGTCTAGGTGCCCTGAGTTATGTCCTGTAAACTGTCACAGCGACCCAGACACACATGTGTAGTAGGGGAATATCCCTGCTGAGATGCCAGTGCTAGAGCACTCGTTTGCTGTGGAGTTGAACGCTATGTGAGCAGTTCTTACCTTCAATGAGCAGAAGTCTCTTTTTTCAGATTTCAATATCTCTGTGGGTATCTGGCAGAAATATGGAATACTCTTTACTGCTAAGACCCTGTACACCACTCCCACTAAAGGGGGCTTTACACGCTGCGACATCGCTAATGCGGAGTCGTTGGGGTCACGGAATTTGTGACGCACATCCGGCCGCATTAGCGATGTTGCTGCGTGTGACACCGATGAGCGATTTTGCATCGTTGCAAAAACGTGCAAAATCGCTCATCGGTGACATGGGTCTCCATTCTCGATTATCGTTACTGCAGCAGTAACGATGTAGTTCGTCGCTCCTGCGGCAGCACACATCACTCCGTGTGACACCGCAGAAACGAGGAACCTCTCCTTACCTGCCTCCCAGCCGCTATGAGGAAGGAAGGAGGTGGGCGGGATGTTCCGGCCACTCATCTCCGCCCCTCCGCTGCTATTGGGCGGTCGCTCAGTGACGTCGCTGTGACGCCGCACGGACCGCCCCCTTAGAAAGGAGGCGGTTCGCCGGTCACAGCGACGTCGCCGGGCAGGTAAGTATGTGTGACGGGTCTGGTCGGTGTTGTGCGGCATGGGCAGCGATTTACCCGTGTCGCGCAACAGATGGGGGCGGGTACCCACACTAGCGATATCGGGACCGATATCGCAGTGTGTAAAGTAGCCTTTAGTCACATGACCAAGACTGTATCTGTGTCCCTACAACACACTTGAGACAAATGTGTGTGTGAGCCTGCATTGTGGGGTATATATAATATATTATAGAGCTGGGAAGGATCATTCTAAGCAGTGAGCTGTTCCAGTATTTGTAGGAAAATACCCAGTAGAAGCATCAAACACAGCACCAATACCTCCCATCAGTATCCCACCACAGTGCCATGTAACCCATGCCCTACACTCCCATCTACACCAATACTATACAGGCACAAACTAGTATATCTGACTAAAAGCCCCCAAAATATGAAGAACGGCCTATAGTTGAGTGTGGATATAAAATCTATGTGAGCAGAGCTAGAATAGAAATCACTGATCGCATTGAAGTCATTCTGACCATAAATCACCATGATATCAAGGTGAGGAGTTGTGTGTTACTGCTGGGAGGAAAGGGTTAACAGTGGAATATTAAGGTGCATTTCTGTGTGCAGTGTTACTAGTCAATGTAACAATTCAGTATGAGCTGCTCTTGGTGCCGGGGGAGGGAGATGCTCTCCTGAGCAAGATAGATGGGGAATGAACATAATATCTATATAGTGTAAGGCAGGGGGTCTCAATCTCGGCTGGGTGTATGGGCCGCACAGAGGAAAAAAATAATTTGGGGGGCTGCATTCTTTGCAAGACAAAGTGACATTTTTATTGGTACCATATATGTATATATTTTTTTCACACACCTTTGGATGACTGATTTTCAACATTTTTCACTTGTTTATTATAACAAATGTGCACATTCTTTGGTTAAATCTAAAAAAAATAAATGTGATGTTAAAAAAAAGTCATGCCTTATTTTGTTTTTTTTTACATTTTATCACTTTCTTTTAACTTTGCAATCAACTAAAATGCTAGTGCATGCCCTCATAATCTCCCGCCTCGACTACTGTAACATCCTCCTCTGTGGCCTCCCTGCCAACACGCTTGCCCCTCTCCAGTCCATCCTTAACTCTGCTGCCCGACTGATCCACCTCTCTCCTCAATACCACCCCGCTTCTCCTCTCTGCATGTCCCTCCACTGGCTTCCAATCTTCCACCGTATCCAATTCAAACTTCTAACACTGACCTACAAAGCTGTGCATAATCTTTCCCCTCCGTACATCTCCGAACTACTCTCCCACTACACTCCAACACGTCACCTCCGGTCCTCCCAAGATCTCCTCCTCTCCTCCTCTCTCATTCGCTCCTCACACAACCGACTCCAAGACTTCTCCCGAGCATCCCCAGTCTCCTGGAACTCGCTGCCTCAACACGTCAGACTATCCCCTACCCTTGCAAACTTCAAACGGAACCTGAAAACGCACCTGTTCCGAAATGCCTACAATCTACAATGAACTCGCTGCCGCCCGACCACCGTGCGGAGCTGCCGCCCGACCACCGTGCGGAGCTGCCGCCCGACCACCGTGCGGAGCTGCCGCCCGACCACCGTGCGGAGCTGCCGCCCGACCACCGTGCGGAGCTGCCGCCCGACCACCGTGCGGAGCTGCCGCCCGACCACCGTGCGGAGCTGCCGCCTGACCTACACCCCACCTATTGTCTCCTCCCCATAATCCTATAGAATGTAAGCCCGCAAGGGTAGGGCCCTCTTCCCTCTGTACTAGTCTGTCTACTGTAACTTGTATACGTATTTTGTATGTAACCCCCTTTTCATGTACAGCACCATGGAATTAATGGTGCTCTATAAATAAATAATAATAATAATAATAACTAATAGTGTTACAATTATGACGCTAGCGTTTTGTGAAGGGAATGCTTTGCCTACTTCCGTGACTATGGCCTTCCGGAACTGCTGCATTTTGTCTGACCTCTCCGCCTCGGGAATAAGAGACATAAAGTTCTCCTTGTAGCGTGGGTCTAACAGTGTTACCAACCAGTAATGATTGTCGGCCAAGATGTTCTTAACGCGAGGGTCACGAGACAGGCAGCTTACCATAAAGTCATCCATGTGCGCCAGACTCTTAACAGCCATCACTTCAGTATCCAGACCAACACGATGACTGAACATGCTGTCCTCCTCCTTCTCCTCCTCCTCCTCATCTACCCTGTCCTCTGGCCAGCCACGCTGAACTGAGCATATGACTGGTATGCATGTCATATCCTCAATTTGGCCGGAGAGTTGCTCCATGTCTTCATCTTCCTCCTCGTCATAGTCCTCCACTGCACGTTGTGATGAGACGAGGCTGGGCTATGTGTTATCACCCACACCCACTACTGTTTCTTGCTCCAACTCATCGTGTTCCGCCTGCAATGCATCATGTTTGGTTTTGAGCAGAGACCGTTTTAGAAGGCAGAGAAGCGGTATGGTGACGCTAATAATGGCGTCATCGCCGCTCACCATCTTGGTGGAGTCCTCAAAGTTTTGGAGGATGGTACATAGGTCGGACATCCATCTCCACTCCTCAGGTGTTATGTGTGGAGTTTGACCCATTTCCCGACGGCTTAGGTGATGCAGGTACTCAACAACTGCCCTCTTCTGCTCACATATCCTGATCAACATGTGCAGAGTTGAATTCCAACGCGTGGGGACATCACACACCAGTCTGTGAGCCGGAAGATGCAAACGACGCTGAAAGCCGGCAAGGCCGGCTGAAGCAGTAGGTGACTTTCGAAAATGTGCAGACAGGCGGCGAACTTTTACCAGCAGATCAGACAGCTCTGGGTATGACTTTAGAAACCGCTGAACCACGAGGTTGAGCACATGGGCCATGCATGGAACATGTGTCAGCTGGCCTCGCCTCAAAGCCGCCACTAGGTTCCGGCCATTGTCACACACAACCTTTCCTGGCTTTAGGTTCAGAGGTGTGAGCCAGTGATCTGCATGCTGTTTTAGAGCTGTCCACACCTCTTCTGCATTGTGGGATTTGTCACTTATGCAGATTAGCTGCAGCACAGCCTGTTGCCGCTTCGCCGAGGCAGTGCTGCAGTGCTTCCAGCTTGGGACTGGTGTGGAGGGTAAAGTGGATGAGGATGCGCAGGAGGAGGAGGAGGCTGAAGAGCATGACATTCCGGAGCTGTAGAGTGTGGGTGAAACCCTGACTGAGGTAGGGCCTGCAAACCTTGGTGTGGGAAGGACTTGTTCCGTTCCTCACTCAAACTGGGTCCCAGCTGGGCTGGGCTGGGTAGGGCGTTGTGGGGGGTTTGTCTATCTCCGTTTGAGGTGAGTTTGTTTAAGTTAGCCTTTTCTTTGGCGTTTTTTGGAGCCCTGCGGGTTGGGGAGTTGGTATCGCCCAGTAAGGCGTTCCCCGGGGGCTTGGATTGGGGTGACATTGTCAGTGGAAAACGGAGTTGAATTTTGGATTAGGAAATCGAAAACTGATCAGAGAGGTGTGGGTAGACTAGTCCGTTTGGGGATGGTTGTGGCATCTGATATGTGCCCGTTCAAGTGTCTCGGGAATTTTCAACAGATCCGTCCGAAGGTGGATGGCCCCTTATTATGTCACGAGGATGGGTCCTTTTTATCGAGATACCAATTTGTGAGTGTTTTTAGGGCATGTTTGAAGTCGTTGGGGTTAGATCCGAAGTCTTTCGGATTGGGGCAGCGACGGAGGCCTCTATATGCGGCCTACCGGAGGAGACAGTTAAGCAGATTGGTAGGTGGAAGTCGCAGCGCTTTAAGTCGTATGTACGTCCCCAGGTGGTTGTTGGCAATTGAGGGGAAAAGGGGGGGGGGGTATTAGGGTAGCAATGGGGGGGGGGAGAGTGTGTGTTTTTTGTCAATTTGGTTTGGTGAGGCAATAAAATGGTGTCGTCTGTACATTTTGTATTGCAGAAGCACCCCTCCTTCCTTCCCTGGTCTGGATCCTTGGCCACTCTTATGTGTATTGGGGAGCCCGACGAGCGGACGCGAGATGGAACGGGAGACAGCTAGGTTTTGAGAAGGACCTGGCTCTCGTGCGATGGCTCGGTGTTCGGGGGTTAGGGTGGAACAGGGTGTTGCAGGAGGTGCATAGATACGCCCGGTTGGACAGACCTCCTGACATCTTAGTGTTGCATGCCGGGGGGAATGATTTGGGTGGGCGTCCTTTTCGAATCTTGATAAAGGACATCAAACATGATTTGTTACGGTTATGGGTGTCGTTTCCAGGTCTAACGATAGTCTGGTCGGAGATAGTAGCGAGAAAGAGTTGGCAGAAAGCGCGGTCAGTTGACAGGTTGAACAAGGCGCGGGCGAAGGTTAATAGGGCGATCTCGAAGTTTGTTAGTCGGAACGGGGGTATAGCAATACGGCATGTTGAGTTGGAAAGGACGGAAGAGGAATTTTGGTTGGCTGACGGGGTACACCTTAATGCGGTGGGAACTGACTTATGGGCTCTTGGCTTGCAGGGAGGTATTGAGAGGGCCCTTTGGTTGCGGGGGGTCTCAGGCACTTGAAGGGTTTCAAGGTGCCTTCGTTGTGGTGTTGTTTATTGGTGGGTCCTTGAAGTTGGTTTAAAATTGGTTCGGGGATTCATCCGGGTATGGATCCCCTCATTGGCAGAATTGATGGTCCCCTGGTGATTTTGGGGGGAACCCCGACGGGGTATGTCGGGGCCCCTGGGGGTGTGGTTGGGGTTGACGGAGGATTAACCCTTACCATTTGGTGCTCCTGAGCCAGTGTGGGTAACGGCTGGGAGCAAGTTGAGGTTTTTTATTGCTCGGTTATGGGAATCACCAGGGTTTTGGTAGCTTCAAGGACCTTACCACATTGCAAATTTTATTGGTTATGTATTCTTGTTAATAAAATGGCTGCTATGGCCAAAATTATCCAAAGATAAATTTGTGTCTGTGTAATTACTTTTAAATAAGAAATGGGAATGGAGGTGTGGGGTATGAAAGGAAGACCGGAGTCAACAATTCCAGGGTCAAGCATGTTTATTTGCGTAAGCTTCGTTCCAGGGTAGAAAGGGTAAGAGTGCCTTTCAGAATTCGAAGTGGTCGGACTGTACGGACCACCAAGAACTGCAGGAGAGCTTGAACATCTTCCCATGGATTTGCGACATCCTCCCTCATCAGTTACGTAGGTAAGCAGGTTCTCAGCATTGCAGCCCATTTGTTGTCTTAAGTTAGTTAAGCGGGGTTAACTAACCTGTCAGTTCAGCCTCAGGTCTAAAGCAGAGGCCTGGACTCCACTCCTTACTCCTCACTCCACAACTCTCCTTAAAAACAACTGACTCCTTTTTCCTGCCCCGGGGTCTCCAGACCCCTAGGTGGGCGTTTCCTTCCGTCTGGTCCTGCCCACTGGTGTGCCTGTCTTTCCCTGGGGGAGGTGACTAGGATTTTCTGGTTGGCTTTGTGTGACTTAGGTGAGGGAAGTTGTTATGCGGGGGCCTATGTGTGACTACCTGCAGTGTCAGGGCGTCACATATGTATGTGTGTATGTCTGCTAAAGGAATCCGCACCATCATATTTACAAACACAAAATTTTGCAGACACCTCATGTGACTCAGGGAACGTCGTAGACTATGTTTTAACAGGAATATTTAACCCCGCGCTTTACAGTTACTCTCCAAAAAACCTGCCTCCATTAAACTGAATGGAGGTGGGAGCTGCAAGTTATTAATAGCAGCTGTGATTGGTTGCTATAGGAACAAAGGACATTCATAGTATAAGAAGCTTATGTGTGAGATAATATGATGTCAGTGGGGAGACAGATAGAGAGAGACAGACACAGACTGAGAGACAAACAGACAGAGACAGATAGGCATAGACAGACAGGGAAAGAGACAGAGACAAACAGACAGAGGCAGACAGGGAAAGAGACAGACAGAGATAGACAGGGAAAAAAGGCAGACAGACAGAGACAGAGAAAGAGACAGAGGCAGATAGGGAAACAGACAGAGACAAACATACAGAGACAGGCAGGAGAAAAGGCAGACCGACAGGGAAAGAGACAGACAGGGGAAGAGACAGACAGAGAGAGACAGACAGATAGACACAGACAAAGAAATACAGAGATAGACAGGGAAATAGACAAACGGGGAATGAGTCAGACAGAGAGAGACAAAGAGAGACAGGCAGAGAGAGAAAGGGAAAGAGACAGACAGGGGAAGAGACAGACAGGGGAAGAGACAGACAGACAGGGAAAGAGACAGACCTGGAAAAGAGACAGACCTGGAAAAGAGACAGGCCTGGAAAAGAGACAGACAGACATAGAAACAGACAGCCACAAAGAGAGAGAGAGACAGACAGACACAGAGAGACAGACAGAGATAGAGAGACAGACAGACATGGATAGAGATAGAGACACACAGAGACAGACAGATGACAGAGACTGGGAGAGAGACAGACAGAAGCATAAATCCCTAACTAAAACTTAACATTTAATGATAGTTTTAAAAGGTAAAAAAACACAAATCATGTAAATAGAATGACTCTCTTCTGTGCATAGAGTCAACATTTTGTGTTTGTAAATATGACGGTGCGGATTCCTTTAGCAGACATACACACATACATATGTGACGCCCTGACACTGCAGGTAGTCACACATAGGCCCCCGCATAACAACTTCCCTCACCTAAGTCACACAAAGCCAACCAGAAAACCCTAGTCACCTCCCCCAGGGAAAGACAGGCACACCAGTGGGCAGGACCAGACGGAAGGAATTGCCCACCTAGGGGTCTGGAGACCCCGGGGCAGGAAAAAGGAGTCAGTTGTTTTTAAGGAGAGTTGTGGAGTGAGGAGTAAAGAGTGGAGTCCAGGCCTCTGCTTTAGACCTGAGGCTGAACTGACAGGTTAGTTAACCCCGCTTAACTAACTTAAGATAACAAATGGGCTGCAATGCTGAGAACCTGCTTACCTACGTAACTGATGAGGGAGGATGTCGCAAATCCATGGGAAGATGTTCAAGCTCTCCTGCAGTTCTTGGTGGCCCGTACAGTCCGACCACTTCGAATTCTGAAAGGCACTCTTACCCTTTCTACCCTGGAACGAAGCTTAGGCAAATAAACATGCTTGACCCTGGAATTGTTGACTCCGGTCTTCCTTTCATACCCCACACCTCCATTCCCATTTCTTATTTAAAAGTAATTACACAGACACAAATTTATCTTTGGATAATTTTGGCCATAGCAGCCATTTTATTAACAAGAATACATAACCAATAAAATTTGCAATGTGGTAAGGTCCTTGAAGCTACCAAAACCCTGGTGATTCCCATAACCGAGCAATAAAAAACCTCAACTTGCTCCCAGCCGTTACCCACACTGGCTCAGGAGCACCAAATGGTAAGGGTTAATCCTCCGTCAACCCCAACCACACCCCCAGGGGCCCCGACATACCCCGTCGGGGTTCCCCCCAAAATCACCAGGGGACAATCAATTCTGCCAATGAGGGGATCCATACCCGGATGAATCCCCGAACCAATTTTAAACCAACTTCAAGGACCCACCAATAAACAACACCACAACGAAGGCACCTTGAAACCCTTCAAGTGCCTGAGACCCCCCGCAACCAAAGGGCCCTCTCAATACCTCCCTGCAAGCCAAGAGCCCATAAGTCAGTTCCCACCGCATTAAGGTGTACCCCGTCAGCCAACCAAAATTCCTCTTCCGTCCTTTCCAACTCAACATGCCGTATTGCTATACCCCCGTTCCGACTAACAAACTTCGAGATCGCCCTATTAACCTTCGCCCGCGCCTTGTTCAACCTGTCAACTGACCGCGCTTTCTGCCAACTCTTTCTCGCTACTATCTCCGACCAGACTATCGTTAGACCTGGAAACGACACCCATAACCGTAACAAATCATGTTTGATGTCCTTTATCAAGATTCGAAAAGGACGCCCACCCAAATCATTCCCCCCGGCATGCAACACTAACATGTCAGGAGGTCTGTCCAACCGGGCGTATCTATGTACCTCCTGCAACACCCTGTTCCACCCTAACCCCCGAACACCGAGCCATCGCACGAGAGCCAGGTCCTTCTCAAAACCTAGCTGTCTCCCGTTCCATCTCGCGTCCGCTCGTCGGGCTCCCCAATACACATAAGAGTGGCCAAGGATCCAGACCAGGGAAGGAAGAGGGGGTGCTTCTGCAATACAAAATGTACAGACGACACCATTTTATTGCCTCACCAAACCAAATTTACAAAAAACACACACTCTCACCCCCCCCCATTGCTACCCTAATACCCCCCCCTTTTCCCCTCAATTGCCAACAACCACCTGGGGACGTACATACGACTTAAAGCGCTGCGACTTCCACCTACCAATCTGCTTAACTGTCTCCTCCGGTAGGCCGCATATAGAGGCCTCCGTCGCTGCCCCAATCCGAAAGACTTCGGATCTAACCCCAACGACTTCAAACATGCCCTAAAAACACTCACAAATTGGTATCTCGATAAAAAGGACCCATCCTCGTGACATAATAAGGGGCCATCCACCTTCGGACGGATCTGTTGAAAATTCCCGAGACACTTGAACGGGCACATATCAGATGCCACAACCATCCCCAAACGGACTAGTCTACCCACACCTCTCTGATCAGTTTTCGATTTCCTAATCCAAAATTCAACTCCGTTTTCCACTGACATAATGTCACCCCAATCCAAGCCCCTGGGGAACGCCTTACTGGGCGATACCAACTCCCCAACCCGCAGGGCTCCAAAAAACGCCAAAGAAAAGGCTAACTTAAACAAACTCACCTCAAACGGAGATAGACAAACCCCCACAACGCCCTACCCAGCCGGGTAGGGACCCAGCCCAGCCCAGCTGGGACCCAGTTTGAGCGAGGAACGGAACAAGTCCTTCCCACACCAAGGTTTGCAGGCCCTACCTCAGTCAGGGTTTCAAACACACTCTACAGCTCCGGAATGTCATGCTCTTCAGCCTCCTCCTCCTCCTGCGCATCCTCATCCACTTTACCCTCCACACCAGTCCCAAGCTGGAAGCACTGCAGCACTGCCTCGGCGAAGCGGCAACAGACTGTGCTGCAGCTAATCTGCATAGGTGACAAACCCCACAATGCAGAAGAGGTGTGGACAGCTCTAAAACAGCATGCAGATCACTGGCTCACACCTCTGAACCTAAAGCCAGGAAAGGTTGTGTGTGACAATGGCCGGAACCTGGTGGCGGCTTTGAGGCGAGGCCAGCTGACACATGTTCCATGCATGGCCCATGTGCTCAACCTCGTGGTTCAGCGGTTTCTAAAGTCATACCCAGAGCTGTCTGATCTGCTGGTAAAAGTTCGCTGCCTGTCTGCACATTTTCGAAAGTCACCTACTGCTTCAGCCGGCCTTGCCGGCTTTCAGCGTCGTTTGCAT
This sequence comes from Anomaloglossus baeobatrachus, assembly GCF_048569485.1. Lineage (NCBI taxonomy): Eukaryota > Metazoa > Chordata > Amphibia > Anura > Aromobatidae > Anomaloglossus > Anomaloglossus baeobatrachus. Next base: position 1,301,343 of record NW_027442146.1, on the reverse strand, counting down.
CTTCCGGCTCACAGACTGGTGTGTGATGTCCCCACGCGTTGGAATTCAACTCTGCACATGTTGATCAGGATATGTGAGCAGAAGAGGGCAGTTGTTGAGTACCTGCATCACCTAAGCCGTCGGGAAATGGGTCAAACTCCACACATAACACCTGAGGAGTGGAGATGGATGTCCGACCTATGTACCATCCTCCAAAACTTTGAGGACTCCACCAAGATGGTGAGCGGCGATGACGCCATTATTAGCGTCACCATACCGCTTCTCTGCCTTCTAAAACGGTCTCTGCTCAAAACCAAACATGATGCATTGCAGGCGGAACACGATGAGTTGGAGCAAGAAACAGTAGTGGGTGTGGGTGATAACACATAGCCCAGCCTCGTCTCATCACAACGTGCAGTGGAGGACTATGACGAGGAGGAGGATGAAGACATGGAGCAACTCTCCGGCCAAATTGAGGATATGACATGCATACCAGTCATATGCTCAGTTCAGCGTGGCTGGCCAGAGGACAGGGTAGATGATGAGGAGGAGGAGGAGGAGGAGGAGGAGGAGGAGGAGGAGAAGGAGGAGGACAGCATGTTCAGTCATCGTGTTGGTCTGGATACTGAAGTGATGGCTGTTAAGAGTCTGGCACACATGGATGACTTTGTGGTAAGCTGCCTGTCTCGTGACCCTCGCGTTAAGAACATCTTGGCCGACAATCATTACTGGTTGGTAACACTGTTAGACCCACGCTACAAGGAGAACTTTATGTCTCTTATTCCCGAGGCGGAGAGGTCAGCCAAAATGCAGCAGTTCCGGAAGGCCATAGTCACGGAAGTAGGCAAAGCATTCCCTTCACAAAACGCTAGCGTCATAATTGTAACACTATTAGTTAAAAGAAAGGGATAAAATGTAAAAAAAAACAAAATAAGGCATGACTTTTTTTTAACATCAAATTTTTTTTTTTTAGATTTAACCAAAGAATGTGCACATTTGTTATAATAAACAAGTGAAAAATGTTGAAAATCAGTCATCCAAAGGTGTGTGAAAAAAATATATATATATGGTACCAATAAAAATGTCACTTTGTCCTGCAAAGAATGCAGCCCCCCAAATTATTTTTTTCCTCTGTGCGGCCCATACACCCAGCCGAGTTTGAGACCCCCTGCCTTACACTATATAGATATCATGTTCATTCCCCATCTATCTTGCTCAGGAGAGCATCTCCCTCCCCCGGCACCAAGAGCAGCTCATATTGAATTGTTACATTGACTAGTAACACTGCACACAGAAATGCACCTTAATATTCCACTGTTAACCCTTTCCTCCCAGCAGTAACACACAACTCCTCACCTTGATATCATGGTGATTTATGGTCAGAATGACTTCAATGCGATCAGTGATTTCTATTCTAGCTCTGCTCACATAGATTTTATATCCACACTCAACTATAGGCCGTTCTTCATATTTTGGGGGCTTTTAGTCAGATATACTAGTTTGTGCCTGTATAGTATTGGTGTAGATGGGAGTGTAGGGCATGGGTTACATGGCACTGTGGTGGGATACTGATGGGAGGTATTGGTGCTGTGTTTGATGCTTCTACTGGGTATTTTCCTACAAATACTGGAACAGCTCACTGCTTAGAATGATCCCTCCCAGCTCTATAATATATTATATATACCCCACAATGCAGGCTCACACACACATTTGTCTCAAGTGTGTTGTAGGGACACAGATACAGTCTTGGTCATGTGACTAAAGGCTACTTTACACACTGCGATATCGGTCCCGATATCGCTAGTGTGGGTACCCGCCCCATCTGTTGCGCGACACGGGCAAATCGCTGCCCATGCCGCACAACACCGACCAGACCCGTCACACATACTTACCTGACCGGCGACGTCGCTGTGACCGGCGAACCGCCTCCTTTCTAAGGGGGCGGTCCGTGCGGCGTCACAGCGACGTCACTGAGCGACCGCCCAATAGCAGCGGAGGGGCGGAGATGAGTGGCCGGAACATCCCGCCCACCTCCTTCCTTCCTCATAGCGGCTGGGAGGCAGGTAAGGAGAGGTTCCTCGTTTCTGCGGTGTCACACGGAGTGATGTGTGCTGCCGCAGGAGCGACGAACTACATCGTTACTGCTGCAGTAACGATAATCGAGAATGGAGACCCATGTCACCGATGAGCGATTTTGCACGTTTTTGCAACGATGCAAAATCGCTCATCGGTGTCACACGCAGCAACATCGCTAATGCGGCCGGATGTGCGTCACAAATTCCGTGACCCCAACGACTCCGCATTAGCGATGTCGCAGCGTGTAAAGCCCCCTTTAGTGGGAGTGGTGTACAGGGTCTTAGCAGTAAAGAGTATTCCATATTTCTGCCAGATACCCACAGAGATATTGAAATCTGAAAAAAGAGACTTCTGCTCATTGAAGGTAAGAACTGCTCACATAGCGTTCAACTCCACAGCAAACGAGTGCTCTAGCACTGGCATCTCAGCAGGGATATTCCCCTACTACACATGTGTGTCTGGGTCGCTGTGACAGTTTACAGGACATAACTCAAGGCACCTAGATAGAAGGCAGAGGTACTGGGATTGGTTGGTTTTTGGTGACGGAGGTGCAGGGGCTGGCGCCCATGTGCAGTGCTGGCTAAGGTATATTGATGATATTTTGATTTTTTGGCAGGGCACTGTGGAGCAGCTCGAGACATTTATGGAGGAACTTAATAACAACACCTTTAACATCAGATTGACGCATAAGCATAGCAGCAGTTGCGTTGACTTCCTGGATATTAAAATTTCATTCGGTTCTGAGCGAATTGTTCAGACCGACGTCCATAGGAAGGAAACATCAGTCAACGCACTGCTGCATGCTTCTTCTGCTCATACCCCCTCCACCATCCGGGCCGTACCGGCTGGCCAGTTCCTCAGGATGAAGCAAATTTGTTCGTCAGACACTGCTTTTGAACAACAGTCTGCCGACCTCCAGCGCCATAGGGGTGGCAAAGGCGGTCTTCCCCCGGTCTGCCTCAGCAACGGACACTAGCCAATAGTGACTAGTGAGATCAAGGGTAGAAAAATAATTTGCAGTTCTCAATGCAGCTAGCGATTCCTCAATACGGGGGAGTGGTGCCGTCCTTCTTCTTTAACAGGACCAACGGAGCTGCCCAAAGGCTACAACTGTCACGGATAACCCCAGCCGCCTTCATGTTGCTCAACATGTCCTTGGTACACTGGTAATGTGAAGGTGGTATTGGCTTATAGCTCTCTTTGATGGGTGGGTGTGCACCTGTGGGGATGTAGTGTTGGACCCCTTTTATTCCCCCAAAATCTAGCGGATGTTTGCTGAAGACTTGCTCGCTCGTATTCTTGCACTACCCTGTGGACCCGCTTCTTGTGATGTGAAGGTGTGGAGTCAGTGCCTACGTGTAATTCCTTACACCACTCCTCTGGCTGACTTGGTGAGCAGTCACTGACTGGGTGGGGTGCAGTAATAGTGGATGCTGCTACTTGGATAGCATGTGTATCTACTGTGAACAGCTTATCAATGGTGGCAAGTCGGGGCAGCTTAACCTCCTGCTCTCCGCAGTTTAACACTCTCACGGGCACTCTTCCCTTCCGCACTAATGAATAAAACTATGATGTAAATATCATATAGATACCCCACAATTGTAAATAAAGGTAGGTTATGGGAAAAGGGGGAACAGGGAAAGAGGAAAATAGTGTAATAAAGTATACCTTCAGGGGGTGAGAGGAAATGGCAGCACAGCCAGTGGAGGTGAAGCAAAAGGAAGCCTGCAACTAAAGAGTTGAGAGCGTTATCACATGGTGACTGAGCCTGATTGTAAAGGGAGCATAGAGTGGAGCATACTCTGGGCACGTTAGAACCCAAGTTCTTAAACCATGAATATGGACCCCTTTTATTCTCCCAAAGTCTAGCGGATGTTTGCTGAAGACTTGCTCGTATTCTTGCACTACCCTGTGGACCCGCTTCTTGTGATGTGAAGGTGTGGAGTCAGTGCCTACGTGTAATTCCTTACACCACTCCTCTGGTTGACTTGGTGAGCTGTCACTGAATGGGTGTGGTGAAGTAACGGTGGATGCTGTGGCTTGGATATCATATTAAATATAGGGACCCCCATACAGTAGTATGAGAAATTTTTTTGTATTCAATGATCGGTATTACCTTCAGGGGCGCGGCACGTGGACGTGCGTTCCATTAGCCTCACTGCATTCCACTCCCATACAGGAAGTGGGCGCAGCTATTACTACGGTCGCACATAAAAGAACCCACAGCCACCACTGCACACAGCTGACTCCACCACTGGAAACCCACTTCTACACCAACGCAGGTAAGACAGGATCGGCACCTCTATGCTCCCGTTACAATCAGGCTCAGTCACCATGTGATAATGCTCTCAACAATTTAGTTGCAGGCTTCCCCTTGCTTCACCTCCACTGGCTGTGCTGCCATTTCCTCTCCCCCCTGGAAGGTATACTTTATTACACTATTTTCCTGTTTCCCTCTTCTCCCTTTTCCCATAACCTACCTTTATCTGCATTTGTGGGGTATCTATATACTATTTATATCACAGTTTTATTCATTAATACGGAAGGGAAGAGTGCGCGTGAGAGTGTTGAACTGCGGAGAGCAAGAGGTTAAGCTGCCCCGATTTGCCACCATTGATAAGCTGTTCACAGTAGATACACATGCTATCCAAGCAGCAGCAGCATCCACCATTACTACACCCCACCCAGTCAGTGACAGCTCACCAAGTCAGCCAGAGGAGTGGTGTCAGGAATTACACGTAGGCACTGACTACACACCTTCACATCACAAGAAGGGGGTGCAAGTGTGACGCCCTGGACTAGCCAGTTAGTCACAGACATAACACACACACACCCCCTTTCCCGGATAGTTACACTAGTCAGACACAAAACCGTTGTTGCCTCCCTCCAGGGGCTGATGTCCACACCAGGTGGGGCGGAGCCCGGCGGTTGGCCCCACCCACCAAGGAGTTCACAGGCCTGGAGGTGGGAAAACCAGTCAGTTAGTTGAAGTTCAGTTAAGAGTTGAACCGTGGAGGTAGTGAGTTCAGTGAAGAGCCCAGTTTTGGGTAGGAGTGCAAAACTGCTAGTGTCTGGGTCAGATCCCAGGCACTATGGGGAGATAAGGTATGCACACCAGTGACTATGTAAGGGGAATACATGAAATAGCAGAAACTGCTGTGTGAATACTGACTTGAAAAATTCAATAGCTATATGCAAGAGTGAATATGTGAAAAATGGAATCTGCATTACTGCCATGAACATATGAATCAAGAGAAATTTAGCTACTGAATTGATCAATGCAATAGAGCCCCAACACTACGCCAAAGTATTTCTCTACGTTGGGGTCCCTAGCTTGTGTGTGTCCTCTCATGCAGTTAAAAAACCTACCGTGTATGAAAAATTGTTTAAAAGAACCGAAGTCCTCAGTGGTTGATACCTTTTAAAAAGATATATTTTACTTGTATCTACCGTGTATGGGAAGCTGAGACCCAGGCTATTTATGCGTATGATATGGATTGGCAATAGGTGTGGTTGGGGAGGGTTCACAAACGAAAAAATACTAACAAATAGGAATAACGTTTGGAACACCATTCTAAGTCCGAACTGGGTGCAAAAACCTAAAAAAACATCACTATGGGGAGATAAGGTATGCACACCAGTGACTATGTAAGGGGAATACATGAAATAGCAGAAACTGCTGTGTGAATACTGACTTGAAAAATCCAATAGCATTAATTCACATAATCCTAGTGACTGCGCACACAACATGGCCAAACGAAAACAAAAGACAGTACCTGTCCATTCAATCAAATGGAAACTCATAAGCAACACAGTCCATTAGACTAGGCAATTACATGCAGCCAAACAAAGTTCATGGGCCTTGCCTCAGAGTCGAACCCACAACCTCTTGGAGAACAAGCAAAGAGCCTACCACTAAACCAACTCAGTGAAGTTGGAAACCGACTCTACATTAATTAACATAATCCTAGTGACTGCGCACACAACATGGCCAAACAAAAGCAAAAGACAGTACCTGGCCTATCAATCCAATGGAAACTCATAGGTAACACAGTACATTGGACTAGGCAATTACATGCAGCCATACAAAGCCCATGGGTCTTGCCCCAGAGTCGAACCCACAACCTCTCGTAGCCAGGGCAAAGAGCCTACCACTACACCAACACAGAGAAGTAGGTGAATGCCTCTACATTAATTCACATAATCCTAGTGACTGCGCACACAACATGGCCAAACAAATGCAAAAGACATTATCTGGCCTATCAATCCAATGGAAACTCATATGCAACACAGTCCATTAGACTAGGCACTTACATGCAGCCATGTAAAGTTCATGGGCATTGCCTCAGAGTCGAACCCACAACCTCTTGGAGAACAAGCAAAGAGCCTACCACTAAACCAACTCAGAGAAGTTGGAAACCGACTCTACATTAATTAACATAATCCTAGTGACTGCGCACACAACATGGCCAAACAAAAGCAAAAGACAGTACGTGGCCTATCAATCCAACGGAAACTCATAGGTAACACAGTACATTGGACTAGGCAATTACATGCAGCCATACAAAGCCCATGGGCCTTGCCCCAGAGTCAAACCCACAACCTCTCATAGCCAAGGCAAAGAGCCTACCAATACACCAACACAGAGAAGTGGAAAACCATTTCTACATTAATTCACATAATCCTAGTGACTGCGCACACAACATGGCCAAACAAAAGCAAAATACAGTACCTGGCTTATCAATCCAATGGAAACTCATAGGCAACACAGTCCATTGGACTAGACAATTACATGGAGACATACAAAGTCCATGGGCCTTGCCTCAGAGTCAAACCCACAACTTCTCACAGCCAAGCAAAGAGCCTACCACTACACTAACACAGAGAAGTGGGAAACTGATTCTACATTAATTCACATAATCCTACCGACTGCGCACACAACATGGCCAAACAAAAGACAATACCTGGCCTATTCATTCAATGAAAACGCATAGGCAACACAGTCCATTGGACTAGGCAATTACATTCAACCATACAAAGTCCATGGGCTTTGCCTCAAAGTCAAACCCACAACTTCTTGTAACCCAAGGAAAGAGCCTACCACTACACCAACACAGAGAAGAGAATGACTCTACATTAATTCACATAATCCTAGTGACTGCGCACACAACATGACCAAACGAAAACAAAAGACAGTCCCTGGCCTATCAATCCAATGGAAACTCATAGACAACATAGTCCATTGGACTACGCAATTACATGCAGCCATACAAAGTCCATGGGCCTTGCCTCAGAGTCATACCCACAATCTCTGGCAGAACAAGCAAAGAGCCTACAACTTCACCAACACAAAGAAGTAGGAAGCTGCGTCTACATTAATTCACATAATCCTAGTGACTGCGCACACAACATGGCCAAACAAAAGCAAAAGACAGTACCTGGCCTATCAATCCAATGGGAACTCATAGGCAACACAGTTAATTGAACTAGGCAATTACATGCAGCCATACAAACTCCATGGGCCTTGCCTCAGAGTCAAACCCACAACCTCTTGCAGCTAAGCAAAGAGCCTTCCACTACAGCAACACAGAGAACTGGGAAACTGATTCTACATTAATTCACATAATCCTACCGACTGCGCACACAACATAACCAAACAAAAGATAATACCTGGCCAATCAATCCAATGGAAACTCATAGGCAACACAGTCCATTGGACTAGGCAATTACATGCAGCCATATAAAGTCCATGGGCTTTGCCTCAGAGTCAAACCCACAATTTCTCGCAGCCCAAGCAAAGAGCCTACCACTACACCAAGACAGAGAAGTTGGAAACTGAGTTTACATTAGTTCACATAATCCTAGTGACTGCGCACACAACATGGCCAAACAAAAGCAAAAGACAGTACCTGGCCAATCAATCCAATGGGAATTCATAGGCAACACAGTTAATTGAAATAGGCAATTACATGCAGCCATACAAACTCCATGGGCCTTGCCTCAGAGTCGAACCCACAACCTCTTGCAGCTTAAGCAAAGAGACTACCACTACACCAACACAGAGAAATGTAAACCTGACTCTACATTAATTCACATAATCCTAGTGACTGCGCACACAACATGGCCAAACGAAAACAAAAGACAGTAACTGGCCTATCAATCCAATAGAAACTCATAGGCAACACAGTCCATTGGACTAAGAAATTACATGCAGCCATTCAAAGTCCATGAGCCTTGCATTAAAGTCGAACCCACAACCTCTCGCAGCCCAAGCAAAGAGCCTACCACTACACCAACACAGAGAAGTGGGAAACTGACTCTACATTAATTCCCATAACCCTAGTGACTGCGCACACAACATGGTCAAACAAAAGCAAAAGGCAGTACCTGGCCTATCAATCCAATGGAAACTCATAGGTAACACAGTACATTGGACTAGGCAATTACATGCAGCCATACAAAGTCCATGGGCCTTGCCTCAGAGTCAAACCCACAACCTCTGGCAGAACAAGCAAAGAGCCTACAACTACAAAAACACAAAGAAGTAGGAAGCTGCGTCTACATTAATTCACATAATCCTAGTGACTGCGCACACAACATGGCCAAACAAAAGCAGAAGACATTACCTAGCCTATCAAGCCAATAAAAACTCATAGGCAACACAGTCAATTGAACTAGGCGATTACATGCAGCCATACAAACTCCATGGGCCTTGCCTCAGAGTCGAACCCACAACCTCTCGCAGCCCAAGCAAAGAGCCTACCACTACAACAACACAGAGAAGTTGGAATCTGAGTTTACATTAGTTCACATAATCCTAGTGACTGCGCACACAACATGGCCAAACAAAAGCAAAAGACAGTACCTGGCCTATCAATCCGATGGGAACTCATAGGCAACACAGTCAATTGAACTAGGCGATTACATGCAGCCATACAAACTCCATGGGCCTTGCCTCAGAGTCGAACCCACAACCTCTCGCAGCTTAAGCAAAGAGACTACCACTACACCAACACAAAGAATTAGGTGAATGACTCTACATTAATTCACATAATCCTAGTGACTGCGCACACAACATGGCCAAACAAAAGCAATAGACAGTCCCTGGCCTATCAATCCAATGGAAACTCATAGACAACATAGTCCATTGGACTAGGCAATTACATGCAGCTATACAAAGTCCATGGGCTTTGCCTCAGAGTCAAACCACAACTGCTCGCAGCCCAAGCAAAGAGCCTACCACTACACCAACACAGAGAAGTAGGAGAAGGATTCTACATTAATTCACATAATCCTAGTGACTGCGCACACAACATGGCCAAACAAAAGCAAAAGACAGTACCTGGCCTATCATTCCAATTGAAACTCATAGGTAACATAGTCCATTGGACTAGGCAATAACATGCAGCCATACAAAGTCCATGGGCCTTGCCTCAGAGTCGAACTCACATCCTCTCGCAGCCCAAGAAAAAAGCCTACCACTACAGCAACACAGAGAAGTGTGGACCTGACTCTACATTAATTCACATAATCCTAGTGACTGCGCACACAACATGGCCAAACCAAAGCAAAAGACAGTACCTGGCCCATCAATCCAATGGAAACTCATAGGCAACACAGTCCATTGGACTAGACAATTACATGGAGACATACAAAGTCCATGGGCCTTGCCTCAGAGTCAAACCCACAACCTCTCGCAGCCAAGCAAAGAGCCTACCACTACACCAACACAGAGAAGTGCGAAACTGACTCAACATAAATTCACATAATCCTAGTGACTGCGCACACAACATGGCCAAACAAAAGCTAAAGACAGTCCCTTGCCTATCAATCCAATGGAAACTCATAGACAGCATAGTCCATTGGAATAGGCAATTACATGCAGCCTCACAAAGTCCATGGGCCTTGCCTCAGAGTCAAACCCACAACCTCTGGCAGAACAAGCAAAGAGCCTACAACTACACCAACACAAAGAAGTAGGAAGCTGCGTCTACATTAATTCACATAATCCTAGTGAATGCGCACACAACATGGCCAAACAAAAGCAAAAGACGTTACCTGGCCTATCAGGCCAATGGAAACACATAGGCAACACAGTCCATTGAACTAGGCGATTACATGCAGCCGTACAAAGTCCATGGGCCATGCCGCAGAGTCAAACCCACAACCTCTCGCAGCCAAGCAAAGCAGCTTCCACTACACCAACACAGAGAAGTGGGAAATGGATTCTACATTAATTCACATAATCCTAGTGACTGCGCACACAACATGGCCAAACAAAAGCAAAAGACAATACCTGGCCTAGCAATCCAATGGAAACTCATAGGCAACACAGTCCATTGGACTTGGCAATTACATGCAGCCATACAAAGTCCATGGGCCTTGCCTCAGAGTCAAACCCACAACCTCTCGCAGCCAAGCAAAGAGCCTACCACTACACCAACACAGATAAGTGGGAAACTGATTCTACATTAATTCACATAATCCTACCGACTGCGCACACAACATGGCCAAACAAAAGACAATACCTGGCCTATCAATCCAATGGAAACTCATAGGCAATACAGTCCATTAGACTAGGCAATGAAATGCAGCCATACAAAGCCCATGGGCCTTGCCCCAGAGTCGAACCCACAACCTCTCGTAGCCCAAGCAAAGAGCCTACCAATACACCAACACAGAGAAGTGAAAAACTGATTCTACATTAATTCACATAATCCTAGTGACTGCGCACACAACATGGCCAAACAAAAGCAAAAGACAGTACCTGGCCTATCAATCCAATGGAAACTCATAGGCAACACAGTCCATTAGACTAGGCAAATACATGCAGCCATACAAAGTCCATGGGCCTTGCCTCAGAGTCGAACCCACAACCTCTTGGAGAACAAGCAAAGAGCCTACCACTAAACCAACACAGAGAAGTTGGAAACTGACTCTACATTACTTCACATAATCCTAGTGACTGCGCACACAACATGGCCAAACACAGTACCTGGCCTATCAATCCAATGGAAACTCATAGGCAACACAGTCCATTGGACTAGACAATTACATGGAGACATACAAAGTCCATGGGCCTTGCTTCAGAGTCAAACCCACAACCTCTCGCAGCCAGGCAAAGAGCCTACCACTACACCAATACAGAGAAGTGGGAAACTGATTCTACATTAATTCACATAATCCTACCGACTGCGCACACAACATGGCTAAACAAAAGCAAAAGACAGTACCTGGCTTATCAATCCAATGGAAACTCATAGGCAACACAGTCCATTGGACTAGGCAATAACATGCAGCCATACAAAGTCCATGGGCCTTGCCTCAAAGTCGAACTCACAACCTCTCGCAGCTCAAGCAAAGAGCCTACCACTACACCAACACAGAGAAATGTGAACCTGCCTCTACATTAATTCACATAATCCTAGTGACTGCGCACACAACATGGCCAAACGAAAGCAAAAGTCCATATCTGGCCTATCAATCCAATGGAAACTCATAGGCAACACAGTCCATTGGACTATGCAATTACATGCAGCCATACAAAGTCCATGGGCCTTGCCTCAGAGTCAAACCCACAACCTCTAACAGCTCAAGCAAAAAGCCTACCACTACACCAACACAGAGAAGTGCAAAACTAATTGAACATAAATTCACATAATCCTAGTGACTGCGCACACAACATGGCCAAACGAAAGCAAAAGACAGTACCTGGCCTATCAATCCAATGGAAACACATAGGTAACACAGTCCATTGGACTATGCAATTACATGCAGCCATACAAAGTCCATGGGCCTTGCCTCAGAGTCGAACTCACAACCTCTCGCAGCCCAAGAAAAAAGCCTACCACTACAGCAACACAGAGAAGTGTGAAACTGACTCTACATTAATTCACATAATCCTAGTGACTGCGCACACAACATGGCCAAACAAAAGCAAATGACAGTACCTGGCCTATCATTCCAATTAAAACTCATAGGCAACATAGTCCATTGGACTAGGCAATAACATGCAACCATACAACGTCCATGGGCCTTGCCTCAAAGTCGAACTCACAACCTCTCGCAGCTCAAGCAAAGAGCCTACCACTACACCAACACAGAGAAATGTGAACCTGACTCTACATTAATTCACATAATCCTAGTGACTGCACACACAACATGGCCAAACAAAAGCAAAAGGCAGTACCTGGCCTATCAATCCAATGGGAACTCATAGGCAACACAGTCATTTGAACTACGCAATTATATGCAGCCATACAAACTCGATGGGCCTTGCCTCAGAGTCGAACCCACAACCTCTCGCAGCTTAAGCAAAGAGCCTACCCCTAAACCAACACAGAGAAGTGGGAAACTGATTCTACATTAATTCACATAATCCTAGTGACTGCGCACACAACATGGCCAAACAAAAGCAAAAGGCAGTACCTGGCCTATCAATCCAATGGAAACTCATAGGCAACGCAATCAATTGGACTAGGCAATTACATGCAGCCATACAAAGTCCATGGGCCTTGTCTCAGAGTCAAACCCACAACCTCTCTCAGCCCAAGCAAAGAGCCTACCACTACACCAACACAGAGAAGAGCTAAACTGACTCAACATAAATTCACATAATCCTAGTGACTGCGCACACAACATGGCCAAACAAAAGCAAAAGACAGTCCCTGGTCTATCAATCCAATGGAAACTCATAGACAACATAGTCCATTGGACTAGGCAATTACATGCAGCCATACAAAGTCCATGGGCCTTGCCTCAGAGTCAAACCCACAACCTCTGGCAGAACAAGCAAAGAGCTTACAACTACACCAACACAAAAAAGTAGGAAGCTGCGTCTACATTAATTCACATATTCCTAGTGACTGCGCACACAACATGGCCAAACAAAAGCAAAAGACGTTACCTGGCCTATCAAACCAGTGGAAACTCATAGGCAATACAGTCCATTGGACTAGGCAATTACATGCAGCCATACAAAGTCCATGGGCTTTGCCTCAGAGTCAAACCCACAATTTCTCGCAGCCCAAGCAAAGAGCCTACCACTACACCAACACAGAGAAGTTGGTAACAGAGTTTACATTAGTTCACATAATCCTAGTGACTGTGCACACAACATGGCCAAACAAATGCAAAAGACATTATCTGGCCTATCAATCCAATGGAAACTCATAGGCAACACAGTCCATTAGACAAGGCAAATACATGCAGCCATACAAAGTTCATGGGCCTTGCCTCAGAGTTGAACCCACAACCTCTTGGAGAACAAGCAAAGAGCCTACCACTAAACCAACACAGAGAAGTAGGTGAATGACTCTACATTAATTCACATAATCCTAGTGACTGCGCACACAACATGGCCAAACAAAAGCAAAAGACAGTATCTGGCCTATCAATCCAATTGAAGCTCATAAGCAACATAGTCCATTGGACTAGGCAATAACATGCAGCCATACAATGTCCATGGGCCTTGCCTCAAAGTCGAACTCACAACCTCTCGCAGCTCAAGCAAAGAGCCTACTACTACACCAACACAGAGAAATGTGAACCTGACTCTACATGAATTCACATAAACCTAGTGACTGCGCACACAACATGGCCAAACGAAAGCAAAAGAAGGCACCTGGCCTATCAATCCAATGGAATCTCATAGGTAACACAGTCCATTGGACTATGCAATTACATGCAGCCATAAAAAGTCCATGGGCCTTGCCTCAGAGTGTATCCCACAACCTCTGGCAGAACAAGCAAAGAGCCTACAACCACACCAACACAAAGAAGTAGGAAGCTGCATCTACATTAATTCACATAATCCTAGTGACTGCGCACACAACATGGCCAAACAGAAGCAAAAGTCAATACCTGGCCTATCAATCCAATGGAAACTCATAGGCAACACAGTCCATTGGACTAGGCAATTACATGCAGCCATACAAAGTCCATGAGCCTTGCATTTGAGTCGAACTCACAACCTCTCCCAGCCCAAGCAAAGAGCCTACCACTACACCAACACAGAGAAGTGGGAAACTGACTCAACATTAATTCACATAATCCTAGTGACTGCGCACAAAACATGGCCAAACAAAAGCAAAAGAAGGCACCTGGCCTATCAATCCAATGGAATCTCATAGGTAACACAGTCCATTGGACTATGCAATTACATGCAGCCATAAAAAGTCCATGGGCCTTGCCTCAGAGTGTATCCCACAACCTCTGGCAGAACAAGCAAAGAGCCTACAACCACACCAACACAAAGAAGTAGGAAGCTGCATCTACATTAATTCACATAATCCTAGTGACTGCGCACAAAACATGGCCAAACAAAAGCAAAAGAAGGCACCTGGCCTATCAATCCAATGGAATCTCATAGGTAACACAGTCCATTGAACTATGCAATTACATGCAGCCATACAAAGTCCATGGGCCTTGCCTCAGAGTCAAACCCACAACTTCTCGCAGCCAAGCAAAGCGCCTTCCACTACACCAACACAGAGAAGTGGGAAACTGATTCTACATTAATTCACATAATCCTACCGACTTCGCACACAACATAACCAAACAAAAGACAATACCTGGCCTATCAGTCCAATGAAAACTCATAGGAAACACAGTCCATTGGACTAGGCAATTACATGCAGCCATACAAAGTCTATGGGCTTTGCCTCAGAGTCAAACCCACATTTTCTCGCAGCCCAAGAAAAGAGCCTACCACTACACCAACACAGAGAAGTTGAAAACTGAGTTTACATTAGTTCACATAATCCTAGTGACTGCGCACACAACATGGCCAAACAAAAGCAAAAGGTAGTACCTGGCCTATCAATCCAATAGGAACTCAGAGGTAACACAGTCAACTGAAATAGGCAATTACATGCATCCATACAAACTCCATGGGCCTTGCCTCAAAGTCGAACCGACAACCTTTCGCAGCTTAAGCAAAAAGACTACCACTACACCAACACAGAGAAGTAGGTAAATGACTCTACATTAATTCACATAATCCTAGAGCCTGCGCACACAACATGGCCAAACAAATGCAAAAGACATTATCTGGCCTATCAATCCAATGAAATCATAGGCAACATAGTCCATTAGACTAAGCAAATATATGCAGCCATACAAAGTTAATGGGCCTTGCCTCAGAGTCGAACCCACAACCTCTTGGAGAACAAGCAAAGAGCCTACCACTAAACCAACACAGAGAAGTTGGAAACAAACTCTACATTAATTCACAGAATCCTAGTGACTGCGCACACAACATGGCAAAACAAAAGCAAAAGACAGCACCTAGCCTATCAATCCAATGGAAACTCAAAGCTAACACAGTACATTGGACTAGGCAATTACATGCAGCCATACAAAGCCCATAGGCCTTGCCCCAGAATCGAACCCACACCCTCTCGTAGCCCAAGGAATGAGCCTACTAATACACCAACACAGAGAAGTGGAAAACCAATTCTTCATTAATTCACATAATCCTAGTGACTGCGCACATAACATGGCCAAACAAAAGCAAAAGACAGTACCTGGCCTATCAAACCAATGGAAACTCATAGGCAACACAGTCCATTGGACTAGACAATTACATGGAGACATACAAAGTCCATGGGCCTTGCATTAGAATCGAACCCACAACCTCTCGCAGCCGAAGCAAAGAGCCTACCACTACACCAACACAGAGAAGTGGGAAACTGAGTTTACATTAGTTCACATAATCCTAGTGACTGCGCACACAACATGGCCAAACAAAAGACAATACCTGGCCTATCAATTCAATGGAAACTCATAGGCAACACAGTCAATTGAACTAGGCAATTACATGCTGCCATACAAACTCCATGGGCTTTGCCTCAGAGTCGAACCCACAATCTCTCGCAGTTTAAGCCAAGAGACTACCACTACACCAACACAGAGAAGTAGGTGAATGACTCTACATTAATTCACATAATCCTAGTGACTGCGCACATAACATGGCCAAACAAAAGCAAAAGACAGTACCTGGCCTATCAATCAAATTGAAACTCATAAGCAACAAAGAGACTACAACTACACCAACACAGAGAAGTAGGTGAATGACTCTACATTAATTCACATAATCCTAGTGACTGCGAACACAACATGGCCAAACAAAAGCAAAAGACAGTACCTGGCCTATCAATCCAATTGAAACTCATAGGCAACATAGTCCATTGGACTAGGCAATAACATGCAGCCATACAAAGTCCATGGGCCATGCCTCAAAGTCTAACTCACAACCTCTCGCAGCTCAAGCAAAGAGCCTACCACTACACCAACACAGAGAAATGTGAACCTGACTCTACATTAATTCACATAATCCTAGTAATGTACTGTGTTACCTATGAGTTTACATTGGATTGATAGGCCAGGTAATGTCTTTTGCTTTTGTTTGGCCATGTTGTGTGCGCAGTCACTAGGATTATGTGAATTAATGTAGAGTCGGTTTCCAACTTCTCTGTGTTGGTTTAGTGGTAGGCTCTTTGCTTGTTCTCCAAGAGGATGTGGGTTCGACTCTGAGGCAAGGCCCATGAACTTTATATGGCTGCATGTATTTGCCTAGTCTAATGGACTGTGTTGCCTATGAGTTTCCATTGGATTGATAGGCCAGGTATTGTCTTTTGTTTGGCCATGTTGTGTGCGCAGTCGGTAGGATTATGTGAATTAATGTAGAATCAGTTTCCCACTTCTCTGTGTTGGTGTAGTGGTAGGCTCTTTGCTTGGCTGTGAGAGGTTGTGGGTTTGACTCTGAGGAAAGGCCCATGGACTTTGTATGTCTCCATGTAATTGTCTAGTCCAATGGACTGTGTTGCCTATGATTTTCCATTGGATTGATAGGCCAGGTACTGTCTTTTGCTTTTGTTTGGCCATGTTGTGTGCGCAGTCACTAGGATTATGTGAATTAATGTAAACTCAGTTACCAACTTCTCTGTGTTGGTGTAGTGGTAGGCTCTTTGCTTGGGCTGCGAGAAGTTGTGGGTTTGACTTTTAGGCAAAGCCCATGGACTTTGTATGGCTGCATGTAATTGCCTAGTCCAATGGACTGTGTTGCCTATGAGTTTCCATTGAATTGATAGGCCAGGTATTGCCTTTTGTTTGGCCGTGTTGTGTGCGCAGTCGGTAGGATTATGTGAATTAATGTAGAATCAGTTTCCCACTTCTCTGTGTTGGTTTAGGGGTAGGCTCTTCGCTTAAGCTGCGAGAGGTTGTGGGTACGACTCTGAGGCAAGGCCCATGGAGTTTGTATGGCTGCATGTAATTGTGTAGTTCAATTGACTGTGTTGCCTATGAGTTCCCATTTTATTGATAGGCCAGGTACTGCCTTTTGCTTATGTTTGGCCATGTTGTGTTCGCAGTCACTAGGATTATGTGAATTAATGTAGAGTCAGGTACACATTTCTCTGTGTTGGTGTAGTGGTAGGCTCTTTGCTTGAGCTGCGAGAGGTTGTGAGTTAGACTTTGAGGCAAGGCCCATGGACTTTGAATGGCTGCATGTTATTGCCTAGTCCAATGGACTATGTTGCCTATGAGTTTCAATTGGATTGATATGCCAGGTACTGTCTTTTGCTTTTGTTTGGCTATGTTGTGTTCGCAGTCACTAGGATTATGTGAATTAATGTAGACTCATTCACATACTTCTCTGTGTTGGTGTAGTTGTAGTCTCTTTGCTTAAGCTGTGAAAGGTTGTGGGTTCGACTCTGAGGCAAAGCCCATGGAGTTTGTATGGCAGCATGTAATTGTCTAGTTCAATTGACTGTGTTGCCTATGAGTTTCCATTGAATTGATAGGCCAGGTATTGTCTTTTGTTTGGCCATGTTGTGTGCGCAGTCACTAGGATTATGTGAACTAATGTAAACTCAGTTTCCAACTTCTCTGTGTTGGTGTAATCGTAGGCTATTTCCTTGGGCTGCGAGAAATTGTGGGTTTGACTCTGAGGCAAAGCCCATGGACTTTGTATGGCTGCATGTAATTGCCAAGTCCAATGGACTGTGTTGCTTATGAGTTTCCTTTGAATTGATAGGCCAGGTATTGTGTTTTGTTTGGCCATGTTGTGTGCGCAGTCAGTAGGATTATTTGAATTAATGTAGAATCAGTTTCCCACTTCTCTGTGTTGGTGTAGTGGTAGGCTCTTTGCTTGGGCTGCGAGAGGTTGTGGGTTCGACTCTAATGCAAGGCCCGTGGACTTTGTATGTCTGCATGTAATTGTCTAGTCCAAAGGACTGTGTTGCCTATGAGTTTCCATTGGTTTGATAGGCCAGGTACTGTCTTTTGCTTTTGTTTGGCCATGTTATGTGCGCAGTCACTAGGATTATGTGAATTAATGAAGAATCGGTTTTCCACTTCTCTGTGTTGGTGTATTAGTAGGCTCTTTCCTTGGGCTACGAGAGGGTGTGGGTTCGACTCTTGGGCAACGCCAATGGGCTTTGTATGGCTGCATATTATTGCCTAGTCCAATGTACTGTGTTAGCTTTGAGTTTCCATTGGATTGATAGGCCAGGTACTGTCTTTTGCTTTTGTTTGGCCATGTTGTGTGCGCAGTCACTAGGATTCTGTGAATTAATGTAGAGTCTGTTTCCAACTTCTCTGTGTTGGTTTAGTGGTAGGCTCTTTGCTTGTTCTCCAAGAGGTTGTGGGTTCGACTCTGAGGCAAGGCCCATTAACTTTGTATGGCTGCATGTATTTGCTTAGTCTAATGGACTATGTTGCCTATGATTTCATTGGATTGATAGGCCAGATAATGTCTTTTGCATTTGTTTGGCCATGTTGTGTGCGCAGTCACTAGGATTATGTGAATTAATGTAGAGTCATTTACCTACTTCTCTGTGTTGGTGTAGTAGTAGGCTCTTTGCTTGAGCTGCGAGAGGTTGTGAGTTCGACTTTGAGGCAAGGCCCATGGACATTGTATGGCTGCATGTTATTGCTTAGTCCAATGGACTATGTTGCTTATGAGCTTCAATTGGATTGATAGGCCAGATACCGTCTTTTGCTTTTGTTTGGCCATGTTGTGTGCGCAGTCACTAGGATTATGTGAATTAATGTAGAGTCAATCACCTACTTCTCTGTGTTGGTTTAGTGGTAGGCTCTTTGCTTGTTCTCCAAGAGGTTGTGGGTTCGACTCTGAGGCAAGGCCCATGAACTTTGTATGGCTGCATGTATTTGCCTAGTCTAATGGACTGTGTTGCCTATGAGTTTCCATTGGATTGATAGGCCAGATAATGTCTTTTGCATTTGTTTGGCCATGTTGTGTGCACAGTCACTAGGATTATGTGAACTAATGTAAACTCTGTTACCAACTTCACTGTGTTGGTGTAGTGGTAGGCTCTTTGCTTGGGCTGCGAGAAATTGTGGGTTTGACTCTGAGGCAAAGCCCATGGACTTTGTATGGCTGCATGTAATTGCCTAGTCCAATGGACTGTGTTGCCTATGAGTTTCCATTGGTTTGATAGGCCAGGTAATGTCTTTTGCTTTTGTTTGGCCATGTTGTGTGCGCAGTCACTAGGAATATGTGAATTAATGTAGACGCAGCTTCCTACTTTTTTGTGTTGGTGTTAGTTGTAAGCTCTTTGCTTGTTCTGCCAGAGGTTGTGGGTTTGACTCTGAGGCAAGGCCCATGGACTTTGTATGGCTGCATGTAATTGCCTAGTCCAATGGACTATGTTGTCTATGAGTTTCCGTTGGATTGATAGGCCAGGGACTGTCTTTTGCTTTTGTTTGGCCATGTTGTGTGCGCAGTCACTAGGATTATGTGAATTTATGTTGAGTCAGTTTAGCTCTTCTCTGTGTTGGTGTAGTGGTAGGCTCTTTGCTTGGGCTGAGAGAGGTTGTGGGTTTGACTCTGAGACAAGGCCCATGGACTTTGTATGGCTGCATGTAATTGCCTAGTCCAATTGATTGCGTTGCCTATGAGTTTCCATTGGATTAATAGGCCAGGTACCGTCTTTTGCTTTTGTTTGGCCATGTTGTGTGCGCAGTCACTAGGATTATGTGAATTAATGTAGAATCTGTTTTCTACTTCTCTGTGTTGGTGTATTGGTAGGCTCTTTGCTTGGGCTACGAGAGGTTGTGGGTTTGACTCTGGGGCAAGGCCCATGGGCTTTGTATGGCGGCATGCAATTGCCTAGTCCAATGTACTGTGTTGCCTATGAGTTTCCATTGGATTGAAAGGCCAGGTACTGTCTTTTGCTTTTGTTTGGCCATGTTGTGTGCGCAGTCACTAGGATTATATGAATTAATGTAGAGTCGGTTTCCAACTTCTCTGTGTTGGTTTAGTGGTAGGCTCTTTGCTTGTTCTCCAAGAGGATGTGGGTTCGACTCTGAGGCAAGGCCCATGAACTTTGTATGGCTGCATGTATTTGCCTAGTCTAATGGACTGTATTGCCTATGAGTTTCAATTGGATTGATAGGCCAGGTATTGTCTTTTGTTTGGCCATGTTGTGTGCGCAGTCGGTAGGATTATGTGAATTAATGTAGAATCAGTTTCCCACTTCTCTGTGTTGGTGTAGTGGTAGGCTCTTTGCTTGGGCTGCGAGAAGTTGTGGGTTTGACTTTTAGGCAAAGCCCATGGACTTTGTATGGCTGCATGTAATTGCCTAGTCCAATGGACTGTGTTGCCTATGAGTTTCCATTGAATTGATAGGCCAGGTATTGTCTTTTGTTTAGCCATGTTGTGTGCGCAGTCGGTAGGATTATGTGAATTAATGTAGAATCAGTTTCCCACTTCTCTGTGTTGGTGTAGTGGTAGGCTCTTTGCTTGGCTGCGAGAGGTTGTGGGTTTGACTCTGAGGCAAGGCCCATGGACTTTGTATGTCTCCATGTAATTTTCTAGTCCAATGGACTGTGTTGCCTATGAGTTTCCATTGGATTGATAAGCCAGGTACTGACTTTTGCTTTTGTTTGGCCATGTTGTGTGCGCAGTCGGTAGGATTATGTGAATTAATGTAGTACCAGTTTCCCACTTTTCTGTGTTGGTGTAGTAGTAGGCTCTTTGCTTGGCTGCGAGAGGTTGTGGGTTTGACTCTGAGGCAAGGCCCATGGACTTTGTATGTCTCCATGTAATTGTCTAGTCCAATGGACTGTGTTGCCTATGAGTTTCCATTGGATTGATAGGCCAGGTACTGTCTTTTGCTTTTGTTTGGCCATGTTGTGTGCGCAGTCACTAGTATTATGTGAATTAATGTAGAGTCGGTTTCCCACTTCTCTGTGTTGGTTTAGGGGTAGGCTCTTTGCTTAAGCTGCGAGAGGTTGTGGGTTCGACTCTGAGGCAAGGTCCATGGAGTTTGTATGGCTGCATATAATTGCGTAGTTCAATTGACTGTGTTGCCTATGAGTTCCCATTGGATTGATAGGCCAGGTACTGCCTTTTGCTTTTGTTTGGCCATGTTGTGTGCGCAGTCACTAGGATTATGTGAATTAATGTAGAGTCAGGTTCACATTTCTCTGTGTTGGTGTAGTGGTAGGCTCTTTGCTTGAGCTGCGAGAGGTTGTGAGTTTGACTTTGAGGCAAGGCCCATGGACGTTGTATGGCTGCATGTTATTGCCTAGTCCAATGGACTATGTTGCCTATGAGTTTTAATTGGAATGATAGGCCAGGTACTGTCTTTTGCTTTTGTTTGGCCATGTTGCGTGCGCAGTCACTAGGATTATGTGAATTAATGTAGAGTCAGTTTCACACTTCTCTGTGTTGCTGTAGTGGTAGGCTTTTTTCTTGGGCTGCGAGAGGTTGTGAGTTCGACTCTGAGGCAAGGCCCATGGACTTTGTATGGCTGCATGTAATTGCATAGTCCAATGGACTGTGTTACCTATGAGTTTCCATTGGATTGATAGGCCAGGTACTGTCTTTTGCTTTCGTTTGGCCATGTTGTGTGCGCAGTCACTAGGATTATGTGAATTTATGTTCAATTAGTTTCGCACTTCTCTGTGTTGGTGTAGTGGTAGGCTTTTTGCTTGAGCTGTTAGAGGTTGTGGGTTTGACTCTGAGGCAAGGCCCATGGACTTTGTATGGCTGCATGTAATTACATAGTCCAATGGACTGTGTTACCTATGAGTTTCCATTGGATTGATAGGCCAGGTATTGACTTTTGCTTTCGTTTGGCCATGTTGTGTGCACAGTCACTAGGATTATGTGAATTAATGTAGAGTCAGTTTCACATTTCTCTGTGTTGGTGTAGTGGTAGGCTCTTTGCTTGGGCTGCGTAGATGTTGTGGGTTTGACTCTGGGGCAAGGCCCATGGACTTATTATGGCTGTATGTAATTGCCTAGTCTAATGGACTGTGTTGCCTATGAGTTTCCATTGGATTGATAGGCCAGGTACTGTCTTTTGCTTTCGTTTATTCATGTTGTGTGCGCAGTCACTAGGATTATGTGAGTTAATGAAGAGTCAGTTTCAAACTTCTCTGTGTTGGTGTAGTGGTAGGCTCTTTGCTTTGGCTGCGAGAAGTTGTGGGTTTGACTCTAATGCAAGGTTCATGGACTTTGTATAACTGCATGTAATTGCCTAGTCCAATGGACTGTGTTGCCTATGAGTTTCCATTGGATTGATAGGCCAGGTATTGACTTTTGCTTTCGTTTGGCCATGTTGTGTGCGCAGTCACTAGGATTATGTGATTTAATGTAGAGTCAGTTTCACATTTCTCTGTGTTGGTGTAGTGGTAGGATCTTTGCTTGGGCTGCGAGAAGTTGTGGGTTTGACTCTGAGGCAAGGCCCATGGACTTTGTAT
The DNA here is from genome assembly GCF_048569485.1 of Anomaloglossus baeobatrachus. Lineage (NCBI taxonomy): Eukaryota > Metazoa > Chordata > Amphibia > Anura > Aromobatidae > Anomaloglossus > Anomaloglossus baeobatrachus. Next base: position 1,278,555 of record NW_027442146.1, on the reverse strand, counting down.
GGCTGCATGTAATTGCCTAGTCCAATGGATTGATAGGCCAGGTACTGTCTTTTGTTTTCGTTTGGCCATGTTTTGTGCGCAGTCACTAGGATTATGTGAGTTAATGTAGAGACAGTTTCACACTTCTCTGTGTTGCTGAAGTAGTAGGCTTTTTTGTTCGGCTGCGAGAGGTTGTGAGTTCGACTCTGAGGCAAGGCCCATGGACTTTGTATGGCTGCATGTAATTGCATAGTCCAATGGACTGCGTTACCTATGAGTTTCCATTGGATTGATAGGCCAGGTGCTTTCTTTTGCTTTTGTTTGGCCATGTTGTGTGCGCAGTCACTAGGAATATGTGAATTAATGTAGAGTCAGTTTCACATTTCTCTTTGTTGGTGTAGTGGTAGGCTCTTTGCTTGGGCTGTGAGAGGTTGTGGGTTTGACTCTGAGGCAAGGCCCATGGACTTTTTATGGCTGCATGTAATTGCCTAGTCCAATGGACTGTGTTGCCTATGAGTTTCCATTGGATTGATAGGCCAGGTATTGACTTTTGCTTTCGTTTGGCCATGTTGTGTGCGCAGTCACTAGGATTATGTGAATTAATGTAGAGGCAGGTTCACATTTCTCTGTGTTGGTGTAGTGGTAGGCTCTTTGCTTGAGCTGCGAGAGGTTGTGAGTTCGACTTTGAGGCAAGGCCCATGGACTTTGTATGGCTGCATGTTATTGCCTAGTCCAATGGACTGTGTTGCCTATGAGTTTCCATTGGATTGATAAGCCAGGTACTGTCTTTTGCTTTCGTTTGGCCATGTTGTGTGCGCAGTCGGTAGCATTATGTGAATTAATGTAGAATCAGTTTCCCACTTCTCTGTATTGGTGTAGTGGTAGGCTCTTTGCTTGGCTGCGAGAGGTTGTGGGTTTGACTCTGAGGCAAGGCCCATGGACTTTGTATGTCTCCATGTAATTGTCTAGTCCAAAGGACTGTGTTGCCTATGAGTTTCCATTGGATTGATAGGCCATATACTGTCTTTTGCTTTTGTTTGGCCATGTTGTGTGCGCAGTCACTAGGATTATGTGAATTAATGTAGAGTCGGTTTCCAACTTCTCTGTGTTGGTTTAGTGGTAGGCTCTTTGCTTGTTCTCCAAGAGGTTGTGGGATCGACTCAGAGGCAAGGCCCATGAACTTTGTATGGCTGCATGTATTTGCCTAGTCTAATGGACTGTGTTGCCTATGAGTTTCCATTGGATTGATAGGCCAGATAATGTCTTTTGCATTTGTTTCGCCATGTTGTGTGCACAGTCACTAGGATTATGTGAACTAATGTAAACTCAGTTTCCATCTTGTCTGTGTTGGTGTAGTGGTAGGCTCTTTGCTTGGGCGGCGAGAAATTGTGGGTTTGACTCTGAGGCAAAGCCCATGGACTTTGTATGGCTGCATGTAATTGTTTAGTCCAATGGACTGTGTTGCCTATGAGTTTCCATTGGCTTGATAGGCCAGGTAATGTCTTTTGCTTTTGTTTGGCCATGTTGTGTGCGCAGTCTCTAGGAATATGTGAATTAATGTAGACGCAGCTTCCTACTTTTTTGTGTTGGTGTAGTTGTAAGCTCTTTGCTTGTTCTGCCAGAGGTTGTGGGTTTGACTCTGAGGCAAGGCCCATGGGCTTTGTATGGCTGCATGTAATTGCCTAGTCCAATTGATTGCTTTGCCTATGAGTTTCTATTGGATTGATAGGCCAGGTACTGTCTTTTGCTTTTGTTTGGCCATGTTGTGTGCGCAGTCACTAGGATCATGTGAATTAATGTAGAATCAGTTTTCCACTTCTCTGTGTTGGTGTATTGGTAGGCTCTTTGCTTGGGCTACGAGAGGTTGTGGGTTCGACTCTGGGGCAAGGCCCATGGGCTTTGTATGGCTGCATTTAATTGCCTAGTCTAATGTACTGTGTTACCTTTGAGTTTCCATTGGATTGATAGACCAGGTACTGTCTTTTGCTTTTGTTTGGCAATGTTGTGTGCGCAGTCACTAGGATTATGTGAATTAATGTAGAGTCGGTTTCCAACTTCTCTGTGTTGGTGTAGTGGTAGGCTCTTTGCTTGTTCTCCAAGAAGTTGTGGGTTCGACTCTGAGGCAAGGCCCATGAACTTTGTATGGCTGCATGTATTTGCCTAGTCTAATGGACTGTGTTGCCTATGAGTTTCCATTGGATTGATAGGCCAGGTATTGTCTTTTGTTTGGCCATGTTGTGTGCGCAGTCGGTAGGATTATGTGAATTAATGTAGAATCAGTTTCCCACTTCTCTGTGTTGGTGTAGTGGTAGGCTCTTTGCTTGGCTGCGAGAGATTGTGGGTTTGACTCTGAGGCAAGGCCCATGGACTTTGTATGTCTCCATGTAATTGTCTAGTTCAATGGACTGTGTTGCCTATGAGTTTCCATTGGCTTGATAGGCCAGGTAATGTCTTTTGCTTTTGTTTGGCCATGTTGTGTGCGCATTCACTAGGATTATGTGAATTAATGTAGACGCAGCTTCCTACTTCATTGTGTTGGTGTAGTTGTAGGCTCTTTGCTTGTTCTGCCAGAGGTTGTGGGTTTGACTCTGAGGCAAGGCCCATGGACTTTATATGGCTGCATGTAATTGCCAAGTCCAATGGACTGTGTTGCCTATGAGTTTTCATTGGATTGATAGGCCAGGTATTGTCTTTTGCTTTTGTTTGGCCATGTTGTGTGCGCAGTCACTAGGATTATGTGAATTAATGTAGAATCCGTTTCCCACTTCTCTGTGTTGGTGTAGTGGAAGCTGCTTTGCTTGGCTGCGAGAGGTTGTGGGTTTGACTCTGAGGCATGGCCCATGGACTTTGTATGGCTACATGTAATTGCCTAGTTCAATGGACTGTGTTGCCTATGAGTTTCCATTGGCCTGATAGGCCAGGTAATGTCTTTTGCTTTTGTTTGGCCATGTTGTGTGCGCATTCACTAGGATTATGTGAATTAATGTAGACGCAGCTTCCTACTTCTTTGTGTTGGTGTAGTTGTAGGCTCTTTGCTTGTTCTGCCAGAGGTTGTGGGTTTGACTCTGAGGCAAGGCCCATGGACTTTGTGAGGCTGTATGTAATTGCCTATTCCAATGGACTATGTTGTCTATGAGTTTCCATTGGATTGATAGGCAAGGGACTGTCTTTAGCTTTTGTTTGGCCATGTTGTGTGCGCAGTCACTAGGATTATGTGAATTTATGTTGAGTCAGTTTCGCAATTCTCTGTGTTGGTGTAGTGGTAGGCTCTTTGCTTGGGCTGTGAGAGGTTGTGGGTTTGACTCTGAGGCAAGGCCCATGGACTTTGTATGGCTGCATGTAATTGCATAGTCCAATGGACTGCGTTACCTATGAGTTTCCATTGGATTGATAGGCCAGGTGCTTTCTTTTGCTTTTGTTTGGCCATGTTTTGTGCGCAGTCACTAGGATTATGTGAATTAATGTAGAGTCAGTTTCACACTTCTCTGTGTTGCTGTAGTGGTAGGCTTTTTTCTTGGGCTGCGAGAGGTTGTGAGTTCGACTCTGAGGCAAGGCCCATGGACTTTGTATGGCTGCATGTTATTGCCTAGTCCAATGGACTATGTTACCTATGAGTTTCAATTGGAATGATAGGCCAGGTACTGTCTTTTGCTTTTGTTTGGCCATGGCTAGAAGGTTGGAGGAGTGTTTAAACTAGGAATGGGGGGCGAGGGTATTCACTTTATAGAAGGGGAATGTAGTGCAGATAGTGACCAGGGCACAAGTAATGAAATTGGGGGTGGTACGGGGGGAAGGGTTAGGACAGTCAATACAGTAAGCAGGAATATAGGTACAGAGTCATACGTAACGTGCATGTACACTAATGCCCGAAGCCTCACAAATAAGGTGGAGGAATTAGAATTAATATTGTTGGAAGAAAATTATGATATAGTGGGGATATCAGAGACATGGCTGGATGAGAGCTATGACTGGGCTGTTAATTTACAGGGTTATAGCCTATTCAGGAATGACCGTACAAATAAGCGAGGGGGAGGTGTGTGTCTATATGTAAAATCATCCTTAAAACCCATCCTGCGTGACAACATATGTGAGGGTACTGAGAATGTAGAGTCCCTATGGGTGGAGATAAGGGGGGGGAGAATGAATAATAAAATACTGATAGGGGTGTGTTATAAGACGCCGAATATTATGGAAGAGGTAGAGAATCTCCTCATAAAGCAAATTGATAAAGCAGCGAGTCTTGGAGAGGTAATTATTATGGGGGACTTTAACTATCCTGATATAAATTGGGGAACAGAAACTTGCAGTTCCAGCAAAGGAAATAGATTTTTGATAACAATGAAAGATAATTACCTTTCACAAATGGTACAGGACCCCACAAGAGGGGGAGCACTACTAGACCTTGTACTAACCAATAGGCCAGACCGCATATCAAATATACAAGTTGGGGGTTACTTGGGGAATAGTGATCACAAAATAATAAGTTTTCATGTATTCTTTAGTAAGATGTATAGTAGAGGGGCTACAAGGACACTAAACTTCAGGAAAGCAAATTTTAAACGGTTGAGAGATGATCTTAGTGCAATAAACTGGGATGATGTACTAAGTAATAAAAGTACACAAAGCAAATGGGAGACTTTTATGAGCATCCTGAATAGGGCTTGTGCAGAAAATATACCCTATGGGAACAAACATGCTAGAAATAGGAGGAAACCCCTATGGCTAAATAGAGCTGTAAGGGAAGCAATAAAAGAAAAACAGAAAGCCTTAAAAGAATTAAAGAGGGTAGGTAGTGATGAGGCATTATATAATTATAGAAAATTAAATAAAATATGTAAAAAGCAAATTAAGTTAGCTAAGTTTGAGACAGAGAGACTCATTGCGAGAGAAAGTAAAAATAATCCTAAAATATTCTTTAACTACATAAACAGTAAAAAACTGAAAAGCGATAGTGTTGGCCCCCTTAAAAATAGTCTTGGTGAAATGGTGGAAGGGGATGAGGGTAAAGCCAACCTGCTGAATGACTTTTTTTCTACGGTTTTTATACAAGAAAATGCCATGGCAGATGACATGACCAGTGATGCCATAAATTCACCCTTGAATATTACCTGCTTAACCCAGCAGGAAGTACGCCGCCGCCTCGAAATCACTAAGGTTGACAAATCTCCGGGCCCGGATGGCATACACCCCAGAGTACTACAGGAATTGAGTTCTGTGATAGATAGACCATTATTTTTAATCTTCTCAGATTCCTTAATAACAGGGTCGGTACCGCAGGACTGGCGCATAGCAAATGTGGTGCCAATATTCAAAAAGGGGACAAAAACTGAGCCGGGAAATTATAGGCCGGTAAGTTTAACCTCTACGGTTGGTAAAATCCTTGAGGGTTTCTTGAGAGATGCTATACTGGAGTATCTCAAGAAAAATAACCTTATGACAGAGTATCAACATGGGTTTATGAGGGATCGATCCTGTCAAACTAATTTGATCAGCTTCTATGAAGAGGTAAGTTCAAGCCTGGACCAGGGAAATGCAGTGGATGTTGTGTATATGGACTTTTCAAAAGCTTTTGATACGGTGCCACACAAAAGGTTGGTACATAAAATGAGAATAATGGGGATAGGGGAAAATATGTGTAACTGGGTTAAAAACTGGCTCAGTGATAGGAAACAAAGGGTGGTTATTAATGGTACGTACTCGGACTGGGTCTCAGTTCATAGTGGGGTACCACAGGGGTCAGTATTGGGCCCGCTTCTTTTCAACATATTTATAAATGACCTTGTTGGGGGCATGCGGAGTAGAATTTCAATATTTGCAGATGATACTAAACTCTGCAGGGTAATCAATACAGAGGAGGATAATTTTATATTACAGGGAGATTTATGTAAATTGGAGGATTGGGCTGAGAAGTGGCAATTGAAGTTTAATGTAGATAAATGTAAGGTCATGCACTTGGGTAGAGGAAATAACATTTATGATTATGTACTTAATTGTAGAACACTGGGTAAAACAGACACAGAAAAAGACTTGGGTGTATGGGTGGATGGTAAACTTCACTTTAGTGGACAGTGTCAGGCAGCTGCTGCCAGGGCTAATAAAATAATGGGATGTATTAAAAGAGGTATAAGTGTTCATGAAAAAAATATAGTTCTACCTCTGTACAAGTCACTAGTGCGACCGCACGTAGAATACTGTGTACAATTCTGGTCACCGATATATAAGAAGGACATAGCTGAACTGGAGAGGGTGCAAAGAAGAGCGACCAAGATTATTAGAGGAATGGGGGGGCTGCAATACGAAGACAGGTTATTAAACTTGGGGTTATTTAGTCTGGAAAAACGAAGGCTTAGGGGAGATCTAATCACAATGTATAAATATATGAGGGGACAGTACAGAGACCTTTCCAAAGATCTATTTACACCTAGGCCTGCGACTGGAACACGGGGGCATCCGCTACGTCTTGAGGAAAGAAGGTTTAATCATAATCACAGACGAGGATTCTTTACTGTACGAGCAGTGAGACTATGGAATTCTCTGCCGCATGATGTTGTAATGAGTGATTCACTACTAACATTTAAGCAGAGCCTGGATGCCTTTCTTGAAAAATTTAATATAACCAGTTATGTATATTAGATTTTATGACAGGGTATTGATCCAGGGAACTAGTCTGATTGCCGGATGTGGAGTCAGGAATGAAATTTTTTCCCCATTGGAACTTGTTTGCCACATTGGGGTTTTTTGCCTTCCTCTGGATCAACATGTTAGGCTACGGGTTGAACTAGATGGACTTAGAGTCTCCCTTCAACCTTAAAACTATGATACTATGATACTATGATACTATGTTGTGTGCGCAGTCACTAGGATTATGTGAATTAATGTAGAATCATTCTCCTACTTCTCTGAGTTGGTGTAGTGGTAGGCTCTTTGCTTGGGCTGCGAGCAGTTGTGGTTTGACTCTGAGGCAAAGCCCATGGACTTTGTATGGCTGCATGTAATTGCCTAGTCCAATGGACTATGTTGTCTATGAGTTTCCATTGGATTGATAGGCCAGGGACTGTCTATTGCTTTTGTTTGGCCATGTTGTGTGCGCAGTCACTAGGATTATGTGAATTTATGTTGAGTCAGTTTTGCACTTCTCTGTGTTGGTGTAGTGGTAGGCTCTTTGCTTGGGCTTTGAGAGGTAGTGGTTTTGACTCTGAGGCAAGGCCCATGGACTTTGTATGGCTGCATGTTATTGCCTAGTCCAAAGGATTGCGTTGCCTATGAGTTTCCATTGGATTAATAGGCCAGGTACTGTCTTTTGCTTTTGTTTGGCCATGTTGTGTGCGCAGTCACTAGGATTATGTGAATTAATGTAGAGTCATTCACCTACTTCTCTGTGTTGGTGTAGTGGTACTCTCTTTGCTTAAGCTGCAAGAAGTTGTGGGTTCGACTCTGAGGCAAGGCCCACGGAGTTTGAATGGCTGCATGTAATTGCCTATTTCAATTAACTGTGTTGCCTATGAGTTTCCATTGGCTTGATAGGCTAGGTAATGTCTTCTGCTTTTGTTTGGCCATGTTGTGTGCACAGTCACTAGGATTATGTGAATTAATGTAGACGCAGCTTCCTACTTCTTTGTGTTTTTGTAGTTGTAGGCTCTTTGCTTGTTCTGCCAGAGGTTGTGGGTTTGACTCTGAGGCAAGGCCCATGGACTTTGTATGACTGCATGTAATTGCCTAGTCCAATGGACTATGTTGCCTATGAGTTTCCATTGGATTGATAGGCCAGGTACTGCCTTTTGCTTTTGTTTGACCATGTTGTGTGCGCAGTCACTAGGGTTATGGGAATTAATGTAGAGTCAGTTTCCCACTTCTCTGTGTTGGTGTAGTGGTAGGCTCTTTGCTTGGGCTGCGAGAGGTTGTGGGTTCGACTCTAATGCAAGGCTCATGGACTTTGAATGGCTGCATGTAATTGCTTAGTCCAATGGACTGTGTTTCTTATGAGTTTCTATTGGATTGATAGGCCAGTTACTGTCTTTTGTTTTCGTTTGGCCATGTTGTGTGCGCAGTCACTAGGATTATGTGAATTAATGTAGAGTCAGGTTTACATTTCTCTGTGTTGGTGTAGTGGTAGGCTCTTTGCTTGAGCTGCGAGAGGTTGTGAGGTCGACTTTGAGGCAAGGCCCATGGACTTTGTATGGCTGCATGTAATTGCCTAGTCCAATTGATTGCTTTGCCTATGAGTTTCTATTGGATTGATAGGCCAGGTACTGTCTTTTGCTTTTGTTTGGCCATGTTGTGTGCGCAGTCACTAGGATTATGTGAATTAATGTAGAGTCATTCACCTACTTCTCTGTGTTGGTGTAGTGGTACTCTCTTTGCTTAAGCTGCAAGAGGTTGTGGGTTCGACTCTGAGGCAAGGCCCATGGAGTTTGTATGGCTGCATGTAATTGCCTATTTCAATTAACTGTGTTGCCAATGAGGTCCCATTGGATTGATAGGCCAGGTACTGTCTTTTGCTTTTGTTTGGCCATGTTGTGTGCGCAGTCACTAGGATTATGTGAACTAATGTAAACTCAGTTTCCAACTTCTCTGTCTTGGTGTAGTGGTAGGCTCATTGCTTGGGCTGCGAGAAATTGTGGGTTTGACTCTGAGGCAAAGCCCATGGACTTTATATGGCTGCATGTAATTGCCTAGTCCAATGGACTGTGTTGCCTTTGAGTTTCCATTGGATTGATTGGCCAGGTATTATCTTTTGTTTGGTTATGTTGTGTGCGCAGTCGGTAGGATTATGTGAATTAATGTAGAATCAGTTTCCCAGTTCTCTGTGTTGCTGTAGTGGAAGGCTCTTTGCTTAACTGCAAGAGGTTGTGGGTTTGACTCTGAGGCAAGGTCCATGGAGTTTGTATGGCTGCATGTAATTGCCTAGTTCAATTAACTGTGTTGCCTATGAGTTCCCATTGGATTGATAGGCCAGGTACTGTCTTTTGCTTTTGTTTGGCCATGTTGTGTGCGCAGTCACTAGGATTATGTGAATTAATGTAGACGCAGCTTCCTACTTCTTTGTGTTGGTGAAGTTGTAGGCTCTTTGCTTGTTCTGCCAGAGATTGTGGGTATGACTCTGAGGCAAGGCCCATGGACTTTGTATGGCTGCATGTAATTGCGTAGTCCAATGGACTATGTTGTCTATGAGTTTCCATTGGATTGATAGGCCAGGGACTGTCTTTTGTTTTCGTTTGGTCATGTTGTGTGCGCAGTCACTAGGATTATGTGAATTAATGTAGAGTCATTCTCTTCTCTGTGTTGGTGTAGTGGTAGGCTCTTTCCTTGGGTTACAAGAAGTTGTGGGTTTGACTTCGAGGCAAAGCCCATGGACTTTGTATGGTTGAATGTAATTGCCTAGTCCAATGGACTGTGTTGCCTATGAGTTTTCATTGAATGAATAGGCCAGGTATTGTCTTTTGTTTGGCCATGTTGTGTGCGCAGTCGGTAGGATTATGTGAATTAATGTAGAATCAGTTTCCCACTTCTCTGTGTTAGTGTAGTGGTAGGCTCTTTGCTTGGTTGCGAGAAGTTGTGGGTTTGACTCTGAGGCAAGGCCCATGGACTTTGTATGTCTCCATGTAATTGTCTAGTCCAATGGACTGTGTTGCCTATGAGTTTCCATTGGATTGATAGGCCAGGTACTGTCTTTTGCTTTTGTTTGGCCATGTTGTGTGCGCAGTCACTAGGATTATGTGAATTAATGTAGAAACGGTTTTCCACTTCTCTGTGTTGGTGTATTGGTAGGCTCTTTACCTTGGCTATGAGAGGTTGTGGGTTTGACTCTGGGGCAAGGCCCATGGGCTTTGTATGGCTGCATGTAATTGCCTAGTCCAATGTACTGTGTTACCTATGAGTTTCCGTTGGATTGATAGGCCACGTACTGTCTTTTGCTTTTGTTTGGCCATGTTGTGTGCGCAGTCACTAGGATTATGTTAATTAATGTAGAGTTGGTTTCCAACTTCTCTGAGTTGGTTTAGTGGTAGGCTCTTTGCTTGTTCTCCAAGAGGTTGTGGGTTCGACTCTGAGTCAATGCCCATGAACTTTACATGGCTGCATGTAAGTGCCTAGTCTAATGGACTGTGTTGCCTATGAGTTTCCATTGGATTGATAGGCCAGATAATGTCTTTTGCATTTGTTTGGCCATGTTGTGTGCGCAGTCACTAGGATTATGTGAATTAATGTAGAGTCATTCACCTACTTCTCTGTGTTGGTGTAGTGGTAGGCTCTTTGCCCTGGCTACGAGAGGTTGTGGGTTCGACTCTGGGGCAAGACCCATGGGCTTTGTATGGCTGCATGTAATTGCCTAGTCCAATGTACTGTGTTACCTATGAGTGTCCATTGGATTGATAGGCCAGGTACTGTCTTTTGCTTTTGTTTGGCCATGTTGTGTGCGCAGTCACTAGGATTATGTTAATTAATGTAGAGTCGGTTTCCAACTTCACTGAGTTGGTTTAGTGGTAGGCTCTTTGCTTGTTCTCCAAGAGGTTGTGGGTTCGACTCTGAGGCAAGGCCCATGAACTTTGTTTGGCTGCATGTAATTGCCTAGTCTAATGGACTGTGTTGCCTATGAGTTTCCATTGGATAGAATGGCCAGGTACTGTCTTTTGTTTTCGTTTGGCCATGTTGTGTGCGCAGTCACTAGGATTATGTGAATTAATGCTATTGGATTTTTCAAGTCAGTATTCACACAGCAGTTTCTGCTATTTCATGTATTCCCCTTACATAGTCACTGGTGTGCATACCTTATCTCCCCATAGTGATGTTTTTTTAGGTTTTTGCACCCAGTTCGGACTTAGAATGGTGTTCCAAACGTTATTCCTATTTGTTAGTATTTTTTCGTTTGTGAACCCTCCCCAACCACACCTATTGCCAATCCATATCATACGCATAAATAGCCTGGGTCTCAGCTTCCCATACACGGTAGGTTTTTTAACTGCATGAGAGGACACACACAAGCTAGGGACCCCAACGTAGAGAAATACTTTGGCGTAGTGTTGGGGCTCTATTGCATTGATCAATTCAGTAGCTAAATTTCTCTTGATTCATATGTTCATGGCAGTAATGCAGATTCCATTTTTCACATATTCACTCTTGCATATAGCTATTGAATTTTTCAAGTCAGTATTCACACTGCAGTTTCTGCTATTTCATGTATTCCCCTTACATAGTCACTGGTGTGCATACCTTATCTCCCCATAGTGCCTGGGATCTGACCCAGACACTAGCAGTTTTGCACTCCTACCCAAAACTGGGCTCCTCACTGAACTCACTACCTCCACGGTTCAACTCTAAACTGAACTTCAACTAACTGACTGGTTTTCCCACCTCCAGGCCTGTGAACTCCTTGGTGGGTGGGGCCAACCGCCTGGCTCCGCCCCACCTGGTGTGGACATCAGCCCCTGGAGGGAGGCAACAACGGTTTTGTGTCTGACTAGTGTAACTATCCGGGAAAGGGGGTGTGTGTGTGTTATGTCTGTGACTAACTGGCTAGTCCAGGGCGTCACACTTGCACCCCCTTCTTGTGATGTGAAGGTGTGTAGTCAGTGCCTACGTGTAATTCCTGACACCACTCCTCTGGCTGACTTGGTGAGCTGTCACTGAGTGGGTGGGGTGCAGTAATGGTGGATGCTGCTGCTGCTTGGATAGCATGTGTATCTACTGTGAACAGCTTATCAATGGTGGCAAATCGGGGCAGCTTAACCTCTTGCTCTCCGCAGTTCAACACTCTCACGCGCACTCTTCCCTTCCGTATTAATGAATAAAACTGTGATATAAATAGTATATAGATACCCCACAAATGCAGATAAAGGTAGGTTATGGGAAAAGGGAGAAGAGGGAAACAGGAAAATAGTGTAATAAAGTATACCTTCCAGGGGGGAGAGGAAATGGCAGCACAGCCAGTGGAGGTGAAGCAAGGGGAAGCCTGCAACTAAATTGTTGAGAGCATTATCACATGGTGACTGAGCCTGATTGTAACGGGAGCATAGAGGTGCCGATCCTGTCTTACCTGCGTTGGTGTAGAAGTGGGTTTCCAGTGGTGGAGTCAGCTGTGTGCAGTGGTGGCTGTGGGTTCTTTTATGTGCGACCGTAGTAATAGCTGCGCCCACTTCCTGTATGGGAGTGGAATGCAGTGAGGCTAATGGAACGCACGTCCACGTGCCGCGCCCCTGAAGGTAATACCGATCATTGAATACAAAAAAATTTCTCATACTACTGTATGGGGGTCCCTATATTTAATATGATATCCAAGCCACAGCATCCACCGTTACTTCACCACACCCATTCAGTGACAGCTCACCAAGTCAACCAGAGGAGTGGTGTAAGGAATTACACGTAGGCACTGACTCCACACCTTCACATCACAAGAAGCGGGTCCACAGGGTAGTGCAAGAATACGAGCAAGTCTTCAGCAAACATCCGCTAGACTTTGGGAGAATAAAAGGGGTCCATATTCATGGTTTAAGAACTTGGGTTCTAACGTGCCCAGAGTATGCTCCACTCTATGCTCCCTTTACAATCAGGCTCAGTCACCATGTGATAACGCTCTCAACTCTTTAGTTGCAGGCTTCCTTTTGCTTCACCTCCACTGGCTGTGCTGCCATTTCCTCTCACCCCCAGAAGGTATACTTTATTACACTATTTTCCTCTTTCCCTGTTCCCCCTTTTCCCATAACCTACCTTTATTTACAATTGTGGGGTATCTATATGATATTTACATCATAGTTTTATTCATTAGTGCGGAAGGGAAGAGTGCCCGTGAGAGTGTTAAACTGCGGAGAGCAGGAGGTTAAGCTGCCCCGACTTGCCACCATTGATAAGCTGTTCACAGTAGATACACATGCTATCCAAGTAGCAGCATCCACTATTACTGCACCCCACCCAGTCAGTGACTGCTCACCAAGTCAGCCAGAGGAGTGGTGTAAGGAATTACACGTAGGCACTGACTCCACACCTTCACATCACAAGAAGCGGGTCCACAGGGTAGTGCAAGAATACGAGCGAGCAAGTCTTCAGCAAACATCCGCTAGATTTTGGGGGAATAAAAGGGGTCCAACACTACATCCCCACAGGTGCACACCCACCCATCAAAGAGAGCTATAAGCCAATACCACCTTCACATTACCAGTGTACCAAGGACATGTTGAGCAACATGAAGGCGGCTGGGGTTATCCGTGACAGTTGTAGCCTTTGGGCAGCTCCGTTGGTCCTGTTAAAGAAGAAGGACGGCACCACTCCCCCGTATTGAGGAATCGCTAGCTGCATTGAGAACTGCAAATTATTTTTCTACCCTTGATCTCACTAGTCACTATTGGCTAGTGTCCGTTGCTGAGGCAGACCGGGGGAAGACCGCCTTTGCCACCCCTATGGCGCTGGAGGTCGGCAGACTGTTGTTCAAAAGCAGTGTCTGACGAACAAATTTGCTTCATCCTGAGGAACTGGCCAGTCGGTACGGCCCGGATGGTGGAGGGAGTATGAGCAGAAGAAGCATGCAGCAGTGCGTTGACTGATGTTTCCTTCCTATGGACGTCGGTCTGAACAATTCGCTCAGAACCGAATGAAATTTTAATATCCAGGAAGTCAACGCAACTGCTGCTATGCTTATGCGTCAATCTGATGTTAAAGGTGTTGTTATTAAGTTCCTCCATAAATGTCTCGAGCTGCTCCACAGTGCCCTGCCAAAAAATCAAAATATCATCAATATACCTTAGCCAGCACTGCACATGGGCGCCAGCCCCTGCACCTCCGTCACCAAAAACCAACCAATCCCAGTACCTCTGCCTTCTATCTAGGTGCCTTGAGTTATGTCCTGTAAACTGTCACAGCGACCCAGACACACATGTGTAGTAGGGGAATATCCCTGCTGAGATGCCAGTGCTAGAGCACTCGTTTGCTGTGGAGTTGAACGCTATGTGAGCAGTTCTTACCTTCAATGAGCAGAAGTCTCTTTTTTCAGATTTCAATATCTCTGTGGGTATCTGGCAGAAATATGGAATACTCTTTACTGCTAAGACCCTGTACACCACTCCCACTAAAGGGGGCTTTACACGCTGCGACATCGCTAATGCGGAGTCGTTGGGGTCACGGAATTTGTGACGCACATCCGGCCGCATTAGCGATGTTGCTGCGTGTGACACCGATGAGCGATTTTGCATCGTTGCAAAAACGTGCAAAATCGCTCATCGGTGACATGGGTCTCCATTCTCGATTATCGTTACTGCAGCAGTAACGATGTAGTTCGTCGCTCCTGCGGCAGCACACATCACTCCGTGTGACACCGCAGAAACGAGGAACCTCTCCTTACCTGCCTCCCAGCCGCTATGAGGAAGGAAGGAGGTGGGCGGGATGTTCCGGCCACTCATCTCCGCCCCTCCGCTGCTATTGGGCGGTCGCTCAGTGACGTCGCTGTGACGCCGCACGGACCGCCCCCTTAGAAAGGAGGCGGTTCGCCGGTCACAGCGACGTCGCCGGTCAGGTAAGTATGTGTGACGGGTCTGGTCGGTGTTGTGCGGCATGGGCAGCGATTTGCCCGTGTCGCGCAACAGATGGGGCGGGTACCCACACTAGCGATATCGGGACCGATATCGCAGTGTGTAAAGTAGCCTTTAGTCACATGACCAAGACTGTATCTGTGTCCCTACAACACACTTGAGACAAATGTGTGTGTGAGCCTGCATTGTGGGGTATATATAATATATTATAGAGCTGGGAAGGATCATTCTAAGCAGTGAGCTGTTCCAGTATTTGTAGGAAAATACCCAGTAGAAGCATCAAACACAGCACCAATACCTCCCATCAGTATCCCACCACAGTGCCATGTAACCCATGCCCTACACTCCCATCTACACCAATACTATACAGGCACAAACTAGTATATCTGACTAAAAGCCCCCAAAATATGAAGAACGGCCTATAGTTGAGTGTGGATATAAAATCTATGTGAGCAGAGCTAGAATAGAAATCACTGATCGCATTGAAGTCATTCTGACCATAAATCACCATGATATCAAGGTGAGGAGTTGTGTGTTACTGCTGGGAGGAAAGGGTTAACAGTGGAATATTAAGGTGCATTTCTGTGTGCAGTGTTACTAGTCAATGTAACAATTCAATATGAGCTGCTCTTGGTGCCGGGGGAGGGAGATGCTCTCCTGAGCAAGATAGATGGGGAATGAACATGATATCTATATAGTGTAAGGCAGGGGGTCTCAAACTCGGCTGGGTGTATGGGCCGCACAGAGGAAAAAAATAATTTGGGGGGCTGCATTCTTTGCAGGACAAAGTGACATTTTTATTGGTACCATATATATATATTTTTTTCACACACCTTTGGATGACTGATTTTCAACATTTTTCACTTGTTTATTATAACAAATGTGCACATTCTTTGGTTAAATCTAAAAAAAAAAAATTTGATGTTAAAAAAAAGTCATGCCTTATTTTGTTTTTTTTTACATTTTATCCCTTTCTTTTAACTAATAGTGTTACAATTATGACGCTAGCGTTTTGTGAAGGGAATGCTTTGCCTACTTCCGTGACTATGGCCTTCCGGAACTGCTGCATTTTGGCTGACCTCTCCGCCTCGGGAATAAGAGACATAAAGTTCTCCTTGTAGCGTGGGTCTAACAGTGTTACCAACCAGTAATGATTGTCGGCCAAGATGTTCTTAACGCGAGGGTCACGAGACAGGCAGCTTACCATAAAGTCATCCATGTGCGCCAGACTCTTAACAGCCATCACTTCAGTATCCAGACCAACACGATGACTGAACATGCTGTCCTCCTCCTTCTCCTCCTCCTCCTCCTCCTCCTCCTCCTCATCATCTACCCTGTCCTCTGGCCAGCCACGCTGAACTGAGCATATGACTGGTATGCATGTCATATCCTCAATTTGGCCGGAGAGTTGCTCCATGTCTTCATCCTCCTCCTCGTCATAGTCCTCCACTGCACGTTGTGATGAGACGAGGCTGGGCTGTGTGTTATCACCCACACCCACTACTGTTTCTTGCTCCAACTCATCGTGTTCCGCCTGCAATGCATCATGTTTGGTTTTGAGCAGAGACCGTTTTAGAAGGCAGAGAAGCGGTATGGTGACGCTAATAATGGCGTCATCGCCGCTCACCATCTTGGTGGAGTCCTCAAAGTTTTGGAGGATGGTACATAGGTCGGACATCCATCTCCACTCCTCAGTTCTTATGTGTGGAGTTTGACCCATTTCCCGACGGCTTAGGTGATGCAGGTACTCAACAACTGCCCTCTTCTGCTCACATATCCTGATCAACATGTGCAGAGTTGAATTCCAACGCGTGGGGACATCACACACCAGTCTGTGAGCCGGAAGATGCAAACGACGCTGAAAGCCGGCAAGGCCGGCTGAAGCAGTAGGTGACTTTCGAAAATGTGCAGACAGGCAGCGAACTTTTACCAGCAGATTAGACAGCTCTGGGTATGACTTTAGAAACCGCTGAACCACGAGGTTGAGCACATGGGCCATGCATGGAACATGTGTCAGCTGGCCTCGCCTCAAAGCCGCCACCAGGTTCCGGCCATTGTCACACACAACCTTTCCTGGCTTTAGGTTCAGAGGTGTGAGCCAGTGATCTGCATGCTGTTTTAGAGCTGTCCACACCTCTTCTGCATTGTGGGGTTTGTCACCTATGCAGATTAGCTGCAGCACAGTCTGTTGCCGCTTCGCCGAGGCAGTGCTGCAGTGCTTCCAGCTTGGGACTGGTGTGGAGGGTAAAGTGGATGAGGATGCGCAGGAGGAGGAGGAGGCTGAAGAGCATGACATTCCGGAGCTGTAGAGTGTGGGTGAAACCCTGACTGAGGTAGGGCCTGCAAACCTTGGTGTGGGAAGGACTTGTTCCGTTCCTCGCTCAAACTGGGTCCCAGCTGGGCTGGGCTGGGTCCCTACCCGGCTGGGTAGGGCGTTGTGGGGGGTTTGTCTATCTCCGTTTGAGGTGAGTTTGTTTAAGTTAGCCTTTTCTTTGGCGTTTTTTGGAGCCCTGCGGGTTGGGGAGTTGGTATCGCCCAGTAAGGCGTTCCCCGGGGGCTTGGATTGGGGTGACATTGTCAGTGGAAAACGGAGTTGAATTTTGGATTAGGAAATCGAAAACTGATCAGAGAGGTGTGGGTAGACTAGTCCGTTTGGGGATGGTTGTGGCCCGTTCAAGTGTCTCGGGAATTTTCAACAGATCCGTCCGAAGGTGGATGGCCCCTTATTATGTCACGAGGATGGGTCCTTTTTATCGAGATACCAATTTGTGAGTGTTTTTAGGGCATGTTTGAAGTCGTTGGGGTTAGATCCGAAGTCTTTCGGATTGGGGCAGCGACGGAGGCCTCTATATGCGGCCTACCGGAGGAGACAGTTAAGCAGATTGGTAGGTGGAAGTCGCAGCGCTTTAAGTCGTATGTACGTCCCCAGGTGGTTGTTGGCAATTGAGGGGAAAAGGGGGGGGGTATTAGGGTAGCAATGGGGGGGGGAGAGTGTGTGTTTTTTGTCAATTTGGTTTGGTGAGGCAATAAAATGGTGTCGTCTGTACATTTTGTATTGCAGAAGCACCCCCCCTTCCTTCCCTGGTCTGGATCCTTGGCCACTCTTATGTGTATTGGGGAGCCCGACGAGCGGACGCGAGATGGAACGGGAGACAGCTAGGTTTTGAGAAGGACCTGGCTCTCGTGCGATGGCGCGGTGTTCGGGGGTTAGGGTGGAACAGGGTGTTGCAGGAGGTGCATAGATACGCCCGGTTGGACAGACCTCCTGACATCTTAGTGTTGCATGCCGGGGGGAATGATTTGGGTGGGCGTCCTTTTCGAATCTTGATAAAGGACATCAAACATGATTTGTTACGGTTATGGGTGTCGTTTCCAGGTCTAACGATAGTCTGGTCGGAGATAGTAGCGAGAAAGAGTTGGCAGAAAGCGCGGTCAGTTGACAGGTTGAACAAGGCGCGGGCGAAGGTTAATAGGGCGATCTCGAAGTTTGTTAGTCGGAACGGGGGTATAGCAATACGGCATGTTGAGTTGGAAAGGACGGAAGAGGAATTTTGGTTGGCTGACGGGGTACACCTTAATGCGGTGGGAACTGACTTATGGGCTCTTGGCTTGCAGGGAGGTATTGAGAGGGCCCTTTGGTTGCGGGGGGTCTCAGGCACTTGAAGGGTTTCAAGGTGCCTTCGTTGTGGTGTTGTTTATTGGTGGGTCCTTGAAGTTGGTTTAAAATTGGTTCGGGGATTCATCCGGGTATGGATCCCCTCATTGGTAGAATTGATGGTCCCCTGGTGATTTTGGGGGGGAACCCCGACGGGGTATGTCGGGACCCCTGGGGGTGTGGTTGGGGTTGACGGAGGATTAACCCTTACCATTTGGTGCTCCTGAGCCAGTGTGGGTAACGGCTGGGAGCAAGTTGAGGTTTTTTATTGCTCGGTTATGGGAATCACCAGGGTTTTGGTAGCTTCAAGGACCTTACCACATTGCAAATTTTATTGGTTATGTATTCTTGTTAATAAAATGGCTGCTATGGCCAAAATTATCCAAAGATAAATTTGTGTCTGTGTAATTACTTTTAAATAAGAAATGGGAATGGAGGTGTGGGGTATGAAAGGAAGACCGGAGTCAACAATTCCAGGGTAAAGCATGTTTATTTGCGTAAGCTTCGTTCCAGGGTAGAAAGGGTAAGAGTGCCTTTCAGAATTCGAAGTGGTCGGACTGTACGGACCACCAAGAACTGCAGGAGAGCTTGAACATCTTCCCATGGATTTGCGACATCCTCCCTCATCAGTTACGTAGGTAAGCAGGTTCTCAGCATTGCAGCCCATTTGTTGTCTTAAGTTAGTTAAGCGGGGTTAACTAACCTGTCAGTTCAGCCTCAGGTCTAAAGCAGAGGCCTGGACTCCACTCCTTACTCCTCACTCCACAACTCTCCTTAAAAACAACTGACTCCTTTTTCCTGCCCCGGGGTCTCCAGACCCCTAGGTGGGCGTTTCCTTCCGTCTGGTCCTGCCCACTGGTGTGCCTGTCTTTCCCTGGGGGAGGTGACTAGGATTTTCTGGTTGGCTTTGTGTGACTTAGGTGAGGGAAGTTGTTATGCGGGGGCCTATGTGTGACTACCTGCAGTGTCAGGGCGTCACATATGTATGTGTGTATGTCTGCTAAAGGAATCCGCACCGTCATATTTACAAACACAAAATTTTGCAGACACCTCATGTGACTCAGGGAACGTCGTAGACTATGTTTTAACAGGAATATTTAACCCCGCGCTTTACAGTTACTCTCCAAAAAACCTGCCTCCATTAAACTGAATGGAGGTGGGAGCTGCAAGTTATTAATAGCAGCTGTGATTGGTTGCTATAGGAACAAAGGACATTCATAGTATAAGAAGCTTATGTGTGAGATAATATGATGTCAGTGGGGAGACAGATAGAGAGAGACAGACACAGACTGAGAGACAAACAGACAGAGACAGATAGGCATAGACAGACAGGGAAAGAGACAGAGACAAACAGACAGAGGCAGACAGGGAAAGAGACAGACAGAGATAGACAGGGAAAAAAGGCAGACAGACAGAGACAGAGAAAGAGACAGAGGCAGATAGGGAAACAGACAGAGACAAACATACAGAGACAGGCAGGAGAAAAGGCAGACCGACAGGGAAAGAGACAGACAGGGGAAGAGACAGACAGAGAGAGACAGACAGATAGAGACAGACAAAGAAATACAGAGATAGACAGGGAAAGAGACAAACGGGGAATGAGTCAGACAGAGAGAGACAAAGAGAGACAGGCAGAGAGAGACAGGGAAAGAGACAGACAGGGGAAGAGAAAGACAGAGACAGACAAAGAAATACAGAGACAGACAGGGGAAGAGACAGACAGGGGAAGAGACAGACAGGGGAAGAGACAGACAGACAGGGAAAGAGACAGACCTGGAAAAGAGACAGACCTGGAAAAGAGACAGGCCTGGAAAAGAGACAGACAGACATAGAAACAGACAGCCACAAAGAGAGAGAGAGACAGACAGACACAGAGAGACAGACAGAGATAGAGAGACAGACAGACATGGATAGAGATAGAGACACACAGAGACAGACAGATGACAGAGACTGGGAGAGAGACAGACAGAAGCATAAATCCCTAACTAAAACTTAACATTTAATGATAGTTTTAAAAGGTAAAAAAACACAAATCATGTAAATAGAATGACTCTCTTCTGTGCATAGAGTCAACATTTTGTGTTTGTAAATATGACGGTGCGGATTCCTTTAGCAGACATACACACATACATATGTGACGCCCTGACACTGCAGGTAGTCACACATAGGCCCCCGCATAACAACTTCCCTCACCTAAGTCACACAAAGCCAATCAGAAAACCCTAGTCACCTCCCCCAGGGAAAGACAGGCACACCAGTGGGCAGGACCAGACGGAAGGAAACGCCCACCTAGGGGTCTGGAGACCCCGGGGCAGGAAAAAGGAGTCAGTTGTTTTTAAGGAGAGTTGTGGAGTGAGGAGTAAGGAGTGGAGTCCAGGCCTCTGCTTTAGACCTGAGGCTGAACTGACAGGTTAGTTAACCCCGCTTAACTAACTTAAGATAACAAATGGGCTGCAATGCTGAGAACCTGCTTACCTACGTAACTGATGAGGGAGGATGTCGCAAATCCATGGGAAGATGTTCAAGCTCTCCTGCAGTTCTTGGTGGCCCGTACAGTCCGACCACTTCGAATTCTGAAAGGCACTCTTACCCTTTCTACCCTGGAACGAAGCTTAGGCAAATAAACATGCTTGACCCTGGAATTGTTGACTCCGGTCTTCCTTTCATACCCCACACTTCCATTCCCATTTCTTATTTAAAAGTAATTACACAGACACAAATTTATCTTTGGATAATTTTGGCCATAGCAGCCATTTTATTAACAAGAATACATAACCAATAAAATTTGCAATGTGGTAAGGTCCTTGAAGCTACCAAAACCCTGGTGATTCCCATAACCGAGCAATAAAAAACCTCAACTTGCTCCCAGCCATTACCCACACTGGCTCAGGAGCACCAAATGGTAAGGGTTAATCCTCCGTCAACCCCAACCACACCCCCAGGGGCCCCGACATACCCCGTCGGGGTTCCCCCCCAAAATCACCAGGGGACCATCAATTCTGCCAATGAGGGGATCCATACCCGGATGAATCCCCGAACCAATTTTAAACCAACTTCAAGGACCCACCAATAAACAACACCACAACGAAGGCACCTTGAAACCCTTCAAGTGCCTGAGACCCCCCGCAACCAAAGGGCCCTCTCAATACCTCCCTGCAAGCCAAGAGCCCATAAGTCAGTTCCCACCGCATTAAGGTGTACCCCGTCAGCCAACCAAAATTCCTCTTTCGTCCTTTCCAACTCAACATGCCGTATTGCTATACCCCCGTTCCGACTAACAAACTTCGAGATCGCCCTATTAACCTTCGCCCGCGCCTTGTTCAACCTGTCAACTGACCGCGCTTTCTGCCAACTCTTTCTCGCTACTATCTCCGACCAGACTATCGTTAGACCTGGAAACAACACCCATAACCGTAACAAATCATGTTTGATGTCCTTTATCAAGATTCGAAAAGGACGCCCACCCAAATCATTCCCCCCGGCATGCAACACTAACATGTCAGGAGGTCTGTCCAACCGGGCGTATCTATGCACCTCCTGCAACACCCTGTTCCACCCTAACCCCCGAACACCGAGCCATCGCACGAGAGCCAGGTCCTTCTCAAAACCTAGCTGTCTCCCGTTCCATCTCGCGTCCGCTCGTCGGGCTCCCCAATACACATAAGAGTGGCCAAGGATCCAGACCAGGGAAGGAAGAGGGGGTGCTTCTGCAATACAAAATGTACAGACGACACCATTTTATTGCCTCACCAAACCAAATTGACAAAAAACACACACTCTCACCCCCCCCATTGCTACCCTAATACCCCCCCCTTTTCCCCTCAATTGCCAACAACCACCTGGGGACGTACATACGACTTAAAGCGCTGCGACTTCCACCTACCAATCTGCTTAACTGTCTCCTCCGGTAGGCCGCATATAGAGGCCTCCGTCGCTGCCCCAAACCGAAAGACTTCGGATCTAACCCCAACGACTTCAAACATGCCCTAAAAACACTCACAAATTGGTATCTCGATAAAAAGGACCCATCCTCATGACATAATAAGGGGCCATCCACCTTCGGACGGATCTGTTGAAAATTCCCGAGACACTTGAACGGGCACATATCAGATGCCACAACCATCCCCAAACGGACTAGTCTACCCACACCTCTCTGATCAGTTTTCGATTTCCTAATCCAAAATTCAACTCCGTTTTCCACTGACATAATGTCACCCCAATCCAAGCCCCCCGGGGAACGCATTACTGGGCGATACCAACTCCCCAACCCGCAGGGCTCCAAAAAACGCCAAAGAAAAGGCTAACTTAAACAAACTCACCTCAAACGGAGATAGACAAACCCCCCACAACGCCCTACCCAGCCGGGTAGGGACCCAGCCCAGCCCAGCTGGGACCCAGTTTGAGCGAGGAACGGAACAAGTCCTTCCCACACCAAGGTTTGCAGGCCCTACCTCAGTCAGGGTTTCACCCACACTCTACAGCTCTGGAATGTCATGCTCTTCAGCCTCCTCCTCCTCCTGCGCATCCTCATCCACTTTACCCTCCACACCAGTCCCAAGCTGGAAGCACTGCAGCACTGCCTCGGCGAAGCGGCAACAGACTGTGCTGCAGCTAATCTGCATAGGTGACAAACCCCACAATGCAGAAGAGGTGTGGACAGCTCTAAAACAGCATGCAGATCACTGGCTCACACCTCTGAACCTAAAGACAATGGCCGGAACCTGGTGGCGGCTTTGAGGCGAGGCCAGCTGACACATGTTCCATGCATGGCCCATGTGCTCAACCTCGTGGTTCAGCGGTTTCTAAAGTCATACCCAGAGCTGTCTAATCTGCTGGTAAAAGTTCGCTGCCTGTCTGCACATTTTCGAAAGTCACCTACTGCTTCAGCCGGCCTTGCCGGCTTTCAGCGTCGTTTGCATCTTCCGGCTCACAGACTGGTGTGTGATGTCCCCACGCGTTGGAATTCAACTCTGCACATGTTGATCAGGATATGTGAGCAGAAGAGGGCAGTTGTTGAGTACCTGCATCACCTAAGCCGTCGGGAAATGGGTCAAACTCCACACATAAGAACTGAGGAGTGGAGATGGATGTCCGACCTATGTACCATCCTCCAAAACTTTGAGGACTCCACCAAGATGGTGAGCGGCGATGACGCCATTATTAGCGTCACCATACCGCTTCTCTGCCTTCTAAAACGGTCTCTGCTCAAAACCAAACATGATGCATTGCAGGCGGAACACGATGAGTTGGAGCAAGAAACAGTAGTGGGTGTGGGTGATAACACACAGCCCAGCCTCGTCTCATCACAACGTGCAGTGGAGGACTATGACGAGGAGGAGGATGAAGACATGGAGCAACTCTCCGGCCAAATTGAGGATATGACATGCATACCAGTCATATGCTCAGTTCAGCGTGGCTGGCCAGAGGACAGGGTAGATGATGAGGAGGAGGAGGAGGAGGAGGAGAAGGAGGAGGACAGCATGTTCAGTCATCGTGTTGGTCTGGATACTGAAGTGATGGCTGTTAAGAGTCTGGCGCACATGGATGACTTTATGGTAAGCTGCCTGTCTCGTGACCCTCGCGTTAAGAACATCTTGGCCGACAATCATTACTGGTTGGTAACACTGTTAGACCCACGCTACAAGGAGAACTTTATGTCTCTTATTCCCGAGGCGGAGAGGTCAGCCAAAATGCAGCAGTTCCGGAAGGCCATAGTCACGGAAGTAGGCAAAGCATTCCCTTCACAAAACGCTAGCGTCATAATTGTAACACTATTAGTTAAAAGAAAGGGATAAAATGTAAAAAAAAACAAAATAAGGCATGACTTTTTTTTAACATCAAATTTTTTTTTTTTAGATTTAACCAAAGAATGTGCACATTTGTTATAATAAACAAGTGAAAAATGTTGAAAATCAGTCATCCAAAGGTGTGTGAAAAAAATATATATATATGGTACCAATAAAAATGTCACTTTGTCCTGCAAAGAATGCAGCCCCCCAAATTATTTTTTTCCTCTGTGCGGCCCATACACCCAGCCGAGTTTGAGACCCCCTGCCTTACACTATATAGATATCATGTTCATTCCCCATCTATCTTGCTCAGGAGAGCATCTCCCTCCCCCGGCACCAAGAGCAGCTCATATTGAATTGTTACATTGACTAGTAACACTGCACACAGAAATGCACCTTAATATTCCACTGTTAACCCTTTCCTCCCAGCAGTAACACACAACTCCTCACCTTGATATCATGGTGATTTATGGTCAGAATGACTTCAATGCGATCAGTGATTTCTATTCTAGCTCTGCTCACATAGATTTTATATCCACACTCAACTATAGGCCGTTCTTCATATTTTGGGGGCTTTTAGTCAGATATACTAGTTTGTGCCTGTATAGTATTGGTGTAGATGGGAGTGTAGGGCATGGGTTACATGGCACTGTGGTGGGATACTGATGGGAGGTATTGGTGCTGTGTTTGATGCTTCTACTGGGTATTTTCCTACAAATACTGGAACAGCTCACTGCTTAGAATGATCCTTCCCAGCTCTATAATATATTATATATACCCCACAATGCAGGCTCACACACACATTTGTCTCAAGTGTGTTGTAGGGACACAGATACAGTCTTGGTCATGTGACTAAAGGCTACTTTACACACTGCGATATCGGTCCCGATATCGCTAGTGTGGGTACCCGCCCCATCTGTTGCGCGACACGGGCAAATCGCTGCCCATGCCGCACAACACCGACCAGACCCGTCACACATACTTACCTGACCGGCGACGTCGCTGTGACCGGCGAACCGCCTCCTTTCTAAGGGGGCGGTCCGTGCGGCGTCACAGCGACGTCACTGAGCGACCGCCCAATAGCAGCGGAGGGGCGGAGATGAGTGGCCGGAACATCCCGCCCACCTCCTTCCTTCCTCATAGCGGCTGGGAGGCAGGTAAGGAGAGGTTCCTCGTTTCTGCGGTGTCACACGGAGTGATGTGTGCTGCCGCAGGAGCGACGAACTACATCGTTACTGCTGCAGTAACGATAATCGAGAATGGAGACCCATGTCACCGATGAGCGATTTTGCACGTTTTTGCAACGATGCAAAATCGCTCATCGGTGTCACACGCAGCAACATCGCTAATGCGGCCGGATGTGCGTCACAAATTCCGTGACCCCAACGACTCCGCATTAGCGATGTCGCAGCGTGTAAAGCCCCCTTTAGTGGGAGTGGTGTACAGGGTCTTAGCAGTAAAGAGTATTCCATATTTCTGCCAGATACCCACAGAGATATTGAAATCTGAAAAAAGAGACTTCTGCTCATTGAAGGTAAGAACTGCTCACATAGCGTTCAACTCCACAGCAAACGAGTGCTCTAGCACTGGCATCTCAGCAGGGATATTCCCCTACTACACATGTGTGTCTGGGTCGCTGTGACAGTTTACAGGACATAACTCAAGGCACCTAGATAGAAGGCAGAGGTACTGGGATTGGTTGGTTTTTGGTGACGGAGGTGCAGGGGCTGGCGCCCATGTGCAGTGCTGGCTAAGGTATATTGATGATATTTTGATTTTTTGGCAGGGCACTGTGGAGCAGCTCGAGACATTTATGGAGGAACTTAATAACAACACCTTTAACATCAGATTGACGCATAAGCATAGCAGCAGTTGCGTTGACTTCCTGGATATTAAAATTTCATTCGGTTCTGAGCGAATTGTTCAGACCGACGTCCATAGGAAGGAAACATCAGTCAACGCACTGCTGCATGCTTCTTCTGCTCATACCCCCTCCACCATCCGGGCCGTACCGGCTGGCCAGTTCCTCAGGATGAAGCAAATTTGTTCGTCAGACACTGCTTTTGAACAACAGTCTGCCGACCTCCAGCGCCATAGGGGTGGCAAAGGCGGTCTTCCCCCGGTCTGCCTCAGCAACGGACACTAGCCAATAGTGACTAGTGAGATCAAGGGTAGAAAAATAATTTGCAGTTCTCAATGCAGCTAGCGATTCCTCAATACGGGGGAGTGGTGCCGTCCTTCTTCTTTAACAGGACCAACGGAGCTGCCCAAAGGCTACAACTGTCACGGATAACCCCAGCCGCCTTCATGTTGCTCAACATGTCCTTGGTACACTGGTAATGTGAAGGTGGTATTGGCTTATAGCTCTCTTTGATGGGTGGGTGTGCACCTGTGGGGATGTAGTGTTGGACCCCTTTTATTCCCCCAAAATCTAGCGGATGTTTGCTGAAGACTTGCTCGCTCGTATTCTTGCACTACCCTGTGGACCCGCTTCTTGTGATGTGAAGGTGTGGAGTCAGTGCCTACGTGTAATTCCTTACACCACTCCTCTGGCTGACTTGGTGAGCAGTCACTGACTGGGTGGGGTGCAGTAATAGTGGATGCTGCTACTTGGATAGCATGTGTATCTACTGTGAACAGCTTATCAATGGTGGCAAGTCGGGGCAGCTTAACCTCCTGCTCTCCGCAGTTTAACACTCTCACGGGCACTCTTCCCTTCCGCACTAATGAATAAAACTATGATGTAAATATCATATAGATACCCCACAATTGTAAATAAAGGTAGGTTATGGGAAAAGGGGGAACAGGGAAAGAGGAAAATAGTGTAATAAAGTATACCTTCAGGGGGTGAGAGGAAATGGCAGCACAGCCAGTGGAGGTGAAGCAAAAGGAAGCCTGCAACTAAAGAGTTGAGAGCGTTATCACATGGTGACTGAGCCTGATTGTAAAGGGAGCATAGAGTGGAGCATACTCTGGGCACGTTAGAACCCAAGTTCTTAAACCATGAATATGGACCCCTTTTATTCTCCCAAAGTCTAGCGGATGTTTGCTGAAGACTTGCTCGTATTCTTGCACTACCCTGTGGACCCGCTTCTTGTGATGTGAAGGTGTGGAGTCAGTGCCTACGTGTAATTCCTTACACCACTCCTCTGGTTGACTTGGTGAGCTGTCACTGAATGGGTGTGGTGAAGTAACGGTGGATGCTGTGGCTTGGATATCATATTAAATATAGGGACCCCCATACAGTAGTATGAGAAATTTTTTTGTATTCAATGATCGGTATTACCTTCAGGGGCGCGGCACGTGGACGTGCGTTCCATTAGCCTCACTGCATTCCACTCCCATACAGGAAGTGGGCGCAGCTATTACTACGGTCGCACATAAAAGAACCCACAGCCACCACTGCACACAGCTGACTCCACCACTGGAAACCCACTTCTACACCAACGCAGGTAAGACAGGATCGGCACCTCTATGCTCCCGTTACAATCAGGCTCAGTCACCATGTGATAATGCTCTCAACAATTTAGTTGCAGGCTTCCCCTTGCTTCACCTCCACTGGCTGTGCTGCCATTTCCTCTCCCCCCTGGAAGGTATACTTTATTACACTATTTTCCTGTTTCCCTCTTCTCCCTTTTCCCATAACCTACCTTTATCTGCATTTGTGGGGTATCTATATACTATTTATATCACAGTTTTATTCATTAATACGGAAGGGAAGAGTGCGCGTGAGAGTGTTGAACTGCGGAGAGCAAGAGGTTAAGCTGCCCCGATTTGCCACCATTGATAAGCTGTTCACAGTAGATACACATGCTATCCAAGCAGCAGCAGCATCCACCATTACTGCACCCCACCCAGTCAGTGACAGCTCACCAAGTCAGCCAGAGGAGTGGTGTCAGGAATTACACGTAGGCACTGACTACACACCTTCACATCACAAGAAGGGGGTGCAAGTGTGACGCCCTGGACTAGCCAGTTAGTCACAGACATAACACACACACACCCCCTTTCCCGGATAGTTACACTAGTCAGACACAAAACCGTTGTTGCCTCCCTCCAGGGGCTGATGTCCACACCAGGTGGGGCGGAGCCAGGCAGTTGGCCCCACCCACCAAGGAGTTCACAGGCCTGGAGGTGGGAAAACCAGTCAGTTAGTTGAAGTTCAGTTAAGAGTTGAACCGTGGAGGTAGTGAGTTCAGTGAAGAGCCCAGTTTTGGGTAGGAGTGCAAAACTGCTAGTGTCTGGGTCAGATCCCAGGCACTATGGGGAGATAAGGTATGCACACCAGTGACTATGTAAGGGGAATACATGAAATAGCAGAAACTGCTGTGTGAATACTGACTTGAAAAATTCAATAGCTATATGCAAGAGTGAATATGTGAAAAATGGAATCTGCATTACTGCCATGAACATATGAATCAAGAGAAATTTAGCTACTGAATTGATCAATGCAATAGAGCCCCAACACTACGCCAAAGTATTTCTCTACGTTGGGGTCCCTAGCTTGTGTGTGTCCTCTCATGCAGTTAAAAAACCTACCGTGCATGAAAAATTGTTTAAAAGAACCGAAGTCCTCAGTGGTTGATACCTTTTAAAAAGATATATTTTACTTGTATCTACCGTGTATGGGAAGCTGAGACCCAGGCTATTTATGCGTATGATATGGATTGGCAATAGGTGTGGTTGGGGAGGGTTCACAAACGAAAAAATACTAACAAATAGGAATAACGTTTGGAACACCATTCTAAGTCCGAACTGGGTGCAAAAACCTAAAAAAACATCACTATGGGGAGATAAGGTATGCACACCAGTGACTATGTAAGGGGAATACATGAAATAGCAGAAACTGCTGTGTGAATACTGACTTGAAAAATCCAATAGCATTAATTCACATAATCCTAGTGACTGCGCACACAACATGGCCAAACGAAAACAAAAGACAGTACCTGTCCATTCAATCAAATGGAAACTCATAAGCAACACAGTCCATTAGACTAGGCAATTACATGCAGCCAAACAAAGTTCATGGGCCTTGCCTCAGAGTCGAACCCACAACCTCTTGGAGAACAAGCAAAGAGCCTACCACTAAACCAACTCAGTGAAGTTGGAAACCGACTCTACATTAATTAACATAATCCTAGTGACTGCGCACACAACATGGCCAAACAAAAGCAAAAGACAGTACCTGGCCTATCAATCCAATGGAAACTCATAGGTAACACAGTACATTGGACTAGGCAATTACATGCAGCCATACAAAGCCCATGGGTCTTGCCCCAGAGTCGAACCCACAACCTCTCGTAGCCAGGGCAAAGAGCCTACCACTACACCAACACAGAGAAGTAGGTGAATGCCTCTACATTAATTCACATAATCCTAGTGACTGCGCACACAACATGGCCAAACAAATGCAAAAGACATTATCTGGCCTATCAATCCAATGGAAACTCATATGCAACACAGTCCATTAGACTAGGCACTTACATGCAGCCATGTAAAGTTCATGGGCATTGCCTCAGAGTCGAACCCACAACCTCTTGGAGAACAAGCAAAGAGCCTACCACTAAACCAACTCAGAGAAGTTGGAAACCGACTCTACATTAATTAACATAATCCTAGTGACTGCGCACACAACATGGCCAAACAAAAGCAAAAGACAGTACGTGGCCTATCAATCCAACGGAAACTCATAGGTAACACAGTACATTGGACTAGGCAATTACATGCAGCCATACAAAGCCCATGGGCCTTGCCCCAGAGTCAAACCCACAACCTCTCATAGCCAAGGCAAAGAGCCTACCAATACACCAACACAGAGAAGTGGAAAACCGTTTCTACATTAATTCACATAATCCTAGTGACTGCGCACACAACATGGCCAAACAAAAGCAAAAGACAGTACCTGGCTTATCAATCCAATGGAAACTCATAGGCAACACAGTCCATTGGACTAGACAATTACATGGAGACATACAAAGTCTATGGGCCTTGCCTCAGAGTCAAACCCACAACTTCTCGCAGCCAAGCAAAGAGCCTACCACTACACTAACACAGAGAAGTGGGAAACTGATTCTACATTAATTCACATAATCCTACCGACTGCGCACACAACATGGCCAAACAAAAGACAATACCTGGCCTATTCATTCAATGAAAACGCATAGGCAACACAGTCCATTGGACTAGGCAATTACATTCAACCATACAAAGTCCATGGGCTTTGCCTCAAAGTCAAACCCACAACTTCTTGTAACCCAAGGAAAGAGCCTACCACTACACCAACACAGAGAAGAGAATGACTCTACATTAATTCACATAATCATAGTGACTGCGCACACAACATGACCAAACGAAAACAAAAGACAGTCCCTGGCCTATCAATCCAATGGAAACTCATAGACAACATAGTCCATTGGACTACGCAATTACATGCAGCCATACAAAGTCCATGGGCCTTGCCTCAGAGTCATACCCACAATCTCTGGCAGAACAAGCAAAGAGCCTACAACTTCATCAACACAAAGAAGTAGGAAGCTGCGTCTACATTAATTCACATAATCCTAGTGACTGCGCACACAACATGGCCAAACAAAAGCAAA
Organism: Anomaloglossus baeobatrachus; assembly: GCF_048569485.1. Classification (NCBI taxonomy): domain Eukaryota; kingdom Metazoa; phylum Chordata; class Amphibia; order Anura; family Aromobatidae; genus Anomaloglossus; species Anomaloglossus baeobatrachus. The sequence goes on along the minus strand of NW_027442146.1, from coordinate 1,248,020 downwards.
AGACAGTACCTGGCCTATCAATCCAATGGGAACTCATAGGCAACACAGTTAATTGAACTAGGCAATTACATGCAGCCATACAAACTCCATGGGCCTTGCCTCAGAGTCAAACCCACAACCTCTTGCAGCTAAGCAAAGAGCCTTCCACTACAGCAACACAGAGAACTGGGAAACTGATTCTACATTAATTCACATAATCCTACCGACTGCGCACACAACATAACCAAACAAAAGATAATACCTGGCCAATCAATCCAATGGAAACTCATAGGCAACACAGTCCATTGGACTAGGCAATTACATGCAGCCATATAAGGTCCATGGGCTTTGCCTCAGAGTCAAACCCACAATTTCTCGCAGCCCAAGCAAAGAGCCTACCACTACACCAAGACAGAGAAGTTGGAAACTGAGTTTACATTAGTTCACATAATCCTAGTGACTGCGCACACAACATGGCCAAACAAAAGCAAAAGACAGTACCTGGCCAATCAATCCAATGGGAACTCATAGGCAACACAGTTAATTGAAATAGGCAATTACATGCAGCCATACAAACTCCATGGGCCTTGCCTCAGAGTCGAACCCACAACCTCTTGCAGCTTAAGCAAAGAGACTACCACTACACCAACACAGAGAAGTAGGTGAATGACTCTACATTAATTCACATAATCCTAGTGACTGCGCACACAAAATGGCCAAACAAAAGCAAAAGACAGTACCTGGCCTATCAATCCAATAGAAACTCATAGGCAAAGCAATCAATTGGACTAGGCAATTACATGCAGCCATACAAAGTCCATGGGCCTTGCCTCAAAGTCGAACTCACAACCTCTCGCAGCTCAAGCAAAGAGCCTACCACTACACCAACACAGAGAAATGTAAACCTGACTCTACATTAATTCACATAATCCTAGTGACTGCGCACACAACATGGCCAAACGAAAACAAAAGACAGTAACTGGCCTATCAATCCAATAGAAACTCATAGGCAACACAGTCCATTGGACTAAGAAATTACATGCAGCCATTCAAAGTCCATGAGCCTTGCATTAAAGTCGAACCCACAACCTCTCGCAGCCCAAGCAAAGAGCCTACCACTACACCAACACAGAGAAGTGGGAAACTGACTCTACATTAATTCCCATAACCCTAGTGACTGCGCACACAACATGGTCAAACAAAAGCAAAAGGCAGTACCTGGCCTATCAATCCAATGGAAACTCATAGGTAACACAGTACATTGGACTAGGCAATTACATGCAGCCATACAAAGTCCATGGGCCTTGCCTCAGAGTCAAACCCACAACCTCTGGCAGAACAAGCAAAGAGCCTACAACTACAAAAACACAAAGAAGTAGGAAGCTGCGTCTACATTAATTCACATAATCCTAGTGACTGCGCACACAACATGGCCAAACAAAAGCAAAAGACAGTACCTGGCCTATCATTCCAATTGAAACTCATAGGTAACATAGTCCATTGGACTAGGCAATAACATGCAGCCATACAAAGTCCATGGGCCTTGCCTCAGAGTCGAACTCACATCCTCTCGCAGCCCAAGAAAAAAGCCTACCACTAAAGCAACACAGAGAAGTGTGAACCTGACTCTACATTAATTCACATAATCCTAGTGACTGCGCACACAACATGGCCAAACAAAAGCAAAAGACAGTACCTGGCCCATCAATCCAATGGAAACTCATAGACAACACAGTCCATTGGACTAGACAATTACATGGAGACATACAAAGTCCATGGGCCTTGCCTCAGAGTCAAACCCACAACCTCTCGCAGCCAAGCAAAGAGCCTACCACTACACCAACACAGAGAAGTGGGAAACTGATTCTACATTAATTCACATAATCCTACCGACTGCGCACACAACATGGCCAAACAAAAGAAAATACCTGGCCTATCAATCCAATGGAAACTCATAGGCAACACAGTCCATTAGACTAGGCAAATACATGCAGCCATACAAAGCCCATGGGCCTTGCCCCAGAGTCAAATCCACAACCTCTTGTAGCCCAAGCAAAGAGCCTACAAATACACCAACACAGAGAAGTGGAAAACTGATTCTACATTAATTCACATAATCCTAGTGACTGCGCACACAACATGGCCAAACAAAAGCAAAAGACATTACCTGGCCTATAAATCCAATAGAAACTCATAGGCAAAGCAATCAATTGGACTAGGCAATTACATGCAGCCATACAAAGTCCATGGGCCTTGCCTCAGAGTCGAACCCACAACCTCTTGTAGCCCAAGCAAAGAGCCTACCACTACACCAACACAGAGAAGTTGGTACAGAGTTTACATTAGTTCACATAATCCTAGTGACTGTGCACACAACATGGCGAAACAAATGCAAAAGACATTATCTGGCCTATCAATCCAATGGAAACTCATAGGCAACACAGTCCATTAGACTAGGCAAATACATGCAGCCATACAAAGTTCATGGGCCTTGCCTCAGAGTCAAACCCACAACCTCTGGCAGAACAAGCAAAGAGCTTACAACTACACCAACACAAAAAAGTAGGAAGCTGCGTCTACATTAATTCACATATTCCTAGCGACTGCGCACACAACATGGCCAAACAAAAGCAAAAGACATTACCTGGCCTATCAAGCCAATGGAAACTCATAGGCAACACAGTCCATTGGACTAAACAATTACATGCAGCCATACAAAGTCCATGGGCTTTGCCTCAGAGTCAAACCCACAATTGCTCGCAGCCCAAGAAATGAGCCTACCACTACACCAACACAGACAAGTTGGAAACTGAGTTTACATTAATTCACATAATCCTAGTGACTGCGCACACAACATGGCCAAACAAAAGCAAAAGACAGTACCTGGCCTATCAATCCAATGGAAACTCATAGGCAACACAGTCCATTGGACTAGACAATTACATGGAGACATACAAAGTCCATGGGCCTTGCCTCAGCGTCAAACCCACAACCTCTCGCAGCCAAGCAAAGAGCCTACCACTACACCAATACAGAGAAGTGGGAAACTGATTCTACATTAATTCACATAATCCTACCGACTGCGCACACAACATGGCTAAACAAAAGCAAAAGACAGTACCTGGCTTATCAATCCAATGGAAACTCATAGGCAACACAGTCCATTGGACTAGGCAATAACATGCAGCCATACACAGTCTATGGGCCTTGCTTCATAGTCGAACTCACAACCTCTCGCAGCTCAAGCAAAGAGCCTACCACTACACCAACACAGAGAAATGTGAACCTGCCTCTACATTAATTCACATAATCCTAGTGAGTGCGCACACAACATGGCCAAACGAAAACAAAAGACAGTACCTGGCCTATCAATCCAATGGAAACTCATAGGCAACACAGTCCATTGGACTAGGCAATTACATGCAGCCATAAAAAGTCCATGGGCCTTGCCTCAAAGTCAAACCCACAACCTCTCGCAGCCCAAGCAAAGAGCCTACCACTACACCAACACAGAGAAATGTGAAACTGACTCTACATTAATTCACATAATCCTAGTGACTGCGCACACAACATGGCCAAACGAAAGCAAAAGTCAATACCTGGCCTATCAATCCAATGGAAACTCATAGGCAACAAAGTCTATTGGACTAGGCAATTACATGCAGCCATACAAAGTCCATAAGCCTTGCATTAGAGTCGAACCCACAACCTCTTGCAGCCCAAGCAAAGAGCCTACCACTACACCAACACAGAGAAGTCTGAAACTGACTCTACATTAATTCACATAATCCTAGTGACTGCGCACACAACATGGCTAAACGAAAGCAAAAGTCAATACCTGGCCTATCAATCCAATGGAAACTCATAGGCAACACAGTCCATTGGACTAGGCAATTACATGCAGCCATAAAAAGTCCATGGGCCTTGCCTCAGAGTCAAACCCACAACCTCTCACAGCTCAGGCAAAGAGCCTACCACTACACCAACAAAGAGAAATGTGAAACTGACTCTACATTAATTCACATATTCCTAGTGACTGCGCACACAACATGGCCAAACAAAAGCAAAAGAAAGCACCTGGCCTATCAATCCAATGGAAACTCATAGGTAACGCAGTCCATTGGACTATGCAATTACATGCAGCCATACAAAGTCCATGGGCCTTGCCTCAGAGTCGAACTCACAACCTCTCGCAGCCCAACAAAAAAGCCTACCACTTCAGCAACACAGAGAAGTGTGAAACTGTCTCTACATTAATTCACATAATCCTAGTGACTGCGCACAAAACATGGCCAAACGAAAACAAAAGACAGTACCTGGCCTATCAATCCATTGGACTAGGCAATTACATGCAGCAATACAAAGTCCATGGGCCTTGCCTCAGAGTCAAACCCACAACCTCTCACAGCCCAAGCAAAGAGCCTACCACTACACCAACACAGAGAAGTGCGAAACTGACTCAACATAAATTCACATAATCCTAGTGACTGCGCACACAACATGGCCAAACAAAAGCTAAAGACAGTCCCTTGCCTATCAATCCAATGGAAACTCATAGACAGCATAGTCCATTGGAATAGGCAATTACATGCAGCCTCACAAAGTCCATGGGCCTTGCCTCAGAGTCAAACCCACAACCTCTGGCAGAACAAGCAAAGAGCCTACAACTACACCAACACAAAGAAGTAGGAAGCTGCGTCTACATTAATTCACATAATCCTAGTGAATGCGCACACAACATGGCCAAACAAAAGCAAAAGACATTACCTGGCCTATCAGGCCAATGGAAACCCATAGGCAACACAGTCCATTGAACTAGGCGATTACATGCAGCCGTACAAAGTCCATGGGCCATGCCGCAGAGTCAAACCCACAACCTCTCGCAGCCAAGCAAAGCAGCTTCCACTACACCAACACAGAGAAGTGGGAAATGGATTCTACATTAATTCACATAATCCTAGTGACTGCGCACACAACATGGCCAAACAAAAGCAAAAGACAATACCTGGCCTATCAATCCAATGGAAACTCAAAGGCAACACAGTCCATTGGACTTGGCAATTACATGCAGCCATACAAAGTCCATGGGCCTTGCCTCAGAGTCAAACCCACAACCTCTGGCAGAACAAGCAAAGAGCCTACAACTACACCAACACAAAGAAGTAGGAAGCTGTGTCTACATTAATTCACATAATCCTAGTGAATGTGCACACAACATGGCCAAACAAAAGCAAAAGACATTACCTGGCCTATCAAGCCAATGGAAACTCATAGGCAACACAGTCCATTGAACTAGACAATTACATGAAGACATACAAAGTCCATGGGCCTTGCCTCAGAGTCAAACCCACAACCTCTCGCAGCCAAGCAAAGAGCCTACCACTACACCAACACAGATAAGTGGGAAACTGATTCTACATTAATTCACATAATCCTACCGACTGCGCACACAACATGGCCAAACAAAAGACAATACCTGGCCTATCAATCCAATGGAAACTCATAGGCAATACAGTCCATTAGACTAGGCAAATACATGCAGCCATACAAAGTTCATGGGCCTTGCCTCAGAGTCGAACCCACAACTTCTTGGAGAACAAGCAAAGAGCCTACCACTACACCAACACAGAGAAGTTGGAAACCGACTCTACATTAATTCACATAATCCTAGTGACTGCGCACACAACATGGCCAAACAAAAGCAAAAGACAGTACCTGGCCTATCAATCCAATGGAAACTCAAAGGTAACACAGTACATTAGACTAGGCAATTAAATGCAGCCATACAAAGCCCATGGGCCTTGCCCCGGAGTCGAACCCACAACCTCTCGTAGCCCAAGCAAAGAGCCTACCAATACACCAACACAGAGAAGTGAAAAACTGATTCTACATTAATTCACATAATCCTAGTGACTGCGCACACAACATGGCCAAACAAAAGCAAAAGACAGTACCTGGCCTATCAATCCAATAGAAACTCATAGGCAAAGCAATCAATTGGACTAGGCAATTACATGCAGCCATACAAAGTCCATGGGCCTTGCCTCAGAGTCGAACCCACAACCTCTTGTAGCCCAAGCAAAGAGCCTACCACTACACCAACACAGAGAAGAGCGAAACTGACTCAACATAAATTCACATAATCCGAGTGACTGCGCACACAACATGGCCAAACAAAAGCAAAAGACAGTCCCTGGCCTATCAATCCAATGGAAACTCATAGGCAACACAGTTCATTAGACTAGGCAAATACATGCAGCCATACAAAGTTCATGGGCCTTGCCTCAGAGTCGAACCCACAACCTCTTGGAGAACAAGCAAAGAGCCTACCACTAAACCAACACAGAGAAGTTGGAAACTGACTCTACATTACTTCACATAATCCTAGTGACTGCGCACACAACATGGCCAAACACAGTACCTGGCCTATCAATCCAATGGAAACTCATAGGCAACACAGTCCATTGGACTAGACAATTACATGGAGACATACAAAGTCCATGGGCCTTGCTTCAGAGTCAAACCCACAACCTCTCGCAGCCAGGCAAAGAGCCTACCACTACACCAATACAGAGAAGTGGGAAACTGATTCTACATTAATTCACATAATCCTACCGACTGCGCACACAACATGGCTAAACAAAAGCAAAAGACAGTACCTGGCTTATCAATCCAATGGAAACTCATAGGCAACACAGTCCATTGGACTAGGCAATAACATGCAGCCATACAAAGTCCATGGGCCTTGCCTCAAAGTCGAACTCACAACCTCTCGCAGCTCAAGCAAAGAGCCTACCACTACAGCAACACAGAGAAATGTGAACCTTCCTCTACATTAATTCACATAATCCTAGTGACTGCGCACACAACATGGCCAAACGAAAGCAAAAGTCCATATCTGGCCTATCAATCCAATGGAAACTCATAGGCAACACAGTCCATTGGACTATGCAATTACATGCAGCCATACAAAGTCCATGGGCCTTGCCTCAGAGTCAAACCCACAACCTCTAACAGCTCAAGCAAAAAGCCTACCACTACACCAACACAGAGAAGTGCAAAACTAATTGAACATAAATTCACATAATCCTAGTGACTGCGCACACAACATGGCCAAACGAAAGCAAAAGACAGTACCTGGCCTATCAATCCAATGGAAACACATAGGTAACACAGTCCATTGGACTATGCAATTACATGCAGCCATACAAAGTCCATGGGCCTTGCCTCAGAGTCGAACTCACAACCTCTCGCAGCCCAAGAAAAAAGCCTACCACTACAGCAACACAGAGAAGTGTGAAACTGACTCTACATTAATTCACATAATCCTAGTGACTGCGCACACAACATGGCCAAACAAAAGCAAAAGACAGTACCTGGCCTATCATTCCAATTAAAACTCATAGGCAACATAGTCCATTGGACTAGGCAATAACATGCAACCATACAACGTCCATGGGCCTTGCCTCAAAGTCGAACTCACAACCTCTCGCAGCTCAAGCAAAGAGCCTACCACTACACCAACACAGAGAAATGTGAACCTGACTCTACATTAATTCACATAATCCTAGTGACTGCACACACAACATGGCCAAACAAAAGCAAAAGGCAGTACCTGGCCTATCAATCCAATGGGAACTCATAGGCAACACAGTCAATTGAACTACGCAATTATATGCAGCCATACAAACTCGATGGGCCTTGCCTCAGAGTCGAACCCACAACCTCTCGCAGCTTAAGCAAAGAGCCTACCCCTAAACCAACACAGAGAAGTGGGAAACTGATTCTACATTAATTCACATAATCCTAGTGACTGCGCACACAACATGGCCAAACAAAAGCAAAAGACGGTACCTGGCCTATCAATCCAATGGAAACTCATAGGCAACGCAATCAATTGGACTAGGCAATTACATGCAGCCATACAAAGTCCATGGGCCTTGTCTCAGAGTCAAACCCACAACCTCTCTCAGCCCAAGCAAAGAGCCTACCACTACACCAACACAGAGAAGAGCTAAACTGACTCAACATAAATTCACATAATCCTAGTGACTGCGCACACAACATGGCCAAACAAAAGCAAAAGACAGTCCCTGGTCTATCAATCCAATGGAAACTCATAGACAACATAGTCCATTGGACTAGGCAATTACATGCAGCCATACAAAGTCCATGGGCCTTGCCTCAGAGTCAAACCCACAACCTCTGGCAGAACAAGCAAAGAGCTTACAACTACACCAACACAAAAAAGTAGGAAGCTGCGTCTACATTAATTCACATATTCCTAGTGACTGCGCACACAACATGGCCAAACAAAAGCAAAAGACATTACCTGGCCTATCAAACCAGTGGAAACTCATAGGCAATACAGTCCATTGGACTAGGCAATTACATGCAGCCATACAAAGTCCATGGGCTTTGCCTCAGAGTCAAACCCACAATTTCTCGCAGCCCAAGCAAAGAGCCTACCACTACACCAACACAGAGAAGTTGGTAACAGAGTTTACATTAGTTCACATAATCCTAGTGACTGTGCACACAACATGGCCAAACAAATGCAAAAGACATTATCTTGCCTATCAATCCAATGGAAACTCATAGGCAACACAGTCCATTAGACTAGGCAAATACATACAGCCATACAAAGTTCATGGGCCTTGCCTCAGAGTTGAACCCACAACCTCTTGGAGAACAAGCAAAGAGCCTACCACTAAACCAACACAGAGAAGTAGGTGAATGACTCTACATTAATTCACATAATCCTAGTGACTGCGCACACAACATGGCCAAACAAAAGCAAAAGACAGTATCTGGCCTATCAATCCAATTGAAGCTCATAAGCAACATAGTCCATTGGACTAGGCAATAACATGCAGCCATACAATGTCCATGGGCCTTGCCTCAAAGTCGAACTCACAACCTCTCGCAGCTCAAGCAAAGAGCCTACTACTACACCAACACAGAGAAATGTGAACCTGACTCTACATTAATTCACATAAACCTAGTGACTGCGCACACAACATGGCCAAACGAAAGCAAAAGTCAATACCTGGCCTATCAATCCAATGGAAACTCATAGGCAACACAGTCCATTGGACTAGGCAATTACATGCAGCCATACAAAGTCCATGAGCCTTGCATTTGAGTCGAACTCACAACCTCTCCCAGCCCAAGCAAAGAGCCTACCACTACACCAACACAGAGAAGTGGGAAACTGACTCAACATTAATTCACATAATCCTAGTGACTGCGCACAAAACATGGCCAAACAAAAGCAAAAGAAGGCACCTGGCCTATCAATCCAATGGAATCTCATAGGTAACACAGTCCATTGGACTATGCAATTACATGCAGCCATAAAAAGTCCATGGGCCTTGCCTCAGAGTGTATCCCACAACCTCTGGCAGAACAAGCAAAGAGCCTACAACCACACCAACACAAAGAAGTAGGAAGCTGCATCTACATTAATTCACATAATCCTAGTGACTGCGCACACAACATGGCCAAACAGAAGCAAAAGTCAATACCTGGCCTATCAAGCCAATGGAAACTCATAGGCAACACAGTCCATTGAACTATGCAATTACATGCAGCCATACAAAGTCCATGGGCCTTGCCTCAGAGTCAAACCCACAACTTCTCGCAGCCAAGCAAAGCGCCTTCCACTACACCAACACAGAGAAGTGGGAAACTGATTCTACATTAATTCACATAATCCTACCGACTTCGCACACAACATAACCAAACAAAAGACAATACCTGGCCTATCAGTCCAATGAAAACTCATAGGAAACACAGTCCATTGGACTAGCAATTACATGCAGCCATACAAAGTCTATGGGCTTTGCCTCAGAGTCAAACCCACATTTTCTCGCAGCCCAAGAAAAGAGCCTACCACTACACCAACACAGAGAAGTTGAAAACTGAGTTTACATTAGTTCACATAATCCTAGTGACTGCGCAAACAACATGGCCAAACAAAAGCAAAAGGTAGTACCTGGCCTATCAATCCAATAGGAACTCATAGGTAACACAGTCAACTGAAATAGGCAATTACATGCATCCATACAAACTCCATGGGCCTTGCCTCAAAGTCGAACCAACAACCTTTCGCAGCTTAAGCAAAAAGACTACCACTGCACCAACACAGAGAAGTAGGTAAAAGACTCTACATTAATTCACATAATCCTAGAGACTGCGCACACAACATGGCCAAACAAATGCAAAAGACATTATCTGGCCTATCAATCCAATGAAATCATAGGCAACATAGTCCATTAGACTAAGCAAATATATGCAGCCATACAAAGTTAATGGGCCTTGCCTCAGAGTCGAACCCACAACCTCTTGGAGAACAAGCAAAGAGCCTACCACTAAACCAACACAGAGAAGTTGGAAACAAACTCTACATTAATTCACAGAATCCTAGTGACTGCGCACACAACATGGCAAAACAAAAGCAAAAGACAGCACCTAGCCTATCAATCCAATGGAAACTCAAAGCTAACACAGTACATTGGACTAGGCAATTACATGCAGCCATACAAAGCCCATAGGCCTTGCCCCAGAATCGAACCCACACCCTCTCGTAGCCCAAGGAAAGAGCCTACTAATACACCAACACAGAGAAGTGGAAAACCAATTCTTCATTAATTCACATAATCCTAGTGACTGCGCACATAACATGGCCAAACAAAAGCAAAAGACAGTACCTGGCCTATCAAACCAATGGAAACTCATAGGCAACACAGTCCATTGGACTAGACAATTACATGGAGACATACAAAGTCCATGGGCCTTGCATTAGAGTCGAACCCACAACCTCTCGCAGCCGAAGCAAAGAGCCTACCACTACACCAACACAGAGAAGTGGGAAACTGATTCTACATTAATTCAAATAATCCTACCGACTGCGCACACAACATGGCCAAACAAAAGACAATACCTGGCCTATCAATTCAAAGGAAACTCATAGGCAACACAGTCCATTGGATTTGGCAATTACATGCAGCCATACAAAGTCCATGGGCTTTGCCTCAGAGTCAAACCCACAATTTCTCGCAGCCCAAGGCAATAGCCTACGATTACACCAACACAGAGAAGTTGGAAACTGAGTTTACATTAGTTCACATAATCCTAGTGACTGCGCACACAACATGGCCAAACAAAAGACAATACCTGGCCTATCAATTCAATGGAAACTCATAGGCAACACAGTCAATTGAACTAGGCAATTACATGCTGCCATACAAACTCCATGGGCTTTGCCTCAGAGTCGAACCCACAATCTCTCGCAGTTTAAGCCAAGAGACTACCACTACACCAACACAGAGAAGTAGGTGAATGACTCTACATTAATTCACATAATCCTAGTGACTGCGCACATAACATGGCCAAACAAAAGCAAAAGACAGTACCTGGCCTATCAATCAAATTGAAACTCATAAGCAACAAAGAGACTACAACTACACCAACACAGAGAAGTAGGTGAATGACTCTACATTAATTCACATAATCCTAGTGACTGCGAACACAACATGGCCAAACAAAAGCAAAAGACAGTACCTGGCCTATCAATCCAATTGAAACTCATAGGCAACATAGTCCATTGGACTAGGCAATAACATGCAGCCATACAAAGTCCATGGGCCATGCCTCAAAGTCTAACTCACAACCTCTCGCAGCTCAAGCAAAGAGCCTACCACTACACCAACACAGAGAAATGTGAACCTGACTCTACATTAATTCACATAATCCTAGTAATGTACTGTGTTACCTATGAGTTTACATTGGATTGATAGGCCAGGTAATGTCTTTTGCTTTTGTTTGGCCATGTTGTGTGCGCAGTCATTAGGATTATGTGAATTAATGTAGAGTCGGTTTCCAACTTCTCTGTGTTGGTTTAGTGGTAGGCTCTTTGCTTGTTCTCCAAGAGGATGTGGGTTCGACTCTGAGGCAAGGCCCATGAACTTTATATGGCTGCATGTATTTGCCTAGTCTAATGGACTGTGTTGCCTATGAGTTTCCATTGGATTGATAGGCCAGGTATTGTCTTTTGTTTGGCCATGTTGTGTGTGCAGTCGGTAGGATTATGTGAATTAATGTAGAATCAGTTTCCCACTTCTCTGTGTTGGTGTAGTGGTAGGCTCTTTGCTTGGCTGCGAGAGGTTGTGGGTTTGACTCTGAGGAAAGGCCCATGGACTTTGTATGTCTCCATGTAATTGTCTAGTCCAATGGACTGTGTTGCCTATGATTTTCCATTGGATTGATAGGCCAGGTACTGTCTTTTGCTTTTGTTTGGCCATGTTGTGTGCGCAGTCACTAGGATTATGTGAATTAATGTAAACTCAGTTACCAACTTCTCTGTGTTGGTGTAGTGGTAGGCTCTTTGCTTGGGCTGCGAGAAATTGTGGGTTTGACTCTGAGGCAAAGCCCATGGACTTTGTATGGCTGCATGTAATTGCCAAGTCCAATGGACTGTGTTGCTTATGAGTTTCCTTTGAATTGATAGGCCAGGTATTGTGTTTTGTTTGGCCATGTTGTGTGCGCAGTCAGTAGGATTATTTGAATTAATGTAGAATCAGTTTCCCACTTCTCTGTGTTGGTGTAGTGGTAGGCTCTTTGCTTGGGCTGCGAGAGGTTGTGGGTTCGACTCTAATGCAAGGCCCGTGGACTTTGTATGTCTGCATGTAATTGTCTAGTCCAAAGGACTGTGTTGCCTATGAGTTTCCATTGGTTTGATAGGCCAGGTACTGTCTTTTGCTTTTGTTTGGCCATGTTATGTGCGCAGTCACTAGGATTATGTGAATTAATGAAGAATCGGTTTTCCACTTCTCTGTGTTGGTGTATTAGTAGGCTCTTTCCTTGGGCTACGAGAGGGTGTGGGTTCGACTCTTGGGCAACGCCAATGGGCTTTGTATGGCTGCATGTAATTGCCTAGTCCAATGTACTGTGTTAGCTTTGAGTTTCCATTGGATTGATAGGCCAGGTACCGTCTTTTGCTTTTGTTTGGCCATGTTGTGTGCGCAGTCACTAGGATTCTGTGAATTAATGTAGAGTCTGTTTCCAACTTCTCTGTGTTGGTTTAGTGGTAGGCTCTTTGCTTGTTCTCCAACAGGTTGTGGGTTCGACTCTGAGGCAAGGCCCATTAACTTTGTATGGCTGCATATATTTGCTTAGTCTAATGGACTATGTTGCCTATGATTTCATTGGATTGATAGGCCAGATAATGTCTTTTGCATTTGTTTGGCCATGTTGTGTGCGCAGTCACTAGGATTATGTGAATTAATGTAGAGTCATTTACCTACTTCTCTGTGTTGGTGTAGTGGTAGTCTCTTTGCTTAAGCTGCGAAAGGTTGTTGGTTAGACTTTGAGGCAAGGCCCATGGAGTTTGTATGGCTGCATGTAATTGCCTATTTTAGTTGACTGTGTTACCTATGAGTTCCTATTGGATTGATAGGCCAGGTACTACCTTTTGCTTTTGTTTGGCCATGTTGTGTGCGCAGTCACTAGGATTATGTGAACTAATGTAAACTCAGTTTTCAACTTCTCTGTGTTGGTGTAGTGGTAGGCTCTTTTCTTGGGCTGCGAGAAAATGTGGGTTTGACTCTGAGGCAAAGCCCATAGACTTTGTATGGCTGCATGTAATTGCCTAGTCCAATGGACTGTGTTGCCTATGAGTTTTCATTGGACTGATAGGCCAGGTATTGTCTTTTGTTTGGTTATGTTGTGTGCGCAGTCAGTAGGATTATTTGAATTAATGTAGAATCAGTTTCCCACTTCTCTGTGTTGGTGTAGTGGTAGGCTCTTTGCTTGGGCTGCGAGAGGTTGTGGGTTCGACTCTAATGCAAGGCCCGTGGACTTTGTATGTCTGCATGTAATTGTCTAGTCCAAAGGACTGTGTTGCCTATGAGTTTCCATTGGTTTGATAGGCCAGGTACTGTCTTTTGCTTTTGTTTGGCCATGTTATGTGCGCAGTCACTAGGATTATGTGAATTAATGAAGAATCGGTTTTCCACTTCTCTGTGTTGGTGTATTAGTAGGCTCTTTCCTTGGGCTACGAGAGGGTGTGGGTTCGACTCTTGGGCAACGCCAATGGGCTTTGTATGGCTGCATGTAATTGCCTAGTCCAATGTACTGTGTTAGCTTTGAGTTTCCATTGGATTGATAGGCCAGGTACCGTCTTTTGCTTTTGTTTGGCCATGTTGTGTGCGCAGTCACTAGGATTCTGTGAATTAATGTAGAGTCTGTTTCCAACTTCTCTGTGTTGGTTTAGTGGTAGGCTCTTTGCTTGTTCTCCAACAGGTTGTGGGTTCGACTCTGAGGCAAGGCCCATTAACTTTGTATGGCTGCATATATTTGCTTAGTCTAATGGACTATGTTGCCTATGATTTCATTGGATTGATAGGCCAGATAATGTCTTTTGCATTTGTTTGGCCATGTTGTGTGCGCAGTCACTAGGATTATGTGAATTAATGTAGAGTCATTTACCTACTTCTCTGTGTTGGTGTAGTGGTAGTCTCTTTGCTTAAGCTGCGAAAGGTTGTTGGTTAGACTTTGAGGCAAGGCCCATGGAGTTTGTATGGCTGCATGTAATTGCCTATTTTAGTTGACTGTGTTACCTATGAGTTCCTATTGGATTGATAGGCCAGGTGCTACCTTTTGCTTTTGTTTGGCCATGTTGTGTGCGCAGTCACTAGGATTATGTGAACTAATGTAAACTCAGTTTTCAACTTCTCTGTGTTGGTGTAGTGGTAGGCTCTTTTCTTGGGCTGCGAGAAAATGTGGGTTTGACTCTGAGGCAAAGCCCATAGACTTTGTATGGCTGCATGTAATTGCCTAGTCCAATGGACTGTGTTGCCTATGAGTTTTCATTGGACTGATAGGCCAGGTATTGTCTTTTGTTTGGTTATGTTGTGTGCGAAGTCGGTAGGATTATGTGAATTAATGTAGAATCAGTTTCCCACTTCTCTGTGTTGGTGTAGTGGAAGGCGCTTTGCTTGGCTGCGAAAGGTTGTGGGTTTGACTCTTAGGCAAGGCCCATGGACTTTGTATGGCTGCATGTAATTGCCAAGTTCAATGGACTGTGTTGCCTATGAGTTTCCATTGGCTTGATAGGCCAGGTAATGTCTTTTGCTTCTGTTTGGCCATGTTGTGTGCGCAGTCACTAGGATTATGTGAATTAATGTAGATGCAGCTTCCTACTTCTTTGTGTTGGTGTGGTTGTAGGCTCTTTGCTTGTTCTGCCAGAGGTTGTGGGATAGACTCTGAGGCAAGGCCCATGACCTCTGTATGGCTGCATGTAATTGCCTAGTCCAATGGATGGGGTTACCTCTGAGTTTCCATTGGATTGATAGGCCAGGTACTGTCTTTTGCTTTCGTTTGGCCATGTTGTGTGCGCAGTCACTAGGATTATGTGAGTTAATGTAGAGTCGGTTTCACACTTCTCCGTGTTGCTGTAGTGGTAGGCTTTTTTCTTGGGCTGCGAGAGGTTGTGAGTTCGACTCTGAGGCAAGGCCCATGGACTTTTTATGGCTGCATGTAATTGCATAGTCCAATGGACTGTGTTACCTATGAGATTCCATTGGATTGATAAGGCCAGGTGCCTTCTTTTGCTTTTGTTTGGCCATGTTTTGTGCGCAGTCACTAGGATTATGTGAATTAATGTTGAGTCAGTTTCCCACTTCTCTGTGTTGGTGTAGTGGTAGGCTCTTTGCTTGGGCTGGGAGAGGTTGTGAGTTCGACTCAAATGCAAGGCTCATGGACTTTGTATGGCTGCATGTAATTGCCTAGTCCAAAGGACTGTGTTGCCTATGAGTTTCCATTGGATTGATAGGCCAGGTATTGACTTTTGCTTTCGTTTGGCCATGTTGTGTGCGCAGTCACTAGGATTATGTGAATTAATATAGAGTCAGTATCACATTTCTCTGTGTTGGTGTAGTGGTAGGCTCTTGGCTTGAGCTGCGAGAGGTTGTGGATTTGACTCTGAGGCAAGGCCCATGGACTTTTTATGGCTGCATGTAATTTCCTAGTCCAATGGACTGTGTTGCCTATGAGTTTCCATTGGATTGATAGGCCAGGTATTGACTTTTGCTTTCGTTTGGCCATGTTGTGTGCGCAGTCACTAGGTTTATGTGAATTAATGTAGAGTCAGGTACACATTTCTCTGTGTTGGTGTAGTAGTAGGCTCTTTGCTTGAGCTGCGAGAGGTTGTGAGTTCGACTTTGAGGCAAGGCCCATGGACATTGTATGGCTGCATGTTATTGCCTAGTCCAATGGACTATGTTGCTTATGAGCTTCAATTGGATTGATAGGCCAGATACCGTCTTTTGCTTTTGTTTGGCCATGTTGTGTGCGCAGTCACTAGGATTATGTGAATTAATGTAGAGTCAATCACCTACTTCTCTGTGTTGGTTTAGTGGTAGGCTCTTTGCTTGTTCTCCAAGAGGTTGTGGGTTCGACTCTGAGGCAAGGCCCATGAACTTTGTATGGCTGCATGTATTTGCCTAGTCTAATGGACTGTGTTGCCTATGAGTTTCCATTGGATTGATAGGCCAGATAATGTCTTTTGCATTTGTTTGGCCATGTTGTGTGCACAGTCACTAGGATTATGTGAACTAATGTAAACTCTGTTACCAACTTCTCTGTGTTGGTATAGTGGTAGGCTCTTTGCTTGGGCTGCGAGAAATTGTGGGTTTGACTCTGAGGCAAAGCCCATGGACTTTGTATGGCTGCATGTAATTGCCTAGTCCAATGGACTGTGTTGCCTATGAGTTTCCATTGGTTTGATAGGCCAGGTAATGTCTTTTGCTTTTGTTTGGCCATGTTGTGTGCGCAGTCACTAGGAATATGTGAATTAATGTAGACGCAGCTTCCTACTTTTTTGTGTTGGTGTTAGTTGTAAGCTCTTTGCTTGTTCTGCCAGAGGTTGTGGGTTTGACTCTGAGGCAAGGCCCATGGACTTTGTATGGCTGCATGTAATTGCCTAGTCCAATGGACTATGTTGTCTATGAGTTTCCGTTGGATTGATAGGCCAGGGACTGTCTTTTGCTTTTGTTTGGCCATGTTGTGTGCGCAGTCACTAGGATTATGTGAATTTATGTTGAGTCAGTTTAGCTCTTCTCTGTGTTGGTGTAGTGGTAGGCTCTTTGCTTGGGCTGAGAGAGGTTGTGGGTTTGACTCTGAGACAAGGCCCATGGACTTTGTATGGCTGCATGTAATTGCCTAGTCCAATTGATTGCGTTGCCTATGAGTTTCCATTGGATTAATAGGCCAGGTACCGTCTTTTGCTTTTGTTTGGCCATGTTGTGTGCGCAGTCACTAGGATTATGTGAATTAATGTAGAATCTGTTTTCTACTTCTCTGTGTTGGTGTATTGGTAGGCTCTTTGCTTGGGCTTCGAGAGGTTGTGGGTTTGACTCTGGGGCAAGGCCCATGGGCTTTGTATGGCGGCATGCAATTGCCTAGTCCAATGTACTGTGTTACCTATGAGTTTACATTGGATTGATAGGCCAGGTAATGTCTTTTGCTTTTGTTTGGCCATGTTGTGTGCGCAGTCACTAGGATTATATGAATTAATGTAGAGTCAGTTTCCAACTTCTCTGTGTTGGTTTAGTGGTAGGCTCTTTGCTTGTTCTCCAAGAGGATGTGGGTTCGACTCTGAGGCAAGGCCCATGAACTTTGTATGGCTGCATGTATTTGCCTAGTCTAATGGACTGTGTTGCCTATGAGTTTCCATTGGATTGATAGGCCAGGTATTGTCTTTTGTTTGGCCATGTTGTGTGCGCAGTCGGTAGGATTATGTGAATTAATGTAGAATCAGTTTCCCACTTCTCTGTGTTGGTGTAGTGGTAGGCTCTTTGCTTGGCTGCGAGAGGTTGTGGGTTTGACTCTGAGGCAAGGCCCATGGACTTTGTATGTCTCCATGTAATTTTCTAGTCCAATGGACTGTGTTGCCTATGAGTTTCCATTGGATTGATAAGCCAGGTACTGACTTTTGCTTTTGTTTGGCCATGTTGTGTGCGCAGTCGGTAGGATTATGTGAATTAATGTAGTACCAGTTTCCCACTTTTCTGTGTTGGTGTAGTAGTAGGCTCTTTGCTTGGCTGCGAGAGGTTGTGGGTTTGACTCTGAGGCAAGGCCCATGGACTTTGTATGTCTCCATGTAATTGTCTAGTCCAATGGACTGTGTTGCCTATGAGTTTCCATTGGATTGAAAGGCCAGGTACTGTCTTTTGCTTTTGTTTGGCCATGTTGTGTGCGCAGTCACTAGGATTATATGAATTAATGTAGAGACGGTTTCCAACTTCTCTGTGTTGGTTTAGTGGTAGGCTCTTTGCTTGTTCTCCAAGAGGATGTGGGTTCGACTCTGAGGCAAGGCCCATGAACTTTGTATGGCTGCATGTATTTGCCTAGTCTAATGGACTGTATTGCCTATGAGTTTCAATTGGATTGATAGGCCAGGTATTGTCTTTTGTTTGGCCATGTTGTGTGCGCAGTCGGTAGGATTATGTGAATTAATGTAGAATCAGTTTCCCACTTCTCTGTGTTGGTGTAGTGGTAGGCTCTTTGCTTGGGCTGCGAGAAGTTGTGGGTTTGACTTTTAGGCAAAGCCCATGGACTTTGTATGGCTGCATGTAATTGCCTAGTCCAATGGACTGTGTTGCCTATGAGTTTCCATTGAATTGATAGGCCAGGTATTGTCTTTTGTTTAGCCATGTTGTGTGCGCAGTCGGTAGGATTATGTGAATTAATGTAGAATCAGTTTCCCACTTTTCTGTGTTGGTGTAGTGGTAGGCTCTTTGCTTGGCTGCGAGAGGTTGTGGGTTTGACTCTGAGGCAAGGCCCATGGACTTTGTATGTCTCCATGTAATTTTCTAGTCCAATGGACTGTGTTGCCTATGAGTTTCCATTGGATTGATAAGCCAGGTACTGACTTTTGCTTTTGTTTGGCCATGTTGTGTGCGCAGTCGGTAGGATTATGTGAATTAATGTAGTACCAGTTTCCCACTTTTCTGTGTTGGTGTAGTAGTAGGCTCTTTGCTTGGCTGCGAGAGGTTGTGGGTTTGACTCTGAGGCAAGGCCCATGGACTTTGTATGTCTCCATGTAATTGTCTAGTCCAATGGACTGTGTTGCCTATGAGTTTCCATTGGATTGATAGGCCAGGTACTGTCTTTTGCTTTTGTTTGGCCATGTTGTGTGCGCAGTCACTAGTATTATGTGAATTAATGTAGAGTCAGTTTCCCACTTCTCTGTGTTGGTTTAGGGGTAGGCTCTTTGCTTAAGCTGCGAGAGGTTGTGGGTTCGACTCTGAGGCAAAGTCCATGGAGTTTGTATGGCTGCATATAATTGCGTAGTTCAATTGACTGTGTTGCCTATGAGTTCCCATTGGATTGATAGGCCAGGTACTGCCTTTTGCTTTTGTTTGGCCATGTTGTGTGCGCAGTCACTAGGTTTATGTGAATTAATGTAGAGTCAGGTTCACATTTCTCTGTGTTGGTGTAGTGGTAGGCTCTTTGCTTGAGCTGCGAGAGGTTGTGAGTTCGACTTTGAGGCAAGGCCCATGGACGTTGTATGGCTGCATGTTATTGCCTAGTCCAATGGACTATGTTGCCTATGAGTTTTAATTGGAATGATAGGCCAGGTACTGTCTTTTGCTTTTGTTTGGCCATGTTGTGTGCGCAGTCACTAGGATTATGTGAATTAATGTAGAGTCAGTTTCACACTTCTCTGTGTTGCTGTAGTGGTAGGCTTTTTTCTTGGGCTGCGAGAGGTTGTGAGTTCGACTCTGAGGCAAGGCCCATGGACTTTGTATGGCTGCATGTAATTGCATAGTCCAATGGACTGTGTTACCTATGAGTTTCCATTGGATTGATAGGCCAGGTACTGTCTTTTGCTTTCGTTTGGCCATGTTGTGTGCGCAGTCACTAGGATTATGTGAATTTATGTTCAATTAGTTTCGCACTTCTCTGTGTTGGTGTAGTGGTAGGCTTTTTGCTTGAGCTGTTAGAGGTTGTGGGTTTGACTCTGAGGCAAGGCCCATGGACTTTGTATGGCTGCATGTAATTACATAGTCCAATGGACTGTGTAACCTATGAGTTTCCATTGGATTGATAGGCCAGGTATTGACTTTTGCTTTCGTTTGGCCATGTTGTGTGCACAGTCACTAGGATTATGTGAATTAATGTAGAGTCAGTTTCACATTTCTCTGTGTTGGTGTAGTGGTAGGCTCTTTGCTTGGGCTGCGTAGATGTTGTGGGTTTGACTCTGGGGCAAGGCCCATGGACTTATTATGGCTGTATGTAATTGCCTAGTCTAATGGACTGTGTTGCCTATGAGTTTCCATTGGATTGATAGGCCAGGTACTGTCTTTTGCTTTCGTTTATTCATGTTGTGTGCGCAGTCACTAGGATTATGTGAGTTAATGAAGAGTCAGTTTCAAACTTCTCTGTGTTGGTGTAGTGGTAGGCTCTTTGCTTTGGCTGCGAGAAGTTGTGGGTTTGACTCTAATGCAAGGTTCATGGACTTTGTATAACTGCATGTAATTGCCTAGTCCAATGGACTGTGTTGCCTATGAGTTTCCATTGGATTGATAGGCCAGGTATTGACTTTTGCTTTCGTTTGGCCATGTTGTGTGCGCAGTCACTAGGATTATGTGATTTAATGTAGAGTCAGTTTCACATTTCTCTGTGTTGGTGTAGTGGTAGGATCTTTGCTTGGGCTGCGAGAAGTTGTGGGTTTGACTCTGAGGCAAGGCCCATGGACTTTGTATGGCTGCATGTAATTGCCTAGTCCAATGGATTGATAGGCCAGGTACTGTCTTTTGTTTTCGTTTGGCCATGTTTTGTGCGCAGTCACTAGGATTATGTGAGTTAATGTAGAGACAGTTTCACACTTCTCTGTGTTGCTGAAGTAGTAGGCTTTTTTGTTCGGCTGCGAGAGGTTGTGAGTTCGACTCTGAGGCAAGGCCCATGGACTTTGTATGGCTGCATGTAATTGCATAGTCCAATGGACTGCGTTACCTATGAGTTTCCATTGGATTGATAGGCCAGGTGCTTTCTTTTGCTTTTGTTTGGCCATGTTGTGTGCGCAGTCACTAGGAATATGTGAATTAATGTAGAGTCAGTTTCACATTTCTCTTTGTTGGTGTAGTGGTAGGCTCTTTGCTTGGGCTGTGAGAGGTTGTGGGTTTGACTCTGAGGCAAGGCCCATGGACTTTTTATGGCTGCATGTAATTGCCTAGTCCAATGGACTGTGTTGCCTATGAGTTTCCATTGGATTGATAGGCCAGGTATTGACTTTTGCTTTCGTTTGGCCATGTTGTGTGCGCAGTCACTAGGATTATGTGAATTAATGTAGAGGCAGGTTCACATTTCTCTGTGTTGGTGTAGTGGTAGGCTCTTTGCTTGAGCTGCGAGAGGTTGTGAGTTCGACTTTGAGGCAAGGCCCATGGACTTTGTATGGCTGCATGTTATTGCCTAGTCCAATGGACTGTGTTGCCTATGAGTTTCCATTGGATTGATAAGCCAGGTACTGTCTTTTGCTTTCGTTTGGCCATGTTGTGTGCGCAGTCGGTAGCATTATGTGAATTAATGTAGAATCAGTTTCCCACTTCTCTGTATTGGTGTAGTGGTAGGCTCTTTGCTTGGCTGCGAGAGGTTGTGGGTTTGACTCTGAGGCAAGGCCCATGGACTTTGTATGTCTCCATGTAATTGTCTAGTCCAATGGACTGTGTTGTCTATGAGTTTCCATTGGATTGATAGGCCAGATACTGTCTTTTGCTTTTGTTTGGCCATGTTGTGTGCGCAGTCACTAGGATTATGTGAATTAATGTAGAATCGGTTTCCAACTTCTCTGTGTTGGTTTAGTGGTAGGCTCTTTGCTTGTTCTCCAAGAGGTTGTGGGATCGACTCAGAGGCAAGGCCCATGAACTTTGTATGGCTGCATGTATTTGCCTAGTCTAATGGACTGTGTTGCCTATGAGTTTCCATTGGATTGATAGGCCAGATAATGTCTTTTGCATTTGTTTCGCCATGTTGTGTGCACAGTCACTAGGATTATGTGAACTAATGTAAACTCAGTTTCCATCTTGTCTGTGTTGGTGTAGTGGTAGGCTCTTTGCTTGGGCGGCGAGAAATTGTGGGTTTGACTCTGAGGCAAAGCCCATGGACTTTGTATGGCTGCATGTAATTGTTTAGTCCAATGGACTGTGTTGCCTATGAGTTTCCATTGGCTTGATAGGCCAGGTAATGTCTTTTGCTTTTGTTTGGCCATGTTGTGTGCGCAGTCTCTAGGAATATGTGAATTAATGTAGACGCAGCTTCCTACTTTTTTGTGTTGGTGTAGTTGTAAGCTCTTTGCTTGTTCTGCCAGAGGTTGTGGGTTTGATTCTGAGGCAAGGCCCATGGGCTTTGTATGGCTGCATGTAATTGCCTAGTCCAATTGATTGCTTTGCCTATGAGTTTCTATTGGATTGATAGGCCAGGTACTGTCTTTTGCTTTTGTTTGGCCATGTTGTGTGCGCAGTCACTAGGATTATGTGAATTAATGTAGAATCAGTTTTCCACTTCTCTGTGTTGGTGTATTGGTAGGCTCTTTGCTTGGGCTACGAGAGGTTGTGGGTTTGACTCTGGGGCAAGGCCCATGGGCTTTGTATGGCTGCATTTAATTGCCTAGTCTAATGTACTGTGTTACCTTTGAGTTTCCATTGGATTGATAGACCAGGTACTGTCTTTTGCTTTTGTTTGGCAATGTTGTGTGCGCAGTCACTAGGATTATGTGAATTAATGTAGAGTCGGTTTCCAACTTCTCTGTGTTGGTGTAGTGGTAGGCTCTTTGCTTGTTCTCCAAGAAGTTGTGGGTTCGACTCTGAGGCAAGGCCCATGAACTTTGTATGGCTGCATGTATTTGCCTAGTCTAATGGACTGTGTTGCCTATGAGTTTCCATTGGATTGATAGGCCAGGTATTGTCTTTTGTTTGGCCATGTTGTGTGCGCAGTCGGTAGGATTATGTGAATTAATGTAGAATCAGTTTCCCACTTCTCTGTGTTGGTGTAGTGGTAGGCTCTTTGCTTGGCTGCGAGAGATTGTGGGTTTGACTCTGAGGCAAGGCCCATGGACTTTGTATGTCTCCATGTAATTGTCTAGTTCAATGGACTGTGTTGCCTATGAGTTTCCATTGGCTTGATAGGCCAGGTAATGTCTTTTGCTTTTGTTTGGCCATGTTGTGTGCGCAGTCACTAGGATTATGTGAATTAATGTAGAATCCGTTTCCCACTTCTCTGTGTTGGTGTAGTGGAAGCTGCTTTGCTTGGCTCCGAGAGGTTGTGGGTTTGACTCTGAGGCATGGCCCATGGATTTTGTATGGCTACATGTAATTGCCTAGTTCAATGGACTGTGTTGCCTATGAGTTTCCATTGGCCTGATAGGCCAGGTAATGTCTTTTGCTTTTGTTTGGCCATGTTGTGTGCGCATTCACTAGGATTATGTGAATTAATGTAGACGCAGCTTCCTACTTCTTTGTGTTGGTGTAGTTGTAGGCTCTTTGCTTGTTCTGCCAGAGGTTGTGGGTTTGACTCTGAGGCAAGGCCCATGGACCTTGTGAGGCTGTATGTAATTGCCTATTCCAATGGACTATGTTGTCTATGAGTTTCCATTGGATTGATAGGCAAGGGACTGTCTTTAGCTTTTGTTTGGCCATGTTGTGTGCGCAGTCACTAGGATTATGTGAATTTATGTTGAGTCAGTTTCGCAATTCTCTGTGTTGGTGTAGTGGTAGGCTCTTTGCTTGGGCTGTGAGAGGTTGTGGGTTTGACTCTGAGGCAAGGCCCATGGACTTTGTATGGCTGCATGTAATTGCATAGTCCAATGGACTGCGTTACCTATGAGTTTCCATTGGATTGATAGGCCAGGTGCTTTCTTTTGCTTTTGTTTGGCCATGTTTTGTGCGCAGTCACTAGGATTATGTGAATTAATGTAGAGTCAGTTTCACACTTCTCTGTGTTGCTGTAGTGGTAGGCTTTTTTCTTGGGCTGCGAGAGGTTGTGAGTTCGACTCTGAGGCAAGGCCCATGGACTTTGTATGGCTGCATGTTATTGCCTAGTCCAATGGACTATGTTACCTATGAGTTTCAATTGGAATGATAGGCCAGGTACTGTCTTTTGCTTTTGTTTGGCCATGTTGTGTGCGCAGTCACTAGGATTATGTGAATTAATGTAGAATCATTCTCCTACTTCTCTGAGTTGGTGTAGTGGTAGGCTCTTTGCTTGGGCTGCGAGCAGTTGTGGTTTGACTCTGAGGCAAAGCCCATGGACTTTGTATGGCTGCATGTAATTGCCTAGTCCAATGGACTATGTTGTCTATGAGTTTCCATTGGATTGATAGGCCAGGGACTGTCTATTGCTTTTGTTTGGCCATGTTGTGTGCGCAGTCACTAGGATTATGTGAATTTATGTTGAGTCAGTTTTGCACTTCTCTGTGTTGGTGTAGTGGTAGGCTCTTTGCTTGGGCTTTGAGAGGTAGTGGTTTTGACTCTGAGGCAAGGCCCATGGACTTTGTATGGCTGCATGTTATTGCCTAGTCCAAAGGATTGCGTTGCCTATGAGTTTCCATTGGATTAATAGGCCAGGTACTGTCTTTTGCTTTTGTTTGGCCATGTTGTGTGCGCAGTCACTAGGATTATGTGAATTAATGTAGAGTCATTCACCTACTTCTCTGTGTTGGTGTAGTGGTAGTCTCTTTGCTTAAGCTGCGAGAGGTTGTGGGTTCGACTCTGAGGCTAGGCCCATGGAGTTTGTATGGCTGCATGTAATCGCCTAGTTCAATTGACTGTGTTGCCTATGAGTTCCCATCGGATTGATAGGCCAGGTACTGTCTTTTGCTTTTGTTTGGCCATGTTGTGTGCGCAGTCACTAGGATTATGTGAACTAATGTAAACTTAGTTTCCAACTTCTCTGTGTTGGTGTAGTGGTAGGCTCTTTGCTTGGGCTGCGAGAAATTGTGGGTTTGACTCTGCGGCAAAGCCCATGGACTTTGAATGGCTGCATGTAATTGCCTAGCTCAATGGACTGTGTTGCCTATGAGTTTCCATTGGCTTGATAGGCTAGGTAATGTCTTCTGCTTTTGTTTGGCCATGTTGTGTGCACAGTCACTAGGATTATGTGAATTAATGTAGACGCAGCTTCCTACTTCTTTGTGTTTTTGTAGTTGTAGGCTCTTTGCTTGTTCTGCCAGAGGTTGTGGGTTTGACTCTGAGGCAAGGCCTATGGACTTTGTATGACTGCATGTAATTGCCTAGTCCAATGGACTATGTTGCCTATGAGTTTCCATTGGATTGATAGGCCAGGTACTGCCTTTTGCTTTTGTTTGACCATGTTGTGTGCGCAGTCACTAGGGTTATGGGAATTAATGTAGAGTCAGTTTCCCACTTCTCTGTGTTGGTGTAGTGGTAGGCTCTTTGCTTGGGCTGCGAGAGGTTGTGGGTTCGACTCTAATGCAAGGCTCATGGACTTTGAATGGATGCATGTAATTGCTTAGTCCAATGGACTGTGTTTCTTATGAGTTTCTATTGGATTGATAGGCCAGTTACTGTCTTTTGTTTTCGTTTGGCCATGTTGTGTGCGCAGTCACTAGGATTATGTGAATTAATGTAGAATCAGTTTCCCAGTTCTCTGTGTTGCTGTAGTGGAAGGCTCTTTGCTTAACTGCAAGAGGTTGTGGGTTTGACTCTGAGGCAAGGCCCATGGAGTTTGTATGGCTGCATGTAATTGCCTAGTTCAATTAACTGTGTTGCCTATGAGTTCCCATTGGATTGATAGGCCAGGTACTGTCTTTTGCTTTTGTTTGGCCATGTTGTGTGCGCAGTCACTAGGATTATGTGAATTAATGTAGACGCAGCTTCCTACTTCTTTGTGTTGGTGAAGTTGTAGGCTCTTTGCTTGTTCTGCCAGAGATTGTGGGTATGACTCTGAGGCAAGGCCCATGGACTTTGTATGGCTGCATGTAATTGCGTAGTCCAATGGACTATGTTGTCTATGAGTTTCCATTGGATTGATAGGCCAGGGACTGTCTTTTGTTTTCGTTTGGTCATGTTGTGTGCGCAGTCACTAGGATTATGTGAATTAATGTAGAGTCATTCTCTTCTCTGTGTTGGTGTAGTGGTAGGCTCTTTCCTTGGGTTACAAGAAGTTGTGGGTTTGACTTCGAGGCAAAGCCCATGGACTTTGTATGGTTGAATGTAATTGCCTAGTCCAATGGACTGTGTTGCCTATGAGTTTTCATTGAATGAATAGGCCAGGTATTGTCTTTTGTTTGGCCATGTTGTGTGCGCAGTCGGTAGGATTATGTGAATTAATGTAGATTCAGTTTCCCACTTCTCTGTGTTAGTGTAGTGGTAGGCTCTTTGCTTGGTTGCGAGAAGTTGTGGGTTTGACTCTGAGGCAAGGCCCATGGACTTTGTATGTCTCCATGTAATTGTCTAGTCCAATGGACTGTGTTGCCTATGAGTTTCCATTGGATTGATAGGCCAGGTACTGTCTTTTGCTTTTGTTTGGCCATGTTGTGTGCGCAGTCACTAGGATTATGTGAATTAATGTAGAAACGGTTTTCCACTTCTCTGTGTTGGTGTATTGGTAGGCTCTTTACCTTGGCTATGAGAGGTTGTGGGTTTGACTCTGGGGCAAGGCCCATGGGCTTTGTATGGCTGCATGTAATTGCCTAGTCCAATGTACTGTGTTACCTATGAGTTTCCGTTGGATTGATAGGCCACGTACTGTCTTTTGCTTTTGTTTGGCCATGTTGTGTGCGCAGTCACTAGGATTATGTTAATTAATGTAGAGTCGGTTTCCAACTTCTCTGAGTTGGTTTAGTGGTAGGCTCTTTGCTTGTTCTCCAAGAGGTTGTGGGTTCGACTCTGAGTCAATGCCCATGAACTTTACATGGCTGCATGTAAGTGCCTAGTCTAATGGACTGTGTTGCCTATGAGTTTCCATTGGATTGATAGGCCAGATAATGTCTTTTGCATTTGTTTGGCCATGTTGTGTGCGCAGTCACTAGGATTATGTGAATTAATGTAGAGTCATTCACCTACTTCTCTGTGTTGGTGTAGTGGTAGGCTCTTTGCCCTGGCTACGAGAGGTTGTGGGTTCGACTCTGGGGCAAGACCCATGGGCTTTGTATGGCTGCATGTAATTGCCTAGTCCAATGTACTGTGTTACCTATGAGTGTCCATTGGATTGATAGGCCAGGTACTGTCTTTTGCTTTTGTTTGGCCATGTTGTGTGCGCAGTCACTAGGATTATGTTAATTAATGTAGAGTCAGTTTCCAACTTCACTGAGTTGGTTTAGTGGTAGGCTCTTTGCTTGTTCTCCAAGAGGTTGTGGGTTCGACTCTGAGGCAAGGCCCATGAACTTTGTTTGGCTGCATGTAATTGCCTAGTCTAATGGACTGTGTTGCCTATGAGTTTCCATTGGATAGAATGGCCAGGTACTGTCTTTTGTTTTCGTTTGGCCATGTTGCGTGCGCAGTCACTAGGATTATGTGAATTAATGCTATTGGATTTTTCAAGTCAGTATTCACACAGCAGTTTCTGCTATTTCATGTATTCCCCTTACATAGTCACTGGTGTGCATACCTTATCTCCCCATAGTGATGTTTTTTTAGGTTTTTGCACCCAGTTCGGACTTAGAATGGTGTTCCAAACGTTATTCCTATTTGTTAGTATTTTTTCATTTGTGAACCCTCCCCAACCACACCTATTGCCAATCCATATCATACGCATAAATAGCCTGGGTCTCAGCTTCCCATACACGGTAGGTTTTTTAACTGCATGAGAGGACACACACAAGCTAGGGACCCCAACGTAGAGAAATACTTTGGCGTAGTGTTGGGGCTCTATTGCATTGATCAATTCAGTAGCTAAATTTCTCTTGATTCATATGTTCATGGCAGTAATGCAGATTCCATTTTTCACATATTCACTCTTGCATATAGCTATTGAATTTTTCAAGTCAGTATTCACACTGCAGTTTCTGCTATTTCATGTATTCCCCTTACATAGTCACTGGTGTGCATACCTTATCTCCCCATAGTGCCTGGGAACTGACCCAGACACTAGCAGTTTTGCACTCCTACCCAAAACTGGGCTCCTCACTGAACTCACTACCTCCACGGTTCAACTCTAAACTGAACTTCAACTAACTGACTGGTTTTCCCACCTCCAGGCCTGTGAACTCCTTGGTGGGTGGGGCCAACCGCCTGGCTCCGCCCCACCTGGTGTGGACATCAGCCCCTGGAGGGAGGCAACAACGGTTTTGTGTCTGACTAGTGTAACTATCCGGGAAAGGGGGTGTGTGTGTGTTATGTCTGTGACTAACTGGCTAGTCCAGGGCGTCACACTTGCACCCCCTTCTTGTGATGTGAAGGTGTGTAGTCAGTGCCTACGTGTAATTCCTGACACCACTCCTCTGGCTGACTTGGTGAGCTGTCACTGAGTGGGTGGGGTGCAGTAATGGTGGATGCTGCTGCTGCTTGGATAGCATGTGTATCTACTGTGAACAGCTTATCAATGGTGGCAAATCGGGGCAGCTTAACCTCTTGCTCTCCGCAGTTCAACACTCTCACGCGCACTCTTCCCTTCCGTATTAATGAATAAAACTGTGATATAAATAGTATATAGATACCCCACAAATGCAGATAAAGGTAGGTTATGGGAAAAGGGAGAAGAGGGAAACAGGAAAATAGTGTAATAAAGTATACCTTCCAGGGGGGAGAGGAAATGGCAGCACAGCCAGTGGAGGTGAAGCAAGGGGAAGCCTGCAACTAAATTGTTGAGAGCATTATCACATGGTGACTGAGCCTGATTGTAACGGGAGCATAGAGGTGCCGATCCTGTCTTACCTGCGTTGGTGTAGAAGTGGGTTTCCAGTGGTGGAGTCAGCTGTGTGCAGTGGTGGCTGTGGGTTCTTTTATGTGCGACCGTAGTAATAGCTGCGCCCACTTCCTGTATGGGAGTGGAATGCAGTGAGGCTAATGGAACGCACGTCCACGTGCCGCGCCCCTGAAGGTAATACCGATCATTGAATACAAAAAAATTTCTCATACTACTGTATGGGGGTCCCTATATTTAATATGATATCCAAGCCACAGCATCCACCGTTACTTCACCACACCCATTCAGTGACAGCTCACCAAGTCAACCAGAGGAGTGGTGTAAGGAATTACACGTAGGCACTGACTCCACACCTTCACATCACAAGAAGCGGGTCCACAGGGTAGTGCAAGAATACGAGCAAGTCTTCAGCAAACATCCGCTAGACTTTGGGAGAATAAAAGGGGTCCATATTCATGGTTTAAGAACTTGGGTTCTAACGTGCCCAGAGTATGCTCCACTCTATGCTCCCTTTACAATCAGGCTCAGTCACCATGTGATAACGCTCTCAACTCTTTAGTTGCAGGCTTCCTTTTGCTTCACCTCCACTGGCTGTGCTGCCATTTCCTCTCACCCCCAGAAGGTATACTTTATTACACTATTTTCCTCTTTCCCTGTTCCCCCTTTTCCCATAACCTACCTTTATTTACAATTGTGGGGTATCTATATGATATTTACATCATAGTTTTATTCATTAGTGCGGAAGGGAAGAGTGCCCGTGAGAGTGTTAAACTGCGGAGAGCAGGAGGTTAAGCTGCCCCGACTTGCCACCATTGATAAGCTGTTCACAGTAGATACACATGCTATCCAAGTAGCAGCATCCACTATTACTGCACCCCACCCAGTCAGTGACTGCTCACCAAGTCAGCCAGAGGAGTGGTGTAAGGAATTACACGTAGGCACTGACTCCACACCTTCACATCACAAGAAGCGGGTCCACAGGGTAGTGCAAGAATACGAGCGAGCAAGTCTTCAGCAAACATCCGCTAGATTTTGGGGGAATAAAAGGGGTCCAACACTACATCCCCACAGGTGCACACCCACCCATCAAAGAGAGCTATAAGCCAATACCACCTTCACATTACCAGTGTACCAAGGACATGTTGAGCAACATGAAGGCGGCTGGGGTTATCCGTGACAGTTGTAGCCTTTGGGCAGCTCCGTTGGTCCTGTTAAAGAAGAAGGACGGCACCACTCCCCCGTATTGAGGAATCGCTAGCTGCATTGAGAACTGCAAATTATTTTTCTACCCTTGATCTCACTAGTCACTATTGGCTAGTGTCCGTTGCTGAGGCAGACCTGGGGAAGACCGCCTTTGCCACCCCTATGGCGCTGGAGGTCGGCAGACTGTTGTTCAAAAGCAGTGTCTGACGAACAAATTTGCTTCATCCTGAGGAACTGGCCAGTCGGTACGGCCCGGATGGTGGAGGGAGTATGAGCAGAAGAAGCATGCAGCAGTGCGTTGACTGATGTTTCCTTCCTATGGACGTCGGTCTGAACAATTCGCTCAGAACCGAATGAAATTTTAATATCCAGGAAGTCAACGCAACTGCTGCTATGCTTATGCGTCAATCTGATGTTAAAGGTGTTGTTATTAAGTTCCTCCATAAATGTCTCGAGCTGCTCCACAGTGCCCTGCCAAAAAATCAAAATATCATCAATATACCTTAGCCAGCACTGCACATGGGCGCCAGCCCCTGCACCTCCGTCACCAAAAACCAACCAATCCCAGTACCTCTGCCTTCTATCTAGGTGCCTTGAGTTATGTCCTGTAAACTGTCACAGCGACCCAGACACACATGTGTAGTAGGGGAATATCCCTGCTGAGATGCCAGTGCTAGAGCACTCGTTTGCTGTGGAGTTGAACGCTATGTGAGCAGTTCTTACCTTCAATGAGCAGAAGTCTCTTTTTTCAGATTTCAATATCTCTGTGGGTATCTGGCAGAAATATGGAATACTCTTTACTGCTAAGACCCTGTACACCACTCCCACTAAAGGGGGCTTTACACGCTGCGACATCGCTAATGCGGAGTCGTTGGGGTCACGGAATTTGTGACGCACATCCGGCCGCATTAGCGATGTTGCTGCGTGTGACACCGATGAGCGATTTTGCATCGTTGCAAAAACGTGCAAAATCGCTCATCGGTGACATGGGTCTCCATTCTCGATTATCGTTACTGCAGCAGTAACGATGTAGTTCGTCGCTCCTGCGGCAGCACACATCACTCCGTGTGACACCGCAGAAACGAGGAACCTCTCCTTACCTGCCTCCCAGCCGCTATGAGGAAGGAAGGAGGTGGGCGGGATGTTCCGGCCACTCATCTCCGCCCCTCCGCTGCTATTGGGCGGTCGCTCAGTGACGTCGCTGTGACGCCGCACGGACCGCCCCCTTAGAAAGGAGGCGGTTCGCCGGTCACAGCGACGTCGCCGGTCAGGTAAGTATGTGTGACGGGTCTGGTCGGTGTTGTGCGGCATGGGCAGCGATTTGCCCGTGTCGCGCAACAGATGGGGCGGGTACCCACACTAGCGATATCGGGACCGATATCGCAGTGTGTAAAGTAGCCTTTAGTCACATGACCAAGACTGTATCTGTGTCCCTACAACACACTTGAGACAAATGTGTGTGTGAGCCTGCATTGTGGGGTATATATAATATATTATAGAGCTGGGAAGAATCATTCTAAGCAGTGAGCTGTTCCAGTATTTGTAGGAAAATACCCAGTAGAAGCATCAAACACAGCACCAATACCTCCCATCAGTATCCCACCACAGTGCCATGTAACCCATGCCCTACACTCCCATCTACACCAATACTATACAGGCACAAACTAGTATATCTGACTAAAAGCCCCCAAAATATGAAGAACGGCCTATAGTTGAGTGTGGATATAAAATCTATGTGAGCAGAGCTAGAATAGAAATCACTGATCGCATTGAAGTCATTCTGACCATAAATCACCATGATATCAAGGTGAGGAGTTGTGTGTTACTGCTGGGAGGAAAGGGTTAACAGTGGAATATTAAAGTGCATTTCTGTGTGCAGTGTTACTAGTCAATGTAACAATTCAATATGAGCTGCTCTTGGTGCCGGGGGAGGGAGATGCTCTCCTGAGCAAGATAGATGGGGAATTAACATGATATCTATATAGTGTAAGGCAGGGGGTCTCAAACTCGGCTGGGTGTATGGGCCGCACAGAGGAAAAAAATAATTTGGGGGGCTGCATTCTTTGCAGGACAAAGTGACATTTTTATTGGTACCATATATATATATTTTTTTCACACACCTTTGGATGACTGATTTTCAACATTTTTCACTTGTTTATTATAACAAATGTGCACATTCTTTGGTTAAATCTAAAAAAAAAAAATTTGATGTTAAAAAAAAGTCATGCCTTATTTTGTTTTTTTTTACATTTTATCCCTTTCTTTTAACAAATAGTGTTACAATTATGACGCTAGCGTTTTGTGAAGGGAATGCTTTGCCTACTTCCGTGACTATGGCCTTCCGGAACTGCTGCATTTTGGCTGACCTCTCCGCCTCGGGAATAAGAGACATAAAGTTCTCCTTGTAGCGTGGGTCTAACAGTGTTACCAACCAGTAATGATTGTCGGCCAAGATGTTCTTAACGCGAGGGTCACGAGACAGGCAGCTTACCACAAAGTCATCCATGTGCGCCAGACTCTTAACAGCCATCACTTCAGGATCCAGACCAACACGATGACTGAACATGCTGTCCTCCTCCTTCTCCTCCTCCTCCTCCTCATCATCTACCCTGTCCTCTGGCCAGCCACGCTGAACTGAGCATATGACTGGTATGCATGTCATATCCTCAATTTGGCCGGAGAGTTGCTCCATGTCTTCATCCTCCTCCTCGTCATAGTCCTCCACTGCACGTTGTGATGAGACGAGGCTGGGCTGTGTGTTATCACCCACACCCACTACTGTTTCTTGCTCCAACTCATCGTGTTCCGCCTGCAATGCATCATGTTTGGTTTTGAGCAGAGACCGTTTTAGAAGGCAGAGAAGCGGTATGGTGACGCTAATAATGGCGTCATCGCCGCTCACCATCTTGGTGGAGTCCTCAAAGTTTTGGAGGATGGTACATAGGTCGGACATCCATCTCCACTCCTCAGGTGTTATGTGTGGAGTTTGACCCATTTCCCGACGGCTTAGGTGATGCAGGTACTCAACAACTGCCCTCTTCTGCTCACATATCCTGATCAACATGTGCAGAGTTGAATTCCAACGCGTGGGGACATCACACACCAGTCTGTGAGCCGGAAGATGCAAACGACGCTGAAAGCCGGCAAGGCTGGCTGAAGCAGTAGGTGACTTTCGAAAATGTGCAGACAGGCAGCGAACTTTTACCAGCAGATCAGACAGCTCTGGGTATGACTTTAGAAACCGCTGAACCACGAGGTTGAGCACATGGGCCATGCATGGAACATGTGTCAGCTGGCCTCGCCTCAAAGCCGCCACCAGGTTCCGGCCATTGTCTTTAGGTTCAGAGGTGTGAGCCAGTGATCTGCATGCTGTTTTAGAGCTGTCCACACCTCTTCTGCATTGTGGGGTTTGTCACCTATGCAGATTAGCTGCAGCACAGTCTGTTGCCGCTTCGCCGAGGCAGTGCTGCAGTGCTTCCAGCTTGGGACTGGTGTGGAGGGTAAAGTGGATGAGGATGCGCAGGAGGAGGAGGAGGCTGAAGAGCATGACATTCCGGAGCTGTAGAGTGTGGGTGAAACCCTGACTGAGGTAGGGCCTGCAAACCTTGGTGTGGGAAGGACTTGTTCCGTTCCTCGCTCAAACTGGGTCCCAGCTGGGCTGGGCTGGGTCCCTACCCGGCTGGGTAGGGCGTTGTGGGGGGTTTGTCTATCTCCGTTTGAGGTGAGTTTGTTTAAGTTAGCCTTTTCTTTGGCGTTTTTTGGAGCCCTGCGGGTTGGGGAGTTGGTATCGCCCAGTAAGGCGTTCCCCGGGGGCTTGGATTGGGGTGACATTATGTCAGTGGAAAACGGAGTTGAATTTTGGATTAGGAAATCGAAAACTGATCAGAGAGGTGTGGGTAGACTAGTCCGTTTGGGGATGGTTGTGGCATCTGATATGTGCCCGTTCAAGTGTCTCGGGAATTTTCAACAGATCCGTCCGAAGGTGGATGGCCCCTTATTATGTCATGAGGATGGGTCCTTTTTATCGAGATACCAATTTGTGAGTGTTTTTAGGGCATGTTTGAAGTCGTTGGGGTTAGATCCGAAGTCTTTCGGATTGGGGCAGCGACGGAGGCCTCTATATGCGGCCTACCGGAGGAGACAGTTAAGCAGATTGGTAGGTGGAAGTCGCAGCGCTTTAAGTCGTATGTACGTCCCCAGGTGGTTGTTGGCAATTGAGGGGAAAAGGGGGGGGTATTAGGGTAGCAATGGGGGGGGTGAGAGTGTGTGTTTTTTGTCAATTTGGTTTGGTGAGGCAATAAAATGGTGTCGTCTGTACATTTTGTATTGCAGAAGCACCCCCTCTTCCTTCCCTGGTCTGGATCCTTGGCCACTCTTATGTGTATTGGGGAGCCCGACGAGCGGACGCGAGATGGAACGGGAGACAGCTAGGTTTTGAGAAGGACCTGGCTCTCGTGCGATGGCTCGGTGTTCGGGGGTTAGGGTGGAACAGGGTGTTGCAGGAGGTGCATAGATACGCCCGGTTGGACAGACCTCCTGACATGTTAGTGTTGCATGCCGGGGGGAATGATTTGGGTGGGCGTCCTTTTCGAATCTTGATAAAGGACATCAAACATGATTTGTTACGGTTATGGGTGTCGTTTCCAGGTCTAACGATAGTCTGGTCGGAGATAGTAGCGAGAAAGAGTTGGCAGAAAGCGCGGTCAGTTGACAGGTTGAACAAGGCGCGGGCGAAGGTTAATAGGGCGATCTCGAAGTTTGTTAGTCGGAACGGGGGTATAGCAATACGGCATGTTGAGTTGGAAAGGACGAAAGAGGAATTTTGGTTGGTTGACGGGGTACACCTTAATGCGGTGGGAACTGACTTATGGGCTCTTGGCTTGCAGGGAGGTATTGAGAGGGCCCTTTGGTTGCGGGGGGTCTCAGGCACTTGAAGGGTTTCAAGGTGCCTTCGTTGTGGTGTTGTTTATTGGTGGGTCCTTGAAGTTGGTTTAAAATTGGTTCGGGGATTCATCCGGGTATGGATCCCCTCATTGGCAGAATTGATGGTCCCCTGGTGATTTTGGGGGGGAACCCCGACGGGGTATGTCGGGGCCCCTGGGGGTGTGGTTGGGGTTGACGGAGGATTAACCCTTACCATTTGGTGCTCCTGAGCCAGTGTGGGTAATGGCTGGGAGCAAGTTGAGGTTTTTTATTGCTCGGTTATGGGAATCACCAGGGTTTTGGTAGCTTCAAGGACCTTACCACATTGCAAATTTTATTGGTTATGTATTCTTGTTAATAAAATGGCTGCTATGGCCAAAATTATCCAAAGATAAATTTGTGTCTGTGTAATTACTTTGAAATAAGAAATGGGAATGGAAGTGTGGGGTATGAAAGGAAGACCGGAGTCAACAATTCCAGGGTCAAGCATGTTTATTTGCCTAAGCTTCGTTCCAGGGTAGAAAGGGTAAGAGTGCCTTTCAGAATTCGAAGTGGTCGGACTGTACGGGCCACCAAGAACTGCAGGAGAGCTTGAACATCTTCCCATGGATTTGCGACATCCTCCCTCATCAGTTACGTAGGTAAGCAGGTTCTCAGCATTGCAGCCCATTTGTTATCTTAAGTTAGTTAAGCGGGGTTAACTAACCTGTCAGTTCAGCCTCAGGTCTAAAGCAGAGGCCTGGACTCCACTCCTTACTCCTCACTCCACAACTCTCCTTAAAAACAACTGACTCCTTTTTCCTGCCCCGGGGTCTCCAGACCCCTAGGTGGGCGTTTCCTTCCGTCTGGTCCTGCCCACTGGTGTGCCTGTCTTTCCCTGGGGGAGGTGACTAGGGTTTTCTGATTGGCTTTGTGTGACTTAGGTGAGGGAAGTTGTTATGCGGGGGCCTATGTGTGACTACCTGCAGTGTCAGGGCGTCACATATGTATGTGTGTATGTCTGCTAAAGGAATCCGCACCGTCATATTTACAAACACAAAATGTTGACTCTATGCACAGAAGAGAGTCATTCTATTTACATGATTTGTGTTTTTTTACCTTTTAAAACTATCATTAAATGTTAAGTTTTAGTTAGGGATTTATGCTTCTGTCTGTCTCTCTCCCAGTCTCTGTCATCTGTCTGTCTCTGTGTGTCTCTATCTCTATCCATGTCTGTCTGTCTCTCTATCTCTGTCTGTCTCTCTGTGTCTGTCTGTCTCTCTCTCTCTTTGTGGCTGTCTGTTTCTATGTCTGTCTGTCTCTTTTCCAGGCCTGTCTCTTTTCCAGGTCTGTCTCTTTTCCAGGTCTGTCTCTTTCCCTGTCTGTCTGTCTCTTCCCCTGTCTGTCTCTTCCCCTGTCTGTCTCTTCCCCTGTCTGTCTCTGTATTTCTTTGTCTGTCTCTGTCTTTCTCTTCCCCTGTCTGTCTCTTTCCCTGTCTCTCTCTGCCTGTCTCTCTTTGTCTCTCTCTGTCTGACTCATTCCCCGTTTGTCTCTTTCCCTGTCTATCTCTGTATTTCTTTGTCTGTCTCTATCTGTCTGTCTCTCTCTGTCTGTCTCTTCCCCTGTCTGTCTCTTTCCCTGTCGGTCTGCCTTTTCTCCTGCCTGTCTCTGTATGTTTGTCTCTGTCTGTTTCCCTATCTGCCTCTGTCTCTTTCTCTGTCTCTGTCTGTCTGCCTTTTTTCCCTGTCTATCTCTGTCTGTCTCTTTCCCTGTCTGCCTCTGTCTGTTTGTCTCTGTCTCTTTCCCTGTCTGTCTATGCCTATCTGTCTCTGTCTGTTTGTCTCTCAGTCTGTGTCTGTCTCTCTCTATCTGTCTCCCCACTGACATCATATTATCTCACACATAAGCTTCTTATACTATGAATGTCCTTTGTTCCTATAGCAACCAATCACAGCTGCTATTAATAACTTGCAGCTCCCACCTCCATTCAGTTTAATGGAGGCAGGTTTTTTGGAGAGTAACTGTAAAGCGCGGGGTTAAATATTCCTGTTAAAACATAGTCTACGACGTTCCCTGAGTCACATGAGGTGTCTGCAAAATTTTGTGTTTGTAAATATGACGGTGCGGATTCCTTTAGCAGACATACACACATACATATGTGACGCCCTGACACTGCAGGTAGTCACACATAGGCCCCCGCATAACAACTTCCCTCACCTAAGTCACACAAAGCCAACCAGAAAATCCTAGTCACCTCCCCCAGGGAAAGACAGGCACACCAGTGGGCAGGACCAGACGGAAGGAAACGCCCACCTAGGGGTCTGGAGACCCCGGGGCAGGAAAAAGGAGTCAGTTGTTTTTAAGGAGAGTTGTGGAGTGAGGAGTAAGGAGTGGAGTCCAGGCCTCTGCTTTAGACCTGAGGCTGAACTGACAGGTTAGTTAACCCCGCTTAACTAACTTAAGACAACAAATGGGCTGCAATGCTGAGAACCTGCTTACCTACGTAACTGATGAGGGAGGATGTCGCAAATCCATGGGAAGATGTTCAAGCTCTCCTGCAGTTCTTGGTGGTCCATACAGTCCGACCACTTCGAATTCTGAAAGGCACTCTTACCCTTTCTACCCTGGAACGAAGCTTACGCAAATAAACATGCTTGACCCTGGAATTGTTGACTCCGGTCTTCCTTTCATACCCCACACCTCCATTCCCATTTCTTATTTAAAAGTAATTACACAGACACAAATTTATCTTTGGATAATTTTGGCCATAGCAGCCATTTTATTAACAAGAATACATAACCAATAAAATTTGCAATGTGGTAAGGTCCTTGAAGCTACCAAAACCCTGGTGATTCCCATAACCGAGCAATAAAAAACCTCAACTTGCTCCCAGCCGTTACCCACACTGGCTCAGGAGCACCAAATGGTAAGGGTTAATCCTCCGTCAACCCCAACCACACCCCCAGGGGCCCCGACATACCCCGTCGGGGTTCCCCCCCAAAATCACCAGGGGACCATCAATTCTACCAATGAGGGGATCCATACCCGGATGAATACCCGAACCAATTTTAAACCAACTTCAAGGACCCACCAATAAACAACACCACAACGAAGGCACCTTGAAACCCTTCAAGTGCCTGAGACCCCCCGCAACCAAAGGGCCCTCTCAATACCTCCCTGCAAGCCAAGAGCCCATAAGTCAGTTCCCACCGCATTAAGGTGTACCCCGTCAGCCAACCAAAATTCCTCTTCCGTCCTTTCCAACTCAACATGCCGTATTGCTATACCCCCGTTCCGACTAACAAACTTCGAGATCGCCCTATTAACCTTCGCCCGCGCCTTGTTCAACCTGTCAACTGACCGTGCTTTCTGCCAACTCTTTCTCGCTACTATCTCCGACCAGACTATCGTTAGACCTGGAAACGACACCCATAACCGTAACAAATCATGTTTGATGTCCTTTATCAAGATTCGAAAAGGACGCCCACCCAAATCATTCCCCCCGGCATGCAACACTAACATGTCAGGAGGTCTGTCCAACCGGGCGTATCTATGCACCTCCTGCAACACCCTGTTCCACCCTAACCCCCGAACACCGAGCCATCGCACGAGAGCCAGGTCCTTCTCAAAACCTAGCTGTCTCCCGTTCCATCTCGCGTCCGCTCGTCGGGCTCCCCAATACACATAAGAGTGGCCAAGGATCCAGACCAGGGAAGGAAGGGGGGGTGCTTCTGCAATACAAAATGTACAGACGACACCATTTTATTGCCTCACCAAACCAAATTGACAAAAAACACACACTCTCACCCCCCCCCCATTGCTACCCTAATACCCCCCCCTTTTCCCCTCAATTGCCAACAACCACCTGGGGACGTACATACGACTTAAAGCGCTGCGACTTCCACCTACCAATCTGCTTAACTGTCTCCTCCGGTAGGCCGCATATAGAGGCCTCCGTCGCTGCCCCAATCCGAAAGACTTCGGATCTAACCCCAACGACTTCAAACATGCCCTAAAAACACTCACAAATTGGTATCTCGATAAAAAGGACCCATCCTCGTGACATAATAAGGGGCCATCCACCTTCGGACGGATCTGTTGAAAATTCCCGAGACACTTGAACGGGCCACAACCATCCCCAAACGGACTAGTCTACCCACACCTCTCTGATCAGTTTTCGATTTCCTAATCCAAAATTCAACTCCGTTTTCCACTGACAATGTCACCCTAATCCAAGCCCCCGGGGAACGCCTTACTGGGCGATACCAACTCCCCAACCCGCAGGGCTCCAAAAAACGCCAAAGAAAAGGCTAACTTAAACAAACTCACCTCAAACGGAGATAGACAAACCCCCCACAACGCCCTACCCAGCCGGGTAGGGACCCAGCCCAGCCCAGCTGGGACCCAGTTTGAGCGAGGAACGGAACAAGTCCTTCCCACACCAAGGTTTGCAGGCCCTACCTCAGTCAGGGTTTCACCCACACTCTACAGCTCCGGAATGTCATGCTCTTCAGCCTCCTCCTCCTCCTGCGCATCCTCATCCACTTTACCCTCCACACCAGTCCCAAGCTGGAAGCACTGCAGCACTGCCTCGGCGAAGCGGCAACAGGCTGTGCTGCAGCTAATCTGCATAAGTGACAAATCCCACAATGCAGAAGAGGTGTGGACAGCTCTAAAACAGCATGCAGATCACTGGCTCACACCTCTGAACCTAAAGCCAGGAAAGGTTGTGTGTGACAATGGCCGGAACCTAGTGGCGGCTTTGAGGCGAGGCCAGCTGACACATGTTCCATGCATGGCCCATGTGCTCAACCTCGTGGTTCAGCGGTTTCTAAAGTCATACCCAGAGCTGTCTGATCTGCTGGTAAAAGTTCGCCGCCTGTCTGCACATTTTCGAAAGTCACCTACTGCTTCAGCCGGCCTTGCCGGCTTTCAGCGTCGTTTGCATCTTCCGGCTCACAGACTGGTGTGTGATGTCCCCACGCGTTGGAATTCAACTCTGCACATGTTGATCAGGATATGTGAGCAGAAGAGGGCAGTTGTTGAGTACCTGCATCACCTAAGCCGTCGGGAAATGGGTCAAACTCCACACATAACACCTGAGGAGTGGAGATGGATGTCCGACCTATGTACCATCCTCCAAAACTTTGAGGACTCCACCAAGATGGTGAGCGGCGATGACGCCATTATTAGCGTCACCATACCGCTTCTCTGCCTTCTAAAACGGTCTCTGCTCAAAACCAAACATGATGCATTGCAGGCGGAACACGATGAGTTGGAGCAAGAAACAGTAGTGGGTGTGGGTGATAACACATAGCCCAGCCTCGTCTCATCACAACGTGCAGTGGAGGACTATGACGAGGAGGAAGATGAAGACATGGAGCAACTCTCCGGCCAAATTGAGGATATGACATGCATACCAGTCATATGCTCAGTTCAGCGTGGCTGGCCAGAGGACAGGGTAGATGAGGAGGAGGAGAAGGAGGAGGACAGCATGTTCAGTCATCGTGTTTGTCTGGATACTGAAGTGATGGCTGTTAAGAGTCTGGCGCACATGGATGACTTTATGGTAAGCTGCCTGTCTCGTGACCCTCGCGTTAAGAACATCTTGGCCGACAATCATTACTGGTTGGTAACACTGTTAGACCCACGCTACAAGGAGAACTTTATGTCTCTTATTCCCGAGGCGGAGAGGTCAGCCAAAATGCAGCAGTTCCGGAAGGCCATAGTCACGGAAGTAGGCAAAGCATTCCCTTCACAAAACGCTAGCGTCATAATTGTAACACTATTAGTTAAAAGAAAGGGATAAAATGTAAAAAAAAACAAAATAAGGCATGACTTTTTTTTAACATCACATTTATTTTTTTTAGATTTAACCAAAGAATGTGCACATTTGTTATAATAAACAAGTGAAAAATGTTGAAAATCAGTCATCCAAAGGAGTGTAAAAAAAATATATACATATATGGTACCAATAAAAATGTCACTTTGTCTTGCAAAGAATGCAGCCCCCCAAATTATTTTTTTCCTCTGTGCGGCCCATACA
Source organism: Anomaloglossus baeobatrachus (assembly GCF_048569485.1). Lineage (NCBI taxonomy): Eukaryota > Metazoa > Chordata > Amphibia > Anura > Aromobatidae > Anomaloglossus > Anomaloglossus baeobatrachus. The sequence goes on along the minus strand of NW_027442146.1, from coordinate 1,207,003 downwards.
CCCAGCCGAGTTTGAGAACCCCTGCCTTACACTATATAGATATTATGTTCATTCCCCATCTATCTTGCTCAGGAGAGCATCTCCCTCCCCCGGCACCAAGAGCAGCTCATACTGAATTGTTACATTGACTAGTAACACTGCACACAGAAATGCACCTTAATATTCCACTGTTAACCCTTTCCTCCCAGCAGTAACACACAACTCCTCACCTTGATATCATGGTGATTTATGGTCAGAATGACTTCAATGCGATCAGTGATTTCTATTCTAGCTCTGCTCACATAGATTTTATATCCACACTCAACTATAGGCCGTTCTTCATATTTTGGGGGCTTTTAGTCAGATATACTAGTTTGTGCCTGTATAGTATTGGTGTAGATGGGTGTGTAGGGCATGGGTTACATGGCACTGTGGTGGGATACTGATGGGAGGTATTGGTGCTGTGTTTGATGCTTCTACTGGGTATTTTCCTACAAATACTGGAACAGCTCACTGCTTAGAATGATCCTTCCCAGCTCTATAATATATTATATATACCCCACAATGCAGGCTCACACACACATTTGTCTCAAGTGTGTTGTAGGGACACAGATACAGTCTTGGTCATGTGACTAAAGGCTACTTTACACACTGCGATATCGGTCCCGATATCGCTAGTGTGGGTACCCGCCCCCATCTGTTGCGCGACACGGGTAAATCGCTGCCCATGCCGCACAACACCGACCAGACCCGTCACACATACTTACCTGCCCGGCGACGTCGCTGTGACCGGCGAACCGCCTCCTTTCTAAGGGGGCGGTCCGTGCGGCGTCACAGCGACGTCACTGAGCGACCGCCCAATAGCAGCGGAGGGGCGGAGATGAGTGGCCGGAACATCCCGCCCACCTCCTTCCTTCCTCATAGCGGCTGGGAGGCAGGTAAGGAGAGGTTCCTCGTTTCTGCGGTGTCACACAGAGTGATGTGTGCTGCCGCAGGAGCGACGAACTACATCGTTACTGCTGCAGTAACGATAATCGAGAATGGAGACCCATGTCACCGATGAGCGATTTTGCACGTTTTTGCAACGATGCAAAATCGCTCATCGGTGTCACACGCAGCAACATCGCTAATGCGGCCGGATGTGCGTCACAAATTCCGTGACCCCAACGACTCCGCATTAGCGATGTCGCAGCGTGTAAAGCCCCCTTTAGTGGGAGTGGTGTACAGGGTCTTAGCAGTAAAGAGTATTCCATATTTCTGCCAGATACCCACAGAGATATTGAAATCTGAAAAAAGAGACTTCTGCTCATTGAAGGTAAGAACTGCTCACATAGCGTTCAACTCCACAGCAAACGAGTGCTCTAGCACTGGCATCTCAGCAGGGATATTCCCCTACTACACATGTGTGTCTGGGTCGCTGTGACAGTTTACAGGACATAACTCAGGGCACCTAGACAGAAGGCAGAGGGACTACTTTCTATTTCTGGTGTAGAGCTTAGTACAATATATATATATATACTATTACATGTGACACATGTACCTTGTATTACCATTATTCGCTGTATATGAACCCCTTTTCTCCGGGCATTATTTGTCTATAGCATTTTTCACGAACCTGAGGCAACTGAGAACCCTTCAGTGAAGGAATTCCACTAACCCTCACAATACCAACCAGGGGCCTCCCTGCAGTAACTCAGGTAGTTGTACCCATTCTCTTTCCGCATTCTATGTGTTCTTCTTCTTTCTTCTTTTTTTTCTTTTTTCTTCTTTTTATTTCTATCATGTAGTTCAGGGGTTTATAGATATATGTCCTGCATCTCATATTTCCTTTAGTGGTGCTTCTTACCCATTCTCATATCATTTACCCTAGTATTTCATGATCCTGAGGCGACTGAGAACCCTTTAATAAAGGAATCCTTTTTCACCTGAATTGTCAAGTGATACTTACCAGTGACTATCACGTAATGTTACAGGTAGTTCCATTTTCTTCCTCTTCTTTCTCTCCTTTCTTCTTTGTCACACGGTCCATTGTGTTATAGCCCACGTGTCATGATAACACTTGTACCATCTTTTCATTTAGATTCCACCTACAATTATTTACCGATTCCAGTTCTGGAATAGGCTTTCATCATCTACTCACTAGAATTCTCAAGTGCATAAGGTACTGAGACATATACATGTTCACACCATTATAAAGAACAAAGTATAAACATTGAGGTTTTTCTCACACCCATGTTCCTGTGTTCTTTGATATGATATGTGTTCATTTCCTTCACTATATAGGATTGCAAGTTTTCCATTTGTACCTTAATGGCAATGACGCTATACAATTGAACACATATCATCCTGTTATCCATATAGGTGTGTATTTACCTGCTTGACTATTTTTGGTTGTTTGATCCAGAATGTTTCTCCAGATAGGTCATGTGGAAATTTTCTTTCCTCAGTACAAATGTTTTCACTATGGCTTTGGAAAAATTTTTTGTATGTGCCTCATGGTCATTTGACCCATTGTACTCTCAAGTAGAAATATATTGTACTGTTATGTTGTACTATGTACTAATTACGTGTTTATATGGTTTTGTAACCCTTTATGATCTTAGATAACTTTATCCTTGATAAAGACCTAAAAACAAGGTTGAAACGTTGGATGAATTATCCTTTTGCACAAATAAAGAATTTTCAGCATTCAAAGAGTTCTTTTCTTACGTTATTAATCACTATAGTGTGCCAGAGCTATTTCTTTTGAATTGACTCTTATTTTTTCTGAGCACCTGCTATATACACAGTGAGCCAGACATATTCAATTTTCATTCAGAAGGCAGAGGGAAGCCTTAGCAGCTGAGCATATATCTTTGCTTGTGAGCATTAGAACAGGCCGGCGATTACAGGGTAACATGAAAAATGTCCAGCTTGCATTATGACTAGAACATGACAATATCCTTTTAAGTACTAACCTATGATGCGTTCCTAAGCAGTTGATGTTATATGTTCTACATTTCATTTTCTGCATACTTTACAAGTAGTAGAATTTGCTTTGATATAGGCAACTGGATTTTCACAATGAAAAGGCAAAGGATAACGCCCGAAAAAGACGCCATACATTATGTCAGTGCCATCACTGACAAACCTGGATTGACCATGAAATACGGTATGGAGAGCTGTTGTCATCGTATTAGATAGATAAGAATGATTATATGTATTGTAGAAATGTCTCCTATCATGTTCCCTAATTTTTTATTATGTCCACATCCTGGTCCCCATCTTGGACATCATAACAAACGTGCACTTTTTTGTTTAATTTACACATTGGACCATAGGAAAAATGACACTACAGCTACAGAGGTGACCGTCTGATAGCCCAGCTCGACTATCCATCTCTACTGAAGACCCTTTCAGCTTTTTGAGAGTTGGGTGGAGGACATCATCTCTGAAAATAGGGTCCCACAGCTGCACCCCATCAGTGTGAGCAGGACTCTTAGGACTCTTAGAAGAGTCAATGCTCTGAGACCATGGGGGGCGCTTAGCCCCCTCTCTTCGTCACTGAGGATGATTTCATTTTTCAGGGATTAGAGAGGGTGGTCCTTGTGGTGGACTGCAGGTATGGAGAGCTGTTGTCATCGTATTAAATAGATAAGAATGATTATATGTATTGTAGAAATGTCTCCTATCATGTTCCCTAATTTTTTATTATGTCCACATCCTGGTCCCCATCTTGGACATCATAACAAACGTGCACTTTTTTGTTTAATTTACACAATGGACCATAGGAAAAATGACACTACAGCTACAGAGGTGACCGTCTGATAGCCCAGCTCGACTATCCATCTCTACTGAAGACCCTTTCAGCTATTTGAGAGTTGGGTGGAGAACATCATCTCTGAAAATAGGGTCCCACAGCTGCACCCCATCAGTGTGAGCAGGACTCTTAGGACTCTTAGAAGAGTCAATGCTCTGAGACCATGGGGGGCGCTTAGCCCCCTCTCTTCGTCACTGAGGATGATTTCACTTTTCAGGGAATAGAGAGGGTGGTCCTTGTGGTGGACTGCAGATATGGAGAGCTGTTGTCATCGTATTAGATAGATAAGAATGATTATATGTATTGTAGAAATGTCTCCTATCATGTTCCCTATTTTTTTATTATGTCCACATCCTGGTCCCCATCTTGGACATCATAACAAACGTGCACTTTTTTGTTTAATTTACACATTGGACCATAGGAAAAATGACACTACAGCTACAGAGGTGACCGTCTGATAGCCCAGCTCGACTATCCATCTCTACTGAAGACCCTTTCAGCTTTTTGAGAGTTGGGTGGAGGACATCATCTCTGAAAATAGGGTCCCACAGCTGCACCCCATCAGTGTGAGCAGGAATCTTAGGACTCTTAGAAGAGTCAATGCTCTGAGACCATGGGGGGCGCTTAGCCCCCTCTCTTCGTCACTGAGGATGATTTCATTTTTCAGGGATTAGAGAGAGTGGTCCTTGTGGTGGACTGCAGGTATGGAGAGCTGTTGTGATCGTATTAGATAGATAAGAATGATTATATGTATTGTAGAAATGTCTCCTATCATGTTCCCTAATTTTTTATTATGTCCACATCCTGGTCCCCATCTTGGACATCATAACAAACGTGCACTTTTTTGTTTAATTTACACATTGGACCATAGGAAAAATGACACTACAGCTACAGAGGTGACCGTCTGATAGCCCAGCTCGACTATCCATCTCTACTGAAGACCCTTTCAGCTTTTTGAGAGTTGGGTGGAGGACATCATCTCTGAAAATAGGGTCCCACAGCTGCACCCCATCAGTGTAAGCAGGACTCTTAGGACTCTTAGAAGAGTCAATGCTCTAAAACCATGGGGGGCGCTTAGCCCCCTCTCTTCGTCCCTGAGGATGATTTCATTTTTCAGGGATTAGAGAGGGTGGTCCTTGTGGTGGACTGCAGGTATGGAGAGCTGTTGTCATCGTATTAGATAGATAAGAATGATTATATGTATTGTAGAAATGTCTCCTATCATGTTCCCTAATTTCTTATTATGTCCACATCCTGGTCCCCATCTTGGACATCATAACAAACGTGCACTTTTTTGTTTAATTTACACATTGGACCATAGGAAAAATGACACTACAGCTACAGAGGTGACCGTCTGATAGCCCAGCTCGACTATCCATCTCTACTGAAGACCCTTTCAGCTTTTTGAGAGTTGGGTGGAGGACATCATCTCTGAAAATAGGGTCCCACAGCTTCACCCCATCAGTGTGAGCAGGACTCTTAGGACTCTTAGAAGAGTCAATGCTCTGGTACCATGGGGGGCGCTTGGCCCCCTCTCTTCGTCACTGAGGATGATTTCATTTTTCAGGGATTAGAGAGGGTGGTCCTTGTGGTGGACTGCAGGTATGGAGAGCTGTTGTCATCGTATTAGATAGATAAGAATGATTATATGTATTGTAGAAATGTCTCCTATCATGTTCCCTAATTTTTTATTATGTCCACATCCTGGTCCCCATCTTGGACATCATAACAAACGTGCACTTTTTTGTTTAATTTACACATTGGACCATAGGAAAAATGACACTACAGCTACAGAGGTGACCGTCTGATAGCCCAGCTCGACTATCCATCTCTACTGAAGAACCTTTCAGCTTTTTGAGAGTTGGGTGGAGGACATCATCTCTGAAAATAGGGTCCCACAGCTGCACCCCATCAGTGTGAGCAGGACTCTTAGGACTCTTAGAAGAGTTAATGCTCTGAGACCATGGGGGCGCTTAGCCCCCTCTCTTCGTCACTGAGGATGATTTCATTTTTCAGGGATTAGAGAGGGTGGTCCTTGTGGTGGACTGCAGGTATGGAGAGCTGTTGTCATCGTATTAGATAGATAAGAATGATTATATGTATTGTAGAAATGTCTCCTATCATGTTCCCTAATTTTTTATTATGTCCACATCCTGGTCCCCATCTTGGACATCATAACAAACGTGCACTTTTTTGTTTAATTTACACATTGGACCATAGGGAAAATGACACTACAGCTACAGAGGTGACCGTCTGATAGCCCAGCTCGACTATCCATCTCTACTGAAGACCCTTTCAGCTTTTTGAGAGTTGGGTGGAGGACATCATCTCTGAAAATAGGGTCCCACAGCTGCACCCCATCAGTGTGAGCAGGACTCTTAGGACTCTTAGAAGAGTCAATGCTCTGAGACCATTGGGGGCACTTAGCCCCCTCTCTTCATCACTGAGGATGATTTCATTTTTCAGGGATTAGAGAGGGTGGTCCTTGTGGTGGACTGCAGATATGGAGAGCTGTTATCATCATATTAGATAGATAAGAATGATTATATGTATTGTAGAAATGTCTCCTATCATGTTCCCTAATTTTTTATTATGTCCACATCCTGGTCCCCATCTTGGACATCATAACAAACGTGCACTTTTTTGTTTAATTTACACATTGGACCATAGGAAAAATGACACTACAGCTACAGAGGTGACCGTCTGATAGCCCAGCTCGACTATCCATCTCTACTGAAGACCCTTTCAGCTTTTTGAGAGTTGGGTGGAGGACATCATCTCTGAAAATAGGGTCCCACAGCTGCACCCCATCAGTGTGAGCAGGACTCTTAGGACTCTTAGAAGAGTCAATGCTCTGAGACCATGGGGGGCGCTTAGCCCCCTCTCTTCGTCACTGAGGATGATTTCATTTTTCAGGGATTAGAGAGGGTGGTCCTTGTGGTGGACTGCAGGTATGGAGAGCTGTTGTCATCGTATTAAATAGATAAGAATGATTATATGTATTGTAGAAATGTCTCCTATCATGTTCCCTAATTTTTTATTATGTCCACATCCTGGTCCCCATCTTGGACATCATAACAAACGTGCACTTTTTTGTTTAATTTACACATTGGACCATAGGAAAAATGACACTACAGCTACAGAGGTGACCGTCTGATAGCCCAGCTCGACTATCCATCTCTACTGAAGACCCTTTCAGCTTTTTGAGAGTTGGGTGGAGAACATCATCTCTGAAAATAGGGTCCCACAGCTGCACCCCATCAGTGTGAGCAGGACTCTTAGGACTCTTAGAAGAGTCAATGCTCTGAGACCATGGGGGGCGCTTAGCCCCCTCTCTTCGTCACTGAGGATGATTTCACTTTTCAGGGAATAGAGAGGGTGGTCCTTGTGGTGGACTGCAGGTATGGAGAGCTGTTGTCATCGTATTAGATAGATAAGAATGATTATATGTATTGTAGAAATGTCTCCTATCATGTTCCCTATTTTTTTATTATGTCCACATCCTGGTCCCCATCTTGGAAATCATAACAAACGTGCACTTTTTTGTTTAATTTACACATTGGACCATAGGATAAATGACACTACAGCTACAGAGGTGACCGTCTGATAGCCCAGCTCGACTATCCATCTCTACTGAAGACCCTTTCAGCTTTTTGAGAGTTGGGTGGAGGACATCATCTCTGAAAATAGGGTCCCACAGCTGCACCCCATCAGTGTGAGCAGGACTCTTAGGACTCTTAGAAGAGTCAATGCTCTGAGACCATGGGGGGCGCTTAGCCCCCTCTCTTCGTCCCTGAGGATGATTTCATTTTTCAGGGATTAGAGAGGGTGGTCCTTGTGGTGGACTGCAGGTATGGAGAGCTGTTGTCATCGTATTAGATAGATAGGAATGATTATATGTATTGTAGAAATGTCTCCTATCATGTTCCCTAATTTCTTATTATGTCCACATCCTGGTCCCCATCTTGGACATCATAACAAACGTGCACTTTTTTGTTTAATTTACACATTGGACCATAGGAAAAATGACACTACAGCTACAGAGGTGACCGTCTGATAGCCCAGCTCGACTATCCATCTCTACTGAAGACCCTTTCAGCTTTTTGAGAGTTGGGTGGAGGACATCATCTCTGAAAATAGGGTCCCACAGCTTCACCCCATCAGTGTGAGCAGGACTCTTAGGACTCTTAGAAGAGTCAATGCTCTGGTACCATGGGGGGCGCTTGGCCCCCTCTCTTCGTCACTGAGGATGATTTCATTTTTCAGGGATTAGAGAGGGTGGTCCTTGTGGTGGACTGCAGGTATGGAGAGCTGTTGTCATCGTATTAGATAGATAAGAATGATTATATGTATTGTAGAAATGTCTCCTATCATGTTCCCTAATTTTTTATTATGTCCACATCCTGGTCCCCATCTTGGACATCATAACAAACGTGCACTGTTTTGTTTAATTTACACATTGGACCATAGGAAAAATGACACTACAGCTACAGAGGTGACCGTCTGATAGCCCAGCTCGACTATCCATCTCTACTGAAGACCCTTTCAGCTTTTTGAGAGTTGGGTGGAGGACATCATCTCTGAAAATAGGGTCCCACAGCTGCACCCCATCAGTGTGAGCAGGACTCTTAGGACTCTTAGAAGAGTTAATGCTCTGAGACCATGGGGGCGCTTAGCCCCCTCTCTTCGTCACTGAGGATGATTTCATTTTTCAGGGATTAGAGAGGGTGGTCCTTGTGGTGGACTGCAGGTATGGAGAGCTGTTGTCATCGTATTAGATAGATAAGAATGATTATATGTATTGTAGAAATGTCTCCTATCATGTTCCCTAATTTTTTATTATGTCCACATCCTGGTCCCCATCTTGGACATCATAACAAAACGTGCACTTTTTTGTTTAATTTACACATTGGACCATAGGGAAAATGACACTACAGCTACAGAGGTGACCGTCTGATAGCCCAGCTCGACTATCCATCTCTACTGAAGACCCTTTCAGCTTTTTGAGAGTTGGGTGGAGGACATCATCTCTGAAAATAGGGTCCCACAGCTGCACCCCATCAGTGTGAGCAGGACTCTTAGGACTCTTAGAAGAGTCAATGCTCTGAGACCATTGGGGGCACTTAGCCCCCTCTCTTCATTGTGAAGCCCCACAAGTGCAGTGTCGGTGCATTACCTTCAGGGACTCCACGTAGCTGGACCTTGTCACAGGTAGGAAATCTTCTGTTTGTCGTGACGCCACTCTCAGATTTGCGGTCAGTGGGGACCGCCACTGCAGGTTAGGGATGCCTGGGGCTGATGGTATGTGCAGTCAGGTGTAGTAGCCTCCTGAGAGTGAGGCAAGCCCCAGGGTCCTGTGTAGATGTGTAGTACCACAAGTCGCAGAATAACTCCACACAGGCAGGATGTCTTTCAGGGTTTTTTTACTCACAATTGATGGCAGGGTGAGTGACCCGGGCGTAGCTGGGATGAACCAGGCTGGAACCAGGTGTCCTTCAGGCTGACTTATGAGGGTGACTACCGACTCGCCTTCCTTAGCCCTTGGTGGTTTGGGGTGACCCCGACTTTTAGTCCCTATGGGGGTCACCCAGGGAAGATGCTGCAGCCTCTCTCCCCTTCGTTTGCCGTTTGCTTGTCGCCTGGACCAGGCCACTCCAGCTGCTTGCCTCCTGTGACCTATGGGCCCTAACTGTGGCTACGTGGCTGCGGCTTTTGTGGTGTTGTGGCGTGGGCTTTGAGAGCCCCACGCCGGCAGGTTTAGCAAAAGAAAGCTGGATCTATCTCCGCTTCGGGATCTGCCGCCCGTTTGGGCCTGGTACTCTCTAGCAGTCTCCTTACTTCCCACTCCGTGCCCTCTCTCTAGCTGAAGATGGATTTCGGGTAGCACTCCTAGTTGACCGTTCTCCCCCGTCAATAGCCACTGCGCGGGCGCTGTTAGACAGCAACAGCCCCACAGGTCTGCTCCTCACTGAGCCCTCTGGAGTTCTGCTCTAACTGACTCACTGCCCCTCCTCTCCGGTTCTTGCCTACGCCACCTAGCAACCAGACTCTCTTACCACACCCCTCGAGAGGAGATGGAGGCTTTTGGCCCCCTCCACTATTCCAGTGAAGGTCAAGGCTTTTCCCCCCCCTGGATTCCCCAGGGGTCCTCTCAAAGGTACATGTGTGAGACCTGATCACTATGCGCCTGTGTTCCACACCCCAGTCAGCCTTCTGGATTACCTGTATTGTACTGTCCCCAGCATGGGTGCAGTACTCAGTGGTGCCTGACCAGGTCAGGGGCGCCACATTCCCCCTTAGTTATCACCAGCACGTCCTCGGGCTGCAAGACAACATTTTAAAATGCATAAAACATTAAAACATGTAAAACATTTTTTTAAAACCACCAGGTACTATACATCACCACCCTCCACCCACAAGTCCGTTAACCCACCCAAACCCCTTTTTAGGAGGCAGGTCACCGGTCATATTGGTAACCAGGTCTGGGCCATCCACTTCCCCAGACCTTTCCTCCAATCTTCCTCTCCCGTTGGCCGCGCCTTCAGCCACTTCTGGCAGGATGTAGAGGCGGCTTTCAGGGTCTGGTGGTTTCAGGGTATACCTGGCCTGGTGGATCCGCGCCTTCAGCCTCTTCTGGCAGGATGTAGAGGCGGCCTCCACAGTTGGTGCTGACCAGGTACCCTCTTTGTGGTGGAGAGCCAGGCCCCATAAACAGGCATGCTCTCTGGTCGCAGGTGAGCCAAGGCCCTATATACGGACGGGCCCCCTCTGGTTGCAGACGAGCCAAGCCCCTAAACAGGCTGGCTCTGGTGGTGGTGCCTCTGGTGTAACTATTTACACTGCGAGAGTTTGTGGCTATAGCCAGTTCATAGCCTTAAGGTTTATTTCTCACAATAGTTTTTGTGGGCACATACTTGAACTTGAGAACGTTGCAAAACTTCCAAACTGATCAAAACTTTAACTTTCTAACTGCTGTTCTTCTTACTTTTCTTTACTCCTCCACACCAGGGCTTAGGCCTGTAGGGCTGCAGCACCTGTTGCTTTCTTGCTCTTTGTCGTCGTCTGTGGTCGTCTCATCTGTAGGTTCCTTGTCTTTTCTTTCTTGGTCTTCATCTGTTTCCTTTTCTGCATCTGTTTCTTTATCTCTGTCTTTTCTTCCTTCTCTTTCTTTAGGACATGGTGCTACGTCAAGCGCGTACCAGCCTCTTTCTCCTTGATGCACGGTAAACTGTACGGAGTCTCCCATCTTTAAGTTTCTTCCAGGATGTCCTCTGGGCAAATGAGCTCTCACATCTCTCCTATTGACGAAGATACCTTCCTTTATACCAGGGGCAACGATAAAACCGTATCCTGACTTCAGGCTAAAATCTTCGACAATTCCTCTGCAAAGGGGTCCTCTAACCTGTGCTTTGGACCTTCTCAGGCACCTTTTCTCCTCTAGGTCTCTGACCGTGACTTCTCTCTGCTCTGGGGATGGCGGTGCAGGAGACAACTGGGCTCTGCTACGGCGCCGTGTCTTACGGGCTGGATTCTGTTGGGCTGTTTCTTCCATGCCTGCAGGCCCCCAGGTGAGGTTTCTAGGCTGATCTTCGTCAGCAGACGGTGTCAGATCTTCCTCATCCCAGCGAGAATAGGGCAGCATCTCCGGCTCTGGGTATGGGTCCACTACCGGTGACTCCGGAGTCAGCTCCTCAGCTTCCTGGCCTCCTCTCCCCCTTAGTTCTTCGCTGCACTCTGGCTGGGGCAGTGCTGGGGATAGATGTTCTTCAGCCGGCCCGGGCGGTGGACTCTTGGGCGTGGTTGCTGCAGGAGTTGTCTTAGGGGTGTTCGGGGGAAGCAGATATTGGGCCACCATTTCCTGTGGGAACTTGGCCTCCATGTCAGCCTTCAACTGCCAGTATGCGGAGTCCTCACCTACCAGGGATTTCCTAGCAGGGACGTCCTTAGTCTGGGGAGCGGTGTCTGCTCTGGCCTTGCAGGCCGGGCTAAATGGTGATCCCTTCTTCTCTTGGCGGGCCGCGCCTGGCATGGCAGCAGCCTGGTCTGTGCGGGCCGAGCCTGGCGTGGCGGCGGCCTGGACCTGCGTCGCTGTTGCGGCCGGTTCCTGGCGGGCCGGACTGGGCATTGCAGCCGCGGTCTCCATTGGCGTCGCAGCCTCGATGGGATCCGTGCAGGCTGAGCTGGGCGTCGCTGCAGTGATCGGGGCTTGACGGGCCGCACCTGGCGTGGCTGCGGCCTGGTTCAGCATCTCACTTGCGGCGCGGACGAGCGTCGCTGCTGCGGTGGGGTCCTGGCGGACTGGGCTCAGCAGGGTGGCAGCCTGGGTCAGCGTCACACCTGCGGCACGGATGAGTATTGCAGTGGCAGTCGGACCTTTGCGGGCCAGGCGGGGCATCGCTGCGGCGGCCTGGACTTGGCGGGCCGCACCTAGCGTGGCTGCGGCCTCGCTCAGCATCGCCGCGCCGGGCGCCTCTTCTGGGACCACGGTCGTAGCAGCAGGGGTCGGGGCACTTGCGCTGGCCGGGGCAACACTGGACTCACCCATCGGTGGCACCATCGGGGTCTGAGTCGTCGCCGCTCGGTCTGGCATGCATCGCGCGGCTCCCTCCTCGTAGGTCCGAACCGCCGCAGCCATCTCCAGAAGCTCCGTGCGTCCCTCACTGAGCTGTCGTATAATCCTGGCCTCCAGCTGGTCGCAGAAGATAGCAAGCTCCCGGCACCACCAGGCAGCAGAGCCTGGTTCGGGGTATCCGCGTCTGGACTCCATTTCCTCTCTCTGCAGCAGCAGCAGGCTTGTGGCTCTCTTTCCTTCCCGCCGTCTCTGGACGCCTCCGCTCTCTTCACTTGCGAGGTCCGAACTCTGCAGGGGATCTCTGGGTAGCCACACCTCCTCGTAGGCGGTAACTTCTTCCAGCGCGGGCTGCTGTTGTTTTTCAGCGCGCTTTTCATGGTGGCAATATGGCGGCGCTTCCAATTTTTCAAGCGGACCGCCCAGGCACATGGTCACCTGTCTGAACAGGTCTAGTCCTTATCCTGTTCGTGACGCCAGATGTGAAGCCCCACAAGTGCAGTGTCGGTGCATTACCTTCAGGGACTCCACGTAGCTGGACCTTGTCACAGGTAGGAAATCTTCTGTTTGTCGTGACGCCACTCTCAGATTTGCGGTCAGTGGGGACCGCCACTGCAGGTTAGGGATGCCTGGGGCTGATGGTATGTGCAGTCAGGTGTAGTAGCCTCCTGAGAGTGAGGCAAGCCCCAGGGTCCTGTGTAGATGTGTAGTACCACAAGTCGCAGAATAACTCCACACAGGCAGGATGTCTTTCAGGGTTTTTTACTCACAATTGATGGCAGGGTGAGTGACCCGGGCGTAGCTGGGATGAACCAGGCTGGAACCAGGTGTCCTTCAGGCTGACTTATGAGGGTGACTACCGACTCGCCTTCCTTAGCCCTTGGTGGTTTGGGGTGACCCCGACTTTTAGTCCCTATGGGGGTCACCCAGGGAAGATGCTGCAGCCTCTCTCCCCTTCGTTTGCCGTTTGCTTGTCGCCTGGACCAGGCCACTCCAGCTGCTTGCCTCCTGTGACCTATGGGCCCTAACTGTGGCTACGTGGCTGCGGCTTTTGTGGTGTTGTGGCGTGGGCTTTGAGAGCCCCACGCCGGCAGGTTTAGCAAAAGAAAGCTGGATCTATCTCCGCTTCGGGATCTGCCGCCCGTTTGGGCCTGGTACTCTCTAGCAGTCTCCTTACTTCCCACTCCGTGCCCTCTCTCTAGCTGAAGATGGATTTCGGGTAGCACTCCTAGTTGACCGTTCTCCCCCGTCAATAGCCACTGCGCGGGCGCTGTTAGACAGCAACAGCCCCACAGGTCTGCTCCTCACTGAGCCCTCTGGAGTTCTGCTCTAACTGACTCACTGCCCCTCCTCTCCGGTTCTTGCCTACGCCACCTAGCAACCAGACTCTCTTACCACACCCCTCGAGAGGAGATGGAGGCTTTTGGCCCCCTCCACTATTCCAGTGAAGGTCAAGGCTTTTCCCCCCCCTGGATTCCCCAGGGGTCCTCTCAAAGGTACATGTGTGAGACCTGATCACTATGCGCCTGTGTTCCACACCCCAGTCAGCCTTCTGGATTACCTGTATTGTACTGTCCCCAGCATGGGTGCAGTACTCAGTGGTGCCTGACCAGGTCAGGGGCGCCACATCATCACTGAGGATGATTTCATGTTTCAGGGATTAGAGAGGGTGGTCCTTGTGGTGGACTGCAGATATGGAGAGCTGTTATCATCATATTAGATAGATAAGAATGATTATATGTATTGTAGAAATGTCTCCTATCATGTTCCCTAATTTTTTATTATGTCCACATCCTGGTCCCCATCTTGGACATCATAACAAACGTGCACTTTTTTGTTTAATTTACACATTGGACCATAGGAAAAATGACACTACAGCTACAGAGGTGACCGTCTGATAGCCCAGCTCGACTATCCATCTCTACTGAAGACCCTTTCAGCTTTTTGAGAGTTGGGTGGAGGACATCATCTCTGAAAATAGGGTCCCACAGCTGCACCCCATCAGTGTGAGCAGGACTCTTAGGACTCTTAGAAGAGTCAATGCTCTGAGACCATGGGGGGCGCTTAGCCCCCTCTCTTCGTCACTGAGGATGATTTCATTTTTCAGGGATTAGAGAGGGTGGTCCTTGTGGTGGACTGCAGGTATGGAGAGCTGTTGTCATCGTATTAAATAGATAAGAATGATTATATGTATTGTAGAAATGTCTCCTATCATGTTCCCTAATTTTTTATTATGTCCACATCCTGGTCCCCATCTTGGACATCATAACAAACGTGCACTTTTTTGTTTAATTTACACATTGGACCATAGGAAAAATGACACTACAGCTACAGAGGTGACCATCTGATAGCCCAGCTCGACTATCCATCTCTACTGAAGACCCTTTCAGCTTTTTGAGAGTTGGGTGGAGAACATCATCTCTGAAAATAGGGTCCCACAGCTGCACCCCATCAGTGTGAGCAGGACTCTTAGGACTCTTAGAAGAGTCAATGCTCTGAGACCATGGGGGGCGCTTAGCCCCCTCTCTTCGTCACTGAGGATGATTTCACTTTTCAGGGAATAGAGAGGGTGGTCCTTGTGGTGGACTGCAGGTATGGAGAGCTGTTGTCATCGTATTAGATAGATAAGAATGATTATATGTATTGTAGAAATGTCTCCTATCATGTTCCCTATTTTTTTATTATGTCCACATCCTGGTCCCCATCTTGGAAATCATAACAAACGTGCACTTTTTTGTTTAATTTACACATTGGACCATAGGAAAAATGACACTACAGCTACAGAGGTGACCGTCTGATAGCCCAGCTCGACTATCCATCTCTACTGAAGACCCTTTCAGCTTTTTGAGAGTTGGGTGGAGGACATCATCTCTGAAAATAGGGTCCCACAGCTGCACCCCATCAGTGTGAGCAGGAATCTTAGGACTCTTAGAAGAGTCAATGCTCTGAGACCATGGGGGGCGCTTAGCCCCCTCTCTTCGTCACTGAGGATGATTTCATTTTTCAGGGATTAGAGAGAGTGGTCCTTGTGGTGGACTGCAGGTATGGAGAGCTGTTGTGATCGTATTAGATAGATAAGAATGATTATATGTATTGTAGAAATGTCTCCTATCATGTTCCCTAATTTTTTATTATGTCCACATCCTGGTCCCCATCTTGAACATCATAACAAACGTGCACTTTTTTGTTTAATTTACACATTGGACCATAGGAAAAATGACACTACAGCTACAGAGGTGACCGTCTGATAGCCCAGCTCGACTATCCATCTCTACTGAAGACCCTTTCAGCTTTTTGAGAGTTGGGTGGAGGACATCATCTCTGAAAATAGGGTCCCACAGCTGCACCCCATCAGTGTAAGCAGGACTCTTAGGACTCTTAGAAGAGTCAATGCTCTAAAACCATGGGGGGCGCTTAGCCCCCTCTCTTCGTCCCTGAGGATGATTTCATTTTTCAGGGATTAGAGAGGGTAGTCCTTGTGGTGGACTGCAGGTATGGAGAGCTGTTGTCATCGTATTAGATAGATAAGAATGATTATATGTATTGTAGAAATGTCTCCTATCATGTTCCCTAATTTCTTATTATGTCCACATCCTGGTCCCCATCTTGGACATCATAACAAACGTGCACTTTTTTGTTTAATTTACACATTGGACCATAGGAAAAATGACACTACAGCTACAGAGGTGACCGTCTGATAGCCCAGCTCGACTATCCATCTCTACTGAAGACCCTTTCAGCTTTTTGAGAGTTGGGTGGAGGACATCATCTCTGAAAATAGGGTCCCACAGCTTCACCCCATCAATGTGAGCAGGACTCTTAGGACTCTTAGAAGAGTCAATGCTCTGGTACCATGGGGGGCGCTTGGCCCCCTCTCTTCGTCACTGAGGATGATTTCATTTTTCAGGGATTAGAGAGGGTGGTCCTTGTGGTGGACTGCAGGTATGGAGAGCTGTTGTCATTGTATTAGATAGATAAGAATGATTATATGTATTGTAGAAATGTCTCCTATCATGTTCCCTAATTTTTTATTATGTCCACATCCTGGTCCCCATCTTGGACATCATAACAAACGTGCACTTTTTTGTTTAATTTACACATTGGACCATAGGAAAAATGACACTACAGCTACAGAGGTGACCGTCTGATAGCCCAGCTCGACTATCCATCTCTACTGAAGACCCTTTCAGCTTTTTGAGAGTTGGGTGGAGGACATCATCTCTGAAAATAGGGTCCCACAGCTGCACCCCATCAGTGTGAGCAGGACTCTTAGGACTCTTAGAAGAGTTAATGCTCTGAGACCATGGGGGCGCTTAGCCCCCTCTCTTCGTCACTGAGGATGATTTCATTTTTCAGGGATTAGAGAGGGTGGTCCTTGTGGTGGACTGCAGGTATGGAGAGCTGTTGTCATCGTATTAGATAGATAAGAATGATTATATGTATTGTAGAAATGTCTCCTATCATGTTCCCTAATTTTTTATTATGTCCACATCCTGGTCCCCATCTTGGACATCATAACAAACGTGCACTTTTTTGTTTAATTTACACATTGGACCATAGGAAAAATGACACTACAGCTACAGAGGTGACCGTCTGATAGCCCAGCTCGACTATCCATCTCTACTGAAGACCCTTTCAGCTTTTTGAGAGTTGGGTGGAGGACATCATCTCTGAAAATAGGGTCCCACAGCTGCACCCCATCAGTGTGAGCAGGACTCTTAGGACTCTTAGAAGAGTCAATGCTCTGAGACCATGGGGGGCGCTTAGCCCCCTCTCTTCGTCACTGAGGATGATTTCATTTTTCAGGGATTAGAGAGGGTGGTCCTTGTGGTGGACTGCAGGTATGGAGAGCTGTTGTCATCGTATTAAATAGATAAGAATGATTATATGTATTGTAGAAATGTCTCCTATCATGTTCCCTAATTTTTTATTATGTCCACATCCTGGTCCCCATCTTGGACATCATAACAAACGTGCACTTTTTTGTTTAATTTACACATTGGACCAAAGGAAAAATGACACTACAGCTACAGAGGTGACCGTCTGATAGCCCAGCTCGACTATCCATCTCTACTGAAGACCCTTTCAGCTTTTTGAGAGTTTGGTGGAGAACATCATCTCTGAAAATAGGGTCCCACAGCTGCACCCCATCAGTGTGAGCAGGACTCTTAGGACTCTTAGAAGAGTCAATGCTCTGAGACCATGGGGGGCGCTTAGCTCCCTCTCTTCGTCACTGAGGATGATTTCACTTTTCAGGGAATAGAGAGGGTGGTCCTTGTGGTGGACTGCAGGTATGGAGAGCTGTTGTCATCGTATTAGATAGATAAGAATGATTATATGTATTGTAGAAATGTCTCCTATCATGTTCCCTAATTTTTTATTATGTCCACATCCTGGTCCCCATCTTGGACATCATAACAAACGTGCACTTTTTTGTTTAATTTACACATTGGACCATAGGAAAAATGACACTACAGCTACAGAGGTGACCGTCTGATAGCCCAGCTCGACTATCCATCTCTACTGAAGACCCTTTCAGCTTTTTGAGAGTTGGGTGGAGGACATCATCTCTGAAAATAGGGTCCCACAGCTGCACCCCATCAGTGTGAGCAGGACTCTTAGGACTCTTAGAAGAGTCAATGCTCTGAGACCATTGGGGGCACTTAGCCCCCTCTCTTCATCACTGAGGATGATTTCATTTTTCAGGGATTAGAGAGGGTGGTCCTTGTAGTGGACTGCAGGTATGGAGAGCTGTTGTCATCGTATTAAATAGATAAGAATGATTATATGTATTGTAGAAATGTCTCCTATCATGTTCCCTAATTTTTTATTATGTCCACATCCTGGTCCCCATCTTGGACATCATAACAAACGTGCACTTTTTTGTTTAATTTACACATTGGACCATAGGAAAAATGACACTACAGCTACAGAGGTGACCGTCTGATAGCCCAGCTCGACTATCCATCTCTACTGAAGACCCTTTCAGCTTTTTGAGAGTTGGGTGGAGAACATCATCTCTGAAAATAGGGTCCCACAGCTGCACCCCATCAGTGTGAGCAGGACTCTTAGGACTCTTAGAAGAGTCAATGCTCTGAGACCATGGGGGGCGCTTAGCCCCCTCTCCTCGTCACTGAGGATGATTTCACTTTTCAGGGAATAGAGAGGGTGGTCCTTGTGGTGGACTGCAGGTATGGAGAGCTGTTGTCATCGTATTAGATAGATAAGAATGATTATATGTATTGTAGAAATGTCTCCTATCATGTTCCCTATTTTTTTATTATGTCCACATCCTGGTCCCCATCTTGGAAATCATAACAAACGTGCACTTTTTTGTTTAATTTACAAATTGGACCATAGGAAAAATGACACTACAGCTACAGAGGTGACCGTCTGATAGCCCAGCTCGACTATCCATCTCTACTGAAGACCCTTTCAGCTTTTTGAGAGTTGGGTGGAGGACATCATCTCTGAAAATAGGGTCCCACAGCTGCACCCCATCAGTGTGAGCAGGAATCTTAGGACTCTTAGAAGAGTCAATGCTCTGAGACCATGGGGGGCGCCTAGCCCCCTCTCTTCGTCATTGAGGATGATTTCATTTTTCAGGGATTAGAGAGAGTGGTCCTTGTGGTGGACTGCAGGTATGGAGAGCTGTTGTGATCGTATTAGATAGATAAGAATGATTATATGTATTGTAGAAATGTCTCCTATCATGTTCCCTAATTTTTTATTATGTCCACATCCTGGTCCCCATCTTGAACATCATAACAAACGTGCACTTTTTTGTTTAATTTACACATTGGACCATAGGAAAAATGACACTACAGCTACAGAGGTGACCGTCTGATAGCCCAGCTCGACTATCCATCTCTACTGAAGACCCTTTCAGCTTTTTGAGAGTTGGGTGGAGGACATCATCTCTGAAAATAGGGTCCCACAGCTTCACCCCATCAGTGTGAGCAGGACTCTTAGGACTCTTAGAAGAGTCAATGCTCTGGTACCATGGGGGGCGCTTGGCCCCCTCTCTTCGTCACTGAGGATGATTTCATTTTTCAGGGATTAGAGAGGGTGGTCCTTGTGGTGGACTGCAGGTATGGAGAGCTGTTGTCATCGTATTAGATAGATAAGAATGATTATATGTATTGTAGAAATGTCTCCTATCATGTTCCCTAATTTTTTATTATGTCCACATCCTGGTCCCCATCTTGGACATCATAACAAACGTGCACTTTTTTGTTTAATTTACACATTGGACCATAGGAAAAATGACACTACAGCTACAGAGGTGACCGTCTGATAGCCCAGCTCGACTATCCATCTCTACTGAAGACCCTTTCAGCTTTTTGAGAGTTGGGTGGAGGACATCATCTCTGAAAATAGGGTCCCACAGCTGCACCCCATCAGTGTGAGCAGGACTCTTAGGACTCTTAGAAGAGTTAATGCTCTGAGACCATGGGGGCGCTTAGCCCCCTCTCTTCGTCACTGAGGATGATTTCATTTTTCAGGGATTAGAGAGGGTGGTCCTTGTGGTGGACTGCAGGTATGGAGAGCTGTTGTCATCGTATTAGATAGATAAGAATGATTATATGTATTGTAGAAATGTCTCCTATCATGTTCCCTAATTTTTTATTATGTCCACATCCTGGTCCCCATCTTGGACATCATAACAAATGTGCACTTTTTTGTTTAATTTACACATTGGACCATAGGAAAAATGACACTACAGCTACAGAGGTGACCGTCTGATAGCCCAGCTCGACTATCCATCTCTACTGAAGACCCTTTCAGCTTTTTGAGAGTTGGGTGGAGGACATCATCTCTGAAAATAGGGTCCCACAGCTTCACCCCATCAGTGTGAGCAGGACTCTTAGGACTCTTAGAAGAGTCAATGCTCTGGTACCATGGGGGGCGCTTGGCCCCCTCTCTTCGTCACTGAGGATGATTTCATTTTTCAGGGATTAGAGAGGGTGGTCCTTGTGGTGGACTGCAGGTATGGAGAGCTGTTGTCATCGTATTAGATAGATAAGAATGATTATATGTATTGTAGAAATGTCTCCTATCATGTTCCCTAATTTTTTATTATGTCCACATCCTGGTCCCCATCTTGGACATCATAACAAACGTGCACTTTTTTGTTTAATTTACACATTGGACCATAGGAAAAATGACACTACAGCTACAGAGGTGACCGTCTGATAGCCCAGCTCGACTATCCATCTCTACTGAAGACCCTTTCAGCTTTTTGAGAGTTGGGTGGAGGACATCATCTCTGAAAATAGGGTCCCACAGCTGCACCCCATCAGTGTGAGCAGGACTCTTAGGACTCTTAGAAGAGTTAATGCTCTGAGACCATGGGGGCGCTTAGCCCCCTCTCTTCGTCACTGAGGATGATTTCATTTTTCAGGGATTAGAGAGGGTGGTCCTTGTGGTGGACTGCAGGTATGGAGAGCTGTTGTCATCGTATTAGATAGATAAGAATGATTATATGTATTGTAGAAATGTCTCCTATCATGTTCCCTAATTTTTTATTATGTCCACATCCTGGTCCCCATCTTGGACATCATAACAAACGTGCACTTTTTTGTTTAATTTACACATTGGACCATAGGAAAAATGACACTACAGCTACAGAGGTGACCGTCTGATAGCCCAGCTCGACTATCCATCTCTACTGAAGACCCTTTCAGCTTTTTGAGAGTTGGGTGGAGGACATCATCTCTTAAAAAAGGGTCCCACAGCTGCACCCCATCAGTGTAAGCAGGACTCTTAGGACTCTTAGAAGAGTCAATGCTCTAAAACCATGGGGGGCGCTTAGCCCCCTCTCTTCGTCCCTGAGGATGATTTCATTTTTCAGGGATTAGAGAGGGTGGTCCTTGTGGTGGACTGCAGGTATGGAGAGCTGTTGTCATCGTATTAGATAGATAAGAATGATTATATGTATTGTAGAAATGTCTCCTATCATGTTCCCTAATTTTTTATTATGTCCACATCCTGGTCCCCATCTTGGACATCATAACAAACGTGCACTTTTTTGTTTAATTTACACATTGGACCATAGGAAAAATGACACTACAGCTACAGAGGTGACCGTCTGATAGCCCAGCTCGACTATCCATCTCTACTGAAGACCCTTTCAGCTTTTTGAGAGTTGGGTGGAGGACATCATCTCTGAAAATAGGGTCCCACAGCTGCACCCCATCAGTGTGAGCAGGACTCTTAGGACTCTTAGAAGAGTTAATGCTCTGAGACCATGGGGGCGCTTAGCCCCCTCTCTTCGTCACTGAGGATGATTTCATTTTTCAGGGATTAGAGAGAGTGGTCCTTGTGGTGGACTGCAGGTATGGAGAGCTGTTGTCATCGTATTAGATAGATAAGAATGATTATATGTATTGTAGAAATGTCTCCTATCATGTTCCCTAATTTTTTATTATGTCCACATCCTGGTCCCCATCTTGGACATCATAACAAACGTGCACTTTTTTGTTTAATTTACACATTGGACCATAGGAAAAATGACACTACAGCTACAGAGGTGACCGTCTGATAGCCCAGCTCGACTATCCATCTCTACTGAAGACCCTTTCAGCTTTTTGAGAGTAGGGTGGAGAACATCATCTCTGAAAATAGGGTCCCACAGCTGCACCCCATCAGTGTGAGCAGGACTCTTAGGACTCTTAGAAGAGTCAATGCTCTGAGACCATGGGGGGCGCTTAGCCCCCTCTCTTCGTCACTGAGGATGATTTCACTTTTCAGGGAATAGAGAGGGTGGTCCTTGTGGTGGACTGCAGGTATGGAAAGCTGTTGTCATCGTATTAGATAGATAAGAATGATTATATGTATTGTAGAAATGTCTCCTATCATGTTCCCTATTTTTTTATTATGTCCACATCCTGGTCACCATCTTGGAAATCATAACAAACGTGCACTTTTTTGTTTAATTTACACATTGGACCATAGGAAAAATGACACTACAGCTACAGAGGTGACCGTCTGATAGCCCAGCTCGACTATCCATCTCTACTGAAGACCCTTTCAGCTTTTTGAGAGTTGGGTGGAGGACATCATCTCTGAAAATAGGGTCCCACAGCTGCACCCCATCAGTGTGAGCAGGAATCCTAGGACTCTTAGAAGAGTCAATGCTCTGAGACCATGGGGGGCGCTTAGCCCCCTCTCTTCGTCACTGAGGATGATTTCATTTTTCAGGGATTAGAGAGAGTGGTCCTTGTGGTGGACTGCAGGTATGGAGAGCTGTTGTCATCGTATTAGATAGATAAGAATGATTATATGTATTGTAGAAATGTCTCCTATCATGTTCCCTAATTTTTTATTATGTCCACATCCTGGTCCCCATCTTGGACATCATAACAAACGTGCACTTTTTTGTTTAATTTACACATTGGACCATAGGAAAAATGACACTACAGCTACAGAGGTGACCGTCTGATAGCCCAGCTCGACTATCCATCTCTACTGAAGACCCTTTCAGCTTTTTGAGAGTAGGGTGGAGAACATCATCTCTGAAAATAGGGTCCCACAGCTGCACCCCATCAGTGTGAGCAGGACTCTTAGGACTCTTAGAAGAGTCAATGCTCTGAGACCATGGGGGGCGCTTAGCCCCCTCTCTTCGTCACTGAGGATGATTTCACTTTTCAGGGAATAGAGAGGGTGGTCCTTGTGGTGGACTGCAGGTATGGAAAGCTGTTGTCATCGTATTAGATAGATAAGAATGATTATATGTATTGTAGAAATGTCTCCTATCATGTTCCCTATTTTTTTATTATGTCCACATCCTGGTCCCCATCTTGGAAATCATAACAAACGTGCACTTTTTTGTTTAATTTACACATTGGACCATAGGAAAAATGACACTACAGCTACAGAGGTGACCGTCTGATAGCCCAGCTCGACTATCCATCTCTACTGAAGACCCTTTCAGCTTTTTGAGAGTTGGGTGGAGGACATCATCTCTGAAAATAGGGTCCCACAGCTGCACCCCATCAGTGTGAGCAGGAATCCTAGGACTCTTAGAAGAGTCAATGCTCTGAGACCATGGGGGGCGCTTAGCCCCCTCTCTTCGTCACTGAGGATGATTTAATTTTTCAGGGATTAGAGAGAGTGGTCCTTGTGGTGGACTGCAGGTATGGAGAGCTGTTGTGATCGTATTAGATAGATAAGAATGATTATATGTATTGTAGAAATGTCTCCTATCATGTTCCCTAATTTTTTATTATGTCCACATCCTGGTCCCCATCTTGGACATCATAACAAACGTGCACTTTTTTGTTTAATTTACACATTGGACCATAGGAAAAATGACACTACAGCTACAGAGGTGACCGTCTGATAGCCCAGCTCGACTATCCATTTCTACTGAAGACCCTTTCAGCTTTTTGAGAGTTGGGTGGAGGACATCATCTCTGAAAATAGGGTCCCACAGCTGCACCCCATCAGTGTGAGCAGGACTCTTAGGACTCTTAGAAGAGTCAATGCTCTGAGACCATTGGGGGCACTTAGCCCCCTCTCTTCATCACTGAGGATGATTTCATTTTTCAGGGATTAGAGAGGGTGGTCCTTGTGGTGGACTGCAGATATGGAGAGCTGTTATCATCGTATTAGATAGATAAGAATGATTATATGTATTGTAGAAATGTCTCCTATCATGTTCCCTAATTTTTTATTATGTCCACATCCTGGTCCCCATCTTGGACATCATAACAAACGTGCACTTTTTTGTTTAATTTACACATTGGACCATAGGAAAAATGACACTACAGCTACAGAGGTGACCGTCTGATAGCCCAGCTCGACTATCCATCTCTACTGAAGACCCTTTCAGCTTTTTGAGAGTTGGGTGGAGGACATCATCTCTGAAAATAGGGTCCCACAGCTGCACCCCATCAGTGTGAGCAGGACTCTTAGGACTCTTAGAAGAGTCAATGCTCTGAGATCATGGGGGGCGCTTAGCCCCCTCTCTTCGTCACTGAGGATGATTTCACTTTTCAGGGAATAGAGAGGGTGGTCCTTGTGGTGGACTGCAGGTATGGAGAGCTGTTGTCATCGTATTAGATAGATAAGAATGATTATATGTATTGTAGAAATGTCTCCTATCATGTTCCCTAATTTCTTATTATGTCCACATCCTGGTCCCCATCTTGGACATCATAACAAACGTGCACTTTTTTGTTTAATTTACACATTGGACCATAGGAAAAATGACACTACAGCTACAGAGGTGACCGTCTGATAGCCCAGCTCGACTATCCATCTCTACTGAAGACCCTTTCAGCTTTTTGAGAGTTGGGTGGAGGACATCATCTCTGAAAATAGGGTCCCACAGCTTCACTCCATCAGTGTGAGCAGGACTCTTAGAAGAGTCAATGCTCTGGTACCATGGGGGGCTCTTAGCCCCCTCTCTTCGTCACTGAGGATGATTTCATTTTTCAGGGATTAGAGAGGGTGGTCCTTGTGGTGGACTGCAGGTATGGAGAGCTGTTGTCATCGTATTAGATAGATAAGAATGATTATATGTATTGTAGAAATGTCTCCTATCATGTTCCCTAATTTTTTATTATGTCCACATCCTGGTCCCCATCTTGGACATCATAACAAACGTGCACTTTTTTGTTTAATTTACACATTGGACCATAGGAAAAATGACACTACAGCTACAGAGGTGACCGTCTGATAGCCCAGCTCGACTATCCATCTCTACTGAAGACCCTTTCAGCTTTTTGAGAGTTGGGTAGAGAACATCATCTCTGAAAATAGGGTCCCACAGCTGCACCCCATCAGTGTGAGCAGGACTCTTAGGACTCTTAGAAGAGTCAATGCTCTGGTACCATGGGGGGCGCTTGGCCCCCTCTCTTCGTCACTGAGGATGATTTCATTTTTTAGGGATTAGAGAGGGTGGTCCTTGTCTTGGACTGCAGGTATGGAGAGCTGTTGTCATCGTATTAGATAGATAAGAATGATTATATGTATTGTAGAAATGTCTCCTATCATGTTCCCTAATTTTTTATTATGTCCACATCCTGGTCCCCATCTTGGACATCATAACAAACGTGCACTTTTTTGTTTAATTTACACATTGGACCATAGGAAAAATGACACTACAGCTACAGAGGTGACCGTCTGATAGCCCAGCTCGACTATCCATCTCTACTGAAGACCCTTTCAGCTTTTTGAGAGTTGGGTGGAGGACATCATCTCTGAAAATAGGGTCCCACAGCTGCACCCCATCAGTGTGAGCAGGACTCTTAGGACTCTTAGAAGAGTCAATGCTCTGAGACCATGGGGGGCGCTTAGCCCCCTCTCTTCGTCACTGAGGATGATTTCACTTTTCAGGGAATAGAGAGGGTGGTCCTTGTGGTGGACTGCAGGTATGGAGAGCTGTTGTCATCGTATTAGATAGATAAGAATGATTATATGTATTGTAGAAATGTCTCCTATCATGTTCCCTAATTTCTTATTATGTCCACATCCTGGTCCCCATCTTGGACATCATAACAAACGTGCACTTTTTTGTTTAATTTACACATTGGACCATAGGAAAAATGACACTACAGCTACAGAGGTGACCGTCTGATAGCCCAGCTCGACTATCCATCTCTACTGAAGACCCTTTCAGCTTTTTGAGAGTTGGGTGGAGGACATCATCTCTGAAAATAGGGTCCCACAGCTTCACCCCATCAGTGTGAGCAGGACTCTTAGGACTCTTAGAAGAGTCAATGCTCTGGTACCATGGGGGGCGCTTAGCCCCCTCTCTTCGTCACTGAGGATGATTTCATTTTTCAGGGATTAGAGAGGGTGGTCCTTGTGGTGGACTGCAGGTATGGAGAGCTGTTGTCATCGTATTAGATAGATAAGAATGATTATATGTATTGTAGAAATGTCTCCTATCATGTTCCCTAATTTTTTATTATGTCCACATCCTGGTCCCCATCTTGGACATCATAACAAACGTGCACTTTTTTGTTTAATTTACACATTGGACCATAGGAAAAATGACACTACAGCTACAGAGGTGACCGTCTGATAGCCCAGCTCGACTATCCATCTCTACTGAAGACCCTTTCAGCTTTTTGAGAGTTGGGTAGAGAACATCATCTCTGAAAATAGGGTCCCACAGCTGCACCCCATCAGTGTGAGCAGGACTCTTAGGACTCTTAGAAGAGTCAATGCTCTGAGACCATGGGGGGCGCTTAGCCCCCTCTCTTCGTCACTGAGGATGATTTCACTTTTCAGGGAATAGAGAGGGTGGTCCTTGTGGTGGACTGCAGGTATGGATAGCTGTTGTCATCGTATTAGATAGATAAGAATGATTATATGTATTGTAGAAATGTCTCCTATCATGTTCCCTATTTTTTATTATGTCCACATCCTGGTCCCCATCTTGGAAATCATAACAAACGTGCACTTTTTTGTTTAACTTACACATTGGACCATAGGAAAAATGACACTACAGCTACAGAGGTGACCGTCTGATAGCCCAGCTCGACTATCCATCTCTACTGAAGACCCTTTCAGCTTTTTGAGAGTTGGGTGGAGGACATCATCTCTGAAAATAGGGTCCCACAGCTGCACCCCATCAGTGTGAGCAGGAATCTTAGGACTCTTAGAAGAGTCAATGCTCTGAGACCATGGGGGGCTCTTAGCCCCCTCTCTTCGTCACTGAGGATGATTTAATTTTTCAGGGATTAGAGAGAGTGGTCCTTGTGGTGGACTGCAGGTATGGAGAGCTGTTGTGATCGTATTAGATAGATAAGAATGATTATATGTATTGTAGAAATGTCTCCTATCATGTTCCCTAATTTTTTATTATGTCCACATCCTGGTCCCCATCTTGAACATCATAACAAACGTGCACTTTTTTGTTTAATTTACACATTGGACCATAGGAAAAATGACACTACAGCTACAGAGGTGACCGTCTGATAGCCCAGCTCGACTATCCATCTCTACTGAAGACCATTTCAGCTTTTTGAGAGTTGGGTGGAGGACATCATCTCTGAAAATAGGGTCCCACAGCTGCACCCCATCAGTGTAAGCAGGACTCTTAGGACTCTTAGAAGAGTCAATGCTCTAAAACCATGGGGGGCGCTTAGCCCCCTCTCTTCGTCCCTGAGGATGATTTCATTTTTCAGGGATTAGAGAGGGTGGTCCTTGTGGTGGACTGCAGGTATGGAGAGCTGTTGTCATCGTATTAGATAGATAAGAATGATTATATGTATTGTAGAAATGTCTCCTATCATGTTCCCTAATTTTTTATTATGTCCACATCCTGGTCCCCATCTTGGACATCATAACAAACGTGCACTTTTTTGTTTAATTTACACATTGGACCATAGGAAAAATGACACTACAGCTACAGAGGTGACCGTCTGATAGCCCAGCTCGACTATCCATCTCTACTGAAGACCCTTTCAACTTTTTGAGAGTTGGGTGGAGGACATCATCTCTGAAAATAGGGTCCCACAGCTTCACCCCATCAGTGTGAGCAGGACTCTTAGAAGAGTCAATGCTCTGGTACCATGGGGGGCGCTTGGCCCCCTCTCTTCGTCACTGAGGATGATTTCATTTTTCAGGGATTAGAGAGGGTGGTCCTTGTGGTGGACTGCAGGTATGGAGAGCTGTTGTCATCGTATTAGATAGATAAGAATGATTATATGTATTGTAGAAATGTCTCCTATCATGTTCCCTAATTTCTTATTATGTCCACATCCTGGTCCCCATCTTGGACATCATAACAAACGTGCACTTTTTTGTTTAATTTACACATTGGACCATAGGAAAAATGACACTACAGCTACAGAGGTGACCGTCTGATAGCCCAGCTCGACTATCCATCTCTACTGAAGACCCTTTCAGCTTTTTGAGAGTTGGGTGGAGGACATCATCTCTGAAAATAGGGTCCCACAGCTTCACCCCATCAGTGTGAGCAGGACTCTTAGGACTCTTAGAAGAGTCAATGCTCTGGTACCATGGGGGGCGCTTAGCCCCCTCTCTTCGTCACTGAGGATGATTTCATTTTTCAGGGATTAGAGAGGGTGGTCCTTGTGGTGGACTGCAGGTATGGAGAGCTGTTGTCATCGTATTAGATAGATAAGAATGATTATATGTATTGTAGAAATGTCTCCTATCATGTTCCCTAATTTTTTATTATGTCCACATCCTGGTCCCCATCTTGGACATCATAACAAACGTGCACTTTTTTGTTTAATTTACACATTGGACCATAGGAAAAATGACACTACAGCTACAGAGGTGACCGTCTGATAGCCCAGCTCGACTATCCATCTCTACTGAAGACCCTTTCAGCTTTTTGAGAGTTGGGTAGAGAACATCATCTCTGAAAATAGGGTCCCACAGCTGCACCCCATCAGTGTGAGCAGGACTCTTAGGACTCTTAGAAGAGTCAATGCTCTGAGACCATGGGGGGCGCTTAGCCCCCTCTCTTCGTCACTGAGGATGATTTCACTTTTCAGGGAATAGAGAGGGTGGTCCTTGTGGTGGACTGCAGGTATGGAGAGCTGTTGTCATCGTATTAGATAGATAAGAATGATTATATGTATTGTAGAAATGTCTCCTATCATGTTCCCTATTTTTTTATTATGTCCACATCCTGGTCCCCATCTTGGAAATCATAACAAACGTGCACTTTTTTGTTTAATTTACACATTGGACCATAGGAAAAATGACACTACAGCTACAGAGGTGACCGTCTGATAGCCCAGCTCGACTATCCATCTCTACTGAAGACCCTTTCAGCTTTTTGAGAGTTGGGTGGAGGACATCATCTCTGAAAATAGGGTCCCACAGCTGCACCCCATCAGTGTGAGCAGGAATCTTAGGACTCTTAGAAGAGTCAATGCTCTGAGACCATGGGGGGCGCTTAGCCCCCTCTCTTCGTCACTGAGGATGACTTAATTTTTCAGGGATTAGAGAGAGTGGTCCTTGTGGTGGACTGCAGGTATGGAGAGCTGTTGTGATCGTATTAGATAGATAAGAATGATTATATGTATTGTAGAAATGTCTCCTATCATGTTCCCTAATTTTTTATTATGTCCACATCCTGGTCCCCATCTTGAACATCATAACAAACGTGCACTTTTTTGTTTAATTTACACATTGGACCATAGGAAAAATGACACTACAGCTACAGAGGTGACCGTCTGATAGCCCAGCTCGACTATCCATCTCTACTGAAGACCCTTTCAGCTTTTTGAGAGTTGGGTGGAGGACATCATCTCTGAAAATAGGGTCCCACAGCTGCACCCCATCAGTGTAAGCAGGACTCTTAGGACTCTTAGAAGAGTCAATGCTCTAAAACCATGGGGGGCGCTTAGCCCCCTCTCTTCGTCCCTGAGGATGATTTCATTTTTCAGGGATTAGAGAGGGTGGTCCTTGTGGTGGACTGCAGGTATGGAGAGCTGTTGTCATCGTATTAGATAGATAAGAATGATTATATGTATTGTAGAAATGTCTCCTATCATGTTCCCTAATTTTTTATTATGTCCACATCCTGGTCCCCATCTTGGACATCATAACAAACGTGCACTTTTTTGTTTAATTTACACATTGGACCATAGGAAAAATGACACTACAGCTACAGAGGTGACCGTCTGATAGCCCAGCTCGACTATCCATCTCTACTGAAGACCCTTTCAACTTTTTGAGAGTTGGGTGGAGGACATCATCTCTGAAAATAGGGTCCCACAGCTTCACCCCATCAGTGTGAGCAGGACTCTTAGAAGAGTCAATGCTCTGGTACCATGGGGGGCGCTTGGCCCCCTCTCTTCGTCACTGAGGATGATTTCATTTTTCAGGGATTAGAGAGGGTGGTCCTTGTGGTGGACTGCAGGTATGGAGAGCTGTTGTCATCGTATTAGATAGATAAGAATGATTATATGTATTGTAGAAATGTCTCCTATCATGTTCCCTAATTTTTTATTATGTCCACATCCTGGTCCCCATCTTGGACATCATAACAAACGTGCACTTTTTTGTTTAATTTACACATTGGACCATAGGAAAAATGACACTACAGCTACAGAGGTGACCGTCTGATAGCCCAGCTCGACTATCCATCTCTACTGAAGACCCTTTC
This sequence comes from Anomaloglossus baeobatrachus, assembly GCF_048569485.1. NCBI lineage: Eukaryota > Metazoa > Chordata > Amphibia > Anura > Aromobatidae > Anomaloglossus > Anomaloglossus baeobatrachus. The sequence goes on along the minus strand of NW_027442146.1, from coordinate 1,176,550 downwards.
AGCTTTTTGAGAGTTGGGTGGAGGACATCATCTCTGAAAATAGGGTCCCACTGCTGCACCCCATCAGTGTGAGCAGGACTCTTAGGACTCTTAGAAGAGTTAATGCTCTGAGACCATGGGGGCGCTTAGCCCCCTCTCTTCGTCACTGAGGATGATTTCATTTTTCAGGGATTAGAGAGGGTGGTCCTTGTGGTGGACTGCAGGTATGGAGAGCTGTTGTCATCGTATTAGATAGATAAGAATGATTATATGTATTGTAGAAATGTCTCCTATCATGTTCCCTAATTTTTTATTATGTCCACATCCTGGTCCCCATCTTGGACATCATAACAAACGTGCACTTTTTTGTTTAATTTACACATTGGACCATAGGAAAAATGACACTACAGCTACAGAGGTGACCGTCTGATAGCCCAGCTCGACTATCCATCTCTACTGAAGACCCTTTCAGCTTTTTGAGAGTTGGGTGGAGGACATCATCTCTGAAAATAGGGTCCCACAGCTGCACCCCATCAGTGTGAGCAGGACTCTTAGGACTCTTAGAAGAGTCAATGCTCTGAGACCATTGGGGGCACTTAGCCCCCTCTCTTCATCACTGAGGATGATTTCATTTTTCAGGGATTAGAGAGGGTGGTCCTTGTGGTGGACTGCAGGTATGGAGAGCTGTTGTCATCGCATTAGATAGATAAGAATGATTATATGTATTGTAGAAATGTCTCCTATCATGTTCCCTAATTTCTTATTATGTCCACATCCTGCTCCCCATCTTGGACATCATAACAAACGTGCACTTTTTTGTTTAATTTACACATTGGACCATAGGAAAAATGACACTACAGCTACAGAGGTGACCGTCTGATAGCCCAGCTCGACTATCCATCTCTACTGAAGACCCTTTCAGCTTTTTGAGAGTTGGGTGGAGGACATCATCTCTGAAAATAGGGTCCCACAGCTTCACCCCATCAGTGTGAGCAGGACTCTTAGGACTCTTAGAAGAGTCAATGCTCTGGTACCATGGGGGGCGCTTGGCCCCCTCTCTTCGTCACTGAGGATGATTTCATTTTTCAAAGATTAGAGAGGGTGGTCCTTGTGGTGGACTGCAGGTATGGAGAGCTGTTGTCATCGTATTAGATAGATAAGAATGATTATATGTATTGTAGAAATGTCTCCTATCATGTTCCCTAATTTTTTATTATGTCCACATCCTGGTCCCCATCTTGGACATCATAACAAACGTGCACTTTTTTGTTTAATTTACACATTGGACCATAGGAAAAATGACACTACAGCTACAGAGGTGACCGTCTGATAGCCCAGCTCGACTATCCATCTCTACTGAAGACCCTTTCAGCTTTTTGAGAGTTGGGTGGAGGACATCATCTCTGAAAATAGGGTCCCACAGCTGCACCCCATCAGTGTGAGCAGGACTCTTAGGACTCTTAGAAGAGTTAATGCTCTGAGACCATGGGGGCGCTTAGCCCCCTCTCTTCGTCACTGAAGATGATTTCATTTTTCAGGGATTAGAGAGGGTGGTCCTTGTGGTGGACTGCAGGTATGGAGAGCTGTTATCATCGTATTAGATAGATAAGAATGATTATATGTATTGTAGAAATGTCTCCTATCATGTTCCCTAATTTTTTATTATGTCCACATCCTGGTCCCCATCTTGGACATCATAACAAACGTGCACTTTTTTGTTTAATTTACACATTGGACCATAGGAAAAATGACACTACAGCTACAGAGGTGACCGTCTGATAGCCCAGCTCGACAATCCATCTCTACTGAAGACCCTTTCAGCTTTTTGAGAGTTGGGTGGAGGACATCATCTCTGAAAATAGGGTCCCACAGCTGCACCCCATCAGTGTGAGCAGGACTCTTAGGACTCTTAGAAGAGTCAATGCTCTGAGACCATGGGGGGCGCTTAGCCCCCTCTCTTCGTCACTGAGGATGATTTCACTTTTCAGGGAATAGAGAGGGTGGTCCTTGTGGTGGACTGCAGGTATGGAGAGCTGTTGTCATCGTATTAGATAGATAAGAATGATTATATGTATTGTAGAAATGTCTCCTATCATGTTCCCTATTTTTTTATTATGTCCACATCCTGGTCCCCATCTTGGAAATCATAACAAACGTGCACTTTTTTGTTTAATTTACACATTGGACCATAGGAAAAATGACACTACAGCTACAGAGGTGACCGTCTGATAGCCCAGCTCGACTATCCATCTCTACTGAAGACCCTTTCAGCTTTTTGAGAGTTGGGTGGAGGACATCATCTCTGAAAATAGGGTCCCACAGCTGCACCCCATCAGTGTGAGCAGGACTCTTAGGACTCTTAGAAGAGTCAATGTTTTGAGACCATGGGGTGCGCTTAGCCCCCTCTCTTCGTCACTGAGGATGATTTCATTTTTCAGGGATTAGAGAGGGTGGTCCTTGTGGTGGACTGCAGGTATGGAGAGCTGTTGTCATCGTATTAGATAGATAAGAATGATTATATGTATTGTAGAAATGTCTCCTATCATGTTCCCTAATTTTTTATTATGTCCACATCCTGGTCCCCATCTTGGACATCATAACAAACGTGCACTTTTTTGTTTAATTTACACATTGGACCATAGGAAAAATGACACTACAGCTACAGAGGTGACCGTCTGATAGCCCAGCTCGACTATCCATCTCTACTGAAGACCCTTTCAGCTTTTTGAGAGTTGGGTGGAGGACATCATCTCTGAAATTAGGGTCCCACTGCTGCACCCCATCAGTGTGAGCAGGACTCTTAGGACTCTTAGAAGAGTTAATGCTCTGAGACCATGGGGGCGCTTAGCCCCCTCTCTTCGTCACTGAGGATGATTTCATTTTTCAGGGATTAGAGAGGGTGGTCCTTGTGGTGGACTGCAGGTATGGAGAGCTGTTGTCATCGTATTAGATAGATAAGAATGATTATATGTATTGTAGAAATGTCTCCTATCATGTTCCCTAATTTTTTATTATGTCCACATCCTGGTCCCCATCTTGGACATCATAACAAACGTGCACTTTTTTGTTTAATTTACACATTGGACCATAGGAAAAATGACACTACAGCTACAGAGGTGACCGTCTGATAGCCCAGCTCGACTATCCATCTCTACTGAAGACCCTTTCAGCTTTTTGAGAGTTGGGTGGAGGACATCATCTCTGAAAATAGGGTCCCACAGCTGCACCCCATCAGTGTGAGCAGGACTCTTAGGACTCTTAGAAGAGTCAATGCTCTGAGACCATTGGGGGCACTTAGCCCCCTCTCTTCGTCACTGAGGATGATTTCATTTTTCAGGGATTAGAGAGGGTGGTCCTTGTGGTGGACTGCAGGTATGGAGAGCTGTTGTCATCGTATTAGATAGATAAGAATGATTATATGTATTGTAGAAATGTCTCCTATCATGTTCCCTAATTTCTTATTATGTCCACATCCTGGTCCCCATCTTGGACATCATAACAAACGTGCACTTTTTTGTTTAATTTACACATTGGACCATAGGAAAAATGACACTACAGCTACAGAGGTGACCGTCTGATAGCCCAGCTCGACTATCCATCTCTACTGAAGACCCTTTCAGCTTTTTGAGAGTTGGGTGGAGGACATCATCTCTGAAAATAGGGTCCCACAGCTTCACCCCATCAGTGTGAGCAGGACTCTTAGGACTCTTAGAAGAGTCAATGCTCTGGTACCATGGGGGGCGCTTGGCCCCCTCTCTTCGTCACTGAGGATGATTTCATTTTTCAGGGATTAGAGAGGGTGGTCCTTGTGGTGGACTGCAGGTATGGAGAGCTGTTGTCATCGTATTAGATAGATAAGAATGATTATATGTATTGTAGAAATGTCTCCTATCATGTTCCCTAATTTTTTATTATGTCCACATCCTGGTCCCCATCTTGGACATCATAACAAACGTGCACTTTTTTGTTTAATTTACACATTGGACCATAGGAAAAATGACACTACAGCTACAGAGGTGACCGTCTGATAGCCCAGCTCGACAATCCATCTCTACTGAAGACCCTTTCAGCTTTTTGAGAGTTGGGTGGAGGACATCATCTCTGAAAATAGGGTCCCACAGCTGCACCCCATCAGTGTGAGCAGGACTCTTAGGACTCTTAGAAGAGTCAATGCTCTGAGACCATGGGGGGCGCTTAGCCCCCTCTCTTCGTCACTGAGGATGATTTCACTTTTCAGGGAATAGAGAGGGTGGTCCTTGTGGTGGACTGCAGGTATGGAGAGCTGTTGTCATCGTATTAGATAGATAAGAATGATTATATGTATTGTAGAAATGTCTCCTATCATGTTCCCTATTTTTTATTATGTCCACATCCTGGTCCCCATCTTGGAAATCATAACAAACGTGCACTTTTTTGTTTAATTTACACATTGGACCATAGGAAAAATGACACTACAGCTACAGAGGTGACCGTCTGATAGCCCAGCTCGACTATCCATCTCTACTGAAGACCCTTTCAGCTTTTTGAGAGTTGGGTGGAGGACATCATCTCTGAAAATAGGGTCCCACAGCTGCACCCCATCAGTGTGAGCAGGACTCTTAGGACTCTTAGAAGAGTCAATGTTTTGAGACCATGGGGTGCGCTTAGCCCCCTCTCTTCGTCACTGAGGATGATTTCATTTTTCAGGGATTAGAGAGGGTGGTCCTTGTGGTGGACTGCAGGTATGGAGAGCTGTTGTCATCGTATTAGATAGATAAGAATAATTATATGTATTGTAGAAATGTCTCCTATCATGTTCCCTATTTTTTTATTATGTGCACATCCTGGTCCCCATCTTGGAAATCATAACAAATGTGCACTTTTTTGTTTAATTTACACATTGGACCATAGGAAAAATGACACTACAGCTACAGAGGTGACCGTCTGATAGCCCAGCTCGACTATCCATCTCTACTGAAGACCCTTTCAGCTTTTTGAGAGTTGGGTGGAGGACATCATCTCTGAAAATAGGGTCCCACAGCTGCACCCCATCAGTGTGAGCAGGACTCTTAGGACTCTTAGAAGAGTCAATGCTCTGAGACCATGGGGGGCGCTTAGCCCCCTCTCTTCGTCACTGAGGATGATTTCATTTTTCAGGGATTAGAGAGAGTGGTCCTTGTGGTGGACTGCAGGAATGGAGAGCTGTTGTGATCGTATTAGATAGATAAGAATGATTATATGTATTGTAGAAATGTCTCCTATCATGTTCCCTAATTTTTTATTATGTCCACATCCTGGTCCCCATCTTGGACATCATAACAAACGTGCACTTTTTTGTTTAATTTACACATTGGACCATAGGAAAAATGACACTACAGCTACAGAGGTGACCGTCTGATAGCCCAGCTCGACTATCCATCTCTACTGAAGACCCTTTCAGCTTTTTGAGAGTTGGGTGGAGGACATCATCTCTTAAAATAGGGTCCCACAGCTGCACCCCATCAGTGTAAGCAGGACTCTTAGGACTCTTAGAAGAGTCAATGCTCTAAAACCATGGGGGGCGCCAAACAAAACTTTTAGTGGATTTCTACTTATTTTATTAAATATTATCCCCACCAAACAGGACAAGCTTGCATCTGTTATAGTTTTGGAGAAAAATGTGATCATTTCATTTATGCGCGAAATGCCTTAAAAATGGCTTTAAAAAGGGTTTGGAGCACGGAGACGATTATCTCGGGATTGCAAGATAACCAAACAAAACTTTTAGTGGATTTCTACTTATTTTTTTAAAATATAATCTCCACCAAACAGGACAAGCTTGCATCTGTTATAGTTTTGGAGAAAAATGTGATCATTTCATTTATGCGCGAAGTGCCTTAAAATGGCTTTAAAATGGTTTTGAAGCATGGAGACGATTATCTCGGGATTGCAAGATAACCAAACACAACTTTTAGTGGATTTCTAATTATTTTATTAAATATCATCCCCTCCAAACAGGACAAGCTTGCATCTGTTATAGTTTTGGAGAAAAATGTGATCATTTCATTTATGCGCGAAATGCCTTCGAAATGGCTTTAAAATGGATTTGGAGCATGGAGACGATTATCTCAGGATTGCAATATAAACAAACGAAACTTTTAGTAGGTTTCTACTTATTTTATTAAATATTATCTCCACCAAACAGGACAAGCTTGCATCTGTTATAGTTTTGGAGAAAAATGTGATCATTTCATTTATGCGCGAAATGCCTTAAAAATGGCTTTAAAATGGTTTTGAAGCATGGAGACGATTATCTCGGGATTGCAAGATAACCAAACAAAACTTTTAATGGATTTCTAATTATTTTATTAAATATCATCCCCTCCAAACAGGACAAGCTTGCATCTGTTATAGTTTTGGAGAAAAATGTGATCATTTCATTTATGCGCACAATGCCTTTGAAATGGCTTTAAAATAGATTTGGAGCATGGAGACGATTATCTCGGGATTGCAAGATAACCAAACAAAACTTTTAGTGGATTTCTACTTATTTTACCAAATATCATCTCCACCAAACAGGACAAGCTTGCATGTGTTATAGTTTTGGAGAAAAATGTGATCATTTCATTTATGCGCAAAATGCCTTTGAAATGGCTTGAAAATGGATTTGGAGCATGGAGACGATTATCTCAGGATGGCAATATAAACAAACGAAACTTTTAGTAGATTTCTACTTATTTTATTAAATATTATCTCCACCAAACAGGACAAGCTTGCATCTGTTATAGTTTTGGAGAAAAATGTGATCATTTCATTTATGCGCGAAATGCCTTAAAAATGGCTTTAAAATGGATTTGGAGCATGAAAACGATTATCTTGGGATTGCAAGATAACCAAATAAAACTTTTAGTGGATTTCTACTTATTTTATTAAATATCATCTCCACCAAACAGGACAAGCTTGCATGTGTTATAGTTTTGGAGAAAAATGTGATCATTTCATTTATGCGCGAAATGCCTTTGAAATGGCTTTAAAATGGATTTGGAGCATGGAGACGATTATCTCAGGATTGCAATATAAACAAACGAAACTTTTAGTAGGTTTCTACTTATTTTATTAAATATTATCTCCACCAAACAGGACAAGCTTGCATCTGTTATAGTTTTGGAGAAAAATGTGATCATTTCATGTATGCGCGAAATGCCTTAAAAATGGCTTTAAAATGGTTTTGAAGCATGGAGACGATTATCTCGGGATTGCAAGATAACCAAACAAAACTTTTAGTGGATTTCTACATATTTTATTAAATATCATCTCTACCAAACAGGACAAGCTTGCATCTGTTTTAGTTTTGAAGAAAAATGTGATCATTTCATTTATGCGCGAAATGCCTTCAAAATGGCTTTTAAATGGATTTGAAGCATGGAGACGATTATCTCGGGATTGCAAGATAACCAAACAAAACTTTTAGTGGATTTCTACTTATTTTATTAAATATTATCCCCTCCAAACAGGACGAGCTTCCATCTGTTATAGTTTTGGAGAAAAATGTGATCATTTCATTTATGCGCGAAATGCCTTAAAAATGGCTTTAAAATGGATTTGGAGCATGGAGACGATTATCTCGGGATTGCAAGATAACCAAACAAAACTTTTAGTGGATTTCTACTTGTTTTATTAAATATTATCCCCACCAAACAGGACAAGCTTGCATCTGTTATAGTGTTGGAGAAAAATGTGATCATTTCATTTATGCGCACAATGCCTTTGAAATGGCTTTAAAATAGATTTGGAGCATGGAGACGATTATCTCGGGATTGCAAGATAACCAAACAAAACTTTTAGTGGATTTCTACTTATTTTACCAAATATCATCTCCACCAAACAGGACAAGCTTGCATGTGTTATAGTTTTGGAGAAAAATGTGATCATTTCATTTATGCGCAAAATGCCTTTGAAATGGCTTTAAAATGGATTTGGAGCATGGAGACGATTATCTCAGGATGGCAATATAAACAAACAAAACTTTTAGTAGATTTCTACTTATTTTATTAAATATTATCTCCACCAAACAGGACAAGCTTGCATCTGTTATAGTTTTGGAGAAAAATGTGATCATTTCATTTATGCGCGAAATGCCTTAAAAATTTCTTTAAAATGGATTTGGAGCATGGAGACGATTATCTTGGGATTGCAAGATAACCAAACAAAACTTTTAGTGGATTTCTACTTATTTTATTAAATATCATCTCCACCAAACAGGACAAGCTTGCATGTGTTATAGTTTTGGAGAAAAATGTGATCATTTCATTTATGCGTGAAATGCCTTTGAAATGGCTTTAAAATGGATTTGGAGCATGGAGACGATTATCTCAGGATTGCAATATAAACACACAAAACTTTTAGTAGGTTTCTACTTATTTTATTAAATATTATCTCCACCAAACAGGACAAGCTTGCATCTGTTATAGTTTTGGAGAAAAATGTGATCATTTCATTTATGCGCGAAATGCCCTTAGGACTCTTAGAAGAGTTAATGCTCTGAGACCATGGGGGCGCTTAGCCCCCTCTCTTCGTCACTGAGGATGATTTCATTTTTCAGGGATTAGAGAGGGTGGTCCTTGTGGTGGACTGCAGGTATGGAGAGCTGTTGTCATCGTATTAGATAGATAAGAATGATTATATGTATTGTAGAAATGTCTCCTATCATGTTCCCTAATTTTTTATTATGTCCACATCCTGGTCCCCATCTTGGACATCATAACAAACGTGCACTTTTTTGTTTAATTTACACATTGGACCATAGGAAAAATGACACTACAGCTACAGAGGTGACCGTCTGATAGCCCAGCTCGACTATCCATCTCTACTGAAGACCCTTTCAGCTTTTTGAGAGTTGGGTGGAGGACATCATCTCTGAAAATAGGGTCCCACAGCTGCACCCCATCAGTGTGAGCAGGACTCTTAGGACTCTTAGAAGAGTCAATGTTTTGAGACCATGGGGTGCGCTTAGCCCCCTCTCTTCGTCACTGAGGATGATTTCATTTTTCAGGGATTAGAGAGGGTGGTCCTTGTGGTGGACTGCAGGTATGGAGAGCTGTTGTCATCGTATTAGATAGATAAGAATAATTATATGTATTGTAGAAATGTCTCCTATCATGTTCCCTATTTTTTTATTATGTGCACATCCTGGTCCCCATCTTGGAAATCATAACAAATGTGCACTTTTTTGTTTAATTTACACATTGGACCATAGGAAAAATGACACTACAGCTACAGAGGTGACCGTCTGATAGCCCAGCTCGACTATCCATCTCTACTGAAGACCCTTTCAGCTTTTTGAGAGTTGGGTGGAGGACATCATCTCTGAAAATAGGGTCCCACAGCTGCACCCCATCAGTGTGAGCAGGACTCTTAGGACTCTTAGAAGAGTCAATGCTCTGAGACCATGGGGGGCGCTTAGCCCCCTCTCTTCGTCACTGAGGATGATTTCATTTTTCAGGGATTAGAGAGAGTGGTCCTTGTGGTGGACTGCAGGAATGGAGAGCTGTTGTGATCGTATTAGATAGATAAGAATGATTATATGTATTGTAGAAATGTCTCCTATCATGTTCCCTAATTTTTTATTATGTCCACATCCTGGTCCCCATCTTGGACATCATAACAAACGTGCACTTTTTTGTTTAATTTACACATTGGACCATAGGAAAAATGACACTACAGCTACAGAGGTGACCGTCTGATAGCCCAGCTCGACTATCCATCTCTACTGAAGACCCTTTCAGCTTTTTGAGAGTTGGGTGGAGGACATCATCTCTTAAAATAGGGTCCCACAGCTGCACCCCATCAGTGTAAGCAGGACTCTTAGGACTCTTAGAAGAGTCAATGCTCTAAAACCATGGGGGGCGCCAAACAAAACTTTTAGTGGATTTCTACTTATTTTATTAAATATTATCCCCACCAAACAGGACAAGCTTGCATCTGTTATAGTTTTGGAGAAAAATGTGATCATTTCATTTATGCGCGAAATGCCTTAAAAATGGCTTTAAAAAGGGTTTGGAGCACGGAGACGATTATCTCGGGATTGCAAGATAACCAAACAAAACTTTTAGTGGATTTCTACTTATTTTTTTAAAATATAATCTCCACCAAACAGGACAAGCTTGCATCTGTTATAGTTTTGGAGAAAAATGTGATCATTTCATTTATGCGCGAAGTGCCTTAAAATGGCTTTAAAATGGTTTTGAAGCATGGAGACGATTATCTCGGGATTGCAAGATAACCAAACACAACTTTTAGTGGATTTCTAATTATTTTATTAAATATCATCCCCTCCAAACAGGACAAGCTTGCATCTGTTATAGTTTTGGAGAAAAATGTGATCATTTCATTTATGCGCGAAATGCCTTCGAAATGGCTTTAAAATGGATTTGGAGCATGGAGACGATTATCTCAGGATTGCAATATAAACAAACGAAACTTTTAGTAGGTTTCTACTTATTTTATTAAATATTATCTCCACCAAACAGGACAAGCTTGCATCTGTTATAGTTTTGGAGAAAAATGTGATCATTTCATTTATGCGCGAAATGCCTTAAAAATGGCTTTAAAATGGTTTTGAAGCATGGAGACGATTATCTCGGGATTGCAAGATAACCAAACAAAACTTTTAATGGATTTCTAATTATTTTATTAAATATCATCCCCTCCAAACAGGACAAGCTTGCATCTGTTATAGTTTTGGAGAAAAATGTGATCATTTCATTTATGCGCACAATGCCTTTGAAATGGCTTTAAAATAGATTTGGAGCATGGAGACGATTATCTCGGGATTGCAAGATAACCAAACAAAACTTTTAGTGGATTTCTACTTATTTTACCAAATATCATCTCCACCAAACAGGACAAGCTTGCATGTGTTATAGTTTTGGAGAAAAATGTGATCATTTCATTTATGCGCAAAATGCCTTTGAAATGGCTTGAAAATGGATTTGGAGCATGGAGACGATTATCTCAGGATTGCAATATAAACAAACGAAACTTTTAGTAGGTTTCTACTTATTTTATTAAATATTATCTCCACCAAACAGGACAAGCTTGCATCTGTTATAGTTTTGGAGAAAAATGTGATCATTTCATGTATGCGCGAAATGCCTTAAAAATGGCTTTAAAATGGTTTTGAAGCATGGAGACGATTATCTCGGGATTGCAAGATAACCAAACAAAACTTTTAGTGGATTTCTACATATTTTATTAAATATCATCTCTACCAAACAGGACAAGCTTGCATCTGTTTTAGTTTTGAAGAAAAATGTGATCATTTCATTTATGCGCGAAATGCCTTCAAAATGGCTTTTAAATGGATTTGAAGCATGGAGACGATTATCTCGGGATTGCAAGATAACCAAACAAAACTTTTAGTGGATTTCTACTTATTTTATTAAATATTATCCCCTCCAAACAGGACGAGCTTCCATCTGTTATAGTTTTGGAGAAAAATGTGATCATTTCATTTATGCGCGAAATGCCTTAAAAATGGCTTTAAAATGGATTTGGAGCATGGAGACGATTATCTCGGGATTGCAAGATAACCAAACAAAACTTTTAGTGGATTTCTACTTGTTTTATTAAATATTATCCCCACCAAACAGGACAAGCTTGCATCTGTTATAGTGTTGGAGAAAAATGTGATCATTTCATTTATGCGCACAATGCCTTTGAAATGGCTTTAAAATAGATTTGGAGCATGGAGACGATTATCTCGGGATTGCAAGATAACCAAACAAAACTTTTAGTGGATTTCTACTTATTTTACCAAATATCATCTCCACCAAACAGGACAAGCTTGCATGTGTTATAGTTTTGGAGAAAAATGTGATCATTTCATTTATGCGCAAAATGCCTTTGAAATGGCTTTAAAATGGATTTGGAGCATGGAGACGATTATCTCAGGATGGCAATATAAACAAACAAAACTTTTAGTAGATTTCTACTTATTTTATTAAATATTATCTCCACCAAACAGGACAAGCTTGCATCTGTTATAGTTTTGGAGAAAAATGTGATCATTTCATTTATGCGCGAAATGCCTTAAAAATTTCTTTAAAATGGATTTGGAGCATGGAGACGATTATCTTGGGATTGCAAGATAACCAAACAAAACTTTTAGTGGATTTCTACTTATTTTATTAAATATCATCTCCACCAAACAGGACAAGCTTGCATGTGTTATAGTTTTGGAGAAAAATGTGATCATTTCATTTATGCGTGAAATGCCTTTGAAATGGCTTTAAAATGGATTTGGAGCATGGAGACGATTATCTCAGGATTGCAATATAAACACACAAAACTTTTAGTAGGTTTCTACTTATTTTATTAAATATTATCTCCACCAAACAGGACAAGCTTGCATCTGTTATAGTTTTGGAGAAAAATGTGATCATTTCATTTATGCGCGAAATGCCCTTAGGACTCTTAGAAGAGTTAATGCTCTGAGACCATGGGGGCGCTTAGCCCCCTCTCTTCGTCACTGAGGATGATTTCATTTTTCAGGGATTAGAGAGGGTGGTCCTTGTGGTGGACTGCAGGTATGGAGAGCTGTTGTCATCGTATTAGATAGATAAGAATGATTATATGTATTGTAGAAATGTCTCCTATCATGTTCCCTAATTTTTTATTATGTCCACATCCTGGTCCCCATCTTGGACATCATAACAAACGTGCACTTTTTTGTTTAATTTACACATTGGACCATAGGAAAAATGACACTACAGCTACAGAGGTGACCGTCTGATAGCCCAGCTCGACTATCCATCTCTACTGAAGACCCTTTCAGCTTTTTGAGAGTTGGGTGGAGGACATCATCTCTGAAAATAGGGTCCCACAGCTGCACCCCATCAGTGTGAGCAGGACTCTTAGGACTCTTAGAAGAGTCAATGTTTTGAGACCATGGGGTGCGCTTAGCCCCCTCTCTTCGTCACTGAGGATGATTTCATTTTTCAGGGATTAGAGAGGGTGGTCCTTGTGGTGGACTGCAGGTATGGAGAGCTGTTGTCATCGTATTAGATAGATAAGAATAATTATATGTATTGTAGAAATGTCTCCTATCATGTTCCCTATTTTTTTATTATGTGCACATCCTGGTCCCCATCTTGGAAATCATAACAAATGTGCACTTTTTTGTTTAATTTACACATTGGACCATAGGAAAAATGACACTACAGCTACAGAGGTGACCGTCTGATAGCCCAGCTCGACTATCCATCTCTACTGAAGACCCTTTCAGCTTTTTGAGAGTTGGGTGGAGGACATCATCTCTGAAAATAGGGTCCCACAGCTGCACCCCATCAGTGTGAGCAGGACTCTTAGGACTCTTAGAAGAGTCAATGCTCTGAGACCATGGGGGGCGCTTAGCCCCCTCTCTTCGTCACTGAGGATGATTTCATTTTTCAGGGATTAGAGAGAGTGGTCCTTGTGGTGGACTGCAGGAATGGAGAGCTGTTGTGATCGTATTAGATAGATAAGAATGATTATATGTATTGTAGAAATGTCTCCTATCATGTTCCCTAATTTTTTATTATGTCCACATCCTGGTCCCCATCTTGGACATCATAACAAACGTGCACTTTTTTGTTTAATTTACACATTGGACCATAGGAAAAATGACACTACAGCTACAGAGGTGACCGTCTGATAGCCCAGCTCGACTATCCATCTCTACTGAAGACCCTTTCAGCTTTTTGAGAGTTGGGTGGAGGACATCATCTCTTAAAATAGGGTCCCACAGCTGCACCCCATCAGTGTAAGCAGGACTCTTAGGACTCTTAGAAGAGTCAATGCTCTAAAACCATGGGGGGCGCCAAACAAAACTTTTAGTGGATTTCTACTTATTTTATTAAATATTATCCCCACCAAACAGGACAAGCTTGCATCTGTTATAGTTTTGGAGAAAAATGTGATCATTTCATTTATGCGCGAAATGCCTTAAAAATGGCTTTAAAAAGGGTTTGGAGCACGGAGACGATTATCTCGGGATTGCAAGATAACCAAACAAAACTTTTAGTGGATTTCTACTTATTTTTTTAAAATATAATCTCCACCAAACAGGACAAGCTTGCATCTGTTATAGTTTTGGAGAAAAATGTGATCATTTCATTTATGCGCGAAGTGCCTTAAAATGGCTTTAAAATGGTTTTGAAGCATGGAGACGATTATCTCGGGATTGCAAGATAACCAAACACAACTTTTAGTGGATTTCTAATTATTTTATTAAATATCATCCCCTCCAAACAGGACAAGCTTGCATCTGTTATAGTTTTGGAGAAAAATGTGATCATTTCATTTATGCGCGAAATGCCTTCGAAATGGCTTTAAAATGGATTTGGAGCATGGAGACGATTATCTCAGGATTGCAATATAAACAAACGAAACTTTTAGTAGGTTTCTACTTATTTTATTAAATATTATCTCCACCAAACAGGACAAGCTTGCATCTGTTATAGTTTTGGAGAAAAATGTGATCATTTCATTTATGCGCGAAATGCCTTAAAAATGGCTTTAAAATGGTTTTGAAGCATGGAGACGATTATCTCGGGATTGCAAGATAACCAAACAAAACTTTTAATGGATTTCTAATTATTTTATTAAATATCATCCCCTCCAAACAGGACAAGCTTGCATCTGTTATAGTTTTGGAGAAAAATGTGATCATTTCATTTATGCGCACAATGCCTTTGAAATGGCTTTAAAATAGATTTGGAGCATGGAGACGATTATCTCGGGATTGCAAGATAACCAAACAAAACTTTTAGTGGATTTCTACTTATTTTACCAAATATCATCTCCACCAAACAGGACAAGCTTGCATGTGTTATAGTTTTGGAGAAAAATGTGATCATTTCATTTATGCGCAAAATGCCTTTGAAATGGCTTGAAAATGGATTTGGAGCATGGAGACGATTATCTCAGGATGGCAATATAAACAAACGAAACTTTTAGTAGATTTCTACTTATTTTATTAAATATTATCTCCACCAAACAGGACAAGCTTGCATCTGTTATAGTTTTGGAGAAAAATGTGATCATTTCATTTATGCGCGAAATGCCTTAAAAATGGCTTTAAAATGGATTTGGAGCATGAAAACGATTATCTTGGGATTGCAAGATAACCAAATAAAACTTTTAGTGGATTTCTACTTATTTTATTAAATATCATCTCCACCAAACAGGACAAGCTTGCATGTGTTATAGTTTTGGAGAAAAATGTGATCATTTCATTTATGCGCGAAATGCCTTTGAAATGGCTTTAAAATGGATTTGGAGCATGGAGACGATTATCTCAGGATTGCAATATAAACAAACGAAACTTTTAGTAGGTTTCTACTTATTTTATTAAATATTATCTCCACCAAACAGGACAAGCTTGCATCTGTTATAGTTTTGGAGAAAAATGTGATCATTTCATGTATGCGCGAAATGCCTTAAAAATGGCTTTAAAATGGTTTTGAAGCATGGAGACGATTATCTCGGGATTGCAAGATAACCAAACAAAACTTTTAGTGGATTTCTACATATTTTATTAAATATCATCTCTACCAAACAGGACAAGCTTGCATCTGTTTTAGTTTTGAAGAAAAATGTGATCATTTCATTTATGCGCGAAATGCCTTCAAAATGGCTTTTAAATGGATTTGAAGCATGGAGACGATTATCTCGGGATTGCAAGATAACCAAACAAAACTTTTAGTGGATTTCTACTTATTTTATTAAATATTATCCCCTCCAAACAGGACGAGCTTCCATCTGTTATAGTTTTGGAGAAAAATGTGATCATTTCATTTATGCGCGAAATGCCTTAAAAATGGCTTTAAAATGGATTTGGAGCATGGAGACGATTATCTCGGGATTGCAAGATAACCAAACAAAACTTTTAGTGGATTTCTACTTGTTTTATTAAATATTATCCCCACCAAACAGGACAAGCTTGCATCTGTTATAGTGTTGGAGAAAAATGTGATCATTTCATTTATGCGCACAATGCCTTTGAAATGGCTTTAAAATAGATTTGGAGCATGGAGACGATTATCTCGGGATTGCAAGATAACCAAACAAAACTTTTAGTGGATTTCTACTTATTTTACCAAATATCATCTCCACCAAACAGGACAAGCTTGCATGTGTTATAGTTTTGGAGAAAAATGTGATCATTTCATTTATGCGCAAAATGCCTTTGAAATGGCTTTAAAATGGATTTGGAGCATGGAGACGATTATCTCAGGATGGCAATATAAACAAACAAAACTTTTAGTAGATTTCTACTTATTTTATTAAATATTATCTCCACCAAACAGGACAAGCTTGCATCTGTTATAGTTTTGGAGAAAAATGTGATCATTTCATTTATGCGCGAAATGCCTTAAAAATTTCTTTAAAATGGATTTGGAGCATGGAGACGATTATCTTGGGATTGCAAGATAACCAAACAAAACTTTTAGTGGATTTCTACTTATTTTATTAAATATCATCTCCACCAAACAGGACAAGCTTGCATGTGTTATAGTTTTGGAGAAAAATGTGATCATTTCATTTATGCGTGAAATGCCTTTGAAATGGCTTTAAAATGGATTTGGAGCATGGAGACGATTATCTCAGGATTACAATATAAACACACAAAACTTTTAGTAGGTTTCTACTTATTTTATTAAATATTATCTCCACCAAACAGGACAAGCTTGCATCTGTTATAGTTTTGGAGAAAAATGTGATCATTTCATTTATGCGCGAAATGCCCTTAGGACTCTTAGAAGAGTTAATGCTCTGAGACCATGGGGGCGCTTAGCCCCCTCTCTTCGTCACTGAGGATGATTTCATTTTTCAGGGATTAGAGAGGGTGGTCCTTGTGGTGGACTGCAGGTATGGAGAGCTGTTGTCATCGTATTAGATAGATAAGAATGATTATATGTATTGTAGAAATGTCTCCTATCATGTTCCCTAATTTTTTATTATGTCCACATCCTGGTCCCCATCTTGGACATCATAACAAACGTGCACTTTTTTGTTTAATTTACACATTGGACCATAGGAAAAATGACACTACAGCTACAGAGGTGACCGTCTGATAGCCCAGCTCGACTATCCATCTCTACTGAAGACATTTCTACAATACATATAATCATTCTTATCTATCTAATACGATCACAACAGCTCTCCATACCTGCAGTCCACCACAAGGACCACTCTCTCTAATCCCTGAAAAATGAAATCATCCTCAGTGACGAAGAGAGGGGGCTAAGCGCCCCCCATGGTCTCAGAGCATTGACTCTTCTAAGAGTCCTAAGATTCCTGCTCACTCTGATGGGGTGCAGCTGTGGGACCCTATTTTCAGAGATGATGTCCTCCACCCAACTCTCAAAAAGCTGAAAGGGTCTTCAGTAGAGATGGATAGTCGAGCTGGGCTATCAGACGGTCACCTCTGTAGCTGTAGTGTCATTTTTCCTATGGTCCAATTTGTAAATTAAACAAAAAAGTGCACGTTTGTTATGATTTCCAAGATGGGGACCAGGATGTGGACATAATAAAAAAATAGGGAACATGATAGGAGACATTTCTACAATACATATAATCATTCTTATCTATCTAATACGATGACAACAGCTCTCCATACCTGCAGTCCACCACAAGGACCACCCTCTCTATTCCCTAAAAAGTGAAATCATCCTCAGTGACGAGGAGAGGGGGCTAAGCGCCCCCCATGGTCTCAGAGCATTGACTCTTCTAAGAGTCCTAAGAGTCCTGCTCACACTGATGGGGTGCAGCTGTGGGACCCTATTTTCAGAGATGATGTTCTCCACCCAACTCTCAAAAAGCTGAAAGGGTCTTCAGTAGAGATGGATAGTCGAGCTGGGCTATCAGACGGTCACCTCTGTAGCTGTAGTGTCATTTTTCCTATGGTCCAATGTGTAAATTAAACAAAAAAGTGCACGTTTGTTATGATGTCCAAGATGGGGACCAGGATGTGGACATAATAAAAAATTAGGGAACATGATAGGAGACATTTCCACAATACATATAATCATTCTTATCTATTTAATACGATGACAACAGCTCTCCATACCTGCAGTCCACTACAAGGACCACCCTCTCTAATCCCTGAAAAATGAAATCATCCTCAGTGACGAAGAGAGGGGGCTAAGCGCCCCCCATGGTCTCAGAGCATTGACTCTTCTAAGAGTCCTAAGAGTCCTGCTCACACTGATGGGGTGCAGCTGTGGGACCCTATTTTCAGAGATGATGTCCTCCACCCAACTCTCAAAAAGCTGAAAGGGTCTTCAGTAGAGATGGATAGTCGAGCTGGGCTATCAGACGGTCACCTCTGTAGCTGTAGTGTCATTTTTCCTATGGTCCAATGTGTAAATTAAACAAAAAAGTGCACGTTTGTTATGATGTCCAAGATGGGGACCAGGATGTGGACATAATAAAAAATTAGGGAACATGATAGGAGACATTTCTACAATACATATAATCATTCTTATCTATCTAATACGATGATAACAGCTCTCCATATCTGCAGTCCACCACAAGGACCACCCTCTCTAATCCCTGAAAAATGAAATCATCCTCAGTGATGAAGAGAGGGGGCTAAGTGCCCCCAATGGTCTCAGAGCATTGACTCTTCTAAGAGTCCTAAGAGTCCTGCTCACACTGATGGGGTGCAGCTGTGGGACCCTATTTTCAGAGATGATGTCCTCCACCCAACTCTCAAAAAGCTGAAAGGGTCTAAGAGTCCTAAGAGTCCTGCTCACACTGATGGGGTGCAGCTGTGGGACCCTATTTTCAGAGATGATGTCCTCCACCCAACTCTCAAAAAGCTGAAAGGGTCTTCAGTAGAGATGGATAGTCGAGCTGGGCTATCAGACGGTCACCTCTGTAGCTGTAGTTTCATTTTCCCTATGGTCCAATGTGTAAATTAAACAAAAAAGTGCACGTTTGTTATGATGTCCAAGATGGGGACCAGGATGTGGACATAATAAAAAATTAGGGAACATGATAGGAGACATTTCTACAATACATATAATCATTCTTATCTATCTAATACGATGACAACAGCTCTCCATACCTGCAGTCCACCACAAGGACCACCCTCTCTAATCCCTGAAAAATGAAATCATCCTCAGGGACGAAGAGAGGGGGCTAAGCGCCCCCCATGGTTTTAGAGCATTGACTCTTCTAAGAGTCCTAAGAGTCCTGCTTACACTGATGGGGTGCAGCTGTGGGACCCTATTTTAAGAGATGATGTCCTCCACCCAACTCTCAAAAAGCTGAAAGGGTCTTCAGTAGAGATGGATAGTCGAGCTGGGCTATCAGACGGTCACCTCTGTAGCTGTAGTGTCATTTTTCCTATGGTCCAATGTGTAAATTAAACAAAAAAGTGCACGTTTGTTATGATGTCCAAGATGGGGACCAGGATGTGGACATAATAAAAAATTAGGGAACATGATAGGAGACATTTCTACAATACATATAATCATTCTTATCTATCTAATACGATGACAACAGCTCTCCATACCTGCAGTCCACCACAAGGACCACCCTCTCTAATCCCTGAAAAATGAAATCATCCTCAGTGACGAAGAGAGGGGGTAAGCGCCCCCATGGTCTCAGAGCATTAACTCTTCTAAGAGTCCTAAGAGTCCTGCTCACACTGATGGGGTGCAGCTGTGGGACCCTATTTTCAGAGATGATGTCCTCCACCCAACTCTCAAAAAGCTGAAAGGGTCTTCAGTAGAGATGGATAGTCGAGCTGGGCTATCAGACGGTCACCTCTGTAGCTGTAGTGTCATTTTTCCTATGGTCCAATGTGTAAATTAAACAAAAAAGTGCACGTTTGTTATGATGTCCAAGATGGGGACCAGGATGTGGACATAATAAAAAATTAGGGAACATGATAGGAGACATTTCTACAATACATATAATCATTCTTATCTATCTAATACGATGACAACAGCTCTCCATACCTGCAGTCCACCACAAGGACCACCCTCTCTAATCCCTGAAAAATGAAATCATCCTCAGGGACGAAGAGAGGGGGCTAAGCGCCCCCCATGGTTTTAGAGCATTGACTCTTCTAAGAGTCCTAAGAGTCCTGCTTACACTGATGGGGTGCAGCTGTGGGACCCTATTTTAAGAGATGATGTCCTCCACCCAACTCTCAAAAAGCTGAAAGGGTCTTCAGTAGAGATGGATAGTCGAGCTGGGCTATCAGACGGTCACCTCTGTAGCTGTAGTGTCATTTTTCCTATGGTCCAATGTGTAAATTAAACAAAAAAGTGCACGTTTGTTATGATTTCCAAGATGGGGACCAGGATGTGGACATAATAAAAAATTAGGGAACATGATAGGAGACATTTCTACAATACATATAATCATTCTTATCTATCTAATACGATGACAACAGCTCTCCATACCTGCAGTCCACCACAAGGACCACTCTCTCTAATCCCTGAAAAATGAAATCATCCTCAGTGACGAAGAGAGGGGGCTAAGCGCCCCCCATGGTCTCAAAACATTGACTCTTCTAAGAGTCCTAAGAGTCCTGCTCACACTGATGGGGTGCAGCTGTGGGACCCTATTTTCAGAGATGATGTCCTCCACCCAACTCTCAAAAAGCTGAAAGGGTCTTCAGTAGAGATGGATAGTCGAGCTGGGCTACCAGACGGTCACCTCTGTAGCTGTAGTGTCATTTTTCCTATGGTCCAATGTGTAAATTAAACAAAAAAGTGCACGTTTGTTATGATTTCCAAGATGGGGACCAGGATGTGGACATAATAAAAAAATAGGGAACATGATAGGAGACATTTCTACAACACATATAATCATTCTTATCTATCTAATACGATGACAACAGCTCTCCATACCTGCAGTCCACCACAAGGACCACCCTCTCTATTCCCTGAAAAGTGAAATCATCCTCAGTGACGAAGAGAGGGGGCTAAGCGCCCCCCATGGTCTCAAAACATTGACTCTTCTAAGAGTCCTAAGAGTCCTGCTCACACTGATGGGGTGCAGCTGTGGGACCCTATTTTCAGAGATGATGTTCTCCACCCAACTCTCAAAAAGCTGAAAGGGTCTTCAGTAGAGATGGATAGTCGAGCTGGGCTATCAGACGGTCACCTCTGTAGCTGTAGTGTCATTTTTCCTATGGTCCAATGTGTAAATTAAACAAAAAAGTGCACGTTTGTTATGATGTCCAAGATGGGGACCAGGATGTGGACATAATAAAAAATTAGGGAACATGATAGGAGACATTTCTACAATACATATAATCATTCTTATCTATTTAATACGATGACAACAGATCTCCATACCTGCAGTCCACCACAAGGACCACCCTCTCTAATCCCTGAAAAATGAAATCATCCTCAGTGACGAAGAGAGGGGGCTAAGCGCCCCCCATGGTCTCAGAGCATTGACTCTTCTAAGAGTCCTAAGAGTCCTGCTCACACTGATGGGGTGCAGCTGTGGGACCCTATTTTCAGAGATGATGTCCTCCACCCAACTCTCAAAAAGCTGAAAGGGTCTTCAGTAGAGATGGATTGTCGAGCTGGGCTATCAGACCGTCACCTCTGTAGCTGTAGTGTCATTTTTCCTATGGTCCAATGTGTAAATTAAACAAAAAAGTGCATGTTTGTTATGATGTCCAAGATGGGGACCAGGATGTGGACATAATAAAAAATTAGGGAACATGATAGGAGACATTTCTACAATACATATAATCATTCTTATCTATCTAATACGATGACAACAGCTCTCCGTACCTGCAGTCCACCACAAGGACCACCCTCTCTAATCCCTGAAAAATGAAATCATCCTCAGTGACGAAGAGAGGGGGCTCAGTGCCCCTAATGGTCTCAGAGCATTGACTCTTCTAAGAGTCCTAAGAGTCCTGCTCACACTGATGGGGTGCAGCTGTGGGACCCTATTTTCAGAGATGATGTCCTCCACCCAACTCTCAAAATGCTGAAAGGGTCTTCAGTAGAGATGGATAGTCGAGCTGGGCTATCAGACGGTCACCTCTGTAGCTGTAGTGTCATTTTTCCTATGGTCCAATGTGTAAATTAAACAAAAAAGTGCACGTTTGTTATGATGTCCAAGATGGGGACCAGGATGTGGACATAATAAAAAATTAGGGAACATGATAGGAGACATTTCTACAATACATATAATCATTCTTATCTATCTAATACGATGATAACAGCTCTCCATATCTGCAGTCCACCACAAGGACCACCCTCTCTAATCCCTGAAAAATGAAATCATCCTCAGTGACGAAGAGAGGGGGTAAGCGCCCCCATGGTCTCAGAGCATTAACTCTTCTAAGAGTCCTAAGAGTCCTGCTCACACTGATGGGGTGCAGCTGTGGGACCCTATTTTCAGAGATGATGTCCTCCACCCAACTCTCAAAAAGCTGAAAGGGTCTTCAGTAGAGATGGATAGTCGAGCTGGGCTATCAGACGGTCACCTCTGTAGCTGTAGTGTCATTTTTCCTATGGTCCAATGTGTAAATTAAACAAAAAAGTGCACGTTTGTTATGATGTCCAAGATGGGGACCAGGATGTGGACATAATAAAAAATTAGGGAACATGATAGGAGACATTTCTACAATACATATAATCATTCTTATCTATCTAATACGATGACAACAGCTCTCCATACCTGCAGTCCACCACAAGGACCACCCTCTCTAATCCCTGAAAAATGAAATCATCCTCAGGGACGAAGAGAGGGGGCTAAGCGCCCCCCATGGTTTTAGAGCATTGACTCTTCTAAGAGTCCTAAGAGTCCTGCTTACACTGATGGGGTGCAGCTGTGGGACCCTATTTTAAGAGATGATGTCCTCCACCCAACTCTCAAAAAGCTGAAAGGGTCTTCAGTAGAGATGGATAGTCGAGCTGGGCTATCAGACGGTCACCTCTGTAGCTGTAGTGTCATTTTTCCTATGGTCCAATGTGTAAATTAAACAAAAAAGTGCACGTTTGTTATGATTTCCAAGATGGGGACCAGGATGTGGACATAATAAAAAATTAGGGAACATGATAGGAGACATTTCTACAATACATATAATCATTCTTATCTATCTAATACGATGACAACAGCTCTCCATACCTGCAGTCCACCACAAGGACCACTCTCTCTAATCCCTGAAAAATGAAATCATCCTCAGTGACGAAGAGAGGGGGCTAAGCGCCCCCCATGGTCTCAAAACATTGACTCTTCTAAGAGTCCTAAGAGTCCTGCTCACACTGATGGGGTGCAGCTGTGGGACCCTATTTTCAGAGATGATGTCCTCCACCCAACTCTCAAAAAGCTGAAAAGGTCTTCAGTAGAGATGGATAGTCGAGCTGGGCTACCAGACGGTCACCTCTGTAGCTGTAGTGTCATTTTTCCTATGGTCCAATGTGTAAATTAAACAAAAAAGTGCACGTTTGTTATGATTTCCAAGATGGGGACCAGGATGTGGACATAATAAAAAAATAGGGAACATGATAGGAGACATTTCTACAATACATATAATCATTCTTATCTATCTAATACGATGACAACAGCTCTCCATACCTGCAGTCCACCACAAGGACCACCCTCTCTATTCCCTGAAAAGTGAAATCATCCTCAGTGACGAAGAGAGGGGGCTAAGCGCCCCCCATGGTCTCAAAACATTGACTCTTCTAAGAGTCCTAAGAGTCCTGCTCACACTGATGGGGTGCAGCTGTGGGACCCTATTTTCAGAGATGATGTTCTCCACCCAACTCTCAAAAAGCTGAAAGGGTCTTCAGTAGAGATGGATTGTCGAGCTGGGCTATCAGACGGTCACCTCTGTAGCTGTAGTGTCATTTTTCCTATGGTCCAATGTGTAAA
Organism: Anomaloglossus baeobatrachus; assembly: GCF_048569485.1. Taxonomy (NCBI): domain Eukaryota; kingdom Metazoa; phylum Chordata; class Amphibia; order Anura; family Aromobatidae; genus Anomaloglossus; species Anomaloglossus baeobatrachus. The sequence goes on along the minus strand of NW_027442146.1, from coordinate 1,152,703 downwards.
TTAAACAAAAAAGTGCATGTTTGTTATGATGTCCAAGATGGGGACCAGGATGTGGACATAATAAAAAATTAGGGAACATGATAGGAGACATTTCTACAATACATATAATCATTCTTATCTATCTAATACGATGACAACAGCTCTCCATACCTGCAGTCCACCACAAGGACCACCCTCTCTAATCCCTGAAAAATGAAATCATCCTCAGTGACGAAGAGAGGGGGCTCAGTGCCCCCAATGGTCTCAGAGCATTGACTCTTCTAAGAGTCCTAAGAGTCCTGCTCACACTGATGGGGTGCAGCTGTGGGACCCTATTTTCAGAGATGATGTCCTCCACCCAACTCTCAAAATGCTGAAAGGGTCTTCAGTAGAGATGGATAGTCGAGCTGGGCTATCAGACGGTCACCTCTGTAGCTGTAGTGTCATTTTTCCTATGGTCCAATGTGTAAATTAAACAAAAAAGTGCACGTTTGTTATGATGTCCAAGATGGGGACCAGGATGTGGACATAATAAAAAATTAGGGAACATGATAGGAGACATTTCTACAATACATATAATCATTCTTATCTATCTAATACGATGACAACAGCTCTCCATACCTGCAGTCCACCACAAGGACCACCCTCTCTAATCCCTGAAAAATGAAATCATCCTCAGTGACGAAGAGAGGGGGCTAAGCGCCCCCATGGTCTCAGAGCATTAACTCTTCTAAGAGTCCTAAGAGTCCTGCTCACACTGATGGGGTGCAGCTGTGGGACCCTATTTTCAGAGATGATGTCCTCCACCCAACTCTCAAAAAGCTGAAAGGGTCTTCAGTAGAGATGGATAGTCGAGCTGGGCTATCAGACGGTCACCTCTGTAGCTGTAGTGTCATTTTTCCTATGGTCCAATGTGTAAATTAAACAAAAAAGTGCACGTTTGTTATGATGTTCAAGATGGGGACCAGGATGTGGACATAATAAAAAATTAGGGAACATGATAGGAGACATTTCTACAATACATATAATCATTCTTATCTATCTAATACGATCACAACAGCTCTCCATACCTGCAGTCCACCACAAGGACCACTCTCTCTAATCCCTGAAAAATGAAATCATCCTCAGTGACGAAGAGAGGGGGCTAAGCGCCCCCCATGGTCTCAGAGCATTGACTCTTCTAAGAGTCCTAAGATTCCTGCTCACACTGATGGGGTGCAGCTGTGGGACCCTATTTTCAGAGATGATGTCCTCCACCCAACTCTCAAAAAGCTGAAAGGGTCTTCAGTAGAGATGGATAGTCGAGCTGGGCTATCAGACGGTCACCTCTGTAGCTGTAGTGTCATTTTTCCTATTGTCCAATTTGTAAATTAAACAAAAAAGTGCACGTTTGTTATGATTTCCAAGATGGGGACCAGGATGTGGACATAATAAAAAAATAGGGAACATGATAGGAGACATTTCTACAATACATATAAACATTCTTATCTATCTAATACGATGACAACAGCTCTCCATACCTGCAGTCCACCACAAGGACCACCCTCTCTATTCCCTGAAAAGTGAAATCATCCTCAGTGACGAGGAGAGGGGGCTAGCGCCCCCCATGGTCTCAGAGCATAGACTCTTCTAAGAGTCCTAAGAGTCCTGCTCACACTGATGGGGTGCAGCTGTGGGACCCTATTTTCAGAGATGATGTTCTCCACCCAACTCTCAAAAAGCTGAAAGGGTCTTCAGTAGAGATGGATAGTCGAGCTGGGCTATCAGACGGTCACCTCTGTAGCTGTAGTGTCATTTTTCCTATGGTCCAATGTGTAAATTAAACAAAAAAGTGCACGTTTGTTATGATGTCCAAGATGGGGACCAGGATGTGGACATAATAAAAAATTAGGGAACATGATAGGAGACATTTCTACAATACATATAATCATTCTTATCTATTTAATACGATGACAACAGCTCTCCATACCTGCAGTCCACCACAAGGACCACCCTCTCTAATCCCTGAAAAATGAAATCATCCTCAGTGACGAAGAGAGGGGGCTAAGCGCCCCCCATGGTCTCAGAGCATTGACTCTTCTAAGAGTCCTAAGAGTCCTGCTCACACTGATGGGGTGCAGCTGTGGGACCCTATTTTCAGAGATGATGTCCTCCACCCAACTCTCAAAAAGCTGAAAGGGTCTTCAGTAGAGATGGATAGTCGAGCTGGGCTATCAGACGGTCACCTCTGTAGCTGTAGTGTCATTTTTCCTATGGTCCAATGTGTAAATTAAACAAAAAAGTGCACGTTTGTTATGATGTCCAAGATGGGGACCAGGATGTGGACATACATTCTTATCTATCTAATACGATGATAACAGCTCTCCATATCTGCAGTCCACCACAAGGACCACCCTCTCTAATCCCTGAAAAATGAAATCATCCTCAGTGATGAAGAGAGGGGGCTAAGTGCCCCCAATGGTCTCAGAGCATTGACTCTTCTAAGAGTCCTAAGAGTCCTGCTCACACTGATGGGGTGCAGCTGTGGGACCCTATTTTCAGAGATGATGTCCTCCACCCAACTCTCAAAAAGCTGAAAGGGTCTTCAGTAGAGATGGATAGTCGAGCTGGGCTATCAGACGGTCACCTCTGTAGCTGTAGTGTCATTTTTCCTATGGTCCAATGTGTAAATTAAACAAAAAAGTGCACGTTTGTTATGATGTCCAAGATGGGGACCAGGATGTGGACATAATAAAAAATTAGGGAACATGATAGGAGACATTTCTACAATACATATAATCATTCTTATCTATCTAATACGATGACAACAGCTCTCCATACCTGCAGTCCACCACAAGGACCACCCTCTCTAATCCCTGAAAAATGAAATCATCCTCAGTGACGAAGAGAGGGGGCTAAGCGCCCCTCATGGTTTTAGAGCATTAACTCTTCTAAGAGTCCTAAGAGTCCTGCTTACACTGATGGGGTGCAGCTGTGGGACCCTATTTTAAGAGATGATGTCCTCCACCCAACTCTCAAAAAGCTGAAAGGGTCTTCAGTAGAGATGGATAGTCGAGCTGGGCTATCAGACGGTCACCTCTGTAGCTGTAGTGTCATTTTTCCTATGGTCCAATGTGGAAATTAAACAAAAAAGTGCACGTTTGTTATGATGTCCAAGATGGGGACCAGGATGTGGACATAATAAAAAATTAGGGAACATGATAGGAGACATTTCTACAATACATATAATCATTCTTATCTATTTAATACGATGACAACAGCTCTCCATACCTGCAGTCCACCACAAGGACCACCCTCTCTAATCCCTGAAAAATGAAATCATCCTCAGTGACGAAGAGAGGGGGCTAAGCGCCCCCCATGGTCTCAGAGCATTGACTCTTCTAAGAGTCCTAAGAGTCCTGCTTACACTGATGGGGTGCAGCTGTGGGACCCTATTTTAAGAGATGATGTCCTCCACCCAACTCTCAAAAAGCTGAAAGGGTCTTCAGTAGAGATGGATAGTCGAGCTGGGCTATCAGACGGTCACCTCTGTAGCTGTAGTGTCATTTTTCCTATGGTCCAATGTGTAAATTAAACAAAAAAGTGCACGTTTGTTATGATGTCCAAGATGGGGACCAGGATGTGGACATAATAAAAAATTAGGGAACATGATAGGAGACATTTCTACAATACATATAATCATTCTTATCTATCTAATACGATGACAACAGCTCTCCATACCTGCAGTCCACCACAAGGACCACCCTCTCTAATCCCTGAAAAATGAAATCATCCTCAGTGACGAAGAGAGGGGGTAAGCGCCCCCATGGTCTCAGAGCATTAACTCTTCTAAGAGTCCTAAGAGTCCTGCTCACACTGATGGGGTGCAGCTGTGGGACCCTATTTTCAGAGATGATGTCCTCCACCCAACTCTCAAAAAGCTGAAAGGGTCTTCAGTAGAGATGGATAGTCGAGCTGGGCTATCAGACGGTCACCTCTGTAGCTGTAGTGTCATTTTTCCTATGGTCCAATGTGTAAATTAAACAAAAAAGTGCACGTTTGTTATGATGTCCAAGATGGGGACCAGGATGTGGACATAATAAAAAATTAGGGAACATGATAGGAGACATTTCTACAATACATATAATCATTCTTATCTATCTAATACGATGACAACAGCTCTCCATACCTGCAGTCCACCACAAGGACCACCCTCTCTAATCCCTGAAAAATGAAATCATCCTCAGGGACGAAGAGAGGGGGCTAAGCGCCCCCTATGGTTTTAGAGCATTGACTCTTCTAAGAGTCCTAAGAGTCCTGCTTACACTGATGGGGTGCAGCTGTGGGACCCTATTTTAAGAGATGATGTCCTCCACCCAACTCTCAAAAAGCTGAAAGGGTCTTCAGTAGAGATGGATAGTCGAGCTGGGCTATCAGACGGTCACCTCTGTAGCTGTAGTGTCATTTTTCCTATGGTCCAATGTGTAAATTAAACAAAAAAGTGCACGTTTGTTATGATTTCCAAGATGGGGACCAGGATGTGGACATAATAAAAAATTAGGGAACATGATAGGAGACATTTCTACAATACATATAATCATTCTTATCTATCTAATACGATGACAACAGCTCTCCATACCTGCAGTCCACCACAAGGACCACTCTCTCTAATCCCTGAAAAATGAAATCATCCTCAGTGACGAAGAGAGGGGGCTAAGCGCCCCCCATGGTCTCAAAACATTGACTCTTCTAAGAGTCCTAAGAGTCCTGCTCACACTGATGGGGTGCAGCTGTGGGACCCTATTTTCAGAGATGATGTCCTCCACCCAACTCTCAAAAAGCTGAAAGGGTCTTCAGTAGAGATGGATAGTCGAGCTGGGCTACCAGACGGTCACCTCTGTAGCTGTAGTGTCATTTTTCCTATGGTCCAATGTGTAAATTAAACAAAAAAGTGCACGTTTGTTATGATTTCCAAGATGGGGACCAGGATGTGGACATAATAAAAAAATAGGGAACATGATAGGAGACATTTCTACAATACATATAATCATTCTTATCTATCTAATACGATGACAACAGCTCTCCATACCTGCAGTCCACCACAAGGACCACCCTCTCTATTCCCTGAAAAGTGAAATCATCCTCAGTGACGAAGAGAGGGGGCTAAGCGCCCCCCATGGTCTCAAAACATTGACTCTTCTAAGAGTCCTAAGAGTCCTGCTCACACTGATGGGGTGCAGCTGTGGGACCCTATTTTCAGAGATGATGTTCTCCACCCAACTCTCAAAAAGCTGAAAGGGTCTTCAGTAGAGATGGATTGTCGAGCTGGGCTATCAGACGGTCACCTCTGTAGCTGTAGTGTCATTTTTCCTATGGTCCAATGTGTAAATTAAACAAAAAAGTGCACGTTTGTTATGATGTCCAAGATGGGGACCAGGATGTGGACATAATAAAAAATTAGGGAACATGATAGGAGACATTTCTACAATACATATAATCATTCTTATCTATCTAATACGATGACAACAGCTCTCCATACCTGCAGTCCACCACAAGGACCACCCTCTCTAATCCCTGAAAAATGAAATCATCCTCAGTGACGAAGAGAGGGGGCTAAGCGCCCCCATGGTCTCAGAGCATTAACTCTTCTAAGAGTCCTAAGAGTCCTGCTCACACTGATGGGGTGCAGCTGTGGGACCCTATTTTCAGAGATGATGTCCTCCACCCAACTCTCAAAAAGCTGAAAGGGTCTTCAGTAGAGATGGATAGTCGAGCTGGGCTATCAGACGGTCACCTCTGTAGCTGTAGTGTCATTTTTCCTATGGTCCAATGTGTAAATTAAACAAAAAAGTGCACGTTTGTTATGATGTCCAAGATGGGGACCAGGATGTGGACATAATAAAAAATTAGGGAACATGATAGGAGACATTTCTACAATACATATAATCATTCTTATCTATCTAATATGATGACAACAGCTCTCCATACCTGCAGTCCACCACAAGGACCACCCTCTCTAATCCCTGAAAAATGAAATCATCCTCAGTGACGAAGAGAGGGGGCCAAGCGCCCCCCATGGTACCAGAGCATTGACTCTTCTAAGAGTCCTTAGAGTCCTGCTCACACTGATGGGGTGAAGCTGTGGGACCCTATTTTCAGAGATGATGTCCTCCACCCAACTCTCAAAAAGCTGAAAGGGTCTTCAGTAGAGATGGATAGTCGAGCTGGGCTATCAGACGGTCACCTCTGTAGCTGTAGTGTCATTTGTCCTATGGTCCAATGTGTAAATTAAACAAAAAAGTGCACGTTTGTTATGATGTTCAAGATGGGGACCAGGATGTGGACATAATAAAAAATTAGGGAACATGATAGGAGACATTTCTACAATACATATAATCATTCTTATCTATCTAATACGATCACAACAGCTCTCCATACCTGCAGTCCACCACAAGGACCACTCTCTCTAATCCCTGAAAAATGAAATCATCCTCAGTGACGAAGAGAGGGGGCTAAGCGCCCCCCATGGTCTCAGAGCATTGACTCTTCTAAGAGTCCTAAGATTCCTGCTCACACTGATGGGGTGCAGCTGTGGGACCCTATTTTCAGAGATGATGTCCTCCACCCAACTCTCAAAAAGCTGAAAGGGTCTTCAGTAGAGATGGATAGTCGAGCTGGGCTATCAGACGGTCACCTCTGTAGCTGTAGTGTCATTTTTCCTATTGTCCAATTTGTAAATTAAACAAAAAAGTGCACGTTTGTTATGATTTCCAAGATGGGGACCAGGATGTGGACATAATAAAAAAATAGGGAACATGATAGGAGACATTTCTACAATACATATAATCATTCTTATCTATCTAATACGATGACAACAGCTCTCCATACCTGCAGTCCACCACAAGGACCACCCTCTCTATTCCCTGAAAAGTGAAATCATCCTCAGTGACGAGGAGAGGGGGCTAAGCGCCCCCCATGGTCTCAGAGCATTGACTCTTCTAAGAGTCCTAAGAGTCCTGCTCACACTGATGGGGTGCAGCTGTGGGACCCTATTTTCAGAGATGATGTTCTCCACCCAACTCTCAAAAAGCTGAAAGGGTCTTCAGTAGAGATGGATAGTCGAGCTGGGCTATCAGACGGTCACCTCTGTAGCTGTAGTGTCATTTTTCCTATGGTCCAATGTGTAAATTAAACAAAAAAGTGCACGTTTGTTATGATGTCCAAGATGGGGACCAGGATGTGGACATAATAAAAAATTAGGGAACATGATAGGAGACATTTCTACAATACATATAATCATTCTTATCTATTTAATACGATGACAACAGCTCTCCATACCTGCAGTCCACCACAAGGACCACCCTCTCTAATCCCTGAAAAATGAAATCATCCTCAGTGACGAAGAGAGGGGGCTAAGCGCCCCCCATGGTCTCAGAGCATTGACTCTTCTAAGAGTCCTAAGAGTCCTGCTCACACTGATGGGGTGCAGCTGTGGGACCCTATTTTCAGAGATGATGTCCTCCACCCAACTCTCAAAAAGCTGAAAGGGTCTTCAGTAGAGATGGATAGTCGAGCTGGGCTATCAGACGGTCACCTCTGTAGCTGTAGTGTCATTTTTCCTATGGTCCAATGTGTAAATTAAACAAAAAAGTGCACGTTTGTTATGATGTCCAAGATGGGGACCAGGATGTGGACATACATTCTTATCTATCTAATACGATGATAACAGCTCTCCATATCTGCAGTCCACCACAAGGACCACCCTCTCTAATCCCTGAAAAATGAAATCATCCTCAGTGATGAAGAGAGGGGGCTAAGTGCCCCCAATGGTCTCAGAGCATTGACTCTTCTAAGAGTCCTAAGAGTCCTGCTCACACTGATGGGGTGCAGCTGTGGGACCCTATTTTCAGAGATGATGTCCTCCACCCAACTCTCAAAAAGCTGAAAGGGTCTTCAGTAGAGATGGATAGTCGAGCTGGGCTATCAGACGGTCACCTCTGTAGCTGTAGTGTCATTTTTCCTATGGTCCAATGTGTAAATTAAACAAAAAAGTGCACGTTTGTTATGATGTCCAAGATGGGGACCAGGATGTGGACATAATAAAAAATTAGGGAACATGATAGGAGACATTTCTACAATACATATAATCATTCTTATCTATCTAATACGATGACAACAGCTCTCCATACCTGCAGTCCACCACAAGGACCACCCTCTCTAATCCCTGAAAAATGAAATCATCCTCAGTGACGAAGAGAGGGGGCTAAGCGCCCCTCATGGTTTTAGAGCATTAACTCTTCTAAGAGTCCTAAGAGTCCTGCTTACACTGATGGGGTGCAGCTGTGGGACCCTATTTTAAGAGATGATGTCCTCCACCCAACTCTCAAAAAGCTGAAAGGGTCTTCAGTAGAGATGGATAGTCGAGCTGGGCTATCAGACGGTCACCTCTGTAGCTGTAGTGTCATTTTTCCTATGGTCCAATGTGGAAATTAAACAAAAAAGTGCACGTTTGTTATGATGTCCAAGATGGGGACCAGGATGTGGACATAATAAAAAATTAGGGAACATGATAGGAGACATTTCTACAATACATATAATCATTCTTATTTATTTAATACGATGACAACAGCTCTCCATACCTGCAGTCCACCACAAGGACCACCCTCTCTAATCCCTGAAAAATGAAATCATCCTCAGTGACGAAGAGAGGGGGCTAAGCGCCCCCCATGGTCTCAGAGCATTGACTCTTCTAAGAGTCCTAAGAGTCCTGCTCACACTGATGGGGTGCAGCTGTGGGACCCTATTTTCAGAGATGATGTCCTCCACCCAACTCTCAAAAAGCTGAAAGGGTCTTCAGTAGAGATGGATTGTCGAGCTGGGCTATCAGACGGTCACCTCTGTAGCTGTAGTGTCATTTTTCCTATGGTCCAATGTGTAAATTAAACAAAAAAGTGCACGTTTGTTATGATGTCCAAGATGGGGACCAGGATGTGGACATAATAAAAAATTAGGGAACATGATAGGAGACATTTCTACAATACATATAATCATTCTTATCTACCTAATACGATGATAACAGCTCTCCATACCTGCAGTCCACCACAAGGACCACCCTCTCTAATCCCTGAAAAATGAAATCATCCTCAGTGATGAAGAGAGGGGGCTAAGTGCCCCCAATGGTCTCAGAGCATTGACTCTTCTAAGAGTCCTAAGAGTCCTGCTCACACTGATGGGGTGCAGCTGTGGGACCCTAATTTCAGAGATGATGTCCTCCACCCAACTCTCAAAAAGCTGAAAGGGTCTTCAGTAGAGATGGATAGTCGAGCTGGGCTATCAGACGGTCACCTCTGTAGCTGTAGTGTCATTTTTCCTATGGTCCAATGTGTAAATTAAACAAAAAAGTGCACGTTTGTTATGATGTCCAAGATGGGGACCAGGATGTGGACATAATAAAAAATTAGGGAACATGATAGGAGACATTTCTACAATACATATAATCATTCTTATCTATCTAATACGATGACAACAGCTCTCCATACCTGCAGTCCACAACAAGGACCACCCTCTCTAATCCCTGAAAAATGAAATCATCCTCAGTGACGAAGAGAGGGGGCTAAGCGCCCCCCATGGTTTTAGAGCATTGACTCTTCTAAGAGTCCTAAGAGTCCTGCTCACACTGATGGGGTGCAGCTGTGGGACCCTATTTTAAGAGATGATGTCCTCCACCCAACTCTCAAAAAGCTGAAAGGGTCTTCAGTAGAGATGGATAGTCGAGCTGGGCTATCAGACGGTCACCTCTGTAGCTGTAGTGTCATTTTTCCTATGGTCCAATGTGTAAATTAAACAAAAAAGTGCACGTTTGTTATGATGTCCAAGATGGGGACCAGGATGTGGACATAATAAAAAATTAGGGAACATGATAGGAGACATTTCTACAATACATATAATCATTCTTATCTATTTAATACGATGACAACAGCTCTCCATACCTGCAGTCCACCACAAGGACCACCCTCTCTAATCCCTGAAAAATGAAATCATCCTCAGTGACGAAGAGAGGGGGCTAAGCGCCCCCCATGGTCTCAGAGCATTGACTCTTCTAAGAGTCCTAAGAGTCCTGCTCACACTGATGGGGTGCAGCTGTGGGACCCTATTTTCAGAGATGATGTCCTCCACCCAACTCTCAAAAAGCTGAAAGGGTCTTCAGTAGAGATGGATAGTCGAGCTGGGCTATCAGACGGTCACCTCTGTAGCTGTAGTGTCATTTTTCCTATGGCCCAATGTGTAAATTAAACAAAAAAGTGCACGTTTGTTATGATGTCCAAGATGGGGACCAGGATGTGGACATAATAAAAAATTAGGGAACATGATAGGAGACATTTCTACAATACATATAATCATTCTTATCTATCTAATACGATGACAACAGCTCTCCATACCTGCAGTCCACCACAAGGACCACCCTCTCTAATCCCTGAAAAATGAAATCATCCTCAGTGACGAAGAGAGGGGGCCAAGCGCCCCCCATGGTACCAGAGCATTGACTCTTCTAAGAGTCCTAAGAGTCCTGCTCACACTGATGGGGTGAAGCTGTGGGACCCTATTTTCAGAGATGATGTCCTCCACCCAACTCTCAAAAAGCTGAAAGGGTCTTCAGTAGAGATGGATAGTCGAGCTGGGCTATCAGACGGTCACCTCTGTAGCTGTAGTGTCATTTTTCCTATGGTCCAATGTGTAAATTAAACAAAAAAGTGCACGTTTGTTATGATGTCCAAGATGGGGACCAGGATGTGGACATAATAAGAAATTAGGGAACATGATAGGAGACATTTCTACAATACATATAATCATTCTTATCTATCTAATACGATGACAACAGCTCTCCATACCTGCAGTCCACCACAAGGACCACCCTCTCTAATCCCTGAAAAATGAAATCATCCTCAGGGACGAAGAGAGGGGGCTTAGCGCCCCCCATGGTTTTAGAGCATTGACTCTTCTAAGAGTCCTAAGAGTCCTGCTTACACTGATGGGGTGCAGCTGTGGGACCCTATTTAAAGAGATGATGTCCTCCACCCAACTCTCAAAAAGCTGAAAGGGTCTTCAGTAGAGATGGATAGTCGAGCTGGGCTATCAGACGGTCACCTCTGTAGCTGTAGTGTCATTTTTCCTATGGTCCAATGTGTAAATTAAACAAAAAAGTGCACGTTTGTTATGATGTTCAAGATGGGGACCAGGATGTGGACATAATAAAAAATTAGGGAACATGATAGGAGACATTTCTACAATACATATAATCATTCTTATCTATCTAATACGATCACAACAGCTCTCCATACCTGCAGTCCACCACAAGGACCACTCTCTCTAATCCCTGAAAAATGAAATCATCCTCAGTGACGAAGAGAGGGGGCTAAGCGCCCCCCATGGTCTCAGAGCATTGACTCTTCTAAGAGTCCTAAGATTCCTGCTCACACTGATGGGGTGCAGCTGTGGGACCCTATTTTCAGAGATGATGTCCTCCACCCAACTCTCAAAAAGCTGAAAGGGTCTTCAGTAGAGATGGATAGTCGAGCTGGGCTATCAGACGGTCACCTCTGTAGCTGTAGTGTCATTTTTCCTATGGTCCAATGTGTAAATTAAACAAAAAAGTGCACGTTTGTTATGATCTCCAAGATGGGGACCAGGATGTGGACATAATAAAAAAATAGGGAACATGATAGGAGACATTTCTACAATACATATAATCATTCTTATCTATCTAATACGATGACAACAGCTCTCCATACCTGCAGTCCACCACAAGGACTACCCTCTCTATTCCCTGAAAAGTGAAATCATCCTCAGTGACGAAGAGAGGGGGCTAAGCGCCCCCCATGGTCTCAGAGCATTGACTCTTCTAAGAGTCCTAAGAGTCCTGCTCACACTGATGGGGTGCAGCTGTGGGACCCTATTTTCAGAGATGATGTTCTCCACCCAACTCTCAAAAAGCTGAAAGGGTCTTCAGTAGAGATGGATAGTCGAGCTGGGCTATCAGACGGTCACCTCTGTAGCTGTAGTGTCATTTTTCCTATGGTCCAATGTGTAAATTAAACAAAAAAGTGCACGTTTGTTATGATGTCCAAGATGGGGACCAGGATGTGGACATAATAAAAAATTAGGGAACATGATAGGAGACATTTCTACAATACATATAATCATTCTTATCTATTTAATACGATGACAACAGCTCTCCATACCTGCAGTCCACCACAAGGACTACCCTCTCTATTCCCTGAAAAGTGAAATCATCCTCAGTGACGAAGAGAGGGGGCTAAGCGCCCCCCATGGTCTCAGAGCATTGACTCTTCTAAGAGTCCTAAGAGTCCTGCTCACACTGATGGGGTGCAGCTGTGGGACCCTATTTTCAGAGATGATGTTCTCCACCCAACTCTCAAAAAGCTGAAAGGGTCTTCAGTAGAGATGGATAGTCGAGCTGGGCTATCAGACGGTCACCTCTGTAGCTGTAGTGTCATTTTTCCTATGGTCCAATGTGTAAATTAAACAAAAAAGTGCACGTTTGTTATGATGTCCAAGATGGGGACCAGGATGTGGACATAATAAAAAATTAGGGAACATGATAGGAGACATTTCTACAATACATATAATCATTCTTATCTATTTAATACGATGACAACAGCTCTCCATACCTGCAGTCCACCACAAGGACCACCCTCTCTAATCCCTGAAAAATGAAATCATCCTCAGTGACGAAGAGAGGGGGCTAAGCGCCCCCCATGGTCTCAGAGCATTGACTCTTCTAAGAGTCCTAAGAGTCCTGTTCACACTGATGGGGTGCAGCTGTGGGACCCTATTTTCAGAGATGATGTCCTCCACCCAACTCTCAAAAAGCTGAAAGGGTCTTCAGTAGAGATGGATAGTCGAGCTGGGCTATCAGACGGTCACCTCTGTAGCTGTAGTGTCATTTTTCCTATGGTCCAATGTGTAAATTAAACAAAAAAGTGCACGTTTGTTATGATGTCCAAGATGGGGACCAGGATGTGGACATAATAAAAAATTAGGGAACATGATAGGAGACATTTCTACAATACATATAATCATTCTTATCTATCTAATACGATGATAACAGCTCTCCATATCTGCAGTCCACCACAAGGACCACCCTCTCTAATCCCTGAAAAATGAAATCATCCTCAGTGATGAAGAGAGGGGGCTAAGTGCCCCCAATGGTCTCAGAGCATTGACTCTTCTAAGAGTCCTAAGAGTCCTGCTCACACTGATGGGGTGCAGCTGTGGGACCCTATTTTCAGAGATGATGTCCTCCACCCAACTCTCAAAAAGCTGAAAGGGTCTTCAGTAGAGATGGATAGTCGAGCTGGGCTATCAGACGGTCACCTCTGTAGCTATAGTGTCATTTTTCCTATGGTCCAATGTGTAAATTAAACAAAAAAGGGCACGTTTGTTATGATGTCCAAGATGGGGACCAGGATGTGGACATAACAAAAAATTAGGGAACATGATAGGAGACATTTCTACAATACATATAATCATTCTAATCTATCTAATACGATGACAACAGCTCTCCATACCTGCAGTCCACCACAAGGACCACCCTCTCTAATCCCTGAAAAATGAAATCATCCTCAGTGACGAAGAGAGGGGCCAAGCGCCCCCCATGGTACCAGAGCATTGACTCTTCTAAGAGTCCTAAGAGTCCTGCTCACACTGATGGGGTGAAGCTGTGGGACCCTATTTTCAGAGATGATGTCCTCCACCCAACTCTCAAAAAGCTGAAAGGGTCTTCAGTAGAGATGGATAGTCGAGCTGTGCTATCAGACGGTCACCTCTGTAGCTGTAGTGTCATTTTTCCTATGGTCCAATGTGTAAATTAAACAAAAAAGTGCACGTTTGTTATGATGTCCAAGATGGGGACCAGGATGTGGACATAATAAGAAATTAGGGAACATGATAGGAGACATTTCTACAATACATATAATCATTCTTATCTATCTAATACGATGACAACAGCTCTCCATACCTGCAGTCCACCACAAGGACCACCCTCTCTAATCCCTGAAAAATGAAATCATCCTCAGGGACGAAGAGAGGGGGCTAAGCGCCCCCCATGGTTTTAGAGCATTGACTCTTCTAAGAGTCCTAAGAGTCCTGCTTACACTAATGGGGTGCAGCTGTGGGACCCTATTTTCAGAGATGATGTCCTCCACCCAACTCTCAAAAAGCTGAAAGGGTCTTCAGTAGAGATGGATAGTCGAGCTGGGCTATCAGACGGTCACCTCTGTAGCTATAGTGTCATTTTTCCTATGGTCCAATGTGTAAATTAAACAAAAAAGTGCACGTTTGTTATGATGTCCAAGATGGGGACCAGGATGTGGACATAATAAAAAATTAGGGAACATGATAGGAGACATTTCTACAATACATATAATCATTCTTATCTATCTAATACGATCACAACAGCTCTCCATACCTGCAGTCCACCACAAAGACCACTCTCTCTAATCCCTGAAAAATGAAATCATCCTCAGTGACGAAGAGAGGGGGCTAAGCGCCCCCCATGGTCTCAGAGCATTGACTCTTCTAAGAGTCCTAAGATTCCTGCTCACACTGATGGGGTGCAGCTGTGGGACCCTATTTTCAGAGATGATGTCCTCCACCCAACTCTCAAAAAGCTGAAAGGGTCTTCAGTAGAGATGGATAGTCGAGCTGGGCTATCAGACGGTCACCTCTGTAGCTGTAGTGTCATTTTTCCTATGGTCCAATGTGTAAATTAAACAAAAAAGTGCACGTTTGTTATGATGTCCAAGATGGGGACCAGGATGTGGACATAATAAAAAAATAGGGAACATGATAGGAGACATTTCTACAATACATATAATCATTCTTATCTATCTAATACGATGACAACAGCTCTCCATACCTGCAGTCCACCACAAGGACCACCCTCTCTATTCCCTGAAAAGTGAAATCATCCTCAGTGACGAAGAGAGGGGGCTAAGCGCCCCCCATGGTCTCAGAGCATTGACTCTTCTAAGAGTCCTAAGAGTCCTGCTCACACTGATGGGGTGCAGCTGTGGGACCCTATTTTCAGAGATGATGTTCTCCACCCAACTCTCAAATAGCTGAAAGGGTCTTCAGTAGAGATGGATAGTCGAGCTGGGCTATCAGACGGTCACCTCTGTAGCTGTAGTGTCATTTTTCCTATGGTCCAATGTGTAAATTAAACAAAAAAGTGCACGTTTGTTATGATGTCCAAGATGGGGACCAGGATGTGGACATAATAAAAAATTAGGGAACATGATAGGAGACATTTCTACAATACATATAATCATTCTTATCTATTTAATACGATGACAACAGCTCTCCATACCTGCAGTCCACCACAAGGACCACCCTCTCTAATCCCTGAAAAATGAAATCATCCTCAGTGACGAAGAGAGGGGGCTAAGCGCCCCCCATGGTCTCAGAGCATTGACTCTTCTAAGAGTCCTAAGAGTCCTGCTCACACTGATGGGGTGCAGCTGTGGGACCCTATTTTCAGAGATGATGTCCTCCACCCAACTCTCAAAAAGCTGAAAGGGTCTTCAGTAGAGATGGATAGTCGAGCTGGGCTATCAGACGGTCACCTCTGTAGCTGTAGTGTCATTTTTCCTATGGTCCAATGTGTAAATTAAACAAAAAAGTGCACGTTTGTTATGATGTCCAAGATGGGGACCAGGATGTGGACATAATAAAAAATTAGGGAACATGATAGGAGACATTTCTACAATACATATAATCATTCTTATCTATCTAATACGATGACAACAGCTCTCCATACCGTATTTCATGGTCAATCCAGGTTTGTCAGTGATGGCACTGACATAATGTATGGCGTCTTTTTCGGGCGTTATCCTTTGCCTTTTCATTGTGAAAATCCAGTTGCCTATATCAAAGCAAATTCTACTACTTGTAAAGTATGCAGAAAATGAAATGTAGAACATATAACATCAACTGCTTAGGAACGCATCATAGGTTAGTACTTAAAAGGATATTGTCATGTTCTAGTCATAATGCAAGCTGGACATTTTTCATGTTACCCTGTAATCGCCGGCCTGTTCTAATGCTCACAAGCAAAGATATATGCTCAGCTGCTAAGGCTTCCCTCTGCCTTCTGAATGAAAATTGAATATGTCTGGCTCACTGTGTATATAGCAGGTGCTCAGAAAAAATAAGAGTCAATTCAAAAGAAATAGCTCTGGTACACTATAGTGATTAATAACGTAAGAAAAGAACTCTTGGAATGCTGAAAATTCTTTATTTGTGCAAAAGGATAATTCATCCAACGTTTCGACCTTGTTTTTAGGTCTTTATCAAGGATAAAGTTATCTAAGATCATAAAGGGTTACAAAACCATATAAACACGTAATTAGTACATAGTACAACATAACAGTACAATATATTGCTACTTGAGAGTACAATGGGTCAAATGACCATGAGGCACATACAAAAAATTTTTCCAAAGCCATAGTGAAAACATTTGTACTGAGGAAAGAAAATGTCCACATGACCTATCTGGAGAAACATTCTGGATCAAACAACCAAAAATAGTCAAGCAGGTAAATACACACCTATATGGATAACAGGATGATATGTGTTCAATTGTATAGCGTCATTGCCATTAAGGTACAAATGGAAAACTTGCAATCCTATATAGTGAAGGAAATGAACACATATCATATCAAAGAACACAGGAACATGGGTGTGAGAAAAACCTCAATGTTTATACTTTGTTCTTTATAATGGTGTGAACATGTATATGTCTCAGTACCTTATGCACTTGAGAATTCTAGTGAGTAGATGATGAAAGCCTATTCCAGAACTGGAATCGGTAAATAATTGTAGGTGGAATCTAAATGAAAAGATGGTACAAGTGTTATCATGACACGTGGGCTATAACACAATGGACCGTGTGACAAAGAAGAAAGGAGAGAAAGAAGAGGAAGAAAATGGAACTACCTGTAACATTACGTGATAGTCACTGGTAAGTATCACTTGACAATTCAGGTGAAAAAGGATTCCTTTATTAAAGGGTTCTCAGTCGCCTCAGGATCATGAAATACTAGGGTAAATGATATGAGAATGGGTAAGAAGCACCACTAAAGGAAATATGAAATGCAGGACATATATCTATAAACCCCTGAACTACATGATAGAAATAAAAAGAAGAAAAAAGAAAAAAAAAGAAGAAAGAAGAAGAACACATAGAATGCGTAAAGAGAATGGGTACAACTACCTGAGTTACTGCAGGGAGGCCCCTGGTTGGTATTGTGAGGGTTAGTGGAATTCCTTCACTGAAGGGTTCTCAGTTGCTTCAGGTTCGTGAAAAATGCTATAGACAAATAATGCCCGGAGAAAAGGGGTTCATATACAGCGAATAATGGTAATACAAGGTACATGTGTCACATGTAATAGTATATATATATATATTGTACTAAGCTCTACACCAGAAATAGAAAGTAGTCCCTCTGCCTTCTGTCTAGGTGCCCTGAGTTATGTCCTGTAAACTGTCACAGCGACCCAGACACACATGTGTAGTAGGGGAATATCCCTGCTGAGATGCCAGTGCTAGAGCACTCGTTTGCTGTGGAGTTGAACGCTATGTGAGCAGTTCTTACCTTCAATGAGCAGAAGTCTCTTTTTTCAGATTTCAATATCTCTGTGGGTATCTGGCAGAAATATGGAATACTCTTTACTGCTAAGACCCTGTACACCACTCCCACTAAAGGGGGCTTTACACGCTGCGACATCGCTAATGCGGAGTCGTTGGGGTCACGGAATTTGTGACGCACATCCGGCCGCATTAGCGATGTTGCTGCGTGTGACACCGATGAGCGATTTTGCATCGTTGCAAAAACGTGCAAAATCGCTCATCGGTGACATGGGTCTCCATTCTCGATTATCGTTACTGCAGCAGTAACGATGTAGTTCGTCGCTCCTGCGGCAGCACACATCACTCCGTGTGACACCGCAGAAACGAGGAACCTCTCCTTACCTGCCTCCCAGCCGCTATGAGGAAGGAAGGAGGTGGGCGGGATGTTCCGGCCACTCATCTCCGCCCCTCCGCTGCTATTGGGCGGTCGCTCAGTGACGTCGCTGTGACGCCGCACGGACCGCCCCCTTAGAAAGGAGGCGGTTCGCCGGTCACAGCGACGTCGCCGGGCAGGTAAGTATGTGTGACGGGTCTGGTCGGTGTTGTGCGGCATGGGCAGCGATTTACCCGTGTCGCGCAACAGATGGGGGCGGGTACCCACACTAGCGATATCGGGACCGATATCGCAGTGTGTAAAGTAGCCTTTAGTCACATGACCAAGACTGTATCTGTGTCCCTACAACACACTTGAGACAAATGTGTGTGTGAGCCTGCATTGTGGGGTATATATAATATATTATAGAGCTGGGAAGGATCATTCTAAGCAGTGAGCTGTTCCAGTATTTGTAGGAAAATACCCAGTAGAAGCATCAAACACAGCACCAATACCTCCCATCAGTATCCCACCACAGTGCCATGTAACCCATGCCCTACACTCCCATCTACACCAATACTATACAGGCACAAACTAGTATATCTGACTAAAAGCCCCCAAAATATGAAGAACGGCCTATAGTTGAGTGTGGATATAAAATCTATGTGAGCAGAGCTAGAATAGAAATCACTGATCGCATTGAAGTCATTCTGACCATAAATCACCATGATATCAAGGTGAGGAGTTGTGTGTTACTGCTGGGAGGAAAGGGTTAACAGTGGAATATTAAGGTGCATTTCTGTGTGCAGTGTTACTAGTCAATGTAACAATTCAGTATGAGCTGCTCTTGGTGCCGGGGGAGGGAGATGCTCTCCTGAGCAAGATAGATGGGGAATGAACATAATATCTATATAGTGTAAGGCAGGGGGTCTCAAACTCGGCTGGGTGTATGGGCCGCACAGAGGAAAAAAATAATTTGGGGGGCTGCATTCTTTGCAAGACAAAGTGACATTTTTATTGGTACCATATATGTATATATTTTTTTCACACACCTTTGGATGACTGATTTTCAACATTTTTCACTTGTTTATTATAACAAATGTGCACATTCTTTGGTTAAATCTAAAAAAAATAAATGTGATGTTAAAAAAAAGTCATGCCTTATTTTGTTTTTTTTTACATTTTATCACTTTCTTTTAACTAATAGTGTTACAATTATGACGCTAGCGTTTTGTGAAGGGAATGCTTTGCCTACTTCCGTGACTATGGCCTTCCGGAACTGCTGCATTTTGTCTGACCTCTCCGCCTCGGGAATAAGAGACATAAAGTTCTCCTTGTAGCGTGGGTCTAACAGTGTTACCAACCAGTAATGATTGTCGGCCAAGATGTTCTTAACGCGAGGGTCACGAGACAGGCAGCTTACCATAAAGTCATCCATGTGCGCCAGACTCTTAACAGCCATCACTTCAGTATCCAGACCAACACGATGACTGAACATGCTGTCCTCCTCCTTCTCCTCCTCCTCCTCATCTACCCTGTCCTCTGGCCAGCCACGCTGAACTGAGCATATGACTGGTATGCATGTCATATCCTCAATTTGGCCGGAGAGTTGCTCCATGTCTTCATCCTCCTCCTCGTCATAGTCCTCCACTGCACGTTGTGATGAGACGAGGCTGGGCTATGTGTTATCACCCACACCCACTACTGTTTCTTGCTCCAACTCATCGTGTTCCGCCTGCAATGCATCATGTTTGGTTTTGAGCAGAGACCGTTTTAGAAGGCAGAGAAGCGGTATGGTGACGCTAATAATGGCGTCATCGCCGCTCACCATCTTGGTGGAGTCCTCAAAGTTTTGGAGGATGGTACATAGGTCGGACATCCATCTCCACTCCTCAGGTGTTATGTGTGGAGTTTGACCCATTTCCCGACGGCTTAGGTGATGCAGGTACTCAACAACTGCCCTCTTCTGCTCACATATCCTGATCAACATGTGCAGAGTTGAATTCCAACGCGTGGGGACATCACACACCAGTCTGTGAGCCGGAAGATGCAAACGACGCTGAAAGCCGGCAAGGCCGGCTGAAGCAGTAGGTGACTTTCGAAAATGTGCAGACAGGCGGCGAACTTTTACCAGCAGATCAGACAGCTCTGGGTATGACTTTAGAAACCGCTGAACCACGAGGTTGAGCACATGGGCCATGCATGGAACATGTGTCAGCTGGCCTCGCCTCAAAGCCGCCACTAGGTTCCGGCCATTGTCACACACAACCTTTCCTGGCTTTAGGTTCAGAGGTGTGAGCCAGTGATCTGCATGCTGTTTTAGAGCTGTCCACACCTCTTCTGCATTGTGGGATTTGTCACTTATGCAGATTAGCTGCAGCACAGCCTGTTGCCGCTTCGCCGAGGCAGTGCTGCAGTGCTTCCAGATTGGGACTGGTGTGGAGGGTAAAGTGGATGAGGATGCGCAGGAGGAGGAGGAGGCTGAAGAGCATGACATTCCGGAGCTGTAGAGTGTGGGTGAAACCCTGACTGAGGTAGGGCCTGCAAACCTTGGTGTGGGAAGGACTTGTTCCGTTCCTCGCTCAAACTGGGTCCCAGCTGGGCTGGGCTGGGTAGGGCGTTGTGGGGGGTTTGTCTATCTCCGTTTGAGGTGAGTTTGTTTAAGTTAGCCTTTTCTTTGGCGTTTTTTGGAGCCCTGCGGGTTGGGGAGTTGGTATCGCCCAGTAAGGCGTTCCCCGGGGGCTTGGATTGGGGTGACATTGTCAGTGGAAAACGGAGTTGAATTTTGGATTAGGAAATCGAAAACTGATCAGAGAGGTGTGGGTAGACTAGTCCGTTTGGGGATGGTTGTGGCATCTGATATGTGCCCGTTTAAGTGTCTCGGGAATTTTCAACAGATCCGTCCGAAGGTGGATGGCCCCTTATTATGTCACGAGGATGGGTCCTTTTTATCGAGATACCAATTTGTGAGTGTTTTTAGGGCATGTTTGAAGTCGTTGGGGTTAGATCCGAAGTCTTTCGGATTGGGGCAGCGACGGAGGCCTCTATATGCGGCCTACCGGAGGAGACAGTTAAGCAGATTGGTAGGTGGAAGTCGCAGCGCTTTAAGTCGTATGTACGTCCCCAGGTGGTTGTTGGCAATTGAGGGGAAAAGGGGGGGGGTATTAGGGTAGCAATGGGGGGGGGAGAGTGTGTGTTTTTTGTCAATTTGGTTTGGTGAGGCAATAAAATGGTGTCGTCTGTACATTTTGTATTGCAGAAGCACCCCCCCTTCCTTCCCTGGTCTGGATCCTTGGCCACTCTTATGTGTATTGGGGAGCCCGACGAGCGGACGCGAGATGGAACGGGAGACAGCTAGGTTTTGAGAAGGACCTGGCTCTCGTGCGATGGCTCGGTGTTCGGGGGTTAGGGTGGAACAGGGTGTTGCAGGAGGTGCATAGATACGCCCGGTTGGACAGACCTCCTGACATCTTAGTGTTGCATGCCGGGGGGAATGATTTGGGTGGGCGTCCTTTTCGAATCTTGATAAAGGACATCAAACATGATTTGTTACGGTTATGGGTGTCGTTTCCAGGTCTAACGATAGTCTGGTCGGAGATAGTAGCGAGAAAGAGTTGGCAGAAAGCGCGGTCAGTTGACAGGTTGAACAAGGCGCGGGCGAAGGTTAATAGGGCGATCTCGAAGTTTGTTAGTCGGAACGGGGGTATAGCAATACGGCATGTTGAGTTGGAAAGGACGGAAGAGGAATTTTGGTTGGCTGACGGGGTACACCTTAATGCGGTGGGAACTGACTTATGGGCTCTTGGCTTGCAGGGAGGCATTGAGAGGGCCCTTTGGTTGCGGGGGGTCTCAGGCACTTGAAGGGTTTCAAGGTGCCTTCGTTGTGGTGTTGTTTATTGGTGGGTCCTTGAAGTTGGTTTAAAATTGGTTCGGGGATTCATCCGGGTATGGATCCCCTCATTGGCAGAATTGATGGTCCCCTGGTGATTTTGGGGGGAACCCCGACGGGGTATGTCGGGGCCCCTGGGGGTGTGGTTGGGGTTGACGGAGGATTAACCCTTACCATTTGGTGCTCCTGAGCCAGTGTGGGTAACGGCTGGGAGCAAGTTGAGGTTTTTTATTGCTCGGTTATGGGAATCACCAGGGTTTTGGTAGCTTCAAGGACCTTACCACATTGCAAATTTTATTGGTTATGTATTCTTGTTAATAAAATGGCTGCTATGGCCAAAATTATCCAAAGATAAATTTGTGTCTGTGTAATTACTTTTAAATAAGAAATGGGAATGGAGGTGTGGGGTATGAAAGGAAGACCGGAGTCAACAATTCCAGGGTCAAGCATGTTTATTTGCGTAAGCTTCGTTCCAGGGTAGAAAGGGTAAGAGTGCCTTTCAGAATTCGAAGTGGTCAGACTGTACGGACCACCAAGAACTGCAGGAGAGCTTGAACATCTTCCCATGGATGTTTGACATCCTCCCTCATCAGTTACGTAGGTAAGCAGGTTCTCAGCATTGCAGCCCATTTGTTGTCTTAAGTTAGTTAAGCGGGGTTAACTAACCTGTCAGTTCAGCCTCAGGTCTAAAGCAGAGGCCTGGACTCCACTCCTTACTCCTCACTCCACAACTCTCCTTAAAAACAACTGACTCCTTTTTCCTGCCCCGGGGTCTCCAGACCCCTAGGTGGGCGTTTCCTTCCGTCTGGTCCTGCCCACTGGTGTGCCTGTCTTTCCCTGGGGGAGGTGACTAGGATTTTCTGGTTGGCTTTGTGTGACTTAGGTGAGGGAAGTTGTTATGCGGGGGCCTATGTGTGACTACCTGCAGTGTCAGGGCGTCACATATGTATGTGTGTATGTCTGCTAAAGGAATCCGCACCGTCATATTTACAAACACAAAATTTTGCAGACACCTCATGGGACTC
Organism: Anomaloglossus baeobatrachus; assembly: GCF_048569485.1. Lineage (NCBI taxonomy): Eukaryota > Metazoa > Chordata > Amphibia > Anura > Aromobatidae > Anomaloglossus > Anomaloglossus baeobatrachus. The sequence continues at coordinate 1,129,808 of NW_027442146.1, read as the reverse complement.
AGGGAACGTCGTAGACTATGTTTTAACAGGAATATTTAACCCCGCGCTTTACAGTTACTCTCCAAAAAACCTGCCTCCATTAAACTGAATGGAGGTGGGAGCTGCAAGTTATTAATAGCAGCTGTGATTGGTTGCTATAGGAACAAAGGACATTCATAGTATAAGAAGCTTATGTGTGAGATAATATGATGTCAGTGGGGAGACAGATAGAGAGAGACAGACACAGACTGAGAGACAAACAGACAGAGACAGATAGGCATAGACAGACAGGGAAAGAGACAGAGACAAACAGACAGAGGCAGACAGGGAAAGAGACAGACAGAGATAGACAGGGAAAAAAGGCAGACAGACAGAGACAGAGAAAGAGACAGAGGCAGATAGGGAAACAGACAGAGACAAACATACAGAGACAGGCAGGAGAAAAGGCAGACCGACAGGGAAAGAGACAGACAGGGGAAGAGACAGACAGAGAGAGACAGACAGATAGACACAGACAAAGAAATACAGAGATAGACAGGGAAAGAGACAAACGGGGAATGAGTCAGACAGAGAGAGACAAAGAGAGACAGGCAGAGAGAGACAGGGAAAGAGACAGACAGGGGAAGAGAAAGACAGAGACAGACAAAGAAATACAGAGACAGACAGGGGAAGAGACAGACAGGGCAAGAGACAGACAGGGGAAGAGACAGACAGACAGGGAAAGAGACAGACCTGGAAAAGAGACAGACCTGGAAAAGAGACAGGCCTGGAAAAGAGACAGACAGACATAGAAACAGACAGCCACAAAGAGAGAGAGACAGACAGACACAGAGAGACAGACAGAGATAGAGAGACAGACAGACATGGATAGAGATAGAGACACACAGAGACAGACAGATGACAGAGACTGGGAGAGAGACAGACAGAAGCATAAATCCCTAACTAAAACTTAACATTTAATGATAGTTTTAAAAGGTAAAAAAACACAAATCATGTAAATAGAATGACTCTCTTCTGTGCATAGAGTCAACATTTTGTGTTTGTAAATATGACGGTGCGGATTCCTTTAGCAGACATACACACATACATATGTGACGCCCTGACACTGCAGGTAGTCACACATAGGCCCCCGCATAACAACTTCCCTCACCTAAGTCACACAAAGCCAACCAGAAAACCCTAGTCACCTCCCCCAGGGAAAGACAGGCACACCAGTGGGCAGGACCAGACGGAAGGAATTGCCCACCTAGGGGTCTGGAGACCCCGGGGCAGGAAAAAGGAGTCAGTTGTTTTTAAGGAGAGTTGTGGAGTGAGGAGTAAGGAGTGGAGTCCAGGCCTCTGCTTTAGACCTGAGGCTGAACTGACAGGTTAGTTAACCCCGCTTAACTAACTTAAGATAACAAATGGGCTGCAATGCTGAGAACCTGCTTACCTACGTAACTGATGAGGGAGGATGTCGCAAATCCATGGGAAGATGTTCAAGCTCTCCTGCAGTTCTTGGTGGCCCGTACAGTCCGACCACTTCGAATTCTGAAAGGCACTCTTACCCTTTCTACCCTGGAACGAAGCTTAGGCAAATAAACATGCTTGACCCTGGAATTGTTGACTCCGGTCTTCCTTTCATACCCCACACCTCCATTCCCATTTCTTATTTAAAAGTAATTACACAGACACAAATTTATCTTTGGATAATTTTGGCCATAGCAGCCATTTTATTAACAAGAATACATAACCAATAAAATTTGCAATGTGGTAAGGTCCTTGAAGCTACCAAAACCCTGGTGATTCCCATAACCGAGCAATAAAAAACCTCAACTTGCTCCCAGCCGTTACCCACACTGGCTCAGGAGCACCAAATGGTAAGGGTTAATCCTCCGTCAACCCCAACCACACCCCCAGGGGCCCCGACATACCCCGTCGGGGTTCCCCCCCAAAATCACCAGGGGACCATCAATTCTGCCAATGAGGGGATCCATACCCGGATGAATCCCCGAACCAATTTTAAACCAACTTCAAGGACCCACCAATAAACAACACCACAACGAAGGCACCTTGAAACCCTTCAAGTGCCTGAGACCCCCCGCAACCAAAGGGCCCTCTCAATACCTCCCTGCAAGCCAAGAGCCCATAAGTCAGTTCCCACCGCATTAAGGTGTACCCCGTCAGCCAACCAAAATTCCTCTTCCGTCCTTTCCAACTCAACATGCCGTATTGCTATACCCCCGTTCCGACTAACAAACTTCGAGATCGCCCTATTAACCTTCGCCCGCGCCTTGTTCAACCTGTCAACTGACCGCGCTTTCTGCCAACTCTTTCTCGCTACTATCTCCGACCAGACTATCGTTAGACCTGGAAACGACACCCATAACCGTAACAAATCATGTTTGATGTCCTTTATCAAGATTCGAAAAGGACGCCCACCCAAATCATTCCCCCCGGCATGCAACACTAACATGTCAGGAGGTCTGTCCAACCGGGCGTATCTATGTACCTCCTGCAACACCCTGTTCCACCCTAACCCCCGAACACCGAGCCATCGCACGAGAGCCAGGTCCTTCTCAAAACCTAGCTGTCTCCCGTTCCATCTCGCGTCCGCTCGTCGGGCTCCCCAATACACATAAGAGTGGCCAAGGATCCAGACCAGGGAAGGAAGAGGGGGTGCTTCTGCAATACAAAATGTACAGACGACACCATTTTATTGCCTCACCAAACCAAATTTACAAAAAACACACACTCTCACCCCCCCCCATTGCTACCCTAATACCCCCCCCTTTTCCCCTCAATTGCCAACAACCACCTGGGGACGTACATACGACTTAAAGCGCTGCGACTTCCACCTACCAATCTGCTTAACTGTCTCCTCCGGTAGGCCGCATATAGAGGCCTCCGTCGCTGCCCCAATCCGAAAGACTTCGGATCTAACCCCAACGACTTCAAACATGCCCTAAAAACACTCACAAATTGGTATCTCGATAAAAAGGACCCATCCTCGTGACATAATAAGGGGCCATCCACCTTCGGACGGATCTGTTGAAAATTCCCGAGACACTTGAACGGGCACATATCAGATGCCACAACCATCCCCAAACGGACTAGTCTACCCACACCTCTCTGATCAGTTTTCGATTTCCTAATCCAAAATTCAACTCCGTTTTCCACTGACATAATGTCACCCCAATCCAAGCCCCTGGGGAACGCCTTACTGGGCGATACCAACTCCCCAACCCGCAGGGCTCCAAAAAACGCCAAAGAAAAGGCTAACTTAAACAAACTCACCTCAAACGGAGATAGACAAACCCCCCACAACGCCCTACCCAGCCGGGTAGGGACCCAGCCCAGCCCAGCTGGGACCCAGTTTGAGCGAGGAACGGAACAAGTCCTTCCCACACCAAGGTTTGCAGGCCCTACCTCAGTCAGGGTTTCAAACACACTCTACAGCTCCGGAATGTCATGCTCTTCAGCCTCCTCCTCCTCCTGCGCATCCTCATCCACTTTACCCTCCACACCAGTCCCAAGCTGGAAGCACTGCAGCACTGCCTCGGCGAAGCGGCAACAGACTGTGCTGCAGCTAATCTGCATAGGTGACAAACCCCACAATGCAGAAGAGGTGTGGACAGCTCTAAAACAGCATGCAGATCACTGGCTCACACCTCTGAACCTAAAGCCAGGAAAGGTTGTGTGTGACAATGGCCGGAACCTGGTGGCGGCTTTGAGGCGAGGCCAGCTGACACATGTTCCATGCATGGCCCATGTGCTCAACCTCGTGGTTCAGCGGTTTCTAAAGTCATACCCAGAGCTGTCTGATCTGCTGGTAAAAGTTCGCTGCCTGTCTGCACATTTTCGAAAGTCACCTACTGCTTCAGCCGGCCTTGCCGGCTTTCAGCGTCGTTTGCATCTTCCGGCTCACAGACTGGTGTGTGATGTCCCCACGCGTTGGAATTCAACTCTGCACATGTTGATCAGGATATGTGAGCAGAAGAGGGCAGTTGTTGAGTACCTGCATCACCTAAGCCGTCGGGAAATGGGTCAAACTCCACACATAACACCTGAGGAGTGGAGATGGATGTCCGACCTATGTACCATCCTCCAAAACTTTGAGGACTCCACCAAGATGGTGAGCGGCGATGACGCCATTATTAGCGTCACCATACCGCTTCTCTGCCTTCTAAAACGGTCTCTGCTCAAAACCAAACATGATGCATTGCAGGCGGAACACGATGAGTTGGAGCAAGAAACAGTAGTGGGTGTGGGTGATAACACATAGCCCAGCCTCGTCTCATCACAACGTGCAGTGGAGGACTATGACGAGGAGGAGGATGAAGACATGGAGCAACTCTCCGGCCAAATTGAGGATATGACATGCATACCAGTCATATGCTCAGTTCAGCGTGGCTGGCCAGAGGACAGGGTAGATGATGAGGAGGAGGAGGAGGAGGAGGAGGAGGAGAAGGAGGAGGACAGCATGTTCAGTCATCGTGTTGGTCTGGATACTGAAGTGATGGCTGTTAAGAGTCTGGCGCACATGGATGACTTTGTGGTAAGCTGCCTGTCTCGTGACCCTCGCGTTAAGAACATCTTGGCCGACAATCATTACTGGTTGGTAACACTGTTAGACCCACGCTACAAGGAGAACTTTATGTCTCTTATTCCCGAGGCGGAGAGGTCAGCCAAAATGCAGCAGTTCCGGAAGGCCATAGTCACGGAAGTAGGCAAAGCATTCCCTTCACAAAACGCTAGCGTCATAATTGTAACACTATTAGTTAAAAGAAAGGGATAAAATGTAAAAAAAAACAAAATAAGGCATGACTTTTTTTTAACATCAAATTTTTTTTTTTTAGATTTAACCAAAGAATGTGCACATTTGTTATAATAAACAAGTGAAAAATGTTGAAAATCAGTCATCCAAAGGTGTGTGAAAAAAATATATATATATGGTACCAATAAAAATGTCACTTTGTCCTGCAAAGAATGCAGCCCCCCAAATTATTTTTTTCCTCTGTGCGGCCCATACACCCAGCCGAGTTTGAGACCCCCTGCCTTACACTATATAGATATCATGTTCATTCCCCATCTATCTTGCTCAGGAGAGCATCTCCCTCCCCCGGCACCAAGAGCAGCTCATATTGAATTGTTACATTGACTAGTAACACTGCACACAGAAATGCACCTTAATATTCCACTGTTAACCCTTTCCTCCCAGCAGTAACACACAACTCCTCACCTTGATATCATGGTGATTTATGGTCAGAATGACTTCAATGCGATCAGTGATTTCTATTCTAGCTCTGCTCACATAGATTTTATATCCACACTCAACTATAGGCCGTTCTTCATATTTTGGGGGCTTTTAGTCAGATATACTAGTTTGTGCCTGTATAGTATTGGTGTAGATGGGAGTGTAGGGCATGGGTTACATGGCACTGTGGTGGGATACTGATGGGAGGTATTGGTGCTGTGTTTGATGCTTCTACTGGGTATTTTCCTACAAATACTGGAACAGCTCACTGCTTAGAATGATCCTTCCCAGCTCTATAATATATTATATATACCCCACAATGCAGGCTCACACACACATTTGTCTCAAGTGTGTTGTAGGGACACAGATACAGTCTTGGTCATGTGACTAAAGGCTACTTTACACACTGCGATATCGGTCCCGATATCGCTAGTGTGGGTACCCGCCCCATCTGTTGCGCGACACGGGCAAATCGCTGCCCATGCCGCACAACACCGACCAGACCCGTCACACATACTTACCTGACCGGCGACGTCGCTGTGACCGGCGAACCGCCTCCTTTCTAAGGGGGCGGTCCGTGCGGCGTCACAGCGACGTCACTGAGCGACCGCCCAATAGCAGCGGAGGGGCGGAGATGAGTGGCCGGAACATCCCGCCCACCTCCTTCCTTCCTCATAGCGGCTGGGAGGCAGGTAAGGAGAGGTTCCTCGTTTCTGCGGTGTCACACGGAGTGATGTGTGCTGCCGCAGGAGCGACGAACTACATCGTTACTGCTGCAGTAACGATAATCGAGAATGGAGACCCATGTCACCGATGAGCGATTTTGCACGTTTTTGCAACGATGCAAAATCGCTCATCGGTGTCACACGCAGCAACATCGCTAATGCGGCCGGATGTGCGTCACAAATTCCGTGACCCCAACGACTCCGCATTAGCGATGTCGCAGCGTGTAAAGCCCCCTTTAGTGGGAGTGGTGTACAGGGTCTTAGCAGTAAAGAGTATTCCATATTTCTGCCAGATACCCACAGAGATATTGAAATCTGAAAAAAGAGACTTCTGCTCATTGAAGGTAAGAACTGCTCACATAGCGTTCAACTCCACAGCAAACGAGTGCTCTAGCACTGGCATCTCAGCAGGGATATTCCCCTACTACACATGTGTGTCTGGGTCGCTGTGACAGTTTACAGGACATAACTCAAGGCACCTAGATAGAAGGCAGAGGTACTGGGATTGGTTGGTTTTTGGTGACGGAGGTGCAGGGGCTGGCGCCCATGTGCAGTGCTGGCTAAGGTATATTGATGATATTTTGATTTTTTGGCAGGGCACTGTGGAGCAGCTCGAGACATTTATGGAGGAACTTAATAACAACACCTTTAACATCAGATTGACGCATAAGCATAGCAGCAGTTGCGTTGACTTCCTGGATATTAAAATTTCATTCGGTTCTGAGCGAATTGTTCAGACCGACGTCCATAGGAAGGAAACATCAGTCAACGCACTGCTGCATGCTTCTTCTGCTCATACCCCCTCCACCATCCGGGCCGTACCGGCTGGCCAGTTCCTCAGGATGAAGCAAATTTGTTCGTCAGACACTGCTTTTGAACAACAGTCTGCCGACCTCCAGCGCCATAGGGGTGGCAAAGGCGGTCTTCCCCCGGTCTGCCTCAGCAACGGACACTAGCCAATAGTGACTAGTGAGATCAAGGGTAGAAAAATAATTTGCAGTTCTCAATGCAGCTAGCGATTCCTCAATACGGGGGAGTGGTGCCGTCCTTCTTCTTTAACAGGACCAACGGAGCTGCCCAAAGGCTACAACTGTCACGGATAACCCCAGCCGCCTTCATGTTGCTCAACATGTCCTTGGTACACTGGTAATGTGAAGGTGGTATTGGCTTATAGCTCTCTTTGATGGGTGGGTGTGCACCTGTGGGGATGTAGTGTTGGACCCCTTTTATTCCCCCAAAATCTAGCGGATGTTTGCTGAAGACTTGCTCGCTCGTATTCTTGCACTACCCTGTGGACCCGCTTCTTGTGATGTGAAGGTGTGGAGTCAGTGCCTACGTGTAATTCCTTACACCACTCCTCTGGCTGACTTGGTGAGCAGTCACTGACTGGGTGGGGTGCAGTAATAGTGGATGCTGCTACTTGGATAGCATGTGTATCTACTGTGAACAGCTTATCAATGGTGGCAAGTCGGGGCAGCTTAACCTCCTGCTCTCCGCAGTTTAACACTCTCACGGGCACTCTTCCCTTCCGCACTAATGAATAAAACTATGATGTAAATATCATATAGATACCCCACAATTGTAAATAAAGGTAGGTTATGGGAAAAGGGGGAACAGGGAAAGAGGAAAATAGTGTAATAAAGTATACCTTCTGGGGGTGAGAGGAAATGGCAGCACAGCCAGTGGAGGTGAAGCAAAAGGAAGCCTGCAACTAAAGAGTTGAGAGCGTTATCACATGGTGACTGAGCCTGATTGTAAAGGGAGCATAGAGTGGAGCATACTCTGGGCACGTTAGAACCCAAGTTCTTAAACCATGAATATGGACCCCTTTTATTCTCCCAAAGTCTAGCGGATGTTTGCTGAAGACTTGCTCGTATTCTTGCACTACCCTGTGGACCCGCTTCTTGTGATGTGAAGGTGTGGAGTCAGTGCCTACGTGTAATTCCTTACACCACTCCTCTGGTTGACTTGGTGAGCTGTCACTGAATGGGTGTGGTGAAGTAACGGTGGATGCTGTGGCTTGGATATCATATTAAATATAGGGACCCCCATACAGTAGTATGAGAAATTTTTTTGTATTCAATGATCGGTATTACCTTCAGGGGCGCGGCACGTGGACGTGCGTTCCATTAGCCTCACTGCATTCCACTCCCATACAGGAAGTGGGCGCAGCTATTACTACGGTCGCACATAAAAGAACCCACAGCCACCACTGCACACAGCTGACTCCACCACTGGAAACCCACTTCTACACCAACGCAGGTAAGACAGGATCGGCACCTCTATGCTCCCGTTACAATCAGGCTCAGTCACCATGTGATAATGCTCTCAACAATTTAGTTGCAGGCTTCCCCTTGCTTCACCTCCACTGGCTGTGCTGCCATTTCCTCTCCCCCCTGGAAGGTATACTTTATTACACTATTTTCCTGTTTCCCTCTTCTCCCTTTTCCCATAACCTACCTTTATCTGCATTTGTGGGGTATCTATATACTATTTATATCACAGTTTTATTCATTAATACGGAAGGGAAGAGTGCGCGTGAGAGTGTTGAACTGCGGAGAGCAAGAGGTTAAGCTGCCCCGATTTGCCACCATTGATAAGCTGTTCACAGTAGATACACATGCTATCCAAGCAGCAGCAGCATCCACCATTACTGCACCCCACCCAGTCAGTGACAGCTCACCAAGTCAGCCAGAGGAGTGGTGTCAGGAATTACACGTAGGCACTGACTACACACCTTCACATCACAAGAAGGGGGTGCAAGTGTGACGCCCTGGACTAGCCAGTTAGTCACAGACATAACACACACACACCCCCTTTCCCGGATAGTTACACTAGTCAGACACAAAACCGTTGTTGCCTCCCTCCAGGGGCTGATGTCCACACCAGGTGGGGCGGAGCCAGGCGGTTGGCCCCACCCACCAAGGAGTTCACAGGCCTGGAGGTGGGAAAACCAGTCAGTTAGTTGAAGTTCAGTTAAGAGTTGAACCGTGGAGGTAGTGAGTTCAGTGAAGAGCCCAGTTTTGGGTAGGAGTGCAAAACTGCTAGTGTCTGGGTCAGATCCCAGGCACTATGGGGAGATAAGGTATGCACACCAGTGACTATGTAAGGGGAATACATGAAATAGCAGAAACTGCTGTGTGAATACTGACTTGAAAAATTCAATAGCTATATGCAAGAGTGAATATGTGAAAAATGGAATCTGCATTACTGCCATGAACATATGAATCAAGAGAAATTTAGCTACTGAATTGATCAATGCAATAGAGCCCCAACACTACGCCAAAGTATTTCTCTACGTTGGGGTCCCTAGCTTGTGTGTGTCCTCTCATGCAGTTAAAAAACCTACCGTGTATGAAAAATTGTTTAAAAGAACCGAAGTCCTCAGTGGTTGATACCTTTTAAAAAGATATATTTTACTTGTATCTACCGTGTATGGGAAGCTGAGACCCAGGCTATTTATGCGTATGATATGGATTGGCAATAGGTGTGGTTGGGGAGGGTTCACAAACGAAAAAATACTAACAAATAGGAATAACGTTTGGAACACCATTCTAAGTCCGAACTGGGTGCAAAAACCTAAAAAAACATCACTATGGGGAGATAAGGTATGCACACCAGTGACTATGTAAGGGGAATACATGAAATAGCAGAAACTGCTGTGTGAATACTGACTTGAAAAATCCAATAGCATTAATTCACATAATCCTAGTGACTGCGCACACAACATGGCCAAACGAAAACAAAAGACAGTACCTGTCCATTCAATCAAATGGAAACTCATAAGCAACACAGTCCATTAGACTAGGCAATTACATGCAGCCAAACAAAGTTCATGGGCCTTGCCTCAGAGTCGAACCCACAACCTCTTGGAGAACAAGCAAAGAGCCTACCACTAAACCAACTCAGTGAAGTTGGAAACCGACTCTACATTAATTAACATAATCCTAGTGACTGCGCACACAACATGGCCAAACAAAAGCAAAAGACAGTACCTGGCCTATCAATCCAATGGAAACTCATAGGTAACACAGTACATTGGACTAGGCAATTACATGCAGCCATACAAAGCCCATGGGTCTTGCCCCAGAGTCGAACCCACAACCTCTCGTAGCCAGGGCAAAGAGCCTACCACTACACCAACACAGAGAAGTAGGTGAATGACTCTACATTAATTCACATAATCCTAGTGACTGCGCACACAACATGGCCAAACAAATGCAAAAGACATTATCTGGCCTATCAATCCAATGGAAACTCATAGGCAACACAGTCCATTAGACTAGGCACTTACATGCAGCCATGTAAAGTTCATGGGCATTGCCTCAGAGTCGAACCCACAACCTCTTGGAGAACAAGCAAAGAGCCTACCACTAAACCAACTCAGAGAAGTTGGAAACCGACTCTACATTAATTAACATAATCCTAGTGACTGCGCACACAACATGGCCAAACAAAAGCAAAAGACAGTACGTGGCCTATCAATCCAACGGAAACTCATAGGTAACACAGTACATTGGACTAGGCAATTACATGCAGCCATACAAAGCCCATGGGCCTTGCCCCAGAGTCAAACCCACAACCTCTCATAGCCAAGGCAAAGAGCCTACCAATACACCAACACAGAGAAGTGGAAAACCGTTTCTACATTAATTCACATAATCCTAGTGACTGCGCACACAACATGGCCAAACAAAAGCAAAAGACAGTACCTGGCCTATCAATCCAATGGAAACTCATAGGCAACACAGTCCATTGGACTAGACAATTACATGGAGACATACAAAGTCCATGGGCCTTGCCTCAGAGTCAAGCCCACAACTTCTCGCAGCCAAGCAAAGAGCCTACCACTACACTAACACAGAGAAGTGGGAAACTGATTCTACATTAATTCACATAATCCTACCGACTGCGCACACAACATGGCCAAACAAAAGACAATACCTGGCCTATTCATTCAATGAAAACTCATAGGCAACACAGTCCATTGGACTAGGCAATTACATTCAACCATACAAAGTCCATGGGCTTTGCCTCAAAGTCAAACCCACAACTTCTTGTAACCCAAGGAAAGAGCCTACCACTACACCAACACAGAGAAGAGAATGACTCTACATTAATTCACATAATCCTAGTGACTGCGCACACAACATGACCAAACGAAAACAAAAGACAGTCCCTGGCCTATCAATCCAATGGAAACTCATAGACAACATAGTCCATTGGACTACGCAATTACATGCAGCCATACAAAGTCCATGGGCCTTGCCTCAGAGTCATACCCACAATCTCTGGCAGAACAAGCAAAGAGCCTACAACTTCACCAACACAAAGAAGTAGGAAGCTGCGTCTACATTAATTCACATAATCCTACTGACTGCGCACACAACATGGCCAAACAAAAGCAAAAGACAGTACCTGGCCTATCAATCCAATGGGAACTCATAGGCAACACAGTTAATTGAACTAGGCAATTACATGCAGCCATACAAACTCCATGGGCCTTGCCTCAGAGTCAAACCCACAACCTCTTGCAGCTAAGCAAAGAGCCTTCCACTACAGCAACACAGAGAACTGGGAAATTGATTCTACATTAATTCACATAATCCTACCGACTGCGCACACAACATAACCAAACAAAAGATAATACCTGGCCAATCAATCCAATGGAAACTCATAGGCAACACAGTCCATTGGACTAGGCAATTACATGCAGCCATATAAAGTCCATGGGCTTTGCCTCAGAGTCAAACCCACAATTTCTCGCAGCCCAAGCAAAGAGCCTACCACTACACCAAGACAGAGAAGTTGGAAACTGAGTTTACATTAGTTCACATAATCCTAGTGACTGCGCACACAACATGGCCAAACAAAAGCAAAAGACAGTACCTGGCCAATCAATCCAATGGGAACTCATAGGCAACACAGTTAATTGAAATAGGCAATTACATGCAGCCATACAAACTCCATGGGCCTTGCCTCAGAGTCGAACCCACAACCTCTTGCAGCTTAAGCAAAGAGACTACCACTACACCAACACAGAGAAGTAGGTGAATGACTCTACATTAATTCACATAATCCTAGTGACTGCGCACACAAAATGGCCAAACAAAAGCAAAAGACAGTACCTGGCCTATCAATCCAATAGAAACTCATAGGCAAAGCAATCAATTGGACTAGGCAATTACATGCAGCCATACAAAGTCCATGGGCCTTGCCTCAAAGTTGAACTCACAACCTCTCGCAGCTCAATCAAAGAGCCTACCACTACACCAACACAGAGAAATGTAAACCTGACTCTACATTAATTCACATAATCCTAGTGACTGCGCACACAACATGGCCAAACGAAAACAAAAGACAGTAACTGGCCTATCAATCCAATAGAAACTCATAGGCAACACAGTCCATTGGACTAAGAAATTACATGCAGCCATTCAAAGTCCATGAGCCTTGCATTAAAGTCGAACCCACAACCTCTCGCAGCCCAAGCAAAGAGCCTACCACTACACCAACACAGAGAAGTGGGAAACTGACTCTACATTAATTCCCATAACCCTAGTGACTGCGCACACAACATGGTCAAACAAAAGCAAAAGGCAGTACCTGGCCTATCAATCCAATGGAAACTCATAGGCAACATAGTCCATTGGACTAGGCAATTACATGCAGCCATACAAAGTCCATGGGTCTTGCCTCAGAGTCAAACCCACAACCTCTGGCAGAACAAGCAAAGAGCCTACAACTACAAAAACACAAAGAAGTAGGAAGCTGCGTCTACATTAATTCACATAATCCTAGTGACTGCGCACACAACATGGCCAAACAAAAGCAGAAGACATTACCTAGCCTATCAAGCCAATGGAAACTCATAGGCAACACAGTCAATTGAACTAGGCGATTACATGCAGCCATACAAACTCCATGGGCCTTGCCTCAGAGTCGAACCCACAACCTCTCGCAGCCCAAGCAAAGAGCCTACCACTACACCAACACAGAGAAGTTGGAATCTGAGTTTACATTAGTTCACATAATCCTAGTGACTGCGCACACAACATGGCCAAACAAAAGCAAAAGACAGTACCTGGCCTATCAATCCGATGGGAACTCATAGGCAACACAGTCAATTGAACTAGGCGATTACATGCAGCCATACAAACTCCATGGGCCTTGCCTCAGAGTCGAACCCACAACCTCTCGCAGCTTAAGCAAAGAGACTACCACTACACCAACACAAAGAATTAGGTGAATGACTCTACATTAATTCACATAATCCTAGTGACTGCGCACACAACATGGCCAAACAAAAGCAAAAGACAGTACCTGGCCTATTAATCCAATGGAAACTCATAGGCAACGCAATCCTTTGGACTAGGCAATAACATGCAGCCATACAAAGTCCATGGGCCTTGCCTCAGAGTCAAAACCACTACCTCTCAAAGACCAAGCAAAGAGCCTACCACTACACCAACACAGAGAAGTGCGAAACTGACTCAACATAAATTCACATAATCCTAGTGACTGCGCACACAACATGGCCAAACAAAAGCAATAGACAGTCCCTGGCCTATCAATCCAATGGAAACTCATAGACAACATAGTCCATTGGACTAGGCAATTACATGCAGCTATACAAAGTCCATGGGCTTTGCCTCAGAGTCAAACCACAACTGCTCGCAGCCCAAGCAAAGAGCCTACCACTACACCAACACAGAGAAGTAGGAGAAGGATTCTACATTAATTCACATAATCCTAGTGACTGCGCACACAACATGGCCAAACAAAAGCAAAAGACAGTACCTGGCCTATCATTCCAATTGAAACTCATAGGTAACATAGTCCATTGGACTAGGCAATAACATGCAGCCATACAAAGTCCATGGGCCTTGCCTCAGAGTCGAACTCACATCCTCTCGCAGCCCAAGAAAAAAGCCTACCACTACAGCAACACAGAGAAGTGTGAACCTGACTCTACATTAATTCACATAATCCTAGTGACTGCGCACACAACATGGCCAAACAAAAGCAAAAGACAGTACCTGGCCCATCAATCCAATGGAAACTCATAGGCAACACAGTCCATTGGACTAGACAATTACATGGAGACATACAAAGTCCATGGGCCTTGCCTCAGAGTCAAACCCACAACCTCTCGCAGCCAAGCAAAGAGCCTACCACTACACCAACACAGAGAAGTGGGAAACTGATTCTACATTAATTCACATAATCCTACCGACTGCGCACACAACATGGCCAAACAAAAGAAAATACCTGGCCTATCAATCCAATGGAAACTCATAGGCAACACAGTCCATTAGACTAGGCAAATACATGCAGCCATACAAAGCCCATGGGCCTTGCCCCAGAGTCGAACCCACAACCTCTTGTAGCCCAAGCAAAGAGCCTACAAATACACCAACACAGAGAAGTGGAAAACTGATTCTACATTAATTCACATAATCCTAGTGACTGCGCACACAACATGGCCAAACAAAAGCAAAAGACATTACCTGGCCTATAAATCCAATAGAAACTCATAGGCAAAGCAATCAATTGGACTAGGCAATTACATGCAGCCATACAAAGTCCATGGGCCTTGCCTCAGAGTCGAACCCACAACCTCTTGTAGCCCAAGCAAAGAGCCTACCACTACACCAACACAGAGAAGTTGGTACAGAGTTTACATTAGTTCACATAATCCTAGTGACTGTGCACACAACATGGCGAAACAAATGCAAAAGACATTATCTGGCCTATCAATCCAATGGAAACTCATAGGCAACACAGTCCATTAGACTAGGCAAATACATGCAGCCATACAAAGTTCATGGGCCTTGCCTCAGAGTCAAACTCACAACCTCTGGCAGAACAAGCAAAGAGCTTACAACTACACCAACACAAAAAAGTAGGAAGCTGCGTCTACATTAATTCACATATTCCTAGCGACTGCGCACACAACATGGCCAAACAAAAGCAAAAGACATTACCTGGCCTATCAAGCCAATGGAAACTCATAGGCAACACAGTCCATTGGACTAAACAATTACATGCAGCCATACAAAGTCCATGGGCTTTGCCTCAGAGTCAAACCCACAATTGCTCGCAGCCCAAGAAATGAGCCTACCACTACACCAACACAGACAAGTTGGAAACTGAGTTTACATTAGTTCACATAATCCTAGTGACTGTGCACACAACATGGCGAAACAAATGCAAAAGACATTATCTGGCCTATCAATCCAATGGAAACTCATAGACAACACAGTCCTTTAGACTAGGCAAATACATGCAGCCATACAAAGTTCATGGGCCTTGCCTCAGCGTCAAACCCACAACCTCTCGCAGCCAAGCAAAGAGCCTACCACTACACCAATACAGAGAAGTGGGAAACTGATTCTACATTAATTCACATAATCCTACCGACTGCGCACACAACATGGCTAAACAAAAGCAAAAGACAGTACCTGGCTTATCAATCCAATGGAAACTGATAGGCAACACAGTCCATTGGACTAGGCAATAACATGCAGCCATACACAGTCTATGGGCCTTGCTTCATAGTCGAACTCACAACCTCTCGCAGCTCAAGCAAAGAGCCTACCACGACACCAACACAGAGAAATGTGAAACTGACTCTACATTAATTCACATAATCCTAGTGACTGCGCACACAACATGGCCAAACGAAAGCAAAAGTCAATACCTGGCCTATCAATCCAATGGAAACTCATAGGCAACAAAGTCTATTGGACTAGGCAATTACATGCAGCCATACAAAGTCCATAAGCCTTGCATTAGAGTCGAACCCACAACCTCTTGCAGCCCAAGCAAAGAGCCTACCACTACACCAACACAGAGAAGTCTGAAACTGACTCTACATTAATTCACATAATCCTAGTGACTGCGCACACAACATGGCCAAACAAAAGCTAAAGACAGTCCCTTGCCTATCAATCCAATGGAAACTCATAGACAGCATAGTCCATTGGAATAGGCAATTACATGCAGCCTCACAAAGTCCATGGGCCTTGCCTCAGAGTCAAACCCACAACCTCTGGCAGAACAAGCAAAGAGTCTACAACTACACCAACACAAAGAAGTAGGAAGCTGCGTCTACATTAATTCACATAATCCTAGTGAATGCGCACACAACATGGCCAAACAAAAGCAAAAGACATTACCTGGCCTATCAGGCCAATGGAAACCCATAGGCAACACAGTCCATTGAACTAGGCGATTACATGCAGCCGTACAAAGTCCATGGGCCATGCCGCAGAGTCAAACCCACAACCTCTCGCAGCCAAGCAAAGCAGCTTCCACTACACCAACACAGAGAAGTGGGAAATGGACTCTACATTAATTCACATAATCCTAGTGACTGCGCACACAACATGGCCAAACAAAAGCAAAAGACAATACCTGGCCTATCAATCCAATGGAAACTCATAGGCAACACAGTCCATTGGACTTGGCAATTACATGCAGCCATACAAAGTCCATGGGCCTTGCCTCAGAGTCAAACCCACAACCTCTGGCAGAACAAGCAAAGAGCCTACAACTACACCAACACAAAGAAGTAGGAAGCTGTGTCTACATTAATTCACATAATCCTAGTGAATGTGCACACAACATGGCCAAACAAAAGCAAAAGACATTACCTGGCCTATCAAGCCAATGGAAACTCATAGGCAACACAGTCCATTGAACTAGACAATTACATTAAGACATACAAAGTCCATGGGCCTTGCCTCAGAGTCAAACCCACAACCTCTCGCAGCCAAGCAAAGAGCCTACCATTACACCAACACAGATAAGTGGGAAACTGATTCTACATTAATTCACATAATCCTACCGACTGCGCACACAACATGGCCAAACAAAAGACAATACCTGGCCTATCAATCCAATGGAAACTCATAGGCAATACAGTCCATTAGACTAGGCAAATACATGCAGCCATACAAAGTTCATGGGCCTTGCCTCAGAGTCGAACCCACAACTTCTTGGAGAACAAGCAAAGAGCCTACCACTACACCAACACAGAGAAGTTGGAAACCGACTCTACATTAATTCACATAATCCTAGTGACTGCGCACACAACATGGCCAAACAAAAGCAAAAGACAGTACCTGGCCTATCAATCCAATGGAAACTCAAAGGTAACACAGTACATTAGACTAGGCAATTAAATGCAGCCATACAAAGCCCATGGGCCTTGCCCCAGAGTCAAACCCACAACCTCTCGTAGCCCAAGCAAAGAGCCTACCAATACACCAACACAGAGAAGTGAAAAACTGATTCTACATTAATTCACATAATCCTAGTGACTGCGCACACAACATGGCCAAACAAAAGCAAAAGACAGTACCTGGCCTATCAATCCAATAGAAACTCATAGGCAAAGCAATCAATTGGACTAGGCAATTACATGCAGCCATACAAAGTCCATGGGCCTTGCCTCAGAGTCGAACCCACAACCTCTTGTAGCCCAAGCAAAGAGCCTACCACTACACCAACACAGAGAAGAGCGAAACTGACTCAACATAAATTCACATAATCCGAGTGACTGCGCACACAACATGGCCAAACAAAAGCAAAAGACAGTCCCTGGCCTATCAATCCAATGGAAACTCATATACAACATAGTCCATTGGACTAGGCAATTACATGCAGCCATACAAAGTCCATGGGCCTTGCCTCAGAGTCAAACCCACAACCTCTGGCAGAACAAGCAAAGAGCTTACAACTACACCAACACAAAAAAGTAGGAAGCTGCGTCTACATTAATTCACATATTCCTAGAGACTGCGCACACAACATGGCCAAACAAAAGCAAAAGACATTACCTGGCCTATCAAGCCAATGGAAACTCATAGGCAACACAGTCCATTGGACTAAACAATTACATGCAGCCATACAAAGTCCATGGGCTTTGCCTCAGAGTCAAACCCACAATTTCTCGCAGCCCAAGCAAAGAGCCTACCACTACACCAACACAGACAAGATGGAAACTGAGTTTACATTAGTTCACATAATCCTAGTGACTGTGCACACAACATTGCGAAACAAATGCAAAAGACATTATCTGGCCTATCAATCCAATGGAAACTCATAGGCAACACAGTCCATTAGACTAGGCAAACACATGCAGCCATACAAAGTTCATGGGCCTTGCCTCAGAGTCGAACCCACAACCTCTTGGAGAACAAGCAAAGAGCCTACCACTAAACCAACACAGAGAAGTTGGGAACTGACTCTACATTAATTCACATAATCCTAGTGACTGCGCACACAACATGGCCAAACACAGTACCTGGCCTATCAATCCAATGGAAACTCATAGGCAACACAGTCCATTGGACTAGACAATTACATGGAGACATACAAAGTCCATGGGCCTTGCTTCAGAGTCTAACCCACAACCTCTCGCAGCCAGGCAAAAAGCCTACCACTACACCAATACAGAGAAGTGGGAAACTGATTCTACATTAATTCACATAATCCTACCGACTGCGCACACAACATGGCCAAACGAAAGCAAAAGTCCATATCTGGCCTATCAATCCAATGGAAACTCATAGGCAACACAGTCCATTGAACTATGCAATTACATGCAGCCATACAAAGTCCATGGGCCTTGCCTCAGAGTCAAACCCACAACCTCTAACAGCTCAAGCAAAAAGCCTACCACTACACCAACACAGAGAAGTGCAAAACTAATTGAACATAAATTCACATAATCCTAGTGACTGCGCACACAACATGGCCAAACGAAAGCAAAAGACAGTACCTGGCCTATCAATCCAATGGAAACTCATAGGTAACACAGTCCATTGGACTATGCAATTACATGCAGCCATACAAAGTCCATGGGCCTTGCCTCAGAGTCGAACTCACAACCTCTCGCAGCCCAAGAGAAAAGCCTACCACTACAGCAACACAGAGAAGTGTGAAACTGACTCTACATTAATTCACATAATCCTAGTGACTGCGCACACAACATGGCCAAACAAAAGCAAAAGACAGTACCTGGCCTATCATTCCAATTAAAACTCATAGGCAACATAGTCCATTGGACTAGGCAATAACATGCAGCCATACAACGTCCATGGGCCTTGCCTCAAAGTCGAACTCACAACCTCTCGCAGCTCAAGCAAAGAGCCTACCACTACACCAACACAGAGAAATGTGAACCTGATTCTACATTAATTCACATAATCCTAGTGACTGCACACACAACATGGCCAAACAAAAGCAAAAGGCAGTACCTGGCCTATCAATCCAATGGGAACTCATAGGCAACACAGTCAATTGAACTACGCAATTATATGCAGCCATACAAACTCGATGGGCCTTGCCTCAGAGTCGAACCCACAACCTCTCGCAGCTTAAGCAAAGAGCCTACCCCTAAACCAACACAGAGAAGTGGGAAACTGATTCTACATTAATTCACATAATCCTAGTGACTGCGCACACAACATGGCCAAACAAAAGCAAAAGACGGTACCTGGCCTATCAATCCAATGGAAACTCATAGGCAACGCAATCAATTGGACTAGGCAATTACATGCAGCCATACAAAGTCCATGGGCCTTGTCTCAGAGTCAAACCCACAACCTCTCTCAGCCCAAGCAAAGAGCCTACCACTACACTAACACAGAGAAGAGCTAAACTGACTCAACATAAATTCACATAATCCTAGTGACTGCGCACACAACATAGCCAAACAAAAGCAAAAGACAGTCCCTGGTCTATCAATCCAATGGAAACTCATAGACAACATAGTCCATTGGACTAGGCAATTACATGCAGCCATACAAAGTCCATGGGCCTTGCCTCAGAGTCAAACCCACAACCTCTGGCAGAACAAGCAAAGAGCTTACAACTACACCAACACAAAAAAGTAGGAAGCTGCGTCTACATTAATTCACATATTCCTAGTGACTGCGCACACAACATGGCCAAACAAAAGCAAAAGACATTACCTGGCCTATCAAACCAGTGGAAACTCATAGGCAATACAGTCCATTGGACTAGGCAATTACATGCAGCCATACAAAGTCCATGGGCTTTGCCTCAGAGTCAAACCCACAATTTCTCGCAGCCCAAGCAAAGAGCCTACCACTACACCAACACAGAGAAGTTGGTAACAGAGTTTACATTAGTTCACATAATCCTAGTGACTGTGCACACAACATGGCCGAACAAATGCAAAAGACATTATCTGGCCTATCAATCCAATGGAAACTCATAGGCAACACAGTCCATTAGACTAGGCAAATACATGCAGCCATACAAAGTTCATGGGCCTTGCCTCAGAGTTGAACCCACAACCTCTTGGAGAACAAGCAAAGAGCCTACCACTAAACCAACACAGAGAAGTAGGTGAATGACTCTACATTAATTCACATAATCCTAGTGACTGCGCACACAACATGGCCAAACAAAAGCAAAAGACAGTATCTGGCCTATCAATCCAATTGAAGCTCATAAGCAACATAGTCCATTGGACTAGGCAATAACATGCAGCCATACAATGTCCATGGGCCTTGCCTCAAAGTCGAACTCACAACCTCTCGCAGCTCAAGCAAAGAGCCTACTACTACACCAACACAGAGAAATGTGAACCTGACTCTACATTAATTCACATAAACCTAGTGACTGCGCACACAACATGGCCAAACGAAAGCAAAAGTCAATACCTGGCCTATCAATCCAATGGAAACTCATAGGCAACACAGTCCATTGGACTAGGCAATTACATGCAGCCATACAAAGTCCATGAGCCTTGCATTTGAGTCGAACTCACAACCGCTCCCAGCCCAAGCAAAGAGCCTACCACTACACCAACACAGAGAAGTGGGAAACTGACTCAACATTAATTCACATAATCCTAGTGACTGCGCACAAAACATGGCCAAACAAAAGCAAAAGAAGGCACCTGGCCTATCAATCCAATGGAATCTCATAGGTAACACAGTCCATTGGACTATGCAATTACATGCAGCCATAAAAAGTCCATGGGCCTTGCCTCAGAGTGTATCCCACAACCTCTGGCAGAACAAGCAAAGAGCCTACAACCACACCAACACAAAGAAGTAGGAAGCTGCATCTACATTAATTCACATAATCCTAGTGACTGCGCACACAACATGGCCAAACAGAAGCAAAAGTCAATACCTGGCCTATCAAGCCAATCGAAACTCATAGGCAACACAGTCCATTGAACTATGCAATTACATGCAGCCATACAAAGTCCATGGGCCTTGCCTCAGAGTCAAACCCACAACTTCTCGCAGCCAAGCAAAGCGCCTTCCACTACACCAACACAGAGAAGTGGGAAACTGATTCTACATTAATTCACATAATCCTACCGACTTCGCACACAACATAACCAAACAAAAGACAATACCTGGCCTATCAGTCCAATGAAAACTCATAGGAAACACAGTCCATTGGACTAGGCAATTACATGCAGCCATACAAAGTCTATGGGCTTTGCCTCAGAGTCAAACCCACATTTTCTCGCAGCCCAAGAAAAGAGCCTACCACTACACCAACACAGAGAAGTTGAAAACTGAGTTTACATTAGTTCACATAATCCTAGTGACTGCGCACACAACATGGCCAAACAAAAGCAAAAGGTAGTACCTGGCCTATCAATCCAATAGGAACTCATAGGTAACACAGTCAACTGAAATATGCAATTACATGCATCCATACAAACTCCATGGGCCTTGCCTCAAAGTCGAACCAACAACCTTTCGCAGCTTAAGCAAAAAGACTACCACTACACCAACACAGAGAAGTAGGTAAATGACTCTACATTAATTCACATAATCCTAGAGACTGTGCACACAACATGGCCAAACAAATGCAAAAGACATTATCTGGCCTATCAATCCAATGAAATCATAGGCAACATGGTCCATTAGACTAAGCAAATATATGCAGCCATACAAAGTTAATGGGCCTTGCCTCAGAGTCGAACTCACAACCTCTTGGAGAACAAGCAAAGAGCGTTTGGCCATGTTATGTGCGCAGTCACTAGGATTATGTGAATTAATGTAGAGTCATTCACCTACTTCTCTGTGTTGGTGTAGTGGTAGTCTCTTGGCTTAAACTGCGAGAGATTGTGGGTTCGACTCTGAGGCAAAGCCCATGGAGTTTGTATGGCAGCATGTAATTGCCTAGTTCAATTGACTGTGTTGCCTATGAGTTTCCATTGAATTGATAGGCCAGGTATTGTCTTTTGTTTGGCCATGTTGTGTGCGCAGTCACTAGGATTATGTGAACTAATGTAAACTCAGTTTCCAACTTCTCTGTGTTGGTGCAATCGTAGGCTATTGCCTTGGGCTGCGAGAAATTGTGGGTTTGACTCTGAGGCAAAGCCCATGGACTTTGTATGGCTGCATGTAATTGCCAAGTCCAATGGACTGTGTTGCCTATGAGTTTCCATTGGATTGATAGGCCAGGTATTGTCTTTTGTTTGGCCATGTTGTGTGCGCAGTCGGTAGGATTATGTGAATTAATGTAGCATCAGTTTCCCACTTCTCTGTGTTGGTGTAGTGGTAGGCTCTTTGCTTGGCTGCGAGAGGTTGTGGGTTTGACTCTGAGGAAAGGCCCATGGACTTTGTATGTCTCCATGTAATTGTCTAGTCCAATGGACTGTGTTGCCTATGATTTTCCATTGGATTGATAGGCCAGGTACTGTCTTTTGCTTTTGTTTGGCCATGTTGTGTGCGCAGTCACTAGGATTATGTGAATTAATGTAGAGTCATTTACCTACTTCTCTGTGTTGGTGTAGTGGTAGGCTCTTTGCTTGGGCTGCGAGAAGTTGTGGGTTTGACTTTTAGGCAAAGCCCATGGACTTTGTATGGCTGCATGTAATTGCCTAGTCCAATGGACTGTGTTGCCTATGAGTTTCCATTGAATTGATAGGCCAGGTATTGTCTTTTGTTTGGCCGTGTTGTGTGCGCAGTCGGTAGGATTATGTGAATTAATGTAGAATCAGTTTCCCACTTCTCTGTGTTGGTTTAGGGGTAGGCTCTTTGCTTAAGCTGCGAGAGGTTGTGGGTACGACTCTGAGGCAAGGCCCATGGAGTTTGTATGGCTGCATGTAATTGTGTAGTTCAATTGACTGTGTTGCCTATGAGTTCCCATTTTATTGATAGGCCAGGTACTGCCTTTTGCTTATGTTTGGCCATGTTGTGTTCGCAGTCACTAGGATTATGTGAATTAATGTAGAGTCAGGTACACATTTCTCTGTGTTGGTGTAGTGGTAGGCTCTTTGCTTGAGCTGCGAGAGGTTGTGAGTTAGACTTTGAGGCAAGGCCCATGGACTTTGTATGGCTGCATGTTATTGCCTAGTCCAATGGACTATGTTGCCTATGAGTTTCAATTGGATTGATAGGCCAGGTACTGTCTTTTGCTTTTGTTTGGCTTTGTTGTGTTCGCAGTCACTAGGATTATGTGAATTAATGTAGACTCATTCACCTACTTCTCTGTGTTGGTGTAGTTGTAGTCTCTTTGCTTAAGCTGTGAGAGGTTGTGGGTTCGACTCTGAGGCAAAGCCCATGGAGTTTGTATGGCAGCATGTAATTGCCTAGTTCAATTGACTGTGTTGCCTATGAGTTTCCATTGAATTGATAGGCCAGGTATTGTCTTTTGTTTGGCCATGTTGTGTGCGCAGTCACTAGGATTATGTGAACTAATGTAAACTCAGTTTCCAACTTCTCTGTGTTGGTGTAATCGTAGGCTATTTCCTTGGGCTGCGAGAAATTGTGGGTTTGACTCTGAGGCAAAGCCCATGGACTTTGTATGGCTGCATGTAATTGCCAAGTCCAATGGACTGTGTTGCCTATGAGTTTCCTTTGAATTGATAGGCCAGGTATTGTGTTTTGTTTGGCCATGTTGTGTGCGCAGTCAGTAGGATTATTTGAATTAATGTAGAATCAGTTTCCCACTTCTCTGTGTTGGTGTAGTGGTAGGCTCTTTGCTTGGGCTGCGAGAGGTTGTGGGTTCGACTCTAATGCAAGGCCCGTGGACTTTGTATGTCTGCATGTAATTGTCTAGTCCAAAGGACTGTGTTGCCTATGAGTTTCCATTGGTTTGATAGGCCAGGTACTGTCTTTTGCTTTTGTTTGGCCATGTTATGTGCGCAGTCACTAGGATTATGTGAATTAATGAAGAATCGGTTTTCCACTTCTCTGTGTTGGTGTATTAGTAGGCTCTTTCCTTGGGCTACGAGAGGGTGTGGGTTCGACTCTTGGGCAACGCCAATGGGCTTTGTATGGCTGCATGTAATTGCCTAGTCCAATGTACTGTGTTAGCTTTGAGTTTCCATTGGATTGATAGGCCAGGTACTGTCTTTTGCTTTTGTTTGGCCATGTTGTGTGCGCAGTCACTAGGATTCTGTGAATTAATGTAGAGTCTGTTTCCAACTTCTCTGTGTTGGTTTAGTGGTAGGATGTTTGCTTGTTCTCCAAGAGGTTGTGGGTTCGACTCTGAGGCAAGGCACATTAACTTTGTATGGCTGCATATATTTGCTTAGTCTAATGGACTATGTTGCCTATGATTTCATTGGATTGATAGGCCAGATAATGTCTTTTGCATTTGTTTGGCCATGTTGTGTGCGCAGTCACTAGGATTATGTGAATTAATGTAGAGTCATTTACCTACTTCTCTGTGTTGGTGTAGTGGTAGTCTCTTTGCTTAAGCTGCGAAAGGTTGTTGGTTAGACTTTGAGGCAAGGCCCATGGAGTTTGTATGGCTGCATGTAATTGCCTATTTTAGTTGACTGTGTTACCTATGAGTTCCTATTGGATTCATAGGCCAGGTACTACCTTTTGCTTTTGTTTGGCCATGTTGTGTGCGCAGTCACTAGGATTATGTGAACTAATGTAAACTCAGTTTTCAACTTCTCTGTGTTGGTGTAGTGGTAGGCTCTTTTCTTGGGCTGCGAGAAAATGTGGGTTTGACTCTGAGGCAAAGCCCATAGACTTTGTATGGCTGCATGTAATTGCCTAGTCCAATGGACTGTGTTGCCTATGAGTTTTCATTGGACTGATAGGCCAGGTATTGTCTTTTGTTTGGTTATGTTGTGTGCGAAGTCGGTAGGATTATGTGAATTAATGTAGAATCAGTTTCCCACTTCTCTGTGTTGGTGTAGTGGAAGGTGCTTTGCTTGGCTGCGAGAGGTTGTGGGTTTGACTCTGAGGCAAGGCCCATGGACTTTGTATGGCTGCATGTAATTGCCAAGTTCAATGGACTGTGTTACTTATGAGTTTCCATTGGCTTGATAGGCCAGGTAATGTCTTTTGCTTCTGTTTGGCCATGTTGTGTGCGCAGTCACTAGGATTATGTGAATTAATGTAGATGCAGCTTCCTACTTCTTTGTGTTGGTGTGGTTGTAGGCTCTTTGCTTGTTCTGCCAGAGGTTGTGGGATAGACTCTGAGGCAAGGCCCATGACCACTGTATGGCTGCATGTAATTGCCTAGTCCAATGGATGGGGTTGCCTCTGAGTTTCCATTGGATTGATAGGCCAGGTACTGTCTTTTGCTTTCGTTTGGCCATGTTGTGTGCGCAGTCACTAGGATTATGTGAGTTAATGTAGAGTCGGTTTCACACTTCTCCGTGTTGCTGTAGTGGTAGGCTTTTTTCTTGGGCTGCGAGAGGTTGTGAGTTCGACTCTGAGGCAAGGCCCATGGACTTTTTATGGCTGCATGTAATTGCATAGTCCAATGGACTGTGTTACCTATGAGATTCCATTGGATTGATAAGGCCAGGTGCCTTCTTTTGCTTTTGTTTGGCCATGTTTTGTGCGCAGTCACTAGGATTATGTGAATTAATGTTGAGTCAGTTTCCCACTTCTCTGTGTTGGTGTAGTGGTAGGCTCTTTGCTTGGGCTGGGAGAGGTTGTGAGTTCGACTCAAATGCAAGGCTCATGGACTTTGTATGGCTGCATGTAATTGCCTAGTCCAAAGGACTGTGTTGCCTATGAGTTTCCATTGGATTGATAGGCCAGGTATTGACTTTTGCTTTCGTTTGGCCATGTTGTGTGCGCAGTCACTAGGATTATGTGAATTAATATAGAGTCAGTTTCACATTTCTCTGTGTTGGTGTAGTGGTAGGCTCTTGGCTTGAGCTGCGAGAGGTTGTGGATTTGACTCTGAGGCAAGGCCCATGGACTTTTTATGGCTGCATGTAATTTCCTAGTCCAATGGACTGTGTTGCCTATGAGTTTCCATTGGATTGATAGGCCAGGTATTGACTTTTGCTTTCGTTTGGCCATGTTGTGTGCGCAGTCACTAGGTTTATGTGAATTAATGTAGAGTCAGGTACACATTTCTCTGTGTTGGTGTAGTAGTAGGCTCTTTGCTTGAGCTGCGAGAGGTTGTGAGTTCGACTTTGAGGCAAGGCCCATGGACATTGTATGGCTGCATGTTATTGCCTAGTCCAATGGACTATGTTGCTTATGAGCTTCATATGGATTGATAGGCCAGATACCGTCTTTTGCTTTTGTTTGGCCATGTTGTGTGCGCAGTCACTAGGATTATGTGAATTAATGTAGAGTCAATCACCTACTTCTCTGTGTTGGTTTAGTGGTAGGCTCTTTGCTTGTTCTCCAAGAGGTTGTGGGTTCGACTCTGAGGCAAGGCCCATGAACTTTGTATGGCTGCTTGTATTTGCCTAGTCTAATGGACTGTGTTGCCTATGAGTTTCCATTGGATTGATAGGCCAGATACTGTCTTTTGCATTTGTTTGGCCATGTTGTGTGCACAGTCACTAGGATTATGTGAACTAATGTAAACTCTGTTACCAACTGCTCTGTGTTGGTGTAGTGGTAGGCTCTTTGCTTGGGCTGCGAGAAATTGTGGGTTTGACTCTGAGGCAAAGCCCATGGACTTTGTATGGCTGCATGTAATTGCCTAGTCCAATTGATTGCGTTGCCTATGAGTTTCCATTGGATTAATAGGCCAGGTACCGTCTTTTGCTTTTGTTTGGCCATGTTGTGTGCGCAGTCACTAGGATTATGTGAATTAATGTAGAATCTGTTTTCCACTTCTCTGTGTTGGTGTATTGGTAGGCTCTTTGCTTGGGCTACGAGAGGTTGTGGGTTTGACTCTGGGGCAAGGCCCATGGGCTTTGTATGGCTGCATGCAATTGCCTAGTCCAATGTACTGTGTTACCTATGAGTTTACATTGGATTGATAGGCCAGGTACTGTCTTTTGCTTTTGTTTGGCCATGTTGTGTGCGCAGTCACTAGGATTATATGAATTAATGTAGAGTCGGTTCCCAACTTCTCTGTGTTGGTTTAGTGGTAGGCTCTTTGCTTGTTCTCCAAGAGGATGTGGGTTCGACTCTGAGGCAAGGCCCATGAACTTTGTATGGCTGCATGTATTTGCCTAGTCTAATGGACTGTGTTGCCTATGAGTTTCCATTGGATTGATAGGCCAGGTATTGTCTTTTGTTTGGCCATGTTGTGTGCGCAGTCGGTAGGATTATGTGAATTAATGTAGAATCAGTTTCCCACTTCTCTTTGTTGGTGTAGTGGTAGGCTCTTTGCTTGGGCTGCGAGAAGTTGTGGGTTTGACTTTTAGGCAAAGCCCATGGACTTTGTATGGCTGCATGTAATTGCCTAGTCCAATGGACTGTGTTGCCTATGAGTTTCCATTGAATTGATAGGCCAGGTATTGTCTTTTGTTTAGCCATGTTGTGTGCGCAGTCGGTAGGATTATGTGAATTAATGTAGAATCAGTTTCCCACTTCTCTGTGTTGGTGTAGTGGTAAGCTCTTTGCTTGGCTGCGAGAGGTTGTGGGTTTGACTCTGAGGCAAGGCCCATGGACTTTGTATGTCTCCATGTAATTTTCTAGTCCAATGGACTGTGTTGCCTATGAGTTTCCATTGGATTGATAAGCCAGGTACTGACTTTTGCTTTTGTTTGGCCATGTTGTGTGCGCAGTCGGTAGGATTATGTGAATTAATGTAGTACCAGTTTCCCACTTTTCTGTGTTGGTGTAGTAGTAGGCTCTTTGCTTGGCTGCGAGAGGTTGTGGGTTTGACTCTGAGGCAAGGCCCATGGACTTTGTATGTCTCCATGTAATTGTCTAGTCCAATGGACTGTGTTGCCTATGAGTTTCCATTGGATTGAAAGGCCAGGTACTGTCTTTTGCTTTTGTTTGGCCATGTTGTGTGCGCAGTCACTAGGATTATATGAATTAATGTAGAGTCGGTTTCCAACTTCTCTGTGTTGGTTTAGTGGTAGGCTCTTTGCTTGTTCTCCAAGAGGATGTGGGTTCGACTCTGAGGCAAGGCCCATGAACTTTGTATGGCTGCATGTATTTGCCTAGTCTAATGGACTGTATTGCCTATGAGTTTCCATTGGATTGATAGGCCAGGTATTGTCTTTTGTTTGGCCATGTTGTGTGCGCAGTCGGTAGGATTATGTGAATTAATGTAGAATCAGTTTCCCACTTCTCTGTGTTGGTGTAGTGGTAGGCTCTTTGCTTGGGCTGCGAGAAGTTGTGGGTTTGACTTTTAGGCAAAGCCCATGGACTTTGTATGGCTGCATGTAATTGCCTAGTCCAATGGACTGTGTTGCCTATGAGTTTCCATTGAATTGATAGGCCAGGTATTGTCTTTTGTTTAGCCATGTTGTGTGCGCAGTCGGTAGGATTATGTGAATTAATGTAGAATCAGTTTCCCACTTCTCTGTGTTGGTGTAGTGGTAGGCTCTTTGCTTGGCTGCGAGAGGTTGTGGGTTTGACTCTGAGGCAAGGCCCATGGACTTTGTATGTCTCCATGTAATTTTCTAGTCCAATGGACTGTGTTGCCTATGAGTTTCCATTGGATTGATAAGCCAGGTACTGACTTTTGCTTTTGTTTGGCCATGTTGTGTGCGCAGTCGGTAGGATTATGTGAATTAATGTAGTACCAGTTTCCCACTTTTCTGTGTTGGTGTAGTAGTAGGCTCTTTGCTTGGCTGCGAGAGGTTGTGGGTTTGACTCTGAGGCAAGGCCCATGGACTTTGTATGTCTCCATGTAATTGTCTAGTCCAATGGACTGTGTTGCCTATGAGTTTCCATTGGATTGATAGGCCAGGTACTGTCTTTTGCTTTTGTTTGGCCATGTTGTGTGCGCAGTCACTAGTATTATGTGAATTAATGTAGAGTCGGTTTCCCACTTCTCTGTGTTGGTTTAGGGGTAGGCTCTTTGCTTAAGCTGCGAGAGGTTGTGGGTTCGACTCTGAGGCAAGGTCCATGGAGTTTGTATGGCTGCATATAATTGCGTAGTTCAATTGACTGTGTTGCCTATGAGTTCCCATTGGATTGATAGGCCAGGTACTGCCTTTTGCTTTTGTTTGGCCATGTTGTGTGCGCAGTCACTAGGATTATGTGAATTAATGTTGAGTCAGGTTCACATTTCTCTGTGTTGGTGTAGTGGTAGGCTCTGCTTGAGCTGCGAGAGGTTGTGAGTTCGACTTTGAGGCAAGGCCCATGGACGTTGTATGGCTGCATGTTATTGCCTAGTCCAATGGACCATGTTGCCTATGAGTTTTAATTGGAATGATAGGCCAGGTACTGTCTTTTGCTTTTGTTTGGCCATGTTGTGTGCGCAGTCACTAGGATTATGTGAATTAATGTAGAGTCAGTTTCACACTTCTCTGTGTTGCTGTAGTGGTAGGCTTTTTTCTTGGGCTGCGAGAGGTTGTGAGTTCGACTCTGAGGCAAGGCCCATGGACTTTGTATGGCTGCATGTAACTGCATAGTCCAATGGACTGTGTTACCTATGAGTTTCCATTGGATTGATAGGCCAGGTACTGTCTTTTGCTTTCGTTTGGCCATGTTGTGTGCGCAGTCACTAGGATTATGTGAATTTATGTTCAATTAGTTTCGCACTTCTCTGTGTTGGTGTAGTGGTAGGCGTTTTGCTTGAGCTGTTAGAGGTTGTGGGTTTGACTCTGAGTCAAGGCCCATGGACTTTGTATGGCTGCATGTAATTACATAGTCCAATGGACTGTGTTACCTATGAGTTTCCATTGGATTGATAGGCCAGGTATTGACTTTTGCTTTCGTTTGGCCATGTTGTGTGCACAGTCACTAGGATTATGTGAATTAATGTAGAGTCAGTTTCACATTTCTCTGTGTTGGTGTAGTGGTAGGCTCTTTGCTTGGGCTGCGTAGATGTTGTGGGTTTGACTCTGGGGCAAGGCCCATGGACTTATTATGGCTGTATGTAATTGCCTAGTCTAATGGACTGTGTTGCCTATGAGTTTCCATTGGATTGATAGGCCAGATACTGTCTTTTGCTTTCGTTTATTCATGTTGTGTGCGCAGTCACTAGGATTATGTGAGTTAATGAAGAGTCAGTTTCAAACTTCTCTGTGTTGGTGTAGTGGTAGGCTCTTTGCTTTGGCTGCGAGAAGTTGTGGGTTTGACTCTAATGCAAGGTTCATGGACTTTGTATAACTGCATGTAATTGCCTAGTCCAATGGACTGTGTTGCCTATGAGTTTCCATTGGATTGATAGGCCAGGTATTGACTTTTGCTTTCGTTTGGCCATGTTGTGTGCGCAGTCTCTAGGAATATGTGATTTAATGTAGAGTCAGTTTCACATTTCTCTGTGTTGGTGTAGTGGTAGGATCTTTGCTTGGGCTGCGAGAAGTTGTGGGTTTGACTCTGAGGCAAGGCCCATGGACTTTTTATGGCTGCATGTAATTGCCTAGTCCAATGGACTGTGTTGCCTATGAGCTTCCATTGGATTGATAGGCCAGGTATTGACTTTTGTTTTCGTTTGGCCATGTTGTGTGCGCAGTCACTAGGATTATGTGAATTAATGTAGAGGCAGGTTCACATTTCTCTGTGTTGGTGTAGTGGTAGGCTCTTTGCTTGAGCTGCGAGAGGTTGTGAGTTCGACTTTGAGGCAAGACCCATGGACTTTGTATGGCTGCATGTTATTGCCTAGTCCAATGGACTGTGTTGCCTATGAGTTTCCATTGGATTGATAAGCCAGGTACTGTCTTTTGCTTTCGTTTGGCCATGTTGTGTGCGCAGTCGGTAGCATTATGTGAATTAATGTAGAATCAGTTTCCCACTTCTCTGTATTGGTGTAGTGGTAGGCTCTTTGCTTGGCTGCGAGAGGTTGTGGGTTTGACTCTGAGGCAAGGCCCATGGACTTTGTATGTCTCCATGTAATTGTCTAGTCCAATGGACTGTGTTGCCTATGAGTTTCCATTGGATTGATAGGCCAGATACTGTCTTTTGCTTTTGTTTGGCCATGTTGTGTGCGCAGTCACTAGGATTATGTGAATTAATGTAGAGTCGGTTTCCAACTTCTCTGTGTTGGTTTAGTGGTAGGCTCTTTGCTTGTTCTCCAAGAGGTTGTGGGATCGACTCTGAGGCAAGGCCCATGAACTTTGTATGGCTGCATGTATTTGCCTAGTCTAATGGACTGTGTTGCCTATGAGTTTCCATTGGATTGATAGGCCAGATAATGTCTTTTGCATTTGTTTCGCCATGTTGTGTGCACAGTCACTAGGATTATGTGAACTAATGTAAACTCAGTTTCCATCTTGTCTGTGTTGGTGTAGTGGTAGGCTCTTTGCTTGGGCTGCGAGAAATTGTGGGTTTGACTCTGAGGCAAAGCCCATGGACTTTGTATGGCTGCATGTAATTGTTTAGTCCAATGGACTGTGTTGCCTATGAGTTTCCATTGGCTTGATAGGCCAGGTAATGTCTTTTGCTTTTGTTTGGCCATGTTGTGTGCGCAGTCTCTAGGAATATGTGAATTAATGTAGACACAGCTTCCTACTTTTTTGTGTTGGTGTAGTTGTAAGCTCTTTGCTTGTTCTGCCAGAGGTTGTGGGTTTGACTCTGAGGCAAGGCCCATGGGCTTTGTATGGCTGCATGTAATTGCCTAGTCCAATTGATTGCTTTGCCTATGAGTTTCTATTGGATTGATAGGCCAGGTACTGTCTTTTGCTTTTGTTTGGCCATGTTGTGTGCGCAGTCACTAGGATTATGTGAATTAATGTAGAATCAGTTTTCCACTTCTCTGTGTTGGTGTATTGGTAGGCTCTTTGCTTGGGCTACGAGAGGTTGTGGGTTCGACTCTGAGGCAAGGCCCATGGGCTTTGTATGGCTGCATTTAATTGCCTAGTCTAATGTACTGTGTTACCTTTGAGTTTCCATTGGATTGATAGACCAGGTACTGTCTTTTGCTATTGTTTGGCAATGTTGTGTGCGCAGTCACTAGGATTATGTGAATTAATGTAGAGTCGGTTTCCAACTTCTCTGTGTTGGTGTAGTGGTAGGCTCTTTGCTTGTTCTCCAAGAAGTTGTGGGTTCGACTCTGAGGCAAGGCCCATGAACTTTGTATGGCTGCATGTATTTGCCTAGTCTAATGGACTGTGTTGCCTATGAGTTTCCATTGGATTGATAGGCCAGGTATTGTCTTTTGTTTGGCCATGTTGTGTGCGCAGTCGGTAGGATTATGTGAATTAATGTAGAATCAGTTTCCCACTTCTCTGTGTTGGTGTAGTGGTAGGCTCTTTGCTTGGCTGCGAGAGATTGTGGGTTTGACTCTGAGGCAAGGCCCATGGACTTTGTATGTCTCCATGTAATTGTCTAGTTCAATGGACTGTGTTGCCTATGAGTTTCCATTGGCTTGATAGGCCAGGTAATGTCTTTTGCTTTTGTTTGGCTATGTTGTGTGCGCATTCACTAGGATTATGTGAATTAATGTAGACGCAGCTTCCTACTTCTTTGTGTTGGTGTAGTTGTAGGCTCTTTGCTTGTTCTGCCAGAGGTTGTGTGTTTGACTCTGAGGCAAGGCCCATGGACTTTATATGGCTGCATGTAATTGCCAAGTCCAATGGACTGTGTTGCCTATGAGTTTTCATTGGATTGATAGGCCAGGTATTGTCTTTTGCTTTTGTTTGGCCATGTTGTGTGCGCAGTCACTAGGATTATGTGAATTAATGTAGAATCCGTTTCCCACTTCTCTGTGTTGGTGTAGTGGAAGCTGCTTTGCTTGGCTGCGAGAGGTTGTGGGTTTAACTCTGAGGCATGGCCCATGGACTTTGTATGGCTGCATGTAATTGCCTAGTTCAATGGACTGTGTTGTCTATGAGTTTCCATTGGATTGATAGGCAAGGGACTGTCTTTAGCTTTTGTTTGGCCATGTTGTGTGCGCAGTCACTAGGATTATGTGAATTTATGTTGAGTCAGTTTCGCAATTCTCTGTGTTGGTGTAGTGGTAGGCTCTTTGCTTGGGCTGTGAGAGGTTGTGGGTTTGACTCTGAGGCAAGGCCCATGGACTTTGTATGGCTGCATGTAATTGCATAGTCCAATGGACTGCGTTACTTATGAGTTTCCATTGGATTGATAGGCCAGGTGCTTTCTTTTGCTTTTGTTTGGCCATGTTTTGTGCGCAGTCACTAGGATTATGTGAATTAATGTAGAGTCAGTTTCACACTTCTCTGTGTTGCTGTAGTGGTAGGCTTTTTTCTTGGGCTGCGAGAGGTTGTGAGTTCGACTCTGAGGCAAGGCCCATGGACTTTGTATGGCTGCATGTTATTGCCTAGTCCAATGGACTATGTTACCTATGAGTTTCAATTGGAATGATAGGCCAGGTACTGTCTTTTGCTTTTGTTTGGCCATGTTGTGTGCGCAGTCACTAGGATTATGTGAATTAATGTAGAATCATTCTCCTACTTCTCTGAGTTGGTGTAGTGGTAGGCTCTTTGCTTGGGCTGCGAGCAGTTGTGGTTTGACTCTGAGGCAAAGCCCATGGACTTTGTATTGCTGCATGTAATTGCCTAGTCCAATGGACTATGTTGTCTATGAGTTTCCATTGGATTGATAGGCCAGGGACTGTCTATTGCTTTTGTTTGGCCATGTTGTGTGCGCAGTCACTAGGATTATGTGAATTTATGTTGAGTCAGTTTCGCACTTCTCTGTGTTGGTGTAGTGGTAGGCTCTTTGCTTGGGCTTTGAGAGGTAGTGGTTTTGACTCTGAGGCAAGGCCCATGGACTTTGTATGGCTGCATGTTATTGCCTAGTCCAAAGGATTGCGTTGCCTATGAGTTTCCATTGGATTAATAGGCCAGGTACTGTCTTTTGCTTTTGTTTGGCCATGTTGTGTGCGCAGTCACTAGGATTATGTGAATTAATGTAGAGTCATTCACCTACTTCTCTGTGTTGGTGTAGTGGTAGTCTCTTTGCTTAAGCTGCGAGAGGTTGTGGGTTCGACTCTGAGGCTAGGCCCATGGAGTTTGTATGGCTGCATGTAATCGCCTAGTTCAATTGACTGTGTTGCCTATGAGTTCCCATCGGATTGATAGGCCAGGTACTGTCTTTTGCTTTTGTTTGGCCATGTTGTGTGCGCAGTCACTAGGATTATGTGAACTAATGTAAACTTAGTTTCCAACTTCTCTGTGTTGGTGTAGTGGTAGGCTCTTTGCTTGGGCTGCGAGAAATTGTGGGTTTGACTCTGCGGCAAAGCCCATGGACTTTAAATGGCTGCATGTAATTGCCTAGTTCAATGGACTGTGTTGCCTATGAGTTTCCATTGGCTTGATAGGCTAGGTAATGTCTTCTGCTTTTGTTTGCCCATGTTGTGTGCACAGTCACTAGGATTATGTGAATTAATGTAGACGCAGCTTCCTACTTCTTTGTGTTTTTGTAGTTGTAGGCTCTTTGCTTGTTCTGCCAGAGGTTGTGGGTTTGACTCTGAGGCAAGGCCCATGGACTTTGTATGACTGCATGTAATTGCCTAGTCCAATGGACTATGTTGCCTATGAGTTTCCATTGGATTGATAGGCCAGGTACTGCCTTTTGCTTTTGTTTGACCATGTTGTGTGCGCAGTCACTAGGGTTATGGGAATTAATGTAGAGTCAGTTTCCCACTTCTCTGTGTTGGTGTAGTGGTAGGCTCTTTGCTTGGGCTGCGAGAGGTTGTGGGTTCGACTCTAATGCAAGGCTCATGGACTTTGAATGGCTGCATGTAATTGCTTAGTCCAATGGACTGTGTTTCTTATGAGTTTCTATTGGATTGATAGGCCAGTTACTGTCTTTTGTTTTCGTTTGGCCATGTTGTGTGCGCAGTCACTAGGATTATGTGAATTAATGTAGAGTCAGGTTTACATTTCTCTGTGTTGGTGTAGTGGTAGGCTCTTTGCTTGAGCTGCGAGAGGTTGTGAGTTCGACTTTGAGGCAAGGCCCATGGACTTTGTATGGCTGCATGTAATTGCCTCGTCCAATTGATTGCTTTGCCTATGAGTTTCTATTGGATTGATAGGCCAGGTACTGTCTTTTGCTTTTGTTTGGCCATGTTGTGTGCGCAGTCACTAGGATTATGTGAATTAATGTAGAGTCATTCACCTACTTCTCTGTGTTGGTGTAGTGGTACTCTCTTTGCTTAAGCTGCAAGAGGTTGTGGGTTCGACTCTGAGGCAAGGCCCATGGAGTTTGTATGGCTGCATGTAATTGCCTATTTCAATTAACTGTGTTGCCAATGAGGTCCCATTGGATTGATAGGCCAGGTACTGTCTTTTGCTTTTGTTTGGCCATGTTGTGTGCGCAGTCACTAGGATTATGTGAATTAATGTAGACGCAGCTTCCTACTTCTTTGTGTTGGTGAAGTTGTAGGCTCTTTGCTTGTTCTGCCAGAGATTGTGGGTATGACTCTGAGGCAAGGCCCATGGACTTTGTATGGCTGCATGTAATTGCGTAGTCCAATGGACTATGTTGTCTATGAGTTTCCATTGGATTGATAGGCCAGGGACTGTCTTTTGTTTTCGTTTGGTCATGTTGTGTGCGCAGTCACTAGGATTATGTGAATTAATGTAGAGTCATTCTCTTCTCTGTGTTGGTGTAGTGGTAGGCTCTTTCCTTGGGTTACAAGAAGTTGTGGGTTTGACTTCGAGGCAAAGCCCATGGACTTTGTATGGTTGAATGTAATTGCCTAGTCCAATGGACTGTGTTGCCTATGAGTTTTCATTGAATGAATAGGCCAGGTATTGTCTTTTGTTTGGCCATGTTGTGTGCGCAGTCGGTAGGATTATGTGAATTAATGTAGAATCAGTTTCCCACTTCTCTGTGTTAGTGTAGTGGTAGGCTCTTTGCTTGGTTGCGAGAAGTTGTGGGTTTGACTCTGAGGCAAGGCCCATGGACTTTGTATGTCTCCATGTAATTGTCTAGTCCAATGGACTGTGTTGCCTATGAGTTTCCATTGGATTGATAGGCCAGGTACTGTCTTTTGCTTTTGTTTGGCCATGTTGTGTGCGCAGTCACTAGGATTATGTGAATTAATGTAGAAACGGTTTTCCACTTCTCTGTGTTGGTGTATTGGTAGGCTCTTTACCTTGGCTATGAAAGTTTGTGGGTTTGACTCTGGGGCAAGGCCCATGGGCTTTGAATGGCTGCATGTAATTGCCTAGTCCAATGTACTGTGTTACCTATGAGTGTCCATTGGATTGATAGGCCAGGTACTGTCTTTTGCTTTTGTTTGGCCATGTTGTGTGCGCAGTCACTAGGATTATGTTAATTAATGTAGAGTCGGTTTCCAACTTCACTGAGTTGGTTTAGTGGTAGGCTCTTTGCTTGTTCTCCAAGAGGTTGTGGGTTCGACTCTGAGGCAAGGCCCATTAACTTTGTTTGGCAACATGTAATTGCCTAGTCTAATGGACTGTGTTGCCTATGAGTTTCCATTGGATAGAATAGCCAGGTACTGTCTTTTGTTTTCGTTTGGCCATGTTGTGTGCGCAGTCACTAGGATTATGTGAATTAATGCTATTGGATTTTTCAAGTCAGTATTCACACAGCAGTTTCTGCTATTTCATGTATTCCCCTTACATAGTCACTGGTGTGCATACCTTATCTCCCCATAGTGATGTTTTTTTAGGTTTTTGCACCCAGTTCGGACTTAGAATGGTGTTCCAAACGTTATTCCTATTTGTTAGTATTTTTTCGTTTGTGAACCCTCCCCAACCACACCTATTGCCAAACCATATGATACGCATAAATAGCCTTGGTCTCAGCTTCCCATACACGGTAGGTTTTTTAACTGCATGAGAGGACACACACAAGCTAGGGACCCCAACGTAGAGAAATACTTTGGCGTAGTGTTGGGGCTATATTGCATTGATCAATTCAGTAGCTAAATTTCTCTTGATTCATATGTTCATGGCAGTAATGCAGATTCCATTTTTCACATATTCACTCTTGCATATAGCTATTGAATTTTTCAAGTCAGTATTCACACTGCAGTTTCTGCTATTTCATGTATTCCCCTTACATAGTCACTGGTGTGCATACCTTATCTCCCCATAGTGCCTGGGATCTGACCCAGACACTAGCAGTTTTGCACTCCTACCCAAAACTGGGCTCCTCACTGAACTCACTACCTCCACGGTTCAACTCTAAACTGAACTTCAACTAACTGACTGGTTTTCCCACCTCCAGGCCTGTGAACTCCTTGGTGGGTGGGGCCAACCGCCTGGCTCCGCCCCACCTGGTGTGGACATCAGCCCCTGGAGGGAGGCAACAACGGTTTTGTGTCTGACTAGTGTAACTATCCGGGAAAGGGGGTGTGTGTGTGTTATGTCTGTGACTAACTGGCTAGTCCAGGGCGTCACACTTGCACCCCCTTCTTGTGATGTGAAGGTGTGTAGTCAGTGCCTACGTGTAATTCCTGACACCACTCCTCTGGCTGACTTGGTGAGCTGTCACTGACTGGGTGGGGTGCAGTAATGGTGGATGCTGCTGCTGCTTGGATAGCATGTGTATCTACTGTGAACAGCTTATCAATGGTGGCAAATCGGGGCAGCTTAACCTCTTGCTCTCCGCAGTTCAACACTCTCACGCGCACTCTTCCCTTCCGTATTAATGAATAAAACTGTGATATAAATAGTATATAGATACCCCACAAATGCAGATAAAGGTAGGTTATGGGAAAAGGGAGAAGAGGGAAACAGGAAAATAGTGTAATAAAGTATACCTTCCAGGGGGGAGAGGAAATGGCAGCACAGCCAGTGGAGGTGAAGCAAGGGGAAGCCTGCAACTAAATTGTTGAGAGCATTATCACATGGTGACTGAGCCTGATTGTAACGGGAGCATAGAGGTGCCGATCCTGTCTTACCTGCGTTGGTGTAGAAGTGGGTTTCCAGTGGTGGAGTCAGCTGTGTGCAGTGGTGGCTGTGGGTTCTTTTATGTGCGACCGTAGTAATAGCTGCGCCCACTTCCTGTATGGGAGTGGAATGCAGTGAGGCTAATGGAACGCACGTCCACGTGCCGCGCCCCTGAAGGTAATACCGATCATTGAATACAAAAAAATTTCTCATACTACTGTATGGGGGTCCCTATATTTAATATGATATCCAAGCCACAGCATCCACCGTTACTTCACCACACCCATTCAGTGACAGCTCACCAAGTCAACCAGAGGAGTGGTGTAAGGAATTACACGTAGGCACTGACTCCACACCTTCACATCACAAGAAGCGGGTCCACAGGGTAGTGCAAGAATACGAGCAAGTCTTCAGCAAACATCCGCTAGACTTTGGGAGAATAAAAGGGGTCCATATTCATGGTTTAAGAACTTGGGTTCTAACGTGCCCAGAGTATGCTCCACTCTATGCTCCCTTTACAATCAGGCTCAGTCACCATGTGATAACGCTCTCAACTCTTTAGTTGCAGGCTTCCTTTTGCTTCACCTCCACTGGCTGTGCTGCCATTTCCTCTCACCCCCAGAAGGTATACTTTATTACACTATTTTCCTCTTTCCCTGTTCCCCCTTTTCCCATAACCTACCTTTATTTACAATTGTGGGGTATCTATATGATATTTACATCATAGTTTTATTCATTAGTGCGGAAGGGAAGAGTGCCCGTGAGAGTGTTAAACTGCGGAGAGCAGGAGGTTAAGCTGCCCCGACTTGCCACCATTGATAAGCTGTTCACAGTAGATACACATGCTATCCAAGTAGCAGCATCCACTATTACTGCACCCCACCCAGTCAGTGACTGCTCACCAAGTCAGCCAGAGGAGTGGTGTAAGGAATTACACGTAGGCACTGACTCCACACCTTCACATCACAAGAAGCGGGTCCACAGGGTAGTGCAAGAATACGAGCGAGCAAGTCTTCAGCAAACATCCGCTAGATTTTGGGGGAATAAAAGGGGTCCAACACTACATCCCCACAGGTGCACACCCACCCATCAAAGAGAGCTATAAGCCAATACCACCTTCACATTACCAGTGTACCAAGGACATGTTGAGCAACATGAAGGCGGCTGGGGTTATCCGTGACAGTTGTAGCCTTTGGGCAGCTCCGTTGGTCCTGTTAAAGAAGAAGGACGGCACCACTCCCCCGTATTGAGGAATCGCTAGCTGCATTGAGAACTGCAAATTATTTTTCTACCCTTGATCTCACTAGTCACTATTGGCTAGTGTCCGTTGCTGAGGCAGACCGGGGGAAGACCGCCTTTGCCACCCCTATGGCGCTGGAGGTCGGCAGACTGTTGTTCAAAAGCAGTGTCTGACGAACAAATTTGCTTCATCCTGAGGAACTGGCCAGTCGGTACGGCCCGGATGGTGGAGGGAGTATAAGCAGAAGAAGCATGCAGCAGTGCGTTGACTGATGTTTCCTTCCTATGGACGTCGGTCTGAACAATTCGCTCAGAACCGAATGAAATTTTAATATCCAGGAAGTCAACGCAACTGCTGCTATGCTTATGCGTCAATCTGATGTTAAAGGTGTTGTTATTAAGTTCCTCCATAAATGTCTCGAGCTGCTCCACAGTGCCCTGCCAAAAAATCAAAATATCATCAATATACCTTAGCCAGCACTGCACATGGGCGCCAGCCCCTGCACCTCCGTGACCAAAAACCAACCAATCCCAGTACCTCTGCCTTCTATCTAGGTGCCTTGAGTTATGTCCTGTAAACTGTCACAGCGACCCAGACACACATGTGTAGTAGGGGAATATCCCTGCTGAGATGCCAGTGCTAGAGCACTCGTTTGCTGTGGAGTTGAACGCTATGTGAGCAGTTCTTACCTTCAATGAGCAGAAGTCTCTTTTTTCAGATTTCAATATCTCTGTGGGTATCTGGCAGAAATATGGAATACTCTTTACTGCTAAGACCCTGTACACCACTCCCACTAAAGGGGGCTTTACACGCTGCGACATCGCTAATGCGGAGTCGTTGGGGTCACGGAATTTGTGACGCACATCCGGCCGCATTAGCGATGTTGCTGCGTGTGACACCGATGAGCGATTTTGCATCGTTGCAAAAACGTGCAAAATCGCTCATCGGTGACATGGGTCTCCATTCTCGATTATCGTTACTGCAGCAGTAACGATGTAGTTCGTCGCTCCTGCGGCAGCACACATCACTCTGTGTGACACCGCAGAAACGAGGAACCTCTCCTTACCTGCCTCCCAGCCGCTATGAGGAAGGAAGGAGGTGGGCGGGATGTTCCGGCCACTCATCTCCGCCCCTCCGCTGCTATTGGGCGGTCGCTCAGTGACGTCGCTGTGACGCCGCACGGACCGCCCCCTTAGAAAGGAGGCGGTTCGCCGGTCACAGCGACGTCGCCGGTCAGGTAAGTATGTGTGACGGGTCTGGTCGGTGTTGTGCGGCATGGGCAGCGATTTGCCCGTGTCGCGCAACAGATGGGGCGGGTACCCACACTAGCGATATCGGGACCGATATCGCAGTGTGTAAAGTAGCCTTTAGTCACATGACCAAGACTGTATCTGTGTCCCTACAACACACTTGAGACAAATGTGTGTGTGAGCCTGCATTGTGGGGTATATATAATATATTATAGAGCTGGGAAGGATCATTCTAAGCAGTGAGCTGTTCCAGTATTTGTAGGAAAATACCCAGTAGAAGCATCAAACACAGCACCAATACCTCCCATCAGTATCCCACCACAGTGCCATGTAACCCATGCCCTACACTCCCATCTACACCAATACTATACAGGCACAAACTAGTATATCTGACTAAAAGCCCCCAAAATATGAAGAACGGCCTATAGTTGAGTGTGGATATAAAATCTATGTGAGCAGAGCTAGAATAGAAATCACTGATCGCATTGAAGTCATTCTGACCATAAATCACCATGATATCAAGGTGAGGAGTTGTGTGTTACTGCTGGGAGGAAAGGGTTAACAGTGGAATATTAAAGTGCATTTCTGTGTGCAGTGTTACTAGTCAATGTAACAATTCAATATGAGCTGCTCTTGGTGCCGGGGGAGGGAGATGCTCTCCTGAGCAAGATAGATGGGGAATTAACATGATATCTATATAGTGTAAGGCAGGGGGTCTCAAACTCGGCTGGGTGTATGGGCCGCACAGAGGAAAAAAATAATTTGGGGGGCTGCATTCTTTGCAGGACAAAGTGACATTTTTATTGGTACCATATATATATATTTTTTTCACACACCTTTGGATGACTGATTTTCAACATTTTTCACTTGTTTATTATAACAAATGTGCACATTCTTTGGTTAAATCTAAAAAAAAAAAATTTGATGTTAAAAAAAAGTCATGCCTTATTTTGTTTTTTTTTTACATTTTATCCCTTTCTTTTAACTAATAGTGTTACAATTATGACGCTAGCGTTTTGTGAAGGGAATGCTTTGCCTACTTCCGTGACTATGGCCTTCCGGAACTGCTGCATTTTGGCTGACCTCTCCGCCTCGGGAATAAGAGACATAAAGTTCTCCTTGTAGCGTGGGTCTAACAGTGTTACCAACCAGTAATGATTGTCGGCCAAGATGTTCTTAACGCGAGGGTCACGAGACAGGCAGCTTACCACAAAGTCATCCATGTGCGCCAGACTCTTAACAGCCATCACTTCAGGATCCAGACCAACACGATGACTGAACATGCTGTCCTCCTCCTTCTCCTCCTCCTCCTCCTCCTCCTCATCATCTACCCTGTCCTCTGGCCAGCCACGCTGAACTGAGCATATGACTGGTATGCATGTCATATCCTCAATTTGGCCGGAGAGTTGCTCCATGTCTTCATCCTCCTCCTCGTCATAGTCCTCCACTGCACGTTGTGATGAGACGAGGCTGGGCTGTGTGTTATCACCCACACCCACTACTGTTTCTTGCTCCAACTCATCGTGTTCCGCCTGCAATGCATCATGTTTGGTTTTGAGCAGAGACCGTTTTAGAAGGCAGAGAAGCGGTATGGTGACGCTAATAATGGCGTCATCGCCGCTCACCATCTTGGTGGAGTCCTCAAAGTTTTGGAGGATGGTACATAGGTCGGACATCCATCTCCACTCCTCAGGTGTTATGTGTGGAGTTTGACCCATTTCCCGACGGCTTAGGTGATGCAGGTACTCAACAACTGCCCTCTTCTGCTCACATATCCTGATCAACATGTGCAGAGTTGAATTCCAACGCGTGGGGACATCACACACCAGTCTGTGAGCCGGAAGATGCAAACGACGCTGAAAGCCGGCAAGGCCGGCTGAAGCAGTAGGTGACTTTCGAAAATGTGCAGACAGGCAGCGAACTTTTACCAGCAGATCAGACAGCTCTGGGTATGACTTTAGAAACCGCTGAACCACGAGGTTGAGCACATGGGCCATGCATGGAACATGTGTCAGCTGGCCTCGCCTCAAAGCCGCCACCAGGTTCCGGCCATTGTCTTTAGGTTCAGAGGTGTGAGCCAGTGATCTGCATGCTGTTTTAGAGCTGTCCACACCTCTTCTGCATTGTGGGGTTTGTCACCTATGCAGATTAGCTGCAGCACAGTCTGTTGCCGCTTCGCCGAGGCAGTGCTGCAGTGCTTCCAGCTTGGGACTGGTGTGGAGGGTAAAGTGGATGAGGATGCGCAGGAGGAGGAGGAGGCTGAAGAGCATGACATTCCGGAGCTGTAGAGTGTGGGTGAAACCCTGACTGAGGTAGGGCCTGCAAACCTTGGTGTGGGAAGGACTTGTTCCGTTCCTCGCTCAAACTGGGTCCCAGCTGGGCTGGGCTGGGTCCCTACCCGGCTGTGTAGGGCGTTGTGGGGGGTTTGTCTATCTCCGTTTGAGGTGAGTTTGTTTAAGTTAGCCTTTTCTTTGGCGTTTTTTGGAGCCCTGCGGGTTGGGGAGTTGGTATCGCCCAGTAAGGCGTTCCCCGGGGGCTTGGATTGGGGTGACATTATGTCAGTGGAAAACGGAGTTGAATTTTGGATTAGGAAATCGAAAACTGATCAGAGCGGTGTGGGTAGACTAGTCCGTTTGGGGATGGTTGTGGCATCTGATATGTGCCCGTTCAAGTGTCTCGGGAATTTTCAACAGATCCGTCCGAAGGTGGATGGCCCCTTATTATGTCATGAGGATGGGTCCTTTTTTTCGAGATACCAATTTGTGAGTGTTTTTAGGGCATGTTTGAAGTCGTTGGGGTTAGATCCGAAGTCTTTCGGATTGGGGCAGCGACGGAGGCCTCTATATGCGGCCTACCGGAGGAGACAGTTAAGCAGATTGGTAGGTGGAAGTCGCAGCGCTTTAAGTCGTATGTACGTCCCCAGGTGGTTGTTGGCAATTGAGGGGAAAAGGGGGGGGTATTAGGGTAGCAATGGGGGGGGTGAGAGTGTGTGTTTTTTGTCAATTTGGTTTGGTGAGGCAATAAAATGGTGTCGTCTGTACATTTTGTATTGCAGAAGCACCCCCTCTTCCTTCCCTGGTCTGGATCCTTGGCCACTCTTATGTGTATTGGGGAGCCCGACGAGCGGACGCGAGATGGAACGGGAGACAGCTAGGTTTTGAGAAGGACCTGGCTCTCGTGCGATGGCTCGGTGTTCGGGGGTTAGGGTGGAACAGGGTGTTGCAGGAGGTGCATAGATACGCCCGGTTGGACAGACCTCCTGACATGTTAGTGTTGCATGCCGGGGGGAATGATTTGGGTGGGCGTCCTTTTCGAATCTTGATAAAGGACATCAAACATGATTTGTTACGGTTATGGGTGTCGTTTCCAGGTCTAACGATAGTCTGGTCGGAGATAGTAGCGAGAAAGAGTTGGCAGAAAGCGCGGTCAGTTGACAGGTTGAACAAGGCGTGGGCGAAGGTTAATAGGGCGATCTCGAAGTTTGTTAGTCGGAACGGGGGTATAGCAATACGGCATGTTGAGTTGGAAAGGACGAAAGAGGAATTTTGGTTGGCTGACGGGGTACACCTTAATGCGGTGGGAACTGACTTATGGGCTCTTGGCTTGCAGGGAGGTATTGAGAGGGCCCTTTGGTTGCGGGGGGTCTCAGGCACTTGAAGGGTTTCAAGGTGCCTTCGTTGTGGTGTTGTTTATTGGTGGGTCCTTGAAGTTGGTTTAAAATTGGTTCGGGGATTCATCCGGGTATGGATCCCCTCATTGGTAGAATTGATGGTCCCCTGGTGATTTTGGGGGGGAACCCCGACGGGGTATGTCGGGGCCCCTGGGGGTGTGGTTGGGGTTGACGGAGGATTAACCCTTACCATTTGGTGCTCCTGAGCCAGTGTGGGTAATGGCTGGGAGCAAGTTGAGGTTTTTTATTGCTCGGTTATGGGAATCACCAGGGTTTTGGTAGCTTCAAGGACCTTACCACATTGCAAATTTTATTGGTTATGTATTCTTGTTAATAAAATGGCTGCTATGGCCAAAATTATCCAAAGATAAATTTGTGTCTGTGTAATTACTTTTAAATAAGAAATGGGAATGGAAGTGTGGGGTATGAAAGGAAGACCGGAGTCAACAATTCCAGGGTCAAGCATGTTTATTTGCCTAAGCTTCGTTCCAGGGTAGAAAGGGTAAGAGTGCCTTTCAGAATTCGAAGTGGTCGGACTGTACGGGCCACCAAGAACTGCAGGAGAGCTTGAACATCTTCCCATGGATTTACGACATCCTCCCTCATCAGTTACGTAGGTAAGCAGGTTCTCAGCATTGCAGCCCATTTGTTATCTTAAGTTAGTTAAGCGGGGTTAACTAACCTGTCAGTTCAGCCTCAGGTCTAAAGCAGAGGCCTGGACTCCACTCCTTACTCCTCA
The DNA here is from genome assembly GCF_048569485.1 of Anomaloglossus baeobatrachus. Lineage (NCBI taxonomy): Eukaryota > Metazoa > Chordata > Amphibia > Anura > Aromobatidae > Anomaloglossus > Anomaloglossus baeobatrachus. Next base: position 1,084,835 of record NW_027442146.1, on the reverse strand, counting down.
CTCCACAACTCTCCTTAAAAACAACTGACTCCTTTTTCCTGCCCCGGGGTCTCCAGACCCCTAGGTGGGCGTTTCCTTCCGTCTGGTCCTGCCCACTGGTGTGCCTGTCTTTCCCTGGGGGAGGTGACTAGGGTTTTCTGGTTGGCTTTGTGTGACTTAGGTGAGGGAAGTTGTTATGCGGGGGCCTATGTGTGACTACCTGCAGTGTCAGGGCGTCACATATGTATGTGTGTATGTCTGCTAAAGGAATCCGCACCGTCATATTTACAAACACAAAATGTTGACTCTATGCACAGAAGAGAGTCATTCTATTTACATGATTTGTGTTTTTTTACCTTTTAAAACTATCATTAAATGTTAAGTTTTAGTTAGGGATTTATGCTTCTGTCTGTCTCTCTCCCAGTCTCTGTCATCTGTCTGTCTCTGTGTGTCTCTATCTCTATCCATGTCTGTCTGTCTCTCTATCTCTGTCTGTCTCTCTGTGTCTGTCTGTCTCTCTCTCTCTTTGTGGCTGTCTGTTTCTATGTCTGTCTGTCTCTTTTCCAGGCCTGTCTCTTTTCCAGGTCTGTCTCTTTTCCAGGTCTGTCTCTTTCCCTGTCTGTCTGTCTCTTCCCCTGTCTGTCTCTTCCCCTGTCTGTCTCTGTATTTCTTTGTCTGTCTCTGTCTTTCTCTTCCCCTGTCTGTCTCTTTCCCTGTCTCTCTCTGCCTGTCTCTCTTTGTCTCTCTCTGTCTGACTCATTCCCCGTTTGTCTCTTTCCCTGTCTATCTCTGTATTTCTTTGTCTGTCTCTATCTGTCTGTCTCTCTCTGTCTGTCTCTTCCCCTGTCTGTCTCTTTCCCTGTCGGTCTGCCTTTTCTCCTGCCTGTCTCTGTATGTTTGTCTCTGTCTGTTTCCCTATCTGCCTCTGTCTCTTTCTCTGTCTCTGTCTGTCTGCCTTTTTTCCCTGTCTATCTCTGTCTGTCTCTTTCCCTGTCTGCCTCTGTCTGTTTGTCTCTGTCTCTTTCCCTGTCTGTCTATGCCTATCTGTCTCTGTCTGTTTGTCTCTCAGTCTGTGTCTGTCTCTCTCTATCTGTCTCCCCACTGACATCATATTATCTCACACATAAGCTTCTTATACTATGAATGTCCTTTGTTCCTATAGCAACCAATCACAGCTGCTATTAATAACTTGCAGCTCCCACCTCCATTCAGTTTAATGGAGGCAGGTTTTTTGGAGAGTAACTGTAAAGCGCGGGGTTAAATATTCCTGTTAAAACATAGTCTACGACGTTCCCTGAGTCACATGAGGTGTCTGCAAAATTTTGTGTTTGTAAATATGACGGTGCGGATTCCTTTAGCAGACATACACACATACATATGTGACGCCCTGACACTGCAGGTAGTCACACATAGGCCCCCGCATAACAACTTCCCTCACCTAAGTCACACAAAGCCAACCAGAAAATCCTAGTCACCTCCCCCAGGGAAAGACAGGCACACCAGTGGGCAGGACCAGACGGAAGGAAACGCCCACCTAGGGGTCTGGAGACCCCGGGGCAGGAAAAAGGAGTCAGTTGTTTTTAAGGAGAGTTGTGGAGTGAGGAGTAAGGAGTGGAGTCCAGGCCTCTGCTTTAGACCTGAGGCTGAACTGACAGGTTAGTTAACCCCGCTTAACTAACTTAAGACAACAAATGGGCTGCAATGCTGAGAACCTGCTTACCTACGTAACTGATGAGGGAGGATGTCGCAAATCCATGGGAAGATGTTCAAGCTCTCCTGCAGTTCTTGGTGGTCCATACAGTCCGACCACTTCGAATTCTGAAAGGCACTCTTACCCTTTCTACCCTGGAACGAAGCTTACGCAAATAAACATGCTTGACCCTGGAATTGTTGACTCCGGTCTTCCTTTCATACCCCACACCTCCATTCCCATTTCTTATTTAAAAGTAATTACACAGACACAAATTTATCTTTGGATAATTTTGGCCATAGCAGCCATTTTATTAACAAGAATACATAACCAATAAAATTTGCAATGTGGTAAGGTCCTTGAAGCTACCAAAACCCTGGTGATTCCCATAACCGAGCAATAAAAAACCTCAACTTGCTCCCAGCCGTTACCCACACTGGCTCAGGAGCACCAAATGGTAAGGGTTAATCCTCCGTCAACCCCAACCACACCCCCAGGGGCCCCGACATACCCCGTCGGGGTTCCCCCCCAAAATCACCAGGGGACCATCAATTCTACCAATGAGGGGATCCATACCCGGATGAATCCCCGAACCAATTTTAAACCAACTTCAAGGACCCACCAATAAACAACACCACAACGAAGGCACCTTGAAACCCTTCAAGTGCCTGAGACCCCCCGCAACCAAAGGGCCCTCTCAATACCTCCCTGCAAGCCAAGAGCCCATAAGTCAGTTCCCACCGCATTAAGGTGTACCCCGTCAGCCAACCAAAATTCCTCTTCCGTCCTTTCCAACTCAACATGCCGTATTGCTATACCCCCGTTCCGACTAACAAACTTCGAGATCGCCCTATTAACCTTCGCCCGCGCCTTGTTCAACCTGTCAACTGACCGCGCTTTCTGCCAACTCTTTCTCGCTACTATCTCCGACCAGACTATCGTTAGACCTGGAAACGACACCCATAACCGTAACAAATCATGTTTGATGTCCTTTATCAAGATTCGAAAAGGACGCCCACCCAAATCATTCCCCCCGGCATGCAACACTAACATGTCAGGAGGTCTGTCCAACCGGGCGTATCTATGCACCTCCTGCAACACCCTGTTCCACCCTAACCCCCGAACACCGAGCCATCGCACGAGAGCCAGGTCCTTCTCAAAACCTAGCTGTCTCCCGTTCCATCTCGCGTCCGCTCGTCGGGCTCCCCAATACACATAAGAGTGGCCAAGGATCCAGACCAGGGAAGGAAGGGGGGGTGCTTCTGCAATACAAAATGTACAGACGACACCATTTTATTGCCTCACCAAACCAAATTGACAAAAAACACACACTCTCACCCCCCCCCCATTGCTACCCTAATACCCCCCCTTTTCCCCTCAATTGCCAACAACCACCTGGGGACGTACATACGACTTAAAGCGCTGCGACTTCCACCTACCAATCTGCTTAACTGTCTCCTCCGGTAGGCCGCATATAGAGGCCTCCGTCGCTGCCCCTATCCGAAAGACTTCGGATCTAACCCCAACGACTTCAAACATGCCCTAAAAACACTCACAAATTGGTATCTCGATAAAAAGGACCCATCCTCGTGACATAATAAGGGGCCATCCACCTTCGGACGGATCTGTTGAAAATTCCCGAGACACTTGAACGGGCACATATCAGATGCCACAACCATCCCCAAACGGACTAGTCTACCCACACCTCTCTGATCAGTTTTCGATTTCCTAATCCAAAATTCAACTCCGTTTTCCACTGACAATGTCACCCCAATCCAAGCCCCCGGGGAACGCCTTACTGGGCGATACCAACTCCCCAACCCGCAGGGCTCCAAAAAACGCCAAAGAAAAGGCTAACTTAAACAAACTCACCTCAAACGGAGATAGACAAACCCCCCACAACGCCCTACCCAGCCGGGTAGGGACCCAGCCCAGCCCAGCTGGGACCCAGTTTGAGCGAGGAACGGAACAAGTCCTTCCCACACCAAGGTTTGCAGGCCCTACCTCAGTCAGGGTTTCACCCACACTCTACAGCTCCGGAATGTCATGCTCTTCAGCCTCCTCCTCCTCCTGCGCATCCTCATCCACTTTACCCTCCACACCAGTCCCAAGCTGGAAGCACTGCAGCACTGCCTCGGCGAAGCGGCAACAGGCTGTGCTGCAGCTAATCTGCATAAGTGACAAATCCCACAATGCAGAAGAGGTGTGGACAGCTCTAAAACAGCATGCAGATCACTGGCTCACACCTCTGAACCTAAAGCCAGGAAAGGTTGTGTGTGACAATGGCCGGAACCTAGTGGCGGCTTTGAGGCGAGGCCAGCTGACACATGTTCCATGCATGGCCCATGTGCTCAACCTCGTGGTTCAGCGGTTTCTAAAGTCATACCCAGAGCTGTCTGATCTGCTGGTAAAAGTTCGCCGCCTGTCTGCACATTTTCGAAAGTCACCTACTGCTTCAGCCGGCCTTGCCGGCTTTCAGCGTCGTTTGCATCTTCCGGCTCACAGACTGGTGTGTGATGTCCCCACGCGTTGGAATTCAACTCTGCACATGTTGATCAGGATATGTGAGCAGAAGAGGGCAGTTGTTGAGTACCTGCATCACCTAAGCCGTCGGGAAATGGGTCAAACTCCACACATAACACCTGAGGAGTGGAGATGGATGTCCGACCTATGTACCATCCTCCAAAACTTTGAGGACTCCACCAAGATGGTGAGCGGCGATGACGCCATTATTAGCGTCACCATACCGCTTCTCTGCCTTCTAAAACGGTCTCTGCTCAAAACCAAACATGATGCATTGCAGGCGGAACACGATGAGTTGGAGCAAGAAACAGTAGTGGGTGTGGGTGATAACACATAGCCCAGCCTCGTCTCATCACAACGTGCAGTGGAGGACTATGACGAGGAGGAAGATGAAGACATGGAGCAACTCTCCGGCCAAATTGAGGATATGACATGCATACCAGTCATATGCTCAGTTCAGCGTGGCTGGCCAGAGGACAGGGTAGATGAGGAGGAGGAGAAGGAGGAGGACAGCATGTTCAGTCATCGTGTTGGTCTGGATACTGAAGTGATGGCTGTTAAGAGTCTGGCGCACATGGATGACTTTATGGTAAGCTGCCTGTCTCGTGACCCTCGCGTTAAGAACATCTTGGCCGACAATCATTACTGGTTGGTAACACTGTTAGACCCACGCTACAAGGAGAACTTTATGTCTCTTATTCCCGAGGCGGAGAGGTCAGCCAAAATGCAGCAGTTCCGGAAGGCCATAGTCACGGAAGTAGGCAAAGCATTCCCTTCACAAAACGCTAGCGTCATAATTGTAACACTATTAGTTAAAAGAAAGGGATAAAATGTAAAAAAAAACAAAATAAGGCATGACTTTTTTTTAACATCACATTTTTTTTTTAGATTTAACCAAAGAATGTGCACATTTGTTATAATAAACAAGTGAAAAATGTTGAAAATCAGTCATCCAAAGGTGTGTAAAAAAAATATATACATATATGGTACCAATAAAAATGTCACTTTGTCTTGCAAAGAATGCAGCCCCCCAAATTATTTTTTTCCTCTGTGCGGCCCATACACCCAGCCGAGTTTGAGACCCCCTGCCTTACACTATATAGATATTATGTTCATTCCCCATCTATCTTGCTCAGGAGAGCATCTCCCTCCCCCGGCACCAAGAGCAGCTCATACTGAATTGTTACATTGACTAGTAACACTGCACACAGAAATGCACCTTAATATTCCACTGTTAACCCTTTCCTCCCAGCAGTAACACACAACTCCTCACCTTGATATCATGGTGATTTATGGTCAGAATGACTTCAATGCGATCAGTGATTTCTATTCTAGCTCTGCTCACATAGATTTTATATCCACACTCAACTATAGGCCGTTCTTCATATTTTGGGGGCTTTTAGTCAGATATACTAGTTTGTGCCTGTATAGTATTGGTGTAGATGGGTGTGTAGGGCATGGGTTACATGGCACTGTGGTGGGATACTGATGGGAGGTATTGGTGCTGTGTTTGATGCTTCTACTGGGTATTTTCCTACAAATACTGGAACAGCTCACTGCTTAGAATGATCCTTCCCAGCTCTATAATATATTATATATACCCCACAATGCAGGCTCACACACACATTTGTCTCAAGTGTGTTGTAGGGACACAGATACAGTCTTGGTCATGTGACTAAAGGCTACTTTACACACTGCGATATCGGTCCCGATATCGCTAGTGTGGGTACCCGCCCCCATCTGTTGCGCGACACGGGTAAATCGCTGCCCATGCCGCACAACACCGACCAGACCCGTCACACATACTTACCTGCCCGGCGACGTCGCTGTGACCGGCGAACCGCCTCCTTTCTAAGGGGGCGGTCCGTGCGGCGTCACAGCGACGTCACTGAGCGACCGCCCAATAGCAGCGGAGGGGCGGAGATGAGTGGCCGGAACATCCCGCCCACCTCCTTCCTTCCTCATAGCGGCTGGGAGGCAGGTAAGGAGAGGTTCCTCGTTTCTGCGGTGTCACACAGAGTGATGTGTGCTGCCGCAGGAGCGACGAACTACATCGTTACTGCTGCAGTAACGATAATCGAGAATGGAGACCCATGTCACCGATGAGCGATTTTGCACGTTTTTGCAACGATGCAAAATCGCTCATCGGTGTCACACGCAGCAACATCGCTAATGCGGCCGGATGTGCGTCACAAATTCCGTGACCCCAACGACTCCGCATTAGCGATGTCGCAGCGTGTAAAGCCCCCTTTAGTGGGAGTGGTGTACAGGGTCTTAGCAGTAAAGAGTATTCCATATTTCTGCCAGATACCCACAGAGATATTGAAATCTGAAAAAAGAGACTTCTGCTCATTGAAGGTAAGAACTGCTCACATAGCGTTCAACTCCACAGCAAACGAGTGCTCTAGCACTGGCATCTCAGCAGGGATATTCCCCTACTACACATGTGTGTCTGGGTCGCTGTGACAGTTTACAGGACATAACTCAGGGCACCTAGACAGAAGGCAGAGGGACTACTTTCTATTTCTGGTGTAGAGCTTAGTACAATATATATATATATACTATTACATGTGACACATGTACCTTGTATTACCATTATTCGCTGTATATGAACCCCTTTTCTCCGGGCATTATTTGTCTATAGCATTTTTCACGAACCTGAGGCAACTGAGAACCCTTCAGTGAAGGAATTCCACTAACCCTCACAATACCAACCAGGGGCCTCCCTGCAGTAACTCAGGTAGTTGTACCCATTCTCTTTCCGCATTCTATGTGTTCTTCTTCTTTCTTCTTTTTTTTCTTTTTTCTTCTTTTTATTTCTATCATGTAGTTCAGGGGTTTATAGATATATGTCCTGCATCTCATATTTCCTTTAGTGGTGCTTCTTACCCATTCTCATATCATTTACCCTAGTATTTCATGATCCTGAGGCGACTGAGAACCCTTTAATAAAGGAATCCTTTTTCACCTGAATTGTCAAGTGATACTTACCAGTGACTATCACGTAATGTTACAGGTAGTTTCATTTTCTTCCTCTTCTTTCTCTCCTTTCTTCTTTGTCACACGGTCCATTGTGTTATAGCCCACGTGTCATGATAACACTTGTACCATCTTTTCATTTAGATTCCACCTACAATTATTTACCGATTCCAGTTCTGGAATAGGCTTTCATCATCTACTCACTAGAATTCTCAAGTGCATAAGGTACTGAGACATATACATGTTCACACCATTATAAAGAACAAAGTATAAACATTGAGGTTTTTCTCACACCCATGTTCCTGTGTTCTTTGATATGATATGTGTTCATTTCCTTCACTATATAGGATTGCAAGTTTTCCATTTGTACCTTAATGGCAATGACGCTATACAATTGAACACATATCATCCTGTTATCCATATAGGTGTGTATTTACCTGCTTGACTATTTTTGGTTGTTTGATCCAGAATGTTTCTCCAGATAGGTCATGTGGAAATTTTCTTTCCTCAGTACAAATGTTTTCACTATGGCTTTGGAAAAAATTTTTGTATGTGCCTCATGGTCATTTGACCCATTGTACTCTCAAGTAGCAATATATTGTACTGTTATGTTGTACTATGTACTAATTACGTGTTTATATGGTTTTGTAACCCTTTATGATCTTAGATAACTTTATCCTTGATAAAGACCTAAAAACAAGGTCGAAACGTTGGATGAATTATCCTTTTGCACAAATAAAGAATTTTCAGCATTCCAAGAGTTCTTTTCTTACGTTATTAATCACTATAGTGTGCCAGAGCTATTTCTTTTGAATTGACTCTTATTTTTTCTGAGCACCTGCTATATACACAGTGAGCCAGACATATTCAATTTTCATTCAGAAGGCAGAGGGAAGCCTTAGCAGCTGAGCATATATCTTTGCTTGTGAGCATTAGAACAGGCCGGCGATTACAGGGTAACATGAAAAATGTCCAGCTTGCATTATGACTAGAACATGACAATATCCTTTTAAGTACTAACCTATGATGCGTTCCTAAGCAGTTGATGTTATATGTTCTACATTTCATTTTCTGCATACTTTACAAGTAGTAGAATTTGCTTTGATATAGGCAACTGGATTTTCACAATGAAAAGGCAAAGGATAACGCCCGAAAAAGACGCCATACATTATGTCAGTGCCATCACTGACAAACCTGGATTGACCATGAAATACGGTATGGAGAGCTGTTGTCATCGTATTAGATAGATAAGAATGATTATATGTATTGTAGAAATGTCTCCTATCATGTTCCCTAATTTTTTATTATGTCCACATCCTGGTCCCCATCTTGGACATCATAACAAACGTGCACTTTTTTGTTTAATTTACACATTGGACCATAGGAAAAATGACACTACAGCTACAGAGGTGACCGTCTGATAGCCCAGCTCGACTATCCATCTCTACTGAAGACCCTTTCAGCTTTTTGAGAGTTGGGTGGAGGACATCATCTCTGAAAATAGGGTCCCACAGCTGCACCCCATCAGTGTGAGCAGGACTCTTAGGACTCTTAGAAGAGTCAATGCTCTGAGACCATGGGGGGCGCTTAGCCCCCTCTCTTCGTCACTGAGGATGATTTCATTTTTCAGGGATTAGAGAGGGTGGTCCTTGTGGTGGACTGCAGGTATGGAGAGCTGTTGTCATCGTATTAAATAGATAAGAATGATTATATGTATTGTAGAAATGTCTCCTATCATGTTCCCTAATTTTTTATTATGTCCACATCCTGGTCCCCATCTTGGACATCATAACAAACGTGCACTTTTTTGTTTAATTTACACATTGGACCATAGGAAAAATGACACTACAGCTACAGAGGTGACCGTCTGATAGCCCAGCTCGACTATCCATCTCTACTGAAGACCCTTTCAGCTATTTGAGAGTTGGGTGGAGAACATCATCTCTGAAAATAGGGTCCCACAGCTGCACCCCATCAGTGTGAGCAGGACTCTTAGGACTCTTAGAAGAGTCAATGCTCTGAGACCATGGGGGGCGCTTAGCCCCCTCTCTTCGTCACTGAGGATGATTTCACTTTTCAGGGAATAGAGAGGGTGGTCCTTGTGGTGGACTGCAGGTATGGAGAGCTGTTGTCATCGTATTAGATAGATAAGAATGATTATATGTATTGTAGAAATGTCTCCTATCATGTTCCCTATTTTTTTATTATGTCCACATCCTGGTCCCCATCTTGGACATCATAACAAACGTGCACTTTTTTGTTTAATTTACACATTGGACCATAGGAAAAATGACACTACAGCTACAGAGGTGACCGTCTGATAGCCCAGCTCGACTATCCATCTCTACTGAAGACCCTTTCAGCTTTTTGAGAGTTGGGTGGAGGACATCATCTCTGAAAATAGGGTCCCACAGCTGCACCCCATCAGTGTGAGCAGGAATCTTAGGACTCTTAGAAGAGTCAATGCTCTGAGACCATGGGGGGCGCTTAGCCCCCTCTCTTCGTCACTGAGGATGATTTCATTTTTCAGGGATTAGAGAGAGTGGTCCTTGTGGTGGACTGCAGGTATGGAGAGCTGTTGTGATCGTATTAGTAAGATAAGAATGATTATATGTATTGTAGAAATGTCTCCTATCATGTTCCCTAATTTTTTATTATGTCCACATCCTGGTCCCCATCTTGGACATCATAACAAACGTGCACTTTTTTGTTTAATTTAGACATTGGACCATAGGAAAAATGACACTACAGCTACAGAGGTGACCGTCTGATAGCCCAGCTCGACTATCCATCTCTACTGAAGACCCTTTCAGCTTTTTGAGAGTTGGGTGGAGGACATCATCTCTGAAAATAGGGTCCCACAGCTGCACCCCATCAGTGTAAGCAGGACTCTTAGGACTCTTAGAAGAGTCAATGCTCTAAAACCATGGGGGGCGCTTAGCCCCCTCTCTTCGTCCCTGAGGATGATTTCATTTTTCAGGGATTAGAGAGGGTGGTCCTTGTGGTGGACTGCAGGTATGGAGAGCTGTTGTCATCGTATTAGATAGATAAGAATGATTATATGTATTGTAGAAATGTCTCCTATCATGTTCCCTAATTTCTTATTATGTCCACATCCTGGTCCCCATCTTGGACATCATAACAAACGTGCACTTTTTTGTTTAATTTACACATTGAACCATAGGAAAAATGACACTACAGCTACAGAGGTGACCGTCTGATAGCCCAGCTCGACTATCCATCTCTACTGAAGACCCTTTCAGCTTTTTGAGAGTTGGGTGGAGGACATCATCTCTGAAAATAGGGTCCCACAGCTTCACCCCATCAGTGTGAGCAGGACTCTTAGGACTCTTAGAAGAGTCAATGCTCTGGTACCATGGGGGGCGCTTGGCCCCCTCTCTTCGTCACTGAGGATGATTTCATTTTTCAGGGATTAGAGAGGGTGGTCCTTGTGGTGGACTGCAGGTATGGAGAGCTGTTGTCATCGTATTAGATAGATAAGAATGATTATATGTATTGTAGAAATGTCTCCTATCATGTTCCCTAATTTTTTATTATGTCCACATCCTGGTCCCCATCTTGGACATCATAACAAACGTGCACTTTTTTGTTTAATTTACACATTGGACCATAGGAAAAATGACACTACAGCTACAGAGGTGACCGTCTGATAGCCCAGCTCGACTATCCATCTCTACTGAAGACCCTTTCAGCTTTTTGAGAGTTGGGTGGAGGACATCATCTCTGAAAATAGGGTCCCACAGCTGCACCCCATCAGTGTGAGCAGGACTCTTAGGACTCTTAGAAGAGTTAATGCTCTGAGACCATGGGGGCGCTTAGCCCCCTCTCTTCGTCACTGAGGATGATTTCATTTTTCAGGGATTAGAGAGGGTGGTCCTTGTGGTGGACTGCAGGTATGGAGAGCTGTTGTCATCGTATTAGATAGATAAGAATGATTATATGTATTGTAGAAATGTCTCCTATCATGTTCCCTAATTTTTTATTATGTCCACATCCTGGTCCCCATCTTGGACATCATAACAAACGTGCACTTTTTTGTTTAATTTACACATTGGACCATAGGGAAAATGACACTACAGCTACAGAGGTGACCGTCTGATAGCCCAGCTCGACTATCCATCTCTACTGAAGACCCTTTCAGCTTTTTGAGAGTTGGGTGGAGGACATCATCTCTGAAAATAGGGTCCCACAGCTGCACCCCATCAGTGTGAGCAGGACTCTTAGGACTCTTAGAAGAGTCAATGCTCTGAGACCATTGGGGGCACTTAGCCCCCTCTCTTCATCACTGAGGATGATTTCATTTTTCAGGGATTAGAGAGGGTGGTCCTTGTGGTGGACTGCAGATATGGAGAGCTGTTATCATCATATTAGATAGATAAGAATGATTATATGTATTGTAGAAATGTCTCCTATCATGTTCCCTAATTTTTTATTATGTCCACATCCTGGTCCCCATCTTGGACATCATAACAAACGTGCACTTTTTTGTTTAATTTACACATTGGACCATAGGAAAAATGACACTACAGCTACAGAGGTGACCGTCTGATAGCCCAGCTCGACTATCCATCTCTACTGAAGACCCTTTCAGCTTTTTGAGAGTTGGGTGGAGAACATCATCTCTGAAAATAGGGTCCCACAGCTGCACCCCATCAGTGTGAGCAGGACTCTTAGGACTCTTAGAAGAGTCAATGCTCTGAGACCATGGGGGGCGCTTAGCCCCCTCTCTTCGTCACTGAGGATGATTTCACTTTTCAGGGAATAGAGAGGGTGGTCCTTGTGGTGGACTGCAGGTATGGAGAGCTGTTGTCATCGTATTAGATAGATAAGAATGATTAGATGTATTGTAGAAATGTCTCCTATCATGTTCCCTATTTTTTTATTATGTCCACATCCTGGTCCCCATCTTGGAAATCATAACAAACGTGCACTTTTTTGTTTAATTTACACATTGGACCATAGGAAAAATGACACTACAGCTACAGAGGTGACCGTCTGATAGCCCAGCTCGACTATCCATCTCTACTGAAGACCCTTTCAGCTTTTTGAGAGTTGGGTGGAGGACATCATCTCTGAAAATAGGGTCCCACAGCTGCACCCCATCAGTGTGAGCAGGAATCTTAGGACTCTTAGAAGAGTCAATGCTCTGAGACCATGGGGGGCGCTTAGCCCCCTCTCTTCGTCACTGAGGATGATTTCATTTTTCAGGGATTAGAGAGAGTGGTCCTTGTGGTGGACTGCAGGTATGGAGAGCTGTTGTGATCGTATTAGATAGATAAGAATGATTATATGTATTGTAGAAATGTCTCCTATCATGTTCCCTAATTTTTTATTATGTCCACATCCTGATCCCCATCTTGAACATCATAACAAACGTGCACTTTTTTGTTTAATTTACACATTGGACCATAGGAAAAATGACACTACAGCTACAGAGGTGACCGTCTGATAGCCCAGCTCGACTATCCATCTCTACTGAAGACCCTTTCAGCTTTTTGAGAGTTGGGTGGAGGACATCATCTCTGAAAATAGGGTCCCACAGCTGCACCCCATCAGTGTAAGCAGGACTCTTAGGACTCTTAGAAGAGTCAATGCTCTAAAACCATGGGGGGCGCTTAGCCCCCTCTCTTCGTCCCTGAGGATGATTTCATTTTTCAGGGATTAGAGAGGGTGGTCCTTGTGGTGGACTGCAGGTATGGAGAGCTGTTGTCATCGTATTAGATAGATAAGAATGATTATATGTATTGTAGAAATGTCTCCTATCATGTTCCCTAATTTCTTATTATGTCCACATCCTGGTCCCCATCTTGGACATCATAACAAACGTGCACTTTTTTGTTTAATTTACACATTGGACCATAGGAAAAATGACACTACAGCTACAGAGGTGACCGTCTGATAGCCCAGCTCGACTATCCATCTCTACTGAAGACCCTTTCAGCTTTTTGAGAGTTGGGTGGAGGACATCATCTCTGAAAATAGGGTCCCACAGCTTCACCCCATCAATGTGAGCAGGACTCTTAGGACTCTTAGAAGAGTCAATGCTCTGGTACCATGGGGGGCGCTTGGCCCCCTCTCTTCGTCACTGAGGATGATTTCATTTTTCAGGGATTAGAGAGGGTGGTCCTTGTGGTGGACTGCAGGTATGGAGAGCTGTTGTCATCGTATTAGATAGATAAGAATGATTATATGTATTGTAGAAATGTCTCCTATCATGTTCCCTAATTTTTTATTATGTCCACATCCTGGTCCCCATCTTGGACATCATAACAAACGTGCACTTTTTTGTTTAATTTACACATTGGACCATAGGAAAAATGACACTACAGCTACAGAGGTGACCGTCTGATAGCCCAGCTCGACTATCCATCTCTACTGAAGACCCTTTCAGCTTTTTGAGAGTTGGGTGGAGGACATCATCTCTGAAAATAGGGTCCCACAGCTGCACCCCATCAGTGTGAGCAGGACTCTTAGGACTCTTAGAAGAGTTAATGCTCTGAGACCATGGGGGCGCTTAGCCCCCTCTCTTCGTCACTGAGGATGATTTCATTTTTCAGGGATTAGAGAGGGTGGTCCTTGTGGTGGACTGCAGGTATGGAGAGCTGTTGTCATCGTATTAGATAGATAAGAATGATTATATGTATTGTAGAAATGTCTCCTATCATGTTCCCTAATTTTTTATTATGTCCACATCCTGGTCCCCATCTTGGACATCATAACAAACGTGCACTTTTTTGTTTAATTTACACATTGGACCATAGGAAAAATGACACTACAGCTACAGAGGTGACCGTCTGATAGCCCAGCTCGACTATCCATCTCTACTGAAGACCCTTTCAGCATTTTGAGAGTTGGGTGGAGGACATCATCTCTGAAAATAGGGTCCCACAGCTGCACCCCATCAGTGTGAGCAGGACTCTTAGGACTCTTAGAAGAGTCAATGCTCTGAGACCATGGGGGGCGCTTGGCCCCCTCTCTTCGTCACTGAGGATGATTTCATTTTTCAGGGATTAGAGAGGGTGGTCCTTGTGGTGGACTGCAGGTATGGAGAGCTGTTGTCATCGTATTAGATAGATAAGAATGATTATATGTATTGTAGAAATGTCTCCTATCATGTTCCCTAATTTTTTATTATGTCCACATCCTGGTCCCCATCTTGGACATCATAACAAACGTGCACTTTTTTGTTTAATTTACACATTGGACCATAGGAAAAATGACACTACAGCTACAGAGGTGACCGTCTGATAGCCCAGCTCGACTATCCATCTCTACTGAAGACCCTTTCAGCTTTTTGAGAGTTGGGTGGAGGACATCATCTCTGAAAATAGGGTCCCACAGCTGCATCCCATCAGTGTGAGCAGGACTCTTAGGACTCTTAGAAGAGTTAATGCTCTGAGACCATGGGGGCGCTTAGCCCCCTCTCTTCGTCACTGAGGATGATTTCATTTTTCAGGGATTAGAGAGGGTGGTCCTTGTGGTGGACTGCAGGTATGGAGAGCTGTTGTCATCGTATTAGATAGATAAGAATGATTATATGTATTGTAGAAATGTCTCCTATCATGTTCCCTAATTTTTTATTATGTCCACATCCTGGTCCCCATCTTGGACATCATAACAAACGTGCACTTTTTTGTTTAATTTACACATTGGACCATAGGAAAAATGACACTACAGCTACAGAGGTGACCGTCTGATAGCCCAGCTCGACTATCCATCTCTACTGAAGATCCTTTCAGCTTTTTGAGAGTTGGGTGGAGGACATCATCTCTGAAAATAGGGTCCCACAGCTGCACTTCATCAGTGTGAGCAGGACTCTTAGGACTCTTAGAAGAGTCAATGCACTGAGACCATGGGGGGCGCTTAGCCCCCTCTCTTTGTCACTGAGGATGATTTCATTTTTCAGGGATTAGAGAGGGTGGTCCTTGTGGTGGACTGCAGGTATGGAGAGCTGTTGTCATCGTATTAAATAGATAAGAATGATTATATGTATTGTAGAAATGTCTCCTATCATGTTCCCTAATTTTTTATTATGTCCACATCCTGGTCCCCATCTTGGACATCATAACAAACGTGCACTTTTTTGTTTAATTTACACATTGGACCATAGGAAAAATGACACTACAGCTACAGAGGTGACCGTCTGATAGCCCAGCTCGACTATCCATCTCTACTGAAGACCCTTTCAGCTTTTTGAGAGTTGGGTGGAGAACATCATCTCTGAAAATAGGGTCCCACAGCTGCACCCCATCAGTGTGAGCAGGACTCTTAGGACTCTTAGAAGAGTCAATGCTCTGAGACCATGGGGGGCGCTTAGCCCCCTCTCTTCGTCACTGAGGATGATTTCACTTTTCAGGGAATAGAGAGGGTGGTCCTTGTGGTGGACTGCAGGTATGGAGAGCTGTTGTCATCGTATTAGATAGATAAGAATGATTTTATGTATTGTAGAAATGTCTCCTATCATGTTCCCTATTTTTTTATTATGTCCACATCCTGGTCCCTATCGTGGAAATCATAACAAACGTGCACTTTTTTGTTTAATTTACACATTGGACCATAGGAAAAATGACACTACAGCTACAGAGGTGACCGTCTGGTAGCCCAGCTCGACTATCCATCTCTACTGAAGACCCTTTCAGCTTTTTGAGAGTTGGGTGGAGGACATCATCTCTGAAAATAGGGTCCCACAGCTGCACCCCATCAGTGTGAGCAGGACTCTTAGGACTCTTAGAAGAGTCAATGTTTTGAGACCATGGGGGGCGCTTAACCCCCTCTCTTCGTCACTGAGGATGATTTCATTTTTCAGGGATTAGAGAGAGTGGTCCTTGTGGTGGACTGCAGGTATGGAGAGCTGTTGTGATCGTATTAGATAGATAAGAATGATTATATGTATTGTAGAAATGTCTCCTATCATGTTCCCTAATTTTTTATTATGTCCACATCCTGGTCCCCATCTTGGACATCATAACAAACGTGCACTTTTTTGTTTAATTTACACATTGGACCATAGGAAAAATGACACTACAGCTACAGAGGTGACCGTCTGATAGCCCAGCTCGACTATCCATCTCTACTGAAGACCCTTTCAGCTTTTTGAGAGTTGGGTGGAGGACATCATCTCTTAAAATAGGGTCCCACAGCTGCACCCCATCAGTGTAAGCAGGACTCTTAGGACTCTTAGAAGAGTCAATGCTCTAAAACCATGGGGGGCGCTTAGCCCCCTCTCTTCGTCCCTGAGGATGATTTCATTTTTCAGGGATTAGAGAGGGTGGTCCTTGTGGTGGACTGCAGGTATGGAGAGCTGTTGTCATCGTATTAGATAGATAAGAATGATTATATGTATTGTAGACATGTCTCCTATCATGTTCCCTAATTTTTTATTATGTCCACATCCTGGTCCCCATCTTGGACATCATAACAAACGTGCACTTTTTTGTTTAATTTACACATTGGACCATAGGAAAAATGACACTACAGCTACAGAGGTGACTGTCTGATAGCCCAGCTCGACTATCCATCTCTACTGAAGACCCTTTCAGCTTTTTGAGAGTTGGGTGGAGGACATCATCTCTGAAAATAGGGTCCCACAGCTGCACCCCATCAGTGTGAGCAGGACTCTTAGGACTCTTAGAAGAGTTAATGCTCTGAGACCATGGGGGCGCTTAGCCCCCTCTCTTCGTCACTGAGGATGATTTCATTTTTCAGGGATTAGAGAGGGTGGTCCTTGTGGTGGACTGCAGGTATGGAGAGCTGTTGTCATCGTATTAGATAGATAAGAATGATTATATGTATTGTAGAAATGTCTCCTATCATGTTCCCTAATTTTTTATTATGTCCACATCCTGGTCCCCATCTTGGACATCATAACAAACGTGCACTTTTTTGTTTAATTTACACATTGGACCATAGGAAAAATGACACTACAGCTACAGAGGTGACCGTCTGATAGCCCAGCTCGACTATCCATCTCTACTGAAGACCCTGTCAGCTTTTTGAGAGTTGGGTGGAGGACATCATCTCTTAAAATAGGGTCCCACAGCTGCACCCCATCAGTGTAAGCAGGACTCTTAGGACTCTTAGAAGAGTCAATGCTCTAAAACCATGGGGGGCGCTTAGCCCCCTCTCTTCGTCCCTGAGGATGATTTCATTTTTCAGGGATTAGAGAGGGTGGTCCTTGTGGTGGACTGCAGGTATGGAGAGCTGTTGTCATGGTATTAGATAGATAAGAATGATTATATGTATTGTAGAAATGTCTCCTATCATGTTCCCTAATTTTTTATTATGTCCACATCCTGGTCCCCATCTTGGACATCATAACAAACGTGCACTTTTTTGTTTAATTTACACATTGGACCATAGGAAAAATGACACTACAGCTACAGAGGTGACCGTCTGATAGCCCAGCTCGACTATCCATCTCTACTGAAGACCCTTTCAGCTTTTTGAGAGTTGGGTGGAGGACATCATCTCTGAAAATAGGGTCCCACAGCTGCACCCCATCAGTGTGAGCAGGACTCTTAGGACTCTTAGAAGAGTTAATGCTCTGAGACCATGGGGGCGCTTAGCCCCCTCTCTTCGTCACTGAGGATGATTTCATTTTTCAGGGATTAGAGAGAGTGGTCCTTGTGGTGGACTGCAGGTATTTAGAGCTGTTGTCATCGTATTAGATAGATAAGAATGATTATATGTATTGTAGAAATGTCTCCTATCATGTTCCCTAATTTTTTATTATGTCCACATCCTGGTCCCCATCTTGGACATCATAACAAACGTGCACTTTTTTGTTTAATTTACACATTGGACCATAGGAAAAATGACACTACAGCTACAGAGGTGACCGTCTGATAGCCCAGCTCGACTATCCATCTCTACTGAAGACCCTTTCAGCTTTTTGAGAGTTGGGTGGAGGACATCATCTCTGAAAGTAGGGTCCCACAGCTGCACCCCATCAGTGTGAGCAGGACTCTTAGGACTCTTAGAAGAGTTAATGCTCTGAGACCATGGGGGCGCTTAGCCCCCTCTCTTCGTCACTGAGGATGATTTCATTTTTCAGGGATTAGAGAGGGTGGTCCTTGTGGTGGACTGCAGGTATGGAGAGCTGTTGTCATCGTATTAGATAGATAAGAATGATTATATGTATTGTAGAAATGTCTCCTATCATGTTCCCTAATTTTTTATTATGTCCACATCCTGGTCCCCATCTTGGACATCATAACAAACGTGCACTTTTTTGTTTAATTTACACATTGGACCATAGGAAAAATGACACTACAGCTACAGAGGTGACCGTCTGATAGCCCAGCTCGACTATCCATCTCTACTGAAGACCCTTTCAGCTTTTTGAGAGTTGGGTGGAGGACATCATCTCTTAAAAAAGGGTCCCACAGCTGCACCCCATCAGTGTAAGCAGGACTCTTAGGACTCTTAGAAGAGTCAATGCTCTAAAACCATGGGGGGCGCTTAGCCCCCTCTCTTCGTCCCTGAGGATGATTTCATTTTTCAGGGATTAGAGAGGGTGGTCCTTGTGGTGGACTGCAGGTATGGAGAGCTGTTGTCATCGTATTAGATAGATAAGAATGATTATATGTATTGTAGAAATATCTCCTATCATGTTCCCTAATTTTTTATTATGTCCACATCCTGGTCCCCATCTTGGACATCATAACAAACGTGCACTTTTTTGTTTAATTTACACATTGGACCATAGGAAAAATGACACTACAGCTACAGAGGTGACCGTCTGATAGCCCAGCTCGACTATCCATCTCTACTGAAGACCCTTTCAGCTTTTTGAGAGTTGGGTGGAGGACATCATCTCTGAAAATAGGGTCCCACAGCTGCACCCCATCAGTGTGAGCAGGACTCTTAGGACTCTTAGAAGAGTCAATGCTCTGAGACCATTGGGGGCACTTAGCCCCCTCTCTTCATCACTGAGGATGATTTCATTTTTCAGGGATTAGAGAGGGTGGTCCTTGTGGTGGACTGCAGATATGGAGAGCTGTTATCATCGTATTAGATAGATAAGAATGATTATATGTATTGTAGAAATGTCTCCTATCATGTTCCCTAATTTTTTATTATGTCCACATCCTGGTCCCCATCTTGGACATCATAACAAACGTGCACTTTTTTGTTTAATTTACACATTGGACCATAGGAAAAATGACACTACAGCTACAGAGGTGACCGTCTGATAGCCCAGCTCGACTATCCATCTCTACTGAAGACCCTTTCAGCTTTTTGAGAGTAGGGTGGAGAACATCATCTCTGAAAATAGGGTCCCACAGCTGCACCCCATCAGTGTGAGCAGGACTCTTAGGACTCTTAGAAGAGTCAATGCTCTGAGACCATGGGGGGCGCTTAGCCCCCTCTCTTCGTCACTGAGGATGATTTCACTTTTCAGGGAATAGAGAGGGTGGTCCTTGTGGTGGACTGCAGGTATGGAAAGCTGTTGTCATCGTATTAGATAGATAAGAATGATTATATGTATTGTAGAAATGTCTCCTATCATGTTCCCTATTTTTTTATTATGTCCACATCCTGGTCCCCATCTTGGAAATCATAACAAACGTGCACTTTTTTGTTTAATTTACACATTGGACCATAGGAAAAATGACACTACAGCTACAGAGGTGACCGTCTGATAGCCCAGCTCGACTATCCATCTCTACTGAAGACCCTTTCAGCTTTTTGAGAGTTGGGTGGAGGACATCATCTCTGAAAATAGGGTCCCACAGCTGCACCCCATCAGTGTGAGCAGGAATCCTAGGACTCTTAGAAGAGTCAATGCTCTGAGACCATGGGGGGCGCTTAGCCCCCTCTCTTCGTCACTGAGGATGATTTCATTTTTCAGGGATTAGAGAGAGTGGTCCTTGTGGTGGACTGCAGGTATGGAGAGCTGTTGTGATCGTATTAGATAGATAAGAATGATTATATGTATTGTAGAAATGTCTCCTATCATGTTCCCTAATTTTTTATTATGTCCACATCCTGGTCCCCATCTTGGACATCATAACAAACGTGCACTTTTTTGTTTAATTTACACATTGGACCATAGGAAAAATGACACTACAGCTACAGAGGTGACCGTCTGATAGCCCAGCTCGACTATCCATCTCTACTGAAGACCCTTTCAGCTTTTTGAGAGTTGGGTGGAGGACATCATCTCTGAAAATAGGGTCCCACAGCTGCACCCCATCAGTGTGAGCAGGACTCTTAGGACTCTTAGAAGAGTCAATGCTCTGAGACCATTGGGGGCACTTAGCCCCCTCTCTTCATCACTGAGGATGATTTCATTTTTCAGGGATTAGAGAGGGTGGTCCTTGTGGTGGACTGCAGATATGGAGAGCTGTTATCATCGTATTAGATAGATAAGAATGATTATATGTATTGTAGAAATGTCTCCTATCATGTTCCCTAATTTTTTATTATGTCCACATCCTGGTCCCCATCTTGGACATCATAACAAACGTGCACTTTTTTGTTTAATTTACACATTGGACCATAGGAAAAATGACACTACAGCTACAGAGGTGACCGTCTGATAGCCCAGCTCGACTATCCATCTCTACTGAAGACCCTTTCAGCTTTTTGAGAGTTGGGTGGAGGACATCATCTCTGAAAATAGGGTCCCACAGCTGCACCCCATCAGTGTGAGCAGGACTCTTAGGACTCTTAGAAGAGTCAATGCTCTGAGACCATGGGGGGCGCTTAGCCCCCTCTCTTCGTCACTGAGGATGATTTCATTTTTCAGGGATTAGAGAGGGTGGTCCTTGTGGTGGACTGCAGGTATGGAGAGCTGTTGTCATCGTATTAGATAGATAAGAATGAATATATGTATTGTAGAAATGTCTCCTATCATGTTCCCTAATTTTTTATTATGTCCACATCCTGGTCCCCATCTTGGACATCATAACAAACGTGCACTTTTTTGTTTAATTTACACATTGGACCATAGGAAAAATGACACTACAGCTACAGAGGTGACCGTCTGATAGCCCAGCTCGACTATCCATCTCTACTGAAGACCCTTTCAGCTTTTTGAGAGTTGGGTAGAGAACATCATCTCTGAAAATAGGGTCCCACAGCTGCACCCCATCAGTGTGAGCAGGACTCTTAGGACTCTTAGAAGAGTCAATGCTCTGAGACCATGGAGGGCGCTTAGCCCCCTCTCTTCGTCACTGAGGATGATTTCACTTTTCAGGGATTAGAGAGAGTGGTCCTTGTGGTGGACTGCAGGTATGGAGAGCTGTTGTGATCGTATTAGATAGATAAGAATGATTATATGTATTGTAGAAATGTCTCCTATCATGTTCCCTAATTTTTTATTATGTCCACATCCTGGTCCCCATCTTGAACATCATAACAAACGTGCACTTTTTTGTTTAATTTACACATTGGACCATAGGAAAAATGACACTACAGCTACAGAGGTGACCGTCTGATAGCCCAGCTCGACTATCCATCTCTACTGAAGACCCTTTCAGCTTTTTGAGAGTTGGGTGGAGGACATCATCTCTGAAAATAGGGTCCCACAGCTGCACCCCATCAGTGTAAGCAGGACTCTTAGGACTCTTAGAAGAGTCAATGCTCTAAAACCATGGGGGCGCTTAGCCCCCTCTCTTCGTCCCTGAGGATGATTTCATTTTTCAGGGATTAGAGAGGGTGGTCCTTGTGGTGGACTGCAGGTATGGAGAGCTGTTGTCATCGTATTAGATAGATAAGAATGATTATATGTATTGTAGAAATGTCTCCTATCATGTTCCCTAATTTCTTATTATGTCCACATCCTGGTCCCCATCTTGGACATCATAACAAACGTGCACTTTTTTGTTTAATTTACACATTGGACCATAGGAAAAATGACACTACAGCTACAGAGGTGACCGTCTGATAGCCCAGCTCGACTATCCATCTCTACTGAAGACCCTTTCAGCTTTTTGAGAGTTGGGTGGAGGACATCATCTCTGAAAATAGGGTCCCACAGCTTCACCCCATCAGTGTGAGCAGGACTCTTAGGACTCTTAGAAGAGTCAATGCTCTGGTACCATGGGGGGCGCTTGGCCCCCTCTCTTCGTCACTGAGGATGATTTCATTTTTCAGGGATTAGAGAGGGTGGTCCTTGTGGTGGACTGCAGGTATGGAGAGCTGTTGTCATCGTATTAGATAGATAAGAATGATTATATGTATTGTAGAAATGTCTCCTATCATGTTCCCTAATTTTTTATTATGTCCACATCCTGGTCCCCATCTTGGACATCATAACAAACGTGCACTTTTTTGTTTAATTTTACACATTGGACCATAGGAAAAATGACACTACAGCTACAGAGGTGACCGTCTGATAGCCCAGCTCGACTATCCATCTCTACTGAAGACCCTTTCAGCTTTTTAAGAGTTGGGTGGAGGACATCATCTCTGAAAATAGGGTCCCACAGCTGCACCCCATCAGTGTGAGCAGGACTCTTAGGACTCTTAGAAGAGTCAATGCTCTGAGACCATTGGGGGCACTTAGCCCCCTCTCTTCGTCACTGAGGATGATTTCATTTTTCAGGGATTAGAGAGGGTGGTCCTTGTGGTGGACTGCAGGTATGGAGAGCTGTTATCATCGTATTAGATAGATAAGAATGATTATATGTATTGTAGAAATGTCTCCTATCATGTTCCCTAATTTTTTATTATGTCCACATCCTGGTCCCCATCTTGGACATCATAACAAACGTGCACTTTTTTGTTTAATTTACACATTGGACCATAGGAAAAATGACACTACAGCTACAGAGGTGACCGTCTGATAGCCCAGCTCGACAATCCATCTCTACTGAAGACCCTTTCAGCTTTTTGAGAGTTGGGTGGAGGACATCATCTCTGAAAATAGGGTCCCACAGCTGCACCCCATCAGTGTGAGCAGGACTCTTAGGACTCTTAGAAGAGTCAATGCTCTGAGACCATGGAGGGAGCTTAGCCCCCTCTCTTCGTCAATGAGGATGATTTCACTTTTCAGGGATTAGAGAGAGTGGTCCTTGTGGTGGACTGCAGGTATGGAGAGCTGTTGTGATCGTATTAGATAGATAAGAATGATTATATGTATTGTAGAAATGTCTCCTATCATGTTCCCTAATTTTTTATTATGTCCACATCCTGGTCCCCATCTTGAACATCATAACAAACGTGCACTTTTTTGTTTAATTTACACATTGGACCATAGGAAAAATGACACTACAGCTACAGAGGTGACCGTCTGATAGCCCAGCTCGACTATCCATCTCTACTGAAGACCCTTTCAGCTTTTTGAGAGTTGGGTGGAGGACATCATCTCTGAAAATAGGGTCCCACAGCTGCACCCCATCAGTGTGAGCAGGACTCTTAGGACTCTTAGAAGAGTTAATGCTCTGAGACCATGGGGGCGCTTAGCCCCCTCTCTTCGTCACTGAGGATGATTTCATTTTTCAGGGATTAGAGAGGGTGGTCCTTGTGGTGGACTGCAGGTATGGAGAGCTGTTGTCATCGTATTAGATAGATAAGAATGATTATATGTATTGTAGAAATGTCTCCTATCATGTTCCCTAATTTTTTATTATGTCCACATCCTGGTCCCCATCTTGGACATCATAACAAACGTGCACTTTTTTGTTTAATTTACACATTGGACCATAGGAAAAATGACACTACAGCTACAGAGGTGACCGTCTGATAGCCCAGCTCGACTATCCATCTCTACTGAAGACCCTTTCAGCTTTTTGAGAGTTGGGTGGAGGACATCATCTCTGAAAATAGGGTCCCACAGCTGCACCCCATCAGTGTGAGCAGGACTCTTAGGACTCTTAGAAGAGTCAATGCTCTGAGACCATTGGGGGCACTTAGCCCCCTCTCTTCATCACTGAGGATGATTTCATTTTTCAGGGATTAGAGAGGGTGGTCCTTGTGGTGGACTGCAGATATGGAGAGCTGTTATCATCGTATTAGATAGATAAGAATGATTATATGTATTGTAGAAATGTCTCCTATCATGTTCCCTAATTTTTTATTATGTCCACATCCTGGTCCCCATCTTGGACATCATAACAAACGTGCACTTTTTTGTTTAATTTACACATTGGACCATAGGAAAAATGACACTACAGCTACAGAGGTGACCGTCTGATAGCCCAGCTCGACTATCCATCTCTACTGAAGACCCTTTCAGCTTTTTGAGAGTTGGGTGGAGGACATCATCTCTGAAAATAGGGTCCCACAGCTGCACCCCATCAGTGTGAGCAGGACTCTTAGGACTCTTAGAAGAGTCAATGCTCTGAGACCATGGGGGGCGCTTAGCCCCCTCTCTTCGTCACTGAGGATGATTTCATTTTTCAGGGATTAGAGAGGGTGGTCCTTGTGGTGGACTGCAGGTATGGAGAGCTGTTGTCATCGTATTAGATAGATAAGAATGATTATATGTATTGTAGAAATGTCTCCTATCATGTTCCCTAATTTTTTATTATGTCCACATCCTGGTCCCCATCTTGGACATCATAACAAACGTGCACTTTTTTGTTTAATTTTACACATTGGACCATAGGAAAAATGACACTACAGCTACAGAGGTGACCGTCTGATAGCCCAGCTCGACTATCCATCTCTACTGAAGACCCTTTCAGCTTTTTAAGAGTTGGGTGGAGGACATCATCTCTGAAAATAGGGTCCCACAGCTGCACCCCATCAGTGTGAGCAGGACTCTTAGGACTCTTAGAAGAGTCAATGCTCTGAGACCATTGGGGGCACTTAGCCCCCTCTCTTCGTCACTGAGGATGATTTCATTTTTCAGGGATTAGAGAGGGTGGTCCTTGTGGTGGACTGCAGGTATGGAGAGCTGTTATCATCGTATTAGATAGATAAGAATGATTATATGTATTGTAGAAATGTCTCCTATCATGTTCCCTAATTTTTTATTATGTCCACATCCTGGTCCCCATCTTGGACATCATAACAAACGTGCACTTTTTTGTTTAATTTACACATTGGACCATAGGAAAAATGACACTACAGCTACAGAGGTGACCGTCTGATAGCCCAGCTCGACAATCCATCTCTACTGAAGACCCTTTCAGCTTTTTGAGAGTTGGGTGGAGGACATCATCTCTGAAAATAGGGTCCCACAGCTGCACCCCATCAGTGTGAGCAGGACTCTTAGGACTCTTAGAAGAGTCAATGCTCTGAGACCATGGGGGGCGCTTAGCCCCCTCTCTTCGTCACTGAGGATGATTTCATTTTTCAGGGATTAGAGAGGGTGGTCCTTGTGGTGGACTGCAGGTATGGAGAGCTGTTGTCATCGTATTAGATAGATAAGAATGATTATATGTATTGTAGAAATGTCTCCTATCATGTTCCCTAATTTTTTATTATGTCCACATCCTGGTCCCCATCTTGGACATCATAACAAACGTGCACTTTTTTGTTTAATTTACACATTGGACCATAGGAAAAATGACACTACAGCTACAGAGGTGACCGTCTGATAGCCCAGCTCGACTATCCATCTCTACTGAAGACCCTTTCAGCTTTTTGAGAGTTGGGTAGAGAACATCATCTCTGAAAATAGGGTCCCACAGCTGCACCCCATCAGTGTGAGCAGGACTCTTAGGACTCTTAGAAGAGTCAATGCTCTGAGACCATGGAGGGCGCTTAGCCCCCTCTCCGTCAATGAGGATGATTTCACTTTTCAGGGATTAGAGAGAGTGGTCCTTGTGGTGGACTGCAGGTATGGAGAGCAGTTGTGATCGTATTAGATAGATAAGAATGATTATATGTATTGTAGAAATGTCTCCTATCATGTTCCCTAATTTTTTATTATGTCCACATCCTGGTCCCCATCTTGAACATCATAACAAACGTGCACTTTTTTGTTTAATTTACACATTGGACCATAGGAAAAATGACACTACAGCTACAGAGGTGACCGTCTGATAGCCCAGCTCGACTATCCATCTCTACTGAAGACCCTTTCAGCTTTTTGAGAGTTGGGTGGAGGACATCATCTCTGAAAATAGGGTCCCACAGCTGCACCCCATCAGTGTGAGCAGGACTCTTAGGACTCTTAGAAGAGTTAATGCTCTGAGACCATGGGGGCGCTTAGCCCCCTCTCTTCGTCACTGAGGATGATTTCATTTTTCAGGGATTAGAGAGGGTGGTCCTTGTGGTGGACTGCAGGTATGGAGAGCTGTTGTCATCGTATTAGATAGATAAGAATGATTATATGTATTGTAGAAATGTCTCCTATCATGTTCCCTAATTTTTTATTATGTCCACATCCTGGTCCCCATCTTGGACATCATAACAAACGTGCACTTTTTTGTTTAATTTACACATTGGACCATAGGAAAAATGACACTACAGCTACAGAGGTGACCGTCTGATAGCCCAGCTCGACTATCCATCTCTACTGAAGACCCTTTCAGCTTTTTGAGAGTTGGGTGGAGGACATCATCTCTGAAAATAGGGTCCCACAGCTGCACCCCATCAGTGTGAGCAGGACTCTTAGGACTCTTAGAAGAGTCAATGCTCTGAGACCATTGGGGGCACTTAGCCCCCTCTCTTCATCACTGAGGATGATTTCATTTTTCAGGGATTAGAGAGGGTGGTCCTTGTGGTGGACTGCAGATATGGAGAGCTGTTATCATCGTATTAGATAGATAAGAATGATTATATGTATTGTAGAAATGTCTCCTATCATGTTCCCTAATTTTTTATTATGTCCACATCCTGGTCCCCATCTTGGACATCATAACAAACGTGCACTTTTTTGTTTAATTTACACATTGGACCATAGGAAAAATGACACTACAGCTACAGAGGTGACCGTCTGATAGCCCAGCTCGACTATCCATCTCTACTGAAGACCCTTTCAGCTTTTTGAGAGTTGGGTGGAGGACATCATCTCTGAAAATAGGGTCCCACAGCTGCACCCCATCAGTGTGAGCAGGACTCTTAGGACTCTTAGAAGAGTCAATGCTCTGAGACCATGGGGGGCGCTTAGCCCCCTCTCTTCGTCACTGAGGATGATTTCATTTTTCAGGGATTAGAGAGGGTGGTCCTTGTGGTGGACTGCAGGTATGGAGAGCTGTTGTCATCGTATTAAATAGATAAGAATGATTATATGTATTGTAGAAATGTCTCCTATCATGTTCCCTAATTTTTTATTATGTCCACATCCTGGTCCCCATCTTGGACATCATAACAAACGTGCACTTTTTTGTTTAATTTACACATTGGACCATAGGAAAAATGACACTACAGCTACAGAGGTGACCGTCTGATAGCCCAGCTCGACTATCCATCTCTACTGAAGACCCTTTCAGCTTTTTGAGAGTTGGGTGGAGAACATCATCTCTGAAAATAGGGTCCCACAGCTGCACCCCATCAGTGTGAGCAGGACTCTTAGGACTCTTAGAAGAGTCAATGCTCTGAGACCATGGGGGGCGCTTAGCCCCCTCTCTTCGTCACTGAGGATGATTTCACTTTTCAGGGAATAGAGAGGGTGGTCCTTGTGGTGGACTGCAGGTATGGAGAGCTGTTGTCATCGTATTACATAGATAAGAATGATTATATGTATTGTAGAAATGTCTCCTATCATGTTCCCTATTTTTTTATTATGTCCACATCCTGGTCCCCATCTTGGAAATCATAACAAACGTGCACTTTTTTGTTTAATTTACACATTGGACCATAGGAAAAATGACACTACAGCTACAGAGGTGACCGTCTGATAGCCCAGCTCGACTATCCATCTCTACTGAAGACCCTTTCAGCTTTTTGAGAGTTGGGTGGAGGACATCATCTCTGAAAATAGGGTCCCACAGCTGCACCCCATCAGTGTGAGCAGGAATCTTAGGACTCTTAGAAGAGTCAATGCTCTGAGACCATGGGGGGCGCTTAGCCCCCTCTCTTCGTCACTGAGGATGATTTCATTTTTCAGGGATTAGAGAGAGTGGTCCTTGTGGTGGACTGCAGGTATGGAGAGCTGTTGTGATCGTATTAGATAGATAAGAATGATTATATGTATTGTAGAAATGTCTCCTATCATGTTCCCTAATTTTTTATTATGTCCACATCCTGGTCCCTATCTTGAACATCATAACAAACGTGCACTTTTTTGTTTAATTTACACATTGGACCATAGGAAAAATGACACTACAGCTACAGAGGTGACCGTCTGATAGCCCAGCTCGACTATCCATCTCTACTGAAGACCCTTTCAGCTTTTTGAGAGTTGGGTGGAGGACATCATCTCTGAAAATAGGGTCCCACAGCTGCACCCCATCAGTGTAAGCAGGACTCTTAGGACTATTAGAAGAGTCAATGCTCTAAAACCATGGGGGGCGCTTAGCCCCCTCTCTTCGTCCCTGAGGATGATTTCATTTTTCAGGGATTAGAGAGGGTGGTCCATGTGGTGGACTGCAGGTATGGAGAGCTGTTGTCATCGTATTAGATAGATAAGAATGATTATATGTATTGTAGAAATGTCTCCTATCATGTTCCCTAATTTCTTATTATGTCCACATCCTGGTCCCCATCTTGGACATCATAACAAACGTGCACTTTTTTGTTTAATTTACACATTGGACCATAGGAAAAATGACACTACAGCTACAGAGGTGACCGTCTGATAGCCCAGCTCGACTATCCATCTCTACTGAAGACCCTTTCAGCTTTTTGAGAGTTGGGTGGAGGACATCATCTCTGAAAATAGGGTCCCACAGCTTCACCCCATCAGTGTGAGCAGGACTCTTAGGACTCTTAGAAGAGTGAATGCTCTGGTACCATGGGGGGCGCTTGGCCCCCTCTCTTCGTCACTGAGGATGATTTCATTTTTCAGGGATTAGAGAGGGTGGTCCTTGTGCTGGACTGCAGGTATGGAGAGCTGTTGTCATCGTATTAGATAGATAAGAATGATTATATGTATTGTAGAAATGTCTCCTATCATGTTCCCTAATTTTTTATTATGTCCACATCCTGGTCCCCATCTTGGACATCATAACAAACGTGCACTTTTTTGTTTAATTTACACATTGGGCCATAGGAAAAATGACACTACAGCTACAGAGGTGACCGTCTGATAGCCCAGCTCGACTATCCATCTCTACTGAAGACCCTTTCAGCTTTTTGAGAGTTGGGTGGAGGACATCATCTCTGAAAATAGGGTCCCACAGCTGCACCCATCAGTGTGAGCAGGACTCTTAGGACTCTTAGAAGAGTTAATGCTCTGAGACCATGGGGGCGCTTAGCCCCCTCTCTTCGTCACTGAGGATAATTTCATTTTTCAGGGATTAGAGAGGGTGGTCCTTGTGGTGGACTGCAGGTATGGAGAGCTGTTGTCATCGTATTAGATAGATAAGAATGATTATATGTATTGTAGAAATGTCTCCTATCATGTTCCCTAATTTTTTATTATGTCCACATCCTGGTCCCCATCTTGGACATCATAACAAACGTGCACTTTTTTGTTTAATTTACACATTGGACCATAGGAAAAATGACACTACAGCTACAGAGGTGACCGTCTGATAGCCCAGCTCGACTATCCATCTCTACTGAAGACCCTTTCAGCTTTTTGAGAGTTGGGTGGAGGACATCATCTCTGAAAATAGGGTCCCACAGCTGCACCCCATCAGTGTGAGCAGGACTCTTAGGACTCTTAGAAGAGTCAATGCTCTGAGACCATTGGGGGCACTTAGCCCCCTCTCTTCGTCACTGAGGATGATTTCATTTTTCAGGGATTAGAGAGGGTGGTCCTTGTGGTGGACTGCAGGTATGGAGAGCTGTTATCATCGTATTAGGTAGATAAGAATGATTATATGTATTGTAGAAATGTCTCCTATCATGTTCCCTAATTTTTTATTATGTCCACATCCTGGTCCCCATCTTGGACATCATAACAAACGTGCACTTTTTTGTTTAATTTACACATTGGACCATAGGAAAAATGACACTACAGCTACAGAGGTGACCGTCTGATAGCCCAGCTCGACAATCCATCTCTACTGAAGACCCTTTCAGCTTTTTGAGAGTTGGGTGGAGGACATCATCTCTGAAAATAGGGTCCCACAGCTGCACCCCATCAGTGTGAGCAGGAATCTTAGGACTCTTAGAAGAGTCAATGCTCTGAGACCATGGGGGGCGCTTAGCCCCCTCTCTTCGTCACTGAGGATGATTTCATTTTTCAGGGATTAGAGAGGGTGGTCCTTGTGGTGGACTGCAGGTATGGAGAGCTGTTGTCATCGTATTAAATAGATAAGAATGATTATATGTATTGTAGAAATGTCTCCTATCATGTTCCCTAATTTTTTATTATGTCCACATCCTGGTCCCCATCTTGGACATCATAACAAACGTGCACTTTTTTGTTTAATTTACACATTGGACCATAGGAAAAATGACACTACAGCTACAGAGGTGACCGTCTGATAGCCCAGCTCGACTATCCATCTCTACTGAAGACCCTTTCAGCTTTTTGAGAGTTGGGTGGAGGACATCATCTCTGAAAATAGGGTCCCACAGCTGCACCCCATCAGTGTGAGCAGGACTCTTAGGACTCTTAGAAGAGTCAATGCTCTGAGACAATGGGGGGCGCTTAGCCCCCTCTCTTCGTCACTGAGGATGATTTCATTTTTCAGGGATTAGAGAGGGTGGTCCTTGTGGTGGACTGCAGGTATGGAGAGCTGTTGTCATCGTATTAGATAGATAAGAATGATTATATGTATTGTAGAAATGTCTCCTATCATGTTCCCTAATTTTTTATTATGTCCACATCCTGGTCCCCATCTTGGACATCATAACAAACGTGCACTTTTTTGTTTAATTTACACATTGGACCATAGGAAAAATGACACTACAGCTACAGAGGTGACCGTCTGATAGCCCAGCTCGACTATCCATCTCTACTGAAGACCCTTTCAGCTTTTTGAGAGTTGGGTGGAGAACATCATCTCTGAAAATAGGGTCCCACAGCTGCACCCCATCAGTGTGAGCAGGACTCTTAGGACTCTTAGAAGAGTCAATGCTCTGAGACCATGGGGGGCGCTTAGCCCCCTCTCCTCGTCACTGAGGATGATTTCACTTTTCAGGGAATAGAGAGGGTGGTCCTTGTGGTGGACTGCAGGTATGGAGAGCTGTTGTCATCGTATTAGATAGATAAGAATGATTATATGTATTGTAGAAATGTCTCCTATCATGTTCCCTAATTTTTTATTATGTCCACATCCTGGTCCCCATCTTGGACATCATAACAAACGTGCACTTTTTTGTTTAATTTACACATTGGACCATAGGAAAAATGACACTACAGCTACAGAGGTGACCGTCTGATAGCCCAGCTCGACTATCCATCTCTACTGAAGACCCTTTCAGCTTTTTGAGAGTTGGGTGGAGGACATCATCTCTGAAAATAGGGTCCCACAGCTGCACCCCATCAGTGTGAGCAGGACTCTTAGGACTCTTAGAAGAGTCAATGCTCTGAGACCATGGGGGGCGCTTAGCCCCCTCTCTTCGTCACTGAGGATGATTTCATTTTTCAGGGATTAGAGAGGGTGGTCCTTGTGGTGGACTGCAGGTATGGAGAGCTGTTGTCATCGTATTAAATAGATAAGAATGATTATATGTATTGTAGAAATGTCTCCTATCATGTTCCCTAATTTTTTATTATGTCCACATCCTGGTCCCCATCTTGGACATCATAACAAACGTGCACTTTTTTGTTTAATTTACACATTGGACCATAGGAAAAATGACACTACAGCTACAGAGGTGACCGTCTGATAGCCCAGCTCGACTATCCATCTCTACTGAAGACCCTTTCAGCTTTTTGAGAGTTGGGTGGAGGACATCATCTCTGAAAATAGGGTCCCACAGCTGCACCCCATCAGTGTGAGCAGGACTCTTAGGACTCTTAGAAGAGTCAATGCTCTGAGACCATGGGGGGCGCTTAGCCCCCTCTCTTCGTCACTGAGGATGATTTCATTTTTCAGGGATTAGAGAGGGTGGTCCTTGTGGTGGACTGCAGGTATGGAGAGCTGTTGTCATCGTATTAGATAGATAAGAATGATTATATGTATTGTAGAAATGTCTCCTATCATGTTCCCTAATTTTTTATTATGTCCACATCCTGGTCCCCATCTTGGACATCATAACAAACGTGCACTTTTTTGTTTAATTTACACATTGGACCATAGGAAAAATGACACTACAGCTACAGAGGTGACCGTCTGATAGCCCAGCTCGACTATCCATCTCTACTGAAGACCCTTTCAGCTTTTTGAGAGTTGGGTGGAGGACATCATCTCTGAAAATAGGGTCCCACAGCTTCACCCCATCAGTGTGAGCAGGACTCTTAGGACTCTTAGAAGAGTCAATGCTCTGGTACCATGGGGGGCGCTTGGCCCCCTCTCTTCGTCACTGAGGATGATTTCATTTTTCAGGGATTAGAGAGGGTGGTCCTTGTGGTGGACTGCAGGTATGGAGAGCTGTTGTCATCGTATTAGATAGATAAGAATGATTATATGTATTGTAGAAATGTCTCCTATCATGTTCCCTAATTTTTTATTATGTCCACATCCAGGTCCCCATCTTGGACATCATAACAAACGTGCACTTTTTTGTTTAATTTACACATTGGACCATAGGAAAAATGACACTACAGCTACAGAGGTGACCGTCTGATAGCCCAGCTCGACTATCCATCTCTACTGAAGACCCTTTCAGCTTTTTGAGAGTTGGGTGGAGGACATCATCTCTGAAAATAGGATCCCACAGCTGCACCCCATCAGTGTGAGCAGGACTCTTAGGACTCTTAGAAGAGTTAATGCTCTGAGACCATGGGGGCGCTTAGCCCCCTCTCTTCGTCACTGAGGATGATTTCATTTTTCAGGGATTAGAGAGGGTGGTCCTTGTGGTGGACTGCAGGTATGGAGAGCTGTTGTCATCGTATTAGATAGATAAGAATGATTATATGTATTGTAGAAATGTCTCCTATCATGTTCCCTAATTTTTTATTATGTCCACATCCTGGTCCCCATCTTGGACATCATAACAAACGTGCACTTTTTTGTTTAATTTACACATTGGACCATAGGAAAAATGACACTACAGCTACAGAGGTGACCGTCTGATAGCCCAGCTCGACTATCCATCTCTACTGAAGACCCTTTCAGCATTTTGAGAGTTGGGTGGAGGACATCATCTCTGAAAATAGGGTCCCACAGCTGCACCCCATCAGTGTGAGCAGGACTCTTAGGACTCTTAGAAGAGTCAATGCTCTGAGACCATTGGGGGCACTGAGCCCCCTCTCTTCGTCACTGAGGATGATTTCATTTTTCAGGGATTAGAGAGGGTGGTCCTTGTGGTGGACTGCAGATATGGAGAGCTGTTATCATCGTATTAGATAGATAAGAATGATTATATGTATTGTAGAAATGTCTCCTATAATGTTCCCTAATTTTTTATTATGTCCACATCCTGGTCCCCATCTTGGACATCATAACAAACGTGCACTTTTTTGTTTAATTTACACATTGGACCATAGGGAAAATGAAACTACAGCTACAGAGGTGACCGTCTGATAGCCCATCTCGACTATCCATCTCTACTGAAGAACCTTTCAGCTTTTTGAGAGTGTGGTGGAGGACATCATCTCTGAAAATAGGGTCCCACAGCTGCACCCCATCAGTGTGAGCAGGACTCTTAGGACTCTTAGACCCTTTCAGCTTTTTGAGAGTTGGGTGGAGGACATCATCTCTGAAAATAGGGTCCCACAGCTGCACCCCATCAGTGTGAGCAGGACTCTTAGGACTCTTAGAAGAGTCAATGCTCTGAGACCATTGGGGGCACTTAGCCCCCTCTCTTCATCACTGAGGATGATTTCATTTTTCAGGGATTAGAGAGGGTGGTCCTTGTGGTGGACTGCAGATATGGAGAGCTGTTATCATCGTATTAGATAGATAAGAATGATTATATGTATTGTAGAAATGTCTCCTATCATGTTCCCTAATTTTTTATTATGTCCACATCCTGGTCTCCATCTTGGACATCATAAC
The DNA here is from genome assembly GCF_048569485.1 of Anomaloglossus baeobatrachus. Taxonomy (NCBI): domain Eukaryota; kingdom Metazoa; phylum Chordata; class Amphibia; order Anura; family Aromobatidae; genus Anomaloglossus; species Anomaloglossus baeobatrachus. Next base: position 1,050,581 of record NW_027442146.1, on the reverse strand, counting down.
AAACGTGCACTTTTTTGTTTAATTTACACATTGGACCATAGGAAAAATGACACTACAGCTACAGAGGTGACCGTCTGATAGCCCAGCTCGACTATCCATCTCTACTGAAGACCCTTTCAGCTTTTTGAGAGTTGGGTGGAGGACATCATCTCTGAAAATAGGGTCCCACAGCTGCACCCCATCAGTGTGAGCAGGACTCTTAGGACTCTTAGAAGAGTCAATGCTCTGAGACCATGGGGGGCGCTTAGCCCCCTCTCTTCGTCACTGAGGATGATTTCATTTTTCAGGGATTAGAGAGGGTGGTCCTTGTAGTGGACTGCAGGTATGGAGAGCTGTTGTCATCGTATTAAATAGATAAGAATGATTATATGTATTGTAGAAATGTCTCCTATCATGTTCCCTAATTTTTTATTATGTCCACATCCTGGTCCCCATCTTGGACATCATAACAAACGTGCACTTTTTTGTTTAATTTACACATTGGACCATAGGAAAAATGACACTACAGCTACAGAGGTGACCGTCTGATAGCCCAGCTCGACTATCCATCTCTACTGAAGACCCTTTCAGCTTTTTGAGAGTTGGGTGGAGAACATCATCTCTGAAAATAGGGTCCCACAGCTGCACCCCATCAGTGTGAGCAGGACTCTTAGGACTCTTAGAAGAGTCAATGCTCTGAGACCATGGGGGGCGCTTAGCCCCCTCTCCTCGTCACTGAGGATGATTTCACTTTTTAGGGAATAGAGAGGGTGGTCCTTGTGGTGGACTGCAGGTATGGAGAGCTGTTGTCATCGTATTAGATAGATAAGAATGATTATATGTATTGTAGAAATGTCTCCTATCATGTTCCCTATTTTTTTATTATGTCCACATCCTGGTCCCCATCTTGGAAATCATAACAAACGTGCACTTTTTTGTTTAATTTACAAATTGGACCATAGGAAAAATGACACTACAGCTACAGAGGTGACCGTCTGATAGCCCAGCTCGACTATCCATCTCTACTGAAGACCCTTTCAGCTTTTTGAGAGTTGGGTGGAGGACATCATCTCTGAAAATAGGGTCCCACAGCTGCACCCCATCAGAGTGAGCAGGAATCTTAGGACTCTTAGAAGAGTCAATGCTCTGAGACCATGGGGGGCGCTTAGCCCCCTCTCTTCGTCACTGAGGATGATTTCATTTTTCAGGGATTAGAGAAAGTGGTCCTTGTGGTGGACTGCAGGTATGGAGAGCTGTTGTGATCGTATTAGATAGATAAGAATGATTATATGTATTGTAGAAATGTCTTCAGTAGAGATGGATAGTCGAGCTGGGCTATCAGACGGTCACCTCTGTAGCTGTAGTGTCATTTTTCCTATGGTCCAATGTGTAAATTAAACAAAAAAGTGCACGTTTGTTATGATGTCCAAGATGGGGACCAGGATGTGGACATAATAAAAAATTAGGGAACATGATAGGAGACATTTCTACAATACATATAATCATTCTTATCTATCTAATACGATGACAACAGCTCTCCATACCTGCAGTCCACCACAAGGACCACCCTCTCTAATCCCTGAAAAATGAAATCATCCTCAGTGACGAAGAGAGGGGGCTAAGCGCCCCCATGGTCTCAGAGCATTAACTCTTCTAAGAGTCCTAAGGGCATTTCGCGCATAAATGAAATGATCACATTTTTCTCCAAAACTATAACAGATGCAAGCTTGTCCTGTTTGGTGGAGATAATATTTAATAAAATAAGTAGAAACCTACTAAAAGTTTTGTTTGTTTATATTGCAATCCTGAGATAATCGTCTCCATGCTCCAAATCCATTTTAAAACCATTTCAAAGGCATTTCACGCATAAATGAAATGATCACATTTTTCTCCAAAACTATAACACATGCAAGCTTGTCCTGTTTGGTGGAGATGATATTTAATAAAATAAGTAGAAATCCACTAAAAGTTTTGTTTGGTTATCTTGCAATCCCAAGATAATCGTCTCCATGCTCCAAATCCATTTTAAAGCCATTTTTAAGGCATTTCGCGCATAAATGAAAAAATCACATTTTTCTTCAAAACTATAACAGATGCAAGCTTGTCCTGTTTGGTGGAGATAATATTTAATAAAATAAGTAGAAATCTACTAAAAGTTTTGTTTGTTTATATTGCCATCCTGAGATAATCGTCTCCATGCTCCAAATCCATTTTAAAGCCATTTCAAAGGCATTTTGCGCATAAATGAAATGATCACATTTTTCTCCAAAACTATAACACATGCAAGCTTGTCCTGTTTGGTGGAGATGATATTTGGTAAAATAAGTAGAAATCCACTAAAAGTTTTGTTTGGTTATCTTGCAATCCCGAGATAATCGTCTCCATGCTCCAAATCTATTTTAAAGCCATTTCAAAGGCATTGTGCGCATAAATGAAATGATCACATTTTTCTCCAAAACTATAACAGATGCAAGCTTGTCCTGTTTGGTGGGGATAATATTTAATAAAATAAGTAGAAATCCACTAAAAGTTTTGTTTGGTTATCTTGCAATCCCGAGATAATCGTCTCCATGCTCCAAATCCATTTTAAAGCCATTTTTAAGGCATTTCGCGCATAAATGAAATGATCACATTTTTCTCCAAAACTATAACAGATGGAAGCTCGTCCTGTTTGGAGGGGATAATATTTAATAAAATAAGTAGAAATCCACTAAAAGTTTTGTTTGGTTATCTTGCAATCCCGAGATAATCGTCTCCATGCTTCAAATCCATTTAAAAGCCATTTTGAAGGCATTTTGCGCATAAATGAAATGATCACATTTTTCTTCAAAACTAAAACAGATGCAAGCTTGTCCTGTTTGGTAGAGATGATATTTAATAAAATATGTAGAAATCCACTAAAAGTTTTGTTTGGTTATCTTGCAATCCCGAGATAATCGTCTCCATGCTTCAAAACTATTTTAAAGCCATTTTTAAGGCATTTCGCGCATACATGAAATGATCACATTTTTCTCCAAAACTATAACAGATGCAAGCTTGTCCTGTTTGGTGGAGATAATATTTAATAAAATAAGTAGAAACCTACTAAAAGTTTCGTTTGTTTATATTGCAATCCTGAGATAATCGTCTCCATGCTCCAAATCCATTTTAAAGCCATTTCAAAGGCATTTCGCGCATAAATGAAATGATCACATTTTTCTCCAAAACTATAACACATGCAAGCTTGTCCTGTTTGGTGGAGATGATATTTAATAAAATAAGTAGAAATCCACTAAAAGTTTTGTTTGGTTATCTTGAAATCCCAAGATAATCGTCTCCATGCTCCAAATCCATTTTAAAGCCATTTTTAAGGCATTTCGCGCATAAATGAAATGATCACATTTTTCTCCAAAACTATAACAGATGCAAGCTTGTCCTGTTTGGTGGAGATAATATTTAATAAAATAGGTAGAAATCTACTAAAAGTTTCGTTTGTTTATATTGCAATCCTGAGATAATCGTCTCCATGCTCCAAATCCATTTTAAAGCCATTTCAAAGGCATTTCGCGCATAAATGAAATGATCACATTTTTCTCCAAAACTATAACAGATGCAAGCTTCTCCTGTTTGGTGGAGATGATATTTAATAAAATAAGTAGAAATCCACTAACAGATTTGTTTGGTTATCTTGCAATCCCGAGATAGTCGTCTCCATGCTCCAAATCCATTTTAAAGCCATCTTTAAGGCATTTCGCGCATAAATGAAATGATCACATTTTTCTCCAAAACTATAACAGATGCAAGCTTGTCCTGTTTGGTGGAGATGGTATTTCATAAAATAAGTAGAAATCCACTAAAAGTTTTGTTTGGTTATCTTGCAATCCCGAGATAATCGTCTCCATGCTCCAAACCCTTTTTAAAGCCATTTTTAAGGCATTTCGCGCATAAATGAAATGATCACATTTTTCTCCAAAACTATAACAGATGCAAGCTTGTCCTGTTTGGTGGGGATAATATTTAATAAAATAAGTAGAAATCCACTAAAAGTTTTGTTTGGTTATCTTGCAATCCCAAGATAATCGTCTCCATGCTCCAAATCCATTTTAAAGCCATTTTTAAGGCATTTCGCGCATAAATGAAATGATCACATTTTTCTCCAAAACTATAACAGATGCAAGCTTGTCCTGTTTGGTGGAGATAATATTTAATAAAATAAGTAGAAATCTACTAAAAGTTTCGTTTGTTTATATTGCCATCCTGAGATAATCGTCTCCATGCTCCAAATGCATTTTAAAGCCATTTCAAAGGCATTTTGCGCATAAATGAAATGATCACATTTTTCTCCAAAACTATAACACATGCAAGCTTGTCCTGTTTGGTGGAGATGATATTTGGTAAAATAAGTAGAAATCCACTAAAAGTTTTGTTTGGTTATCTTGCAATCCCGAGATAATCGTCTCCATGCTCCAAATATATTTTAAAGCCATTTCAAAGGCATTGTGCGCATAAATGAAATGATCACATTTTTCTCCAAAACTATAACAGATGCAAGCTTGTACTGTTTGGAGGGGATGATATTTAATAAAATAATTAGAAATCCACTAAAAGTTTTGTTTGGTTATCTTGCAATCCCGAGATAATCGTCTCCATGCTTCAAAACCATTTTAAAGCCATTTTTAAGGCATTTCGCGCATAAATGAAATGATCACATTTTTCTCCAAAACTATAACAGATGCAAGCTTGTCCTGTTTGGTGGAGATAATATTTAATAAAATAAGTAGAAACCTACTAAAAGTTTCGTTTGTTTATATTGCAATCCTGAGATAATCGTCTCCATGCTCCAAATCCATTTTAAAGCCATTTCAAAGGCATTTCGCGCATAAATGAAATGATCACATTTTTCTCCAAAACTATAACAGATGCAAGCTTGTCCTGTTTGGAGGGGATGATATTTAATAAAATAATTAGAAATCCACTAAAAGTTGTGTTTGGTTATCTTGCAATCCCGAGATAATCGTCTCCATGCTTCAAAACCATTTTAAAGCCATTTTAAGGCATTTCGCGCATAAATGAAATGATCACATTTTTCTCCAAAACTATAACAGATGCAAGCTTGTCCTGTTTGGTGGGGATAATATTTAATAAAATAAGTAGAAATCCACTAAAAATTTTGTTTGGCGCCCCCCATGGTTTTAGAGCATTGACTCTTCTAAGAGTCCTAAGAGTCCTGCTTACACTGATGGGGTGCAGCTGTGGGACCCTATTTTCAGAGATGATGTCCTCCACCCAACTCTCAAAAAGCTGAAAGGGTCTTCAGTAGAGATGGATAGTCGAGCTAGGCTATCAGACGGTCACCTCTGTAGCTGTAGTGTCATTTTTCCTATGGTCCAATGTGTAAATTAAACAAAAAAGTGCACGTTTGTTATGATTTCCAAGATGGGGACCAGGATGTGGACATAATAAAAAATTAGGGATTATGATAGGAGACATTTCTACAATACATATAATCATTCTTATCTCTCTAATACGATCACAACAGCTCTCCATTCCTGCAGTCCACCACAAGGACCACTCTCTCTAATCCCTGAAAAATGAAATCATCCTCAGTGACGAAGAGAGGGGGCTAAGCGCCCCCCATGGTCTCAGAGCATTGACTCTTCTAAGAGTCCTAAGAGTCCTGCTCACACTGATGGGGTGCAGCTGTGGGACCCTATTTTCAGAGATGATGTCCTCCACCCAACTCTCAAAAAGCTGAAAGGGTCTTCAGTAGAGATGGATAGTCGAGCTGGGCTATCAGACGGTCACCTCTGTAGCTGTAGTGTCATTTTTCCTATGGTCCAATGTGTTAATTAAACAAAAAAGTGCACGTTTGTTATGATTTCCAAGATGGGGACCAGGATGTGGACATAATAATAAAATAGGGAACATAATAGGAGACATTTCTACAATACATATAATTATTCTTATCTATCTAATACGATGACAACAGCTCTCCATACCTGCAGTCCACCACAAGGACCACCCTCTCTAATCCCTGAAAAATGAAATCATCCTCAGTGACGAAGAGAGGGGGCTAAGCGCACCCCATGGTCTCAAAACATTGACTCTTCTAAGAGTCCTAAGAGTCCTGCTCACACTGATGGGGTGCAGCTGTGGGACCCTATTTTCAGAGATGATGTCCTCCACCCAACTCTCAAAAAGCTGAAAGGGTCTTCAGTAGAGATGGATAGTCGAGCTAGGCTATCAGACGGTCACCTCTGTAGCTGTAGTGTCATTTTTCCTATGGTCCAATGTGTAAATTAAACAAAAAAGTGCAAGTTTGTTATGATTTCCAAGATGGGGACCAGGATGTGGACATAATAAAAAAATAGGGAACATGATAGGAGACATTTCTACAATACATATAATCATTCTTATCTTTCTAATACGATGACAACAGCTCTCCATACCTGCAGTCCACCACAAGGACCACCCTCTCTATTCCCTGAAAAGTGAAATCATCCTCAGTGACGAAGAGAGGGGGCTAAGCGCCCCCCATGGTCTCAGAGCATTGACTCTTCTAAGAGTCCTAAGAGTCCTGCTCACACTGATGGGGTGCAGCTGTGGGACCCTATTTTCAGAGATGATGTTCTCCACCAAACTCTCAAAAAGCTGAAAGGGTCTTCAGTAGAGATGGATAGTCGAGCTGGGCTATCAGACGGTCACCTCTGTACCTGTAGTGTCATTTTTCCTATGGTCCAATGTGTAAATTAAACAAAAAAGTGCACGTTTGTTATGATGTCCAAGATGGGGACCAGGATGTGGACATAATAAAAAATTAGGGAACACGATAGGAGACATTTCTACAATACATATAATCATTCTTATCTATTTAATACGATGACAACAGCTCTCCATACCTGCAGTCCACCACAAGGACCACCCTCTCTAATCCCTGAAAAATGAAATCATCCTCAGTGACGAAGAGAGGGGGCTAAGCGCACCCCATGGTCTCAAAACATTGACTCTTCTAAGAGTCCTAAGAGTCCTGCTCACACTGATGGGGTGCAGCTGTGGGACCCTATTTTCAGAGATTATGTCCTCCACCCAACTCTCAAAAAGCTGAAAGGGTCTTCAGTAGAGATGGATAGTCGAGCTGGGCTATCAGACGGTCACCTCTGTAGCTGTAGTGTCATTTTTCCTATGGTCCAATGTGTAAATTAAACAAAAAAGTGCACGTTTGTTATGATTTCCAAGATGGGGACCAGGATGTGGACATAATAAAAAAATAGGGAACATGATAGGAGACATTTCTACAATACATATAATCATTCTTATCTATCTAATACGATGACAACAGCTCTCCATACCTGCAGTCCACCACAAGGACCACCCTCTCTATTCCCTGAAAAGTGAAATCATCCTCAGTGACGAAGAGAGGGGGCTAAGCGCCCCCCATGGTCTCAGAGCATTGACTCTTCTAAGAGTCCTAAGAGTCCTGCTCACACTGATGGGGTGCAGCTGTGGGACCCTATTTTCAGAGATGATGTTCTCCACCAAACTCTCAAAAAGCTGAAAGGGTCTTCAGTAGAGATGGATAGTCGAGCTGGGCTATCAGACGGTCACCTCTGTAGCTGTAGTGTCATTTTTCCTATGGTCCAATGTGTAAATTAAACAAAAAAGTGCACGTTTGTTATGATGTCCAAGATGGGGACCAGGATGTGGACATAATAAAAAATTAGGGAACATGATAGGAGACATTTCTACAATACATATAATAATTCTTATCTATTTAATACGATGACAACAGCTCTCCATACCTGCAGTCCACCACAAGGACCACCCTCTCTAATCCCTGAAAAATGAAATCATCCTCAGTGATGAAGAGAGGGGGCTAAGCGCCCCCCATGGTCTCAGAGCATTGACTCTTCTAAGAGTCCTAAGAGTCCTGCTCACACTGATGGGGTGCAGCTGTGGGACCCTATTTTCAGAGATGATGTCCTCCACCCAACTCTCAAAAAGCTGAAAGGGTCTTCAGTAGAGATGGATTGTCGAGCTGGGCTATCAGACGGTCACCTCTGTAGCTGTAGTGTCATTTTTCCTATGGTCCAATGTGTAAATTAAACAAAAAAGTGCACGTTTGTTATGATGTCCAAGATGGGGACCAGGATGTGGACATAATAAAAAATTAGGGAACATGATAGGAGACATTTCTACAATACATATAATCATTCTTATCTATCTAATACGATAACAGCTCTCCATACCTGCAGTCCACCACAAGGACCACCCTCTCTAATCCCTGAAAAATGAAATCATCCTCAGTGACGAAGAGAGTGGGCTAAGTGCCCCCAATGGTCTCAGAGCATTGACTCTTCTAAGAGTCCTAAGAGTCCTGCTCACACTGATGGGGTGCAGCTGTGGGACCCTATTTTCAGAGATGATGTCCTCCACCCAACTCTCAAAAAGCTGAAAGGGTCTTCAGTAGAGATGGATAGTCGAGCTGGGCTATCAGACGGTCACCTCTGTAGCTGTAGTGTCATTTTTCCTATGGTCCAATGTGTAAATTAAACAAAAAAGTGCACGTTTGTTATGATGTCCAAGATGGGGACCAGGATGTGGACATAATAAAAAATTAGGGAACATGATAGGAGACATTTCTACAATACATATAATCATTCTTATCTATCTAATACGATGACAACAGCTCTCCATACCTGCAGTCCACCACAAGGACCACCCTCTCTAATCCCTGAAAAATGAAATCATCCTCAGTGACGAAGAGAGGGGGCTAAGCGCCCCCATGGTCTCAGAGCATTAACTCTTCTAAGAGTCCTAAGAGTCCTGCTCACACTGATGGGGTGCAGCTGTGGGACCCTATTTTCAGAGATGATGTCCTCCACCCAACTCTCAAAAAGCTGAAAGGGTCTTCAGTAGAGATGGATAGTCGAGCTGGGCTATCAGACGGTCACCTCTGTAGCTGTAGTGTCATTTTTCCTATGGTCCAATGTGTAAATTAAACAAAAAAAGTGCACGTTTGTTATGATGTCCAAGATGGGGACCAGGATGTGGACATAATAAAAAATTAGGGAACATGATAGGAGACATTTCTACAATACATATAATCATTCTTATCTATCTAATACGATGACAACAGCTCTCCATACCTGCAGTCCACCACAAGGACCACCCTCTCTAATCCCTGAAAAATGAAATCATCCTCAGTGACGAAGAGAGGGGGCTAAGCGCCCCCATGGTCTCAGAGCATTAACTCTTCTAAGAGTCCTAAGAGTCCTGCTCACACTGATGGGGTGCAGCTGTGGGACCCTATTTTCAGAGATGATGTCCTCCACCCAACTCTCAAAAAGCTGAAAGGGTCTTCAGTAGAGATGGATAGTCGAGCTGGGCTATCAGACGGTCACTTCTGTAGCTGTAGTGTCATTTTTCCTATGGTCCAATGTGTAAATTAAACAAAAAAGTGCACGTTTGTTATGATGTCCAAGATGGGGACCAGGATGTGGACATAATAAAAAATTAGGGAACATGATAGGAGACATTTCTACAATACATATAATCATTCTTATCTATCTAATACGATGACAACAGCTCTCCATACCTGCAGTCCACCACAAGGACCACTCTCTCTAATCCCCAAAAAATTAAATCATCCTCAGTGACGAAGAGAGGGGGCTAAGCGCCCCCCATGGTCTCAGAGCATTGACTCTTCTAAGAGTCCTAAGATTCCTGCTCACACTGATGGGGTGCAGCTGTGGGACCCTATTTTCAGAGATGATGTCCTCCACCCAACTCTCAAAAAGCTGAAAGGGTCTTCAGTAGAGATGGATAGTCGAGCTGGGCTATCAGACGGTCACCTCTGTAGCTGTAGTGTCATTTTTCCTATGGTCCAATGTGTAAATTAAACAAAAAAGTGCACGTTTGTTATGATTTCCAAGATGGGGACCAGGATGTGGACATAATAAAAAAATAGGGAACATGATAGGAGACATTTCTACAATACATATAATCATTCTTATCTATCTAATACGATGACAACAGCTCTCCATACCTGCAGTCCACCACAAGGACCACCCTCTCTATTCCCTGAAAAGTGAAATCATCCTCAGTGACGAAGAGAGGGGGCTAAGCGCCCCCCATGGTCTCAGAGCATTGACTCTTCTAAGAGTCCTAAGAGTCCTGCTCACACTGATGGGGAGCAGCTGTGGGACCCTATTTTCAGAGATGATGTTCTCCACCCAACTCTCAAAAAGCTGAAAGGGTCTTCAGTAGAGATGGATAGTCGAGCTGGGCTATCAGACGGTCACCTCTGTAGCTGTAGTGTCATTTTTCCTATGGTCCAATGTGTAAATTAAACAAAAAAGTGCACGTTTGTTATGATGTCCAAGATGGGGACCAGGATGTGGACATAATAAAAAATTAGGGAACATGATAGGAGACATTTCTACAATACATATAATCATTCTTATCTATTTAATACGATGACAACAGCTCTCCATACCTGCAGTCCACCACAAGGACCACCCTCTCTAATCCCTGAAAAATGAAATCATCCTCAGTGACGAAGAGAGGGGGCTAAGCGCCCCCCATGGTCTCAGAGCATTGACTCTTCTAAGAGTCCTAAGAGTCCTGCTCACACTGATGGGGTGCAGCTGTGGGACCCTATTTTCAGAGATGATGTCCTCCACCCAACTCTCAAAAAGCTGAAAGGGTCTTCAGTAGAGATGGATAGTCGAGCTGGGCTATCAGACGGACACCTCTGTAGCTGTAGTGTCATTTTCCCTATGGTCCAATGTGTAAATTAAACAAAAAAGTGCACGTTTGTTATGATGTCCAAGATGGGGACCAGGATGTGGACATAATAAAAAATTAGGGAACATGATAGGAGACATTTCTACAATACATATAATCATTCTTATCTATCTAATACGATGATAACAGCTCTCCATATCTGCAGTCCACCACAAGGACCACCCTCTCTAATCCCTGAAAAATGAAATCATCCTCAGTGATGAAGAGAGGGGGCTAAGTGCCCCCAATGGTCTCAGAGCATTGACTCTTCTAAGAGTCCTAAGAGTCCTGCTCACACTGATGGGGTGCAGCTGTGGGACCCTATTTTCAGAGATGATGTCCTCCACCCAACTCTCAAAAAGCTGAAAGGGTCTTCAGTAGAGATGGATAGTCGAGCTGGGCTATCAGACGGTCACCTCTGTAGCTGTAGTGTCATTTTTCCTATGGTCCAATGTGTAAGTTAAACAAAAAAGTGCACGTTTGTTATGATGTCCAAGATGGGGACCAGGATGTGGACATAATAAAAAATTAGGGAACATGATAGGAGACATTTCTACAATACATATAATCATTCTTATCTATCTAATACGATGACAACAGCTCTCCATACCTGCAGTCCACCACAAGGACCACCCTCTCTAATCCCTGAAAAATGAAATCATCCTCAGTGACGAAGAGAGGGGGCTAGGCGCCCCCATGGTCTCAGAGCATTAACTCTTCTAAGAGTCCTAAGAGTCCTGCTCACACTGATGGGGTGCAGCTGTGGGACCCTATTTTCAGAGATGATGTCCTCCACCCAACTCTCAAAAAGCTGAAAGGGTCTTCAGTAGAGATGGATAGTCGAGCTGGGCTATCAGACGGTCACCTCTGTAGCTGTAGTGTCATTTTTCCTATGGTCCAATGTGTAAATTAAACAAAAAAGTGCACGTTTGTTATGATGTCCAAGATGGGGACCAGGATGTGGACATAATAAAAAATAAGGGAACATGATAGGAGACATTTCTACAATACATATAATCATTCTTATCTATCTAATACGATGACAACAGCTCTCCATACCTGCAGTCCACCACAAGGACCACCCTCTCTAATCCCTGAAAAATGAAATCATCCTCAGTGACGAAGAGAGGGGGCCAAGCGCCCCCCATGGTACCAGAGCATTGACTCTTCTAAGAGTCCTAAGAGTCCTGCTCACACTGATGGGGTGAAGCTGTGGGACCCTATTTTCAGAGATGATGTCCTCCACCCAACTCTCAAAAAGCTGAAAGGGTCTTCAGTAGAGATGGATAGTCGAGCTGGGCTATCAGACGGTCACCTCTGTAGCTGTAGTGTCATTTTTCCTATGGTCCAATGTGTAAATTAAACAAAAAAGTGCACGTTTGTTATGATGTCCAAGATGGGGACCAGGATGTGGACATAATAAGAAATTAGGGAACATGATAGGAGACATTTCTACAATACATATAATCATTCTTATCTATCTAATACAATGACAACAGCTCTCCATACCTGCAGTCCACCACAAGGACCACCCTCTCTAATCCCTGAAAAATGAAATCATCCTCAGGGACGAAGAGAGGGGGCTAAGCGCCCCCCATGGTTTTAGAGCATTGACTCTTCTAAGAGTCCTGCTTACACTGATGGGGTGCATCTGTGGGACCCTATTTTCAGAGATGATGTCCTCCACCCAACTCTCAAAAAGCTGAAAGGGTCTTCAGTAGAGATGGATAGTCGAGCTGGGCTATCAGACGGTCACCTCTGTAGCTGTCGTGTCATTTTTCCTATGGTCCAATGTGTAAATTAAACAAAAAAGTGCACGTTTGTTATGATGTCCAAGATGGGGACCAGGATGTGGACATAATAAAAAATTAGGGAACATGATAGGAGACATTTCTACAATACATATAATTATTCTTATCTATCTAATACGATCACAACAGCTCTCCATACCTGCAGTCCACCACAAGGACCACTCTCTCTAATCCCTGAAAAATGAAATCATCCTCAGTGACGAAGAGAGGGGGCTAAGCGCCCCCCATGGTCTCAGAGCATTGACTCTTCTAAGAGTCCTAAGATTCCTGCTCACACTGATGGGGTGCAGCTGTGGGACCCTATTTTCAGAGATGATGTCCTCCACCCAACTCTCAAAAAGCTGAAAGGGTCTTCAGTAGAGATGGATAGTCGAGCTGGGCTATCAGACGGTCACCTCTGTAGCTGTAGTGTCATTTTTCCTATGGTCCAATGTGTAAATTAAACAAAAAAGTGCACGTTTGTTATGATGTCCAAGATGGGGACCAGGATGTGGACATAATAAAAAAATAGGGAACATGATAGGAGACATTTCTACAATACATATAATCATTCTTATCTATCTAATACGATGACAACAGCTCTCCATACCTGCAGTCCACCACAAGGACCACCCTCTCTATTCCCTGAAAAGTGAAATCATCCTCAGTGACGAAGAGAGGGGGCTAAGCGCCCCCCATGGTCTCAGAGCATTGACTCTTCTAAGAGTCCTAAGAGTCCTGCTCACACTGATGGGGTGCAGCTGTGGGACCCTATTTTCAGAGATGATGTTCTCCACCCAACTCTCAAATAGCTGAAAGGGTCTTCAGTAGAGATGGATAGTCGAGCTGGGCTATCAGACGGTCACCTCTGTAGCTGTAGTGTCATTTTTCCTATGGTCCAATGTGTAAATTAAACAAAAAAGTGCACGTTTGTTTTGATGTCCAAGATGGGGACCAGGATGTGGACATAATAAAAAATTAGGGAACATGATAGGAGACATTTCTACAATACATATAATCATTCTTATCTATTTAATACGATGACAACAGCTCTCCATACCTGCAGTCCACCACAAGGACCACCCTCTCTAATCCCTGAAAAATGAAATCATCTTCAGTGACGAAGAGAGGGGGCTAAGCGCCCCCCATGGTCTCAGAGCATTGACTCTTCTAAGAGTCCTAAGAGTCCTGCTCACACTGATGGGGTGCAGCTGTGGGACCCTATTTTCAGAGATGATGTCCTCCACCCAACTCTCAAGAAGCTGAAAGGGTCTTCAGTAGAGATGGATAGTCGAGCTGGGCTATCAGACGGTCACCTCTGTAGCTGTAGTGTCATTTTTCCTATGGTCCAATGTGTAAATTAAACAAAAAAGTGCACGTTTGTTATGATGTCCAAGATGGGGACCAGGATGTGGACATAATAAAAAATTAGGGAACATGATAGGAGACATTTCTACAATACATATAATCATTCTTATCTATCTAATACGATGACAACAGCTCTCCATACCTGCAGTCCACCACAAGGACCACCCTCTCTAATCCCTGAAAAATGAAATCATCCTCAGTGACGAAGAGAGGGGGCTAAGCGCCCCCATGGTCTCAGAGCATTAACTCTTCTAAGAGTCCTAAGAGTCCTGCTCACACTGATGGGGTGCAGCTGTGGGACCCTATTTTCAGAGATGATGTCCTCCACCCAACTCTCAAAAAGCTGAAAGGGTCTTCAGTAGAGATGGATAGTCGAGCTGGGCTATCAGACGGTCACCTCTGTAGCTGTAGTGTCATTTTTCCTATGGTCCAATGTGTAAATTAAACAAAAAAGTGCACGTTTGTTATGATGTCCAAGATGGGGACCAGGATGTGGACATAATAAAAAATTAGGGAACATGATAGGAGACATTTCTACAATACATATAATCATTCTTATCTATCTAATACGATGACAACAGCTCTCCATACCTGCAGTCCACCACAAGGACCACCCTCTCTAATCCCTGAAAAATGAAATCATCCTCAGTGACGAAGAGAGGGGGCCAAGCGCCCCCCATGGTACCAGAGCATTGACTCTTCTAAGAGTCCTAAGAGTCCTGCTCACACTGATGGGGTGAAGCTGTGGGACCCTATTTTCAGAGATGATGTCCTCCACCCAACTCTCAAAAAGCTGAAAGGGTCTTCAGTAGAGATGGATAGTCGAGCTGGGCTATCAGACGGTCACCTCTGTAGCTGTAGTGTCATTTTTCCTATGGTCCAATGTGTAAATTAAACAAAAAAGTGCACGTTTGTTATGATGTCCAAGATGGGGACCAGGATGTGGACATAATAAGAAATTAGGGAACATGATAGGAGACATTTCTACAATACATATAATCATTCTTATCTATCTAATACGATGACAACAGCTCTCCATACCTGCAGTCCACCACAAGGACCACCCTCTCTAATCCCTGAAAAATGAAATCATCCTCAGGGACGAAGAGAGGGGGCTAAGCGCCCCCCATGGTTTTAGAGCATTGACTCTTCTAAGAGTCCTAAGAGTCCTGCTTACACTGATGGGGTGCAGCTGTGGGACCCTATTTTCAGAGATGATGTCCTCCACCCAACTCTCAAAAAGCTGAAAGGGTCTTCAGTAGAGATGGATAGTCGAGCTGGGCTATCAGACGGTCACCTCTGTAGCTGTAGTGTCATTTTTCCTATGGTCCAATGTGTAAGTTAAACAAAAAAGTGCACGTTTGTTATGATGTCCAAGATGGGGACCAGGATGTGGACATAATAAAAAATTAGGGAACATGATAGGAGACATTTCTACAATACATATAATCATTCTTATCTATCTAATACGATGACAACAGCTCTCCATACCTGCAGTCCACCACAAGGACCACCCTCTCTAATCCCTGAAAAATGAAATCATCCTCAGTGACGAAGAGAGGGGGCTAGGCGCCCCCATGGTCTCAGAGCATTAACTCTTCTAAGAGTCCTAAGAGTCCTGCTCACACTGATGGGGTGCAGCTGTGGGACCCTATTTTCAGAGATGATGTCCTCCACCCAACTCTCAAAAAGCTGAAAGGGTCTTCAGTAGAGATGGATAGTCGAGCTGGGCTATCAGACGGTCACCTCTGTAGCTGTAGTGTCATTTTTCCTATGGTCCAATGTGTAAATTAAACAAAAAAGTGCACGTTTGTTATGATGTCCAAGATGGGGACCAGGATGTGGACATAATAAAAAATAAGGGAACATGATAGGAGACATTTCTACAATACATATAATCATTCTTATCTATCTAATACGATGACAACAGCTCTCCATACCTGCAGTCCACCACAAGGACCACCCTCTCTAATCCCTGAAAAATGAAATCATCCTCAGTGACGAAGAGAGGGGGCCAAGCGCCCCCCATGGTACCAGAGCATTGACTCTTCTAAGAGTCCTAAGAGTCCTGCTCACACTGATGGGGTGAAGCTGTGGGACCCTATTTTCAGAGATGATGTCCTCCACCCAACTCTCAAAAAGCTGAAAGGGTCTTCAGTAGAGATGGATAGTCGAGCTGGGCTATCAGACGGTCACCTCTGTAGCTGTAGTGTCATTTTTCCTATGGTCCAATGTGTAAATTAAACAAAAAAGTGCACGTTTGTTATGATGTCCAAGATGGGGACCAGGATGTGGACATAATAAGAAATTAGGGAACATGATAGGAGACATTTCTACAATACATATAATCATTCTTATCTATCTAATACAATGACAACAGCTCTCCATACCTGCAGTCCACCACAAGGACCACCCTCTCTAATCCCTGAAAAATGAAATCATCCTCAGGGACGAAGAGAGGGGGCTAAGCGCCCCCCATGGTTTTAGAGCATTGACTCTTCTAAGAGTCCTGCTTACACTGATGGGGTGCATCTGTGGGACCCTATTTTCAGAGATGATGTCCTCCACCCAACTCTCAAAAAGCTGAAAGGGTCTTCAGTAGAGATGGATAGTCGAGCTGGGCTATCAGACGGTCACCTCTGTAGCTGTAGTGTCATTTTTCCTATGGTCCAATGTGTAAATTAAACAAAAAAGTGCACGTTTGTTATGATGTCCAAGATGGGGACCAGGATGTGGACATAATAAAAAATTAGGGAACATGATAGGAGACATTTCTACAATACATATAATTATTCTTATCTATCTAATACGATCACAACAGCTCTCCATACCTGCAGTCCACCACAAGGACCACTCTCTCTAATCCCTGAAAAATGAAATCATCCTCAGTGACGAAGAGAGGGGGCTAAGCGCCCCCCATGGTCTCAGAGCATTGACTCTTCTAAGAGTCCTAAGATTCCTGCTCACACTGATGGGGTGCAGCTGTGGGACCCTATTTTCAGAGATGATGTCCTCCACCCAACTCTCAAAAAGCTGAAAGGGTCTTCAGTAGAGATGGATAGTCGAGCTGGGCTATCAGACGGTCACCTCTGTAGCTGTAGTGTCATTTTTCCTATGGTCCAATGTGTAAATTAAACAAAAAAGTGCACGTTTGTTATGATGTCCAAGATGGGGACCAGGATGTGGACATAATAAAAAAATAGGGAACATGATAGGAGACATTTCTACAATACATATAATCATTCTTATCTATCTAATACGATGACAACAGCTCTCCATACCTGCAGTCCACCACAAGGACCACCCTCTCTATTCCCTGAAAAGTGAAATCATCCTCAGTGACGAAGAGAGGGGGCTAAGCGCCCCCCATGGTCTCAGAGCATTGACTCTTCTAAGAGTCCTAAGAGTCCTGCTCACACTGATGGGGTGCAGCTGTGGGACCCTATTTTCAGAGATGATGTTCTCCACCCAACTCTCAAATAGCTGAAAGGGTCTTCAGTAGAGATGGATAGTCGAGCTGGGCTATCAGACGGTCACCTCTGTAGCTGTAGTGTCATTTTTCCTATGGTCCAATGTGTAAATTAAACAAAAAAGTGCACGTTTGTTTTGATGTCCAAGATGGGGACCAGGATGTGGACATAATAAAAAATTAGGGAACATGATAGGAGACATTTCTACAATACATATAATCATTCTTATCTATTTAATACGATGACAACAGCTCTCCATACCTGCAGTCCACCACAAGGACCACCCTCTCTAATCCCTGAAAAATGAAATCATCTTCAGTGACGAAGAGAGGGGGCTAAGCGCCCCCCATGGTCTCAGAGCATTGACTCTTCTAAGAGTCCTAAGAGTCCTGCTCACACTGATGGGGTGCAGCTGTGGGACCCTATTTTCAGAGATGATGTCCTCCACCCAACTCTCAAGAAGCTGAAAGGGTCTTCAGTAGAGATGGATAGTCGAGCTGGGCTATCAGACGGTCACCTCTGTAGCTGTAGTGTCATTTTTCCTATGGTCCAATGTGTAAATTAAACAAAAAAGTGCACGTTTGTTATGATGTCCAAGATGGGGACCAGGATGTGGACATAATAAAAAATTAGGGAACATGATAGGAGACATTTCTACAATACATATAATCATTCTTATCTATCTAATACGATGACAACAGCTCTCCATACCGTATTTCATGGTCAATCCAGGTTTGTCAGTGATGGCACTGACATAATGTATGGCGTCTTTTTCGGGCGTTATCCTTTGCCTTTTCATTGTGAAAATCCAGTTGCCTATATCAAAGCAAATTCTACTACTTGTAAAGTATGCAGAAAATGAAATGTAGAACATATAACATCAACTGCTCAGGAACGCATCATAGGTTAGTACTTAAAAGGATATTGTCATGTTCTAGTCATAATGCAAGCTGGACATTTTTCATGTTACCCTGTAATCGCCGGCCTGTTCTAATGCTCACAAGCAAAGATATATGCTCAGCTGCTAAGGCTTCCCTCTGCCTTCTGAATGAAAATTGAATATGTCTGGCTCACTGTGTATATAGCAGGTGCTCAGAAAAAATAAGAGTCAATTCAAAAGAAATAGCTCTGGCACACTATAGTGATTAATAACGTAAGAAAAGAACTCTTGGAATGCTGAAAATTCTTTATTTGTGCAAAAGGATAATTCATCCAACGTTTCGACCTTGTTTTTAGGTCTTTATCAAGGATAAAGTTATCTAAGATCATAAAGGGTTACAAAACCATATAAACACGTAATTAGTACATAGTACAACATAACAGTACAATATATTGCTACTTGAGAGTACAATGGGTCAAATGACCATGAGGCACATACAAAAAATTTTTCCAAAGCCATAGTGAAAACATTTGTACTGAGGAAAGAAAATTTCCACATGACCTATCTGGAGAAACATTCTGGATCAAACAACCAAAAATAGTCAAGCAGGTAAATACACACCTATATGGATAACAGGATGATATGTGTTCAATTGTATAGCGTCATTGCCATTAAGGTACAAATGGAAAACTTGCAATCCTATATAGTGAAGGAAATGAACACATATCATATCAAAGAACACAGGAACATGGGTGTGAGAAAAACCTCAATGTTTATACTTTGTTCTTTATAATGGTGTGAACATGTATATGTCTCAGTACCTTATGCACTTGAGAATTCTAGTGAGTAGATGATGAAAGCCTATTCCAGAACTGGAATCGGTAAATAATTGTAGGTGGAATCTAAATGAAAAGATGGTACAAGTGTTATCATGACACGTGGGCTATAACACAATGGACCGTGTGACAAAGAAGAAAGGAGAGAAAGAAGAGGAAGAAAATGGAACTACCTGTAACATTACGTGATAGTCACTGGTAAGTATCACTTGACAATTCAGGTGAAAAAGGATTCCTTTATTAAAGGGTTCTCAGTCGCCTCAGGATCATGAAATACTAGGGTAAATGATATGAGAATGGGTAAGAAGCACCACTAAAGGAAATATGAGATGCAGGACATATATCTATAAACCCCTGAACTACATGATAGAAATAAAAAGAAGAAAAAAGAAAAAAAAGAAGAAAGAAGAAGAACACATAGAATGCGGAAAGAGAATGGGTACAACTACCTGAGTTACTGCAGGGAGGCCCCTGGTTGGTATTGTGAGGGTTAGTGGAATTCCTTCACTGAAGGGTTCTCAGTTGCCTCAGGTTCGTGAAAAATGCTATAGACAAATAATGCCCAGAGAAAAGGGGTTCATATACAGCGAATAATGGTAATACAAGGTACATGTGTCACATGTAATAGTATATATATATATATTGTACTAAGCTCTACACCAGAAATAGAAAGTAGTCCCTCTGCCTTTTGTCTAGGTGCCCTGAGTTATGTCCTGTAAACTGTCACAGCGACCCAGACACACATGTGTAGTAGGGGAATATCCCTGCTGAGATGCCAGTGCTAGAGCACTCGTTTGCTGTGGAGTTGAACGCTATGTGAGCAGTTCTTACCTTCAATGAGCAGAAGTCTCTTTTTTCAGATTTCAATATATCTGTGGGTATCTGGCAGAAATATGGAATACTCTTTACTGCTAAGACCCTGTACACCACTCCCACTAAAGGGGGCTTTACACGCTGCGACATCGCTAATGCGGAGTCGTTGGGGTCACGGAATTTGTGACGCACATCCGGCCGCATTAGCGATGTTGCTGCGTGTGACACCGATGAGCGATTTTGCATCGTTGCAAAAACGTGCAAAATCGCTCATCGGTGACATGGGTCTCCATTCTCGATTATCGTTACTGCAGCAGTAATGATGTAGTTCGTCGCTCCTGCGGCAGCACACATCACTCCGTGTGACACCGCAGAAACGAGGAACCTCTCCTTACCTGCCTCCCAGTCGCTATGAGGAAGGAAGGAGGTGGGCGGGATGTTCCGGCCACTCATCTCCGCCCCTCCGCTGCTATTGGGCGGTCGCTCAGTGACGTCGCTGTGACGCCGCACGGACCGCCCCCTTAGAAAGGAGGCGGTTCGCCGGTCACAGCGACGTCGCCGGGCAGGTAAGTATGTGTGACGGGTCTGGTCGGTGTTGTGCGGCATGGGCAGCGATTTACCCGTGTCGCGCAACAGATGGGGGCGGGTACCCACACTAGCGATATCGGGACCGATATCGCAGTGTGTAAAGTAGCCTTTAGTCACATGACCAAGACTGTATCTGTGTCCCTACAACACACTTGAGACAAATGTGTGTGTGAGCCTGCATTGTGGGGTATATATAATATATTATAGAGCTGGGAAGGATCATTCTAAGCAGTGAGCTGTTCCAGTATTTGTAGGAAAATACCCAGTAGAAGCATCAAACACAGCACCAATACCTCCCATCAGTATCCCACCACAGTGCCATGTAACCCATGCCCTACACTCCCATCTACACCAATACTATACAGGCACAAACTAGTATATCTGACTAAAAGCCCCCAAAATATGAAGAACGGCCTATAGTTGAGTGTGGATATAAAATCTATGTGAGCAGAGCTAGAATAGAAATCACTGATCGCATTGAAGTCATTCTGACCATAAATCACCATGATATCAAGGTGAGGAGTTGTGTGTTACTGCTGGGAGGAAAGGGTTAACAGTGGAATATTAAGGTGCATTTCTGTGTGCAGTGTTACTAGTCAATGTAACAATTCAGTATGAGCTGCTCTTGGTGCCGGGGGAGGGAGATGCTCTCCTGAGCAAGATAGATGGGGAATGAACATAATATCTATATAGTGTAAGGCAGGGGGTCTCAAACTCGGCTGGGTGTATGGGCCGCACAGAGGAAAAAAATAATTTGGGGGGCTGCATTCTTTGCAAGACAAAGTGACATTTTTATTGGTACCATATATGTATATATTTTTTTCACACACCTTTGGATGACTGATTTTCAACATTTTTCACTTGTTTATTATAACAAATGTGCACATTCTTTGGTTAAATCTAAAAAAAATAAATGTGATGTTAAAAAAAAGTCATGCCTTATTTTGTTTTTTTTTACATTTTATCCCTTTCTTTTAACTAATAGTGTTACAATTATGACGCTAGCGTTTTGTGAAGGGAATGCTTTGCCTACTTCCGTGACTATGGCCTTCCGGAACTGCTGCATTTTGGCTGACCTCTCCGCCTCGGGAATAAGAGACATAAAGTTCTCCTTGTAGCGTGGGTCTAACAGTGTTACCAACCAGTAATGATTGTCGGCCAAGATGTTCTTAACGCGAGGGTCACGAGACAGGCAGCTTACCATAAAGTCATCCATGTGCGCCAGACTCTTAACAGCCATCACTTCAGTATCCAGACCAACACGATGACTGAACATGCTGTCCTCCTCCTTCTCCTCCTCCTCCTCATCTACCCTGTCCTCTGGCCAGCCACGCTGAACTGAGCATATGACTGGTATGCATGTCATATCCTCAATTTGGCCGGAGAGTTGCTCCATGTCTTCATCTTCCTCCTCGTCATAGTCCTCCACTGCACGTTGTGATGAGACGAGGCTGGGCTATGTGTTATCACCCACACCCACTACTGTTTCTTGCTCCAACTCATCGTGTTCCGCCTGCAATGCATCATGTTTGGTTTTGAGCAGAGACCGTTTTAGAAGGCAGAGAAGCGGTATGGTGACGCTAATAATGGCGTCATCGCCGCTCACCATCTTGGTGGAGTCCTCAAAGTTTTGGAGGATGGTACATAGGTCGGACATCCATCTCCACTCCTCAGGTGTTATGTGTGGAGTTTGACCCATTGCCCGACGGCTTAGGTGATGCAGGTACTCAACAACTGCCCTCTTCTGCTCACATATCCTGATCAACATGTGTAGAGTTGAATTCCAACGCGTGGGGACATCACACACCAGTCTGTGAGCCGGAAGATGCAAACGACGCTGAAAGCCGGCAAGGCCGGCTGAAGCAGTAGGTGACTTTCGAAAATGTGCAGACAGGCGGCGAACTTTTACCAGCAGATCAGACAGCTCTGGGTATGACTTTAGAAACCGCTGAACCACGAGGTTGAGCACATGGGCCATGCATGGAACATGTGTCAGCTGGCCTCGCCTCAAAGCCGCCACTAGGTTCCGGCCATTGTCACACACAACCTTTCCTGGCTTTAGGTTCAGAGGTGTGAGCCAGTGATCTGCATGCTGTTTTAGAGCTGTCCACACCTCTTCTGCATTGTGGGATTTGTCACTTATGCAGATTAGCTGCAGCACAGCCTGTTGCCGCTTCGCCGAGGCAGTGCTGCAGTGCTTCCAGCTTGGGACTGGTGTGGAGGGTAAAGTGGATGAGGATGCGCAGGAGGAGGAGGAGGCTGAAGAGCATGACATTCCGGAGCTGTAGAGTGTGGGTGAAACCCTGACTGAGGTAGGGCCTGCAAACCTTGGTGTGGGAAGGACTTGTTCCGTTCCTCGCTCAAACTGGGTCCCAGCTGGGCTGGGCTGGGTCCCTACCCGGCTGGGTAGGGCGTTGTGGGGGGTTTGTCTATCTCCGTTTGAGGTGAGTTTGTTTAAGTTAGCCTTTTCTTTGGCGTTTTTTGGAGCCCTGCGGGTTGGGGAGTTGGTATCGCCCAGTAAGGCGTTCCCCGGGGGCTTGGATTGGGGTGACATTGTCAGTGGAAAACGGAGTTGAATTTTGGATTAGGAAATCGAAAACTGATCAGAGAGGTGTGGGTAGACTAGTCCGTTTGGGGATGGTTGTGGCATCTGATATGTGCCCGTTCAAGTGTCTCGGGAATTTTCAACAGATCCGTCCGAAGGTGGATGGCCCCTTATTATGTCACGAGGATGGGTCCTTTTTATCGAGATACCAATTTGTGAGTGTTTTTAGGGCATGTTTGAAGTCGTTGGGGTTAGATCCGAAGTCTTTCGGATTGGGGCAGCGACGGAGGCCTCTATATGCGGCCTACCGGAGGAGACAGTTAAGCAGATTGGTAGGTGGAAGTCGCAGCGCTTTAAGTCGTATGTACGTCCCCAGGTGGTTGTTGGCAATTGAGGGGAAAAGGGGGGGGTATTAGGGTAGCAATGGGGGGGGGGAGAGTGTGTGTTTTTTGTCAATTTGGTTTGGTGAGGCAATAAAATGGTGTCGTCTGTACATTTTGTATTGCAGAAGCACCCCCCCTTCCTTCCCTGGTCTGGATCCTTGGCCACTCTTATGTGTATTGGGGAGCCCGACGAGCGGACGCGAGATGGAACGGGAGACAGCTAGGTTTTGAGAAGGACCTGGCTCTCGTGCGATGGCTCGGTGTTCGGGGGTTAGGGTGGAACAGGGTGTTGAAGGAGGTGCATAGATACGCCCGGTTGGACAGACCTCCTGACATGTTAGTGTTGCATGCCGGGGGGAATGATTTGGGTGGGCGTCCTTTTCGAATCTTGATAAAGGACATCAAACATGATTTGTTACGGTTATGGGTGTCGTTTCCAGGTCTAACGATAGTCTGGTCGGAGATAGTAGCGAGAAAGAGTTGGCAGAAAGCGCGGTCAGTTGACAGGTTGAACAAGGCGCGGGCGAAGGCTAATAGGGCGATCTCGAAGTTTGTTAGTCGAAACGGGGGTATAGCAATACGGCATGTTGAGTTGGAAAGGACGGAAGAGGAATTTTGGTTGGCTGACGGGGTACACCTTAATGCGGTGGGAACTGACTTATGGGCTCTTGGCTTGCAGGGAGGTATTGAGAGGGCCCTTTGGTTGCGGGGGGTCTCAGGCACTTGAAGGGTTTCAAGGTGCCTTCGTTGTGGTGTTGTTTATTGGTGGGTCCTTGAAGTTGGTTTAAAATTGGTTCGGGGATTCATCCGGGTATGGATCCCCTCATTGGCAGAATTGATGGTCCCCTGGTGATTTTGGGGGGGAACCCCGACGGGGTATGTCGGGGCCCCTGGGGGTGTGGTTGGGGTTGACGGAGGATTAACCCTTACCATTTGGTGCTCCTGAGCCAGTGTGGGTAACGGCTGGGAGCAAGTTGAGGTTTTTTATTGCTCAGTTATGGGAATCACCAGGGTTTTGGTAGCTTCAAGGACCTTACCACATTGCAAATTTTATTGGTTATGTATTCTTGTTAATAAAATGGCTGCTATGGCCAAAATTATCCAAAGATAAATTTGTGTCTGTGTAATTACTTTTAAATAAGAAATGGGAATGGAGGTGTGGGGTATGAAAGGAAGACCGGAGTCAACAATTCCAGGGTCAAGCATGTTTATTTGCGTAAGCTTCGTTCCAGGGTAGAAAGGGTAAGAGTGCCTTTCAGAATTCGAAGTGGTCGGACTGTACGGACCACCAAGAACTGCAGGAGAGCTTGAACATCTTCCCATGGATTTGCGACATCCTCCCTCATCAGTTACGTAGGTAAGCAGGTTCTCAGCATTGCAGCCCATTTGTTGTCTTAAGTTAGTTAAGCGGGGTTAACTAACCTGTCAGTTCAGCCTCAGGTCTAAAGCAGAGGCCTGGACTCCACTCCTTACTCCTCACTCCACAACTCTCCTTAAAATCAACTGACTCCTTTTTCCTGCCCCGGGGTCTCCAGACCCCTAGGTGGGCGTTTCCTTCCGTCTGGTCCTGCCCACTGGTGTGCCTGTCTTTCCCTGGGGGAGGTGACTAGGATTTTCTGGTTGGCTTTGTGTGACTTAGGTGAGGGAAGTTGTTATGCGGGGGCCTATGTGTGACTACCTGCAGTGTCAGGGCGTCACATATGTATGTGTGTATGTCTGCTAAAGGAATCCGCACCGTCATATTTACAAACACAAAATTTTGCAGACACCTCATGTGACTCAGGGAACGTCGTAGACTATGTTTTAACAGGAATATTTAACCCCACGCTTTACAGTTACTCTCCAAAAAACCTGCCTCCATTAAACTGAATGGAGGTGGGAGCTGCAAGTTATTAATAGCAGCTGTGATTGGTTGCTATAGGAACAAAGGACATTCATAGTATAAGAAGCTTATGTGTGAGATAATATGATGTCAGTGGGGAGACAGATAGAGAGAGACAGACACAGACTGAGAGACAAACAGACAGAGACAGATAGGCATAGACAGACAGGGAAAGAGACAGAGACAAACAGACAGAGGCAGACAGGGAAAGAGACAGACAGAAATAGACAGGGAAAAAAGGCAGACAGACAGAGACAGAGAAAGAGACAGAGGCAGATAGGGAAACAGACAGAGACAAACATACAGAGACAGGCAGGAGAAAAGGCAGACCGACAGGGAAAGAGACAGACAGGGGAAGAGACAGACAGAGAGAGACAGACAGATAGAGACAGACAAAGAAATACAGAGATAGACAGGGAAAGAGACAAACGGGGAATGAGTCAGACAGAGAGAGACAAAGAGAGACAGGCAGAGAGAGACAGGGAAAGAGACAGACAGGGGAAGAGAAAGACAGAGACAGACAAAGAAATACAGAGACAGACAGGGGAAGAGACAGACAGGGGAAGAGACAGACAGGGGAAGAGACAGACAGACAGGGAAAGAGACAGACCTGGAAAAGAGACAGACCTGGAAAAGAGACAGGCCTGGAAAAGAGACAGACAGACATAGAAACAGACAGCCACAAAGAGAGAGAGAGACAGACAGACACAGAGAGACAGACAGAGATAGAGAGACAGACAGACATGGATAGAGATAGAGACACACAGAGACAGACAGATGACAGAGACTGGGAGAGAGACAGACAGAAGCATAAATCCCTAACTAAAACTTAACATTTAATGATAGTTTTAAAAGGTAAAAAAACACAAATCATGTAAATAGAATGACTCTCTTCTGTGCATAGAGTCAACATTTTGTGTTTGTAAATATGACGGTGCGGATTCCTTTAGCAGACATACACACATACATATGTGACGCCCTGACACTGCAGGTAGTCACACATAGGCCCCCGCATAACAAATTCCCTCACCTAAGTCACACAAAGCCAACCAGAAAACCCTAGTCACCTCCCCCAGGGAAAGACAGGCACACCAGTGGGCAGGACCAGACGGAAGGAAACGCCCACCTAGGGGTCTGGAGACCCCGGGGCAGGAAAAAGGAGTCAGTTGTTTTTAAGGAGAGTTGTGGAGTGAGGAGTAAGGAGTGGAGTCCAGGCCTCTGCTTTAGACCTGAGGCTGAACTGACAGGTTAGTTAACCCCGCTTAACTAACTTAAGATAACAAATGGGCTGCAATGCTGAGAACCTGCTTACCTACGTAACTGATGAGGGAGGATGTCGCAAATCCATGGGAAGATGTTCAAGCTCTTCTGCAGTTCTTGGTGGCCCGTACAGTCCGACCACTTCGAATTCTGAAAGGCACTCTTACCCTTTCTACCCTGGAACGAAGCTTAGGCAAATAAACATGCTTGACCCTGGAATTGTTGACTCCGGTCTTCCTTTCATACCCCACACCTCCATTCCCATTTCTTATTTAAAAGTAATTACACAGACACAAATTTATCTAAAGCCATTTTTAAGGCATTTCGCGCATACATGAAATGAACACATTTTTCTCCAAAACTATAACAGATGCAAGCTTGTCCTGTTTGGTGGAGATGATATTTAATAAAATAAGTAGAAATCCACTAAAAGTTTTGTTTGGTTATCTTGCAATCCCGAGATAATCGTCTCCATGCTCCAAATCCATTTTAAAGCCATTTTTAAGGCATTTCGCGCATACATGAAATGAACACATTTTTCTCCAAAACTATAACAGATGCAAGCTTGTCCTGTTTGGTGGAGATGATATTTAATAAAATAAGTAGAAATCCACTAAAAGTTTTGTTTGGTTATCTTGCAATCCCGAGATAATCGTCTCCATGCTCCAAATCCATTTTAAAGCCATTTTTAAGGCATTTCGCGCATACATGAAATGAACACATTTTTCTCCAAAACTATAACAGATGCAAGCTTGTCCTGTTTGGTGGAGATGATATTTAATAAAATAAGTAGAAATCCACTAAAAGTTTTGTTTGGTTATATTGCAATCCCGAGATAATCGTCTCCATGCTCCAAATCCATTTTAAAGCCATTTTAAGGCATTTCGCGCATACATGAAATGAACACATTTTTCTCCAAAACTATAACAGATGCAAGCTTGTCCTGTTTGGTGGAGATGATATTTAATAAAATAAGTAGAAATCCACTAAAAGTTTTGTTTGGTTATCTTGCAATCCCGAGATAATCGTCTCCATGCTCCAAATCCATTTTAAAGCCATTTTTAAGGCATTTCGCGCATACATGAAATGAACACATTTTTCTCCAAAACTATAACAGATGCAAGCTTGTCCTGTTTGGTGGAGATGATATTTAATAAAATAAGTAGAAATCCACTAAAAGTTTTGTTTGGTTATCTTGCAATCCCGAGATAATCGTCTCCATGCTCCAAATCAATTTTAAAGCCATTTTTAAGGCATTTCGCGCAGACATGAAATGAACACATTTTTCTCCAAAACTATAACAGATGCAAGCTTGTCCTGTTTGGTGGAGATGATATTTAATAAAATAAGTAGAAATCCACTAAAAGTTTTGTTTGGTTATCTTGCAATCCCGAGATAATCGTCTCCATGCTCCAAATCCATTTTAAAGCCATTTTTAAGGCATTTCGCGCATACATGAAATGAACACATTTTTCTCCAAAACTATAACAGATGCAAGCTTGTCCTGTTTGGTGGAGATGATATTTAATAAAATAAGTAGAAATCCACTAAAAGTTTTGTTTGGTTATCTTGCAATCCCGAGATAATCGTCTCCATGCTCCAAATCCATTTTAAAGCCATTTTTAAGGCATTTCGCGCATACATGAAATGAACACATTTTTCTCCAAAACTATAACAGATGCAAGCTTGTCCTGTTTGGTGGAGATAATATTTAATAAAATAAGTAGAAATCTACTAAAAGTTTCGTTTGTTTATATTGCCATCCTGAGATAATCGTCTCCATGCTCCAAATCCATTTTAAAGCCATTTCAACGGCATTTTGCGCATACATGAAATGAACACATTTTTCTCCAAAACTATAACAGATGCAAGCTTGTCCTGTTTGGTGGAGATGATATTTAATAAAATAAGTAGAAATCCACTAAAAGTTTTGTTTGGTTATCTTGCAATCCCGAGATAATCGTCTCCATGCTCCAAATCCATTTTAAAGCCATTTTTAAGGCATTTCGCGCATACATGAAATGAACACATTTTTCTCCAAAACTATAACAGATGCAAGCTTGTCCTGTTTGGTGGAGATAATATTTAATAAAATAAGTAGAAATCTACTAAAAGTTTCATTTGTTTATATTGCCATCCTGAGATAATCGTCTCCATGCTCCAAATCCATTTTAAACCATTTCAAAGGCATTTTGCGCATACATGAAATGAACACATTTTTCTCCAAAACTATAACACATGCAAGCTTGTCCTGTTTGGTGGAGATGATATTTAATAAAATAAGTAGAAATCCACTAAAAGTTTTGTTTGGTTATCTTGCAATCCCGAGATAATCGTCTCCATGCTCCAAATCCATTTTAAAGCCATTTTTAAGGCATTTCGCGCATACATGAAATGAACACATTTTTCTCCAAAACTATAACAGATGCAAGCTTGTCCTGTTTGGTGGAGATGATATTTAATAAAATAAGTAGAAATCCACTAAAAGTTTTGTTTGGTTATCTTGCAATCCCGAGATAATCGTCTCCATGCTCCAAATCCATTTTAAAGCCATTTTTAAGGCATTTCGCGCATACATGAAATGAACACATTTTTCTCCAAAACTATAACAGATGCAAGCTTGTCCTGTTTGATGGAGATGATATTTAATAAAATAAGTAGAAATCCACTAAAAGTTTTGTTTGGTTATCTTGCAATCCCGAGATAATCGTCTCCATGCTCCAAATCCATTTTAAAGCCATTTCAAAGGCATTTTGCGCATACATGAAATGAACACATTTTTCTCCAAAACTATAACACATGCAAGCTTGTCCTGTTTGGTGGAGATGATATTTAATAAAATAAGTAGAAATCCACTAAAAGTTTTGTTTGGTTATCTTGCAATCCCGAGATAATCGTCTCCATGCTCCAAATCCATTTTAAAGCCATTTTTAAGGCATTTCGCGCATACATGAAATGAACACATTTTTCTCCAAAACTATAACAGATGCAAGCTTGTCCTGTTTGGTGGAGATGATATTTAATAAAATAAGTAGAAATCCACTAAAAGTTTTGTTTGGTTATCTTGCAATCCCGAGATAATCGTCTCCATGCTCCAAATCCATTTTAAAGCCATTTTTAAGGCATTTTGCGCATACATGAAATGAACACATTTTTCTCCAAAACTATAACAGATGCAAGCTTGTCCTGTTTGGTGGAGATGATATTTAATAAAATAAGTAGAAATCCACTAAAAGTTTTGTTTGGTTATCTTGCAATCCCGAGATAATCGTCTCCATGCTCCAAATCCATTTTAAAGCCATTTTTAAGGCATTTCGCGCATACATGAAATGAACACATTTTTCTCCAAAACTATAACAGATGCAAGCTTGTCCTGTTTGGTGGAGATGATATTTAATAAAATAAGTAGAAATCCACTAAAAGTTTTGTTTGGTTATATTGCAATCCCGAGATAATCGTCTCCATGCTCCAAATCCATTTTAAAGCCATTTTTAAGGCATTTCGCGCATACATGAAATGAACACATTTTTCTCCAAACCTATAACAGATGCAAGCTTGTCCTGTTTGGTGGAGATGATATTTAATAAAATAAGTAGAAATCCACTAAAAGTTTTGTTTGGTTATCTTGCAATCCCGAGATAATCGTCTCCATGCTCCAAATCCATTTTAAAGCCATTTTTAAGGCATTTCGCGCATACATGAAATGAACACATTTTTCTCCAAAACTATAACAGATGCAAGCTTGTCCTGTTTGGTGGAGATGATATTTAATAAAATAAGTAGAAATCCACTAAAAGTTTTGTTTGGTTATCTTGCAATCCCGAGATAATCGTCTCCATGCTCCAAATCCATTTTAAAGCCATTTTTAAGGCATTTCGCGCATACATGAAATGAACACATTTTTCTCCAAAACTATAACAGATGCAAGCTTGTCCTGTTTGGTGGAGATGATATTTAATAAAATAAGTAGAAATCCACTAAAAGTTTTGTTTGGTTATCTTGCAATCCCGAGATAATCGTCTCCATGCTCCAAATCCATTTTAAAGCCATTTTTAAGGCATTTCGCGCATACATGAAATGAACACATTTTTCTCCAAAACTATAACAGATGCAAGCTTGTCCTGTTTGGTGGAGATAATATTTAATAAAATAAGTAGAAATCTACTAAAAGTTTCGTTTGTTTATATTGCCATCCTGAGATAATCGTCTCCATGCTCCAAATCCATTTTAAAGCCATTTCAAAGGCATTTTGCGCATACATGAAATGAACACATTTTTCTCCAAAACTATAACACATGCAAGCTTGTCCTGTTTGGTGGAGATGATATTTAATAAAATAAGTAGAAATCCACTAAAAGTTTTGTTTGGTTATCTTGCAATCCCGAGATAATCGTCTCCATGCTCCAAATCCATTTTAAAGCCATTTTTAAGGCATTTCGCGCATACATGAAATGAACACATTTTTCTCCAAAACTATAACAGATGCAAGCTTGTCCTGTTTGGTGGAGATGATATTTAATAAAATAAGTAGAAATCCACTAAAAGTTTTGTTTGGTTATCTTGCAATCCCGAGATAATCGTCTCCATGCTCCAAATCCATTTTAAAGCCATTTTTAAGGCATTTCGCGCATACATGAAATGAACACATTTTTCTCCAAAACTATAACAGATGCAAGCTTGTCCTGTTTGGTGGAGATGATATTTAATAAAATAAGTAGAAATCCACTAAAAGTTTTGTTTGGTTATCTTGCAATCCCGAGATAATCGTCTCCATGCTCCAAATCCATTTTAAAGCCATTTTTAAGGCATTTCGCGCATACATGAAATGAACACATTTTTCTCCAAAACTATAACACATGCAAGCTTGTCCTGTTTGGTGGAGATGATATTTAATAAAATAAGTAGAAATCCACTAAAAGTTTTGTTTGGTTATATTGCAATCCCGAGATAATCGTCTCCATGCTCCAAATCCATTTTAAAGCCATTTTTAAGGCATTTCGCGCATACATGAAATGAACACATTTTTCTCCAAAACTATAACAGATGCAAGCTTGTCCTGTTTGGTGGAGATGATATTTAATAAAATAAGTAGAAATCCACTAAAAGTTTTGTTTGGTTATCTTGCAATCCCGAGATAAACGTCTCCATGCTCCAAATCCATTTTAAAGCCATTTTTAAGGCATTTCGCGCATACATGAAATGAACACATTTTTCTCCAAAACTATAACAGATGCAAGCTTGTCCTGTTTGGTGGAGATGATATTTAATAAAATAAGTAGAAATCCACTAAAAGTTTCGTTTGTTTATATTGCCATCCTGAGATAATCGTCTCCATGCACCAAATCCATTTTAAAGCCATTTCAAAGGCATTTTGCGCATACATGAAATGAACACATTTTTCTCCAAAACTATAACACATGCAAGCTTGTCCTGTTTGGTGGAGATGATATTTAATAAAATAAGTAGAAATCCACTAAAAGTTTTGTTTGGTTATCTTGCAATCCCGAGATAATCGTCTCCATGCTCCAAATCCATTTTAAAGCCATTTTTAAGGCATTTCGCGCATACATGAAATGAACACATTTTTCTCCAAAACTATAACAGATGCAAGCTTGTCCTGTTTGGTGGAGATGATATTTAATAAAATAAGTAGAAATCCACTAAAAGTTTTGTTTGGTTATCTTGCAATCCCGAGATAATCGTCTCCATGCTCCAAATCCATTTTAAAGCCATTTTTAAGGCATTTCGCGCATACATGAAATGAACACATTTTTCTCCAAAACTATAACAGATGCAAGCTTGTCCTGTTTGGTGGAGATGATATTTAATAAAATAAGTAGAAATCCACTAAAAGTTTTGTTTGGTTATCTTGCAATCCCGAGATAATCGTCTCCATGCTCCAAATCCATTTTAAAGCCATTTTTAAGGCATTTCGCGCATACATGAAATGAACACATTTTTCTCCAAAACTATAACAGATGCAAGCTTGTCCTGTTTGGTGGAGATGATATTTAATAAAATAAGTAGAAATCCACTAAAAGTTTTGTTTGGTTATCTTGCAATCCCGAGATAATCGTCTCCATGCTCCAAATCCATTTTAAAGCCATTTTTAAGGCATTTCGCGCATACATGAAATGAACACATTTTTCTCCAAAACTATAACAGATGCAAGCTTGTCCTGTTTGGTGGAGATGATATTTAATAAAATAAGTAGAAATCCACTAAAAGTTTTGTTTGGTTATCTTGCAATCCCGAGATAATCGTCTCCATGCTCCAAATCCATTTTAAAGCCATTTTTAAGGCATTTCGCGCATACATGAAATGAACACATTTTTCTCCAAAACTATAACAGATGCAAGCTTGTCCTGTTTGGTGGAGATGATATTTAATAAAATAAGTAGAAATCCACTAAAAGTTTTGTTTGGTTATCTTGCAATCCCGAGATAATCGTCTCCATGCTCCAAATCCATTTTAAAGCCATTTTTAAGGCATTTCGCGCATACATGAAATGAACACATTTTTCTCCAAAACTATAACAGATGCAAGCTTGTCCTGTTTGGTGGAGATGATATTTAATAAAATAAGTAGAAATCCACTAAAAGTTTTGTTTGGTTATCTTGCAATCCCGAGATAATCGTCTCCATGCTCCAAATCCATTTTAAAGCCATTTTTAAGGCATTTCGCGCATACATGAAATGAACACATTTTTCTCCAAAACTATAACAGATGCAAGCTTGTCCTGTTTGGTGGAGATGATATTTAATAAAATAAGTAGAAATCCACTAAAAGTTTTGTTTGGTTATCTTGCAATCCCGAGATAATCGTCTCCATGCTCCAAATCCATTTTAAAGCCATTTTTAAGGCATTTCGCGCATACATGAAATGAACACATTTTTCTCCAAAACTATAACAGATGCAAGCTTGTCCTGTTTGGTGGAGATGATATTTAATAAAATAAGTAGAAATCCACTAAAAGTTTTGTTTGGTTATCTTGCAATCCCGAGATAATCGTCTCCATGCTCCAAATCCATTTTAAAGCCATTTTTAAGGCATTTCGCGCATACATGAAATGAACACATTTTTCTCCAAAACTATAACAGATGCAAGCTTGTCCTGTTTGGTGGAGATGATATTTAATAAAATAAGTAGAAATCCACTAAAAGTTTTGTTTGGTTATCTTGCAATCCCGAGATAATCGTCTCCATGCTCCAAATCCATTTTATAGCCATTTTTAAGGCATTTCGCGCATACATGAAATGAACACATTTTTCTCCAAAACTATAACAGATGCAAGCTTGTCCTGTTTGGTGGAGATGATATTTAATAAAATAAGTAGAAATCCACTAAAAGTTTTGTTTGGTTATCTTGCAATCCCGAGATAATCGTCTCCATGCTCCAAATCCATTTTAAAGCCATTTTTAAGGCATTTCGCGCATACATGAAATGAACACATTTTTCTCCAAAACTATAACAGATGCAAGCTTGTCCTGTTTGGTGGAGATGATATTTAATAAAATAAGTAGAAATCAACTAAAAGTTTTGTTTGGTTATATTGCAATCCCGAGATAATCGTCTCCATGCTCCAAATCCATTTTAAAGCCATTTTTAAGGCATTTCGCGCATACATGAAATGAACACATTTTTCTCCAAAACTATAACAGATGCAAGCTTGTCCTGTTTGGTGGAGATGATATTTAATAAAATAAGTAGAAATCCACTAAAAGTTTTGTTTGGCTATCTTGCAATCCCGAGATAATCGTCTCCATGCTCCAAATCCATTTTAAAGCCATTTTTAAGGCATTTCGCGCATACATGAAATGAACACATTTTTCTCCAAAACTATAACAGATGCAAGCTTGTCCTGTTTGCTGGAGATAATATTTAATAAAATAAGTAGAAATCTACTAAAAGTTTCGTTTGTTTATATTGCCATCCTGAGATAATCGTCTCCATGCTCCAAATCCATTTTAAAGCCATTTCAAAGGCATTTTGCGCATACATGAAATGAACACATTTTTCTCCAAAACTATAACACATGCAAGCTTGTCCTGTTTGGTGGAGATGATATTTAATAAAATAAGTAGAAATCCACTAAAAGTTTTGTTTGGTTATCTTGCAATCCCGAGATAATCGTCTCCATGCTCCAAATCCATTTTAAAGCCATTTTTAAGGCATTTCGCGCATACATGAAATGAACACATTTTTCTCCAAAACTATAACAGATGCAAGCTTGTCCTGTTTGGTGGAGATGATATTTAATAAAATAAGTAGAAATCCACTAAAAGTTTTGTTTGGTTATCTTGCAATCCCGAGATAATCGTCTCCATGCTCCAAATCCATTTTAAAGCCATTTTTAAGGCATTTCGCGCATACATGAAATGAACACATTTTTCTCCAAAACTATAACAGATGCAAGCTTGTCCTGTTTGGTGGAGATGATATTTAATAAAATAAGTAGAAATCCACTAAAAGTTTTGTTTGGTTATCTTGCAATCCCGAGATAATCGTCTCCATGCTCCAAATCCATTTTAAAGCCATTTTTAAGGCATTTCGCGCATACATGAAATGAACACATTTTTCTCCAAAACTATAACAGATGCAAGCTTGTCCTGTTTGGTGGAGATGATATTTAATAAAATAAGTAGAAATCCACTAAAAGTTTTGTTTGGTTATATTGCAATCCCGAGATAATCGTCTCCATGCTCCAAATCCATTTTAAAGCCATTTTTAAGGCATTTCGCGCATACATGAAATGAACACATTTTTCTCCAAAACTATAACAGATGCAAGCTTGTCCTGTTTGGTGGAGATGGTATTTAATAAAATAAGTAGAAATCCACTAAAAGTTTTTTTTTGTTATCTTGCAATCCCGAGATAATCGTCTCCATGCTCCAAATCCATTTTAAAGCCATTTTTAAGGCATTTCGCGCATACATGAAATGAACACATTTTTCTCCAAAACTATAACAGATGCAAGCTTGTCCTGTTTGGTGGAGATAATATTTAATAAAATAAGTAGAAATCTACTAAAAGTTTCGTTTTTTTATATTGCCATCCTGAGATAATCGTCTCCATGCTCCAAATCCATTTTAAAGCCATTTCAAAGGCATTTTGCGCATACATGAAATGAACACATTTTTCTCCAAAACTATAACACATGCAAGCTTGTCCTGTTTGGTGGAGATGATATTTAATAAAATAAGTAGAAATCCACTAAAAGTTTTGTTTGGTTATCTTGCAATCCCGAGATAATCGTCTCCATGCTCCAAATCCATTTTAAAGCCATTTTTAAGGCATTTCGCGCATACATGAAATGAACACATTTTTCTCCAAAACTATAACAGATGCAAGCTTGTCCTGTTTGGTGGAGATGATATTTAATAAAATAAGTAGAAATCCACTAAAAGTTTTGTTTGGTTATCTTGCAATCCCGAGATAATCGTCTCCATGCTCCAAATCCATTTTAAAGCCATTTTTAAGGCATTTCGCGCATACATGAAATGAACACATTTTTCTCCAAAACTATAACAGATGCAAGCTTGACCTGTTTGGTGGAGATGATATTTAATAAAATAAGTAGAAATCCACTAAAAGTTTTGTTTGGTTATCTTGCAATCCCGAGATAATCGTCTCCATGCTCCAAATCCATTTTAAAGCCATTTTTAAGGCATTTCGCGCATACATGAAATGAACACATTTTTCTCCAAAACTATAACAGATGCAAGCTTGTCCTGTTTGGTGGAGATGATATTTAATAAAATAAGTAGAAATCCACTAAAAGTTTTGTTTGGTTATCTTGCAATCCCGAGATAATCGTCTCCATGCTCCAAATCCATTTTAAAGCCATTTTAAGGCATTTCGCGCATACATGAAATGAACACATTTTTCTCCAAAACTATAACAGATGCAAGCTTGTCCTATTTGGTGGAGATGATATTTAATAAAATAAGTAGAAATCCACTAAAAGTTTTGTTTGGTTATATTGCCATCCTGAGATAATCGTCTCCATGCTCCAAATCCATTTTAAAGCCATTTCAAAGGCATTTTGCGCATACATGAAATGAACACATTTTTCTCCAAAACTATAACACATGCAAGCTTGTCCTGTTTGGTGGAGATGATATTTAATAAAATAAGTAGAAATCCACTAAAAGTTTTGTTTGGTTATCTTGCAATCCCGAGATAATCGTCTCCATGCTCCAAATCCATTTTAAAGCCATTTTTAAGGCATTTCGCGCATACATGAAATGAACACATTTTTCTCCAAAACTATAACAGATGCAAGCTTGTCCTGTTTGGTGGAGATGATATTTAATAAAATAAGTAGAAATCCACTAAAAGTTTTGTTTGGTTATCTTGCAATCCCGAGATAATCGTCTCCATGCTCCAAATCCATTTTAAAGCCATTTTTAAGGCATTTCGCGCATACATGAAATGAACACATTTTTCTCCAAAACTATAACAGATGCAAGCTTGTCCTGTTTGGTGGAGATGGTATTTAATAAAATAAGTAGAAATCCACTAAAAGTTTTGTTTGGTTATCTTGCAATCCCGAGATAATCGTCTCCATGCTCCAAATCCATTTTAAAGCCATTTTTAAGGCATTTCGCGCATACATGAAATGAACACATTTTTCTCCAAAACTATAACAGATGCAAGCTTGTCCTGTTTGGTGGAGATGATATTTAATAAAATAAGTAGAAATCCACTAAAAGTTTTGTTTGGTTATCTTGCAATCCCGAGATAATCGTCTCCATGCTCCAAATCCATTTTAAAGCCATTTTTAAGGCATTTCGCGCATACATGAAATGAACACATTTTTCTCCAAAACTATAACAGATGCAAGCTTGTCCTGTTTGGTGGAGATGATATTTAATAAAATAAGTAGAAATCCACTAAAAGTTTTGTTTGGTTATATTGCAATCCCGAGATAATCGTCTCCATGCTCCAAATCCATTTTAAAGCCATTTTTAAGGCATTTCGCGCATACATGAAATGAACACATTTTTCTCCAAAACTATAACAGATGCAAGCTTGTCCTGTTTGGTGGAGATGATATTTAATAAAATAAGTAGAAATCCACTAAAAGTTTTGTTTGGTTATCTTGCAATCCCGAGATAATCGTCTCCATGCTCCAAATCCATTTTAAAGCCATTTTTAAGGCATTTCGCGCATACATGAAATGAACACATTTTTCTCCAAAACTATAACAGATGCAAGCTTGTCCTGTTTGGTGGAGATAATATTTAATAAAATAAGTAGAAATCTACTAAAAGTTTCGTTTGTTTATATTGCCATCCTGAGATAATCGTCTCCAAGCTCCAAATCCATTTTAAAGCCATTTCAAAGGCATTTTGCGCATACATGAAATGAACACATTTTTCTCCAAAACTATAACACATGCAAGCTTGTCCTGTTTGGTGGAGATGATATTTAATAAAATAAGTAGAAATCCACTAAAAGTTTTGTTTGGTTATCTTGCAATCCCGAGATAATCGTCTCCATGCTCCAAATCCATTTTAAAGCCATTTTTAAGGCATTTCGCGCATACATGAAATGAACACATTTTTCTCCAAAACTATAACAGATGCAAGCTTGTCCTGTTTGGTGGAGATGATATTTAATAAAATAAGTAGAAATCCACTAAAAGTTTTGTTTGGTTATCTTGCAATCCCGAGATAATCGTCTCCATGCTCCAAATCCATTTTAAAGCCATTTTTAAGGCATTTCGCGCATACATGAAATGAACACATTTTTCTCCAAAACTATAACAGATGCAAGCTTGTCCTGTTTGGTGGAGATGATATTTAATAAAATAAGTAGAAATCCACTAAAAGTTTTGTTTGGTTATCTTGCAATCCCGAGATAATCGTCTCCATGCTCCAAATCCATTTTAAAGCCATTTTTAAGGCATTTCGCGCATACATGAAATGAACACATTTTTCTCCAAAACTATAACAGATGCAAGCTTGTCCTGTTTGGTGGAGATGATATTTAATAAAATAAGTAGAAATCCACTAAAAGTTTTGTTTGGTTATCTTGCAATCCCGAGATAATCGTCTCCATGCTCCAAATCCATTTTAAAGCCATTTTTAAGGCATTTCGCGCATACATGAAATGAACACATTTTTCTCCAAAACTATAACAGATGCAAGCTTGTCCTGTTTGGTGGAGATGATATTTAATAAAATAAGTAGAAATCCACTAAAAGTTTTGTTTGGTTATCTTGCAATCCCGAGATAATCGTCTCCATGCTCCAAATCCATTTTAAAGCCATTTTTAAGGCATTTCGCGCATACATGAAATGAACACATTTTTCTCCAAAACTATAACAGATGCAAGCTTGACCTGTTTGGTGGAGATAATATTTAATAAAATAAGTAGAAATCCACTAAAAGTTTTGTTTGGTTATATTGCAATCCCGAGATAATCGTCTCCATGCTCCAAATCCATTTTAAAGCCATTTTTAAGGCATTTCGCGCATACATGAAATGAACACATTTTTCTCCAAAACTATAACAGATGCAAGCTTGTCCTGTTTGGTGGAGATGATATTTAATAAAATAAGTAGAAATCCACTAAAAGTTTTGTTTGGTTATCTTGCAATCCCGAGATAATCGTCTCCATGCTCCAAATCCATTTTAAAGCCATTTTTAAGGCATTTCGCGCATACATGAAATGAACACATTTTTCTCCAAAACTATAACAGATGCAAGCTTGTCCTGTTTGGTGGAGATAATATTTAATAAAATAAGTAGAAATCTACTAAAAGTTTCGTTTGTTTATATTGCCATCCTGAGATAATCGTCTCCATGCTCCAAATCCATTTTAAAGCCATTTCAAAGGCATTTTGCGCATACATGAAATGAACACATTTTTCTCCAAAACTATAACAGATGCAAGCTTGTCCTGTTTGGTGGAGATGATATTTAATAAAATAAGTAGAAATCCACTAAAAGTTTTGTTTGGTTATCTTGCAATCCCGAGATAATCGTCTCCATGCTCCAAATCCATTTTAAAGCCATTTTTAAGGCATTTCGCGCATACATGAAATTAACACATTTTTCTCCAAAACTATAACAGATGCAAGCTTGTCCTGTTTGGTGGAGATGATAATTAATAAAATAAGTAGAAATCCACTAAAAGTTTTGTTTGGTTATCTTGCAATCCCGAGATAATCGTCTCCATGCTCCAAATCCATTTTAAAGCCATTTTTAAGGCATTTCGCGCATACATGAAATGAACACATTTTTCTCCAAAACTATAACAGATGCAAGCTTGTCCTGTTTGGTGGAGATGATATTTAATAAAATAAGTAGAAATCCACTAAAAGTTTTGTTTGGTTATCTTGCAATCCCGAGATAATCGTCTCCATGCTCCAAATCCATTTTAAAGCCATTTTTAAGGCATTTCGCGCATACATGAAATGAACACATTTTTCTCCAAAACTATAACAGATGCAAGCTTGTCCTGTTTGGTGGAGATGATATTTAATAAAATAAGTAGAAATCCACTAAAAGTTTTGTTTGGTTATCTTGCAATCCCGAGATAATCGTCTCCATGCTCCAAATCCATTTTAAAGCCATTTTTAAGGCATTTCGCGCATACATGAAATGAACACATTTTTCTCCAAAACTATAACAGATGCAAGCTTGTCCTGTTTGGTGGAGATGATATTTAATAAAATAAGTAGAAATCCACTAAAAGTTTTGTTTGGTTATCTTGCAATCCCGAGATAATCGTCTCCATGCTCCAAATCCATTTTAAAGCCATTTTTAAGGCATTTCGCGCATACATGAAATGAACACATTTTTCTCCAAAACTATAACAGATGCAAGCTTGTCCTGTTTGGTGGAGATAATATTTAATAAAATAAGTAGAAATCTACTAAAAGTTTCGTTTGTTTATATTGCCATCCTGAGATAATCGTCTCCATGCTCCAAATCCATTTTAAAGCCATTTCAAAGGCATTTTGCGCATACATGAAATGAACACATTTTTCTCCAAAACTATAACACATGCAAGCTTGTCCTGTTTGGTGGAGATGATATTTAATAAAATAAGTAGAAATCCACTAAAAGTTTTGTTTGGTTATCTTGCAATCCCGAGATAATCGTCTCCATGCTCCAAATCCATTTTAAAGCCATTTTTAAGGCATTTCGTGCATACATGAAATGAACACATTTTTCTCCAAAACTATAACAGATGCAAGCTTGTCCTGTTTGGTGGAGATGATATTTAATAAAATAAGTAGAAATCCACTAAAAGTTTTGTTTGGTTATCTTGCAATCCCGAGATAATCGTCTCCATGCTCCAAATCCATTTTAAAGCCATTTTTAAGGCATTTCGCGCATACATGAAATGAACACATTTTTCTCCAAAACTATAACAGATGCAAGCTTGTCCTGTTTGGTGGAGATGATATTTAATAAAATAAGTAGAAATCCACTAAAAGTTTTATTTGGTTATCTTGCAATCCCGAGATAATCGTCTCCATGCTCCAAATCCATTTTAAAGCCATTTTTAAGGCATTTCGCGCATACATGAAATGAACACATTTTTCTCCAAAACTATAACAGATGCAAGCTTGTCCTGTTTGGTGGAGATGATATTTAATAAAATAAGTAGAAATCCACTAAAAGTTTCGTTTGTTTATATTGCCATCCTGAGATAATCGTCTCCATGCTCCAAATCCATTTTAAAGCCATTTCAAAGGCATTTTGCGCATACATGAAATGAACACATTTTTCTCCAAAACTATAACACATGCAAGCTTGTCCTGTTTGGTGGAGATGATATTTAATAAAATAAGTAGAAATCCACTAAAAGTTTTGTTTGGTTATCTTGCAATCCCGAGATAATCGTCTCCATGCTCCAAATCCATTTTAAAGCCATTTTTAAGGCATTTCGCGCATACATGAAATGAACACATTTTTCTCCAAAACTATAACAGATGCAAGCTTGTCCTGTTTGGTGGAGATGATGTTTAATAAAATAAGTAGAAATCCACTAAAAGTTTTGTTTGGTTATCTTGCAATCCCGAGATAATCGTCTCCATGCTCCAAATCCATTTTAAAGCCATTTTTAAGGCATTTCGCGCATACATGAAATGAACACATTTTTCTCCAAAACTATAACAGATGCAAGCTTGTCCTGTTTGGTGGAGATGATATTTAATAAAATAAGTAGAAATCCACTAAAAGTTTTGTTTGGTTATCTTGCAATCCCGAGATAATCGTCTCCATGCTCCAAATCAATTTTAAAGCCATTTTTAAGGCATTTCGCGCATACATGAAATGAACACATTTTTCTCCAAAACTATAACAGATGCAAGCTTGTCCTGTTTGGTGGAGATAATATTTAATAAAATAAGTAGAAATCTACTAAAAGTTTCGTTTGTTTATATTGCCATCCTGAGATAATCGTCTCCATGCTCCAAATCCATTTTAAAGCCATTTCAAAGGCATTTTGCGCATACATGAAATGAACACATTTTTCTCCAAAACTATAACAGATGCAAGCTTGTCCTGTTTGGTGGAGATGATATTTAATAAAATAAGTAGAAATCCACTAAAAGTTTTGTTTGGTTATCTTGCAATCCCGAGATAATCGTCTCCATGCTCCAAATCCATTTTAAAGCCATTTTTAAGGCATTTCGCGCATACATGAAATTAACACATTTTTCTCCAAAACTATAACAGATGCAAGCTTGTCCTGTTTGGTGGAGATGATAATTAATAAAATAAGTAGAAATCCACTAAAAGTTTTGTTTGGTTATCTTGCAATCCCGAGATAATCGTCTCCATGCTCCAAATCCATTTTAAAGCCATTTTTAAGGCATTTCGCGCATACATGAAATGAACACATTTTTCTCCAAAACTATAACAGATGCAAGCTTGTCCTGTTTGGTGGAGATGATATTTAATAAAATAAGTAGAAATCCACTAAAAGTTTTGTTTGGTTATCTTGCAATCCCGAGATAATCGTCTCCATGCTCCAAATCCATTTTAAAGCCATTTTTAAGGCATTTCGCGCATACATGAAATGAACACA
Source organism: Anomaloglossus baeobatrachus (assembly GCF_048569485.1). Taxonomy (NCBI): domain Eukaryota; kingdom Metazoa; phylum Chordata; class Amphibia; order Anura; family Aromobatidae; genus Anomaloglossus; species Anomaloglossus baeobatrachus. The sequence continues at coordinate 1,007,970 of NW_027442146.1, read as the reverse complement.
TTTTTCTCCAAAACTATAACAGATGCAAGCTTGTCCTGTTTGGTGGAGATGATATTTAATAAAATAAGTAGAAATCCACTAAAAGTTTTGTTTGGTTATCTTGCAATCCCGAGATAATCGTCTCCATGCTCCAAATCCATTTTAAAGCCATTTTTAAGGCATTTCGCGCATACATGAAATGAACACATTTTTCTCCAAAACTATAACAGATGCAAGCTTGTCCTGTTTGGTGGAGATGATATTTAATAAAATAAGTAGAAATCCACTAAAAGTTTTGTTTGGTTATCTTGCAATCCCGAGATAATCGTCTCCATGCTCCAAATCCATTTTAAAGCCATTTTTAAGGCATTTCGCGCATACATGAAATGAACACATTTTTCTCCAAAACTATAACAGATGCAAGCTTGTCCTGTTTGGTGGAGATAATATTTAATAAAATAAGTAGAAATCTACTAAAAGTTTCGTTTGTTTATATTGCCATCCTGAGATAATCGTCTCCATGCTCCAAATCCATTTTAAAGCCATTTCAAAGGCATTTTGCGCATACATGAAATGAACACATTTTTCTCCAAAACTATAACACATGCAAGCTTGTCCTGTTTGGTGGAGATGATATTTAATAAAATAAGTAGAAATCCACTAAAAGTTTTGTTTGGTTATCTTGCAATCCCGAGATAATCGTCTCCATGCTCCAAATCCATTTTAAAGCCATTTTTAAGGCATTTCGTGCATACATGAAATGAACACATTTTTCTCCAAAACTATAACAGATGCAAGCTTGTCCTGTTTGGTGGAGATGATATTTAATAAAATAAGTAGAAATCCACTAAAAGTTTTGTTTGGTTATCTTGCAATCCCGAGATAATCGTCTCCATGCTCCAAATCCATTTTAAAGCCATTTTTAAGGCATTTCGCGCATACATGAAATGAACACATTTTTCTCCAAAACTATAACAGATGCAAGCTTGTCCTGTTTGGTGGAGATGATATTTAATAAAATAAGTAGAAATCCACTAAAAGTTTTATTTGGTTATCTTGCAATCCCGAGATAATCGTCTCCATGCTCCAAATCCATTTTAAAGCCATTTTTAAGGCATTTCGCGCATACATGAAATGAACACATTTTTCTCCAAAACTATAACAGATGCAAGCTTGTCCTGTTTGGTGGAGATGATATTTAATAAAATAAGTAGAAATCCACTAAAAGTTTCGTTTGTTTATATTGCCATCCTGAGATAATCGTCTCCATGCTCCAAATCCATTTTAAAGCCATTTCAAAGGCATTTTGCGCATACATGAAATGAACACATTTTTCTCCAAAACTATAACACATGCAAGCTTGTCCTGTTTGGTGGAGATGATATTTAATAAAATAAGTAGAAATCCACTAAAAGTTTTGTTTGGTTATCTTGCAATCCCGAGATAATCGTCTCCATGCTCCAAATCCATTTTAAAGCCATTTTTAAGGCATTTCGCGCATACATGAAATGAACACATTTTTCTCCAAAACTATAACAGATGCAAGCTTGTCCTGTTTGGTGGAGATGATGTTTAATAAAATAAGTAGAAATCCACTAAAAGTTTTGTTTGGTTATCTTGCAATCCCGAGATAATCGTCTCCATGCTCCAAATCCATTTTAAAGCCATTTTTAAGGCATTTCGCGCATACATGAAATGAACACATTTTTCTCCAAAACTATAACAGATGCAAGCTTGTCCTGTTTGGTGGAGATGATATTTAATAAAATAAGTAGAAATCCACTAAAAGTTTTGTTTGGTTATCTTGCAATCCCGAGATAATCGTCTCCATGCTCCAAATCAATTTTAAAGCCATTTTTAAGGCATTTCGCGCATACATGAAATGAACACATTTTTCTCCAAAACTATAACAGATGCAAGCTTGTCCTGTTTGGTGGAGATGATATTTAATAAAATAAGTAGAAATCCACTAAAAGTTTTGTTTGGTTATCTTGCAATCCCGAGATAATCGTCTCCATGCTCCAAATCCATTTTAAAGCCATTTTTAAGGCATTTCGCGCATACATGAAATGAACACATTTTTCTCCAAAACTATAACAGATGCAAGCTTGTCCTGTTTGGTGGAGCTGATATTTAATAAAATAAGTAGAAATCCACTAAAAGTTTTGTTTGGTTATATTGCAATCCCGAGATAATCGTCTCCATGCTCCAAATCCATTTTAAAGCCATTTTTAAGGCATTTCGCGCATACATGAAATGAACACATTTTTCTCCAAAACTATAACAGATGCAAGCTTGTCCTGTTTGGTGGAGATGATATTTAATAAAATAAGTAGAAATCCACTAAAAGTTTTGTTTGGTTATCTTGCATTCCCGAGATAATCGTCTCCATGCTCCAAATCCATTTTAAAGCCATTTTTAAGGCATTTCGCGCATACATGAAATGAACACATTTTTCTCCAAAACTATAACAGATGCAAGCTTGTCCTGTTTGGTGGAGATAATATTTAATAAAATAAGTAGAAATCTACTAAAAGTTTCGTTTGTTTATATTGCCATCCTGAGATAATCGTCTCCATGCTCCAAATCCATTTTAAAGCCATTTCAAAGGCATTTTGCGCATACATGAAATGAACACATTTTTCTCCAAAACTATAACACATGCAAGCTTGTCCTGTTTGGTGGAGATGATATTTAATAAAATAAGTAGAAATCCACTAAAAGTTTTGTTTGGTTATCTTGCAATCCCGAGATAATCGTCTCCATGCTCCAAATCCATTTTAAAGCCATTTTTAAGGCATTTCGCGCATACATGAAATGAACACATTTTTCTCCAAAACTATAACAGATGCAAGCTTGTCCTGTTTGGTGGAGATGATATTTAATAAAATAAGTAGAAATCCACTAAAAGTTTTGTTTGGTTATCTTGCAATCCCGAGATAATCGTCTCCATGCTCCAAATCCATTTTAAAGCCATTTTTAAGGCATTTCGCGCATACATGAAATGAACACATTTTTCTCCAAAACTATAACAGATGCAAGCTTGTCCTGTTTGGTGGAGATGATATTTAATAAAATAAGTAGAAATCCACTAAAAGTTTTGTTTGGTTATCTTGCAATCCCGAGATAATCGTCTCCATGCTCCAAATCCATTTTAAAGCCATTTTTAAGGCATTTCGCGCATACATGAAATGAACACATTTTTCTCCAAAACTATAACAGATGCAAGCTTGTCCTGTTTGGTGGAGATGATATTTAATAAAATAAGTAGAAATCCACTAAAAGTTTTGTTTGGTTATCTTGCAATCCCGAGATAATCGTCTCCATGCTCCAAATCCATTTTAAAGCCATTTTTAAGGCATTTCGCGCATACATGAAATGAACACATTTTTCTCCAAAACTATAACAGATGCAAGCTTGTCCTGTTTGGTGGAGATGATATTTAATAAAATAAGTAGAAATCCACTAAAAGTTTTGTTTGGTTATCTTGCAATCCCGAGATAATCGTCTCCATGCTCCAAATCCATTTTAAAGCCATTTTTAAGGCATTTCGCGCATACATGAAATGAACACATTTTTCTCCAAAACTATAACAGATGCAAGCTTGTCCTGTTTGGTGGAGATGATATTTAATAAAATAAGTAGAAATCCACTAAAAGTTTTGTTTGGTTATCTTGCAATCCCGAGATAATCGTCTCCATGCTCCAAATCCATTTTAAAGCCATTTTTAAGGCATTTCGCGCATACATGAAATGAACACATTTTTCTCCAAAACTATAACAGATGCAAGCTTGTCCTGTTTGGTGGAGATGATATTTAATAAAATAAGTAGAAATCCACTAAAAGTTTTGTTTGGTTATATTGCAATCCCGAGATAATCGTCTCCATGCTCCAAATCCATTTTAAAGCCATTTTTAAGGCATTTCGCGCATACATGAAATGAACACATTTTTCTCTAAAACTATAACAGATGCAAGCTTGTCCTGTTTGGTGGAGATGATATTTAATAAAATAAGTAGAAATCCACTAAAAGTTTTGTTTGGTTATCTTGCAATCCCGAGATAATCGTCTCCATGCTCCAAATCCATTTTAAAGCCATTTTTAAGGCATTTCGCGCATACATGAAATGAACACATTTTTCTCCAAAACTATAACAGATGCAAGCTTGTCCTGTTTGGTGGAGATGATATTTAATAAAATAAGTAGAAATCCACTAAAAGTTTTGTTTGGTTATCTTGCAATCCCGAGATAATCGTCTCCATGCTCCAAATCCATTTTAAAGCCATTTTTAAGGCATTTCGCGCATACATGAAATGAACACATTTTTCTCCAAAACTATAACAGATGCAAGCTTGTCCTGTTTGGTGGAGATGATATTTAATAAAATAAGTAGAAATCCACTAAAAGTTTTGTTTGGTTATATTGCAATCCCGAGATAATCGTCTCCATGCTCCAAATCCATTTTAAAGCCATTTTTAAGGCATTTCGCGCATACATGAAATGAACACATTTTTCTCCAAAACTATAACAGATGCAAGCTTGTCCTGTTTGGTGGAGATGATATTTAATAAAATAAGTAGAAATCCACTAAAAGTTTTGTTTGGTTATCTTGCAATCCCGAGATAATCGTCTCCATGCTCCAAATCCATTTTAAAGCCATTTTTAAGGCATTTCGCGCATACATGAAATGAACACATTTTTCTCCAAAACTATAACAGATGCAAGCTTGTCCTGTTTGGTGGAGATAATATTTAATAAAATAAGTAGAAATCTACTAAAAGTTTCGTTTGTTTATATTGCCATCCTGAGATAATCGTCTCAATGCTCCAAATCCATTTTAAAGCCATTTCAAAGGCATTTTGCGCATACATGAAATGAACACATTTTTCTCCAAAACTATAACACATGCAAGCTTGTCCTGTTTGGTGGAGATGATATTTAATAAAATAAGTAGAAATCCACTAAAAGTTTTGTTTGGTTATCTTGCAATCCCGAGATAATCGTCTCCATGCTCCAAATCCATTTTAAAGCCATTTTTAAGGCATTTCGCGCATACATGAAATGAACACATTTTTCTCCAAAACTATAACACATGCAAGCTTGTCCTGTTTGGTGGAGATGATATTTAATAAAATAAGTAGAAATCCACTAAAAATTTTGTTTGGTTATCTTGCTATCCCGAGATAATCGTCTCCATGCTCCAAATCCATTTTAAAGCCATTTTTAAAGCATTTCGCGCATACATGAAATGAACACATTTTTCTCCAAAACTATAACAGATGCAAGCTTGTCCTGTTTGGTGGAGATGATATTTAATAAAATAAGTAGAAATCCACTAAAAGGTTTGTTTGGTTATCTTGCAATCCCGAGATAATCGTCTCCATGCTCCAAATCCATTTTAAAGCCATTTTTAAGGCATTTCGCGCATACATGAAATGAACACATTTTTCTCCAAAACTATAACAGATGCAAGCTTGTCCTGTTTGGTGGAGATGATATTTAATAAAATAAGTAGAAATCCACTAAAAGTTTTGTTTGGTTATCTTGCAATCCCGAGATAATCGTCTCCATGCTCCAAATCCATTTTAAAGCCATTTTTAAGGCATTTCGCGCATACATGAAATGAACACATTTTTCTCCAAAACTATAACAGATGCAAGCTTGTCCTGTTTGGTGGAGATGATATTTAATAAAATAAGTAGAAATCCACTAACAGTTTTGTTTGGTTATCTTGCAATCCCGAGATAATCGTCTCCATGCTCCAAATCCATTTTAAAGCCATTTTTAAGGCATTTCGCGCATACATGAAATGAACACATTTTTCTCCAAAACTATAACAGATGCAAGCTTGTCCTGTTTGGTGGAGATGATATTTAATAAAATAAGTAGAAATCCACTAAAAGTTTTGTTTGGTTATATTGCAATCCCGAGATAATCGTCTCCATGCTCCAAATCCATTTTAAAGCCATTTTTAAGGCATTTCGCGCATACATGAAATGAACACATTTTTCTCCAAAACTATAACAGATGCAAGCTTGTCCTGTTTGGTGGAGATGATATTTAATAAAATAAGTAGAAATCCACTAAAAGTTTTGTTTGGTTATCTTGCAATCCCGAGATAATCGTCTCCATGCTCCAAATCCATTTTAAAGCCATTTTTAAGGCATTTCGCGCATACATGAAATGAACACATTTTTCTCCAAAACTATAACAGATGCAAGCTTGTCCTGTTTGGTGGAGATGATATTTAATAAAATAAGTAGAAATCCACTAAAAGTTTTGTTTGGTTATCTTGCAATCCCGAGATAATCGTCTCCATGCTCCAAATCCATTTTAAAGCCATTTTTAAGGCATTTCGCGCATACATGAAATGAACACATTTTTCTCCAAAACTATAGCAGATGCAAGCTTGTCCTGTTTGGTGGAGATGATATTTAATAAAATAAGTAGAAATCCACTAAAAGTTTTGTTTGGTTATATTGCAATCCCGAGATAATCGTCTCCATGCTCCAAATCCATTTTAAAGCCATTTTTAAGGCATTTCGCGCATACATGAAATGAACACATTTTTCTACAAAACTATAACAGATGCAAGCTTGTCCTGTTTGGTGGAGATGATATTTAATAAAATAAGTAGAAATCCACTAAAAGTTTTGTTTGGTTATCTTGCAATCCCGAGATAATCGTCTCCATGCTCCAAATCCATTTTAAAGCCATTTTTAAGGCATTTCGCGCATACATGAAATGAACACATTTTTCTCCAAAACTATAACAGATGCAAGCTTGTCCTGTTTGGTGGAGATAATATTTAATAAAATAAGTAGAAATCTACTAAAAGTTTCGTTTGTTTATATTGCCATCCTGAGATAATCGTCTCCATGCTCCAAATCCATTTTAAAGCCATTTCAAAGGCATTTTGCGCATACATGAAATGAACACATTTTTCTCCAAAACTATAACACATGCAAGCTTGTCCTGTTTGGTGGAGATGATATTTAATAAAATAAGTAGAAATCCACTAAAAGTTTTGTTTGGTTATCTTGCAATCCCGAGATAATCGTCTCCATGCTCCAAATCCATTTTAAAGCCATTTTTAAGGCATTTCGCGCATACATGAAATGAACACATTTTTCTCCAAAACTATAACAGATGCAAGCTTGTCCTGTTTGGTGGAGATGATATTTAATAAAATAAGTAGAAATCCACTAAAAGTTTTGTTTGGTTATCTTGCAATCCCGAGATAATCGTCTCCATGCTCCAAATCCATTTTAAAGCCATTTTTAAGGCATTTCGCGCATACATGAAATGAACACATTTTTCTCCAAAACTATAACAGATGCAAGCTTGTCCTGTTTGGTGGAGATGATATTTAATAAAATAAGTAGAAATCCACTAAAAGTTTTGTTTGGTTATCTTGCAATCCCGAGATAATCGTCTCCATGCTCCAAATCCATTTTAAAGCCATTTTTAAGGCATTTCGCGCATACATGAAATAAACACATTTTTCTCCAAAACTATAACAGATGCAAGCTTGTCCTGTTTGGTGGAGATGATATTTAATAAAATAAGTGGAAATCCACTAAAAGTTTTGTTTGGTTATCTTGCAATCCCGAGATAATCGTCTCCATGCTCCAAATCCATTTTAAAGCCATTTTTAAGGCATTTCGCGCATACATGAAATGAACACATTTTTCTCCAAAACTATAACAGATGCAAGCTTGTCCTGTTTGGTGGAGATGATATTTAATAAAATAAGTAGAAATCCACTAAAAGTTTTGTTTGGTTATATTGCAATCCCGAGATAATCGTCTCCATGCTCCAAATCCATTTTAAAGCCATTTTTAAGGCATTTCGCGCATACATGAAATGAACACATTTTTCTCCAAAACTATAACAGATGCAAGCTTGTCCTGTTTGGTGGAGATGATATTTAATAAAATAAGTAGAAATCCACTAAAAGTTTTGTTTGGTTATCTTGCAATCCCGAGATAATCGTCTCCATGCTCCAAATCCATTTTAAAGCCATTTTTAAGGCATTTCGCGCATACATGAAATGAACACATTTTTCTCCAAAACTATAACAGATGCAAGCTTGTCCTGTTTGGTGGAGATAATATTTAATAAAATAAGTAGAAATCTACTAAAAGTTTCGTTTGTTTATATTGCCATCCTGAGATAATCGTCTCCATGCTCCAAATCCATTTTAAAGCCATTTCAAAGGCATTTTGCGCATACATGAAATGAACACATTTTTCTCCAAAACTATAACACATGCAAGCTTGTCCTGTTTGGTGGAGATGATATTTAATAAAATAAGTAGAAATCCACTAAAAGTTTTGTTTGGTTATCTTGCAATCCCGAGATAATCGTCTCCATGCTCCAAATCCATTTTAAAGCCATTTTTAAGGCATTTCGCGCATACATGAAATGAACACATTTTTCTCCAAAACTATAACAGATGCAAGCTTGTCCTGTTTGGTGGAGATGATATTTAATAAAATAAGTAGAAATCCACTAAAAGTTTTGTTTGGTTATCTTGCAATCCCGAGATAATCGTCTCCATGCTCCAAATCCATTTTAAAGCCATTTTTAAGGCATTTCGCGCATACATGAAATGAACACATTTTTCTCCAAAACTATAACAGATGCAAGCTTGTCCTGTTTGGTGGAGATGATATTTAATAAATAAAGTAGAAATCCACTAAAAGTTTTGTTTTGTTATCTTGCAATCCCGAGATAATCGTCTCCATGCTCCAAATCCATTTTAAAGCCATTTTTAAGGCATTTCGCGCATACATGAAATGAACACATTTTTCTCCAAAACTATAACAGATGCAAGCTTGTCCTGTTTGGTGGAGATGATATTTAATAAAATAAGTAGAAATCCACTAAAAGTTTTGTTTGGTTATCTTGCAATCCCGAGATAATCGTCTCCATGCTCCAAATCCATTTTAAAGCCATTTTTAAGGCATTTCGCGCATACATGAAATGAACACATTTTTCTCCAAAACTATAACAGATGCAAGCTTGTCCTGTTTGGTGGAGATGATATTTAATAAAATAAGTAGAAATCCACTAAAAGTTTTGTTTGGTTATATTGCATACCCGAGATAATCGTCTCCATGCTCCAAATCCATTTTAAAGCCATTTTTAAGGCATTTCGCTCATACATGAAATGAACACATTTTTCTCCAAAACTATAACAGATGCAAGCTTGTCCTGTTTGGTGGAGATGATATTTAATAAAATAAGTAGAAATCCACTAAAAGTTTTGTTTGGTTATCTTGCAATCCCGAGATAATCGTCTCCATGCTCCAAATCCATTTTAAAGCCATTTTTAAGGCATTTCGCGCATACATGAAATGAACACATTTTTCTCCAAAACTATAACAGATGCAAGCTTGTCCTGTTTGGTGGAGATAATATTTAATAAAATAAGTAGAAATCTACTAAAAGTTTCGTTTGTTTATATTGCCATCCTGAGATAATCGTCTCCATGCTCCAAATCCATTTTAAAGCCATTTCAAAGGCATTTTGCGCATACATGAAATGAACACATTTTTCTCCAAAACTATAACACATGCAAGCTTGTCCTGTTTGGTGGAGATGATATTTAATAAAATAAGTAGAAATCCACTAAAAGTTTTGTTTGGTTATCTTGCAATCCCGAGATAATTGTCTCCATGCTCCAAATCCATTTTAAAGCCATTTTTAAGGCATTTCGCGCATACATGAAATGAACACATTTTTCTCCAAAACTATAACAGATGCAAGCTTGTCCTGTTTGGTGGAGATGATATTTAATAAAATAAGTAGAAATCCACTAAAAGTTTTGTTTGGTTATCTTGCAATCCCGAGATAATCGTCTCCATGCTCCAAATCCATTTTAAAGCCATTTTTAAGGCATTTCGCGCATACATGAAATGAACACATTTTTCTCCAAAACTATAACAGATGCAAGCTTGTCCTGTTTGGTGGAGATGATATTTAATAAAATAAGTAGAAATCCACTAAAAGTTTTGTTTGGTTATCTTGCAATCCCGAGATAATCGTCTCCATGCTCCAAATCCATTTTAAAGCCATTTTTAAGGCATTTCGCGCATACATGAAATTAACTTATTTTTCTCCAAAACTATAACAGATGCAAGCTTGTCCTGTTTGGTGGAGATGATATTTAATAAAATAAGTAGAAATCCACTAAAAGTTTTGTTTGGTTATCTTGCAATCCTGAGATAATCGTCTCCATGCTCCAAATCCATTTTAAAGCCATTTTTAAGGCATTTCGCGCATACATGAAATGAACACATTTTTCTCCAAAACTATAACAGATGCAAGCTTGTCCTGTTTGGTGGAGATGATATTTAATAAAATAAGTAGAAATCCACTAAAAGTTTTGTTTGGTTATATTGCAATCCCGAGATAATCGTCTCCATGCTCCAAATCCATTTTAAAGCCATTTTTAAGGCATTTCGCGCATACATGAAATGAACACATTTTTCTCCAAAACTATAACAGATGCAAGCTTGTCCTGTTTGGTGGAGATGATATTTAATAAAATAAGTAGAAATCCACTAAAAGTTTTGTTTGGTTATCTTGCAATCCCGAGATAATCGTCTCCATGCTCCAAATCCATTTTAAAGCCATTTTTAAGGCATTTCGCGCATACATGAAATGAACACATTTTTCTCCAAAACTATAACAGATGCAAGCTTGTCCTGTTTGGTGGAGATAATATTTAATAAAATAAGTAGAAATCTACTAAAAGTTTCGTTTGTTTATATTGCCATCCTGAGATAATCGTCTCCATGCTCCAAATCCATTTTAAAGCCATTTCAAAGGCATTTTGCGCATACATGAAATGAACACATTTTTCTCCAAAACTATAACACATGCAAGCTTGTCCTGTTTGGTGGAGATGATATTTAATAAAATAAGTAGAAATCCACTAAAAGTTTTGTTTGGTTATCTTGCAATCCCGAGATAATCGTCTCCATGCTCCAAATCCATTTTAAAGCCATTTTTAAGGCATTTCGCGCATACATGAAATGAACACATTTTTCTCCAAAACTATAACAGATGCAAGCTTGTCCTGTTTGGTGGAGATGATATTTAATAAAATAAGTAGAAATCCACTAAAAGTTTTGTTTGGTTATCTTGCAATCCCGAGATAATCGTCTCCATGCTCCAAATCCATTTTAAAGCCATTTTTAAGGCATTTCGCGCATACATGAAATGAACACATTTTTCTCCAAAACTATAACAGATGCAAGCTTGTCCTGTTTGGTGGAGATGATATTTAATAAAATAAGTAGAAATCCACTAAAAGTTTTGTTTGGTTATCTTGCAATCCCGAGATAATCGTCTCCATGCTCCAAATCCATTTTAAAGCCATTTTTAAGGCATTTCGCGCATACATGAAATGAACACATTTTTCTCCAAAACTATAACAGATGCAAGCTTGTCCTGTTTGGTGGAGATGATATTTAATAAAATAAGTAGAAATCCACTAAAAGTTTTGTTTGGTTATATTGCAATCCCGAGATAATCGTCTCCATGCTCCAAATCCATTTTAAAGCCATTTTTAAGGCATTTCGCGCATACATGAAATGAACACATTTTTCTCCAAAACTATAACAGATGCAAGCTTGTCCTGTTTGGTGGAGATGATATTTAATAAAATAAGTAGAAATCCACTAAAAGTTTTGTTTGGTTATCTTGCAATCCCGAGATAATCGTCTCCATGCTCCAAATCCATTTTAAAGCCATTTTAAGGCATTTCGCGCATACATGAAATGAACACATTTTTCTCCAAAACTATAACAGATGCAAGCTTGTCCTGTTTGGTGGAGATAATATTTAATAAAATAAGTAGAAATCTACTAAAAGTTTCGTTTGTTTATATTGCCATCCTGAGATAATCGTCTCCATGCTCCAAATCCATTTTAAAGCCATTTCAAAGGCATTTTGCGCATACATGAAATGAATACATTTTTCTCCAAAACTATAACACATGCAAGCTTGTCCTGTTTGGTGGAGATGATATTTAATAAAATAAGTAGAAATCCACTAAAAGTTTTGTTTGGTTATCTTGCAATCCCGAGATAATCGTCTCCATGCTCCAAATCCATTTTAAAGCCATTTTTAAGGCATTTCGCGCATACATGAAATGAACACATTTTTCTCCAAAACTATAACAGATGCAAGCTTGTCCTGTTTGGTGGAGATGATATTTAATAAAATAAGTAGAAATCCACTAAAAGTTTTTTTTGGTTATCTTGCAATCCCGAGATAATCGTCTCCATGCTCCAAATCCATTTTAAAGCCATTTTTAAGGCATTTTGCGCATACATGAAATTAACACATTTTTCTCCAAAACTATAACAGATGCAAGCTTGTCCTGTTTGGTGGAGATGATATTTAATAAAATAAGTAGAAATCCACTAAAAGTTTTGTTTGGTTATCTTGCAATCCCGAGATAATCGTCTCCATGCTCCAAATCCATTTTAAAGCCATTTTTAAGGCATTTCGCGCATACATGAAATGAACACATTTTTCTCCAAAACTATAACAGATGCAAGCTTGTCCTGTTTGGTGGAGATGATATTTAATAAAATAAGTAGAAATCCACTAAAAGTTTTGTTTGGTTATCTTGCAATCCCGAGATAATCGTCTCCATGCTCCAAATCCATTTTAAAGCCATTTTTAAGGCATTTCGCGCATACATGAAATGAACTTATTTTTCTCCAAAACTATAACAGATGCAAGCTTGTCCTGTTTGGTGGAGATGATATTTAATAAAATAAGTAGAAATCCACTAAAAGTTTTGTTTGGTTATCTTGCAATCCCGAGATAATCGTCTCCATGCTCCAAATCCATTTTAAAGCCATTTTTAAGGCATTTCGCGCATACATGAAATGAACACATTTTTCTCCAAAACTATAACAGATGCAAGCTTGTCCTGTTTGGTGGAGATGATATTTAATAAAATAAGTAGAAATCCACTAAAAGTTTTGTTTGGTTATATTGCAATCCCGAGATAATCGTCTCCATGCTCCAAATCCATTTTAAAGCCATTTTTAAGGCATTTCGCGCATACATGAAATGAACACATTTTTCTCCAAAACTATAACAGATGCAAGCTTGTCCTGTTTGGTGGAGATGATATTTAATAAAATAAGTAGAAATCCACTAAAAGTTTTGTTTGGTTATCTTGCAATCCCGAGATAATCGTCTCCATGCTCCAAATCCATTTTAAAGCCATTTTTAAGGCATTTCGCGCATACATGAAATGAACACATTTTTCTCCAAAACTATAACAGATGCAAGCTTGTCCTGTTTGGTGGAGATAATATTTAATAAAATAAGTAGAAATCTACTAAAAGTTTCGTTTGTTTATATTGCCATCCTGAGATAATCGTCTCCATGCTCCAAATCCATTTTAAAGCCATTTCAAAGGCATTTTGCGCATACATGAAATGAACACATTTTTCTCCAAAACTATAACACATGCAAGCTTGTTCTGTTTGGTGGAGATGATATTTAATAAAATAAGTAGAAATCCACTAAAAGTTTTGTTTGGTTATCTTGCAATCCCGAGATAATCGTCTCCATGCTCCAAATCCATTTTAAAGCCATTTTTAAGGCATTTCACGCATACATGAAATGAACACATTTTTCTCCAAAACTATAACAGATGCAAGCTTGTCCTGTTTGGTGGAGATGATATTTAATAAAATAAGTAGAAATCCACTAAAAGTTTTGTTTGGTTATCTTGCAATCCCGAGATAATCGTCTCCATGCTCCAAATCCATTTTAAAGCCATTTTTAAGGCATTTCGCGCATACATGAAATGAACACATTTTTCTCCAAAACTATAACAGATGCAAGCTTGTCCTGTTTGGTGGAGATGATATTTAATAAAATAAGTAGAAATACACTAAAAGTTTTGTTTGGTTATCTTGCAATCCCGAGATAATCGTCTCCATGCTCCAAATCCATTTTAAAGCCATTTTTAAGGCATTTCGCGCATACATGAAATGAACACATTTTTCTCCAAAACTATAACAGATGCAAGCTTGTCCTGTTTGGTGGAGATGATATTTAATAAAATAAGTAGAAATCCACTAAAAGTTTTGTTTGGTTATATTGCAATCCCGAGATAATCGTATCCATGCTCCAAATCCATTTTAAAGCCATTTTTAAGGCATTTCGCGCATACATGAAATGAACACATTTTTCTCCAAAACTATAACAGATGCAAGCTTGTCCTGTTTGGTGGAGATGATATTTAATAAAATAAGTAGAAATCCACTAAAAGTTTTCTTTGGTTATCTTGCAATCCCGAGATAATCGTCTCCATGCTCCAAATCCATTTTAAAGCCATTTCAAAGGCATTTTGCGCATACATGAAATGAATACATTTTTCTCCACAACTATAACACATGCAAGCTTGTCCTGTTTGGTGGAGATGATATTTAATAAAATAAGTAGAAATCCACTAAAAGTTTTGTTTGGTTATCTTGCAATCCCGAGATAATCGTCTCCATGCTCCAAATCCATTTTAAAGCCATTTTTAAGGCATTTCGCGCATACATGAAATGAACACATTTTTCTCCAAAACTATAACAGATGCAAGCTTGTCCTGTTTGGTGGAGATGATATTTAATAAAATAAGTAGAAATCCACTAAAAGTTTTTTTTGGTTATCTTGCAATCCCGAGATAATCGTCTCCATGCTCCAAATCCATTTTAAAGCCATTTTTAAGGCATTTCGCGCATACATGAAATGAACACATTTTTCTCCAAAACTATAACAGATGCAAGCTTGTCCTGTTTGGTGGAGATGATATTTAATAAAATAAGTAGAAATCCACTAAAAGTTTTGTTTGGTTATATTGCAATCCCGAGATAATCGTCTCCATGCTCCAAATCCATTTTAAAGCCATTTTTAAGGCATTTCGCGCATACATGAAATGAACACATTTTTCTCCAAAACTATAACAGATGCAAGCTTGTCCTGTTTGGTGGAGATGATATTTAATAAAATAAGTAGAAATCCACTAAAAGTTTTGTTTGGTTATCTTGCAATCCCGAGATAATCGTCTCCATGCTCCAAATCCATTTTAAAGCCATTTTTAAGGCATTTCGCGCATACATGAAATGAACACATTTTTCTCCAAAACTAT
Organism: Anomaloglossus baeobatrachus; assembly: GCF_048569485.1. Taxonomy (NCBI): domain Eukaryota; kingdom Metazoa; phylum Chordata; class Amphibia; order Anura; family Aromobatidae; genus Anomaloglossus; species Anomaloglossus baeobatrachus. The sequence goes on along the minus strand of NW_027442146.1, from coordinate 992,807 downwards.
AACAGATGCAAGCTTGTCCTGTTTGGTGGAGATAATATTTAATAAAATAAGTAGAAATCTACTAAAAGTTTCGTTTGTTTATATTGCCATCCTGAGATAATCGTCTCCAAGCTCCAAATCCATTTTAAAGCCATTTCAAAGGCATTTTGCGCATACATGAAATGAACACATTTTTCTCCAAAACTATAACACATGCAAGCTTGTCCTGTTTGGTGGAGATGATATTTAATAAAATAAGTAGAAATCCACTAAAAGTTTTGTTTGGTTATCTTGCAATCCCGAGATAATCGTCTCCATGCTCCAAATCCATTTTAAAGCCATTTTTAAGGCATTTCGCGCATACATGAAATGAACACATTTTTCTCCAAAACTATAACAGATGCAAGCTTGTCCTGTTTGGTGGAGATGATATTTAATAAAATAAGTAGAAATCCACTAAAAGTTTTGTTTGGTTATCTTGCAATCCCGAGATAATCGTCTCCATGCTCCAAATCCATTTTAAAGCCATTTTTAAGGCATTTCGCGCATACATGAAATGAACACATTTTTCTCCAAAACTATAACAGATGCAAGCTTGTCCTGTTTGGTGGAGATGATATTTAATAAAATAAGTAGAAATCCACTAAAAGTTTTGTTTGGTTATCTTGCAATCCCGAGATAATCGTCTCCATGCTCCAAATCCATTTTAAAGCCATTTTTAAGGCATTTCGCGCATACATGAAATGAACACATTTTTCTCCAAAACTATAACAGATGCAAGCTTGTCCTGTTTGGTGGAGATGATATTTAATAAAATAAGTAGAAATCCACTAAAAGTTTTGTTTGGTTATCTTGCAATCCCGAGATAATCGTCTCCATGCTCCAAATCCATTTTAAAGCCATTTTTAAGGCATTTCGCGCATACATGAAATGAACACATTTTTCTCCAAAACTATAACAGATGCAAGCTTGTCCTGTTTGGTGGAGATGATATTTAATAAAATAAGTAGAAATCCACTAAAAGTTTTGTTTGGTTATCTTGCAATCCCGAGATAATCGTCTCCATGCTCCAAATCCATTTTAAAGCCATTTTTAAGGCATTTCGCGCATACATGAAATGAACACATTTTTCTCCAAAACTATAACAGATGCAAGCTTGACCTGTTTGGTGGAGATAATATTTAATAAAATAAGTAGAAATCCACTAAAAGTTTTGTTTGGTTATATTGCAATCCCGAGATAATCGTCTCCATGCTCCAAATCCATTTTAAAGCCATTTTTAAGGCATTTCGCGCATACATGAAATGAACACATTTTTCTCCAAAACTATAACAGATGCAAGCTTGTCCTGTTTGGTGGAGATGATATTTAATAAAATAAGTAGAAATCCACTAAAAGTTTTGTTTGGTTATCTTGCAATCCCGAGATAATCGTCTCCATGCTCCAAATCCATTTTAAAGCCATTTTTAAGGCATTTCGCGCATACATGAAATGAACACATTTTTCTCCAAAACTATAACAGATGCAAGCTTGTCCTGTTTGGTGGAGATAATATTTAATAAAATAAGTAGAAATCTACTAAAAGTTTCGTTTGTTTATATTGCCATCCTGAGATAATCGTCTCCATGCTCCAAATCCATTTTAAAGCCATTTCAAAGGCATTTTGCGCATACATGAAATGAACACATTTTTCTCCAAAACTATAACAGATGCAAGCTTGTCCTGTTTGGTGGAGATGATATTTAATAAAATAAGTAGAAATCCACTAAAAGTTTTGTTTGGTTATCTTGCAATCCCGAGATAATCGTCTCCATGCTCCAAATCCATTTTAAAGCCATTTTTAAGGCATTTCGCGCATACATGAAATTAACACATTTTTCTCCAAAACTATAACAGATGCAAGCTTGTCCTGTTTGGTGGAGATGATAATTAATAAAATAAGTAGAAATCCACTAAAAGTTTTGTTTGGTTATCTTGCAATCCCGAGATAATCGTCTCCATGCTCCAAATCCATTTTAAAGCCATTTTTAAGGCATTTCGCGCATACATGAAATGAACACATTTTTCTCCAAAACTATAACAGATGCAAGCTTGTCCTGTTTGGTGGAGATGATATTTAATAAAATAAGTAGAAATCCACTAAAAGTTTTGTTTGGTTATCTTGCAATCCCGAGATAATCGTCTCCATGCTCCAAATCCATTTTAAAGCCATTTTTAAGGCATTTCGCGCATACATGAAATGAACACATTTTTCTCCAAAACTATAACAGATGCAAGCTTGTCCTGTTTGGTGGAGATGATATTTAATAAAATAAGTAGAAATCCACTAAAAGTTTTGTTTGGTTATCTTGCAATCCCGAGATAATCGTCTCCATGCTCCAAATCCATTTTAAAGCCATTTTTAAGGCATTTCGCGCATACATGAAATGAACACATTTTTCTCCAAAACTATAACAGATGCAAGCTTGTCCTGTTTGGTGGAGATGATATTTAATAAAATAAGTAGAAATCCACTAAAAGTTTTGTTTGGTTATCTTGCAATCCCGAGATAATCGTCTCCATGCTCCAAATCCATTTTAAAGCCATTTTTAAGGCATTTCGCGCATACATGAAATGAACACATTTTTCTCCAAAACTATAACAGATGCAAGCTTGTCCTGTTTGGTGGAGATAATATTTAATAAAATAAGTAGAAATCTACTAAAAGTTTCGTTTGTTTATATTGCCATCCTGAGATAATCGTCTCCATGCTCCAAATCCATTTTAAAGCCATTTCAAAGGCATTTTGCGCATACATGAAATGAACACATTTTTCTCCAAAACTATAACACATGCAAGCTTGTCCTGTTTGGTGGAGATGATATTTAATAAAATAAGTAGAAATCCACTAAAAGTTTTGTTTGGTTATCTTGCAATCCCGAGATAATCGTCTCCATGCTCCAAATCCATTTTAAAGCCATTTTTAAGGCATTTCGTGCATACATGAAATGAACACATTTTTCTCCAAAACTATAACAGATGCAAGCTTGTCCTGTTTGGTGGAGATGATATTTAATAAAATAAGTAGAAATCCACTAAAAGTTTTGTTTGGTTATCTTGCAATCCCGAGATAATCGTCTCCATGCTCCAAATCCATTTTAAAGCCATTTTTAAGGCATTTCGCGCATACATGAAATGAACACATTTTTCTCCAAAACTATAACAGATGCAAGCTTGTCCTGTTTGGTGGAGATGATATTTAATAAAATAAGTAGAAATCCACTAAAAGTTTTATTTGGTTATCTTGCAATCCCGAGATAATCGTCTCCATGCTCCAAATCCATTTTAAAGCCATTTTTAAGGCATTTCGCGCATACATGAAATGAACACATTTTTCTCCAAAACTATAACAGATGCAAGCTTGTCCTGTTTGGTGGAGATGATATTTAATAAAATAAGTAGAAATCCACTAAAAGTTTCGTTTGTTTATATTGCCATCCTGAGATAATCGTCTCCATGCTCCAAATCCATTTTAAAGCCATTTCAAAGGCATTTTGCGCATACATGAAATGAACACATTTTTCTCCAAAACTATAACACATGCAAGCTTGTCCTGTTTGGTGGAGATGATATTTAATAAAATAAGTAGAAATCCACTAAAAGTTTTGTTTGGTTATCTTGCAATCCCGAGATAATCGTCTCCATGCTCCAAATCCATTTTAAAGCCATTTTTAAGGCATTTCGCGCATACATGAAATGAACACATTTTTCTCCAAAACTATAACAGATGCAAGCTTGTCCTGTTTGGTGGAGATGATGTTTAATAAAATAAGTAGAAATCCACTAAAAGTTTTGTTTGGTTATCTTGCAATCCCGAGATAATCGTCTCCATGCTCCAAATCCATTTTAAAGCCATTTTTAAGGCATTTCGCGCATACATGAAATGAACACATTTTTCTCCAAAACTATAACAGATGCAAGCTTGTCCTGTTTGGTGGAGATGATATTTAATAAAATAAGTAGAAATCCACTAAAAGTTTTGTTTGGTTATCTTGCAATCCCGAGATAATCGTCTCCATGCTCCAAATCAATTTTAAAGCCATTTTTAAGGCATTTCGCGCATACATGAAATGAACACATTTTTCTCCAAAACTATAACAGATGCAAGCTTGTCCTGTTTGGTGGAGATGATATTTAATAAAATAAGTAGAAATCCACTAAAAGTTTTGTTTGGTTATCTTGCAATCCCGAGATAATCGTCTCCATGCTCCAAATCCATTTTAAAGCCATTTTTAAGGCATTTCGCGCATACATGAAATGAACACATTTTTCTCCAAAACTATAACAGATGCAAGCTTGTCCTGTTTGGTGGAGCTGATATTTAATAAAATAAGTAGAAATCCACTAAAAGTTTTGTTTGGTTATATTGCAATCCCGAGATAATCGTCTCCATGCTCCAAATCCATTTTAAAGCCATTTTTAAGGCATTTCGCGCATACATGAAATGAACACATTTTTCTCCAAAACTATAACAGATGCAAGCTTGTCCTGTTTGGTGGAGATGATATTTAATAAAATAAGTAGAAATCCACTAAAAGTTTTGTTTGGTTATCTTGCATTCCCGAGATAATCGTCTCCATGCTCCAAATCCATTTTAAAGCCATTTTTAAGGCATTTCGCGCATACATGAAATGAACACATTTTTCTCCAAAACTATAACAGATGCAAGCTTGTCCTGTTTGGTGGAGATAATATTTAATAAAATAAGTAGAAATCTACTAAAAGTTTCGTTTGTTTATATTGCCATCCTGAGATAATCGTCTCCATGCTCCAAATCCATTTTAAAGCCATTTCAAAGGCATTTTGCGCATACATGAAATGAACACATTTTTCTCCAAAACTATAACACATGCAAGCTTGTCCTGTTTGGTGGAGATGATATTTAATAAAATAAGTAGAAATCCACTAAAAGTTTTGTTTGGTTATCTTGCAATCCCGAGATAATCGTCTCCATGCTCCAAATCCATTTTAAAGCCATTTTTAAGGCATTTCGCGCATACATGAAATGAACACATTTTTCTCCAAAACTATAACAGATGCAAGCTTGTCCTGTTTGGTGGAGATGATATTTAATAAAATAAGTAGAAATCCACTAAAAGTTTTGTTTGGTTATCTTGCAATCCCGAGATAATCGTCTCCATGCTCCAAATCCATTTTAAAGCCATTTTTAAGGCATTTCGCGCATACATGAAATGAACACATTTTTCTCCAAAACTATAACAGATGCAAGCTTGTCCTGTTTGGTGGAGATGATATTTAATAAAATAAGTAGAAATCCACTAAAAGTTTTGTTTGGTTATCTTGCAATCCCGAGATAATCGTCTCCATGCTCCAAATCCATTTTAAAGCCATTTTTAAGGCATTTCGCGCATACATGAAATGAACACATTTTTCTCCAAAACTATAACAGATGCAAGCTTGTCCTGTTTGGTGGAGATGATATTTAATAAAATAAGTAGAAATCCACTAAAAGTTTTGTTTGGTTATCTTGCAATCCCGAGATAATCGTCTCCATGCTCCAAATCCATTTTAAAGCCATTTTTAAGGCATTTCGCGCATACATGAAATGAACACATTTTTCTCCAAAACTATAACAGATGCAAGCTTGTCCTGTTTGGTGGAGATGATATTTAATAAAATAAGTAGAAATCCACTAAAAGTTTTGTTTGGTTATCTTGCAATCCCGAGATAATCGTCTCCATGCTCCAAATCCATTTTAAAGCCATTTTTAAGGCATTTCGCGCATACATGAAATGAACACATTTTTCTCCAAAACTATAACAGATGCAAGCTTGTCCTGTTTGGTGGAGATGATATTTAATAAAATAAGTAGAAATCCACTAAAAGTTTTGTTTGGTTATCTTGCAATCCCGAGATAATCGTCTCCATGCTCCAAATCCATTTTAAAGCCATTTTTAAGGCATTTCGCGCATACATGAAATGAACACATTTTTCTCCAAAACTATAACAGATGCAAGCTTGTCCTGTTTGGTGGAGATGATATTTAATAAAATAAGTAGAAATCCACTAAAAGTTTTGTTTGGTTATATTGCAATCCCGAGATAATCGTCTCCATGCTCCAAATCCATTTTAAAGCCATTTTTAAGGCATTTCGCGCATACATGAAATGAACACATTTTTCTCCAAAACTATAACAGATGCAAGCTTGTCCTGTTTGGTGGAGATGATATTTAATAAAATAAGTAGAAATCCACTAAAAGTTTTGTTTGGTTATCTTGCAATCCCGAGATAATCGTCTCCATGCTCCAAATCCATTTTAAAGCCATTTTTAAGGCATTTCGCGCATACATGAAATGAACACATTTTTCTCCAAAACTATAACACATGCAAGCTTGTCCTGTTTGGAGGAGATGATATTTAATAAAATAAGTAGAAATCCACTAAAAGTTTTGTTTGGTTATCTTGCTATCCCGAGATAATCGTCTCCATGCTCCAAATCCATTTTAAAGCCATTTTTAAGGCATTTCGCGCATACATGAAATGAACACATTTTTCTCCAAAACTATAACAGATGCAAGCTTGTCCTGTTTGGTGGAGATGATATTTAATAAAATAAGTAGAAATCCACTAAAAGTTTTGTTTGGTTATCTTGCAATCCCGAGATAATCGTCTCCATGCTCCAAATCCATTTTAAAGCCATTTTTAAGGCATTTCGCGTATACATGAAATGAACACATTTTTCTCCAAAACTATAACAGATGCAAGCTTGTCCTGTTTGGTGGAGATGATATTTAATAAAATAAGTAGAAATCCACTAAAACTTTTGTTTGGTTATCTTGCAATCCCGAGATAATCGTCTCCATGCTCCAAATCCATTTTAAAGCCATTTTTAAGGCATTTCGCGCATACATGAAATGAACACATTTTTCTCCAAAACTATAACAGATGCAAGCTTGTCCTGTTTGGTGGAGATGATATTTAATAAAATAAGTAGAAATCCACTAAAAGTTTTGTTTGGTTATCTTGCTATCCCGAGATAATCGTCTCCATGCTCCAAATCCATTTTAAAGCCATTTTTAAGGCAATTCGCGCATACATGAAATGAACACATTTTTCTCCAAAACTATAACAGATGCAAGCTTGTCCTGTTTGGTGGAGATGATATTTAATAAAATAAGTAGAAATCCACTAAAAGTTTTGTTTGGTTATCTTGCAATCCCGAGATAATCGTCTCCATGCTCCAAATCCATTTTAAAGCTATTTTTAAGGCATTTCGCGCATACATGAAATGAACACATTTTTCTCCAAAACTATAACAGATGCAAGCTTGTCCTGTTTGGTGGAGATGATATTTAATAAAATAAGTAGAAATCCACTAAAAGTTTTGTTTGGTTATCTTGCAATCCCGAGATAATCGTCTCCATGCTCCAAATCCATTTTAAAGCCATTTTTAAGGCATTTCGCGCATACATGAAATGAACACATTTTTCTCCAAAACTATAACAGATGCAAGCTTGTCCTGTTTGGTGGAGATGATATTTAATAAAATAAGTAGAAATCCACTAAAAGTTTTGTTTGGTTATCTTGCAATCCCGAGATAATCGTCTCCATGCTCCAAATCCATTTTAAAGCCATTTTTAAGGCATTTCGCGCATACATGAAATGAACACATTTTTCTCCAAAACTATAACAGATGCAAGCTTGTCCTGTTTGGTGGAGATGATATTTAATAAAATAAGTAGAAATCCACTAAAAGTTTTGTTTGGTTATCTTGCAATCCCGAGATAATCGTCTCCATGCTCCAAATCCATTTTAAAGCCATTTTTAAGGCATTTCGCGCATACATGAAATGAACACATTTTTCTCCAAAACTATAACAGATGCAAGCTTGTCCTGTTTGGTGGAGATGATATTTAATAAAATAAGTAGAAATCCACTAAAAGTTTTGTTTGGTTATATTGCAATCCCGAGATAATCGTCTCCATGCTCCAAATCCATTTTAAAGCCATTTTTAAGGCATTTCGCGCATACATGAAATGAACACATTTTTCTCCAAAACTATAACAGATGCAAGCTTGTCCTGTTTGGTGGAGATGATATTTAATAAAATAAGTAGAAATCCACTAAAAGTTTTGTTTGGTTATATTGCAATCCCGAGATAATCGTCTCCATGCTCCAAATCCATTTTAAAGCCATTTTTAAGGCATTTCGCGCATACATGAAATGAACACATTTTTCTCCAAAACTATAACAGATGCAAGCTTGTCCTGTTTGGTGGAGATGATATTTAATAAAATAAGTAGAAATCCACTAAAAGTTTTGTTTGGTTATCTTGCAATCCCGAGATAATCGTCTCCATGCTCCAAATCCATTTTAAAGCCATTTTTAAGGCATTTCGCGCATACATGAAATGAACACATTTTTCTCCAAAACTATAACAGATGCAAGCTTGTCCTGTTTGGTGGGGATAATATTTAATAAAATAAGTAGAAATCTACTAAAAGTTTCGTTTGTTTATATTGCCATCCTGAGATAATCGTCTCCATGCTCCAAATCCATTTTAAAGCCATTTCAAAGGCATTTTGCGCATACATGAAATGAACACATTTTTCTCCAAAACTATAACACATGCAAGCTTGTCCTGTTTGGTGGAGATGATATTTAATAAAATAAGTAGAAATCCACTAAAAGTTTTGTTTGGTTATCTTGCAATCCCGAGATAATCGTCTCCATGCTCCAAATCCATTTTAAAGCCATTTTTAAGGCATTTCGCGCATACATGAAATGAACACATTTTTCTCTAAAACTATAACAGATGCAAGCTTGTCCTGTTTGGTGGAGATGATATTTAATAAAATAAGTAGAAATCCACTAAAAGTTTTGTTTGGTTATCTTGCAATCCCGAGATAATCGTCTCCATGCTCCAAATCCATTTTAAAGCCATTTTTAAGGCATTTCGCGCATACATGAAATGAACACATTTTTCTCCAAAACTATAACAGATGCAAGCTTGTCCTGTTTGGTGGAGATGATATTTAATAAAATAAGTAGAAATCCACTAAAAGTTTTGTTTGGTTATCTTGCAATCCCGAGATAATCGTCTCCATGCTCCAAATCCATTTTAAAGCCATTTTTAAGGCATTTCGCGCATACATGAAATGAACACATTTTTCTCCAAAACTATAACAGATGCAAGCTTGTCCTGTTTGGTGGAGATGATATTTAATAAAATAAGTAGAAATCCACTAAAAGTTTTGTTTGGTTATATTGCAATCCCGAGATAATCGTCTCCATGCTCCAAATCCATTTTAAAGCCATTTTTAAGGCATTTCGCGCATACATGAAATGAACACATTTTTCTCCAAAACTATAACAGATGCAAGCTTGTCCTGTTTGGTGGAGATGATATTTAATAAAATAAGTAGAAATCCACTAAAAGTTTTGTTTGGTTATCTTGCAATCCCGAGATAATCGTCTCCATGCTCCAAATCCATTTTAAAGCCATTTTTAAGGCATTTCGCGCATACATGAAATGAACACATTTTTCTCCAAAACTATAACAGATGCAAGCTTGTCCTGTTTGGTGGAGATAATATTTAATAAAATAAGTAGAAATCTACTAAAAGTTTCGTTTGTTTATATTGCCATCCTGAGATAATCGTCTCAATGCTCCAAATCCATTTTAAAGCCATTTCAAAGGCATTTTGCGCATACATGAAATGAACACATTTTTCTCCAAAACTATAACACATGCAAGCTTGTCCTGTTTGGTGGAGATGATATTTAATAAAATAAGTAGAAATCCACTAAAAGTTTTGTTTGGTTATCTTGCAATCCCGAGATAATCGTCTCCATGCTCCAAATCCATTTTAAAGCCATTTTTAAGGCATTTCGCGCATACATGAAATGAACACATTTTTCTCCAAAACTATAACACATGCAAGCTTGTCCTGTTTGGTGGAGATGATATTTAATAAAATAAGTAGAAATCCACTAAAAATTTTGTTTGGTTATCTTGCTATCCCGAGATAATCGTCTCCATGCTCCAAATCCATTTTAAAGCCATTTTTAAAGCATTTCGCGCATACATGAAATGAACACATTTTTCTCCAAAACTATAACAGATGCAAGCTTGTCCTGTTTGGTGGAGATGATATTTAATAAAATAAGTAGAAATCCACTAAAAGGTTTGTTTGGTTATCTTGCAATCCCGAGATAATCGTCTCCATGCTCCAAATCCATTTTAAAGCCATTTTTAAGGCATTTCGCGCATACATGAAATGAACACATTTTTCTCCAAAACTATAACAGATGCAAGCTTGTCCTGTTTGGTGGAGATGATATTTAATAAAATAAGTAGAAATCCACTAAAAGTTTTGTTTGGTTATCTTGCAATCCCGAGATAATCGTCTCCATGCTCCAAATCCATTTTAAAGCCATTTTTAAGGCATTTCGCGCATACATGAAATGAACACATTTTTCTCCAAAACTATAACAGATGCAAGCTTGTCCTGTTTGGTGGAGATGATATTTAATAAAATAAGTAGAAATCCACTAAAAGTTTTGTTTGGTTATCTTGCAATCCCGAGATAATCGTCTCCATGCTCCAAATCCATTTTAAAGCCATTTTTAAGGCATTTCGCGCATACATGAAATGAACACATTTTTCTCCAAAACTATAACAGATGCAAGCTTGTCCTGTTTGGTGGAGATGATATTTAATAAAATAAGTAGAAATCCACTAAAAGTTTTGTTTGGTTATATTGCAATCCCGAGATAATCGTCTCCATGCTCCAAATCCATTTTAAAGCCATTTTTAAGGCATTTCGCGCATACATGAAATGAACACATTTTTCTCCAAAACTATAACAGATGCAAGCTTGTCCTGTTTGGTGGAGATGATATTTAATAAAATAAGTAGAAATCCACTAAAAGTTTTGTTTGGTTATCTTGCAATCCCGAGATAATCGTCTCCATGCTCCAAATCCATTTTAAAGCCATTTTTAAGGCATTTCGCGCATACATGAAATGAACACATTTTTCTCCAAAACTATAACAGATGCAAGCTTGTCCTGTTTGGTGGAGATGATATTTAATAAAATAAGTAGAAATCCACTAAAAGTTTTGTTTGGTTATCTTGCAATCCCGAGATAATCGTCTCCATGCTCCAAATCCATTTTAAAGCCATTTTTAAGGCATTTCGCGCATACATGAAATGAACACATTTTTCTCCAAAACTATAGCAGATGCAAGCTTGTCCTGTTTGGTGGAGATGATATTTAATAAAATAAGTAGAAATCCACTAAAAGTTTTGTTTGGTTATATTGCAATCCCGAGATAATCGTCTCCATGCTCCAAATCCATTTTAAAGCCATTTTTAAGGCATTTCGCGCATACATGAAATGAACACATTTTTCTACAAAACTATAACAGATGCAAGCTTGTCCTGTTTGGTGGAGATGATATTTAATAAAATAAGTAGAAATCCACTAAAAGTTTTGTTTGGTTATCTTGCAATCCCGAGATAATCGTCTCCATGCTCCAAATCCATTTTAAAGCCATTTTTAAGGCATTTCGCGCATACATGAAATGAACACATTTTTCTCCAAAACTATAACAGATGCAAGCTTGTCCTGTTTGGTGGAGATAATATTTAATAAAATAAGTAGAAATCTACTAAAAGTTTCGTTTGTTTATATTGCCATCCTGAGATAATCGTCTCCATGCTCCAAATCCATTTTAAAGCCATTTCAAAGGCATTTTGCGCATACATGAAATGAACACATTTTTCTCCAAAACTATAACACATGCAAGCTTGTCCTGTTTGGTGGAGATGATATTTAATAAAATAAGTAGAAATCCACTAAAAGTTTTGTTTGGTTATCTTGCAATCCCGAGATAATCGTCTCCATGCTCCAAATCCATTTTAAAGCCATTTTTAAGGCATTTCGCGCATACATGAAATGAACACATTTTTCTCCAAAACTATAACAGATGCAAGCTTGTCCTGTTTGGTGGAGATGATATTTAATAAAATAAGTAGAAATCCACTAAAAGTTTTGTTTGGTTATCTTGCAATCCCGAGATAATCGTCTCCATGCTCCAAATCCATTTTAAAGCCATTTTTAAGGCATTTCGCGCATACATGAAATGAACACATTTTTCTCCAAAACTATAACAGATGCAAGCTTGTCCTGTTTGGTGGAGATGATATTTAATAAAATAAGTAGAAATCCACTAAAAGTTTTGTTTGGTTATCTTGCAATCCCGAGATAATCGTCTCCATGCTCCAAATCCATTTTAAAGCCATTTTTAAGGCATTTCGCGCATACATGAAATAAACACATTTTTCTCCAAAACTATAACAGATGCAAGCTTGTCCTGTTTGGTGGAGATGATATTTAATAAAATAAGTGGAAATCCACTAAAAGTTTTGTTTGGTTATCTTGCAATCCCGAGATAATCGTCTCCATGCTCCAAATCCATTTTAAAGCCATTTTTAAGGCATTTCGCGCATACATGAAATGAACACATTTTTCTCCAAAACTATAACAGATGCAAGCTTGTCCTGTTTGGTGGAGATGATATTTAATAAAATAAGTAGAAATCCACTAAAAGTTTTGTTTGGTTATATTGCAATCCCGAGATAATCGTCTCCATGCTCCAAATCCATTTTAAAGCCATTTTTAAGGCATTTCGCGCATACATGAAATGAACACATTTTTCTCCAAAACTATAACAGATGCAAGCTTGTCCTGTTTGGTGGAGATGATATTTAATAAAATAAGTAGAAATCCACTAAAAGTTTTGTTTGGTTATCTTGCAATCCCGAGATAATCGTCTCCATGCTCCAAATCCATTTTAAAGCCATTTTTAAGGCATTTCGCGCATACATGAAATGAACACATTTTTCTCCAAAACTATAACAGATGCAAGCTTGTCCTGTTTGGTGGAGATAATATTTAATAAAATAAGTAGAAATCTACTAAAAGTTTCGTTTGTTTATATTGCCATCCTGAGATAATCGTCTCCATGCTCCAAATCCATTTTAAAGCCATTTCAAAGGCATTTTGCGCATACATGAAATGAACACATTTTTCTCCAAAACTATAACACATGCAAGCTTGTCCTGTTTGGTGGAGATGATATTTAATAAAATAAGTAGAAATCCACTAAAAGTTTTGTTTGGTTATCTTGCAATCCCGAGATAATCGTCTCCATGCTCCAAATCCATTTTAAAGCCATTTTTAAGGCATTTCGCGCATACATGAAATGAACACATTTTTCTCCAAAACTATAACAGATGCAAGCTTGTCCTGTTTGGTGGAGATGATATTTAATAAAATAAGTAGAAATCCACTAAAAGTTTTGTTTGGTTATCTTGCAATCCCGAGATAATCGTCTCCATGCTCCAAATCCATTTTAAAGCCATTTTTAAGGCATTTCGCGCATACATGAAATGAACACATTTTTCTCCAAAACTATAACAGATGCAAGCTTGTCCTGTTTGGTGGAGATGATATTTAATAAAATAAGTAGAAATCCACTAAAAGTTTTGTTTTGTTATCTTGCAATCCCGAGATAATCGTCTCCATGCTCCAAATCCATTTTAAAGCCATTTTTAAGGCATTTCGCGCATACATGAAATGAACACATTTTTCTCCAAAACTATAACAGATGCAAGCTTGTCCTGTTTGGTGGAGATGATATTTAATAAAATAAGTAGAAATCCACTAAAAGTTTTGTTTGGTTATCTTGCAATCCCGAGATAATCGTCTCCATGCTCCAAATCCATTTTAAAGCCATTTTTAAGGCATTTCGCGCATACATGAAATGAACACATTTTTCTCCAAAACTATAACAGATGCAAGCTTGTCCTGTTTGGTGGAGATGATATTTAATAAAATAAGTAGAAATCCACTAAAAGTTTTGTTTGGTTATATTGCATACCCGAGATAATCGTCTCCATGCTCCAAATCCATTTTAAAGCCATTTTTAAGGCATTTCGCTCATACATGAAATGAACACATTTTTCTCCAAAACTATAACAGATGCAAGCTTGTCCTGTTTGGTGGAGATGATATTTAATAAAATAAGTAGAAATCCACTAAAAGTTTTGTTTGGTTATCTTGCAATCCCGAGATAATCGTCTCCATGCTCCAAATCCATTTTAAAGCCATTTTTAAGGCATTTCGCGCATACATGAAATGAACACATTTTTCTCCAAAACTATAACAGATGCAAGCTTGTCCTGTTTGGTGGAGATAATATTTAATAAAATAAGTAGAAATCTACTAAAAGTTTCGTTTGTTTATATTGCCATCCTGAGATAATCGTCTCCATGCTCCAAATCCATTTTAAAGCCATTTCAAAGGCATTTTGCGCATACATGAAATGAACACATTTTTCTCCAAAACTATAACACATGCAAGCTTGTCCTGTTTGGTGGAGATGATATTTAATAAAATAAGTAGAAATCCACTAAAAGTTTTGTTTGGTTATCTTGCAATCCCGAGATAATTGTCTCCATGCTCCAAATCCATTTTAAAGCCATTTTTAAGGCATTTCGCGCATACATGAAATGAACACATTTTTCTCCAAAACTATAACAGATGCAAGCTTGTCCTGTTTGGTGGAGATGATATTTAATAAAATAAGTAGAAATCCACTAAAAGTTTTGTTTGGTTATCTTGCAATCCCGAGATAATCGTCTCCATGCTCCAAATCCATTTTAAAGCCATTTTTAAGGCATTTCGCGCATACATGAAATGAACACATTTTTCTCCAAAACTATAACAGATGCAAGCTTGTCCTGTTTGGTGGAGATGATATTTAATAAAATAAGTAGAAATCCACTAAAAGTTTTGTTTGGTTATCTTGCAATCCCGAGATAATCGTCTCCATGCTCCAAATCCATTTTAAAGCCATTTTTAAGGCATTTCGCGCATACATGAAATTAACTTATTTTTCTCCAAAACTATAACAGATGCAAGCTTGTCCTGTTTGGTGGAGATGATATTTAATAAAATAAGTAGAAATCCACTAAAAGTTTTGTTTGGTTATCTTGCAATCCTGAGATAATCGTCTCCATGCTCCAAATCCATTTTAAAGCCATTTTTAAGGCATTTCGCGCATACATGAAATGAACACATTTTTCTCCAAAACTATAACAGATGCAAGCTTGTCCTGTTTGGTGGAGATGATATTTAATAAAATAAGTAGAAATCCACTAAAAGTTTTGTTTGGTTATATTGCAATCCCGAGATAATCGTCTCCATGCTCCAAATCCATTTTAAAGCCATTTTTAAGGCATTTCGCGCATACATGAAATGAACACATTTTTCTCCAAAACTATAACAGATGCAAGCTTGTCCTGTTTGGTGGAGATGATATTTAATAAAATAAGTAGAAATCCACTAAAAGTTTTGTTTGGTTATCTTGCAATCCCGAGATAATCGTCTCCATGCTCCAAATCCATTTTAAAGCCATTTTTAAGGCATTTCGCGCATACATGAAATGAACACATTTTTCTCCAAAACTATAACAGATGCAAGCTTGTCCTGTTTGGTGGAGATAATATTTAATAAAATAAGTAGAAATCTACTAAAAGTTTCGTTTGTTTATATTGCCATCCTGAGATAATCGTCTCCATGCTCCAAATCCATTTTAAAGCCATTTCAAAGGCATTTTGCGCATACATGAAATGAACACATTTTTCTCCAAAACTATAACACATGCAAGCTTGTCCTGTTTGGTGGAGATGATATTTAATAAAATAAGTAGAAATCCACTAAAAGTTTTGTTTGGTTATCTTGCAATCCCGAGATAATCGTCTCCATGCTCCAAATCCATTTTAAAGCCATTTTTAAGGCATTTCGCGCATACATGAAATGAACACATTTTTCTCCAAAACTATAACAGATGCAAGCTTGTCCTGTTTGGTGGAGATGATATTTAATAAAATAAGTAGAAATCCACTAAAAGTTTTGTTTGGTTATCTTGCAATCCCGAGATAATCGTCTCCATGCTCCAAATCCATTTTAAAGCCATTTTTAAGGCATTTCGCGCATACATGAAATGAACACATTTTTCTCCAAAACTATAACAGATGCAAGCTTGTCCTGTTTGGTGGAGATGATATTTAATAAAATAAGTAGAAATCCACTAAAAGTTTTGTTTGGTTATCTTGCAATCCCGAGATAATCGTCTCCATGCTCCAAATCCATTTTAAAGCCATTTTTAAGGCATTTCGCGCATACATGAAATGAACACATTTTTCTCCAAAACTATAACAGATGCAAGCTTGTCCTGTTTGGTGGAGATGATATTTAATAAAATAAGTAGAAATCCACTAAAAGTTTTGTTTGGTTATATTGCAATCCCGAGATAATCGTCTCCATGCTCCAAATCCATTTTAAAGCCATTTTTAAGGCATTTCGCGCATACATGAAATGAACACATTTTTCTCCAAAACTATAACAGATGCAAGCTTGTCCTGTTTGGTGGAGATGATATTTAATAAAATAAGTAGAAATCCACTAAAAGTTTTGTTTGGTTATCTTGCAATCCCGAGATAATCGTCTCCATGCTCCAAATCCATTTTAAAGCCATTTTAAGGCATTTCGCGCATACATGAAATGAACACATTTTTCTCCAAAACTATAACAGATGCAAGCTTGTCCTGTTTGGTGGAGATAATATTTAATAAAATAAGTAGAAATCTACTAAAAGTTTCGTTTGTTTATATTGCCATCCTGAGATAATCGTCTCCATGCTCCAAATCCATTTTAAAGCCATTTCAAAGGCATTTTGCGCATACATGAAATGAATACATTTTTCTCCAAAACTATAACACATGCAAGCTTGTCCTGTTTGGTGGAGATGATATTTAATAAAATAAGTAGAAATCCACTAAAAGTTTTGTTTGGTTATCTTGCAATCCCGAGATAATCGTCTCCATGCTCCAAATCCATTTTAAAGCCATTTTTAAGGCATTTCGCGCATACATGAAATGAACACATTTTTCTCCAAAACTATAACAGATGCAAGCTTGTCCTGTTTGGTGGAGATGATATTTAATAAAATAAGTAGAAATCCACTAAAAGTTTTTTTTGGTTATCTTGCAATCCCGAGATAATCGTCTCCATGCTCCAAATCCATTTTAAAGCCATTTTTAAGGCATTTTGCGCATACATGAAATTAACACATTTTTCTCCAAAACTATAACAGATGCAAGCTTGTCCTGTTTGGTGGAGATGATATTTAATAAAATAAGTAGAAATCCACTAAAAGTTTTGTTTGGTTATCTTGCAATCCCGAGATAATCGTCTCCATGCTCCAAATCCATTTTAAAGCCATTTTTAAGGCATTTCGCGCATACATGAAATGAACACATTTTTCTCCAAAACTATAACAGATGCAAGCTTGTCCTGTTTGGTGGAGATGATATTTAATAAAATAAGTAGAAATCCACTAAAAGTTTTGTTTGGTTATCTTGCAATCCCGAGATAATCGTCTCCATGCTCCAAATCCATTTTAAAGCCATTTTTAAGGCATTTCGCGCATACATGAAATGAACTTATTTTTCTCCAAAACTATAACAGATGCAAGCTTGTCCTGTTTGGTGGAGATGATATTTAATAAAATAAGTAGAAATCCACTAAAAGTTTTGTTTGGTTATCTTGCAATCCCGAGATAATCGTCTCCATGCTCCAAATCCATTTTAAAGCCATTTTTAAGGCATTTCGCGCATACATGAAATGAACACATTTTTCTCCAAAACTATAACAGATGCAAGCTTGTCCTGTTTGGTGGAGATGATATTTAATAAAATAAGTAGAAATCCACTAAAAGTTTTGTTTGGTTATATTGCAATCCCGAGATAATCGTCTCCATGCTCCAAATCCATTTTAAAGCCATTTTTAAGGCATTTCGCGCATACATGAAATGAACACATTTTTCTCCAAAACTATAACAGATGCAAGCTTGTCCTGTTTGGTGGAGATGATATTTAATAAAATAAGTAGAAATCCACTAAAAGTTTTGTTTGGTTATCTTGCAATCCCGAGATAATCGTCTCCATGCTCCAAATCCATTTTAAAGCCATTTTTAAGGCATTTCGCGCATACATGAAATGAACACATTTTTCTCCAAAACTATAACAGATGCAAGCTTGTCCTGTTTGGTGGAGATAATATTTAATAAAATAAGTAGAAATCTACTAAAAGTTTCGTTTGTTTATATTGCCATCCTGAGATAATCGTCTCCATGCTCCAAATCCATTTTAAAGCCATTTCAAAGGCATTTTGCGCATACATGAAATGAACACATTTTTCTCCAAAACTATAACACATGCAAGCTTGTTCTGTTTGGTGGAGATGATATTTAATAAAATAAGTAGAAATCCACTAAAAGTTTTGTTTGGTTATCTTGCAATCCCGAGATAATCGTCTCCATGCTCCAAATCCATTTTAAAGCCATTTTTAAGGCATTTCACGCATACATGAAATGAACACATTTTTCTCCAAAACTATAACAGATGCAAGCTTGTCCTGTTTGGTGGAGATGATATTTAATAAAATAAGTAGAAATCCACTAAAAGTTTTGTTTGGTTATCTTGCAATCCCGAGATAATCGTCTCCATGCTCCAAATCCATTTTAAAGCCATTTTTAAGGCATTTCGCGCATACATGAAATGAACACATTTTTCTCCAAAACTATAACAGATGCAAGCTTGTCCTGTTTGGTGGAGATGATATTTAATAAAATAAGTAGAAATACACTAAAAGTTTTGTTTGGTTATCTTGCAATCCCGAGATAATCGTCTCCATGCTCCAAATCCATTTTAAAGCCATTTTTAAGGCATTTCGCGCATACATGAAATGAACACATTTTTCTCCAAAACTATAACAGATGCAAGCTTGTCCTGTTTGGTGGAGATGATATTTAATAAAATAAGTAGAAATCCACTAAAAGTTTTGTTTGGTTATATTGCAATCCCGAGATAATCGTATCCATGCTCCAAATCCATTTTAAAGCCATTTTTAAGGCATTTCGCGCATACATGAAATGAACACATTTTTCTCCAAAACTATAACAGATGCAAGCTTGTCCTGTTTGGTGGAGATGATATTTAATAAAATAAGTAGAAATCCACTAAAAGTTTTCTTTGGTTATCTTGCAATCCCGAGATAATCGTCTCCATGCTCCAAATCCATTTTAAAGCCATTTCAAAGGCATTTTGCGCATACATGAAATGAATACATTTTTCTCCACAACTATAACACATGCAAGCTTGTCCTGTTTGGTGGAGATGATATTTAATAAAATAAGTAGAAATCCACTAAAAGTTTTGTTTGGTTATCTTGCAATCCCGAGATAATCGTCTCCATGCTCCAAATCCATTTTAAAGCCATTTTTAAGGCATTTCGCGCATACATGAAATGAACACATTTTTCTCCAAAACTATAACAGATGCAAGCTTGTCCTGTTTGGTGGAGATGATATTTAATAAAATAAGTAGAAATCCACTAAAAGTTTTTTTTGGTTATCTTGCAATCCCGAGATAATCGTCTCCATGCTCCAAATCCATTTTAAAGCCATTTTTAAGGCATTTCGCGCATACATGAAATTAACACATTTTTCTCCAAAACTATAACAGATGCAAGCTTGTCCTGTTTGGTGGAGATGATATTTAATAAAATAAGTAGAAATCCACTAAAAGTTTTGTTTGGTTATCTTGCAATCCCGAGATAATCGTCTCCATGCTCCAAATCCATTTTAAAGCCATTTTTAAGGCATTTCGCGCATACATGAAATGAACACATTTTTCTCCAAAACTATAACAGATGCAAGCTTGTCCTGTTTGGTGGAGATGATATTTAATAAAATAAGTAGAAATCCACTAAAAGTTTTGTTTGGTTATCTTGCAATCCCGAGATAATCGTCTCCATGCTCCAAATCCATTTTAAAGCCATTTTTAAGGCATTTCGCGCATACATGAAATGAACACATTTTTCTCCAAAACTATAACAGATGCAAGCTTGTCCTGTTTGGTGGAGATG
Source organism: Anomaloglossus baeobatrachus (assembly GCF_048569485.1). Taxonomy (NCBI): domain Eukaryota; kingdom Metazoa; phylum Chordata; class Amphibia; order Anura; family Aromobatidae; genus Anomaloglossus; species Anomaloglossus baeobatrachus. The sequence goes on along the minus strand of NW_027442146.1, from coordinate 972,765 downwards.
ATATTTAATAAAATAAGTAGAAATCCACTAAAAGTTTTGTTTGGTTATCTTGCAATCCCGAGATAATCGTCTCCATGCTCCAAATCCATTTTAAAGCCATTTTTAAGGCATTTCGCGCATACATGAAATGAACACATTTTTCTCCAAAACTATAACAGATGCAAGCTTGTCCTGTTTGGTGGAGATAATATTTAATAAAATAAGTAGAAATCTACTAAAAGTTTCGTTTGTTTATATTGCCATCCTGAGATAATCGTCTCCATGCTCCAAATCCATTTTAAAGCCATTTCAAAGGCATTTTGCGCATACATGAAATGAACACATTTTTCTCCAAAACTATAACACATGCAAGCTTGTCCTGTTTGGTGGAGATGATATTTAATAAAATAAGTAGAAATCCACTAAAAGTTTTGTTTGGTTATCTTGCAATCCCGAGATAATCGTCTCCATGCTCCAAATCCATTTTAAAGCCATTTTTAAGGCATTTCGCGCATACATGAAATGAACACATTTTTCTCCAAAACTATAACAGATGCAAGCTTGTCCTGTTTGGTGGAGATGATATTTAATAAAATAAGTAGAAATCCACTAAAAGTTTTGTTTGGTTATCTTGCAATCCCGAGATAATCGTCTCCATGCTCCAAATCCATTTTAAAGCCATTTTTAAGGCATTTCGCGCATACATGAAATGAACACATTTTTCTCCAAAACTATAACAGATGCAAGCTTGTCCTGTTTGGTGGAGATGATATTTAATAAAATAAGTAGAAATCCACTAAAAGTTTTGTTTGGTTATCTTGCAATCCCGAGATAATCGTCTCCATGCTCCAAATCCATTTTAAAGCCATTTTTAAGGCATTTCGCGCATACATGAAATGAACACATTTTTCTCCAAAACTATAACATATGCAAGCTTGTCCTGTTTGGTGGAGATGATATTTAATAAAATAAGTAGAAATCCACTAAAAGTTTTGTTTGGTTATCTTGCAATCCCGAGATAATCGTCTCCATGCTCCAAATCCATTTTAAAGCCATTTTTAAGGCATTTCGCGCATACATTAAATGAACACATTTTTCTCCAAAACTATAACAGATGCAAGCTTGTCCTGTTTGGTGGAGATGATATTTAATAAAATAAGTAGAAATCCACTAAAAGTTTTGTTTGGTTATCTTGCAATCCCGAGATAATCGTCTCCATGCTCCAAATCCATTTTAAAGCCATTTTTAAGGCATTTCGCGCATACATGAAATGAACACATTTTTCTCCAAAACTATGCAAGCTTGTCCTGTTTGGTGGAGATGATATTTAATAAAATAAGTAGAAATCCACTAAAAGTTTTGTTTGGTTATCTTGCAATCCCGAGATAATCGTCTCCACGCTCCAAGTCCATTTTAAAGCCATTTTTAAGGCATTTCGCGCATACATGAAATGAACACATTTTTCTCCAAAACTATAACAGATGCAAGCTTGTCCTGTTTGGTGGAGATGATATTTAATAAAATAAGTAGAAATCCACTAAAAGTTTTGTTTGGTTATATTGCAATCCCGAGATATTCGTCTCCATGCTCCAAATCCATTTTAAAGCCATTTTTAAGGCATTTCGCGCATACATGAAATGAACACATTTTTCTCCAAAACTATAACAGATGCAAGCTTGTCCTGTTTGGTGGAGATGATATTTAATAAAATAAGTAGAAATCCACTAAAAGTTTTGTTTGGTTATCTTGCAATCCCAAGATAATCGTCTCCATGCTCCAAATCCATTTTAAAGCCATTTTAAGGCATTTCGCGCATACATGAAATGAACACATTTTTCTCCAAAACTATAACAGATGCAAGCTTGTCCTGTTTGGTGGAGATAATATTTAATAAAATAAGTAGAAATCTACTAAAAGTTTCGTTTGTTTATATTGCCATCCTGAGATAATCGTCTCCATGCTCCAAATCCATTTTAAAGCCATTTCAAAGGCATTTTGCGCATACATGAAATGAACACATTTTTCTCCAAAACTATAACATATGCAAGCTTGTCCTGTTTGGTGTAGATGATATTTAATAAAATAAGTAGAAATCCACTAAAAGTTTTGTTTGGTTATCTTGCAATCCCGAGATAATCGTCTCCATGCTCCAAATCTATTTTAAAGCCATTTTTAAGGCATTTCGCGCATACATGAAATTAACACATTTTTCTCCAAAACTATAACAGATGCAAGCTTGTCCTGTTTGGTGGAGATGATATTTAATAAAATAAGTAGAAATCCACTAAAAGTTTTTTTTGGTTATCTTGCAATCCCGAGATAATCGTCTCCATGCTCCAAATCCATTTTAAAGCCATTTTTAAGGCATTTCGCGCATACATGAAATGAACACATTTTTCTCCAAAACTATAACAGATGCAAGCTTGTCCTGTTTGGTGGAGATGATATTTAATAAAATAAGTAGAAATCCACTAAAAGTTTTGTTTGGTTATCTTGCAATCCCGAGATAATCGTCTCCATGCTCCAAATCCATTTTAAAGCCATTTTTAAGGCATTTCGCGCATACATGAAATGAACACATTTTTCTCCAAAACTATAACAGATGCAAGCTTGTCCTGTTTGGTGGAGATGATATTTAATAAAATAAGTAGAAATCCACTAAAAGTTTTGTTTGGTTATCTTGCAATCCCGAGATAATCGTCTCCATGCTCCAAATCCATTTTAAAGCCATTTTTAAGGCATTTCGCGCATACATGAAATGAACACATTTTTCTCCAAAACTATAACAGATGCAAGCTTGTCCTGTTTGGTGGAGATGATATTTAATAAAATAAGTAGAAATCCACTAAAAGTTTTGTTTGGTTATATTGCAATCCCGAGATAATCGTCTCCATGCTCCAAATCCATTTTAAAGCCATTTTTAAGGCATTTCGCGCATACATGAAATGAACACATTTTTCTCCAAAACTATAACAGATGCAAGCTTGTCCTGTTTGGTGGAGATGATATTTAATAAAATAAGTAGAAATCCACTAAAAGTTTTGTTTGGTTATCTTGCAATCCCGAGATAATCGTCTCCATGCTCCAAATCCATTTTAAAGCCATTTTTAAGGCATTTCGCGCATACATGAAATGAACACATTTTTCTCCAAAACTATAACAGATGCAAGCTTGTCCTGTTTGGTGGAGATGATATTTAATAAAATAAGTAGAAATCCACTAAAAGTTTTGTTTGGTTATATTGCAATCCCGAGATAATCGTCTCCATGCTCCAAATCCATTTTAAAGCCATTTTTAAGGCATTTCGCGCATACATGAAATGAACACATTTTTCTCCAAAACTATAACAGATGCAAGCTTGTCCTGTTTGGTGGAGATGATATTTAATAAAATAAGTAGAAATCCACTAAAAGTTTTGTTTGGTTATCTTGCAATCCCGAGATAATCGTCTCCATGCTCCAAATCCATTTTAAAGCCATTTTTAAGGCATTTCGCGCATACATGAAATGAACACATTTTTCTCCAAAACTATAACAGATGCAAGCTTGTCCTGTTTGGTGGAGATAATATTTAATAAAATAAGTAGAAATCTACTAAAAGTTTCGTTTGTTTATATTGCCATCCTGAGATAATCGTCTCCATGCTCCAAATCCATTTTAAAGCCATTTCAAAGGCATTTTGCGCATACATGAAATGAACACATTTTTCTCCAAAACTATATTACATGCAAGCTTGTCCTGTTTGGTGTAGATGATATTTAATAAAATAAGTAGAAATCCACTAAAAGTTTTGTTTGGTTATCTTGCAATCCCGAGATAATCGTCTCCATGCTCCAAATCTATTTTAAAGCCATTTTTAAGGCATTTCGCGCATACATGAAATGAACACATTTTTCTCCAAAACTATAACAGATGCAAGCTTGTCCTGTTTGGTGGAGATGATATTTAATAAAATAAGTAGAAATCCACTAAAAGTTTTTTTTGGTTATCTTGCAATCCCGAGATAATCGTCTCCATGCTCCAAATCCATTTTAAAGCCATTTTTAAGGCATTTCGCGCATACATGAAATGAACACATTTTTCTCCAAAACTATAACAGATGCAAGCTTGTCCTGTTTGGTGGAGATGATATTTAATAAAATAAGTAGAAATCCACTAAAAGTTTTGTTTGGTTATCTTGCAATCCCGAGATAATCGTCTCCATGCTCCAAATCCATTTTAAAGCCATTTTTAAGGCATTTCGCGCATACATGAAATGAACACATTTTTCTCCAAAACTATAACAGATGCAAGCTTGTCCTGTTTGGTGGAGATGATATTTAATAAAATAAGTAGAAATCCACTAAAAGTTTTGTTTGGTTATCTTGCAATCCCGAGATAATCGTCTCCATGCTCCAAATCCATTTTAAAGCCATTTTTAAGGCATTTCGCGCATACATGAAATGAACACATTTTTCTCCAAAACTATAACAGATGCAAGCTTGTCCTGTTTGGTGGAGATGATATTTAATAAAATAAGTAGAAATCCACTAAAAGTTTTGTTTGGTTATATTGCAATCCCGAGATAATCGTCTCCATGCTCCAAATCCATTTTAAAGCCATTTTTAAGGCATTTCGCGCATACATGAAATGAACACATTTTTCTCCAAAACTATAACAGATGCAAGCTTGTCCTGTTTGGTGGAGATGATATTTAATAAAATAAGTAGAAATCCACTAAAAGTTTTGTTTGGTTATCTTGCAATCCCGAGATAATCGTCTCCATGCTCCAAATCCATTTTAAAGCCATTTTTAAGGCATTTCGCGCATACATGAAATGAACACATTTTTCTCCAAAACTATAACAGATGCAAGCTTGTCCTGTTTGGTGGAGATGATATTTAATAAAATAAGTAGAAATCCACTAAAAGTTTTGTTTGGTTATATTGCAATCCCGAGATAATCGTCTCCATGCTCCAAATCCATTTTAAAGCCATTTTTAAGGCATTTCGCGCATACATGAAATGAACACATTTTTCTCCAAAACTATAACAGATGCAAGCTTGTCCTGTTTGGTTGAGATGATATTTAATAAAATAAGTAGAAATCCACTAAAAGTTTTGTTTGGTTATCTTGCAATCCCGAGATAATCGTCTCCATGCTCCAAATCCATTTTAAAGCCATTTTTAAGGCATTTCGCGCATACATGAAATGAACACATTTTTCTCCAAAACTATAACAGATGCAAGCTTGTCCTGTTTGGTGGAGATAATATTTAATAAAATAAGTGGAAATCTACTAAAAGTTTCGTTTGTTTATATTGCCATCCTGAGATAATTGTCTCAATGCTCCAAATCCATTTTAAAGCCATTTCAAAGGCATTTTGCGCATACATGAAATGAACACATTTTTCTCCAGAACTATAACACATGCAAGCTTGTCCTGTTTGGTGGAGATGATATTTAATAAAATAAGTAGAAATCCACTAAAAGTTTTGTTTGGTTATCTTGCAATCCCGAGATAATCGTCTCCATGCTCCAAATCCATTTTAAAGCCATTTTTAAGGCATTTCGCGCATACATGAAATGAACACATTTTTCTCCAAAACTATAACAGATGCAAGCTTGTCCTGTTTGGTGGAGATGATATTTAATAAAATAAGTAGAAATCCACTAAAAGTTTTGTTTGGTTATCTTGCAATCCCGAGATAATCGTCTCCATGCTCCAAATCCATTTTAAAGCCATTTCAAAGGCATTTTGCGCATACATGAAATGAACACATTTTTCTCCAAAACTATAACACATGCAAGCTTGTCCTGTTTGGTGTAGATGATATTTAATAAAATAAGTAGAAATCCACTAAAAGTTTTGTTTGGTTATCTTGCAATCCCGAGATAATCGTCTCCATGCTCCAAATCTATTTTAAAGCCATTTTTAAGGCATTTCGCGCATACATGAAATGAACACATTTTTCTCCAAAACTATAACAGATGCAAGCTTGTCCTGTTTGGTGGAGATGATATTTAATAAAATAAGTAGAAATCCACTAAAAGTTTTGTTTGGTTATCTTGCAATCCCGAGATAATCGTCTCCATGCTCCAAATCCATTTTAAAGCCATTTTTAAGGCATTTCGCGCATACATGAAATGAACACATTTTTCTCCAAAACTATAACAGATGCAAGCTTGTCCTGTTTGGTGGAGATAATATTTAATAAAATAAGTAGAAATCTACTAAAAGTTTCGTTTGTTTATATTGCCATCCTGAGATAATAGTCTCCATGCTCCAAATCCATTTTAAAGCCATTTTTAAGGCATTTCGTGCATACATGAAATGAACACATTTTTCTCCAAAACTATAACAGATGCAAGCTTGTCCTGTTTGGTGGAGATAATATTTAATAAAATAAGTAGAAATCTACTAAAAGTTTCGTTTGTTTATATTGCCATCCTGAGATAATCGTCTCCATGCTCCAAATCCATTTTAAAGCCATTTCAAAGGCATTTTGCGCATACATGAAATGAACACATTTTTCTCCAAAACTATAACACATGCAAGCTTGTCCTGTTTGGTGTAGATGATATTTAATAAAATAAGTAGAAATCCACTAAAAGTTTTGTTTGGTTATCTTGCAATCCCGAGATAATCGTCTCCATGCTCCAAATCTATTTTAAAGCCATTTTTAAGGCATTTCGCGCATACATGAAATGAACACATTTTTCTCCAAAACTATAACAGATGCAAGCTTGTCCTGTTTGGTGGAGATGATATTTAATAAAATAAGTAGAAATCCACTAAAAGTTTTTTTTGGTTATCTTGCAATCCCGAGATAATCGTCTCCATGCTCCAAATCCATTTTAAAGCCATTTTTAAGGCATTTCGCGCATACATGAAATGAACACATTTTTCTCCAAAACTATAACAGATGCAAGCTTGTCCTGTTTGGTGGAGATGATATTTAATAAAATAAGTAGAAATCCACTAAAAGTTTTGTTTGGTTATCTTGCAATCCCGATATAATCGTCTCCATGCTCCAAATCCATTTTAAAGCCATTTTTAAGGCATTTCGCGCATACATGAAATGAACACATTTTTCTCCAAAACTATAACAGATGCAAGCTTGTCCTGTTTGGTGGAGATGATATTTAATAAAATAAGTAGAAATCCACTAAAAGTTTTGTTTGGTTATCTTGCAATCCCGAGATAATCGTCTCCATGCTCCAAATCCATTTTAAAGCCATTTTTAAGGCATTTCGCGCATACATGAAATGAACACATTTTTCTCCAAAACTATAACAGATGCAAGCTTGTCCTGTTTGGTGGAGATGATATTTAATAAAATAAGTAGAAATCCACTAAAAGTTTTGTTTGGTTATATTGCAATCCCGAGATAATCGTCTCCATGCTCCAAATCCATTTTAAAGCCATTTTTAAGGCATTTCGCGCATACATGAAATGAACACATTTTTCTCCAAAACTATAACAGATGCAAGCTTGTCCTGTTTGGTGGAGATGATATTTAATAAAATAAGTAGAAATCCACTAAAAGTTTTGTTTGGTTATCTTGCAATCCCGAGATAATCGTCTCCATGCTCCAAATCCATTTTAAAGCCATTTTTAAGGCATTTCGCGCATACATGAAATGAACACATTTTTCTCCAAAACTATAACAGATGCAAGCTTGTCCTGTTTGGTGGAGATAATATTTAATAAAATAAGTAGAAATCTACTAAAAGTTTCGTTTGTTTATATTGCCATCCTGAGATAATAGTCTCCATGCTCCAAATCCATTTTAAAGCCATTTCAAAGGCATTTTGCGCATACATGAAATGAACACATTTTTCTCCAAAACTATAACACATGCAAGCTTGTCCTGTTTGGTGGAGATGATATTTAATAAAATAAGTAGAAATCCACTAAAAGTTTTGTTTGGTTATCTTGCAATCCCGAGATAATCGTCTCCATGCTCCAAATCCATTTTAAAGCCATTTTTAAGGCATTTCGCGCATACATGAAATGAACACATTTTTCTCCAAAACTATAACAGATGCAAGCTTGTCCTGTTTGGTGGAGATGATATTTAATAAAATAAGTAGAAATCCACTAAAAGTTTTGTTTGGTTATCTTGCAATCCCGAGATAATCGTCTCCATGCTCCAAATCCATTTTAAAGCCATTTTTAAGGCATTTCGCGCATACATGAAATGAACACATTTTTCTCCAAAACTATAACAGATGCAAGCTTGTCCTGTTTGGTGGAGATGATATTTAATAAAATAAGTAGAAATCCACTAAAAGTTTTGTTTGGTTATCTTGCAATCCCGAGATAATCGTCTCCATGCTCCAAATCCATTTTAAAGCCATTTTAAGGCATTTCGCGCATACATGAAATGAACACATTTTTCTCCAAAACTATAACAGATGCAAGCTTGTCCTGTTTGGTGGAGATGATATTTAATAAAATAAGTAGAAATCCACTAAAATTTTTGTTTGGTTATCTTGCAATCCCGAGATAATCGTCTCCATGCTCCAAATCCATTTTAAAGCCATTTTTAAGGCATTTCGCGCATACATGAAATGAACACATTTTTCTCCAAAACTATAACAGATGCAAGCTTGTCCTGTTTGGTGGAGATAATATTTAATAAAATAAGTAGAAATCTACTAAAAGTTTCGTTTGTTTATATTGCCATCCTGAGATAATTGTCTCCATGCTCCAAATCCATTTTAAAGCCATTTCAAAGGCATTTTGCGCATACATGAAATGAACACATTTTTCTCCAAAACTATAACACATGCAAGCTTGTCCTGTTTGGTGGAGATGATATTTAATAAAATAAGTAGAAATCCACTAAAAGTTTTGTTTGGTTATCTTGCAATCCCGAGATAATCGTCTCCATGCTCCAAATCCATTTTAAAGCCATTTTTAAGGCATTTCGCGCATACATGAAATGAACACATTTTTCTCCAAAACTATAACAGATGCAAGCTTGTCCTGTTTGGTGGAGATGATATTTAATAAAATAAGTAGAAATCCACTAAAAGTTTTGTTTGGTTATCTTGCAATCCCGAGATAATCGTCTCCATGCTCCAAATCCATTTTAAAGCCATTTCAAAGGCATTTTGCGCATACATGAAATGAACACATTTTTCTCCAAAACTATAACACATGCAAGCTTGTCCTGTTTGGTGGAGATGATATTTAATAAAATAAGTAGAAATCCACTAAAAGTTTTGTTTGGTTATCTTGCAATCCCGAGATAATCGTCTCCATGCTCCAAATCCATTTTAAAGCCATTTTTAAGGCATTTCGCGCATACATGAAATGAACACATTTTTCTCCAAAACTATAACAGATGCAAGCTTGTCCTGTTTGGTGGAGATGATATTTAATAAAATAAGTAGAAATCCACTAAAAGTTTTGATTGGTTATCTTGCAATCCCGAGATAATCGTCTCCATGCTCCAAATCCATTTTAAAGCCATTTTTAAGGCATTTCGCGCATACATGAAATGAACACATTTTTCTCCAAAACTATAACAGATGCAAGCTTGTCCTGTTTGGTGGAGATGATATTTAATAAAATAAGTAGAAAACCACTAAAAGTTTTGTTTGGTTATATTGCAATCCCGAGATAATCGTCTCCATGCTCCAAATCCATTTTAAAGCCATTTTTAAGGCATTTCGCGCATACATGAAATGAACACATTTTTCTCCAAAACTATAACAGATGCAAGCTTGTCCTGTTTGGTGGAGATGATATTTAATAAAATAAGTAGAAATCCAATAAAAGTTTTGTTTGGTTATCTTGCAATCCCGAGATAATCGTCTCCATGCTCCAAATCCATTTTAAAGCCATTTTTAAGGCATTTCGCGCATACATGAAATGAACACATTTTTCTCCAAAACTATAACAGATGCAAGCTTGTCCTGTTTGGTGGAGATAATATTTAATAAAATAAGTAGAAATCTACTAAAAGTTTCGTTTGTTTATATTGCCATCCTGAGATAATTGTCTCCATGCTCCAAATCCATTTTAAAGCCATTTCAAAGGCATTTTGCGCATACATGAAATGAACACATTTTTCTCCAAAACTATAACACATGCAAGCTTGTCCTGTTTGGTGGAGATGATATTTAATAAAATAAGTAGAAATCCACTAAAAGTTTTGTTTGGTTATCTTGCCATCCCGAGATAATCGTCTCCATGCTCCAAATCCATTTTAAAGCCATTTTTAAGGCATTTCGCGCATACATGAAATGAACACATTTTTCTCCAAAACTATAACAGATGCAAGCTTGTCCTGTTTGGTGGAGATGATATTTAATAAAATAAGTAGAAATCCACTAAAAGTTTTGTTTGGTTATCTTGCAATCCCGAGATAATCGTCTCCATGCTCCAAATCCATTTTAAAGCCATTTTTAAGGCATTTCGCGCATACATGAAATGAACACATTTTTCTCCAAAACTATAACAGATGCAAGCTTGTCCTGTTTGGTGGAGATGATATTTAATAAAATAAGTAGAAATCCACTAAAAGTTTTGTTTGGTTATCTTGCAATCCCGAGATAATCGTCTCCATGCTCCAAATCCATTTTAAAGCCATTTTTAAGGCATTTCGCGCATACATGAAATGAACACATTTTTCTCCAAAACCATAACAGATGCAAGCTTGTCCTGTTTGGTGGAGATGATATTTAATAAAATAAGTAGAAATCCACTAAAAGTTTTGTTTGGTTATCTTGCAATCCCGAGATAATCGTCTCCATGCTCCAAATCCATTTTAAAGCCATTTTTAAGGCATTTCGCGCATACATGAAATGAACACATTTTTCTCCAAAACTATAACAGATGCAAGCTTGTCCTGTTTGGTGGAGATGATATTTAATAAAATAAGTAGAAATCCACTAAAAGTTTTGTTTGGTTATCTTGCAATCCCGAGATAATCGTCTCCATGCTCCAAATCCATTTTAAAGCCATTTCAAAGGCATTTTGCGCATACATGAAATGAACACATTTTTCTCCAAAACTATAACACATGCAAGCTTGTCCTGTTTGGTGGAGATGATATTTAATAAAATAAGTAGAAATCCACTAAAAGTTTTGTTTGGTTATCTTGCAATCCCGAGATAATCGTCTCCATGCTCCAAATCCATTTTAAAGCCATTTTTAAGGCATTTCGCGCATACATGAAATGAATACATTTTTCTCCAAAACTATAACAGATGCAAGCTTGTCCTGTTTGGTGGAGATGATATTTAATAAAATAAGTAGAAATCCACTAAAAGTTTTGATTGGTTATCTTGCAATCCCGAGATAATCGTCTCCATGCTCCAAATCCATTTTAAAGCCATTTTTAAGGCATTTCGCGCATACATGAAATGAACACATTTTTCTCCAAAACTATAACAGATGCAAGCTTGTCCTGTTTGGTGGAGATGATATTTAATAAAATAAGTAGAAATCCACTAAAATTTTTGTTTGGTTATCTTGCAATCCCGAGATAATCGTCTCCATGCTCCAAATCCATTTTAAAGCCATTTTTAAGGCATTTCGCGCATACATGAAATGAACACATTTTTCTCCAAAACTATAACAGATGCAAGCTTGTCCTGTTTGGTGGAGATGATATTTAATAAAATAAGTAGAAATCCACTAAAAGTTTTGTTTGGTTATCTTGCAATCCCGAGATAATCGTCTCCATGCTCCAAATCCATTTTAAAGCCATTTTTAAGGCATTTCGTGCATACATGAAATGAACACATTTTTCTCCAAAACTATAACAGATGCAAGCTTGTCCTGTTTGGTGGAGATAATATTTAATAAAATAAGTAGAAATCTACTAAAAGTTTCGTTTGTTTATATTGCCATCCTGAGATAATCGTCTCCATGCTCCAAATCCATTTTAAAGCCATTTCAAAGGCATTTTGCGCATACATGAAATGAACACATTTTTCTCCAAAACTATAACACATGCAAGCTTGTCCTGTTTGGTGGAGATGATATTTAATAAAATAAGTAGAAATCCACTAAAAGTTTTGTTTGGTTATCTTGCAATCCTGAGATAATCGTCTCCATGCTCCAAATCCATTTTAAAGCCATTTTTAAGGCATTTCGCGCATACATGAAATGAACACATTTTTCTCCAAAACTATAACAGATGCAAGCTTGTCCTGTTTGGTGGAGATAATATTTAATAAAATAAGTAGAAATCTACTAAAAGTTTCGTTTGTTTATATTGCCATCCTGAGATAATCGTCTCCATGCTCCAAATCCATTTTAAAGCCATTTCAAAGGCATTTTGCGCATACATGAAATGAACACATTTTTCTCCAAAACTATAACACATGCAAGCTTGTCCTGTTTGGTGGAGATGATATTTAATAAAATAAGTAGAAATCCACTAAAAGTTTTGTTTGGTTATCTTGCAATCCCGAGATAATCGTCTCCATGCTCCAAATCCATTTTAAAGCCATTTTTAAGGCATTTCGCGCATACATGAAATGAACACATTTTTCTCCAAAACTATAACAGATGCAAGCTTGTCCTGTTTGGTGGAGATGATATTTAATAAAATAAGTAGAAATCCACTAAAAGTTTTGTTTGGTTATCTTGCAATCCCGAGATAATCGTCTCCATGCTCCAAATCCATTTTAAAGCCATTTTTAAGGCATTTCGCGCATACATGAAATGAACACATTTTTCTCCAAAACTATAACAGATGCAAGCTTGTCCTGTTTGGTGGAGATGATATTTAATAAAATAAGTAGAAATCCACTAAAAGTTTTGATTGGTTATCTTGCAATCCCGAGATAATCGTCTCCATGCTCCAAATCCATTTTAAAGCCATTTTTAAGGCATTTCGCGCATACATGAAATGAACACATTTTTCTCCAAAACTATAACAGATGCAAGCTTGTCCTGTTTGGTGGAGATGATATTTAATAAAATAAGTAGAATTCCACTAAAAGTTTTGATTGGTTATCTTGCAATCCCGAGATAATCGTCTCCATGCTCCAAATCCATTTTAAAGCCATTTTTAAGGCATTTCGCGCATACATGAAATGAACACATTTTTCTCCAAAACTATAACAGATGCAAGCTTGTCCTGTTTGGTGGAGATAATATTTAATAAAATAAGTAGAAATCTACTAAAAGTTTCGTTTGTTTATATTGCCATCCTGAGATAATTGTCTCCATGCTCCAAATCCATTTTAAAGCCATTTCAAAGGCATTTTGCGCATACATGAAATGAACACATTTTTCTCCAAAACTATAACACATGCAAGCTTGTCCTGTTTGGTGGAGATGATATTTAATAAAATAAGTAGAAATCCACTAAAAGTTTTGTTTGGTTATCTTGCAATCCCGAGATAATCGTCTCCATGCTCCAAATCCATTTTAAAGCCATTTTTAAGGCATTTCGCGCATACATGAAATGAACACATTTTTCTCCAAAACTATAACAGATGCAAGCTTGTCCTGTTTGGTGGAGATGATATTTAATAAAATAAGTAGAAATCCACTAAAAGTTTTGTTTGGTTATCTTGCAATCCCGAGATAATCGTCTCCATGCTCCAAATCCATTTTAAAGCCATTTTTAAGGCATTTCGCGCATACATGAAATGAACACATTTTTCTCCAAAACTATAACAGATGCAAGCTTGTCCTGTTTGGTGGAGATGATATTTAATAAAATAAGTAGAAATCCACTAAAAGTTTTGTTTGGTTATCTTGCAATCCCGAGATAATCGTCTCCATGCTCCAAATCCATTTTAAAGCCATTTTTAAGGCATTTCGCGCATACATGAAATGAACACATTTTTCTCCAAAACTATAACAGATGCAAGCTTGTCCTGTTTGGTGGAGATGATATTTAATAAAATAAGTAGAAATCCACTAAAAGTTTTGTTTGGTTATCTTGCAATCCCGAGATAATCGTCTCCATGCTCCAAATCCATTTTAAAGCCATTTCAAAGGCATTTTGCGCATACATGAAATGAACACATTTTTCTCCAAAACTATAACACATGCAAGCTTGTCCTGTTTGGTGGAGATGATATTTAATAAAATAAGTAGAAATCCACTAAAAGTTTTGTTTGGTTATCTTGCAATCCCGAGATAATCGTCTCCATGCTCCAAATCCATTTTAAAGCCATTTTTAAGGCATTTCGCGCATACATGAAATGAATACATTTTTCTCCAAAACTATAACAGATGCAAGCTTGTCCTGTTTGGTGGAGATGATATTTAATAAAATAAGTAGAAATCCACTAAAAGTTTTGATTGGTTATCTTGCAATCCCGAGATAATCGTCTCCATGCTCCAAATCCATTTTAAAGCCATTTTTAAGGCATTTCGCGCATACATGAAATGAACACATTTTTCTCCAAAACTATAACAGATGCAAGCTTGTCCTGTTTGGTGGAGATGATATTTAATAAAATAAGTAGAAATCCACTAAAATTTTTGTTTGGTTATCTTGCAATCCCGAGATAATCGTCTCCATGCTCCAAATCCATTTTAAAGCCATTTTTAAGGCATTTCGCGCATACATGAAATGAACACATTTTTCTCCAAAACTATAACAGATGCAAGCTTGTCCTGTTTGGTGGAGATGATATTTAATAAAATAAGTAGAAAACCACTAAAAGTTTTGTTTGGTTATATTGCAATCCCGAGATAATCGTCTCCATGCTCCAAATCCATTTTAAAGCCATTTTTAAGGCATTTCGCGCATACATGAAATGAACACATTTTTCTCCAAAACTATAACAGATGCAAGCTTGTCCTGTTTGGTGGAGATGATATTTAATAAAATAAGTAGAAATCCACTAAAAGTTTTGTTTGGTTATCTTGCAATCCCGAGATAATCGTCTCCATGCTCCAAATCCATTTTAAAGCCATTTTTAAGGCATTTCGCGCATACATGAAATGAACACATTTTTCTCCAAAACTATAACAGATGCAAGCTTGTCCTGTTTGGTGGAGATAATATTTAATAAAATAAGTAGAAATCTACTAAAAGTTTCGTTTGTTTATATTGCCATCCTGAGATAATCGTCTCCATGCTCCAAATCCATTTTAAAGCCATTTCAAAGGCATTTTGCGCATACATGAAATGAACACATTTTTCTCCAAAACTATAACACATGCAAGCTTGTCCTGTTTGGTGGAGATGATATTTAATAAAATAAGTATAAATCCACTAAAAGTTTTGTTTGGTTATCTTGCAATCCCGAGATAATCGTCTCCATGCTCCAAATCCATTTTAAAGCCATTTTTAAGGCATTTCGCGCATACATGAAATGAACACATTTTTCTCCAAAACTATAACAGATGCAAGCTTGTCCTGTTTGGTGGAGATGATATTTAATAAAATAAGTAGAAATCCACTAAAAGTTTTGTTTGGTTATCTTGCAATCCCGAGATAATCGTCTCCATGCTCCAAATCCATTTTAAAGCCATTTTTAAGGCATTTCGCGCATACATGAAATGAACACATTTTTCTCCAAAACTATAACAGATGCAAGCTTGTCCTGTTTGGTGGAGATAATATTTAATAAAATAAGTAGAAATCTACTAAAAGTTTCGTTTGTTTATATTGCCATCCTGAGATAATCGTCTCCATGCTCCAAATCCATTTTAAAGCCATTTCAAAGGCATTTTGCGCATACATGAAATGAACACATTTTTCTCCAAAACTATAACACATGCAAGCTTGTCCTGTTTGGTGGAGATGATATTTAATAAAATAAGTAGAAATCCACTAAAAGTTTTGTTTGGTTATCTTGCAATCCCGAGATAATCGTCTCCATGCTCCAAATCCATTTTAAAGCCATTTTTAAGGCATCTCGCGCATACATGAAATGAACACATTTTTCTCCAAAACTATAACAGATGCAAGCTTGTCCTGTTTGGTGGAGATGATATTTAATAAAATAAGTAGAAATCCACTAAAAGTTTTGTTTGGTTATCTTGCAATCCCGAGATAATCGTCTCCATGCTCCAAATTCATTTTAAAGCCATTTTTAAGGCATTTCGCGCATACATGAAATGAACACATTTTTCTCCAAAACTATAACAGATGCAAGCTTGTCCTGTTTGGTGGAGATGATATTTAATAAAATAAGTAGAAATCCACTAAAAGTTTTGTTTGGTTATCTTGCAATCCCGAGATAATCGTCTCCATGCTCCAAATCCATTTTAAAGCCATTTTTAAGGCATTTCGCGCATACATGAAATGAACACATTTTTCTCCAAAACTATAACAGATGCAAGCTTGTCCTGTTTGGTGGAGATGATATTTAATAAAATAAGTAGAAATCCACTAAAAGTTTTGTTTGGTTATCTTGCAATCCCGAGATAATCGTCTACATGCTCCAAATCCATTTTAAAGCCATTTTTAAGGCATTTCGCGCATACATGAAATGAACACATTTTTCTCCAAAACTATAACAGATGCAAGCTTGTCCTGTTTGGTGGAGATGATATTTAATAAAATAAGTAGAAATCCACTAAAAGTTTTGTTTGGTTATCTTTCAATCCCGAGATAATCGTCTCCATGCTCCAAATCCATTTTAAAGCCATTTCAAAGGCATTTTGCGCATACATGAAATGAACACATTTTTCTCCAAAATTATAACACATGCAAGCTTGTCCTGTTTGGTGGAGATGATATTTAATAAAATAAGTAGAAATCCACTAAAAGTTTTGTTTGGTTATCTTGCAATCCCGAGATAATCGTCTCCATGCTCCAAATCCATTTTAAAGCCATTTTTAAGGCATTTCGCGCATACATGAAATGAACACATTTTTCTCCAAAACTATAACAGATGCAAGCTTGTCCTGTTTGGTGGAGATGATATTTAATAAAATAAGTAGAAATCCACTAAAAGTTTTGTTTGGTTATCTTGCAATCCCGAGATAATCGTCTTCATGCTCCAAATCCATTTTAAAGCCATTTTTAAGGCATTTCGCGCATACATGAAATGAACACATTTTTCTCCAAAACTATAACAGATGCAAGCTTGTCCTGTTTGGTGGAGATGATATTTAATAAAATAAGTAGAAATCCACTAAAATTTTTGTTTGGTTATCTTGCAATCCCGAGATAATCGTCTCCATGCTCCAAATCCGTTTTAAAGCCATTTTTAAGGCATTTCGCGCATACATGAAATGAACACATTTTTCTCCAAAACTATAACAGATGCAAGCTTGTCCTGTTTGGTGGAGATGATATTTAATAAAATAAGTAGAAATCCACTAAAAGTTTTGTTTGGTTATATTGCAATCCCGAGATAATCGTCTCCATGCTCCAAATCCATTTTAAAGCCATTTTTAAGGCATTTCGCGCATACATGAAATGAACAGATTTTTCTCCAAAACTATAACAGATGCAAGCTTGTCCTGTTTGGTGGAGATAATATTTAATAAAATAAGTAGAAATCTACTAAAAGTTTCGTTTGTTTATATTGCCATCCTGAGATAATCGTCTCCATGCTCCAAATCCATTTAAAGCCATTTCAAAGGCATTTTGCGCATACATGAAATGAACACATTTTTCTCCAAAACTATAACAGATGCAAGCTTGTCCTGTTTGGTGGAGATGATATTTAATAAAATAAGTAGAAATCCACTAAAAGTTTTGTTTGGTTATCTTTCAATCCCGAGATAATCGTCTCCATGCTCCAAATCCATTTTAAAGCCATTTCAAAGGCATTTTGCGCATACATCAAATGAACACATTTTTCTCCAAAACTATAACACATGCAAGCTTGTCCTGTTTGGTGGAGATGATATTTAATAAAATAAGTAGAAATCCACTAAAAGTTTTGTTTGGTTATCTTGCAATCCCGAGATAATCGTCTCCATGCTCCAAATCCATTTTAAAGCCATTTTTAAGGCATTTCGCGCATACATGAAATGAACACATTTTTCTCCAAAACTATAACAGATGCAAGCTTGTCCTGTTTGGTGGAGATGATATTTAATAAAATAAGTAGAAATCCACTAAAAGTTTTGTTTGGTTATCTTGCAATCCCGAGATAATCGTCTTCATGCTCCAAATCCATTTTAAAGCCATTTTTAAGGCATTTCGCGCATACATGAAATGAACACATTTTTCTCCAAAACTATAACAGATGCAAGCTTGTCCTGTTTGGTGGAGATGATATTTAATAAAATAAGTAGAAATCCACTAAAATTTTTGTTTGGTTATCTTGCAATCCCGAGATAATCGTCTCCATGCTCCAAATCCGTTTTAAAGCCATTTTTAAGGCATTTCGCGCATACATGAAATGAACACATTTTTCTCCAAAACTATAACAGATGCAAGCTTGTCCTGTTTGGTGGAGATGATATTTAATAAAATAAGTAGAAATCCACTAAAAGTTTTGTTTGGTTATATTGCAATCCCGAGATAATCGTCTCCATGCTCCAAATCCATTTTAAAGCCATTTTTAAGGCATTTCGCGCATACATGAAATGAACACATTTTTCTCCAAAACTATAACAGATGCAAGCTTGTCCTGTTTGGTGGAGATAATATTTAATAAAATAAGTAGAAATCAACTAAAAGTTTCGTTTGTTTATATTGCCATCCTGAGATAATCGTCTCCATGCTCCAAATCCATTTTAAAGCCATTTCAAAGGCATTTTGCGCATACATGAAATGAACACATTTTTCTCCAAAACTATAACACATGCAAGCTTGTCCTGTTTGGTGGAGATGATATTTAATAAAATAAGTAGAAATCCACTAAAAGTTTTGTTTGGTTATCTTGCAATCCCGAGATAATCGTCTCCATGCTCCAAATCCATTTTAAAGCCATTTTTAAGGCATTTCGCGCATACATGAAATGAACACATTTTTCTCCAAAACTATAACAGATGCAAGCTTGTCCTGTTTGGTGGAGATGATATTTAATAAAATAAGTAGAAATCCACTAAAAGTTTTGTTTGGTTATCTTGCAATCCCGAGATAATCGTCTCCATGCTCCAAATCCATTTTAAAGCCATTTTTAAGGCATTTCGCGCATACATGAAATGAACACATTTTTCTCCAAAACTATAACAGATGCAAGCTTGTCCTGTTTGGTGGAGATGATATTTAATAAAATAAGTAGAAATCCACTAAAAGTTTTGTTTGGTTATCTTGCAATCCCGAGATAATCGTCTCCATGCTCCAAATCCATTTTAAAGCCATTTTTAAGGCATTTCGCGCATACATGAAATGAACACATTTTTCTCCAAAACTATAACAGATGCAAGCTTGTCCTGTTTGGTGGAGATGATATTTAATAAAATAAGTAGAAATCCACTAAAAGTTTTGTTTGGTTATCTTGCAATCCCGAGATAATCGTCTCCATGCTCCAAATCCATTTTAAAGCCATTTCAAAGGCATTTTGCGCATACATGAAATGAACACATTTTTCTCCAAAACTATAACACATGCAAGCTTGTCCTGTTTGGTGGAGATGATATTTAATAAAATAAGTAGAAATCCACTAAAAGTTTTGTTTGGTTATCTTGCAATCCCGAGATAATCGTCTCCATGCTCCAAATCCATTTTAAAGCCATTTTTAAGGCATTTCGCGCATACATGAAATGAACACATTTTTCTCCAAAACTATAACAGATGCAAGCTTGTCCTGTTTGGTGGAGATGATATTTAATAAAATAAGTAGAAATCCACTAAAAGTTTTGTTTGGTTATCTTGCAATCCCGAGATAATCGTCTCCATGCTCCAAATCCATTTTAAAGCCATTTTTAAGGCATTTCGCGCATACATGAAATGAACACATTTTTCTCCAAAACTATAACAGATGCAAGCTTGTCCTGTTTGGTGGAGATGATATTTAATAAAATAAGTAGAAATCCACTAAAATTTTTGTTTGGTTATCTTGCAATCCCGAGATAATCGTCTCCATGCTCCAAATCCATTTTAAAGCCATTTTTAAGGCATTTCGCGCATACATGAAATGAACACATTTTTCTCCAAAACTATAACAGATGCAAGCTTGTCCTGTTTGGTGGAGATGATATTTAATAAAATAAGTAGAAATCCACTAAAAGTTTTGTTTGGTTATATTGCAATCCCGAGATAATCGTCTCCATGCTCCAAATCCATTTTAAAGCCATTTTTAAGGCATTTCGCGCATACATGAAATGAACACATTTTTCTCCAAAACTATAACAGATGCAAGCTTGTCCTGTTTGGTGGAGATGATATTTAATAAAATAAGTAGAAATCCACTAAAAGTTTTGTTTGGTTATCTTGCAATCCCGAGATAATCGTCTCCATGCTCCAAATCCATTTTAAAGCCATTTTTAAGGCATGTCGCGCATACATGAAATGAACACATTTTTCTCCAAAACTATAACAGATGCAAGCTTGTCCTGTTTGGTGGAGATAATATTTAATAAAATAAGTAGAAAGCTACTAAAAGTTTCGTTTGTTTATATTGCCATCCTGAAATAATCGTCTCCATGCTCCAAATCCATTTTAAAGCCATTTCAAAGGCATTTTGCGCATACATGAAATGAACACATTTTTCTCCAAAACTATAACACATGCAAGCTTGTCCTGTTTTGTGGAGATGATATTTAATAAAATAAGTAGAAATCCACTAAAAGTTTTGTTTGGTTATCTTGCAATCCCGAGATAATCGTCTCCATGCTCCAAATCCATTTTAAAGCCATTTTTAAGGCATTTCGCGCATACATGAAATGAACACATTTTTCTCCAAAACTATAACAGATGCAAGCTTGTCCTGTTTGGTGGAGATGATATTTAATAAAATAAGTAGAAATCCACTAAAAGTTTTGTTTGGTTATCTTACAATCCCGAGATAATCGTCTCCATGCTCCAAATCCATTTTAAAGCCATTTTTAAGGCATTTCGCGCATACATGAAATGAACACATTTTTCTCCAAAACTATAACAGATGCAAGCTTGTCCTGTTTGGTGGAGATGATATTTAATAAAATAAGTAGAAATCCACTAAAAGTTTTGTTTGGTTATCTTGCAATCCCGAGATAATCGTCTCCATGCTCCAAATCCATTTTAAAGCCATTTTTAAGGCATTTCGCGCATACATGAAATGAACACATTTTTCTCCAAAACTATAACAGATGCAAGCTTGTCCTGTTTGGTGGAGATGATATTTAATAAAATAAGTAGAAATCCACTAAACGTTTTGTTTGGTTATCTTGCAATCCCGAGATAATCGTCTCCATGCTCCAAATCCATTTTAAAGCCATTTTTAAGGCATTTCCCGCATACATGAAATGAACACATTTTTCTCCAAAACTATAACAGATGCAAGCTTGTCCTGTTTGGTGGAGATGATATTTAATAAAATAAGTAGAAATCCACTAAAAGTTTTGTTTGGTTATCTTGCAATCCCGAGATAATCGTCTCCATGCTCCAAATCCATTTTAAAGCCATTTCAAAGGCATTTTGCGCATACATGAAATGAACACATTTTTCTCCAAAACTATAACACATGCAAGCTTGTCTTGTTTGGTGGAGATGATATTTAATAAAATAAGTAGAAATCCACTAAAAGTTTTGTTTGGTTATCTTGCAATCCCGAGATAATCGTCTCCATGCTCCAAATCCATTTTAAAGCCATTTTTAAGGCATTTCGCGCATACATGAAATGAACACATTTTCTCCAAAACTATAACAGATGCAAGCTTGTCCTGTTTGGTGGAGATGATATTTAATAAAATAAGTAGAAATCCACTAAAAGTTTTGTTTGGTTATCTTGCAATCCCGAGATAATCGTCTCCATGCTCCAAATCCATTTTAAAGCCATTTTTAAGGCATTTCGCGCATACATGAAATGAACACATTTTTCTCCAAAACTATAACAGATGCAAGCTTGTCCTGTTTGGTGGAGATGATATTTAATAAAATAAGTAGAAATCCACTAAAATTTTTGTTTGGTTATCTTGCAATCCCGAGATAATCGTCTCCATGCTCCAAATCCATTTTAAAGCCATTTTTAAGGCATTTTGCGCATACATGAAATGAACACATTTTTCTCCAAAACTATAACATCTGCAAGCTTGTCCTGTTTGGTGGAGATGATATTTAATAAAATAAGTAGAAATCCACTAAAAGTTTTGTTTGGTTATATTCCAATCCCGAGATAATCGTCTCCATGCTCCAAATCCATTTTAAAGCCATTTTTAAGGCATTTCGCGCATACATGAAATGAACACATTTTTCTCCAAAACTATAACAGATGCAAGCTTGTCCTGTTTGGTGGAGATGATATTTAATAAAATAAGTAGAAATCCACTAAAAGTTTTGTTTGGTTATCTTGCAATCCCGAGATAATCGTCTCCATGCTCCAAATCCATTTTAAAGCCATTTTTAAGGCATTTCGCGCATACATGAAATGAACACATTTTTCTCCAAAACTATAACAGATGCAAGCTTGTCCTGTTTGGTGGAGATGATATTTAATAAAATAAGTAGAAATCCACTAAAAGTTTTGTTTGGTTATCTTGCAATCCCGAGATAATCGTCTCCATGCTCCAAATCCATTTTAAAGCCATTTCAAAGGCATTTTGCGCATACATGAAATGAACACATTTTTCTCCAAAACTATAACACATGCAAGCTTGTCCTGTTTGGTGGAGATGATATTTAATAAAATAAGTAGAAATCCACTAAAAGTTTTGTTTGGTTATCTTGCAATCCCGAGATAATCGTCTCCATGCTCCAAATCCATTTTAAAGCCATTTTTAAGGCATTTCGCGCATACATGAAATGAACACATTTTTCTCCAAAACTATAACAGATGCAAGCTTGTCCTGTTTGGTGGAGATGATATTTAATAAAATAAGTAGAAATCCACTAAAAGTTTTGTTTGGTTATCTTGCAATCCCGAGATAATCGTCTCCATGCTCCAAATCCATTTTAAAGCCATTTTTAAGGCATTTCGCGCATACATGAAATGAACACATTTTTCTCCAAAACTATAACAGATGCAAGCTTGTCCTGTTTGGTGGAGATGATATTTAATAAAATAAGTAGAAATCCACTAAAATTTTTGTTTGGTTATCTTGCAATCCCGAGATAATCGTCTCCATGCTCCAAATCCATTTTAAAGCCATTTTTAAGGCATTTCGCGCATACATGAAATGAACACATTTTTCTCCAAAACTATAACAGATGCAAGCTTGTCCTGTTTGGTGAAGATGATATTTAATAAAATAAGTAGAAATCCACTAAAAGTTTTGTTTGGTTATATTGCAATCCCGAGATAATCGTCTCCATGCTCCAAATCCATTTTAAAGCCATTTTTAAGGCATTTCGCGCATACATGAAATGAACACATTTTTCTCCAAAACTATAACAGATGCAAGCTTGTCCTGTTTGGTGGAGATGATATTTAATAAAATAAGTAGAAATCCACTAAAAGTTTTGTTTGGTTATCTTGCAATCCCGAGATAATCGTCTCCATGCTCCAAATCCATTTTAAAGCCATTTTTAAGGCATTTCGCGCATACATGAAATGAACACATTTTTCTCCAAAACTATAACAGATGCAAGCTTGTCCTGTTTGGTGGAGATGATATTTAATAAAATAAGTAGAAATCTACTAAAAGTTTCGTTTGTTTATATTGCCATCCTGAGATAATCGTCTCCATGCTCCAAATCCATTTTAAAGCCATTTCAAAGGCATTTTGCGCATACATGAAATGAACACATTTTTCTCCAAAACTATAACACATGCAAGCTTGTCCTGTTTGGTGGAGATGATATTTAATAAAATAAGTAGAAATCCACTAAAAGTTTTGTTTGGTTATCTTGCAATCCCGAGATAATCGTCTCCATGCTCCAAATCCATTTTAAAGCCATTTTTAAGGCATTTCGCGCATACATGAAATGAACACATTTTTCTCCAAAACTATAACAGATGCAAGCTTGTCCTGTTTGGTGGAGATGATATTTAATAAAATAAGTAGAAATCCACTAAAAGTTTTGTTTGGTTATCTTGCAATCCCGAGATAATCGTCTCCATGCTCCAAATCCATTTTAAAGCCATTTCAAAGGCATTTTGCGCATACATGAAATGAACACATTTTTCTCCAAAACTATAACACATGCAAGCTTGTCCTGTTTGGTGGAGATGATATTTAATAAAATAAGTAGAAATCCACTAAAAGTTTTGTTTGTTATCTTGCAATCCCGAGATAATCGTCTCCATGCTCCAAATCCATTTTAAAGCCATTTTTAAGGCATTTCGCGCATACATGAAATGAACACATTTTCTCCAAAACTATAACAGATGCAAGCTTGTCCTGTTTGGTGGAGATGATATTTAATAAAATAAGTAGAAATCCACTAAAAGTTTTGTTTGGTTATCTTGCAATCCCGAGATAATCGTCTCCATGCTCCAAATCCATTTTAAAGCCATTTTTAAGGCATTTCGCGCATACATGAAATGAACACATTTTTCTCCAAAACTATAACAGATGCAAGCTTGTCCTGTTTGGTGGAGATGATATTTAATAAAATAAGTAGAAATCCACTAAGATTTTTGTTTGGTTATCTTGCAATCCCGAGATAATTGTCTCCATGCTCCAAATCCATTTTAAAGCCATTTTTAAGGCATTTCGCGCATACATGAAATGAACACATTTTTCTTCAAAACTATAACAGATGCAAGCTTGTCCTGTTTGGTGGAGATGATATTTAATAAAATAAGTAGAAATCCACTAAAAGTTTTGTTTGGTTATATTGCAATCTCGAGATAATCGTCTCCATGCTCCAAATCCATTTTAAAGCCATTTTTAAGGCATTTCGCGCATACATGAAATGAACACATTTTTCTCCAAAACTATAACAGATGCAAGCTTGTCCTGTTTGGTGGAGATGATATTTAATAAAATAAGTAGAAATCCACTAAAAGTTTTGTTTGGTTATCTTGCAATCCCGAGATAATCGTCTCCATGCTCCAAATCCATTTTAAAGCCATTTTTAAGGCATTTCGCGCATACATGAAATGAACACATTTTTCTCCAAAACTATAACAGATGCAAGCTTGTCCTGTTTGGTGGAGATAATATTTAATAAAATAAGTAGAAATCTACTAAAAGTTTCGTTTGTTTATATTGCCATCCTGAGATAATCGTCTCCATGCTCCAAATCCATTTTAAAGCCATTTTAAAGGCATTTTGCGCATACATGAAATGAACACATTTTTCTCCAAAACTATAACACATGCAAGCTTGTCCTGTTTGGTGGAGATGATATTTAATAAAATAAGTAGAAATCCACTAAAAGTTTTGTTTGGTTATCTTGCAATCCCGAGATAATCGTCTCCATGCTCCAAATCCATTTTAAAGCCATTTTTAAGGCATTTCGCGCATACATGAAATGAACACATTTTTCTCCAAAACTATAACAGATGCAAGCTTGTCCTGTTTGTTGGAGATGATATTTAATAAAATAAGTAGAAATCCACTAAAAGTTTTGTTTGGTTATCTTGCAATCCCGAGATAATCGTCTCCATGCTCCAAATCCATTTTAAAGCCATTTTTAAGGCATTTCGCGCATACATGAAATGAACACATTTTTCTCCAAAACTATAACAGATGCAAGCTTGTCCTGTTTGGTGGAGATGATATTTAATAAAATAAGTAGAAATCCACTAAAAGTTTTGTTTGGTTATCTTGCAATCCCGAGATAATCGTCTCCATGCTCCAAATCCATTTTAAAGCCATTTCAAAGGCATTTTGCGCATACATGAAATGAACACATTTTTCTCCAAAACTATAACACATGCAAGCTTGTCCTGTTTGGTGGAGATGATATTTAATAAAATAAGTAGAAATCCACTAAAAGTTTTGTTTGGTTATCTTGCAATCCCGAGATAATCGTCTCCATGCTCCAAATCCATTTTAAAGCCATTTTTAAGGCATTTCGCGCATACATGAAATGAACACATTTTTCTCCAAAACTATAACAGATGCAAGCTTGTCCTGTTTGGTGGAGATGATATTTAATAAAATAAGTAGAAATCCACTAAAAGTTTTGTTTGGTTATCTTGCAATCCCGAGATAATCGTCTCCATGCTCCAAATCCATTTTAAAGCCATTTTTAAGGCATTTCGCGCATACATGAAATGAACACATTTTTCTCCAAAACTATAACAGATGCAAGCTTGTCCTGTTTGGTGGAGATGATATTTAATAAAATAAGTAGAAATCCACTAAAAGTTTTGTTTGGTTATCTTGCAATCCCGAGATAATCGTCTCCATGCTCCAAATCCATTTTAAAGCCATTTCAAAGGCATTTTGCGCATACATGAAATGAACACATTTTTCTCCAAAACTATAACACATGCAAGCTTGTCCTGTTTGGTGGAGATGATATTTAATAAAATAAGTAGAAATCCACTAAAAGTTTTGTTTGTTATCTTGCAATCCCGAGATAATCGTCTCCATGCTCCAAATCCATTTTAAAGCCATTTTTAAGGCATTTCGCGCATACATGAAATGAACACATTTTCTCCAAAACTATAACAGATGCAAGCTTGTCCTGTTTGGTGGAGATGATATTTAATAAAATAAGTAGAAATCCACTAAAAGTTTTGTTTGGTTATCTTGCAATCCCGAGATAATCGTCTCCATGCTCCAAATCCATTTTAAAGCCATTTTTAAGGCATTTCGCGCATACATGAAATGAACACATTTTTCTCCAAAACTATAACAGATGCAAGCTTGTCCTGTTTGGTGGAGATGATATTTAATAAAATAAGTAGAAATCCACTAAAATTTTTGTTTGGTTATCTTGCAATCCCGAGATAATCGTCTCCATGCTCCAAATCCATTTTAAAGCCATTTTTAAGGCATTTCGCGCATACATGAAATGAACACATTTTTCTTCAAAACTATAACAGATGCAAGCTTGTCCTGTTTGGTGGAGATGATATTTAATAAAATAAGTAGAAATCCACTAAAAGTTTTGTTTGGTTATATTGCAATCCCGAGATAATCGTCTCCATGCTCCAAATCCATTTTAAAGCCATTTTTAAGGCATTTCGCGCATACATGAAATGAACACATTTTTCTCCAAAACTATAACAGATGCAAGCTTGTCCTGTTTGGTGGAGATGATATTTAATAAAATAAGTAGAAATCCACTAAAAGTTTTGTTTGGTTATCTTGCAATCCCGAGATAATCGTCTCCATGCTCCAAATCCATTTTAAAGCCATTTTTAAGGCATTTCGCGCATACATGAAATGAACACATTTTTCTCCAAAACTATAACAGATGCAAGCTTGTCCTGTTTGGTGGAGATAATATTTAATAAAATAAGTAGAAATCTACTAAAAGTTTCGTTTGTTTATATTGCCATCCTGAGATAATCGTCTCCATGCTCCAAATCCATTTTAAAGCCATTTCAAAGGCATTTTGCGCATACATGAAATGAACACATTTTTCTCCAAAACTATAACACATGCAAGCTTGTCCTGTTTGGTGGAGATGATATTTAATAAAATAAGTAGAAATCCACTAAAAGTTTTGTTTGGTTATCTTGCAATCCCGAGATAATCGTCTCCATGCTCCAAATCCATTTTAAAGCCATTTTTAAGGCATTTCGCGCATACATGAAATGAACACATTTTTCTCCAAAACTATAACAGATGCAAGCTTGTCCTGTTTGGTGGAGATGATATTTAATAAAATAAGTAGAAATCCACTAAAAGTTTTGTTTGGTTATCTTGCAATCCCGAGATAATCGTCTCCATGCTCCAAATCCATTTTAAAGCCATTTTTAAGGCATTTCGCGCATACATGAAATGAACACATTTTTCTCCAAAACTATAACAGATGCAAGCTTGTCCTGTTTGGTGGAGATGATATTTAATAAAATAAGTAGAAATCCACTAAAAGTTTTGTTTGGTTATCTTGCAATCCCGAGATAATCGTCTCCATGCTCCAAATCCATTTTAAAGCCATTTCAAAGGCATTTTGCGCATACATGAAATGAACACATTTTTCTCCAAAACTATAACACATGCAAGCTTGTCCTGTTTGGTGGAGATGATATTTAATAAAATAAGTAGAAATCCACTAAAAGTTTTGTTTGGTTATCTTGCAATCCCGAGATAATCGTCTCCATGCTCCAAATCCATTTTAAAGCCATTTTTAAGGCATTTCGCGCATACATGAAATGAACACATTTTTCTCCAAAACTATAACAGATGCAAGCTTGTCCTGTTTGGTGGAGATGATATTTAATAAAATAAGTAGAAATCCACTAAAAGTTTTGTTTGGTTATCTTGCAATCCCGAGATAATCGTCTCCATGCTCCAAATCCATTTTAAAGCCATTTTTAAGGCATTTCGCGCATACATGAAATGAACACATTTTTCTCCAAAACTATAACAGATGCAAGCTTGTCCTGTTTGGTGGAGATGATATTTAATAAAATAAGTAGAAATCCACTAAAAGTTTTGTTTGGTTATCTTGCAATCCCGAGATAATCGTCTCCATGCTCCAAATCCATTTTAAAGCCATTTTTAAGGCATTTCGCGCATACATGAAATGAACACATTTTTCTCCAAAACTATAACAGATGCAAGCTTGTCCTGTTTGGTGAAGATGATATTTAATAAAATAAGTAGAAATCCACTAAAAGTTTTGTTTGGTTATATTGCAATCCCGAGATAATCGTCTCCATGCTCCAAATCCATTTTAAAGCCATTTTTAAGGCATTTCGCGCATACATGAAATGAACACATTTTTCTCCAAAACTATAACAGATGCAAGCTTGTCCTGTTTGGTGGAGATGATATTTAATAAAATAAGTAGAAATCCACTAAAAGTTTTGTTTGGTTATCTTGCAATCCCGAGATAATCGTCTCCATGCTCCAAATCCATTTTAAAGCCATTTTTAAGGCATTTCGCGCATACATGAAATGAACACATTTTTCTCCAAAACTATAACAGATGCAAGCTTGTCCTGTTTGGTGGAGATGATATTTAATAAAATAAGTAGAAATCCACTAAAAGTTTTGTTTGGTTATCTTGCAATCCCGAGATAATCGTCTCCATGCTCCAAATCCATTTTAAAGCCATTTTTAAGGCATTTCGCGCATACATGAAATGAACACATTTTTCTCCAAAACTATAACAGATGCAAGCTTGTCCTGTTTGGTGGAGATAATATTTAATAAAATAAGTAGAAATCTACTAAAAGTTTCGTTTGTTTATATTGCCATCCTGAGATAATCGTCTCCATGCTCCAAATCCATTTTAAAGCCATTTCAAAGGCATTTTGCGCATACATGAAATGAACACATTTTTCTCCAAAACTATAACACATGCAAGCTTGTCCTGTTTGGTGGAGATGATATTTAATAAAATAAGTAGAAATCCACTAAAAGTTTTGTTTGGTTATCTTGCAATCCCGAGATAATCGTCTCCATGCTCCAAATCCATTTTAAAGCCATTTTTAAGGCATTTCGCGCATACATGAAATGAACACATTTTTCTCCAAAACTATAACAGATGCAAGCTTGTCCTGTTTGGTGGAGATGCTATTTAATAAAATAAGTAGAAATCCACTAAAAGTTTTGTTTGGTTATCTTGCAATCCCGAGATAATCGTCTCCATGCTCCAAATCCATTTTAAAGCCATTTTTAAGGCATTTCGCGCATACATGAAATGAACACATTTTTCTCCAAAACTATAACAGATGCAAGCTTGTCCTGTTTGGTGGAGATGATATTTAATAAAATAAGTAGAAATCCACTAAAAGTTTTGTTTGGTTATCTTGCAATCCCGAGATAATCGTCTCCATGCTCCAAATCCATTTTAAAGCCATTTTTAAGGCATTTCGCGCATACATGAAATGAACACATTTTTCTCCAAAACTATAACAGATGCAAGCTTGTCCTGTTTGGTGAAGATGATATTTAATAAAATAAGTAGAAATCCACTAAAAGTTTTGTTTGGTTATATTGCAATCCCGAGATAATCGTCTCCATGCTCCAAATCCATTTTAAAGCCATTTTTAAGGCATTTCGCGCATACATGAAATGAACACATTTTTCTCCAAAACTATAACAGATGCAAGCTTGTCCTGTTTGGTGGAGATGATATTTAATAAATTAAGTAGAAATCCACTAAAAGTTTTGTTTGGTTATCTTGCAATCCCGAGATAATCGTCTCCATGCTCCAAATCCATTTTAAAGCCATTTTTAAGGCATTTCGCGCATACATGAAATGAACACATTTTTCTCCAAAACTATAACAGATGCAAGCTTGTCCTGTTTGGTGGAGATGATATTTAATAAAATAAGTAGAAATCTACTAAAAGTTTCGTTTGTTTATATTGACATCCTGAGATAATCGTCTCCATGCTCCAAATCCATTTTAAAGCCATTTCAAAGGCATTTTGCGCATACATGAAATGAACACATTTTTCTCCAAAACTATAACACATGCAAGCTTGTCCTGTTTGGTGGAGATGATATTTAATAAAATAAGTAGAAATCCACTAAAAGTTTTGTTTGGTTATCTTGCAATCCCGAGATAATCGTCTCCATGCTCCAAATCCATTTTAAAGCCATTTTTAAGGCATTTCGCGCATACATGAAATGAACACATTTTTCTCCAAAACTATAACAGATGCAAGCTTGTCCTGTTTGGTGGAGATGATATTTAATAAAATAAGTAGAAATCCACTAAAAGTTTTGTTTGGTTATCTTGCAATCCCGAGATAATCGTCTCCATGCTCCAAATCCATTTTAAAGCCATTTTTAAGGCATTTCGCGCATACATGAAATGAACACATTTTTCTCCAAAACTATAACAGATGCAAGCTTGTCCTGTTTGGTGGAGATGATATTTAATAAAATAAGTAGAAATCCACTAAAATTTTTGTTTGGTTATCTTGCAATCCCGAGATAATCGTCTCCATGCTCCAAATCCATTTTAAAGTTATTTTTAAGGCATTTCGCGCATACATGAAATGAACACATTTTTCTTCAAAACTATAACAGATGCAAGCTTGTCCTGTTTGGTGGAGATGATATTTAATAAAATAAGTAGAAATCCACTAAAAGTTTTGTTTGGTTATATTGCAATCCCGAGATAATCGTCTCCATGCTCCAAATCCATTTTAAAGCCATTTTTAAGGCATTTCGCGCATACATGAAATGAACACATTTTTCTCCAAAACTATAACAGATGCAAGCTTGTCCTGTTTGGTGGAGATGATATTTAATAAAATAAGTAGAAATCCACTAAAAGTTTTGTTTGGTTATCTTGCAATCCCGAGATAATCGTCTCCATGCTCCAAATCCATTTTAAAGCCATTTTTAAGGCATTTCGCGCATACATGAAATGAACACATTTTTCTCCAAAACTATAACAGATGCAAGCTTGTCCTGTTTGGTGGAGATGATATTTAATAAAATAAGTAGAAATCCACTAAAATTTTTGTTTGGTTATCTTGCAATCCCGAGATAATCGTCTCCATGCTCCAAATCCATTTTAAAGCCATTTTTAAGGCATTTCGCGCATACATGAAATGAACACATTTTTCTTCAAAACTATAACAGATGCAAGCTTGTCCTGTTTGGTGGAGATGATATTTAATAAAATAAGTAGAAATCCACTAAAAGTTTTGTTTGGTTATATTGCAATCCCGAGATAATCGTCTCCATGCTCCAAATCCATTTTAAAGCCATTTTTAAGGCATTTCGCGCATACATGAAATGAACACATTTTTCTCCAAAACTATAACAGATGCAAGCTTGTCCTGTTTGGTGGAGATGATATTTAATAAAATAAGTAGAAATCCACTAAAAGTTTTGTTTGGTTATCTTGCAATCCCGAGATAATCGTCTCCATGCTCCAAATCCATTTTAAAGCCATTTTAAGGCATTTCGCGCATACATGAAATGAACACATTTTTCTCCAAAACTATAACAGATGCAAGCTTGTCCTGTTTGGTGGAGATAATATTTAATAAAATAAGTAGAAATCTACTAAAAGTTTCGTTTGTTTATATTGCCATCCTGAGATAATCGTCTCCATGCTCCAAATCCATTTTAAAGCCATTTCAAAGGCATTTTGCGCATACATGAAATGAACACATTTTTCTCCAAAACTATAACACATGCAAGCTTGTCCTGTTTGGTGGAGATGATATTTAATAAAATAAGTAGAAATCCACTAAAAGTTTTGTTTGGTTATCTTGCAATCCCGAGATAATCGTCTCCATGCTCCAAATCCATTTTAAAGCCATTTTTAAAGGGAACCTGTCATGAGAAATGTCCCCTAAAACCTCACAGATTCCCCCTCTGCAGCTCCTGGGCTGCATTCTATAAAGGTCCCTGTTATGATTGTGGCCACTTTCTGACCTAAAAAAAGTGTTTATAAAGTTGTACCTTTTTTGCTTCTGATTCTGTAAATACGTCCCGGGGGCGGGCTGCCTGATGGCCGTTAGTCTGCCCCCTGGTCCTGTATGCCGCCCCCCTCGCTGATTACAATAATGCTGGACGCCGCCCCCTGCTACATCCATCGCCGCGCATGCCCAGTGCCCATCTGTCGGGGATGAGCACTGTGCCTAGCGTCACCGCTGGTGACGTGCACGCAGGGTTAAGATTATGGGCGGTGCTGTGATGTTTATTCCTAAGCAACCGCCCATAATCGCGGGGCCGCGCTTGCCCCCTCGGCCTGCTTCGTTCTGCGCAAGCGCGCTGCTGCTGACCCCCACGTCACCTCCTTCCCATCTTGCCCCGAGGCAGGAAATAGATGGGAGGAGCGGTGACTACACCGATCAGGAGGAGACGCGGAGATCAGATTACCAGCAGCGCGCTTGCGCAGAACGAAGCAGGCCGATAAACATCACAGCACCGCCCATAATCTTAACCCTGCGTGCACGTCACCAGCGGTGACGCTAGGCACAGTGCTCATCCCCGACAGATGGGCACTGGGCATGCGCGGCGATGGATGTAGCAGGGGGCGGCGTCCAGCATTATTGTAATCAGCGAGGGGGGCGGCATACAGGACCAGGGGGCAGACTAACGGCCATCAGGCAGCCCGCCCCCGGGACGTATTTACAGAATCAGAAGCCAAAAAGGTACAACTTTATAAACACTTTTTTTAGGTCAGAAAGTGGCCACAATCATAACAGGGACCTTTATAGAATGCAGCCCAGGAGCTGCAGAGGGGGAATCTGTGAGGTTTTAGGGGACATTTCTCATGACAGGTTCCCTTTAAGGCATTTCGCGCATACATGAAATGAACACATTTTTCTCCAAAACTATAACAGATGCAAGCTTGTCCTGTTTGGTGGAGATGATATTTAATAAAATAAGTAGAAATCCACTAAAAGTTTTGTTTGGTTATCTTGCAATCCCGAGATAATCGTCTCCATGCTCCAAATCCATTTTAAAGCCATTTTTAAGGCATTTCGCGCATACATGAAATGAACACATTTTTCTCCAAAACTATAACAGATGCAAGCTTGTCCTGTTTGGTGGAGATGATATTTAATAAAATAAGTAGAAATCCACTAAAAGTTTTGTTTGGTTATCTTGCAATCCCGAGATAATCGTCTCCATGCTCCAAATCCATTTTAAAGCCATTTCAAAGGCATTTTGCGCATACATGAAATGAACACATTTTTCTCCAAAACTATAACACATGCAAGCTTGTCCTGTTTGGTGGAGATGATATTTAATAAAATAAGTAGAAATCCACTAAAAGTTTTGTTTGGTTATCTTGCAATCCCGAGATAATCGTCTCCATGCTCCAAATCCATTTTAAAGCCATTTTTAAGGCATTTCGCGCATACATGAAATGAACACATTTTTCTCCAAAACTATAACAGATGCAAGCTTGTCCTGTTTGGTGGAGATGATATTTAATAAAATAAGTAGAAATCCACTAAAAGTTTTGTTTGGTTATCTTGCAATCCCGAGATAATCGTCTCCATGCTCCAAATCCATTTTAAAGCCATTTTTAAGGCATTTCGCGCATACATGAAATGAACACATTTTTCTCCAAAACTATAACAGATGCAAGCTTGTCCTGTTTGGTGGAGATGATATTTAATAAAATAAGTAGAAATCCACTAAAATTTTTGTTTGGTTATCTTGCAATCCCGAGATAATCGTCTCCATGCTCCAAATCCATTTTAAAGCCATTTTTAAGGCATTTCGCGCATACATGAAATGAACACATTTTTCTCCAAAACTATAACAGATGCAAGCTTGTCCTGTTTGGTGGAGATGATATTTAATAAAATAAGTAGAAATCCACTAAAAGTTTTGTTTGGTTATATTGCAATCCCGAGATAATCGTCTCCATGCTCCAAATCCATTTTAAAGCCATTTTTAAGGCATTTCGCGCATACATGAAATGAACATATTTTTCTCTAAAACTATAACAGATGCAAGCTTGTCCTGTTTGGTGGAGATAATATTTAATAAAATAAGTAGAAATCTACTAAAAGTTTCGTTTGTTTATATTGCCATCCTGAGATAATCGTCTCCATGCTCCAAATCCATTTTAAAGCCATTTCAAAGGCATTTTGCGCATACATGAAATGAACACATTTTTCTCCAAAACTATAACACATGCAAGCTTGTCCTGTTTGGTGGAGATGATATTTAATAAAATAAGTAGAAATCCACTAAAAGTTTTGTTTGGTTATCTTGCAATCCCGAGATAATCGTCTCCATGCTCCAAATCCATTTTAAAGCCATTTTTAAGGCATTTCGCGCATACATGAAATGAACACATTTTTCTCCAAAACTATAACAGATGCAAGCTTGTCCTGTTTGGTGGAGATGATATTTAATAAAATAAGTAGAAATCCACTAAAAGTTTTGTTTGGTTATCTTACAATCCCGAGATAATCGTCTCCATGCTCCAAATCCATTTTAAAGCCATTTTTAAGGCATTTCGCGCATACATGAAATGAACACATTTTTCTCCAAAACTATAACAGATGCAAGCTTGTCCTGTTTGGTGGAGATGATATTTAATAAAATAAGTAGAAATCCACTAAAAGTTTTGTTTGGTTATCTTGCAATCCCGAGATAATCGTCTCCATGCTCCAAATCCATTTTAAAGCCATTTTTAAGGCATTTCGCGCATACATGAAATGAACACATTTTTCTCCAAAACTATAACAGATGCAAGCTTGTCCTGTTTGGTGGAGATGATATTTAATAAAATAAGTAGAAATCCACTAAAAGTTTTGTTTGGTTATCTTGCAATCCCGAGATAATCGTCTCCATGCTCCAAATCCATTTTAAAGCCATTTTTAAGGCATTTCCCGCATACATGAAATGAACACATTTTTCTCCAAAACTATAACAGATGCAAGCTTGTCCTGTTTGGTGGAGATGATATTTAATAAAATAAGTAGAAATCCACTAAAAGTTTTGTTTGGTTATCTTGCAATCCCGAGATAATCGTCTCCATGCTCCAAATCCATTTTAAAGCCATTTCAAAGGCATTTTGCGCATACATGAAATGAACACATTTTTCTCCAAAACTATAACACATGCAAGCTTGTCCTGTTTGGTGGAGATGATATTTAATAAAATAAGTAGAAATCCACTAAAAGTTTTGTTTGGTTATCTTGCAATCCCGAGATAATCGTCTCCATGCTCCAAATCCATTTTAAAGCCATTTTTAAGGCATTTCGCGCATACATGAAATGAACACATTTTTCTCCAAAACTATAACAGATGCAAGCTTGTCCTGTTTGGTGGAGATGATATTTAATAAAATAAGTAGAAATCCACTAAAATTTTTGTTTGGTTATCTTGCAATCCCGAGATAATCGTCTCCATGCTCCAAATCCATTTTAAAGCCATTTTTAAGGCATTTCGCGCATACATGAAATGAACACATTTTTCTTCAAAACTATAACAGATGCAAGCTTGTCCTGTTTGGTGGAGATGATATTTAATAAAATAAGTAGAAATCCACTAAAAGTTTTGTTTGGTTATATTGCAATCCCGAGATAATCGTCTCCATGCTCCAAATCCATTTTAAAGCCATTTTTAAGGCATTTCGCGCATACATGAAATGAACACATTTTTCTCCAAAACTATAACAGATGCAAGCTTGTCCTGTTTGGTGGAGATGATATTTAATAAAATAAGTAGAAATCCACTAAAAGTTTTGTTTGGTTATCTTGCAATCCCGAGATAATCGTCTCCATGCTCCAAATCCATTTTAAAGCCATTTTTAAGGCATTTCGCGCATACATGAAATGAACACATTTTTCTCCAAAACTATAACAGATGCAAGCTTGTCCTGTTTGGTGGAGATGATATTTAATAAAATAAGTAGAAATCCACTAAAAGTTTTGTTTGGTTATCTTGCAATCCCGAGATAATCGTCTCCATGCTCCAAATCCATTTTAAAGCCATTTTTAAGGCATTTCGCGCATACATGAAATGAACACATTTTTCTCCAAAACTATAACAGATGCAAGCTTGTCCTGTTTGGTGGAGATGATATTTAATAAAATAAGTAGAAATCCACTAAAAGTTTTGTTTGGTTATCTTGCAATCCCGAGATAATCGTCTCCATGCTCCAAATCCATTTTAAAGCCATTTTTAAGGCATTTCGCGCATACATGAAATGAACACATTTTTCTCCAAAACTATAACAGATGCAAGCTTGTCCTGTTTGGTGGAGATGATATTTAATAAAATAAGTAGAAATCCACTAAAAGTTTTGTTTGGTTATCTTGCAATCCCGAGATAATCGTCTCCATGCTCCAAATCCATTTTAAAGCCATTTCAAAGGCATTTTGCGCATACATGAAATGAACACATTTTTCTCCAAAACTATAACAGATGCAAGCTTGTCCTGTTTGGTGGAGATGATATTTAATAAAATAAGTAGAAATCCACTAAAAGTTTTGTTTGGTTATCTTGCAATCCCGAGATAATCGTCTCCATGCTCCAAATCCATTTTAAAGCCATTTTTAAGGCATTTCGCGCATACATGAAATGAACACATTTTTCTCCAAAACTATAACAGATGCAAGCTTGTCCTGTTTGGTGGAGATGATATTTAATAAAATAAGTAGAAATCCACTAAAAGTTTTGTTTGGTTATCTTGCAATCCCGAGATAATCGTCTCCATGCTCCAAATCCATTTTAAAGCCATTTCAAAGGCATTTTGCGCATACATGAAATGAACACATTTTTCTCCAAAACTATAACACATGCAAGCTTGTCCTGTTTGGTGGAGATGATATTTAATAAAATAAGTAGAAATCCACTAAAAGTTTTGTTTGGTTATCTTGCAATCCCGAGATAATCGTCTCCATGCTCCAAATCCATTTTAAAGCCATTTTTAAGGCATTTCGCGCATACATGAAATGAACACATTTTTCTCCAAAACTATAACAGATGCAAGCTTGTCCTGTTTGGTGGAGATGATATTTAATAAAATAAGTAGAAATCCACTAAAAGTTTTGTTTGGTTATATTGCAATCCCGAGATAATCGTCTCCATGCTCCAAATCCATTTTAAAGCCATTTTTAAGGCATTTCGCGCATACATGAAATGAACACATTTTTCTCCAAAACTATAACAGATGCAAGCTTGTCCTGTTTGGTGGAGATGATATTTAATAAAATAAGTAGAAATCCACTAAAAGTTTTGTTTGGTTATCTTGCAATCCCGAGATAATCGTCTCCATGCTCCAAATCCATTTTAAAGCCATTTTTAAGGCATTTCGCGCATACATGAAATGAACACATTTTTCTCCAAAACTATAACAGATGCAAGCTTGTCCTGTTTGGTGGAGATAATATTTAATAAAATAAGTAGAAATCTACTAAAAGTTTCGTTTGTTTATATTGCCATCCTGAGATAATCGTCTCCATGCTCCAAATCCATTTTAAAGCCATTTCAAAGGCATTTTGCGCATACATGAAATGAACACATTTTTCTCCAAAACTATAACACATGCAAGCTTGTCCTGTTTGGTGGAGATGATATTTAATAAAATAAGTAGAAATCCACTAAAAGTTTTGTTTGGTTATCTTGCAATCCCGAGATAATCGTCTCCATGCTCCAAATCCATTTTAAAGCCATTTTTAAGACATTTCGCGCATACATGAAATGAACACATTTTTCTCCAAAACTATAACAGATGCAAGCTTGTCCTGTTTGGTGGAGATGATATTTAATAAAATAAGTAGAAATCCACTAAAAGTTTTGTTTGGTTATCTTGCAATCCCGAGATAATCGTCTCCATGCTCCAAATCCATTTTAAAGCCATTTTTAAGGCATTTCGCGCATACATGAGATGAACACATTTTTCTCCAAAACTATAACAGATGCAAGCTTGTCCTGTTTGGTGGAGATGATATTTAATAAAATAAGTAGAAATCCACTAAAAGTTTTGTTTGGTTATCTTGCAATCCCGAGATAATCGTCTCCATGCTCCAAATCCATTTTAAAGCCATTTTTAAGGCATTTCGCGCATACATGAAATGAACACATTTTTCTCCAAAACTATAACAGATGCAAGCTTGTCCTGTTTGGTGGAGATGATATTTAATAAAATAAGTAGAAATCCACTAAAAGTTTTGTTTGGTTATCTTGCAATCCCGAGATAATCGTCTCCATGCTCCAAATCCATTTTAAAGCCATTTTTAAGGCATTTCGCGCATACATGAAATGAACACATTTTTCTCCAAAACTATAACAGATGCAAGCTTGTCCTGTTTGGTGGAGATGATATTTAATAAAATAAGTAGAAATCCACTAAAAGTTTTGTTTGGTTATCTTGCAATCCCGAGATATTCGTCTCCATGCTCCAAATCCATTTTAAAGCCATTTCAAAGGCATTTTGCGCATACATGAAATGAACACATTTTTCTCCAAAACTATAACACATGCAAGCTTGTCCTGTTTGGTGGAGATGATATTTAATAAAATAAGTAGAAATCCACTAAAAGTTTTGTTTGGTTATCTTGCAATCCCGAGATAATCGTCTCCATGCTCCAAATCCATTTTAAAGCCATTTTTAAGGCATTTCGCGCATACATGAAATGAACACATTTTTCTCCAAAACTATAACAGATGCAAGCTTGTCCTGTTTGGTGGAGATGATATTTAATAAAATAAGTAGAAATCCACTAAAAGTTTTGTTTGGTTATCTTGCAATCCCGAGATAATCGTCTCCATGCTCCAAATCCATTTTAAAGCCATTTTTAAGGCATTTCGCGCATACATGAAATGAACACATTTTTCTCCAAAACTATAACAGATGCAAGCTTGTCCTGTTTGGTGGAGATGATATTTAATAAAATAAGTAGAAATCCACTAAAAGTTTTGTTTGGTTATCTTGCAATCCCGAGATAATCGTCTCCATGCTCCAAATCCATTTTAAAGCCATTTTTAAGGCATTTCGCGCATACATGAAATGAACACATTTTTCTCCAAAACTATAACAGATGCAAGCTTGTCCTGTTTGGTGGAGATGATATTTAATAAAATAAGTAGAAATCCACTAAAAGTTTTGTTTGGTTATCTTGCAATCCCGAGATAATCGTCTCCATGCTCCAAATCCATTTTAAAGCCATTTTTAAGGCATTTCGCGCATACATGAAATGAACACATTTTTCTCCAAAACTATAACAGATGCAAGCTTGTCCTGTTTGGTGGAGATGATATTTAATAAAATAAGTAGAAATCCACTAAAAGTTTTGTTTGGTTATCTTGCAATCCCGAGATAATCGTCTCCATGCTCCAAATCCATTTTAAAGCCATTTCAAAGGCATTTTGCGCATACATGAAATGAACACATTTTTCTCCAAAACTATAACACATGCAAGCTTGTCCTGTTTGGTGGAGATGATATTTAATAAAATAAGTAGAAATCCACTAAAAGTTTTGTTTGGTTATCTTGCAATCCCGAGATAATCGTCTCCATGCTCCAAATCCATTTTAAAGCCATTTTTAAGGCATTTCGCGCATACATGAAATGAACACATTTTTCTCCAAAACTATAACAGATGCAAGCTTGTCCTGTTTGGTGGAGATGATATTTAATAAAATAAGTAGAAATCCACTAAAAGTTTTGTTTGGTTATCTTGCAATCCCGAGATAATCGTCTCCATGCTCCAAATCCATTTTAAAGCCATTTTTAAGGCATTTCGCGCATACATGAAATGAACACATTTTTCTCCAAAACTATAACAGATGCAAGCTTGTCCTGTTTGGTGGAGATGATATTTAATAAAATAAGTAGAAATCCACTAAAAGTTTTGTTTGGTTTTATTGCAATCCCGAGATAATCGTCTCCATGCTCCAAATCCATTTTAAAGCCATTTTTAAGGCATTTCGCGCATATATGAAATGAACACATTTTTCTCCAAAACTATAACAGATGCAAGCTTGTCCTGTTTGGTGGAGATGATATTTAATAAAATAAGTAGAAATCCACTAAAAGTTTTGTTTGGTTATCTTGCAATCCCGAGATAATCGTCTCCATGCTCCAAATCCATTTTAAAGCCATTTTTAAGGCATTTCGCGCATACATGAAATGAACACATTTTTCTCCAAAACTATAACAGATGCAAGCTTGTCCTGTTTGGTGGAGATGATATTTAATAAAATAAGTAGAAATCCACTAAAAGTTTTGTTTGGTTATATTGCAATCCCGAGATAATCGTCTCCATGCTCCAAATCCATTTTAAAGCCATTTTTAAGGCATTTCGCGCATACATGAAATGAACACATTTTTCTCCAAAACTATAACAGATGCAAGCTTGTCCTGTTTGGTGGAGATGATATTTAATAAAATAAGTAGAAATCCACTAAAAGTTTTGTTTGGTTATCTTGCAATCCCGAGATAATCGTCTCCATGCTCCAAATCCATTTTAAAGCCATTTCAAAGGCATTTTGCGCATACATGAAATGAACACATTTTTCTCCAAAACTATAACAGATGCAAGCTTGTCCTGTTTGGTGGAGATGATATTTAATAAAATAAGTAGAAATCCACTAAAAGTTTTGTTTGGTTATCTTGCAATCCCGAGATAATCGTCTCCATGCTCCAAATCCATTTTAAAGCCATTTTTAAGGCATTTCGCGCATACATGAAATGAACACATTTTTCTCCAAAACTATAACAGATGCAAGCTTGTCCTATTTGGTGGAGATGATATTTAATAAAATAAGTAGAAATCCACTAAAAGTTTTGTTTGGTTATCTTGCAATCCCGAGATAATCGTCTCCATGCTCCAAATCCATTTTAAAGCCATTTCAAAGGCATTTTGCGCATACATGAAATGAACACATTTTTCTCCAAAACTATAACACATGCAAGCTTGTCCTGTTTGGTGGAGATGATATTTAATAAAATAAGTAGAAATCCACTAAAAGTTTTGTTTGGTTATCTTGCAATCCCGAGATAATCGTCTCCATGCTCCAAATCCATTTTAAAGCCATTTTTAAGGCATTTCGCGCATACATGAAATGAACACATTTTTCTCCAAAACTATAACAGATGCAAGCTTGTCCTGTTTGGTGGAGATGATATTTAATAAAATAAGTAGAAATCCACTAAAAGTTTTGTTTGGTTATATTGCAATCCCGAGATAATCGTCTCCATGCTCCAAATCCATTTTAAAGCCATTTTTAAGGCATTTCGCGCATACATGAAATGAACACATTTTTCTCCAAAACTATAACAGATGCAAGCTTGTCCTGTTTGGTGGAGATGATATTTAATAAAATAAGTAGAAATCCACTAAAAGTTTTGTTTGGTTATCTTGCAATCCCGAGATAATCGTCTCCATGCTCCAAATCCATTTTAAAGCCATTTTTAAGGCATTTCGCGCATACATGAAATGAACACATTTTTCTCCAAAACTATAACAGATGCAAGCTTGTCCTGTTTGGTGGAGATAATATTTAATATAATAAGTAGAAATCTACTAAAAGTTTCGTTTGTTTATATTGCCATCCTGAGATAATCGTCTCCATGCTCCAAATCCATTTTAAAGCCATTTCAAAGGCATTTTGCGCATACATGAAATGAACACATTTTTCTCCAAAACTATAACACATGCAAGCTTGTCCTGTTTGGTGGAGATGATATTTAATAAAATAAGTAGAAAT
Organism: Anomaloglossus baeobatrachus; assembly: GCF_048569485.1. Taxonomy (NCBI): domain Eukaryota; kingdom Metazoa; phylum Chordata; class Amphibia; order Anura; family Aromobatidae; genus Anomaloglossus; species Anomaloglossus baeobatrachus. Next base: position 930,646 of record NW_027442146.1, on the reverse strand, counting down.
CCACTAAAAGTTTTGTTTGGTTATCTTGCAATCCCGAGATAATCGTCTCCATGCTCCAAATCCATTTTAAAGCCATTTTTAAGGCATTTCGCGCATACATGAAATGAACACATTTTTCTCCAAAACTATAACAGATGCAAGCTTGTCCTGTTTGGTGGAGATGATATTTAATAAAATAAGTAGAAATCCACTAAAAGTTTTGTTTGGTTATCTTGCAATCCCGAGATAATCGTCTCCATGCTCCAAATCCATTTTAAAGCCATTTTTAAGGCATTTCGCGCATACATGAGATGAACACATTTTTCTCCAAAACTATAACAGATGCAAGCTTGTCCTGTTTGGTGGAGATGATATTTAATAAAATAAGTAGAAATCCACTAAAAGTTTTGTTTGGTTATCTTGCAATCCCGAGATAATCGTCTCCATGCTCCAAATCCATTTTAAAGCCATTTTTAAGGCATTTCGCGCATACATGAAATGAACACATTTTTCTCCAAAACTATAACAGATGCAAGCTTGTCCTGTTTGGTGGAGATGATATTTAATAAAATAAGTAGAAATCCACTAAAAGTTTTGTTTGGTTATCTTGCAATCCCGAGATAATCGTCTCCATGCTCCAAATCCATTTTAAAGCCATTTTTAAGGCATTTCGCGCATACATGAAATGAACACATTTTTCTCCAAAACTATAACAGATGCAAGCTTGTCCTGTTTGGTGGAGATGATATTTAATAAAATAAGTAGAAATCCACTAAAAGTTTTGTTTGGTTATCTTGCAATCCCGAGATAATCGTCTCCATGCTCCAAATCCATTTTAAAGCCATTTCAAAGGCATTTTGCGCATACATGAAATGAACACATTTTTCTCCAAAACTATAACACATGCAAGCTTGTCCTGTTTGGTGGAGATGATATTTAATAAAATAAGTAGAAATCCACTAAAAGTTTTGTTTGGTTATCTTGCAATCCCGAGATAATCGTCTCCATGCTCCAAATCCATTTTAAAGCCATTTTTAAGGCATTTCGCGCATACATGAAATGAACACATTTTTCTCCAAAACTATAACAGATGCAAGCTTGTCCTGTTTGGTGGAGATGATATTTAATAAAATAAGTAGAAATCCACTAAAAGTTTTGTTTGGTTATCTTGCAATCCCGAGATAATCGTCTCCATGCTCCAAATCCATTTTAAAGCCATTTTTAAGGCATTTCGCGCATACATGAAATGAACACATTTTTCTCCAAAACTATAACAGATGCAAGCTTGTCCTGTTTGGTGGAGATGATATTTAATAAAATAAGTAGAAATCCACTAAAAGTTTTGTTTGGTTATCTTGCAATCCCGAGATAATCGTCTCCATGCTCCAAATCCATTTTAAAGCCATTTTTAAGGCATTTCGCGCATACATGAAATGAACACATTTTTCTCCAAAACTATAACAGATGCAAGCTTGTCCTGTTTGGTGGAGATGATATTTAATAAAATAAGTAGAAATCCACTAAAAGTTTTGTTTGGTTATCTTGCAATCCCGAGATAATCGTCTCCATGCTCCAAATCCATTTTAAAGCCATTTTTAAGGCATTTCGCGCATACATGAAATGAACACATTTTTCTCCAAAACTATAACAGATGCAAGCTTGTCCTGTTTGGTGGAGATGATATTTAATAAAATAAGTAGAAATCCACTAAAAGTTTTGTTTGGTTATCTTGCAATCCCGAGATAATCGTCTCCATGCTCCAAATCCATTTTAAAGCCATTTTTAAGGCATTTCGCGCATACATGAAATGAACACATTTTTCTCCAAAACTATAACAGATGCAAGCTTGTCCTGTTTGGTGGAGATGATATTTAATAAAATAAGTAGAAATCCACTAAAAGTTTTGTTTGGTTATCTTGCAATCCCGAGATAATCGTCTCCATGCTCCAAATCCATTTTAAAGCCATTTTTAAGGCATTTCGCGCATACATGAGATGAACACATTTTTCTCCAAAACTATAACAGATGCAAGCTTGTCCTGTTTGGTGGAGATGATATTTAATAAAATAAGTAGAAATCCACTAAAAGTTTTGTTTGGTTATCTTGCAATCCCGAGATAATCGTCTCCATGCTCCAAATCCATTTTAAAGCCATTTTTAAGGCATTTCGCGCATACATGAAATGAACACATTTTTCTCCAAAACTATAACAGATGCAAGCTTGTCCTGTTTGGTGGAGATGATATTTAATAAAATAAGTAGAAATCCACTAAAAGTTTTGTTTGGTTATCTTGCAATCCCGAGATAATCGTCTCCATGCTCCAAATCCATTTTAAAGCCATTTTTAAGGCATTTCGCGCATACATGAAATGAACACATTTTTCTCCAAAACTATAACAGATGCAAGCTTGTCCTGTTTGGTGGAGATGATATTTAATAAAATAAGTAGAAATCCACTAAAAGTTTTGTTTGGTTATCTTGCAATCCCGAGATAATCGTCTCCATGCTCCAAATCCATTTTAAAGCCATTTCAAAGGCATTTTGCGCATACATGAAATGAACACATTTTTCTCCAAAACTATAACACATGCAAGCTTGTCCTGTTTGGTGGAGATGATATTTAATAAAATAAGTAGAAATCCACTAAAAGTTTTGTTTGGTTATCTTGCAATCCCGAGATAATCGTCTCCATGCTCCAAATCCATTTTAAAGCCATTTTTAAGGCATTTCGCGCATACATGAAATGAACACATTTTTCTCCAAAACTATAACAGATGCAAGCTTGTCCTGTTTGGTGGAGATGATATTTAATAAAATAAGTAGAAATCCACTAAAAGTTTTGTTTGGTTATCTTGCAATCCCGAGATAATCGTCTCCATGCTCCAAATCCATTTTAAAGCCATTTTTAAGGCATTTCGCGCATACATGAAATGAACACATTTTTCTCCAAAACTATAACAGATGCAAGCTTGTCCTGTTTGGTGGAGATGATATTTAATAAAATAAGTAGAAATCCACTAAAAGTTTTGTTTGGTTATCTTGCAATCCCGAGATAATCGTCTCCATGCTCCAAATCCATTTTAAAGCCATTTTTAAGGCATTTCGCGCATACATGAAATGAACACATTTTTCTCCAAAACTATAACAGATGCAAGCTTGTCCTGTTTGGTGGAGATGATATTTAATAAAATAAGTAGAAATCCACTAAAAGTTTTGTTTGGTTATCTTGCAATCCCGAGATAATCGTCTCCATGCTCCAAATCCATTTTAAAGCCATTTTTAAGGCATTTCGCGCATACATGAAATGAACACATTTTTCTCCAAAACTATAACAGATGCAAGCTTGTCCTGTTTGGTGGAGATGATATTTAATAAAATAAGTAGAAATCCACTAAAAGTTTTGTTTGGTTATCTTGCAATCCCGAGATAATCGTCTCCATGCTCCAAATCCATTTTAAAGCCATTTCAAAGGCATTTTGCGCATACATGAAATGAACACATTTTTCTCCAAAACTATAACACATGCAAGCTTGTCCTGTTTGGTGGAGATGATATTTAATAAAATAAGTAGAAATCCACTAAAAGTTTTGTTTGGTTATCTTGCAATCCCGAGATAATCGTCTCCATGCTCCAAATCCATTTTAAAGCCATTTTTAAGGCATTTCGCGCATACATGAAATGAACACATTTTTCTCCAAAACTATAACAGATGCAAGCTTGTCCTGTTTGGTGGAGATGATATTTAATAAAATAAGTAGAAATCCACTAAAAGTTTTGTTTGGTTATCTTGCAATCCCGAGATAATCGTCTCCATGCTCCAAATCCATTTTAAAGCCATTTTTAAGGCATTTCGCGCATACATGAAATGAACACATTTTTCTCCAAAACTATAACAGATGCAAGCTTGTCCTGTTTGGTGGAGATGATATTTAATAAAATAAGTAGAAATCCACTAAAAGTTTTGTTTGGTTATCTTGCAATCCCGAGATAATCGTCTCCATGCTCCAAATCCATTTTAAAGCCATTTTTAAGGCATTTCGCGCATACATGAAATGAACACATTTTTCTCCAAAACTATAACAGATGCAAGCTTGTCCTGTTTGGTGGAGATGATATTTAATAAAATAAGTAGAAATCCACTAAAATTTTTGTTTGGTTATCTTGCAATCCCGAGATAATCGTCTCCATGCTCCAAATCCATTTTAAAGCCATTTTTAAGGCATTTCGCGCATACATGAAATGAACACATTTTTCTCCAAAACTATAACAGATGCAAGCTTGTCCTGTTTGGTGGAGATGATATTTAATAAAATAAGTAGAAATCCACTAAAAGTTTTGTTTGGTTATATTGCAATCCCGAGATAATCGTCTCCATGCTCCTAATCCATTTTAAAGCCATTTTTAAGGCATTTCGCGCATACATGAAATGAACACATTTTTCTCCAAAACTATAACAGATGCAAGCTTGTCCTGTTTGGTGGAGATGATATTTAATAAAATAAGTAGAAATCCACTAAAAGTTTTGTTTGGTTATCTTGCAATCCCGAGATAATCGTCTCCATGCTCCAAATCCATTTTAAAGCCATTTTTAAGGCATTTCGCGCATACATGAAATGAACACATTTTTCTCCAAAACTATAACAGATGCAAGCTTGTCCTGTTTGGTGGAGATAATATTTAATAAAATAAGTAGAAATCTACTAAAAGTTTCGTTTGTTTATATTGCCATCCTGAGATAATCGTCTCCATGCTCCAAATCCATTTTAAAGCCATTTCAAAGGCATTTTGCGCATACATGAAATGAACACATTTTTCTCCAAAACTATAACACATGCAAGCTTGTCCTTTTTGGTGGAGATGATATTTAATAAAATAAGTAGAAATCCACTAAAAGTTTTGTTTGGTTATCTTGCAATCCCGAGATAATCGTCTCCATGCTCCAAATCCATTTTAAAGCCATTTCAAAGGCATTTTGCGCATACATGAAATGAACACATTTTTCTCTAAACTATAACACATGCAAGCTTGTCCTGTTTGGTGGAGATGATATTTAATAAAATAAGTAGAAATCCACTAAAAGTTTTGTTTGGTTATCTTGCAATCCCGAGATAATCGTCTCCATGCTCCAAATCCATTTTAAAGCCATTTTTAAGGCATTTCGCGCATACATGAAATGAACACATTTTTCTCCAAAACTATAACAGATGCAAGCTTGTCCTGTTTGGTGGAGATGATATTTAATAAAATAAGTAGAAATCCACTAAAAGTTTTGTTTGGTTATCTTGCAATCCCGAGATAATCGTCTCCATGCTCCAAATCCATTTTAAAGCCATTTTTAAGGCATTTCGCGCATACATGAAATGAACACATTTTTCTCCAAAACTATAACAGATGCAAGCTTGTCCTGTTTGGTGGAGATGATATTTAATAAAATAAGTAGAAATCCACTAAAATTTTTGTTTGGTTATCTTGCAATCCCGAGATAATCGTCTCCATGCTCCAAATCCATTTTAAAGCCATTTTTAAGGCATTTCGCGCATACATGAAATGAACACATTTTTCTTCAAAACTATAACAGATGCAAGCTTGTCCTGTTTGGTGGAGATGATATTTAATAAAATAAGTAGAAATCCACTAAAAGTTTTGTTTGGTTATATTGCAATCCCGAGATAATCGTCTCCATGCTCCAAATCCATTTTAAAGCCATTTTTAAGGCATTTCGCGCATACATGAAATGAACACATTTTTCTCCAAAACTATAACAGATGCAAGCTTGTCCTGTTTGGTGGAGATGATATTTAATAAAATAAGTAGAAATCCACTAAAAGTTTTGTTTGGTTATCTTGCAATCCCGAGATAATCGTCTCCATGCTCCAAATCCATTTTAAAGCCATTTTTAAGGCATTTCGCGCATACATGAAATGAACACATTTTTCTCCAAAACTATAACAGATGCAAGCTTGTCCTGTTTGGTGGAGATAATATTTAATAAAATAAGTAGAAATCTAAAAGTTTCGTTTGTTTATATTGCCATCCTGAGATAATCGTCTCCATGCTCCAAATCCATTTTAAAGCCATTTCAAAGGCATTTTGCGCATACATGAAATGAACACATTTTTCTCCAAAACTATAACACATGCAAGCTTGTCCTGTTTGGTGGAGATGATATTTAATAAAATAAGTAGAAATCCACTAAAAGTTTTGTTTGGTTATCTTGCAATCCCGAGATAATCGTCTCCATGCTCCAAATCCATTTTAAAGCCATTTTTAAGGCATTTCGCGCATACATGAAATGAACACATTTTTCTCCAAAACTATAACAGATGCAAGCTTGTCCTGTTTGGTGGAGATGATATTTAATAAAATAAGTAGAAATCCACTAAAAGTTTTGTTTGGTTATCTTGCAATCCCGAGATAATCGTCTCCATGCTCCAAATCCATTTTAAAGCCATTTCAAAGGCATTTTGCGCATACATGAAATGAACACATTTTTCTCCAAAACTATAACAGATGCAAGCTTGTCCTGTTTGGTGGAGATGATATTTAATAAAATAAGTAGAAATCCACTAAAAGTTTTGTTTGGTTATCTTGCAATCCCTAGATAATCGTCTCCATGCTCCAAATCCATTTTAAAGCCATTTTTAAGGCATTTCGCGCATACATGAAATGAACACATTTTTCTCCAAAACTATAACAGATGCAAGCTTGTCCTGTTTGGTGGAGATGATATTTAATAAAATAAGTAGAAATCCACTAAAAGTTTTGTTTGGTTATCTTGCAATCCCGAAATAATCGTCTCCATGCTCCAAATCCATTTTAAAGCCATTTCAAAGGCATTTTGCGCATACATGAAATGAACACATTTTTCTCCAAAACTATAACAGATGCAAGCTTGTCCTGTTTGGTGGAGATGATATTTAATAAAATAAGTAGAAATCCACTAAAAGTTTTGTTTGGTTATCTTGCAATCCCGAGATAATCGTCTCCATGCTCCAAATCCATTTTAAAGCCATTTTTAAGGCATTTCGCGCATACATGAAATGAACACATTTTTCTCCAAAACTATAACAGATGCAAGCTTGTCCTGTTTGGTGGAGATGATATTTAATAAAATAAGTAGAAATCCACTAAAAGTTTTGTTTGGTTATCTTGCAATCCCGAGATAATCGTCTCCATGCTCCAAATCCATTTTAAAGCCATTTTTAAGGCATTTCGCGCATACATGAAATGAACACATTTTTCTCCAAAACTATAACAGATGCAAGCTTGTCCTGTTTGGTGGAGATGATATTTAATAAAATAAGTAGAAATCCACTAAAAGTTTTGTTTGGTTATATTGCAATCCCGAGATAATCGTCTCCATGCTCCAAATCCATTTTAAAGCCATTTTTAAGGCATTTCGCGCATACATGAAATGAACACATTTTTCTCCAAAACTATAACAGATGCAAGCTTGTCCTGTTTGGTGGAGATGATATTTAATAAAATAAGTAGAAATCCACTAAAAGTTTTGTTTGGTTATCTTGCAATCCCGAGATAATCGTCTCCATGCTCCAAATCCATTTCAAAGCCATTTTTAAGGCATTTCGCGCATACATGAAATGAACACATTTTTCTCCAAAACTATAACAGATGCAAGCTTGTCCTGTTTGGTGGAGATAATATTTAATAAAATAAGTAGAAATCTACTAAAAGTTTCGTTTGTTTATTTTCGTTTGTTTATATTGCCATCCTGAGATAATCGTCTCCATGCTCCAAATCCATTTTAAAGCCATTTCAAAGGCATTTTGCGCATACATGAAATGAACACATTTTTCTCCAAAACTATAACACATGCAAGCTTGTCCTGTTTGGTGGAGATGATATTTAATAAAATAAGTAGAAATCTACTAAAAGTTTCGTTTGTTTATCTTGCAATCCCGAGATAATCGTCTCCATGCTCCAAATCCATTTTAAAGCCATTTTTAAGGCATTTCGCGCATACATGAAATGAACACATTTTTCTCCAAAACTATAACAGATGCAAGCTTGTCCTGTTTGGTGGAGATGATATTTAATAAAATAAGTAGAAATCCACTAAACGTTTTGTTTGGTTATCTTGCAATCCCGAGATAATCGTCTCCATGCTCCAAATCCATTTTAAAGCCATTTTTAAGGCATTTCGCGCATACATGAAATGAACACATTTTTCTCCAAAACTATAACAGATGCAAGCTTGTCCTGTTTGGTGGAGATGATATTTAATAAAATAAGTAGAAATCCACTAAAAGTTTTGTTTGGTTATATTGCAATCCCGAGATAATCGTCTCCATGCTCCAAATCCATTTTAAAGCCATTTTTAAGGCATTTCGCGCATACATGAAATGAACACATTTTTCTCCAAAACTATAACAGATGCAAGCTTGTCCTGTTTGGTGGAGATGATATTTAATAAAATAAGTAGAAATCCACTAAAAGTTTTGTTTGGTTATCTTGCAATCCCGAGATAATCGTCTCCATGCTCCAAATCCATTTCAAAGCCATTTTTAAGGCATTTCGCGCATACATGAAATGAACACATTTTTCTCCAAAACTATAACAGATGCAAGCTTGTCCTGTTTGGTGGAGATAATATTTAATAAAATAAGTAGAAATCTACTAAAAGTTTCGTTTGTTTATATTGCCATCCTGAGATAATCGTCTCCATGCTCCAAATCCATTTTAAAGCCATTTCAAAGGCATTTTGCGCATACATGAAATGAACACATTTTTCTCCAAAACTATAACACATGCAAGCTTGTCCTGTTTGGTGGAGATGATATTTAATAAAATAAGTAGAAATCTACTAAAAGTTTCGTTTGTTTATCTTGCAATCCCGAGATAATCGTCTCCATGCTCCAAATCCATTTTAAAGCCATTTTTAAGGCATTTCGCGCATACATGAAATGAACACATTTTTCTCCAAAACTATAACAGATGCAAGCTTGTCCTGTTTGGTGGAGATGATATTTAATAAAATAAGTAGAAATCCACTAAACGTTTTGTTTGGTTATCTTGCAATCCCGAGATAATCGTCTCCATGCTCCAAATCCATTTTAAAGCCATTTTTAAGGCATTTCGCGCATACATGAAATGAACACATTTTTCTCCAAAACTATAACAGATGCAAGCTTGTCCTGTTTGGTGGAGATGATATTTAATAAAATAAGTAGAAATCCACTAAAAGTTTTGTTTGGTTATCTTGCAATCCCGAGATAATCGTCTCCATGCTCCAAATCCATTTTAAAGCCATTTTTAAGGCATTTTGCGCATACATGAAATGAACACATTTTTCTCCAAAACTATAACAGATGCAAGCTTGTCCTGTTTGGTGGAGATGATATTTAATAAAATAGGTAGAAATCCACTAAAAGTTTTGTTTGGTTATCTTGCAATCCCGAGATAATCGTCTCCATGCTCCAAATCCATTTTAAAGCCATTTTTAAGGCATTTCGCGCATACATGAAATGAACACATTTTTCTCCAAAACTATAACAGATGCAAGCTTGTCCTGTTTGGTGGAGATGATATTTAATAAAATAAGTAGAAATCCACTAAAAGTTTTGTTTGGTTATCTTGCAATCCCGAGATAATCGTCTCCATGCTCCAAATCCATTTTAAAGCCATTTTTAAGGCATTTCGCGCATACATGAAATGAACACATTTTTCTCCAAAACTATAACAGATGCAAGCTTGTCCTGTTTGGTGGAGATGATATTTAATAAAATAAGTAGAAATCCACTAAAAGTTTTGTTTGGTTATATTGCAATCCCGAGATAATCGTCTCCATGCTCCAAATACATTTTAAAGCCATTTTTAAGGCATTTCGCGCATACATGAAATGAACACATTTTTCTCCAAAACTATAACAGATGCAAGCTTGTCCTGTTTGGTGGAGATGATATTTAATAAAATAAGTAGAAATCCACTAAAAGTTTTGTTTGGTTATCTTGCAATCCCGAGATAATCGTCTCCATGCTCCAAATCCATTTTAAAGCCATTTTTAAGGCATTTCGCGCATACATGAAATGAACACATTTTTCTCCAAAACTATAACAGATGCAAGCTTGTCCTGTTTGGTGGAGATAATATTTAATAAAATAAGTAGAAATCTACTAAAAGTTTCGTTTGTTTATATTGCCATCCTGAGATAATCGTCTCCATGCTCCAAATCCATTTTAAAGCCATTTCAAAGGCATTTTGCGCATACATGAAATGAACACATTTTTCTCCAAAACTATAACACATGCAAGCTTGTCCTGTTTGGTGGAGATGATATTTAATAAAATAAGTAGAAATCTACTAAAAGTTTCGTTTGTTTATCTTGCAATCCCGAGATAATCGTCTCCATGCTCCAAATCCATTTTAAAGCCATTTTTAAGGCATTTCGCGCATACATGAAATGAACACATTTTTCTCCAAAACTATAACAGATGCAAGCTTGTCCTGTTTGGTGGAGATGATATTTAATAAAATAAGTAGAAATCCACTAAAAGTTTTGTTTGGTTATCTTGCAATCCCGAGATAATCGTCTCCATGCTCCAAATCCATTTTAAAGCCATTTTTAAGGCATTTCGCGCATACATGAAATGAACACATTTTTCTCCAAAACTATAACAGATGCAAGCTTGTCCTGTTTGGTGGAGATGATATTTAATAAAATAAGTAGAAATCCACTAAAAGTTTTGTTTGGTTATCTTGCAATCCCGAGATAATCGTCTCCATGCTCCAAATCCATTTTAAAGCCATTTTTAAGGCATTTCGCGCATACATGAAATGAACACATTTTTCTCCAAAACTATAACAGATGCAAGCTTGTCCTGTTTGGTGGAGATGATATTTAATAAAATAAGTAGAAATCCACTAAAAGTTTTGTTTGGTCATCTTGCAATCCCGAGATAATCGTCTCCATGCTCCAAATCCATTTTAAAGCCATTTTTAAGGCATTTCGCGCATACATGAAATGAACACATTTTTCTCCAAAACTATAACAGATGCAAGCTTGTCCTGTTTGGTGGAGATGATATTTAATAAAATAAGTAGAAATCCACTAAAAGTTTTGTTTGGTTATCTTGCAATCCCGAGATAATCGTCTCCATGCTCCAAATCCATTTTAAAGCCATTTTTAAGGCATTTCGTGCATACATGAAATGAACACATTTTTCTCCAAAACTATAACAGATGCAAGCTTGTCCTGTTTGGTGGAGATGATATTTAATAAAATAAGTAGAAATCCACTAAAAGTTTTGTTTGGTTATCTTGCAATCCCGAGATAATCGTCTCCATGCTCCAAATCCATTTTAAAGCCATTTCAAAGGCATTTTGCGCATACATGAAATGAACACATTTTTCTCCAAAACTATAACACATGCAAGCTTGTCCTGTTTGGTGGAGATGATATTTAATAAAATAAGTAGAAATCCACTAAAAGTTTTGTTTGGTTATCTTGCAATCCCGAGATAATCGTCTCCATGCTCCAAATCCATTTTAAAGCCATTTTTAAGGCATTTCGCGCATACATGAAATGAACACATTTTTCTCCAAAACTATAACAGATGCAAGCTTGTCCTGTTTGGTGGAGATGATATTTAATAAAATAAGTAGAAATCCACTAAAAGTTTTGTTTGGTTATCTTGCAATCCCGAGATAATCGTCTCCATGCTCCAAATCCATTTTAAAGCCATTTTTAAGGCATTTCGCGCATACATGAAATGAACACATTTTTCTCCAAAACTATAACAGATGCAAGCTTGTCCTGTTTGGTGGAGATGATATTTAATAAAATAAGTAGAAATCCACTAAAATTTTTGTTTGGTTATCTTGCAATCCCGAGATAATCGTCTCCATGCTCCAAATCCATTTTAAAGCCATTTTTAAGGCATTTCGCGCATACATGAAATGAACACATTTTTCTCCAAAACTATAACAGATGCAAGCTTGTCCTGTTTGGTGGAGATGATATTTAATAAAATAAGTAGAAATCCACTAAAAGTTTTGTTTGGTTATATTGCAATCCCGAGATAATCGTCTCCATGCTCCAAATCCATTTTAAAGCCATTTTTAAGGCATTTCGCGCATACATGAAATGAACACATTTTTCTCCAAAACTATAACAGATGCAAGCTTGTCCTGTTTGGTGGAGATGATATTTAATAAAATAAGTAGAAATCCACTAAAAGTTTTGTTTGGTTATCTTGCAATCCCGAGATAATCGTCTCCATGCTCCAAATCCATTTTAAAGCCATTTTTAAGGCATTTCGCGCATACATGAAATGAACGCATTTTTCTCCAAAACTATAACAGATACAAGCTTGTCCTGTTTGGTGGAGATAATATTTAATAAAATAAGTAGAAATCTACTAAAAGTTTCGTTTGTTTATATTGCCATCCTGAGATAATCGTCTCCATGCTCCAAATCCATTTTAAAGCCATTTCAAAGGCATTTTGCGCATACATGAAATGAACACATTTTTCTCCAAAACTATAACACATGCAAGCTTGTCCTGTTTGGTGGAGATGATATTTAATAAAATAAGTAGAAATCCACTAAAAGTTTTGTTTGGTTATCTTGCAATCCCGAGATAATCGTCTCCATGCTCCAAATCCATTTTAAAGCCATTTTTAAGGCATTTCGCGCATACATGAAATGAACACATTTTTCTCCAAAACTATAACAGATGCAAGCTTGTCCTCTTTGGTGGAGATGATATTTAATAAAATAAGTAGAAATCCACTAAAAGTTTTGTTTGGTTATCTTGCAACCCCGAGATAATCGTCTCCATGCTCCAAATCCATTTTAAAGCCATTTTTAAGGCATTTCGCGCATACATGAAATGAACACATTTTTCTCCAAAACTATAACAGATGCAAGCTTGTCCTGTTTGGTGGAGATGATATTTAATAAAATAAGTAGAAATCCACTAAAAGTTTTGTTTGGTTATCTTGCAATCCCGAGATAATCGTCTCCATGCTCCAAATCCATTTTAAAGCCATTTTTAAGGCATTTCGCGCATACATGAAATGAACACATTTTTCTCCAAAACTATAACAGATGCAAGCTTGTCCTGTTTGGTGGAGATGATATTTAATAAAATAAGTAGAAATCCACTAAAAGTTTTGTTTGGTTATATTGCAATCCCGAGATAATCGTCTCCATGCTCCAAATCCATTTTAAAGCCATTTTTAAGGCATTTCGCGCATACATGAAATGAACACATTTTTCTCCAAAACTATAACAGATGCAAGCTTGTCCTGTTTGGTGGAGATGATATTTAATAAAATAAGTAGAAATCCACTAAAAGTTTTGTTTGGTTATCTTGCAATCCCGAGATAATCGTCTCCATGCTCCAAATCCATTTTAAAGCCATTTTTAAGGCATTTCGCGCATACATGAAATGAACACATTTTTCTCCAAAACTATAACAGATGCAAGCTTGTCCTGTTTGGTGGAGATGATATTTAATAAAATAAGTAGAAATCCACTAAAAGTTTTGTTTGGTTATATTGCAATCCCGAGATAATCGTCTCCATGCTCCAAATCCATTTTAAAGCCATTTTTAAGGCATTTCGCGCATACATGAAATGAACACATTTTTCTCCAAAACTATAACAGATGCAAGCTTGTCCTGTTTGGTTGAGATGATATTTAATAAAATAAGTAGAAATCCACTAAAAGTTTTGTTTGGTTATCTTGCAATCCCGAGATAATCGTCTCCATGCTCCAAATCCATTTTAAAGCCATTTTTAAGGCATTTCGCGCATACATGAAATGAACACATTTTTCTCCAAAACTATAACAGATGCAAGCTTGTCCTGTTTGGTGGAGATAATATTTAATAAAATAAGTGGAAATCTACTAAAAGTTTCGTTTGTTTATATTGCCATCCTGAGATAATTGTCTCAATGCTCCAAATCCATTTTAAAGCCATTTCAAAGGCATTTTGCGCATACATGAAATGAACACATTTTTCTCCAGAACTATAACACATGCAAGCTTGTCCTGTTTGGTGGAGATGATATTTAATAAAATAAGTAGAAATCCACTAAAAGTTTTGTTTGGTTATCTTGCAATCCCGAGATAATCGTCTCCATGCTCCAAATCCATTTTAAAGCCATTTTTAAGGCATTTCGCGCATACATGAAATGAACACATTTTTCTCCAAAACTATAACAGATGCAAGCTTGTCCTGTTTGGTGGAGATGATATTTAATAAAATAAGTAGAAATCCACTAAAAGTTTTGTTTGGTTATCTTGCAATCCCGAGATAATCGTCTCCATGCTCCAAATCCATTTTAAAGCCATTTCAAAGGCATTTTGCGCATACATGAAATGAACACATTTTTCTCCAAAACTATAACACATGCAAGCTTGTCCTGTTTGGTGTAGATGATATTTAATAAAATAAGTAGAAATCCACTAAAAGTTTTGTTTGGTTATCTTGCAATCCCGAGATAATCGTCTCCATGCTCCAAATCTATTTTAAAGCCATTTTTAAGGCATTTCGCGCATACATGAAATGAACACATTTTTCTCCAAAACTATAACAGATGCAAGCTTGTCCTGTTTGGTGGAGATGATATTTAATAAAATAAGTAGAAATCCACTAAAAGTTTTGTTTGGTTATCTTGCAATCCCGAGATAATCGTCTCCATGCTCCAAATCCATTTTAAAGCCATTTTTAAGGCATTTCGCGCATACATGAAATGAACACATTTTTCTCCAAAACTATAACAGATGCAAGCTTGTCCTGTTTGGTGGAGATAATATTTAATAAAATAAGTAGAAATCTACTAAAAGTTTCGTTTGTTTATATTGCCATCCTGAGATAATAGTCTCCATGCTCCAAATCCATTTTAAAGCCATTTTTAAGGCATTTCGTGCATACATGAAATGAACACATTTTTCTCCAAAACTATAACAGATGCAAGCTTGTCCTGTTTGGTGGAGATAATATTTAATAAAATAAGTAGAAATCTACTAAAAGTTTCGTTTGTTTATATTGCCATCCTGAGATAATCGTCTCCATGCTCCAAATCCATTTTAAAGCCATTTCAAAGGCATTTTGCGCATACATGAAATGAACACATTTTTCTCCAAAACTATAACACATGCAAGCTTGTCCTGTTTGGTGTAGATGATATTTAATAAAATAAGTAGAAATCCACTAAAAGTTTTGTTTGGTTATCTTGCAATCCCGAGATAATCGTCTCCATGCTCCAAATCTATTTTAAAGCCATTTTTAAGGCATTTCGCGCATACATGAAATGAACACATTTTTCTCCAAAACTATAACAGATGCAAGCTTGTCCTGTTTGGTGGAGATGATATTTAATAAAATAAGTAGAAATCCACTAAAAGTTTTTTTTGGTTATCTTGCAATCCCGAGATAATCGTCTCCATGCTCCAAATCCATTTTAAAGCCATTTTTAAGGCATTTCGCGCATACATGAAATGAACACATTTTTCTCCAAAACTATAACAGATGCAAGCTTGTCCTGTTTGGTGGAGATGATATTTAATAAAATAAGTAGAAATCCACTAAAAGTTTTGTTTGGTTATCTTGCAATCCCGATATAATCGTCTCCATGCTCCAAATCCATTTTAAAGCCATTTTTAAGGCATTTCGCGCATACATGAAATGAACACATTTTTCTCCAAAACTATAACAGATGCAAGCTTGTCCTGTTTGGTGGAGATGATATTTAATAAAATAAGTAGAAATCCACTAAAAGTTTTGTTTGGTTATCTTGCAATCCCGAGATAATCGTCTCCATGCTCCAAATCCATTTTAAAGCCATTTTTAAGGCATTTCGCGCATACATGAAATGAACACATTTTTCTCCAAAACTATAACAGATGCAAGCTTGTCCTGTTTGGTGGAGATGATATTTAATAAAATAAGTAGAAATCCACTAAAAGTTTTGTTTGGTTATATTGCAATCCCGAGATAATCGTCTCCATGCTCCAAATCCATTTTAAAGCCATTTTTAAGGCATTTCGCGCATACATGAAATGAACACATTTTTCTCCAAAACTATAACAGATGCAAGCTTGTCCTGTTTGGTGGAGATGATATTTAATAAAATAAGTAGAAATCCACTAAAAGTTTTGTTTGGTTATCTTGCAATCCCGAGATAATCGTCTCCATGCTCCAAATCCATTTTAAAGCCATTTTTAAGGCATTTCGCGCATACATGAAATGAACACATTTTTCTCCAAAACTATAACAGATGCAAGCTTGTCCTGTTTGGTGGAGATAATATTTAATAAAATAAGTAGAAATCTACTAAAAGTTTCGTTTGTTTATATTGCCATCCTGAGATAATAGTCTCCATGCTCCAAATCCATTTTAAAGCCATTTCAAAGGCATTTTGCGCATACATGAAATGAACACATTTTTCTCCAAAACTATAACACATGCAAGCTTGTCCTGTTTGGTGGAGATGATATTTAATAAAATAAGTAGAAATCCACTAAAAGTTTTGTTTGGTTATCTTGCAATCCCGAGATAATCGTCTCCATGCTCCAAATCCATTTTAAAGCCATTTTTAAGGCATTTCGCGCATACATGAAATGAACACATTTTTCTCCAAAACTATAACAGATGCAAGCTTGTCCTGTTTGGTGGAGATGATATTTAATAAAATAAGTAGAAATCCACTAAAAGTTTTGTTTGGTTATCTTGCAATCCCGAGATAATCGTCTCCATGCTCCAAATCCATTTTAAAGCCATTTTTAAGGCATTTCGCGCATACATGAAATGAACACATTTTTCTCCAAAACTATAACAGATGCAAGCTTGTCCTGTTTGGTGGAGATGATATTTAATAAAATAAGTAGAAATCCACTAAAAGTTTTGTTTGGTTATCTTGCAATCCCGAGATAATCGTCTCCATGCTCCAAATCCATTTTAAAGCCATTTTAAGGCATTTCGCGCATACATGAAATGAACACATTTTTCTCCAAAACTATAACAGATGCAAGCTTGTCCTGTTTGGTGGAGATGATATTTAATAAAATAAGTAGAAATCCACTAAAATTTTTGTTTGGTTATCTTGCAATCCCGAGATAATCGTCTCCATGCTCCAAATCCATTTTAAAGCCATTTTTAAGGCATTTCGCGCATACATGAAATGAACACATTTTTCTCCAAAACTATAACAGATGCAAGCTTGTCCTGTTTGGTGGAGATAATATTTAATAAAATAAGTAGAAATCTACTAAAAGTTTCGTTTGTTTATATTGCCATCCTGAGATAATTGTCTCCATGCTCCAAATCCATTTTAAAGCCATTTCAAAGGCATTTTGCGCATACATGAAATGAACACATTTTTCTCCAAAACTATAACACATGCAAGCTTGTCCTGTTTGGTGGAGATGATATTTAATAAAATAAGTAGAAATCCACTAAAAGTTTTGTTTGGTTATCTTGCAATCCCGAGATAATCGTCTCCATGCTCCAAATCCATTTTAAAGCCATTTTTAAGGCATTTCGCGCATACATGAAATGAACACATTTTTCTCCAAAACTATAACAGATGCAAGCTTGTCCTGTTTGGTGGAGATGATATTTAATAAAATAAGTAGAAATCCACTAAAAGTTTTGTTTGGTTATCTTGCAATCCCGAGATAATCGTCTCCATGCTCCAAATCCATTTTAAAGCCATTTCAAAGGCATTTTGCGCATACATGAAATGAACACATTTTTCTCCAAAACTATAACACATGCAAGCTTGTCCTGTTTGGTGGAGATGATATTTAATAAAATAAGTAGAAATCCACTAAAAGTTTTGTTTGGTTATCTTGCAATCCCGAGATAATCGTCTCCATGCTCCAAATCCATTTTAAAGCCATTTTTAAGGCATTTCGCGCATACATGAAATGAACACATTTTTCTCCAAAACTATAACAGATGCAAGCTTGTCCTGTTTGGTGGAGATGATATTTAATAAAATAAGTAGAAATCCACTAAAAGTTTTGATTGGTTATCTTGCAATCCCGAGATAATCGTCTCCATGCTCCAAATCCATTTTAAAGCCATTTTTAAGGCATTTCGCGCATACATGAAATGAACACATTTTTCTCCAAAACTATAACAGATGCAAGCTTGTCCTGTTTGGTGGAGATGATATTTAATAAAATAAGTAGAAATCCACTAAAATTTTTGTTTGGTTATCTTGCAATCCCGAGATAATCGTCTCCATGCTCCAAATCCATTTTAAAGCCATTTTTAAGGCATTTCGCGCATACATGAAATGAACACATTTTTCTCCAAAACTATAACAGATGCAAGCTTGTCCTGTTTGGTGGAGATGATATTTAATAAAATAAGTAGAAAACCACTAAAAGTTTTGTTTGGTTATATTGCAATCCCGAGATAATCGTCTCCATGCTCCAAATCCATTTTAAAGCCATTTTTAAGGCATTTCGCGCATACATGAAATGAACACATTTTTCTCCAAAACTATAACAGATGCAAGCTTGTCCTGTTTGGTGGAGATGATATTTAATAAAATAAGTAGAAATCCAATAAAAGTTTTGTTTGGTTATCTTGCAATCCCGAGATAATCGTCTCCATGCTCCAAATCCATTTTAAAGCCATTTTTAAGGCATTTCGCGCATACATGAAATGAACACATTTTTCTCCAAAACTATAACAGATGCAAGCTTGTCCTGTTTGGTGGAGATAATATTTAATAAAATAAGTAGAAATCTACTAAAAGTTTCGTTTGTTTATATTGCCATCCTGAGATAATTGTCTCCATGCTCCAAATCCATTTTAAAGCCATTTCAAAGGCATTTTGCGCATACATGAAATGAACACATTTTTCTCCAAAACTATAACACATGCAAGCTTGTCCTGTTTGGTGGAGATGATATTTAATAAAATAAGTAGAAATCCACTAAAAGTTTTGTTTGGTTATCTTGCCATCCCGAGATAATCGTCTCCATGCTCCAAATCCATTTTAAAGCCATTTTTAAGGCATTTCGCGCATACATGAAATGAACACATTTTTCTCCAAAACTATAACAGATGCAAGCTTGTCCTGTTTGGTGGAGATGATATTTAATAAAATAAGTAGAAATCCACTAAAAGTTTTGTTTGGTTATCTTGCAATCCCGAGATAATCGTCTCCATGCTCCAAATCCATTTTAAAGCCATTTTTAAGGCATTTCGCGCATACATGAAATGAACACATTTTTCTCCAAAACTATAACAGATGCAAGCTTGTCCTGTTTGGTGGAGATGATATTTAATAAAATAAGTAGAAATCCACTAAAAGTTTTGTTTGGTTATCTTGCAATCCCGAGATAATCGTCTCCATGCTCCAAATCCATTTTAAAGCCATTTTTAAGGCATTTCGCGCATACATGAAATGAACACATTTTTCTCCAAAACCATAACAGATGCAAGCTTGTCCTGTTTGGTGGAGATGATATTTAATAAAATAAGTAGAAATCCACTAAAAGTTTTGTTTGGTTATCTTGCAATCCCGAGATAATCGTCTCCATGCTCCAAATCCATTTTAAAGCCATTTTTAAGGCATTTCGCGCATACATGAAATGAACACATTTTTCTCCAAAACTATAACAGATGCAAGCTTGTCCTGTTTGGTGGAGATGATATTTAATAAAATAAGTAGAAATCCACTAAAAGTTTTGTTTGGTTATCTTGCAATCCCGAGATAATCGTCTCCATGCTCCAAATCCATTTTAAAGCCATTTCAAAGGCATTTTGCGCATACATGAAATGAACACATTTTTCTCCAAAACTATAACACATGCAAGCTTGTCCTGTTTGGTGGAGATGATATTTAATAAAATAAGTAGAAATCCACTAAAAGTTTTGTTTGGTTATCTTGCAATCCCGAGATAATCGTCTCCATGCTCCAAATCCATTTTAAAGCCATTTTTAAGGCATTTCGCGCATACATGAAATGAATACATTTTTCTCCAAAACTATAACAGATGCAAGCTTGTCCTGTTTGGTGGAGATGATATTTAATAAAATAAGTAGAAATCCACTAAAAGTTTTGATTGGTTATCTTGCAATCCCGAGATAATCGTCTCCATGCTCCAAATCCATTTTAAAGCCATTTTTAAGGCATTTCGCGCATACATGAAATGAACACATTTTTCTCCAAAACTATAACAGATGCAAGCTTGTCCTGTTTGGTGGAGATGATATTTAATAAAATAAGTAGAAATCCACTAAAATTTTTGTTTGGTTATCTTGCAATCCCGAGATAATCGTCTCCATGCTCCAAATCCATTTTAAAGCCATTTTTAAGGCATTTCGCGCATACATGAAATGAACACATTTTTCTCCAAAACTATAACAGATGCAAGCTTGTCCTGTTTGGTGGAGATGATATTTAATAAAATAAGTAGAAATCCACTAAAAGTTTTGTTTGGTTATCTTGCAATCCCGAGATAATCGTCTCCATGCTCCAAATCCATTTTAAAGCCATTTTTAAGGCATTTCGTGCATACATGAAATGAACACATTTTTCTCCAAAACTATAACAGATGCAAGCTTGTCCTGTTTGGTGGAGATAATATTTAATAAAATAAGTAGAAATCTACTAAAAGTTTCGTTTGTTTATATTGCCATCCTGAGATAATCGTCTCCATGCTCCAAATCCATTTTAAAGCCATTTCAAAGGCATTTTGCGCATACATGAAATGAACACATTTTTCTCCAAAACTATAACACATGCAAGCTTGTCCTGTTTGGTGGAGATGATATTTAATAAAATAAGTAGAAATCCACTAAAAGTTTTGTTTGGTTATCTTGCAATCCTGAGATAATCGTCTCCATGCTCCAAATCCATTTTAAAGCCATTTTTAAGGCATTTCGCGCATACATGAAATGAACACATTTTTCTCCAAAACTATAACAGATGCAAGCTTGTCCTGTTTGGTGGAGATAATATTTAATAAAATAAGTAGAAATCTACTAAAAGTTTCGTTTGTTTATATTGCCATCCTGAGATAATCGTCTCCATGCTCCAAATCCATTTTAAAGCCATTTCAAAGGCATTTTGCGCATACATGAAATGAACACATTTTTCTCCAAAACTATAACACATGCAAGCTTGTCCTGTTTGGTGGAGATGATATTTAATAAAATAAGTAGAAATCCACTAAAAGTTTTGTTTGGTTATCTTGCAATCCCGAGATAATCGTCTCCATGCTCCAAATCCATTTTAAAGCCATTTTTAAGGCATTTCGCGCATACATGAAATGAACACATTTTTCTCCAAAACTATAACAGATGCAAGCTTGTCCTGTTTGGTGGAGATGATATTTAATAAAATAAGTAGAAATCCACTAAAAGTTTTGTTTGGTTATCTTGCAATCCCGAGATAATCGTCTCCATGCTCCAAATCCATTTTAAAGCCATTTTTAAGGCATTTCGCGCATACATGAAATGAACACATTTTTCTCCAAAACTATAACAGATGCAAGCTTGTCCTGTTTGGTGGAGATGATATTTAATAAAATAAGTAGAAATCCACTAAAAGTTTTGATTGGTTATCTTGCAATCCCGAGATAATCGTCTCCATGCTCCAAATCCATTTTAAAGCCATTTTTAAGGCATTTCGCGCATACATGAAATGAACACATTTTTCTCCAAAACTATAACAGATGCAAGCTTGTCCTGTTTGGTGGAGATGATATTTAATAAAATAAGTAGAATTCCACTAAAAGTTTTGATTGGTTATCTTGCAATCCCGAGATAATCGTCTCCATGCTCCAAATCCATTTTAAAGCCATTTTTAAGGCATTTCGCGCATACATGAAATGAACACATTTTTCTCCAAAACTATAACAGATGCAAGCTTGTCCTGTTTGGT
Source organism: Anomaloglossus baeobatrachus (assembly GCF_048569485.1). Classification (NCBI taxonomy): domain Eukaryota; kingdom Metazoa; phylum Chordata; class Amphibia; order Anura; family Aromobatidae; genus Anomaloglossus; species Anomaloglossus baeobatrachus. The sequence goes on along the minus strand of NW_027442146.1, from coordinate 908,789 downwards.
GGAGATAATATTTAATAAAATAAGTAGAAATCTACTAAAAGTTTCGTTTGTTTATATTGCCATCCTGAGATAATTGTCTCCATGCTCCAAATCCATTTTAAAGCCATTTCAAAGGCATTTTGCGCATACATGAAATGAACACATTTTTCTCCAAAACTATAACACATGCAAGCTTGTCCTGTTTGGTGGAGATGATATTTAATAAAATAAGTAGAAATCCACTAAAAGTTTTGTTTGGTTATCTTGCAATCCCGAGATAATCGTCTCCATGCTCCAAATCCATTTTAAAGCCATTTTTAAGGCATTTCGCGCATACATGAAATGAACACATTTTTCTCCAAAACTATAACAGATGCAAGCTTGTCCTGTTTGGTGGAGATGATATTTAATAAAATAAGTAGAAATCCACTAAAAGTTTTGTTTGGTTATCTTGCAATCCCGAGATAATCGTCTCCATGCTCCAAATCCATTTTAAAGCCATTTTTAAGGCATTTCGCGCATACATGAAATGAACACATTTTTCTCCAAAACTATAACAGATGCAAGCTTGTCCTGTTTGGTGGAGATGATATTTAATAAAATAAGTAGAAATCCACTAAAAGTTTTGTTTGGTTATCTTGCAATCCCGAGATAATCGTCTCCATGCTCCAAATCCATTTTAAAGCCATTTTTAAGGCATTTCGCGCATACATGAAATGAACACATTTTTCTCCAAAACTATAACAGATGCAAGCTTGTCCTGTTTGGTGGAGATGATATTTAATAAAATAAGTAGAAATCCACTAAAAGTTTTGTTTGGTTATCTTGCAATCCCGAGATAATCGTCTCCATGCTCCAAATCCATTTTAAAGCCATTTCAAAGGCATTTTGCGCATACATGAAATGAACACATTTTTCTCCAAAACTATAACACATGCAAGCTTGTCCTGTTTGGTGGAGATGATATTTAATAAAATAAGTAGAAATCCACTAAAAGTTTTGTTTGGTTATCTTGCAATCCCGAGATAATCGTCTCCATGCTCCAAATCCATTTTAAAGCCATTTTTAAGGCATTTCGCGCATACATGAAATGAATACATTTTTCTCCAAAACTATAACAGATGCAAGCTTGTCCTGTTTGGTGGAGATGATATTTAATAAAATAAGTAGAAATCCACTAAAAGTTTTGATTGGTTATCTTGCAATCCCGAGATAATCGTCTCCATGCTCCAAATCCATTTTAAAGCCATTTTTAAGGCATTTCGCGCATACATGAAATGAACACATTTTTCTCCAAAACTATAACAGATGCAAGCTTGTCCTGTTTGGTGGAGATGATATTTAATAAAATAAGTAGAAATCCACTAAAATTTTTGTTTGGTTATCTTGCAATCCCGAGATAATCGTCTCCATGCTCCAAATCCATTTTAAAGCCATTTTTAAGGCATTTCGCGCATACATGAAATGAACACATTTTTCTCCAAAACTATAACAGATGCAAGCTTGTCCTGTTTGGTGGAGATGATATTTAATAAAATAAGTAGAAAACCACTAAAAGTTTTGTTTGGTTATATTGCAATCCCGAGATAATCGTCTCCATGCTCCAAATCCATTTTAAAGCCATTTTTAAGGCATTTCGCGCATACATGAAATGAACACATTTTTCTCCAAAACTATAACAGATGCAAGCTTGTCCTGTTTGGTGGAGATGATATTTAATAAAATAAGTAGAAATCCACTAAAAGTTTTGTTTGGTTATCTTGCAATCCCGAGATAATCGTCTCCATGCTCCAAATCCATTTTAAAGCCATTTTTAAGGCATTTCGCGCATACATGAAATGAACACATTTTTCTCCAAAACTATAACAGATGCAAGCTTGTCCTGTTTGGTGGAGATAATATTTAATAAAATAAGTAGAAATCTACTAAAAGTTTCGTTTGTTTATATTGCCATCCTGAGATAATCGTCTCCATGCTCCAAATCCATTTTAAAGCCATTTCAAAGGCATTTTGCGCATACATGAAATGAACACATTTTTCTCCAAAACTATAACACATGCAAGCTTGTCCTGTTTGGTGGAGATGATATTTAATAAAATAAGTATAAATCCACTAAAAGTTTTGTTTGGTTATCTTGCAATCCCGAGATAATCGTCTCCATGCTCCAAATCCATTTTAAAGCCATTTTTAAGGCATTTCGCGCATACATGAAATGAACACATTTTTCTCCAAAACTATAACAGATGCAAGCTTGTCCTGTTTGGTGGAGATGATATTTAATAAAATAAGTAGAAATCCACTAAAAGTTTTGTTTGGTTATCTTGCAATCCCGAGATAATCGTCTCCATGCTCCAAATCCATTTTAAAGCCATTTTTAAGGCATTTCGCGCATACATGAAATGAACACATTTTTCTCCAAAACTATAACAGATGCAAGCTTGTCCTGTTTGGTGGAGATAATATTTAATAAAATAAGTAGAAATCTACTAAAAGTTTCGTTTGTTTATATTGCCATCCTGAGATAATCGTCTCCATGCTCCAAATCCATTTTAAAGCCATTTCAAAGGCATTTTGCGCATACATGAAATGAACACATTTTTCTCCAAAACTATAACACATGCAAGCTTGTCCTGTTTGGTGGAGATGATATTTAATAAAATAAGTAGAAATCCACTAAAAGTTTTGTTTGGTTATCTTGCAATCCCGAGATAATCGTCTCCATGCTCCAAATCCATTTTAAAGCCATTTTTAAGGCATCTCGCGCATACATGAAATGAACACATTTTTCTCCAAAACTATAACAGATGCAAGCTTGTCCTGTTTGGTGGAGATGATATTTAATAAAATAAGTAGAAATCCACTAAAAGTTTTGTTTGGTTATCTTGCAATCCCGAGATAATCGTCTCCATGCTCCAAATTCATTTTAAAGCCATTTTTAAGGCATTTCGCGCATACATGAAATGAACACATTTTTCTCCAAAACTATAACAGATGCAAGCTTGTCCTGTTTGGTGGAGATGATATTTAATAAAATAAGTAGAAATCCACTAAAAGTTTTGTTTGGTTATCTTGCAATCCCGAGATAATCGTCTCCATGCTCCAAATCCATTTTAAAGCCATTTTTAAGGCATTTCGCGCATACATGAAATGAACACATTTTTCTCCAAAACTATAACAGATGCAAGCTTGTCCTGTTTGGTGGAGATGATATTTAATAAAATAAGTAGAAATCCACTAAAAGTTTTGTTTGGTTATCTTGCAATCCCGAGATAATCGTCTACATGCTCCAAATCCATTTTAAAGCCATTTTTAAGGCATTTCGCGCATACATGAAATGAACACATTTTTCTCCAAAACTATAACAGATGCAAGCTTGTCCTGTTTGGTGGAGATGATATTTAATAAAATAAGTAGAAATCCACTAAAAGTTTTGTTTGGTTATCTTTCAATCCCGAGATAATCGTCTCCATGCTCCAAATCCATTTTAAAGCCATTTCAAAGGCATTTTGCGCATACATGAAATGAACACATTTTTCTCCAAAATTATAACACATGCAAGCTTGTCCTGTTTGGTGGAGATGATATTTAATAAAATAAGTAGAAATCCACTAAAAGTTTTGTTTGGTTATCTTGCAATCCCGAGATAATCGTCTCCATGCTCCAAATCCATTTTAAAGCCATTTTTAAGGCATTTCGCGCATACATGAAATGAACACATTTTTCTCCAAAACTATAACAGATGCAAGCTTGTCCTGTTTGGTGGAGATGATATTTAATAAAATAAGTAGAAATCCACTAAAAGTTTTGTTTGGTTATCTTGCAATCCCGAGATAATCGTCTTCATGCTCCAAATCCATTTTAAAGCCATTTTTAAGGCATTTCGCGCATACATGAAATGAACACATTTTTCTCCAAAACTATAACAGATGCAAGCTTGTCCTGTTTGGTGGAGATGATATTTAATAAAATAAGTAGAAATCCACTAAAATTTTTGTTTGGTTATCTTGCAATCCCGAGATAATCGTCTCCATGCTCCAAATCCGTTTTAAAGCCATTTTTAAGGCATTTCGCGCATACATGAAATGAACACATTTTTCTCCAAAACTATAACAGATGCAAGCTTGTCCTGTTTGGTGGAGATGATATTTAATAAAATAAGTAGAAATCCACTAAAAGTTTTGTTTGGTTATATTGCAATCCCGAGATAATCGTCTCCATGCTCCAAATCCATTTTAAAGCCATTTTTAAGGCATTTCGCGCATACATGAAATGAACAGATTTTTCTCCAAAACTATAACAGATGCAAGCTTGTCCTGTTTGGTGGAGATAATATTTAATAAAATAAGTAGAAATCTACTAAAAGTTTCGTTTGTTTATATTGCCATCCTGAGATAATCGTCTCCATGCTCCAAATCCATTTAAAGCCATTTCAAAGGCATTTTGCGCATACATGAAATGAACACATTTTTCTCCAAAACTATAACAGATGCAAGCTTGTCCTGTTTGGTGGAGATGATATTTAATAAAATAAGTAGAAATCCACTAAAAGTTTTGTTTGGTTATCTTTCAATCCCGAGATAATCGTCTCCATGCTCCAAATCCATTTTAAAGCCATTTCAAAGGCATTTTGCGCATACATCAAATGAACACATTTTTCTCCAAAACTATAACACATGCAAGCTTGTCCTGTTTGGTGGAGATGATATTTAATAAAATAAGTAGAAATCCACTAAAAGTTTTGTTTGGTTATCTTGCAATCCCGAGATAATCGTCTCCATGCTCCAAATCCATTTTAAAGCCATTTTTAAGGCATTTCGCGCATACATGAAATGAACACATTTTTCTCCAAAACTATAACAGATGCAAGCTTGTCCTGTTTGGTGGAGATGATATTTAATAAAATAAGTAGAAATCCACTAAAAGTTTTGTTTGGTTATCTTGCAATCCCGAGATAATCGTCTTCATGCTCCAAATCCATTTTAAAGCCATTTTTAAGGCATTTCGCGCATACATGAAATGAACACATTTTTCTCCAAAACTATAACAGATGCAAGCTTGTCCTGTTTGGTGGAGATGATATTTAATAAAATAAGTAGAAATCCACTAAAATTTTTGTTTGGTTATCTTGCAATCCCGAGATAATCGTCTCCATGCTCCAAATCCGTTTTAAAGCCATTTTTAAGGCATTTCGCGCATACATGAAATGAACACATTTTTCTCCAAAACTATAACAGATGCAAGCTTGTCCTGTTTGGTGGAGATGATATTTAATAAAATAAGTAGAAATCCACTAAAAGTTTTGTTTGGTTATATTGCAATCCCGAGATAATCGTCTCCATGCTCCAAATCCATTTTAAAGCCATTTTTAAGGCATTTCGCGCATACATGAAATGAACACATTTTTCTCCAAAACTATAACAGATGCAAGCTTGTCCTGTTTGGTGGAGATAATATTTAATAAAATAAGTAGAAATCAACTAAAAGTTTCGTTTGTTTATATTGCCATCCTGAGATAATCGTCTCCATGCTCCAAATCCATTTTAAAGCCATTTCAAAGGCATTTTGCGCATACATGAAATGAACACATTTTTCTCCAAAACTATAACACATGCAAGCTTGTCCTGTTTGGTGGAGATGATATTTAATAAAATAAGTAGAAATCCACTAAAAGTTTTGTTTGGTTATCTTGCAATCCCGAGATAATCGTCTCCATGCTCCAAATCCATTTTAAAGCCATTTTTAAGGCATTTCGCGCATACATGAAATGAACACATTTTTCTCCAAAACTATAACAGATGCAAGCTTGTCCTGTTTGGTGGAGATGATATTTAATAAAATAAGTAGAAATCCACTAAAAGTTTTGTTTGGTTATCTTGCAATCCCGAGATAATCGTCTCCATGCTCCAAATCCATTTTAAAGCCATTTTTAAGGCATTTCGCGCATACATGAAATGAACACATTTTTCTCCAAAACTATAACAGATGCAAGCTTGTCCTGTTTGGTGGAGATGATATTTAATAAAATAAGTAGAAATCCACTAAAAGTTTTGTTTGGTTATCTTGCAATCCCGAGATAATCGTCTCCATGCTCCAAATCCATTTTAAAGCCATTTTTAAGGCATTTCGCGCATACATGAAATGAACACATTTTTCTCCAAAACTATAACAGATGCAAGCTTGTCCTGTTTGGTGGAGATGATATTTAATAAAATAAGTAGAAATCCACTAAAAGTTTTGTTTGGTTATCTTGCAATCCCGAGATAATCGTCTCCATGCTCCAAATCCATTTTAAAGCCATTTCAAAGGCATTTTGCGCATACATGAAATGAACACATTTTTCTCCAAAACTATAACACATGCAAGCTTGTCCTGTTTGGTGGAGATGATATTTAATAAAATAAGTAGAAATCCACTAAAAGTTTTGTTTGGTTATCTTGCAATCCCGAGATAATCGTCTCCATGCTCCAAATCCATTTTAAAGCCATTTTTAAGGCATTTCGCGCATACATGAAATGAACACATTTTTCTCCAAAACTATAACAGATGCAAGCTTGTCCTGTTTGGTGGAGATGATATTTAATAAAATAAGTAGAAATCCACTAAAAGTTTTGTTTGGTTATCTTGCAATCCCGAGATAATCGTCTCCATGCTCCAAATCCATTTTAAAGCCATTTTTAAGGCATTTCGCGCATACATGAAATGAACACATTTTTCTCCAAAACTATAACAGATGCAAGCTTGTCCTGTTTGGTGGAGATGATATTTAATAAAATAAGTAGAAATCCACTAAAATTTTTGTTTGGTTATCTTGCAATCCCGAGATAATCGTCTCCATGCTCCAAATCCATTTTAAAGCCATTTTTAAGGCATTTCGCGCATACATGAAATGAACACATTTTTCTCCAAAACTATAACAGATGCAAGCTTGTCCTGTTTGGTGGAGATGATATTTAATAAAATAAGTAGAAATCCACTAAAAGTTTTGTTTGGTTATATTGCAATCCCGAGATAATCGTCTCCATGCTCCAAATCCATTTTAAAGCCATTTTTAAGGCATTTCGCGCATACATGAAATGAACACATTTTTCTCCAAAACTATAACAGATGCAAGCTTGTCCTGTTTGGTGGAGATGATATTTAATAAAATAAGTAGAAATCCACTAAAAGTTTTGTTTGGTTATCTTGCAATCCCGAGATAATCGTCTCCATGCTCCAAATCCATTTTAAAGCCATTTTTAAGGCATGTCGCGCATACATGAAATGAACACATTTTTCTCCAAAACTATAACAGATGCAAGCTTGTCCTGTTTGGTGGAGATAATATTTAATAAAATAAGTAGAAAGCTACTAAAAGTTTCGTTTGTTTATATTGCCATCCTGAAATAATCGTCTCCATGCTCCAAATCCATTTTAAAGCCATTTCAAAGGCATTTTGCGCATACATGAAATGAACACATTTTTCTCCAAAACTATAACACATGCAAGCTTGTCCTGTTTTGTGGAGATGATATTTAATAAAATAAGTAGAAATCCACTAAAAGTTTTGTTTGGTTATCTTGCAATCCCGAGATAATCGTCTCCATGCTCCAAATCCATTTTAAAGCCATTTTTAAGGCATTTCGCGCATACATGAAATGAACACATTTTTCTCCAAAACTATAACAGATGCAAGCTTGTCCTGTTTGGTGGAGATGATATTTAATAAAATAAGTAGAAATCCACTAAAAGTTTTGTTTGGTTATCTTACAATCCCGAGATAATCGTCTCCATGCTCCAAATCCATTTTAAAGCCATTTTTAAGGCATTTCGCGCATACATGAAATGAACACATTTTTCTCCAAAACTATAACAGATGCAAGCTTGTCCTGTTTGGTGGAGATGATATTTAATAAAATAAGTAGAAATCCACTAAAAGTTTTGTTTGGTTATCTTGCAATCCCGAGATAATCGTCTCCATGCTCCAAATCCATTTTAAAGCCATTTTTAAGGCATTTCGCGCATACATGAAATGAACACATTTTTCTCCAAAACTATAACAGATGCAAGCTTGTCCTGTTTGGTGGAGATGATATTTAATAAAATAAGTAGAAATCCACTAAACGTTTTGTTTGGTTATCTTGCAATCCCGAGATAATCGTCTCCATGCTCCAAATCCATTTTAAAGCCATTTTTAAGGCATTTCCCGCATACATGAAATGAACACATTTTTCTCCAAAACTATAACAGATGCAAGCTTGTCCTGTTTGGTGGAGATGATATTTAATAAAATAAGTAGAAATCCACTAAAAGTTTTGTTTGGTTATCTTGCAATCCCGAGATAATCGTCTCCATGCTCCAAATCCATTTTAAAGCCATTTCAAAGGCATTTTGCGCATACATGAAATGAACACATTTTTCTCCAAAACTATAACACATGCAAGCTTGTCTTGTTTGGTGGAGATGATATTTAATAAAATAAGTAGAAATCCACTAAAAGTTTTGTTTGGTTATCTTGCAATCCCGAGATAATCGTCTCCATGCTCCAAATCCATTTTAAAGCCATTTTTAAGGCATTTCGCGCATACATGAAATGAACACATTTTCTCCAAAACTATAACAGATGCAAGCTTGTCCTGTTTGGTGGAGATGATATTTAATAAAATAAGTAGAAATCCACTAAAAGTTTTGTTTGGTTATCTTGCAATCCCGAGATAATCGTCTCCATGCTCCAAATCCATTTTAAAGCCATTTTTAAGGCATTTCGCGCATACATGAAATGAACACATTTTTCTCCAAAACTATAACAGATGCAAGCTTGTCCTGTTTGGTGGAGATGATATTTAATAAAATAAGTAGAAATCCACTAAAATTTTTGTTTGGTTATCTTGCAATCCCGAGATAATCGTCTCCATGCTCCAAATCCATTTTAAAGCCATTTTTAAGGCATTTTGCGCATACATGAAATGAACACATTTTTCTCCAAAACTATAACATCTGCAAGCTTGTCCTGTTTGGTGGAGATGATATTTAATAAAATAAGTAGAAATCCACTAAAAGTTTTGTTTGGTTATATTCCAATCCCGAGATAATCGTCTCCATGCTCCAAATCCATTTTAAAGCCATTTTTAAGGCATTTCGCGCATACATGAAATGAACACATTTTTCTCCAAAACTATAACAGATGCAAGCTTGTCCTGTTTGGTGGAGATGATATTTAATAAAATAAGTAGAAATCCACTAAAAGTTTTGTTTGGTTATCTTGCAATCCCGAGATAATCGTCTCCATGCTCCAAATCCATTTTAAAGCCATTTTTAAGGCATTTCGCGCATACATGAAATGAACACATTTTTCTCCAAAACTATAACAGATGCAAGCTTGTCCTGTTTGGTGGAGATGATATTTAATAAAATAAGTAGAAATCCACTAAAAGTTTTGTTTGGTTATCTTGCAATCCCGAGATAATCGTCTCCATGCTCCAAATCCATTTTAAAGCCATTTCAAAGGCATTTTGCGCATACATGAAATGAACACATTTTTCTCCAAAACTATAACACATGCAAGCTTGTCCTGTTTGGTGGAGATGATATTTAATAAAATAAGTAGAAATCCACTAAAAGTTTTGTTTGGTTATCTTGCAATCCCGAGATAATCGTCTCCATGCTCCAAATCCATTTTAAAGCCATTTTTAAGGCATTTCGCGCATACATGAAATGAACACATTTTTCTCCAAAACTATAACAGATGCAAGCTTGTCCTGTTTGGTGGAGATGATATTTAATAAAATAAGTAGAAATCCACTAAAAGTTTTGTTTGGTTATCTTGCAATCCCGAGATAATCGTCTCCATGCTCCAAATCCATTTTAAAGCCATTTTTAAGGCATTTCGCGCATACATGAAATGAACACATTTTTCTCCAAAACTATAACAGATGCAAGCTTGTCCTGTTTGGTGGAGATGATATTTAATAAAATAAGTAGAAATCCACTAAAATTTTTGTTTGGTTATCTTGCAATCCCGAGATAATCGTCTCCATGCTCCAAATCCATTTTAAAGCCATTTTTAAGGCATTTCGCGCATACATGAAATGAACACATTTTTCTCCAAAACTATAACAGATGCAAGCTTGTCCTGTTTGGTGAAGATGATATTTAATAAAATAAGTAGAAATCCACTAAAAGTTTTGTTTGGTTATATTGCAATCCCGAGATAATCGTCTCCATGCTCCAAATCCATTTTAAAGCCATTTTTAAGGCATTTCGCGCATACATGAAATGAACACATTTTTCTCCAAAACTATAACAGATGCAAGCTTGTCCTGTTTGGTGGAGATGATATTTAATAAAATAAGTAGAAATCCACTAAAAGTTTTGTTTGGTTATCTTGCAATCCCGAGATAATCGTCTCCATGCTCCAAATCCATTTTAAAGCCATTTTTAAGGCATTTCGCGCATACATGAAATGAACACATTTTTCTCCAAAACTATAACAGATGCAAGCTTGTCCTGTTTGGTGGAGATGATATTTAATAAAATAAGTAGAAATCTACTAAAAGTTTCGTTTGTTTATATTGCCATCCTGAGATAATCGTCTCCATGCTCCAAATCCATTTTAAAGCCATTTCAAAGGCATTTTGCGCATACATGAAATGAACACATTTTTCTCCAAAACTATAACACATGCAAGCTTGTCCTGTTTGGTGGAGATGATATTTAATAAAATAAGTAGAAATCCACTAAAAGTTTTGTTTGGTTATCTTGCAATCCCGAGATAATCGTCTCCATGCTCCAAATCCATTTTAAAGCCATTTTTAAGGCATTTCGCGCATACATGAAATGAACACATTTTTCTCCAAAACTATAACAGATGCAAGCTTGTCCTGTTTGGTGGAGATGATATTTAATAAAATAAGTAGAAATCCACTAAAAGTTTTGTTTGGTTATCTTGCAATCCCGAGATAATCGTCTCCATGCTCCAAATCCATTTTAAAGCCATTTCAAAGGCATTTTGCGCATACATGAAATGAACACATTTTTCTCCAAAACTATAACACATGCAAGCTTGTCCTGTTTGGTGGAGATGATATTTAATAAAATAAGTAGAAATCCACTAAAAGTTTTGTTTGTTATCTTGCAATCCCGAGATAATCGTCTCCATGCTCCAAATCCATTTTAAAGCCATTTTTAAGGCATTTCGCGCATACATGAAATGAACACATTTTCTCCAAAACTATAACAGATGCAAGCTTGTCCTGTTTGGTGGAGATGATATTTAATAAAATAAGTAGAAATCCACTAAAAGTTTTGTTTGGTTATCTTGCAATCCCGAGATAATCGTCTCCATGCTCCAAATCCATTTTAAAGCCATTTTTAAGGCATTTCGCGCATACATGAAATGAACACATTTTTCTCCAAAACTATAACAGATGCAAGCTTGTCCTGTTTGGTGGAGATGATATTTAATAAAATAAGTAGAAATCCACTAAGATTTTTGTTTGGTTATCTTGCAATCCCGAGATAATTGTCTCCATGCTCCAAATCCATTTTAAAGCCATTTTTAAGGCATTTCGCGCATACATGAAATGAACACATTTTTCTTCAAAACTATAACAGATGCAAGCTTGTCCTGTTTGGTGGAGATGATATTTAATAAAATAAGTAGAAATCCACTAAAAGTTTTGTTTGGTTATATTGCAATCTCGAGATAATCGTCTCCATGCTCCAAATCCATTTTAAAGCCATTTTTAAGGCATTTCGCGCATACATGAAATGAACACATTTTTCTCCAAAACTATAACAGATGCAAGCTTGTCCTGTTTGGTGGAGATGATATTTAATAAAATAAGTAGAAATCCACTAAAAGTTTTGTTTGGTTATCTTGCAATCCCGAGATAATCGTCTCCATGCTCCAAATCCATTTTAAAGCCATTTTTAAGGCATTTCGCGCATACATGAAATGAACACATTTTTCTCCAAAACTATAACAGATGCAAGCTTGTCCTGTTTGGTGGAGATAATATTTAATAAAATAAGTAGAAATCTACTAAAAGTTTCGTTTGTTTATATTGCCATCCTGAGATAATCGTCTCCATGCTCCAAATCCATTTTAAAGCCATTTTAAAGGCATTTTGCGCATACATGAAATGAACACATTTTTCTCCAAAACTATAACACATGCAAGCTTGTCCTGTTTGGTGGAGATGATATTTAATAAAATAAGTAGAAATCCACTAAAAGTTTTGTTTGGTTATCTTGCAATCCCGAGATAATCGTCTCCATGCTCCAAATCCATTTTAAAGCCATTTTTAAGGCATTTCGCGCATACATGAAATGAACACATTTTTCTCCAAAACTATAACAGATGCAAGCTTGTCCTGTTTGTTGGAGATGATATTTAATAAAATAAGTAGAAATCCACTAAAAGTTTTGTTTGGTTATCTTGCAATCCCGAGATAATCGTCTCCATGCTCCAAATCCATTTTAAAGCCATTTTTAAGGCATTTCGCGCATACATGAAATGAACACATTTTTCTCCAAAACTATAACAGATGCAAGCTTGTCCTGTTTGGTGGAGATGATATTTAATAAAATAAGTAGAAATCCACTAAAAGTTTTGTTTGGTTATCTTGCAATCCCGAGATAATCGTCTCCATGCTCCAAATCCATTTTAAAGCCATTTCAAAGGCATTTTGCGCATACATGAAATGAACACATTTTTCTCCAAAACTATAACACATGCAAGCTTGTCCTGTTTGGTGGAGATGATATTTAATAAAATAAGTAGAAATCCACTAAAAGTTTTGTTTGGTTATCTTGCAATCCCGAGATAATCGTCTCCATGCTCCAAATCCATTTTAAAGCCATTTTTAAGGCATTTCGCGCATACATGAAATGAACACATTTTTCTCCAAAACTATAACAGATGCAAGCTTGTCCTGTTTGGTGGAGATGATATTTAATAAAATAAGTAGAAATCCACTAAAAGTTTTGTTTGGTTATCTTGCAATCCCGAGATAATCGTCTCCATGCTCCAAATCCATTTTAAAGCCATTTTTAAGGCATTTCGCGCATACATGAAATGAACACATTTTTCTCCAAAACTATAACAGATGCAAGCTTGTCCTGTTTGGTGGAGATGATATTTAATAAAATAAGTAGAAATCCACTAAAAGTTTTGTTTGGTTATCTTGCAATCCCGAGATAATCGTCTCCATGCTCCAAATCCATTTTAAAGCCATTTCAAAGGCATTTTGCGCATACATGAAATGAACACATTTTTCTCCAAAACTATAACACATGCAAGCTTGTCCTGTTTGGTGGAGATGATATTTAATAAAATAAGTAGAAATCCACTAAAAGTTTTGTTTGTTATCTTGCAATCCCGAGATAATCGTCTCCATGCTCCAAATCCATTTTAAAGCCATTTTTAAGGCATTTCGCGCATACATGAAATGAACACATTTTCTCCAAAACTATAACAGATGCAAGCTTGTCCTGTTTGGTGGAGATGATATTTAATAAAATAAGTAGAAATCCACTAAAAGTTTTGTTTGGTTATCTTGCAATCCCGAGATAATCGTCTCCATGCTCCAAATCCATTTTAAAGCCATTTTTAAGGCATTTCGCGCATACATGAAATGAACACATTTTTCTCCAAAACTATAACAGATGCAAGCTTGTCCTGTTTGGTGGAGATGATATTTAATAAAATAAGTAGAAATCCACTAAAATTTTTGTTTGGTTATCTTGCAATCCCGAGATAATCGTCTCCATGCTCCAAATCCATTTTAAAGCCATTTTTAAGGCATTTCGCGCATACATGAAATGAACACATTTTTCTTCAAAACTATAACAGATGCAAGCTTGTCCTGTTTGGTGGAGATGATATTTAATAAAATAAGTAGAAATCCACTAAAAGTTTTGTTTGGTTATATTGCAATCCCGAGATAATCGTCTCCATGCTCCAAATCCATTTTAAAGCCATTTTTAAGGCATTTCGCGCATACATGAAATGAACACATTTTTCTCCAAAACTATAACAGATGCAAGCTTGTCCTGTTTGGTGGAGATGATATTTAATAAAATAAGTAGAAATCCACTAAAAGTTTTGTTTGGTTATCTTGCAATCCCGAGATAATCGTCTCCATGCTCCAAATCCATTTTAAAGCCATTTTTAAGGCATTTCGCGCATACATGAAATGAACACATTTTTCTCCAAAACTATAACAGATGCAAGCTTGTCCTGTTTGGTGGAGATAATATTTAATAAAATAAGTAGAAATCTACTAAAAGTTTCGTTTGTTTATATTGCCATCCTGAGATAATCGTCTCCATGCTCCAAATCCATTTTAAAGCCATTTCAAAGGCATTTTGCGCATACATGAAATGAACACATTTTTCTCCAAAACTATAACACATGCAAGCTTGTCCTGTTTGGTGGAGATGATATTTAATAAAATAAGTAGAAATCCACTAAAAGTTTTGTTTGGTTATCTTGCAATCCCGAGATAATCGTCTCCATGCTCCAAATCCATTTTAAAGCCATTTTTAAGGCATTTCGCGCATACATGAAATGAACACATTTTTCTCCAAAACTATAACAGATGCAAGCTTGTCCTGTTTGGTGGAGATGATATTTAATAAAATAAGTAGAAATCCACTAAAAGTTTTGTTTGGTTATCTTGCAATCCCGAGATAATCGTCTCCATGCTCCAAATCCATTTTAAAGCCATTTTTAAGGCATTTCGCGCATACATGAAATGAACACATTTTTCTCCAAAACTATAACAGATGCAAGCTTGTCCTGTTTGGTGGAGATGATATTTAATAAAATAAGTAGAAATCCACTAAAAGTTTTGTTTGGTTATCTTGCAATCCCGAGATAATCGTCTCCATGCTCCAAATCCATTTTAAAGCCATTTCAAAGGCATTTTGCGCATACATGAAATGAACACATTTTTCTCCAAAACTATAACACATGCAAGCTTGTCCTGTTTGGTGGAGATGATATTTAATAAAATAAGTAGAAATCCACTAAAAGTTTTGTTTGGTTATCTTGCAATCCCGAGATAATCGTCTCCATGCTCCAAATCCATTTTAAAGCCATTTTTAAGGCATTTCGCGCATACATGAAATGAACACATTTTTCTCCAAAACTATAACAGATGCAAGCTTGTCCTGTTTGGTGGAGATGATATTTAATAAAATAAGTAGAAATCCACTAAAAGTTTTGTTTGGTTATCTTGCAATCCCGAGATAATCGTCTCCATGCTCCAAATCCATTTTAAAGCCATTTTTAAGGCATTTCGCGCATACATGAAATGAACACATTTTTCTCCAAAACTATAACAGATGCAAGCTTGTCCTGTTTGGTGGAGATGATATTTAATAAAATAAGTAGAAATCCACTAAAAGTTTTGTTTGGTTATCTTGCAATCCCGAGATAATCGTCTCCATGCTCCAAATCCATTTTAAAGCCATTTTTAAGGCATTTCGCGCATACATGAAATGAACACATTTTTCTCCAAAACTATAACAGATGCAAGCTTGTCCTGTTTGGTGAAGATGATATTTAATAAAATAAGTAGAAATCCACTAAAAGTTTTGTTTGGTTATATTGCAATCCCGAGATAATCGTCTCCATGCTCCAAATCCATTTTAAAGCCATTTTTAAGGCATTTCGCGCATACATGAAATGAACACATTTTTCTCCAAAACTATAACAGATGCAAGCTTGTCCTGTTTGGTGGAGATGATATTTAATAAAATAAGTAGAAATCCACTAAAAGTTTTGTTTGGTTATCTTGCAATCCCGAGATAATCGTCTCCATGCTCCAAATCCATTTTAAAGCCATTTTTAAGGCATTTCGCGCATACATGAAATGAACACATTTTTCTCCAAAACTATAACAGATGCAAGCTTGTCCTGTTTGGTGGAGATGATATTTAATAAAATAAGTAGAAATCCACTAAAAGTTTTGTTTGGTTATCTTGCAATCCCGAGATAATCGTCTCCATGCTCCAAATCCATTTTAAAGCCATTTTTAAGGCATTTCGCGCATACATGAAATGAACACATTTTTCTCCAAAACTATAACAGATGCAAGCTTGTCCTGTTTGGTGGAGATAATATTTAATAAAATAAGTAGAAATCTACTAAAAGTTTCGTTTGTTTATATTGCCATCCTGAGATAATCGTCTCCATGCTCCAAATCCATTTTAAAGCCATTTCAAAGGCATTTTGCGCATACATGAAATGAACACATTTTTCTCCAAAACTATAACACATGCAAGCTTGTCCTGTTTGGTGGAGATGATATTTAATAAAATAAGTAGAAATCCACTAAAAGTTTTGTTTGGTTATCTTGCAATCCCGAGATAATCGTCTCCATGCTCCAAATCCATTTTAAAGCCATTTTTAAGGCATTTCGCGCATACATGAAATGAACACATTTTTCTCCAAAACTATAACAGATGCAAGCTTGTCCTGTTTGGTGGAGATGCTATTTAATAAAATAAGTAGAAATCCACTAAAAGTTTTGTTTGGTTATCTTGCAATCCCGAGATAATCGTCTCCATGCTCCAAATCCATTTTAAAGCCATTTTTAAGGCATTTCGCGCATACATGAAATGAACACATTTTTCTCCAAAACTATAACAGATGCAAGCTTGTCCTGTTTGGTGGAGATGATATTTAATAAAATAAGTAGAAATCCACTAAAAGTTTTGTTTGGTTATCTTGCAATCCCGAGATAATCGTCTCCATGCTCCAAATCCATTTTAAAGCCATTTTTAAGGCATTTCGCGCATACATGAAATGAACACATTTTTCTCCAAAACTATAACAGATGCAAGCTTGTCCTGTTTGGTGAAGATGATATTTAATAAAATAAGTAGAAATCCACTAAAAGTTTTGTTTGGTTATATTGCAATCCCGAGATAATCGTCTCCATGCTCCAAATCCATTTTAAAGCCATTTTTAAGGCATTTCGCGCATACATGAAATGAACACATTTTTCTCCAAAACTATAACAGATGCAAGCTTGTCCTGTTTGGTGGAGATGATATTTAATAAATTAAGTAGAAATCCACTAAAAGTTTTGTTTGGTTATCTTGCAATCCCGAGATAATCGTCTCCATGCTCCAAATCCATTTTAAAGCCATTTTTAAGGCATTTCGCGCATACATGAAATGAACACATTTTTCTCCAAAACTATAACAGATGCAAGCTTGTCCTGTTTGGTGGAGATGATATTTAATAAAATAAGTAGAAATCTACTAAAAGTTTCGTTTGTTTATATTGACATCCTGAGATAATCGTCTCCATGCTCCAAATCCATTTTAAAGCCATTTCAAAGGCATTTTGCGCATACATGAAATGAACACATTTTTCTCCAAAACTATAACACATGCAAGCTTGTCCTGTTTGGTGGAGATGATATTTAATAAAATAAGTAGAAATCCACTAAAAGTTTTGTTTGGTTATCTTGCAATCCCGAGATAATCGTCTCCATGCTCCAAATCCATTTTAAAGCCATTTTTAAGGCATTTCGCGCATACATGAAATGAACACATTTTTCTCCAAAACTATAACAGATGCAAGCTTGTCCTGTTTGGTGGAGATGATATTTAATAAAATAAGTAGAAATCCACTAAAAGTTTTGTTTGGTTATCTTGCAATCCCGAGATAATCGTCTCCATGCTCCAAATCCATTTTAAAGCCATTTTTAAGGCATTTCGCGCATACATGAAATGAACACATTTTTCTCCAAAACTATAACAGATGCAAGCTTGTCCTGTTTGGTGGAGATGATATTTAATAAAATAAGTAGAAATCCACTAAAATTTTTGTTTGGTTATCTTGCAATCCCGAGATAATCGTCTCCATGCTCCAAATCCATTTTAAAGTTATTTTTAAGGCATTTCGCGCATACATGAAATGAACACATTTTTCTTCAAAACTATAACAGATGCAAGCTTGTCCTGTTTGGTGGAGATGATATTTAATAAAATAAGTAGAAATCCACTAAAAGTTTTGTTTGGTTATATTGCAATCCCGAGATAATCGTCTCCATGCTCCAAATCCATTTTAAAGCCATTTTTAAGGCATTTCGCGCATACATGAAATGAACACATTTTTCTCCAAAACTATAACAGATGCAAGCTTGTCCTGTTTGGTGGAGATGATATTTAATAAAATAAGTAGAAATCCACTAAAAGTTTTGTTTGGTTATCTTGCAATCCCGAGATAATCGTCTCCATGCTCCAAATCCATTTTAAAGCCATTTTTAAGGCATTTCGCGCATACATGAAATGAACACATTTTTCTCCAAAACTATAACAGATGCAAGCTTGTCCTGTTTGGTGGAGATGATATTTAATAAAATAAGTAGAAATCCACTAAAATTTTTGTTTGGTTATCTTGCAATCCCGAGATAATCGTCTCCATGCTCCAAATCCATTTTAAAGCCATTTTTAAGGCATTTCGCGCATACATGAAATGAACACATTTTTCTTCAAAACTATAACAGATGCAAGCTTGTCCTGTTTGGTGGAGATGATATTTAATAAAATAAGTAGAAATCCACTAAAAGTTTTGTTTGGTTATATTGCAATCCCGAGATAATCGTCTCCATGCTCCAAATCCATTTTAAAGCCATTTTTAAGGCATTTCGCGCATACATGAAATGAACACATTTTTCTCCAAAACTATAACAGATGCAAGCTTGTCCTGTTTGGTGGAGATGATATTTAATAAAATAAGTAGAAATCCACTAAAAGTTTTGTTTGGTTATCTTGCAATCCCGAGATAATCGTCTCCATGCTCCAAATCCATTTTAAAGCCATTTTAAGGCATTTCGCGCATACATGAAATGAACACATTTTTCTCCAAAACTATAACAGATGCAAGCTTGTCCTGTTTGGTGGAGATAATATTTAATAAAATAAGTAGAAATCTACTAAAAGTTTCGTTTGTTTATATTGCCATCCTGAGATAATCGTCTCCATGCTCCAAATCCATTTTAAAGCCATTTCAAAGGCATTTTGCGCATACATGAAATGAACACATTTTTCTCCAAAACTATAACACATGCAAGCTTGTCCTGTTTGGTGGAGATGATATTTAATAAAATAAGTAGAAATCCACTAAAAGTTTTGTTTGGTTATCTTGCAATCCCGAGATAATCGTCTCCATGCTCCAAATCCATTTTAAAGCCATTTTTAAAGGGAACCTGTCATGAGAAATGTCCCCTAAAACCTCACAGATTCCCCCTCTGCAGCTCCTGGGCTGCATTCTATAAAGGTCCCTGTTATGATTGTGGCCACTTTCTGACCTAAAAAAAGTGTTTATAAAGTTGTACCTTTTTTGCTTCTGATTCTGTAAATACGTCCCGGGGGCGGGCTGCCTGATGGCCGTTAGTCTGCCCCCTGGTCCTGTATGCCGCCCCCCTCGCTGATTACAATAATGCTGGACGCCGCCCCCTGCTACATCCATCGCCGCGCATGCCCAGTGCCCATCTGTCGGGGATGAGCACTGTGCCTAGCGTCACCGCTGGTGACGTGCACGCAGGGTTAAGATTATGGGCGGTGCTGTGATGTTTATTCCTAAGCAACCGCCCATAATCGCGGGGCCGCGCTTGCCCCCTCGGCCTGCTTCGTTCTGCGCAAGCGCGCTGCTGCTGACCCCCACGTCACCTCCTTCCCATCTTGCCCCGAGGCAGGAAATAGATGGGAGGAGCGGTGACTACACCGATCAGGAGGAGACGCGGAGATCAGATTACCAGCAGCGCGCTTGCGCAGAACGAAGCAGGCCGATAAACATCACAGCACCGCCCATAATCTTAACCCTGCGTGCACGTCACCAGCGGTGACGCTAGGCACAGTGCTCATCCCCGACAGATGGGCACTGGGCATGCGCGGCGATGGATGTAGCAGGGGGCGGCGTCCAGCATTATTGTAATCAGCGAGGGGGGCGGCATACAGGACCAGGGGGCAGACTAACGGCCATCAGGCAGCCCGCCCCCGGGACGTATTTACAGAATCAGAAGCCAAAAAGGTACAACTTTATAAACACTTTTTTTAGGTCAGAAAGTGGCCACAATCATAACAGGGACCTTTATAGAATGCAGCCCAGGAGCTGCAGAGGGGGAATCTGTGAGGTTTTAGGGGACATTTCTCATGACAGGTTCCCTTTAAGGCATTTCGCGCATACATGAAATGAACACATTTTTCTCCAAAACTATAACAGATGCAAGCTTGTCCTGTTTGGTGGAGATGATATTTAATAAAATAAGTAGAAATCCACTAAAAGTTTTGTTTGGTTATCTTGCAATCCCGAGATAATCGTCTCCATGCTCCAAATCCATTTTAAAGCCATTTTTAAGGCATTTCGCGCATACATGAAATGAACACATTTTTCTCCAAAACTATAACAGATGCAAGCTTGTCCTGTTTGGTGGAGATGATATTTAATAAAATAAGTAGAAATCCACTAAAAGTTTTGTTTGGTTATCTTGCAATCCCGAGATAATCGTCTCCATGCTCCAAATCCATTTTAAAGCCATTTCAAAGGCATTTTGCGCATACATGAAATGAACACATTTTTCTCCAAAACTATAACACATGCAAGCTTGTCCTGTTTGGTGGAGATGATATTTAATAAAATAAGTAGAAATCCACTAAAAGTTTTGTTTGGTTATCTTGCAATCCCGAGATAATCGTCTCCATGCTCCAAATCCATTTTAAAGCCATTTTTAAGGCATTTCGCGCATACATGAAATGAACACATTTTTCTCCAAAACTATAACAGATGCAAGCTTGTCCTGTTTGGTGGAGATGATATTTAATAAAATAAGTAGAAATCCACTAAAAGTTTTGTTTGGTTATCTTGCAATCCCGAGATAATCGTCTCCATGCTCCAAATCCATTTTAAAGCCATTTTTAAGGCATTTCGCGCATACATGAAATGAACACATTTTTCTCCAAAACTATAACAGATGCAAGCTTGTCCTGTTTGGTGGAGATGATATTTAATAAAATAAGTAGAAATCCACTAAAATTTTTGTTTGGTTATCTTGCAATCCCGAGATAATCGTCTCCATGCTCCAAATCCATTTTAAAGCCATTTTTAAGGCATTTCGCGCATACATGAAATGAACACATTTTTCTCCAAAACTATAACAGATGCAAGCTTGTCCTGTTTGGTGGAGATGATATTTAATAAAATAAGTAGAAATCCACTAAAAGTTTTGTTTGGTTATATTGCAATCCCGAGATAATCGTCTCCATGCTCCAAATCCATTTTAAAGCCATTTTTAAGGCATTTCGCGCATACATGAAATGAACATATTTTTCTCTAAAACTATAACAGATGCAAGCTTGTCCTGTTTGGTGGAGATAATATTTAATAAAATAAGTAGAAATCTACTAAAAGTTTCGTTTGTTTATATTGCCATCCTGAGATAATCGTCTCCATGCTCCAAATCCATTTTAAAGCCATTTCAAAGGCATTTTGCGCATACATGAAATGAACACATTTTTCTCCAAAACTATAACACATGCAAGCTTGTCCTGTTTGGTGGAGATGATATTTAATAAAATAAGTAGAAATCCACTAAAAGTTTTGTTTGGTTATCTTGCAATCCCGAGATAATCGTCTCCATGCTCCAAATCCATTTTAAAGCCATTTTTAAGGCATTTCGCGCATACATGAAATGAACACATTTTTCTCCAAAACTATAACAGATGCAAGCTTGTCCTGTTTGGTGGAGATGATATTTAATAAAATAAGTAGAAATCCACTAAAAGTTTTGTTTGGTTATCTTACAATCCCGAGATAATCGTCTCCATGCTCCAAATCCATTTTAAAGCCATTTTTAAGGCATTTCGCGCATACATGAAATGAACACATTTTTCTCCAAAACTATAACAGATGCAAGCTTGTCCTGTTTGGTGGAGATGATATTTAATAAAATAAGTAGAAATCCACTAAAAGTTTTGTTTGGTTATCTTGCAATCCCGAGATAATCGTCTCCATGCTCCAAATCCATTTTAAAGCCATTTTTAAGGCATTTCGCGCATACATGAAATGAACACATTTTTCTCCAAAACTATAACAGATGCAAGCTTGTCCTGTTTGGTGGAGATGATATTTAATAAAATAAGTAGAAATCCACTAAAAGTTTTGTTTGGTTATCTTGCAATCCCGAGATAATCGTCTCCATGCTCCAAATCCATTTTAAAGCCATTTTTAAGGCATTTCCCGCATACATGAAATGAACACATTTTTCTCCAAAACTATAACAGATGCAAGCTTGTCCTGTTTGGTGGAGATGATATTTAATAAAATAAGTAGAAATCCACTAAAAGTTTTGTTTGGTTATCTTGCAATCCCGAGATAATCGTCTCCATGCTCCAAATCCATTTTAAAGCCATTTCAAAGGCATTTTGCGCATACATGAAATGAACACATTTTTCTCCAAAACTATAACACATGCAAGCTTGTCCTGTTTGGTGGAGATGATATTTAATAAAATAAGTAGAAATCCACTAAAAGTTTTGTTTGGTTATCTTGCAATCCCGAGATAATCGTCTCCATGCTCCAAATCCATTTTAAAGCCATTTTTAAGGCATTTCGCGCATACATGAAATGAACACATTTTTCTCCAAAACTATAACAGATGCAAGCTTGTCCTGTTTGGTGGAGATGATATTTAATAAAATAAGTAGAAATCCACTAAAATTTTTGTTTGGTTATCTTGCAATCCCGAGATAATCGTCTCCATGCTCCAAATCCATTTTAAAGCCATTTTTAAGGCATTTCGCGCATACATGAAATGAACACATTTTTCTTCAAAACTATAACAGATGCAAGCTTGTCCTGTTTGGTGGAGATGATATTTAATAAAATAAGTAGAAATCCACTAAAAGTTTTGTTTGGTTATATTGCAATCCCGAGATAATCGTCTCCATGCTCCAAATCCATTTTAAAGCCATTTTTAAGGCATTTCGCGCATACATGAAATGAACACATTTTTCTCCAAAACTATAACAGATGCAAGCTTGTCCTGTTTGGTGGAGATGATATTTAATAAAATAAGTAGAAATCCACTAAAAGTTTTGTTTGGTTATCTTGCAATCCCGAGATAATCGTCTCCATGCTCCAAATCCATTTTAAAGCCATTTTTAAGGCATTTCGCGCATACATGAAATGAACACATTTTTCTCCAAAACTATAACAGATGCAAGCTTGTCCTGTTTGGTGGAGATGATATTTAATAAAATAAGTAGAAATCCACTAAAAGTTTTGTTTGGTTATCTTGCAATCCCGAGATAATCGTCTCCATGCTCCAAATCCATTTTAAAGCCATTTTTAAGGCATTTCGCGCATACATGAAATGAACACATTTTTCTCCAAAACTATAACAGATGCAAGCTTGTCCTGTTTGGTGGAGATGATATTTAATAAAATAAGTAGAAATCCACTAAAAGTTTTGTTTGGTTATCTTGCAATCCCGAGATAATCGTCTCCATGCTCCAAATCCATTTTAAAGCCATTTTTAAGGCATTTCGCGCATACATGAAATGAACACATTTTTCTCCAAAACTATAACAGATGCAAGCTTGTCCTGTTTGGTGGAGATGATATTTAATAAAATAAGTAGAAATCCACTAAAAGTTTTGTTTGGTTATCTTGCAATCCCGAGATAATCGTCTCCATGCTCCAAATCCATTTTAAAGCCATTTCAAAGGCATTTTGCGCATACATGAAATGAACACATTTTTCTCCAAAACTATAACAGATGCAAGCTTGTCCTGTTTGGTGGAGATGATATTTAATAAAATAAGTAGAAATCCACTAAAAGTTTTGTTTGGTTATCTTGCAATCCCGAGATAATCGTCTCCATGCTCCAAATCCATTTT
Organism: Anomaloglossus baeobatrachus; assembly: GCF_048569485.1. NCBI lineage: Eukaryota > Metazoa > Chordata > Amphibia > Anura > Aromobatidae > Anomaloglossus > Anomaloglossus baeobatrachus. The sequence continues at coordinate 884,912 of NW_027442146.1, read as the reverse complement.
AAAGCCATTTTTAAGGCATTTCGCGCATACATGAAATGAACACATTTTTCTCCAAAACTATAACAGATGCAAGCTTGTCCTGTTTGGTGGAGATGATATTTAATAAAATAAGTAGAAATCCACTAAAAGTTTTGTTTGGTTATCTTGCAATCCCGAGATAATCGTCTCCATGCTCCAAATCCATTTTAAAGCCATTTCAAAGGCATTTTGCGCATACATGAAATGAACACATTTTTCTCCAAAACTATAACACATGCAAGCTTGTCCTGTTTGGTGGAGATGATATTTAATAAAATAAGTAGAAATCCACTAAAAGTTTTGTTTGGTTATCTTGCAATCCCGAGATAATCGTCTCCATGCTCCAAATCCATTTTAAAGCCATTTTTAAGGCATTTCGCGCATACATGAAATGAACACATTTTTCTCCAAAACTATAACAGATGCAAGCTTGTCCTGTTTGGTGGAGATGATATTTAATAAAATAAGTAGAAATCCACTAAAAGTTTTGTTTGGTTATATTGCAATCCCGAGATAATCGTCTCCATGCTCCAAATCCATTTTAAAGCCATTTTTAAGGCATTTCGCGCATACATGAAATGAACACATTTTTCTCCAAAACTATAACAGATGCAAGCTTGTCCTGTTTGGTGGAGATGATATTTAATAAAATAAGTAGAAATCCACTAAAAGTTTTGTTTGGTTATCTTGCAATCCCGAGATAATCGTCTCCATGCTCCAAATCCATTTTAAAGCCATTTTTAAGGCATTTCGCGCATACATGAAATGAACACATTTTTCTCCAAAACTATAACAGATGCAAGCTTGTCCTGTTTGGTGGAGATAATATTTAATAAAATAAGTAGAAATCTACTAAAAGTTTCGTTTGTTTATATTGCCATCCTGAGATAATCGTCTCCATGCTCCAAATCCATTTTAAAGCCATTTCAAAGGCATTTTGCGCATACATGAAATGAACACATTTTTCTCCAAAACTATAACACATGCAAGCTTGTCCTGTTTGGTGGAGATGATATTTAATAAAATAAGTAGAAATCCACTAAAAGTTTTGTTTGGTTATCTTGCAATCCCGAGATAATCGTCTCCATGCTCCAAATCCATTTTAAAGCCATTTTTAAGGCATTTCGCGCATACATGAAATGAACACATTTTTCTCCAAAACTATAACAGATGCAAGCTTGTCCTGTTTGGTGGAGATGATATTTAATAAAATAAGTAGAAATCCACTAAAAGTTTTGTTTGGTTATCTTGCAATCCCGAGATAATCGTCTCCATGCTCCAAATCCATTTTAAAGCCATTTTTAAGGCATTTCGCGCATACATGAGATGAACACATTTTTCTCCAAAACTATAACAGATGCAAGCTTGTCCTGTTTGGTGGAGATGATATTTAATAAAATAAGTAGAAATCCACTAAAAGTTTTGTTTGGTTATCTTGCAATCCCGAGATAATCGTCTCCATGCTCCAAATCCATTTTAAAGCCATTTTTAAGGCATTTCGCGCATACATGAAATGAACACATTTTTCTCCAAAACTATAACAGATGCAAGCTTGTCCTGTTTGGTGGAGATGATATTTAATAAAATAAGTAGAAATCCACTAAAAGTTTTGTTTGGTTATCTTGCAATCCCGAGATAATCGTCTCCATGCTCCAAATCCATTTTAAAGCCATTTTTAAGGCATTTCGCGCATACATGAAATGAACACATTTTTCTCCAAAACTATAACAGATGCAAGCTTGTCCTGTTTGGTGGAGATGATATTTAATAAAATAAGTAGAAATCCACTAAAAGTTTTGTTTGGTTATCTTGCAATCCCGAGATATTCGTCTCCATGCTCCAAATCCATTTTAAAGCCATTTCAAAGGCATTTTGCGCATACATGAAATGAACACATTTTTCTCCAAAACTATAACACATGCAAGCTTGTCCTGTTTGGTGGAGATGATATTTAATAAAATAAGTAGAAATCCACTAAAAGTTTTGTTTGGTTATCTTGCAATCCCGAGATAATCGTCTCCATGCTCCAAATCCATTTTAAAGCCATTTTTAAGGCATTTCGCGCATACATGAAATGAACACATTTTTCTCCAAAACTATAACAGATGCAAGCTTGTCCTGTTTGGTGGAGATGATATTTAATAAAATAAGTAGAAATCCACTAAAAGTTTTGTTTGGTTATCTTGCAATCCCGAGATAATCGTCTCCATGCTCCAAATCCATTTTAAAGCCATTTTTAAGGCATTTCGCGCATACATGAAATGAACACATTTTTCTCCAAAACTATAACAGATGCAAGCTTGTCCTGTTTGGTGGAGATGATATTTAATAAAATAAGTAGAAATCCACTAAAAGTTTTGTTTGGTTATCTTGCAATCCCGAGATAATCGTCTCCATGCTCCAAATCCATTTTAAAGCCATTTTTAAGGCATTTCGCGCATACATGAAATGAACACATTTTTCTCCAAAACTATAACAGATGCAAGCTTGTCCTGTTTGGTGGAGATGATATTTAATAAAATAAGTAGAAATCCACTAAAAGTTTTGTTTGGTTATCTTGCAATCCCGAGATAATCGTCTCCATGCTCCAAATCCATTTTAAAGCCATTTTTAAGGCATTTCGCGCATACATGAAATGAACACATTTTTCTCCAAAACTATAACAGATGCAAGCTTGTCCTGTTTGGTGGAGATGATATTTAATAAAATAAGTAGAAATCCACTAAAAGTTTTGTTTGGTTATCTTGCAATCCCGAGATAATCGTCTCCATGCTCCAAATCCATTTTAAAGCCATTTCAAAGGCATTTTGCGCATACATGAAATGAACACATTTTTCTCCAAAACTATAACACATGCAAGCTTGTCCTGTTTGGTGGAGATGATATTTAATAAAATAAGTAGAAATCCACTAAAAGTTTTGTTTGGTTATCTTGCAATCCCGAGATAATCGTCTCCATGCTCCAAATCCATTTTAAAGCCATTTTTAAGGCATTTCGCGCATACATGAAATGAACACATTTTTCTCCAAAACTATAACAGATGCAAGCTTGTCCTGTTTGGTGGAGATGATATTTAATAAAATAAGTAGAAATCCACTAAAAGTTTTGTTTGGTTATCTTGCAATCCCGAGATAATCGTCTCCATGCTCCAAATCCATTTTAAAGCCATTTTTAAGGCATTTCGCGCATACATGAAATGAACACATTTTTCTCCAAAACTATAACAGATGCAAGCTTGTCCTGTTTGGTGGAGATGATATTTAATAAAATAAGTAGAAATCCACTAAAAGTTTTGTTTGGTTTTATTGCAATCCCGAGATAATCGTCTCCATGCTCCAAATCCATTTTAAAGCCATTTTTAAGGCATTTCGCGCATATATGAAATGAACACATTTTTCTCCAAAACTATAACAGATGCAAGCTTGTCCTGTTTGGTGGAGATGATATTTAATAAAATAAGTAGAAATCCACTAAAAGTTTTGTTTGGTTATCTTGCAATCCCGAGATAATCGTCTCCATGCTCCAAATCCATTTTAAAGCCATTTTTAAGGCATTTCGCGCATACATGAAATGAACACATTTTTCTCCAAAACTATAACAGATGCAAGCTTGTCCTGTTTGGTGGAGATGATATTTAATAAAATAAGTAGAAATCCACTAAAAGTTTTGTTTGGTTATATTGCAATCCCGAGATAATCGTCTCCATGCTCCAAATCCATTTTAAAGCCATTTTTAAGGCATTTCGCGCATACATGAAATGAACACATTTTTCTCCAAAACTATAACAGATGCAAGCTTGTCCTGTTTGGTGGAGATGATATTTAATAAAATAAGTAGAAATCCACTAAAAGTTTTGTTTGGTTATCTTGCAATCCCGAGATAATCGTCTCCATGCTCCAAATCCATTTTAAAGCCATTTCAAAGGCATTTTGCGCATACATGAAATGAACACATTTTTCTCCAAAACTATAACAGATGCAAGCTTGTCCTGTTTGGTGGAGATGATATTTAATAAAATAAGTAGAAATCCACTAAAAGTTTTGTTTGGTTATCTTGCAATCCCGAGATAATCGTCTCCATGCTCCAAATCCATTTTAAAGCCATTTTTAAGGCATTTCGCGCATACATGAAATGAACACATTTTTCTCCAAAACTATAACAGATGCAAGCTTGTCCTGTTTGGTGGAGATGATATTTAATAAAATAAGTAGAAATCCACTAAAAGTTTTGTTTGGTTATCTTGCAATCCCGAGATAATCGTCTCCATGCTCCAAATCCATTTTAAAGCCATTTCAAAGGCATTTTGCGCATACATGAAATGAACACATTTTTCTCCAAAACTATAACACATGCAAGCTTGTCCTGTTTGGTGGAGATGATATTTAATAAAATAAGTAGAAATCCACTAAAAGTTTTGTTTGGTTATCTTGCAATCCCGAGATAATCGTCTCCATGCTCCAAATCCATTTTAAAGCCATTTTTAAGGCATTTCGCGCATACATGAAATGAACACATTTTTCTCCAAAACTATAACAGATGCAAGCTTGTCCTGTTTGGTGGAGATGATATTTAATAAAATAAGTAGAAATCCACTAAAAGTTTTGTTTGGTTATATTGCAATCCCGAGATAATCGTCTCCATGCTCCAAATCCATTTTAAAGCCATTTTTAAGGCATTTCGCGCATACATGAAATGAACACATTTTTCTCCAAAACTATAACAGATGCAAGCTTGTCCTGTTTGGTGGAGATGATATTTAATAAAATAAGTAGAAATCCACTAAAAGTTTTGTTTGGTTATCTTGCAATCCCGAGATAATCGTCTCCATGCTCCAAATCCATTTTAAAGCCATTTTTAAGGCATTTCGCGCATACATGAAATGAACACATTTTTCTCCAAAACTATAACAGATGCAAGCTTGTCCTGTTTGGTGGAGATAATATTTAATATAATAAGTAGAAATCTACTAAAAGTTTCGTTTGTTTATATTGCCATCCTGAGATAATCGTCTCCATGCTCCAAATCCATTTTAAAGCCATTTCAAAGGCATTTTGCGCATACATGAAATGAACACATTTTTCTCCAAAACTATAACACATGCAAGCTTGTCCTGTTTGGTGGAGATGATATTTAATAAAATAAGTAGAAATCCACTAAAAGTTTTGTTTGGTTATCTTGCAATCCCGAGATAATCGTCTCCATGCTCCAAATCCATTTTAAAGCCATTTTTAAGGCATTTCGCGCATACATGAAATGAACACATTTTTCTCCAAAACTATAACAGATGCAAGCTTGTCCTGTTTGGTGGAGATGATATTTAATAAAATAAGTAGAAATCCACTAAAAGTTTTGTTTGGTTATCTTGCAATCCCGAGATAATCGTCTCCATGCTCCAAATCCATTTTAAAGCCATTTTTAAGGCATTTCGCGCATACATGAGATGAACACATTTTTCTCCAAAACTATAACAGATGCAAGCTTGTCCTGTTTGGTGGAGATGATATTTAATAAAATAAGTAGAAATCCACTAAAAGTTTTGTTTGGTTATCTTGCAATCCCGAGATAATCGTCTCCATGCTCCAAATCCATTTTAAAGCCATTTTTAAGGCATTTCGCGCATACATGAAATGAACACATTTTTCTCCAAAACTATAACAGATGCAAGCTTGTCCTGTTTGGTGGAGATGATATTTAATAAAATAAGTAGAAATCCACTAAAAGTTTTGTTTGGTTATCTTGCAATCCCGAGATAATCGTCTCCATGCTCCAAATCCATTTTAAAGCCATTTTTAAGGCATTTCGCGCATACATGAAATGAACACATTTTTCTCCAAAACTATAACAGATGCAAGCTTGTCCTGTTTGGTGGAGATGATATTTAATAAAATAAGTAGAAATCCACTAAAAGTTTTGTTTGGTTATCTTGCAATCCCGAGATAATCGTCTCCATGCTCCAAATCCATTTTAAAGCCATTTCAAAGGCATTTTGCGCATACATGAAATGAACACATTTTTCTCCAAAACTATAACACATGCAAGCTTGTCCTGTTTGGTGGAGATGATATTTAATAAAATAAGTAGAAATCCACTAAAAGTTTTGTTTGGTTATCTTGCAATCCCGAGATAATCGTCTCCATGCTCCAAATCCATTTTAAAGCCATTTTTAAGGCATTTCGCGCATACATGAAATGAACACATTTTTCTCCAAAACTATAACAGATGCAAGCTTGTCCTGTTTGGTGGAGATGATATTTAATAAAATAAGTAGAAATCCACTAAAAGTTTTGTTTGGTTATCTTGCAATCCCGAGATAATCGTCTCCATGCTCCAAATCCATTTTAAAGCCATTTTTAAGGCATTTCGCGCATACATGAAATGAACACATTTTTCTCCAAAACTATAACAGATGCAAGCTTGTCCTGTTTGGTGGAGATGATATTTAATAAAATAAGTAGAAATCCACTAAAAGTTTTGTTTGGTTATCTTGCAATCCCGAGATAATCGTCTCCATGCTCCAAATCCATTTTAAAGCCATTTTTAAGGCATTTCGCGCATACATGAAATGAACACATTTTTCTCCAAAACTATAACAGATGCAAGCTTGTCCTGTTTGGTGGAGATGATATTTAATAAAATAAGTAGAAATCCACTAAAAGTTTTGTTTGGTTATCTTGCAATCCCGAGATAATCGTCTCCATGCTCCAAATCCATTTTAAAGCCATTTTTAAGGCATTTCGCGCATACATGAAATGAACACATTTTTCTCCAAAACTATAACAGATGCAAGCTTGTCCTGTTTGGTGGAGATGATATTTAATAAAATAAGTAGAAATCCACTAAAAGTTTTGTTTGGTTATCTTGCAATCCCGAGATAATCGTCTCCATGCTCCAAATCCATTTTAAAGCCATTTTTAAGGCATTTCGCGCATACATGAAATGAACACATTTTTCTCCAAAACTATAACAGATGCAAGCTTGTCCTGTTTGGTGGAGATGATATTTAATAAAATAAGTAGAAATCCACTAAAAGTTTTGTTTGGTTATCTTGCAATCCCGAGATAATCGTCTCCATGCTCCAAATCCATTTTAAAGCCATTTTTAAGGCATTTCGCGCATACATGAAATGAACACATTTTTCTCCAAAACTATAACAGATGCAAGCTTGTCCTGTTTGGTGGAGATGATATTTAATAAAATAAGTAGAAATCCACTAAAAGTTTTGTTTGGTTATCTTGCAATCCCGAGATAATCGTCTCCATGCTCCAAATCCATTTTAAAGCCATTTTTAAGGCATTTCGCGCATACATGAGATGAACACATTTTTCTCCAAAACTATAACAGATGCAAGCTTGTCCTGTTTGGTGGAGATGATATTTAATAAAATAAGTAGAAATCCACTAAAAGTTTTGTTTGGTTATCTTGCAATCCCGAGATAATCGTCTCCATGCTCCAAATCCATTTTAAAGCCATTTTTAAGGCATTTCGCGCATACATGAAATGAACACATTTTTCTCCAAAACTATAACAGATGCAAGCTTGTCCTGTTTGGTGGAGATGATATTTAATAAAATAAGTAGAAATCCACTAAAAGTTTTGTTTGGTTATCTTGCAATCCCGAGATAATCGTCTCCATGCTCCAAATCCATTTTAAAGCCATTTTTAAGGCATTTCGCGCATACATGAAATGAACACATTTTTCTCCAAAACTATAACAGATGCAAGCTTGTCCTGTTTGGTGGAGATGATATTTAATAAAATAAGTAGAAATCCACTAAAAGTTTTGTTTGGTTATCTTGCAATCCCGAGATAATCGTCTCCATGCTCCAAATCCATTTTAAAGCCATTTCAAAGGCATTTTGCGCATACATGAAATGAACACATTTTTCTCCAAAACTATAACACATGCAAGCTTGTCCTGTTTGGTGGAGATGATATTTAATAAAATAAGTAGAAATCCACTAAAAGTTTTGTTTGGTTATCTTGCAATCCCGAGATAATCGTCTCCATGCTCCAAATCCATTTTAAAGCCATTTTTAAGGCATTTCGCGCATACATGAAATGAACACATTTTTCTCCAAAACTATAACAGATGCAAGCTTGTCCTGTTTGGTGGAGATGATATTTAATAAAATAAGTAGAAATCCACTAAAAGTTTTGTTTGGTTATCTTGCAATCCCGAGATAATCGTCTCCATGCTCCAAATCCATTTTAAAGCCATTTTTAAGGCATTTCGCGCATACATGAAATGAACACATTTTTCTCCAAAACTATAACAGATGCAAGCTTGTCCTGTTTGGTGGAGATGATATTTAATAAAATAAGTAGAAATCCACTAAAAGTTTTGTTTGGTTATCTTGCAATCCCGAGATAATCGTCTCCATGCTCCAAATCCATTTTAAAGCCATTTTTAAGGCATTTCGCGCATACATGAAATGAACACATTTTTCTCCAAAACTATAACAGATGCAAGCTTGTCCTGTTTGGTGGAGATGATATTTAATAAAATAAGTAGAAATCCACTAAAAGTTTTGTTTGGTTATCTTGCAATCCCGAGATAATCGTCTCCATGCTCCAAATCCATTTTAAAGCCATTTTTAAGGCATTTCGCGCATACATGAAATGAACACATTTTTCTCCAAAACTATAACAGATGCAAGCTTGTCCTGTTTGGTGGAGATGATATTTAATAAAATAAGTAGAAATCCACTAAAAGTTTTGTTTGGTTATCTTGCAATCCCGAGATAATCGTCTCCATGCTCCAAATCCATTTTAAAGCCATTTCAAAGGCATTTTGCGCATACATGAAATGAACACATTTTTCTCCAAAACTATAACACATGCAAGCTTGTCCTGTTTGGTGGAGATGATATTTAATAAAATAAGTAGAAATCCACTAAAAGTTTTGTTTGGTTATCTTGCAATCCCGAGATAATCGTCTCCATGCTCCAAATCCATTTTAAAGCCATTTTTAAGGCATTTCGCGCATACATGAAATGAACACATTTTTCTCCAAAACTATAACAGATGCAAGCTTGTCCTGTTTGGTGGAGATGATATTTAATAAAATAAGTAGAAATCCACTAAAAGTTTTGTTTGGTTATCTTGCAATCCCGAGATAATCGTCTCCATGCTCCAAATCCATTTTAAAGCCATTTTTAAGGCATTTCGCGCATACATGAAATGAACACATTTTTCTCCAAAACTATAACAGATGCAAGCTTGTCCTGTTTGGTGGAGATGATATTTAATAAAATAAGTAGAAATCCACTAAAAGTTTTGTTTGGTTATCTTGCAATCCCGAGATAATCGTCTCCATGCTCCAAATCCATTTTAAAGCCATTTTTAAGGCATTTCGCGCATACATGAAATGAACACATTTTTCTCCAAAACTATAACAGATGCAAGCTTGTCCTGTTTGGTGGAGATGATATTTAATAAAATAAGTAGAAATCCACTAAAATTTTTGTTTGGTTATCTTGCAATCCCGAGATAATCGTCTCCATGCTCCAAATCCATTTTAAAGCCATTTTTAAGGCATTTCGCGCATACATGAAATGAACACATTTTTCTCCAAAACTATAACAGATGCAAGCTTGTCCTGTTTGGTGGAGATGATATTTAATAAAATAAGTAGAAATCCACTAAAAGTTTTGTTTGGTTATATTGCAATCCCGAGATAATCGTCTCCATGCTCCTAATCCATTTTAAAGCCATTTTTAAGGCATTTCGCGCATACATGAAATGAACACATTTTTCTCCAAAACTATAACAGATGCAAGCTTGTCCTGTTTGGTGGAGATGATATTTAATAAAATAAGTAGAAATCCACTAAAAGTTTTGTTTGGTTATCTTGCAATCCCGAGATAATCGTCTCCATGCTCCAAATCCATTTTAAAGCCATTTTTAAGGCATTTCGCGCATACATGAAATGAACACATTTTTCTCCAAAACTATAACAGATGCAAGCTTGTCCTGTTTGGTGGAGATAATATTTAATAAAATAAGTAGAAATCTACTAAAAGTTTCGTTTGTTTATATTGCCATCCTGAGATAATCGTCTCCATGCTCCAAATCCATTTTAAAGCCATTTCAAAGGCATTTTGCGCATACATGAAATGAACACATTTTTCTCCAAAACTATAACACATGCAAGCTTGTCCTTTTTGGTGGAGATGATATTTAATAAAATAAGTAGAAATCCACTAAAAGTTTTGTTTGGTTATCTTGCAATCCCGAGATAATCGTCTCCATGCTCCAAATCCATTTTAAAGCCATTTCAAAGGCATTTTGCGCATACATGAAATGAACACATTTTTCTCTAAACTATAACACATGCAAGCTTGTCCTGTTTGGTGGAGATGATATTTAATAAAATAAGTAGAAATCCACTAAAAGTTTTGTTTGGTTATCTTGCAATCCCGAGATAATCGTCTCCATGCTCCAAATCCATTTTAAAGCCATTTTTAAGGCATTTCGCGCATACATGAAATGAACACATTTTTCTCCAAAACTATAACAGATGCAAGCTTGTCCTGTTTGGTGGAGATGATATTTAATAAAATAAGTAGAAATCCACTAAAAGTTTTGTTTGGTTATCTTGCAATCCCGAGATAATCGTCTCCATGCTCCAAATCCATTTTAAAGCCATTTTTAAGGCATTTCGCGCATACATGAAATGAACACATTTTTCTCCAAAACTATAACAGATGCAAGCTTGTCCTGTTTGGTGGAGATGATATTTAATAAAATAAGTAGAAATCCACTAAAATTTTTGTTTGGTTATCTTGCAATCCCGAGATAATCGTCTCCATGCTCCAAATCCATTTTAAAGCCATTTTTAAGGCATTTCGCGCATACATGAAATGAACACATTTTTCTTCAAAACTATAACAGATGCAAGCTTGTCCTGTTTGGTGGAGATGATATTTAATAAAATAAGTAGAAATCCACTAAAAGTTTTGTTTGGTTATATTGCAATCCCGAGATAATCGTCTCCATGCTCCAAATCCATTTTAAAGCCATTTTTAAGGCATTTCGCGCATACATGAAATGAACACATTTTTCTCCAAAACTATAACAGATGCAAGCTTGTCCTGTTTGGTGGAGATGATATTTAATAAAATAAGTAGAAATCCACTAAAAGTTTTGTTTGGTTATCTTGCAATCCCGAGATAATCGTCTCCATGCTCCAAATCCATTTTAAAGCCATTTTTAAGGCATTTCGCGCATACATGAAATGAACACATTTTTCTCCAAAACTATAACAGATGCAAGCTTGTCCTGTTTGGTGGAGATAATATTTAATAAAATAAGTAGAAATCTAAAAGTTTCGTTTGTTTATATTGCCATCCTGAGATAATCGTCTCCATGCTCCAAATCCATTTTAAAGCCATTTCAAAGGCATTTTGCGCATACATGAAATGAACACATTTTTCTCCAAAACTATAACACATGCAAGCTTGTCCTGTTTGGTGGAGATGATATTTAATAAAATAAGTAGAAATCCACTAAAAGTTTTGTTTGGTTATCTTGCAATCCCGAGATAATCGTCTCCATGCTCCAAATCCATTTTAAAGCCATTTTTAAGGCATTTCGCGCATACATGAAATGAACACATTTTTCTCCAAAACTATAACAGATGCAAGCTTGTCCTGTTTGGTGGAGATGATATTTAATAAAATAAGTAGAAATCCACTAAAAGTTTTGTTTGGTTATCTTGCAATCCCGAGATAATCGTCTCCATGCTCCAAATCCATTTTAAAGCCATTTCAAAGGCATTTTGCGCATACATGAAATGAACACATTTTTCTCCAAAACTATAACAGATGCAAGCTTGTCCTGTTTGGTGGAGATGATATTTAATAAAATAAGTAGAAATCCACTAAAAGTTTTGTTTGGTTATCTTGCAATCCCTAGATAATCGTCTCCATGCTCCAAATCCATTTTAAAGCCATTTTTAAGGCATTTCGCGCATACATGAAATGAACACATTTTTCTCCAAAACTATAACAGATGCAAGCTTGTCCTGTTTGGTGGAGATGATATTTAATAAAATAAGTAGAAATCCACTAAAAGTTTTGTTTGGTTATCTTGCAATCCCGAAATAATCGTCTCCATGCTCCAAATCCATTTTAAAGCCATTTCAAAGGCATTTTGCGCATACATGAAATGAACACATTTTTCTCCAAAACTATAACAGATGCAAGCTTGTCCTGTTTGGTGGAGATGATATTTAATAAAATAAGTAGAAATCCACTAAAAGTTTTGTTTGGTTATCTTGCAATCCCGAGATAATCGTCTCCATGCTCCAAATCCATTTTAAAGCCATTTTTAAGGCATTTCGCGCATACATGAAATGAACACATTTTTCTCCAAAACTATAACAGATGCAAGCTTGTCCTGTTTGGTGGAGATGATATTTAATAAAATAAGTAGAAATCCACTAAAAGTTTTGTTTGGTTATCTTGCAATCCCGAGATAATCGTCTCCATGCTCCAAATCCATTTTAAAGCCATTTTTAAGGCATTTCGCGCATACATGAAATGAACACATTTTTCTCCAAAACTATAACAGATGCAAGCTTGTCCTGTTTGGTGGAGATGATATTTAATAAAATAAGTAGAAATCCACTAAAAGTTTTGTTTGGTTATATTGCAATCCCGAGATAATCGTCTCCATGCTCCAAATCCATTTTAAAGCCATTTTTAAGGCATTTCGCGCATACATGAAATGAACACATTTTTCTCCAAAACTATAACAGATGCAAGCTTGTCCTGTTTGGTGGAGATGATATTTAATAAAATAAGTAGAAATCCACTAAAAGTTTTGTTTGGTTATCTTGCAATCCCGAGATAATCGTCTCCATGCTCCAAATCCATTTCAAAGCCATTTTTAAGGCATTTCGCGCATACATGAAATGAACACATTTTTCTCCAAAACTATAACAGATGCAAGCTTGTCCTGTTTGGTGGAGATAATATTTAATAAAATAAGTAGAAATCTACTAAAAGTTTCGTTTGTTTATTTTCGTTTGTTTATATTGCCATCCTGAGATAATCGTCTCCATGCTCCAAATCCATTTTAAAGCCATTTCAAAGGCATTTTGCGCATACATGAAATGAACACATTTTTCTCCAAAACTATAACACATGCAAGCTTGTCCTGTTTGGTGGAGATGATATTTAATAAAATAAGTAGAAATCTACTAAAAGTTTCGTTTGTTTATCTTGCAATCCCGAGATAATCGTCTCCATGCTCCAAATCCATTTTAAAGCCATTTTTAAGGCATTTCGCGCATACATGAAATGAACACATTTTTCTCCAAAACTATAACAGATGCAAGCTTGTCCTGTTTGGTGGAGATGATATTTAATAAAATAAGTAGAAATCTACTAAAAGTTTCGTTTGTTTATCTTGCAATCCCGAGATAATCGTCTCCATGCTCCAAATCCATTTTAAAGCCATTTTTAAGGCATTTCGCGCATACATGAAATGAACACATTTTTCTCCAAAACTATAACAGATGCAAGCTTGTCCTGTTTGGTGGAGATGATATTTAATAAAATAAGTAGAAATCCACTAAACGTTTTGTTTGGTTATCTTGCAATCCCGAGATAATCGTCTCCATGCTCCAAATCCATTTTAAAGCCATTTTTAAGGCATTTCGCGCATACATGAAATGAACACATTTTTCTCCAAAACTATAACAGATGCAAGCTTGTCCTGTTTGGTGGAGATGATATTTAATAAAATAAGTAGAAATCCACTAAAAGTTTTGTTTGGTTATATTGCAATCCCGAGATAATCGTCTCCATGCTCCAAATCCATTTTAAAGCCATTTTTAAGGCATTTCGCGCATACATGAAATGAACACATTTTTCTCCAAAACTATAACAGATGCAAGCTTGTCCTGTTTGGTGGAGATGATATTTAATAAAATAAGTAGAAATCCACTAAAAGTTTTGTTTGGTTATCTTGCAATCCCGAGATAATCGTCTCCATGCTCCAAATCCATTTCAAAGCCATTTTTAAGGCATTTCGCGCATACATGAAATGAACACATTTTTCTCCAAAACTATAACAGATGCAAGCTTGTCCTGTTTGGTGGAGATAATATTTAATAAAATAAGTAGAAATCTACTAAAAGTTTCGTTTGTTTATATTGCCATCCTGAGATAATCGTCTCCATGCTCCAAATCCATTTTAAAGCCATTTCAAAGGCATTTTGCGCATACATGAAATGAACACATTTTTCTCCAAAACTATAACACATGCAAGCTTGTCCTGTTTGGTGGAGATGATATTTAATAAAATAAGTAGAAATCTACTAAAAGTTTCGTTTGTTTATCTTGCAATCCCGAGATAATCGTCTCCATGCTCCAAATCCATTTTAAAGCCATTTTTAAGGCATTTCGCGCATACATGAAATGAACACATTTTTCTCCAAAACTATAACAGATGCAAGCTTGTCCTGTTTGGTGGAGATGATATTTAATAAAATAAGTAGAAATCCACTAAACGTTTTGTTTGGTTATCTTGCAATCCCGAGATAATCGTCTCCATGCTCCAAATCCATTTTAAAGCCATTTTTAAGGCATTTCGCGCATACATGAAATGAACACATTTTTCTCCAAAACTATAACAGATGCAAGCTTGTCCTGTTTGGTGGAGATGATATTTAATAAAATAAGTAGAAATCCACTAAAAGTTTTGTTTGGTTATCTTGCAATCCCGAGATAATCGTCTCCATGCTCCAAATCCATTTTAAAGCCATTTTTAAGGCATTTTGCGCATACATGAAATGAACACATTTTTCTCCAAAACTATAACAGATGCAAGCTTGTCCTGTTTGGTGGAGATGATATTTAATAAAATAGGTAGAAATCCACTAAAAGTTTTGTTTGGTTATCTTGCAATCCCGAGATAATCGTCTCCATGCTCCAAATCCATTTTAAAGCCATTTTTAAGGCATTTCGCGCATACATGAAATGAACACATTTTTCTCCAAAACTATAACAGATGCAAGCTTGTCCTGTTTGGTGGAGATGATATTTAATAAAATAAGTAGAAATCCACTAAAAGTTTTGTTTGGTTATCTTGCAATCCCGAGATAATCGTCTCCATGCTCCAAATCCATTTTAAAGCCATTTTTAAGGCATTTCGCGCATACATGAAATGAACACATTTTTCTCCAAAACTATAACAGATGCAAGCTTGTCCTGTTTGGTGGAGATGATATTTAATAAAATAAGTAGAAATCCACTAAAAGTTTTGTTTGGTTATATTGCAATCCCGAGATAATCGTCTCCATGCTCCAAATACATTTTAAAGCCATTTTTAAGGCATTTCGCGCATACATGAAATGAACACATTTTTCTCCAAAACTATAACAGATGCAAGCTTGTCCTGTTTGGTGGAGATGATATTTAATAAAATAAGTAGAAATCCACTAAAAGTTTTGTTTGGTTATCTTGCAATCCCGAGATAATCGTCTCCATGCTCCAAATCCATTTTAAAGCCATTTTTAAGGCATTTCGCGCATACATGAAATGAACACATTTTTCTCCAAAACTATAACAGATGCAAGCTTGTCCTGTTTGGTGGAGATAATATTTAATAAAATAAGTAGAAATCTACTAAAAGTTTCGTTTGTTTATATTGCCATCCTGAGATAATCGTCTCCATGCTCCAAATCCATTTTAAAGCCATTTCAAAGGCATTTTGCGCATACATGAAATGAACACATTTTTCTCCAAAACTATAACACATGCAAGCTTGTCCTGTTTGGTGGAGATGATATTTAATAAAATAAGTAGAAATCTACTAAAAGTTTCGTTTGTTTATCTTGCAATCCCGAGATAATCGTCTCCATGCTCCAAATCCATTTTAAAGCCATTTTTAAGGCATTTCGCGCATACATGAAATGAACACATTTTTCTCCAAAACTATAACAGATGCAAGCTTGTCCTGTTTGGTGGAGATGATATTTAATAAAATAAGTAGAAATCCACTAAAAGTTTTGTTTGGTTATCTTGCAATCCCGAGATAATCGTCTCCATGCTCCAAATCCATTTTAAAGCCATTTTTAAGGCATTTCGCGCATACATGAAATGAACACATTTTTCTCCAAAACTATAACAGATGCAAGCTTGTCCTGTTTGGTGGAGATGATATTTAATAAAATAAGTAGAAATCCACTAAAAGTTTTGTTTGGTTATCTTGCAATCCCGAGATAATCGTCTCCATGCTCCAAATCCATTTTAAAGCCATTTTTAAGGCATTTCGCGCATACATGAAATGAACACATTTTTCTCCAAAACTATAACAGATGCAAGCTTGTCCTGTTTGGTGGAGATGATATTTAATAAAATAAGTAGAAATCCACTAAAAGTTTTGTTTGGTCATCTTGCAATCCCGAGATAATCGTCTCCATGCTCCAAATCCATTTTAAAGCCATTTTTAAGGCATTTCGCGCATACATGAAATGAACACATTTTTCTCCAAAACTATAACAGATGCAAGCTTGTCCTGTTTGGTGGAGATGATATTTAATAAAATAAGTAGAAATCCACTAAAAGTTTTGTTTGGTTATCTTGCAATCCCGAGATAATCGTCTCCATGCTCCAAATCCATTTTAAAGCCATTTTTAAGGCATTTCGTGCATACATGAAATGAACACATTTTTCTCCAAAACTATAACAGATGCAAGCTTGTCCTGTTTGGTGGAGATGATATTTAATAAAATAAGTAGAAATCCACTAAAAGTTTTGTTTGGTTATCTTGCAATCCCGAGATAATCGTCTCCATGCTCCAAATCCATTTTAAAGCCATTTCAAAGGCATTTTGCGCATACATGAAATGAACACATTTTTCTCCAAAACTATAACACATGCAAGCTTGTCCTGTTTGGTGGAGATGATATTTAATAAAATAAGTAGAAATCCACTAAAAGTTTTGTTTGGTTATCTTGCAATCCCGAGATAATCGTCTCCATGCTCCAAATCCATTTTAAAGCCATTTTTAAGGCATTTCGCGCATACATGAAATGAACACATTTTTCTCCAAAACTATAACAGATGCAAGCTTGTCCTGTTTGGTGGAGATGATATTTAATAAAATAACTAGAAATCCACTAAAAGTTTTGTTTGGTTATCTTGCAATCCCGAGATAATCGTCTCCATGCTCCAAATCCATTTTAAAGCCATTTTTAAGGCATTTCGCGCATACATGAAATGAACACATTTTTCTCCAAAACTATAACAGATGCAAGCTTGTCCTGTTTGGTGGAGATGATATTTAATAAAATAAGTAGAAATCCACTAAAATTTTTGTTTGGTTATCTTGCAATCCCGAGATAATCGTCTCCATGCTCCAAATCCATTTTAAAGCCATTTTTAAGGCATTTCGCGCATACATGAAATGAACACATTTTTCTCCAAAACTATAACAGATGCAAGCTTGTCCTGTTTGGTGGAGATGATATTTAATAAAATAAGTAGAAATCCACTAAAAGTTTTGTTTGGTTATATTGCAATCCCGAGATAATCGTCTCCATGCTCCAAATCCATTTTAAAGCCATTTTTAAGGCATTTCGCGCATACATGAAATGAACACATTTTTCTCCAAAACTATAACAGATGCAAGCTTGTCCTGTTTGGTGGAGATGATATTTAATAAAATAAGTAGAAATCCACTAAAAGTTTTGTTTGGTTATCTTGCAATCCCGAGATAATCGTCTCCATGCTCCAAATCCATTTTAAAGCCATTTTTAAGGCATTTCGCGCATACATGAAATGAACGCATTTTTCTCCAAAACTATAACAGATACAAGCTTGTCCTGTTTGGTGGAGATAATATTTAATAAAATAAGTAGAAATCTACTAAAAGTTTCGTTTGTTTATATTGCCATCCTGAGATAATCGTCTCCATGCTCCAAATCCATTTTAAAGCCATTTCAAAGGCATTTTGCGCATACATGAAATGAACACATTTTTCTCCAAAACTATAACACATGCAAGCTTGTCCTGTTTGGTGGAGATGATATTTAATAAAATAAGTAGAAATCCACTAAAAGTTTTGTTTGGTTATCTTGCAATCCCGAGATAATCGTCTCCATGCTCCAAATCCATTTTAAAGCCATTTTTAAGGCATTTCGCGCATACATGAAATGAACACATTTTTCTCCAAAACTATAACAGATGCAAGCTTGTCCTCTTTGGTGGAGATGATATTTAATAAAATAAGTAGAAATCCACTAAAAGTTTTGTTTGGTTATCTTGCAACCCCGAGATAATCGTCTCCATGCTCCAAATCCATTTTAAAGCCATTTTTAAGGCATTTCGCGCATACATGAAATGAACACATTTTTCTCCAAAACTATAACAGATGCAAGCTTGTCCTGTTTGGTGGAGATGATATTTAATAAAATAAGTAGAAATCCACTAAAAGTTTTGTTTGGTTATCTTGCAATCCCGAGATAATCGTCTCCATGCTCCAAATCCATTTTAAAGCCATTTTTAAGGCATTTCGCGCATACATGAAATGAACACATTTTTCTCCAAAACTATAACAGATGCAAGCTTGTCCTGTTTGATGGAGATAATATTTAATAAAATAAGTAGAAATCTACTAAAAGTTTCGTTTGTTTATATTGCCATCCTGAGATAATCGTCTCCATGCTCCAAATCCATTTTAAAGCCATTTCAAAGGCATTTTGCGCATACATGAAATGAACACATTTTTCTCCAAAACTATAACACATGCAAGCTTGTCCTGTTTGGTGGAGATGATATTTAATAAAATAAGTAGAAATCCACTAAAAGTTTTGTTTGGTTATCTTGTAATCCCGAGATAATCGTCTCCATGCTCCAAATCCATTTTAAAGCCATTTTTAAGGCATTTCGCGCATACATGAAATGAACACATTTTTCTCCAAAACTATAACAGATGCAAGCTTGTCCTGTTTGGTGGAGATGATATTTAATAAAATAAGTAGAAATCCACTAAAAGTTTTGTTTGGTTATATTGCAATTTCGAGATAATCGTCTCCATGCTCCAAATCCATTTTAAAGCCATTTTTAAGGCATTTCGCGCATACATGAAATGAACACATTTTTCTCCAAAACTATAACAGATGCAAGCTTGTCCTGTTTGGTGGAGATGATATTTAATAAAATAAGTAGAAATCCACTAAAAGTTTTGTTTGGTTATCTTGCAATCCCGAGATAATCGTCTCCATGCTCCAAATCCATTTTAAAGCCATTTTTAAGGCATTTCGCGCATACATGAAATGAACACATTTTTCTCCAAAACTATAACAGATGCAAGCTTGTCCTGTTTGGTGGAGATAATATTTAATAAAATAAGTAGAAATCTACTAAAAGTTTCGTTTGTTTATATTGCCATCCTGAGATAATCGTCTCCATGCTCCAAATCCATTTTAAAGCCATTTCAAAGGCATTTTGCGCATACATGAAATGAACACATTTTTCTCCAAAACTATAACACATGCAAGCTTGTCCTGTTTGGTGGAGATGATATTTAATAAAATAAGTAGAAATCCACTAAAAGTTTTGTTTGGTTATCTTGCAATCCCGAGATAATCGTCTCCATGCTCCAAATCCATTTTAAAGCCATTTTTAAGGCATTTCGCGCATACATGAAATGAACACATTTTTCTCCAAAACTATAACAGATGCAAGCTTGTCCTGTTTGGTGGAGATGATATTTAATAAAATAAGTAGAAATCCACTAAAAGTTTTGTTTGGTTATCTTGCAATCCCGAGATAATCGTCTCCATGCTCCAAATCCATTTTAAAGCCATTTTTAAGGCATTTCGCGCATACATGAAATGAACACATTTTTCTCCAAAACTATAACAGATGCAAGCTTGTCCTGTTTGGTGGAGATGATATTTAATAAAATAAGTAGAAATCCACTAAAAGTTTTGTTTGGTTATCTTGCAATCCCGAGATAATCGTCTCCATGCTCCAAATCCATTTTAAAGCCATTTTTAAGGCATTTCGCGCATACATGAAATGAACACATTTTTCTCCAAAACTATAACAGATGCAAGCTTGTCCTGTTTGGTGGAGATGATATTTAATAAAATAAGTAGAAATCCACTAAAAGTTTTGTTTGGTTATCTTGCAATCCCGAGATAATCGTCTCCATGCTCCAAATCCATTTTAAAGCCATTTTTAAGGCATTTCGCGCATACATGAAATGAACACATTTTTCTCCAAAACTATAACAGATGCAAGCTTGTCCTGTTTGGTGGAGATGATATTTAATAAAATAAGTAGAAATCCACTAAAAGTTTTGTTTGGTTATCTTGCAATCCCGAGATAATCGTCTCCATGCTCCAAATCCATTTTAAAGCCATTTTTAAGGCATTTCGCGCATACATGAAATGAACACATTTTTCTCCAAAACTATAACAGATGCAAGCTTGTCCTGTTTGGTGGAGATGATATTTAATAAAATAAGTAGAAATCCACTAAAATTTTTGTTTGGTTATCTTGCAATCCCGAGATAATCGTCTCCATGCTCCAAATCCATTTTAAAGCCATTTTTAAGGCATTTCGCGCATACATGAAATGAACACATATTTCTCCAAAACTATAACAGATGCAAGCTTGTCCTGTTTGGTGGAGATGATATTTAATAAAATAAGTAGAAATCCACTAAAAGTTTTGTTTGGTTATATTGCAATCCCGAGATAATCGTCTCCATGCTCCAAATCCATTTTAAAGCCATTTTTAAGGCATTTCGCGCATACATGAAATGAACACATTTTTCTCCAAAACTATAACAGATGCAAGCTTGTCCTGTTTGGTGGAGATAATATTTAATAAAATAAGTAGAAATCCACTAAAAGTTTTGTTTGGTTATCTTGCAATCCCGAGATAATCGTCTCCATGCTCCAAATCCATTTTAAAGCCATTTTTAAGGCATTTCGCGCATACATGAAATGAACACATTTTTCTCCAAAACTATAACAGATGCAAGCTTGTCCTGTTTGGTGGAGATAATATTTAATAAAATAAGTAGAAATCTACTAAAAGTTTCGTTTGTTTATATTGCCATCCTGAGATAATCGTCTCCATGCTCCAAATCCATTTTAAAGCCATTTCAAAGGCATTTTGCGCATACATGAAATGAACACATTTTTCTCCAAAACTATAACACATGCAAGCTTGTCCTGTTTGGTGGAGATGATATTTAATAAAATAAGTAGAAATCCACTAAAAGTTTTGTTTGGTTATCTTGTAATCCCGAGATAATCGTCTCCATGCTCCAAATCCATTTTAAAGCCATTTTTAAGGCATTTCGCGCATACATGAAATGAACACATTTTTCTCCAAAACTATAACAGATGCAAGCTTGTCCTGTTTGGTGGAGATGATATTTAATAAAATAAGTAGAAATCCACTAAAAGTTTTGTTTGGTTATCTTGCAATCCCGAGATAATCGTCTCCATGCTCCAAATCCATTTTAAAGCCATTTTTAAGGCATTTCGCGCATACATGAAATGAACACATTTTTCTCCAAAACTATAACAGATGCAAGCTTGTCCTGTTTGGTGGAGATGATATTTAATAAAATAAGTAGAAATCCACTAAAAGTTTTGTTTGGTTATCTTGCAATCCCGAGATAATCGTCTCCATGCTCCAAATCCATTTTAAAGCCATTTTTAAGGCATTTCGCGCATACATGAAATGAACACATTTTTCTCCAAAACTATAACAGATGCAAGCTTGTCCTGTTTGGTGGAGATGATATTTAATAAAATAAGTAGAAATCCACTAAAAGTTTTGTTTGGTTATCTTGCAATCCCGAGATAATCGTCTCCATGCTCCAAATCCATTTTAAAGCCATTTTTAAGGCATTTTGCGCATACATGAAATGAACACATTTTTCTCCAAAACTATAACACATGCAAGCTTGTCCTGTTTGGTGGAGATGATATTTAATAAAATAAGTAGAAATCCACTAAAAGTTTTGTTTGGTTATCTTGCAATCCCGAGATAATCGTCTCCATGCTCCAAATCCATTTTAAAGCCATTTTTAAGGCATTTCGCGCATACATGAAATGAACACATTTTTCTCCAAAACTATAACAGATGCAAGCTTGTCCTGTTTGGTGGAGATGACATTTAATAAAATAAGTAGAAATCCACTAAAAGTTTTGTTTGGTTATCTTGCAATCCCGAGATAATCGTCTCCATGCTCCAAATCCATTTTAAAGCCATTTTTAAGGCATTTCGCGCATACATGAAATGAACACATTTTTCTCCAAAACTATAACAGATGCAAGCTTGTCCTGTTTGGTGGAGATAATATTTAATAAAATAAGTAGAAATCTACTAAAAGTTTCGTTTGTTTATATTGCCATCCTGAGATAATCGTCTCCATGCTCCAAATCCATTTTAAAGCTATTTCAAAGGCATTTTGCGCATACATGAAATGAACACATTTTTCTCCAAAACTATAACACATGCAAGCTTGTCCTGTTTGGTGGAGATGATATTTAATAAAATAAGTAGAAATCCACTAAAAGTTTTGTTTGGTTATCTTGCAATCCCGAGATAATCGTCTCCATGCTCCAAATCCATTTTAAAGCCATTTTTAAGGCATTTCGCGCATACATGAAATGAACACATTTTTCTCCAAAACTATAACAGATGCAAGCTTGTCCTGTTTGGTGGAGATGATATTTAATAAAATAAGTAGAAATCCACTAAAAGTTTTGTTTGGTTATATTGCAATCCCGAGATAATCGTCTCCATGCTCCAAATCAATTTTAAAGCCATTTTTAAGGCATTTCGCGCATACATGAAATGAACACATTTTTCTCCAAAACTATAACAGATGCAAGCTTGTCCTTTTTGGTGGAGATGATATTTAATAAAATAAGTAGAAATCCACTAAAAGTTTTGTTTGGTTATCTTGCAATCCCGAGATAATCGTCTCCATGCTCCAAATCCATTTTAAAGCCATTTTTAAGGCATTTCGCGCATACATGAAATGAACACATTTTTCTCCAAAACTATAACAGATGCAAGCTTGTCCTGTTTGGTGGAGATGATATTTAATAAAATAAGTAGAAATCCACTAAAAGTTTTGTTTGGTTATCTTGCAATCCCGAGATAATCGTCTCCATGCTCCAAATCCATTTTAAAGCCATTTTTAAGGCATTTCGCGCATACATGAAATGAACACATTTTTCTCCAAAACTATAACAGATGCAAGCTTGTCCTGTTTGGTGGAGATGATATTTAATAAAATAAGTAGAAATCCACTAAAAGTTTTGTTTGGTTATCTTGCAATCCCGAGATAATCGTCTCCATGCTCCAAATCCATTTTAAAGCCATTTTTAAGGCATTTTGCGCATACATGAAATGAACACATTTTTCTCCAAAACTATAACACATGCAAGCTTGTCCTGTTTGGTGGAGATGATATTTAATAAAATAAGTAGAAATCCACTAAAAGTTTTGTTTGGTTATCTTGCAATCCCGAGATAATCGTCTCCATGCTCCAAATCCATTTTAAAGCCATTTTTAAGGCATTTCGCGCATACATGAAATGAACACATTTTTCTCCAAAACTATAACAGATGCAAGCTTGTCCTGTTTGGTGGAGATGACATTTAATAAAATAAGTAGAAATCCACTAAAAGTTTTGTTTGGTTATCTTGCAATCCCGAGATAATCGTCTCCATGCTCCAAATCCATTTTAAAGCCATTTTTAAGGCATTTCGCGCATACATGAAATGAACACATTTTTCTCCAAAACTATAACAGATGCAAGCTTGTCCTGTTTGGTGGAGATAATATTTAATAAAATAAGTAGAAATCTACTAAAAGTTTCGTTTGTTTATATTGCCATCCTGAGATAATCGTCTCCATGCTCCAAATCCATTTTAAAGCTATTTCAAAGGCATTTTGCGCATACATGAAATGAACACATTTTTCTCCAAAACTATAACACATGCAAGCTTGTCCTGTTTGGTGGAGATGATATTTAATAAAATAAGTAGAAATCCACTAAAAGTTTTGTTTGGTTATCTTGCAATCCCGAGATAATCGTCTCCATGCTCCAAATCCATTTTAAAGCCATTTTTAAGGCATTTCGCGCATACATGAAATGAACACATTTTTCTCCAAAACTATAACAGATGCAAGCTTGTCCTGTTTGGTGGAGATGATATTTAATAAAATAAGTAGAAATCCACTAAAAGTTTTGTTTGGTTATATTGCAATCCCGAGATAATCGTCTCCATGCTCCAAATCCATTTTAAAGCCATTTTTAAGGCATTTCGCGCATACATGAAATGAACACATTTTTCTCCAAAACTATAACAGATGCAAGCTTGTCCTTTTTGGTGGAGATGATATTTAATAAAATAAGTAGAAATCCACTAAAAGTTTTGTTTGGTTATCTTGCAATCCCGAGATAATCGTCTCCATGCTCCAAATCCATTTTAAAGCCATTTTTAAGGCATTTCGCGCATACATGAAATGAACACATTTTTCTCCAAAACTATAACAGATGCAAGCTTGTCCTGTTTGGTGGAGATAATATTTAATAAAATAAGTAGAAATCTACTAAAAGTTTCGTTTGTTTATATTGCCATCCTGAGATAATCGTCTCCATGCTCCAAATCCATTTTAAAGCCATTTCAAAGGCATTTTGCGCATACATGAAATGAACACATTTTTCTCCAAAACTATAACACATGCAAGCTTGTCCTGTTTGGTGGAGATGATATTTAATAAAATAAGTAGAAATCCACTAAAAGTTTTGTTTGGTTATCTTGCAATCCCGAGATAATCGTCTCCATGCTCCAAATCCATTTTAAAGCCATTTTTAAGGCATTTCGCGCATACATGAAATGAACACATTTTTCTCCAAAACTATAACAGATGCAAGCTTGTCCTGTTTGGTGGAGATGATATTTAATAAAATAAGTAGAAATCCACTAAAAGTTTTGTTTGGTTATCTTGCAACCCCGAGATAATCGTCTCCATGCTCCAAATCCATTTTAAAGCCATTTTTAAGGCATTTCGCGCATACATGAAATGAACACATTTTTCTCCAAAACTATAACAGATGCAAGCTTGTCCTGTTTGGTGGAGATGATATTTAATAAAATAAGTAGAAATCCACTAAAAGTTTTGTTTGGTTATCTTGCAATCCCGAGATAATCGTCTCCATGCTCCAAATCCATTTTAAAGCCATTTTAAGGCATTTCGCGCATACATGAAATGAACACATTTTTCTCCAAAACTATAACAGATGCAAGCTTGTCCTGTTTGGTGGAGATGATATTTAATAAAATAAGTAGAAATCCACTAAAATTTTTGTTTGGTTATCTTGCAATCCCGAGATAATCGTCTCCATGCTCCAAATCCATTTTAAAGCCATTTTTAAGGCATTTCGCGCATACATGAAATGAACACATTTTTCTCCAAAACTATAACAGATGCAAGCTTGTCCTGTTTGGTGGAGATGATATTTAATAAAAATAAGTAGAAATCCACTAAAAGTTTTGTTTGGTTATATTGCAATCCCGAGATAATCGTCTCCATGCTCCAAATCCATTTTAAAGCCATTTTTAAGGCATTTCGCGCATACATGAAATGAACACATTTTTCTCCAAAACTATAACAGATGCAAGCTTGTCCTGTTTGGTGGAGATGATATTTAATAAAATAAGTAGAAATCTACTAAAAGTTTTGTTTGGTTATCTTGCAATCCCGAGATAATCGTCTCCATGCTCCAAATCCATTTTAAAGCCATTTTTAAGGCATTTCGCGCATACATGAAATGAACACATTTTTCTCCAAAACTATAACAGATGCAAGCTTGTCCTGTTTGGTGGAGATAATATTTAATAAAATAAGTAGAAATCTACTAAAAGTTTAGTTTGTTTATATTGCCATCCTGAGATAATCGTCTCCATGCTCCAAATCCATTTTAAAGCCATTTCAAAGGCATTTTGCGCATACATGAAATGAACACATTTTTCTCCAAAACTATAACACATGCAAGCTTGTCCTGTTTGGTGGAGATGATATTTAATAAAATAAGTAGAAATCCACTAAAAGTTTTGTTTGGTTATCTTGCAATCCCGAGATAATCGTCTCCATGCTCCAAATCCATTTTAAAGCCATTTTTAAGGCATTTCGCGCATACATGAAATGAACACATTTTTCTCCAAAACTATAACAGATGCAAGCTTGTCCTGTTTGGTGGAGATGATATTTAATAAAATAAGTAGAAATCCACTAAAAGTTTTGTTTGGTTATCTTGCAATCCCGAGATAATCGTCTCCATGCTCCAAATCCATTTTAAAGCCATTTTTAAGGCATGTCGCGCATACATGAAATGAACACATTTTTCTCCAAAACTATAACAGATGCAAGCTTGTCCTGTTTGGTGGAGATGATATTTAATAAAATAAGTAGAAATCCACTAAAAGTTTTGTTTGGTTATCTTGCAATCCCGAGATAATCGTCTCCATGCTCCAAATCCATTTTAAAGCCATTTTTAAGGCATTTCGCGCATACATGAAATGAACACATTTTTCTCCAAAACTATAACAGATGCAAGCTTGTCCTGTTTGGTGGAGATGATATTTAATAAAATAAGTAGAAATCCACTAAAAGTTTTGTTTGGTTATCTTGCAATCCCGAGATAATCGTCTCCATGCTCCAAATCCATTTTAAAGCCATTTTTAAGGCATTTCGCGCATACATGAAATGAACACATTTTTCTCCAAAACTATAACAGATGCAAGCTTGTCCTGTTTGGTGGAGATGATATTTAATAAAATAAGTAGAAATCCACTAAAAGTTTTGTTTGGTTATCTTGCAATCCCGAGATAATCGTCTCCATGCTCCAAATCCATTTTAAAGCCATTTCAAAGGCATTTCGCGCATACATGAAATGAACACATTTTTCTCCAAAACTATAACAGATGCAAGCTTGTCCTGTTTGGTGGAGATGATATTTAATAAAATAAGTAGAAATCCACTAAAAGTTTTGTTTGGTTATCTTGCAATCCCGAGATAATCGTCTCCATGCTCCAAATCCATTTTAAAGCCATTTTTAAGGCATGTCGCGCATACATGAAATGAACACATTTTTCTCCAAAACTATAACAGATGCAAGCTTGTCCTGTTTGGTGGAGATGATATTTAATAAAATAAGTAGAAATCCACTAAAAGTTTTGTTTGGTTATCTTGCAATCCCGAGATAATCGTCTCCATGCTCCAAATCCATTTTAAAGCCATTTTTAAGGCATTTCGCGCATACATGAAATGAACACATTTTTCTCCAAAACTATAACAGATGCAAGCTTGTCCTGTTTGGTGGAGATGATATTTAATAAAATAAGTAGAAATCCACTAAAATTTTTGTTTGGTTATCTTGCAATCCCGAGATAATCGTCTCCATGCTCCAAATCCATTTTAAAGCCATTTTTAAGGCATTTCGCGCATACATGAAATGAACACATTTTTCTCCAAAACTATAACAGATGCAAGCTTGTCCTGTTTGGTGGAGATGATATTTAATAAAATAAGTAGAAATCCACTAAAAGTTTTGTTTGGTTATATTGCAATCCCGAGATAATCGTCTCCATGCTCCAAATCCATTTTAAAGCCATTTTTAAGGCATTTCGCGCATACATGAAATGAACACATTTTTCTCCAAAACTATAACAGATGCAAGCTTGTCCTGTTTGGTGGAGATGATATTTAATAAAATAAGTAGAAATCCACTAAAAGTTTTGTTTGGTTATCTTGCAATCCCGAGATAATCGTCTCCATGCTCCAAATCCATTTTAAAGCCATTTTTAAGGCATTTCGCGCATACATGAAATGAACACATTTTTCTCCAAAACTATAACAGATGCAAGCTTGTCCTGTTTGGTGGAGATAATATTTAATAAAATAAGTAGAAATCTACTAAAAGTTTCGTTTGTTTATATTGCCATCCTTAGATAATCGTCTCCATGCTCCAAATCCATTTTAAAGCCATTTCAAAGGCATTTTGCGCATACATGAAATGAACACATTTTTCTCCAAAACTATAACACATGCAAGCTTGTCCTGTTTGGTGGAGATGATATTTAATAAAATAAGTAGAAATCCACTAAAAGTTTTGTTTGGTTATCTTGCAATCCCGAGATAATCGTCTCCATGCTCCAAATCCATTTTAAAGCCATTTTTAAGGCATTTCGCGCATACATGAAATGAACACATTTTTCTCCAAAACTATAACAGATGCAAGCTTGTCCTGTTTGGTGGAGATGATATTTAATAAAATAAGTAGAAATCCACTAAAAGTTTTGTTTGGTTATCTTGCAATCCCGAGATAATCGTCTCCATGCTCCAAATCCATTTTAAAGCCATTTTTAAGGCATTTCGCGCATACATGAAATGAACACATTTTTCTCCAAAACTATAACAGATGCAAGCTTGTCCTGTTTGGTGGAGATGATATTTAATAAAATAAGTAGAAATCCACTAAAGGTTTTGTTTGGTTATCTTGCAATCCCGAGATAATCGTCTCCATGCTCCAAATCCATTTTAAAGCCATTTTTAAGGCATTTCACGCATACATGAAATGAACACATTTTTCTCCAAAACTATAACAGATGCAAGCTTGTCCTGTTTGGTGGAGATGATATTTAATAAAATAAGTAGAAATCCACTAAAAGTTTTGTTTGGTTATCTTGCAATCCCGAGATAATCGTCTCCATGCTCCAAATCCATTTTAAAGCCATTTTTAAGGCATTTCGCGCATACATGAAATGAACACATTTTTCTCCAAAACTATAACAGATGCAAGCTTGTCCTGTTTGGTGGAGATGATATTTAATAAAATAAGTAGAAATCCACTAAAAGTTTTGTTTGGTTATCTTGCAATCCCGAGATAATCGTCTCCATGCTCCAAATCCATTTTAAAGCCATTTCAAAGGCATTTCGCGCATACATGAAATGAACACATTTTTCTCCAAAACTATAACAGATGCAAGCTTGTCCTGTTTGGTGGAGATGATATTTAATAAAATAAGTAGAAATCCACTAAATGTTTTGTTTGGTTATCTTGCAATCCCGAGATAATCGTCTCCATGCTCCAAATCCATTTTAAAGCCATTTTTAAGGCATTTCGCGCATACATGAAATGAACACATTTTTCTCCAAAACTATAACAGATGCAAGCTTGTCCTGTTTGGTGGAGATGATATTTAATAAAATAAGTAGAAATCCACTAAAAGTTTTGTTTGGTTATCTTGCAATCCCGAGATAATCGTCTCCATGCTCCAAATCCATTTTAAAGCCATTTTTAAGGCATTTCGCGCATACATGAAATGAACACATTTTTCTCCAAAACTATAACAGATGCAAGCTTGTCCTGTTTGGTGGAGATGATATTTAATAAAATAAGTAGAAATCCACTAAAAGTTTTGTTTGGTTATCTTGCAATCCCGAGATAATCGTCTCCATGCTCCAAATCCATTTTAAAGCCATTTTTAAGGCATTTCGCGCATACATGAAATGAACACATTTTTCTCCAAAACTATAACAGATGCAAGCTTGTCCTGTTTGGTGGAGATGATATTTAATAAAATAAGTAGAAATCCACTAAAAGTTTTGTTTGGTTATCTTGCAATCCCGAGATAATCGTCTCCATGCTCCAAATCCATTTTAAAGCCATTTCAAAGGCATTTCGCGCATACATGAAATGAACACATTTTTCTCCAAAACTATAACAGATGCAAGCTTGTCCTGTTTGGTGGAGATGATATTTAATAAAATAAGTAGAAATCCACTAAAAGTTTTGTTTGGTTATCTTGCAATCCCGAGATAATCGTCTCCATGCTCCAAATCCATTTTAAAGCCATTTTTAAGGCATTTCGCGCATACATGAAATGAACACATTTTTCTCCAAAACTATAACAGATGCAAGCTTGTCCTGTTTGGTGGAGATGATATTTAATAAAATAAGTAGAAATCCACTAAAAGTTTTGTTTGGTTATCTTGCAATCCCGAGATAATCGTCTCCATGCTCCAAATCCATTTTAAAGCCATTTCAAAGGCATTTTGCGCATACATGAAATGAACACATTTTTCTCCAAAACTATAACACATGCAAGCTTGTCCTGTTTGGTGGAGATGATATTTAATAAAATAAGTAGAAATCCACTAAAAGTTTTGTTTGGTTATCTTGCAATCCCGAGATAATCGTCTCCATGCTCCAAATCCATTTTAAAGCCATTTTTAAGGCATTTCGCGCATACATGAAATGAACACATTTTTCTCCAAAACTATAACAGATGCAAGCTTGTCCTGTTTGGTGGAGATGATATTTAATAAAATAAGTAGAAATCCACTAAAATTTTTGTTTGGTTATCTTGCAATCCCGAGATAATCGTCTCCATGCTCCAAATCCATTTTAAAGCCATTTTTAAGGCATTTCGCGCATACATGAAATGAACACATTTTTCTCCAAAACTATAACAGATGCAAGCTTGTCCTGTTTGGTGGAGATGATATTTAATAAAATAAGTAGAAATCCACTAAAAAATTTGTTTGGTTATATTGCAATCCCGAGATAATCGTCTCCATGCTCCAAATCCATTTTAAAGCCATTTTTAAGGCATTTCGCGCATACATGAAATGAACACATTTTTCTCCAAAACTATAACAGATGCAAGCTTGTCCTGTTTGGTGGAGATGATATTTAATAAAATAAGTAGAAATCCACTAAAAGTTTTGTTTGGTTATCTTGCAATCCCGAGATAATCGTCTCCATGCTCCAAATCCATTTTAAAGCCATTTCAAAGGCATTTTGCGCATACATGAAATGAACACATTTTTCTCCAAAACTATAACACATGCAAGCTTGTCCTGTTTGGTGGAGATGATATTTAATAAAATAAGTAGAAATCCACTAAAAGTTTTGTTTGGTTATCTTGCAATCCCGAGATAATCGTCTCCATGCTCCAAATCCATTTTAAAGCCATTTTAAGGCATTTCGCGCATACATGAAATGAACACATTTTTCTCCAAAACTATAACAGATGCAAGCTTGTCCTGTTTGGTGGAGATGATATTTAATAAAATAAGTAGAAATCCACTAAAAGTTTTGTTTGGTTATCTTGCAATCCCGAGATAATCGTCTCCATGCTCCAAATCCATTTTAAAGCCATTTCAAAGGCATTTTGCGCATACATGAAATGAACACATTTTTCTCCAAAACTATAACACATGCAAGCTTGTCCTGTTTGGTGGAGATGATATTTAATAAAATAAGTAGAAATCCACTAAAAGTTTTGTTTGGTTATCTTGCAATCCCGAGATAATCGTCTCCATGCTCCAAATCCATTTTAAAGCCATTTTAAGGCATTTCGCGCATACATGAAATGAACACATTTTTCTCCAAAACTATAACAGATGCAAGCTTGTCCTGTTTGGTGGAGATAATATTTAATAAAATAAGTAGAAATCTACTAAAAGTTTCGTTTGTTTATATTGCCATCCTGAGATAATCGTCTCCATGCTCCAAATCCATTTTAAAGCCATTTCAAAGGCATTTTGCGCATACATGAAATGAACACATTTTTCTCCAAAACTATAACAGATGCAAGCTTGTCCTGTTTGGTGGAGATGATATTTAATAAAATAAGTAGAAATCCACTAAAAGTTTTGTTTGGTTATCTTGCAATCCCGAGATAATCGTCTCCATGCTCCAAATCCATTTTAAAGCCATTTTTAAGGCATTTCGCGCATACATGAAATGAACACATTTTTCTCCAAAACTATAACAGATGCAAGCTTGTCCTGTTTGGTGGAGATAATATTTAATAAACTAAGTAGAAATCTACTAAAAGTTTCGTTTGTTTATATTGCCATCCTGAGATAATCGTCTCCATGCTCCAAATCCATTTTAAAGCCATTTCAAAGGCATTTTGCGCATACATGAAATGAACACATTTTTCTCCAAAACTATAACACATGCAAGCTTGTCCTGTTTGGTGGAGATGATATTTAATAAAATAAGTAGAAATCCACTAAAAGTTTTGTTTGGTTATCTTGCAATCCCGAGATAATCGTCTCCATGCTCCAAATCCATTTTAAAGCCATTTTTAAGGCATTTCGCGCATACATGAAATGAACACATTTTTCTCCAAAACTATAACAGATGCAAGCTTGTCCTGTTTGGTGGAGATGATATTTAATAAAATAAGTAGAAATCCACTAAAAGTTTTGTTTGGTTATCTTGCAATCCCGAGATAATCGTCTCCATGCTCCAAATCCATTTTAAAGCCATTTTTAAGGCATTTCGCGCATACATGAAATGAACACATTTTTCTCCAAAACTATAACAGATGCAAGCTTGTCCTGTTTGGTGGAGATGATATTTAATAAAATAAGTAGAAATCCACTAAAAGTTTTGTTTGGTTATCTTGCAATCCCGAGATAATCGTCTCCATGCTCCAAATCCATTTTAAAGCCATTTCAAAGGCATTTTGCGCATACATGAAATGAACACATTTTTCTCCAAAACTATAACACATGCAAGCTTGTCCTGTTTGGTGGAGATGATATTTAATAAAATAAGTAGAAATCCACTAAAAGTTTTGTTTGGTTATCTTGCAATCCCGAGATAATCGTCTCCATGCTCCAAATCCATTTTAAAGCCATTTTTAAGGCATTTCGCGCATACATGAAATGAACACATTTTTCTCCAAAACTATAACAGATGCAAGCTCGTCCTGTTTGGTGGAGATAATATTTAATAAAATAAGTAGAAATCTACTAAAAGTTTCGTTTGTTTATATTGCCATCCTGAGATAATCGTCTCCATGCTCCAAATCCATTTTAAAGCCATTTCAAAGGCATTTTGCGCATACATGAAATGAACACATTTTTCTCCAAAACTATAACACATGCAAGCTTGTCCTGTTTGGTGGAGATGATATTTAATAAAATAAGTAGAAATCCACTAAAAGTTTTGTTTGGTTATCTTGCAATCCCGAGATAATCGTCTCCATGCTCCAAATCCATTTTAAAGCCATTTTTAAGGCATTTCGCGCATACATGAAATGAACACATTTTTCTCCAAAACTATCACAGATGCAAGCTTGTCCTGTTTGGTGGAGATGATATTTAATAAAATAAGTAGAAATCCACTAAAAGTTTTGTTTGGTTATCTTGCAATCCCGAGATAATCGTCTCCATGCTCCAAATCCATTTTAAAGCCATTTTTAAGGCATTTCGCGCATACATGAAATGAACACATTTTTCTCCAAAACTATGACAGATGCAAGCTTGTCCTGTTTGGTGGAGATGATATTTAATAAAATAAGTAGAAATCCACTAAAAGTTTTGTTTGGTTATCTTGCAATCCCGAGATAATCGTCTCCATGCTCCAAATCCATTTTAAAGCCATTTTTAAGGCATTTCGCGCATACATGAAATGAACACATTTTTCTCCAAAACTATAACAGATGCAAGCTTGTCCTGTTTGGTGGAGATGATATTTAATAAAATAAGTAGAAATCCACTAAAAGTTTTGTTTGGTTATCTTGCAATCCCGAGATAATCGTCTCCATGCTCCAAATCCATTTTAAAGCCATTTTTAAGGCATTTCGCGCATACATGAAATGAACACATTTTTCTCCAAAACTATAACAGATGCAAGCTTGTCCTGTTTGGTGGAGATAATATTTAATAAAATAAGTAGAAATCTACTAAAAGTTTCGTTTGTTTATATTGCCATCCTGAGATAATCGTCTCCATGCTCCAAATCCATTTTAAAGCCGTTTCAAAGGCATTTTGCGCATACATGAAATGAACACATTTTTCTCCAAAACTATAACACATGCAAGCTTGTCCTGTTTGGTGGAGATGATATTTAATAAAATAAGTAGAAATCCACTAAAAGTTTTGTTTGGTTATCTTGCAATCCCGAGATAATCGTCTCCATGCTCCAAATCCATTTTAAAGCCATTTTTAAGGCATTTCGCGCATACATGAAATGAACACATTTTTCTCCAAAACTATAACAGATGCAAGCTTGTCCTGTTTGGTGGAGATGATATTTAATAAAATAAGTAGAAATCCACTAAAAGTTTTGTTTGGTTATCTTGCAATCCCGAGATAATCGTCTCCATGCTCCAAATCCATTTTAAAGCCATTTTTAAGGCATTTCGCGCATACATGAAATGAACACATTTTTCTCCAAAACTATAACAGATGCAAGCTTGTCCTGTTTGGTGGAGATGATATTTAATAAAATAAGTAGAAATCCACTAAAAGTTTTGTTTGGTTATCTTGCAATCCCGAGATAATCGTCGCCATGCTCCAAATCCATTTTAAAGCCATTTTTAAGGCATTTCGCGCATACATGAAATGAACACATTTTTCTCCAAAACTATAACAGATGCAAGCTTGTCCTGTTTGGTGGAGATGATATTTAATAAAATAAGTAGAAATCCACTAAAAGTTTTGTTTGGCTATCTTGCAATCCCGAGATAATCGTCTCCATGCTCCAAATCCATTTTAAAGCCATTTTTAAGGCATTTCGCGCATACATGAAATGAACACATTTTTCTCCAAAACTATAACAGATGCAAGCTTGTCCTGTTTGGTGGAGATGATATTTAATAAAATAAGTAGAAATCCACTAAAAGTTTTGTTTGGTTATCTTGCAATCCCGAGATAATCGTCTCCATGCTCCAAATCCATTTTAAAGCCATTTCAAAGGCATTTCGCGCATACATGAAATGAACACATTTTTCTCCAAAACTATAACACATGCAAGCTTGTCCTGTTTGGTGGAGATGATATTTAATAAAATAAGTAGAAATCCACTAAAAGTTTTGTTTGGTTATCTTGCAATCCCGAGA
Organism: Anomaloglossus baeobatrachus; assembly: GCF_048569485.1. NCBI lineage: Eukaryota > Metazoa > Chordata > Amphibia > Anura > Aromobatidae > Anomaloglossus > Anomaloglossus baeobatrachus. The sequence goes on along the minus strand of NW_027442146.1, from coordinate 849,964 downwards.
TAATCGTCTCCATGCTCCAAATCCATTTTAAAGCCATTTCAAAGGCATTTTGCGCATACATGAAATGAACACATTTTTCTCCAAAACTATAACACATGCAAGCTTGTCCTGTTTGGTGGAGATGATATTTAATAAAATAAGTAGAAATCCACTAAAAGTTTTGTTTGGTTATCTTGCAATCCCGAGATAATCGTCTCCATGCTCCAAATCCATTTTAAAGCCATTTTTAAGGCATTTCGCGCATACATGAAATGAACACATTTTTCTCCAAAACTATAACAGATGCAAGCTTGTCCTGTTTGGTGGAGATGATATTTAATAAAATAAGTAGAAATCCACTAAAATTTTTGTTTGGTTATCTTGCAATCCCGAGATAATCGTCTCCATGCTCCAAATCCCTTTTAAAGCCATTTTTAAGGCATTTCGCGCATACATGAAATGAACACATTTTTCTCCAAAACTATAACAGATGCAAGCTTGTCCTGTTTGGTGGAGATGATATTTAATAAAATAAGTAGAAATCCACTAAAAGTTTTGTTTGGTTATATTGCAATCCCGAGATAATCGTCTCCATGCTCCAAATCCATTTTAAAGCCATTTTTAAGGCATTTCGCGCATACATGAAATGAACACATTTTTCTCCAAAACTATAACAGATGCAAGCTTGTCCTGTTTGGTGGAGATGATATTTAATAAAATAAGTAGAAATCCACTAAAAGTTTTGTTTGGTTATCTTGCAATCCCGAGATAATCGTCTCCATGCTCCAAATCCATTTTAAAGCCATTTTTAAGGCATTTCGCGCATACATGAAATGAACACATTTTTCTCCAAAACTATAACAGATGCAAGCTTGTCCTGTTTGGTGGAGATAATATTTAATAAAATAAGTAGAAATCTACTAAAAGTTTCGTTTGTTTATATTGCCATCCTGAGATAATCGTCTCCATGCTCCAAATCCATTTTAAAGCCATTTCAAAGGCATTTTGCGCATACATGAAATGAACACATTTTTCTCCAAAACTATAACACATGCAAGCTTGTCCTGTTTGGTGGAGATGATATTTAATAAAATAAGTAGAAATCCACTAAAAGTTTTGTTTGGTTATCTTGCAATCCCGAGATAATCGTCTCCATGCTCCAAATCCATTTTAAAGCCATTTTTAAGGCATTTCGCGCATACATGAAATGAACACATTTTTCTCCAAAACTATAACAGATGCAAGCTTGTCCTGTTTGGTGGAGATGATATTTAATAAAATAAGTAGAAATCCACTAAAAGTTTTGTTTGGTTATCTTGCAATCCCGAGATAATCGTCTCCATGCTCCAAATCCATTTTAAAGCCATTTTTAAGGCATTTCGCGCATACATGAAATGAACACATTTTTCTCCAAAACTATAACAGATGCAAGCTTGTCCTGTTTGGTGGAGATGATATTTAATAAAATAAGTAGAAATCCACTAAAAGTTTTGTTTGGTTATCTTGCAATCCCGAGATAATCGTCTCCATGCTCCAAATCCATTTTAAAGCCATTTTTAAGGCATTTCGCGCATACATGAAATTAACACATTTTTCTCCAAAACTATAACAGATGCAAGCTTGTCCTGTTTGGTGGAGATGATATTTAATAAAATAAGTAGAAATCCACTAAAAGTTTTGTTTGGTTATATTGCAATCCCGAGATAATCGTCTCCATGCTCCAAATCCATTTTAAAGCCATTTTTAAGGCATTTCGCGCATACATGAAATGAACACATTTTTCTCCAAAACTATAACAGATGCAAGCTTGTCCTGTTTGGTGGAGATGATATTTAATAAAATAAGTAGAAATCCACTAAAATTTTTGTTTGGTTATCTTGCAATCCCGAGATAATCGTCTCCATGCTCCAAATCCCTTTTAAAGCCATTTTTAAGGCATTTCGCGCATACATGAAATGAACACATTTTTCTCCAAAACTATAACAGATGCAAGCTTGTCCTGTTTGGTGGAGATGATATTTAATAAAATAAGTAGAAATCCACTAAAAGTTTTGTTTGGTTATATTGCAATCCCGAGATAATCGTCTCCATGCTCCAAATCCATTTTAAAGCCATTTTTAAGGCATTTCGCGCATACATGAAATGAACACATTTTTCTCCAAAACTATAACAGATGCAAGCTTGTCCTGTTTGGTGGAGATGATATTTAATAAAATAAGTAGAAATCCACTAAAAGTTTTGTTTGGTTATCTTGCAATCCCGAGATAATCGTCTCCATGCTCCAAATCCATTTTAAAGCCATTTTTAAGGCATTTCGCGCATACATGAAATGAACACATTTTTCTCCAAAACTATAACAGATGCAAGCTTGTCCTGTTTGGTGGAGATAATATTTAATAAAATAAGTAGAAATCTACTAAAAGTTTCGTTTGTTTATATTGCCATCCTGAGATAATCGTCTCCATGCTCCAAATCCATTTTAAAGCCATTTCAAAGGCATTTTGCGCATACATGAAATGAACACATTTTTCTCCAAAACTATAACACATGCAAGCTTGTCCTGTTTGGTGGAGATGATATTTAATAAAATAAGTAGAAATCCACTAAAAGTTTTGTTTGGTTATCTTGCAATCCCGAGATAATCGTCTCCATGCTCCAAATCCATTTTAAAGCCATTTTTAAGGCATTTCGCGCATACATGAAATGAACACATTTTTCTCCAAAACTATAACAGATGCAAGCTTGTCCTGTTTGGTGGAGATGATATTTAATAAAATAAGTAGAAATCCACTAAAAGTTTTGTTTGGTTATCTTGCAATCCCGAGATAATCGTCTCCATGCTCCAAATCCATTTTAAAGCCATTTTTAAGGCATTTCGCGCATACATGAAATGAACACATTTTTCTCCAAAACTATAACAGATGCAAGCTTGTCCTGTTTGGTGGAGATGATATTTAATAAAATAAGTAGAAATCCACTAAAAGTTTTGTTTGGTTATCTTGCAATCCCGAGATAATCGTCTCCATGCTCCAAATCCATTTTAAAGCCATTTTTAAGGCATTTCGCGCATACATGAAATTAACACATTTTTCTCCAAAACTATAACAGATGCAAGCTTGTCCTGTTTGGTGGAGATGATATTTAATAAAATAAGTAGAAATCCACTAAAAGTTTTGTTTGGCTATCTTGCAATCCCGAGATAATCGTCTCCATGCTCCAAATCCATTTTAAAGCCATTTTTAAGGCATTTCGCGCATACATGAAATGAACACATTTTTCTCCAAAACTATAACAGATGCAAGCTTGTCCTGTTTGGTGGAGATGATATTTAATAAAATAAGTAGAAATCCACTAAAAGTTTTGTTTGGTTATCTTGCAATCCCGAGATAATCGTCTCCATGCTCCAAATCCATTTTAAAGCCATTTCAAAGGCATTTCGCGCATACATGAAATGAACACATTTTTCTCCAAAACTATAACACATGCAAGCTTGTCCTGTTTGGTGGAGATGATATTTAATAAAATAAGTAGAAATCCACTAAAAGTTTTGTTTGGTTATCTTGCAATCCCGAGATAATCGTCTCCATGCTCCAAATCCATTTTAAAGCCATTTCAAAGGCATTTTGCGCATACATGAAATTAACACATTTTTCTCCAAAACTATAACACATGCAAGCTTGTCCTGTTTGGTGGAGATGATATTTAATAAAATAAGTAGAAATCCACTAAAAGTTTTGTTTGGTTATCTTGCAATCCCGAGATAATCGTCTCCATGCTCCAAATCCATTTTAAAGCCATTTTTAAGGCATTTCGCGCATACATGAAATGAACACATTTTTCTCCAAAACTATAACAGATGCAAGCTTGTCCTGTTTGGTGGAGATGATATTTAATAAAATAAGTAGAAATCCACTAAAATTTTTGTTTGGTTATCTTGCAATCCCGAGATAATCGTCTCCATGCTCCAAATCCCTTTTAAAGCCATTTTTAAGGCATTTCGCGCATACATGAAATGAACACATTTTTCTCCAAAACTATAACAGATGCAAGCTTGTCCTGTTTGGTGGAGATGATATTTAATAAAATAAGTAGAAATCCACTAAAAGTTTTGTTTGGTTATATTGCAATCCCGAGATAATCGTCTCCATGCTCCAAATCCATTTTAAAGCCATTTTTAAGGCATTTCGCGCATACATGAAATGAACACATTTTTCTCCAAAACTATAACAGATGCAAGCTTGTCCTGTTTGGTGGAGATGATATTTAATAAAATAAGTAGAAATCCACTAAACGTTTTGTTTGGTTATCTTGCAATCCCGAGATAATCGTCTCCATGCTCCAAATCCATTTTAAAGCCATTTTTAAGGCATTTCGCGCATACATGAAATGAACACATTTTTCTCCAAAACTATAACAGATGCAAGCTTGTCCTGTTTGGTGGAGATAATATTTAATAAAATAAGTAGAAATCTACTAAAAGTTTCGTTTGTTTATATTGCCATCCTGAGATAATCGTCTCCATGCTCCAAATCCATTTTAAAGCCATTTCAAAGGCATTTTGCGCATACATGAAATGAACACATTTTTCTCCAAAACTATAACACATGCAAGCTTGTCCTGTTTGGTGGAGATGATATTTAATAAAATAAGTAGAAATCCACTAAAAGTTTTGTTTGGTTATCTTGCAATCCCGAGATAATCGTCTCCATGCTCCAAATCCATTTTAAAGCCATTTTTAAGGCATTTCGCGCATACATGAAATGAACACATTTTTCTCCAAAACTATAACAGATGCAAGCTTGTCCTGTTTGGTGGAGATGATATTTAATAAAATAAGTAGAAATCCACTAAAAGTTTTGTTTGGTTATCTTGCAATCCTGAGATAATCGTCTCCATGCTCCAAATCCATTTTAAAGCCATTTTTAAGGCATTTCGCGCATACATGAAATGAACACATTTTTCTCCAAAACTATAACAGATGCAAGCTTGTCCTGTTTGGTGGAGATGATATTTAATAAAATAAGTAGAAATCCACTAAAAGTTTTGTTTGGTTATCTTGCAATCCCGAGATAATCGTCTCCATGCTCCAAATCCATTTTAAAGCCATTTTTAAGGCATTTCGCGCATACATGAAATTAACACATTTTTCTCCAAAACTATAACAGATGCAAGCTTGTCCTGTTTGGTGGAGATGATATTTAATAAAATAAGTAGAAATCCACTAAAAGTTTTGTTTGGTTATCTTGCAATCCCGAGATAATCGTCTCCATGCTCCAAATCCATTTTAAAGCCATTTCAAAGGCATTTCGCGCATACATGAAATGAACACATTTTTCTCCAAAACTATAACACATGCAAGCTTGTCCTGTTTGGTGGAGATTATATTTAATAAAATAAGTAGAAATCCACTAAAAGTTTTGTTTGGTTATCTTGCAATCCCGAGATAATCGTCTCCATGCTCCAAATCCATTTTAAAGCCATTTTTAAGGCATTTCGCGCATACATGAAATGAACACATTTTTCTCCAAAACTATAACAGATGCAAGCTTGTCCTGTTTGGTGGAGATGATATTTAATAAAATAAGTAGAAATCCACTAAAAAATTTGTTTGGTTATATTGCAATCCCGAGATAATCGACTCCATGCTCCAAATCCATTTTAAAGCCATTTTTAAGGCATTTCGCGCATACATGAAATGAACACATTTTTCTCCAAAACTATAACAGATGCAAGCTTGTCCTGTTTGGTGGAGATGATATTTAATAAAATAAGTAGAAATCCACTAAAAGTTTTGTTTGGTTATCTTGCAATCCCGAGATAATCGTCTCCATGCTCCAAATCCATTTTAAAGCCATTTCAAAGGCATTTCGCGCATACATGAAATGAACACATTTTTCTCCAAAACTATAACACATGCAAGCTTGTCCTGTTTGGTGGAGATTATATTTAATAAAATAAGTAGAAATCCACTAAAAGTTTTGTTTGGTTATCTTGCAATCCCGAGATAATCGTCTCCATGCTCCAAATCCATTTTAAAGCCATTTTTAAGGCATTTCGCGCATACATGAAATGAACACATTTTTCTCCAAAACTATAACAGATGCAAGCTTGTCCTGTTTGGTGGAGATGATATTTAATAAAATAAGTAGAAATCCACTAAAAGTTTTGTTTGGTTATCTTGCAATCCCGAGATAATCGTCTCCATGCTCCAAATCCATTTTAAAGCCATTTTTAAGGGATTTCGCGCATACATGAAATGAACACATTTTTCTCCAAAACTATAACAGATGCAAGCTTGTCCTGTTTGGTGGAGATGATATTTAATAAAATAAGTAGAAATCCACTAAAAAATTTGTTTGGTTATATTGCAATCCCGAGATAATCGACTCCATGCTCCAAATCCATTTTAAAGCCATTTTTAAGGCATTTCGCGCATACATGAAATGAACACATTTTTCTCCAAAACTATAACAGATGCAAGCTTGTCCTGTTTGGTGGAGATGATATTTAATAAAATAAGTAGAAATCCACTAAAAGTTTTGTTTGGTTATCTTGCAATCCCGAGATAATCGTCTCCATGCTCCAAATCCATTTTAAAGCCATTTTTAAGGCATTTCGCGCATACATGAAATGAACACATTTTTCTCCAAAACTATAACAGATGCAAGCTTGTCCTGTTTGGTGGAGATAATATTTAATAAAATAAGTAGAAATCTACTAAAAGTTTCGTTTGTTTATATTGCCATCCTGAGATAATCGTCTCCATGCTCCAAATCCATTTTAAAGCCATTTCAAAGGCATTTTGCGCATACATGAAATGAACACATTTTTCTCCAAAACTATAACACATGCAAGCTTGTCCTGTTTGGTGGAGATGATATTTAATAAAATAAGTAGAAATCCACTAAAAGTTTTGTTTGGTTATCTTGCAATCCCGAGATAATCGTCTCCATGCTCCAAATCCATTTTAAAGCCATTTTTAAGGCATTTCGCGCATACATGAAATGAACACATTTTCCTCCAAAACTATAACAGATGCAAGCTTGTCCTGTTTGGTGGAGATGATATTTAATAAAATAAGTAGAAATCCACTAAAAGTTTTGTTTGGTTATCTTGCAATCCCGAGATAATCGTCTCCATGCTCCAAATCCATTTTAAAGCCATTTTTAAGGCATTTCGCGCATACATGAAATGAACACATTTTTCTCCAAAACTATAACAGATGCAAGCTTGTCCTGTTTGGTGGAGATGATATTTAATAAAATAAGTAGAAATCCACTAAAAGTTTTGTTTGGTTATCTTGCAATCCCGAGATAATCGTCTCCATGCTCCAAATCCATTTTAAAGCCATTTCAAAGGCATTTTGCGCATACATGAAATGAACACATTTTTCTCCAAAACTATAACACATGCAAGCTTGTCCTGTTTGGTGGAGATGATATTTAATAAAATAAGTAGAAATCCACTAAAAGTTTTGTTTGGTTATCTTGCAATCCCGAGATAATCGTCTCCATGCTCCAAATCCATTTTAAAGCCATTTTAAGGCATTTCGCGCATACATGAAATGAACACATTTTTCTCCAAAACTATAACAGATGCAAGCTTGTCCTGTTTGGTGGAGATGATATTTAATAAAATAAGTAGAAATTTACTAAAAGTTTTGTTTGGTTATCTTGCAATCCCGAGATAATCGTCTCCATGCTCCAAATCCATTTTAAAGCCATTTTTAAGGCATTTCGCGCATACATGAAATGAACACATTTTTCTCCAAAACTATAACAGATGCAAGCTTGTCCTGTTTGGTGGAGATGATATTTAATAAAATAAGTAGAAATCCACTAAAATTTTTGTTTGGTTATCTTGCAATCCCGAGATAATCGTCTCCATGCTCCAAATCCATTTTAAAGCCATTTTTAAGGCATTTCGCGCATACATGAAATGAACACATTTTTCTCCAAAACTATAACAGATGCAAGCTTGTCCTGTTTGGTGGAGATGATATTTAATAAAATAAGTAGAAATCCACTAAAAGTTTTGTTTGGTTATATTGCAATCCCGAGATAATCGTCTCCATGCTCCAAATCCATTTTAAAGCCATTTTTAAGGCATTTCGCGCATACATGAAATGAACACATTTTTCTCCAAAACTATAACAGATGCAAGCTTGTCCTGTTTGGTGGAGATGATATTTAATAAAATAAGTAGAAATCCACTAAAAGTTTTGTTTGGTTATCTTGCAATCCCGAGATAATCGTCTCCATGCTCCAAATCCATTTTAAAGCCATTTTTAAGGCATTTCGCGCATACATGAAATGAACACATTTTTCTCCAAAACTATAACAGATGCAAGCTTGTCCTGTTTGGTGGAGATAATATTTAATAAAATAAGTAGAAATCTACTAAAAGTTTCGTTTGTTTATATTGCCATCCTGAGATAATCGTCTCCATGCTCCAAATCCATTTTAAAGCCATTTCAAAGGCATTTTGCGCATACATGAAATGAACACATTTTTCTCCAAAACTATAACACATGCAAGCTTGTCCTGTTTGGTGGAGATGATATTTAATAAAATAAGTAGAAATCCACTAAAAGTTTTGTTTGGTTATCTTGCAATCCCGAGATAATCGTCTCCATGCTCCAAATCCATTTTAAAGCCATTTTTAAGGCATTTCGCGCATACATGAAATGAACACATTTTTCTCCAAAACTATAACAGATGCAAGCTTGTCCTGTTTGGTGGAGATGATATTTAATAAAATAAGTAGAAATCCACTAAAAGTTTTGTTTGGTTATCTTGCAATCCCGAGATAATCGTCTCCATGCTCCAAATCCATTTTAAAGCCATTTTTAAGGCATTTCGCGCATACATGAAATGAACACATTTTTCTCCAAAACTATAACAGATGCAAGCTTGTCCTGTTTGGTGGAGATGATATTTAATAAAATAAGTAGAAATCCACTAAAAGTTTTGTTTGGTTATCTTGCAATCCCGAGATAATCGTCTCCATGCTCCAAATCCATTTTAAAGCCATTTTTAAGGCATTTCGCGCATACATGAAATGAACACATTTTTCTCCAAAACTATAACAGATGCAAGCTTGTCCTGTTTGGTGGAGATGATATTTAATAAAATAAGTAGAAATCCACTAAAAGTTTTGTTTGGTTATCTTGCAATCCCGAGATAATCGTCTCCATGCTCCAAATCCATTTTAAAGCCATTTCAAAGGCATTTTGCGCATACATGAAATGAACAAATTTTTCTCCAAAACTATAACACATGCAAGCTTGTCCTGTTTGGTGGAGATGATATTTAATAAAATAAGTAGAAATCCACTAAAAGTTTTGTTTGGTTATCTTGCAATCCCGAGATAATCGTCTCCATGCTCCAAATCCATTTTAAAGCCATTTTTAAGGCATTTCGCGCATACATGAAATGAACACATTTTTCTCCAAAACTATAACAGATGCAAGCTTGTCCTGTTTGGTGGAGATGATATTTAATAAAATAAGTAGAAATCCACTAAAAGTTTTGTTTGGTTATATTGCAATCCCGAGATAATCGTCTCCATGCTCCAAATCCATTTTAAAGCCATTTTTAAGGCATTTCGCGCATACATGAAATGAACACATTTTTCTCCAAAACTATAACAGATGCAAGCTTGTCCTGTTTGGTGGAGATAATATTTAATAAAATAAGTAGAAATCTACTAAAAGTTTCGTTTGTTTATATTGCCATCCTGAGATAATCGTCTCCATGCTCCAAATCCATTTTAAAGCCATTTCAAAGGCATTTTGCGCATACATGAAATGAACACATTTTTCTCCAAAACTATAACACATGCAAGCTTGTCCTGTTTGGTGGAGATGATATTTAATAAAATAAGTAGAAATCCACTAAAAGTTTTGTTTGGTTATCTTGCAATCCCGAGATAATCGTCTCCATGCTCCAAATCCATTTTAAAGCCATTTTTAAGGCATTTCGCGCATACATGAAATGAACACATTTTTCTCCAAAACTATAACAGATGCAAGCTTGTCCTGTTTGGTGGAGATGATATTTAATAAAATAAGTAGAAATCCACTAAAAGTTTTGTTTGGTTATCTTGCAATCCCGAGATAATCGTCTCCATGCTCCAAATCCATTTTAAAGCCATTTTTAAGGCATTTCGCGCATACATGAAATGAACACATTTTTCTCCAAAACTATAACAGATGCAAGCTTGTCCTGTTTGGTGGAGATGATATTTAATAAAATAAGTAGAAATCCACTAAAAGTTTTGTTTGGTTATCTTGCAATCCCGAGATAATCGTCTCCATGCTCCAAATCCATTTTAAAGCCATTTTTAAGGCATTTCGCGCATACATGAAATGAACACATTTTTCTCCAAAACTATAACAGATGCAAGCTTGTCCTGTTTGGTGGAGATGATATTTAATAAAATAAGTAGAAATCCACTAAAAGTTTTGTTTGGTTATCTTGCAATCCCGAGATAATCGTCTCCATGCTCCAAATCCATTTTAAAGCCATTTCAAAGGCATTTTGCGCATACATGAAATGAACACATTTTTCTCCAAAACTATAACACATGCAAGCTTGTCCTGTTTGGTGGAGATGATATTTAATAAAATAAGTAGAAATCCACTAAAAGTTTTGTTTGGTTATCTTGCAATCCCGAGATAATCGTCTCCATGCTCCAAATCCATTTTAAAGCCATTTTTAAGGCATTTCGCGCATACATGAAATGAACACATTTTTCTCCAAAACTATAACAGATGCAAGCTTGTCCTGTTTGGTGGAGATGATATTTAATAAAATAAGTAGAAATCCACTAAAAGTTTTGTTTGGTTATCTTGCAATCCCGAGATAATCGTCTCCATGCTCCAAATCCATTTTAAAGCCATTTTTAAGGCATTTCGCGCATACATGAAATGAACACATTTTTCTCCAAAACTATAACAGATGCAAGCTTGTCCTGTTTGGTGGAGATGATATTTAATAAAATAAGTAGAAATCCACTAAAAGTTTTGTTTGGTTATATTGCAATCCCGAGATAATCGTCTCCATGCTCCAAATCCATTTTAAAGCCATTTTTAAGGCATTTCGCGCATACATGAAATGAACACATTTTTCTCCAAAACTATAACAGATGCAAGCTTGTCCTGTTTGGTGGAGATAATATTTAATAAAATAAGTAGAAATCTACTAAAAGTTTCGTTTGTTTATATTGCCATCCTGAGATAATCGTCTCCATGCTCCAAATCCATTTTAAAGCCATTTCAAAGGCATTTTGCGCATACATGAAATGAACACATTTTTCTCCAAAACTATAACACATGCAAGCTTGTCCTGTTTGGTGGAGATGATATTTAATAAAATAAGTAGAAATCCACTAAAAGTTTTGTTTGGTTATCTTGCAATCCCGAGATAATCGTCTCCATGCTCCAAATCCATTTTAAAGCCATTTTTAAGGCATTTCGCGCATACATGAAATGAACACATTTTTCTCCAAAACTATAACAGATGCAAGCTTGTCCTGTTTGGTGGAGATGATATTTAATAAAATAAGTAGAAATCCACTAAAAGTTTTGTTTGGTTATCTTGCAATCCCGAGATAATCGTCTCCATGCTCCAAATCCATTTTAAAGCCATTTCAAAGGCATTTTGCGCATACATGAAATGAACACATTTTTCTCCAAAACTATAACACATGCAAGCTTGTCCTGTTTGGTGGAGATGATATTTAATAAAATAAGTAGAAATCCACTAAAAGTTTTGTTTGGTTATCTTGCAATCCCGAGATAATCGTCTCCATGCTCCAAATCCATTTTAAAGCCATTTTTAAGGCATTTCGCGCATACATGAAATGAACACATTTTTCTCCAAAACTATAACAGATGCAAGCTTGTCCTGTTTGGTGGAGATGATATTTAATAAAATAAGTAGAAATCCACTAAAAGTTTTGTTTGGTTATCTTGCAATCCCGAGATAATCGTCTCCATGCTCCAAATCCATTTTAAAGCCATTTTTAAGGCATTTCGCGCATACATGAAATTAACACATTTTTCTCCAAAACTATAACAGATGCAAGCTTGTCCTGTTTGGTGGAGATGATATTTAATAAAATAAGTAGAAATCCACTAAAATTTTTGTTTGGTTATCTTGCAATCCCAAGATAATCGTCTCCATGCTCCAAATCCATTTTAAAGCCATTTTTAAGGCATTTCGCGCATACATGAAATGAACACATTTTTCTCCAAAACTATAACAGATGCAAGCTTGTCCTGTTTGGTGGAGATGATATTTAATAAAATAAGTAGAAATCCACTAAAAGTTTTGTTTGGTTATATTGCAATCCCGAGATAATCGTCTCCATGCTCCAAATCCATTTTAAAGCCATTTTTAAGGCATTTCGCGCATACATGAAATGAACACATTTTTCTCCAAAACTATAACAGATGCAAGCTTGTCCTGTTTGGTGGAGATAATATTTAATAAAATAAGTAGAAATCTACTAAAAGTTTCGTTTGTTTATATTGCCATCCTGAGATAATCGTCTCCATGCTCCAAATCCATTTTAAAGCCATTTCAAAGGCATTTTGCGCATACATGAAATGAACACATTTTTCTCCAAAACTATAACACATGCAAGCTTGTCCTGTTTGGTGGAGATGATATTTAATAAAATAAGTAGAAATCCACTAAAAGTTTTGTTTGGTTATCTTGCAATCCCGAGATAATCGTCTCCATGCTCCAAATCCATTTTAAAGCCATTTTTAAGGCATTTCGCGCATACATGAAATGAACACATTTTTCTCCAAAACTATAACAGATGCAAGCTTGTCCTGTTTGGTGGAGATGATATTTAATAAAATAAGTAGAAATCCACTAAAAGTTTTGTTTGGTTATCTTGCAATCCCGAGATAATCGTCTCCATGCTCCAAATCCATTTTAAAGCCATTTTTAAGGCATTTCGCGCATACATGAAATGAACACATTTTTCTCCAAAACTATAACATATGCAAGCTTGTCCTGTTTGGTGGAGATGATATTTAATAAAATAAGTAGAAATCCACTAAAAGTTTTGTTTGGTTATCTTGCAATCCCGAGATAATCGTCTCCATGCTCCAAATCCATTTTAAAGCCATTTTTAAGGCATTTCGCGCATACATGAAATGAACACATTTTTCTCCAAAACTATAACAGATGCAAGCTTGTCCTGTTTGGTGGAGATGATATTTAATAAAATAAGTAGAAATCCACTAAAAGTTTTGTTTGGTTATCTTGCAATCCCGAGATAATCGTCTCCATGCTCCAAATCCATTTTAAAGCCATTTTTAAGGCATTTCGCGCATACATGAAATGAACACATTTTTCTCCAAAACTATAACAGATGCAAGCTTGTCCTGTTTGGTGGAGATGATATTTAATAAAATAAGTAGAAATCCACTAAAAGTTTTGTTTGGTTATCTTGCAATCCCGAGATAATCGTCTCCATGCTCCAAATCCATTTTAAAGCCATTTTTAAGGCATTTCGCGCATACATGAAATGAACACATTTTTCTCCAAAACTATAACAGATGCAAGCTTGTCCTGTTTGGTGGAGATGATATTTAATAAAATAAGTAGAAATCCACTAAAAGTTTTGTTTGGTTATCTTGCAATCCCGAGATAATCGTCTCCATGCTCCAGATCCATTTTAAAGCCATTTTTAAGGCATTTCGCGCATACATGAAATGAACACATTTTTCTCCAAAACTAACAGATGCAAGCTTGTCCTGTTTGGTGGAGATGATATTTAATAAAATAAGTAGAAATCCACTAAAAGTTTTGTTTGGTTATCTTGCAATCCCGAGATAATCGTCTCCATGCTCCAAATCCATTTTAAAGCCATTTTTAAGGCATTTCGCGCATACATGAAATGAACACATTTTTCTCCAAAACTATAACAGATGCAAGCTTGTCCTGTTTGGTGGAGATGATATTTAATAAAATAAGTAGAAATCCACTAAAAGTTTTGTTTGGTTATCTTGCAATCCCGAGATAATCGTCTCCATGCTCCAAATCCATTTTAAAGCCATTTCAAAGGCATTTTGCGCATACATGAAATGAACACATTTTTCTCCAAAACTATAACACATGCAAGCTTGTCCTGTTTGGTGGAGATGATATTTAATAAAATAAGTAGAAATCCACTAAAAGTTTTGTTTGGTTATCTTGCAATCCCGAGATAATCGTCTCCATGCTCCAAATCCATTTTAAAGCCATTTTTAAGGCATTTCGCGCATACATGAAATGAACACATTTTTCTCCAAAACTATAACAGATGCAAGCTTGTCCTGTTTGGTGGAGATGATATTTAATAAAATAAGTAGAAATCCACTAAAAGTTTTGTTTGGTTATCTTGCAATCCCGAGATAATCGTCTCCATGCTCCAAATCCATTTTAAAGCCATTTTTAAGGCATTTCGCGCATACATGAAATGAACACATTTTTCTCCAAAACTATAACAGATGCAAGCTTGTCCTGTTTGGTGGAGATGATATTTAATAAAATAAGTAGAAATCCACTAAAATTTTTGTTTGGTTATCTTGCAATCCCGAGATAATCGTCTCCATGCTCCAAATCCATTTTAAAGCCATTTTTAAGGCATTTCGCGCATACATGAAATGAACACATTTTTCTCCAAAACTATAACAGATGCAAGCTTGTCCTGTTTGGTGGAGATGATATTTAATAAAATAAGTAGAAATCCACTAAAAGTTTTGTTTGGTTATATTGCAATCCCGAGATAATCGTCTCCATGCTCCAAATCCATTTTAAAGCCATTTTTAAGGCATTTCGCGCATACATGAAATGAACACATTTTTCTCCAAAACTATAACAGATGCAAGCTTGTCCTGTTTGGTGGAGATAATATTTAATAAAATAAGTAGAAATCTACTAAAAGTTTCGTTTGTTTATATTGCCATCCTGAGATAATCGTCTCCATGCTCCAAATCCATTTTAAAGCCATTTCAAAGGCATTTTGCGCATACATGAAATGAACACATTTTTCTCCAAAACTATAACACATGCAAGCTTGTCCTGTTTGGTGGAGATGATATTTAATAAAATAAGTAGAAATCCACTAAAAGTTTTGTTTGGTTATCTTGCAATCCCGAGATAATCGTCTCCATGCTCCAAATCCATTTTAAAGCCATTTTTAAGGCATTTCGCGCATACATGAAATGAACACATTTTTCTCCAAAACTATAACAGATGCAAGCTTGTCCTGTTTGGTGGAGATGATATTTAATAAAATAAGTAGAAATCCACTAAAAGTTTTGTTTGGTTATCTTGCAATCCCGAGATAATCGTCTCCATGCTCCAAATCCATTTTAAAGCCATTTTTAAGGCATTTCGCGCATACATGAAATGAACACATTTTTCTCCAAAACTATGACAGATGCAAGCTTGTCCTGTTTGGTGGAGATGATATTTAATAAAATAAGTAGAAATCCACTAAAAGTTTTGTTTGGTTATCTTGCAATCCCGAGATAATCGCCTCCATGCTCCAAATCCATTTTAAAGCCATTTTTAAGGCATTTCGCGCATACATGAAATGAACACATTTTTCTCCAAAACTATAACAGATGCAAGCTTGTCCTGTTTGGTGGAGATGATATTTAATAAAATAAGTAGAAATCCACTAAAAGTTTTGTTTGGTTATCTTGCAATCCCGAGATAATCGTCTCCATGCTCCAAATCCATTTTAAAGCCATTTTTAAGGCATTTCGCGCATACATGAAATGAACACATTTTTCTCCAAAACTATAACAGATGCAAGCTTGTCCTGTTTGGTGGAGATGATATTTAATAAAATAAGTAGAAATCCACTAAAAGTTTTGTTTGGTTATCTTGCAATCCCGAGATAATCGTCTCCATGCTCCAAATCCATTTTAAAGCCATTTCAAAGGCATTTTGCGCATACATGAAATGAACACATTTTTCTCCAAAACTATAACACATGCAAGCTTGTCCTGTTTGGTGGAGATGATATTTAATAAAATAAGTAGAAATCCACTAAAAGTTTTGTTTGGTTATCTTGCAATCCCGAGATAATCGTCTCCATGCTCCAAATCCATTTTAAAGCCATTTTTAAGGCATTTCGCGCATACATGAAATGAACACATTTTTCTCCAAAACTATAACAGATGCAAGCTTGTCCTGTTTGGTGGAGATGATATTTAATAAAATAAGTAGAAATCCACTAAAATTTTTGTTTGGTTATCTTGCATTCCCAAGATAATCGTCTCCATGCTCCAAATCCATTTTAAAGCCATTTTTAAGGCATTTCGCGCATACATGAAATGAACACATTTTTCTCCAAAACTATAACAGATGCAAGCTTGTCCTGTTTGGTGGAGATGATATTTAATAAAATAAGTAGAAATCCACTAAAAGTTTTGTTTGGTTATATTGCAATCCCGAGATAATCGTCTCCATGCTCCAAATCCATTTTAAAGCCATTTTTAAGGCATTTCGCGCATACATGAAATGAACACATTTTTCTCCAAAACTATAACAGATGCAAGCTTGTCCTGTTTGGTGGAGATGATATTTAATAAAATAAGTAGAAATCCACTAAAAGTTTTGTTTGGTTATCTTGCAATCCCGAGATAATCGTCTCCATGCTCCAAATCCATTTTAAAGCCATTTTTAAGGCATTTCGCGCATACATGAAATGAACACATTTTTCTCCAAAACTATAACAGATGCAAGCTTGTCCTGTTTGGTGGAGATAATATTTAATAAAATAAGTAGAAATCTACTAAAAGTTTCGTTTGTTTATATTGCCATCCTGAGATAATCGTCTCCATGCTCCAAATCCATTTTAAAGCCATTTCAAAGGCATTTTGCGCATACATGAAATGAACACATTTTTCTCCAAAACTATAACACATGCAAGCTTGTCCTGTTTGGTGGAGATGATATTTAATAAAATAAGTAGAAATCCACTAAAAGTTTTGTTTGGTTATCTTGCAATCCCGAGATAATCGTCTCCATGCTCCAAATCCATTTTAAAGCCATTTTTAAGGCATTTCGCGCATACATGAAATGAACACATTTTTCTCCAAAACTAAGACAGATGCAAGCTTGTCCTGTTTGGTGGAGATGATATTTAATAAAATAAGTAGAAATCCACTAAAAGTTTTGTTTGGTTATCTTGCAATCCCGAGATAATCGTCTCCATGCTCCAAATCCATTTTAAAGCCATTTTTAAGGCATTTCGCGCATACATGAAATGAACACATTTTTCTCCAAAACTATAACAGATGCAAGCTTGTCCTGTTTGGTGGAGATGATATTTAATAAAATAAGTAGAAATCCACTAAAAGTTTTGTTTGGTTATCTTGCAATCCCGAGATAATCGTCTCCATGCTCCAAATCCATTTTAAAGCCATTTTTAAGGCATTTCGCGCATACATGAAATGAACACATTTTTCTCCAAAACTATAACAGATGCAAGCTTGTCCTGTTTGGTGGAGATGATATTTAATAAAATAAGTAGAAATCCACTAAAAGTTTTGTTTGGTTATCTTGCAATCCCGAGATAATCGTCTCCATGCTCCAAATCCATTTTAAAGCCATTTTTAAGGCATTTCGCGCATACATGAAATGAACACATTTTTCTCCAAAACTATGACAGATGCAAGCTTGTCCTGTTTGGTGGAGATGATATTTAATAAAATAAGTAGAAATCCACTAAAAGTTTTGTTTGGTTATCTTGCAATCCCGAGATAATCGTCTCCATGCTCCAAATCCATTTTAAAGCCATTTTTAAGGCATTTCGCGCATACATGAAATGAACACATTTTTCTCCAAAACTATAACAGATGCAAGCTTGTCCAGTTTGGTGGAGATGATATTTAATAAAATAAGTAGAAATCCACTAAAAGTTTTGTTTGGTTATCTTGCAATCCCGAGATAATCGTCTCCATGCTCCAAATCCATTTTAAAGCCATTTCAAAGGCATTTTGCGCATACATGAAATGAACACATTTTTCTCCAAAACTATAACACATGCAAGCTTGTCCTGTTTGGTGGAGATGATATTTAATAAAATAAGTAGAAATCCACTAAAAGTTTTGTTTGGTTATCTTGCAATCCCGAGATAATCGTCTCCATGCTCCAAATCCATTTTAAAGCCATTTTTAAGGCATTTCGCGCATACATGAAATGAACACATTTTTCTCCAAAACTATAACAGATGCAAGCTTGTCCTGTTTGGTGGAGATGATATTTAATAAAATAAGTAGAAATCCACTAAAAGTTTTGTTTGGTTATCTTGCAATCCCGAGATAATCGTCTCCATGCTCCAAATCCATTTTAAAGCCATTTTTAAGGCATTTCGCGCATACATGAAATGAACACATTTTTCTCCAAAACTATAACAGATGCAAGCTTGTCCTGTTTGGTGGAGATGATATTTAATAAAATAAGTAGAAATCCACTAAAATTTTTGTTTGGTTATCTTGCATTCCCAAGATAATCGTCTCCATGCTCCAAATCCATTTTAAAGCCATTTTTAAGGCATTTCGCGCATACATGAAATGAACACATTTTTCTCCAAAACTATAACATATGCAAGCTTGTCCTGTTTGGTGGAGATGATATTTAATAAAATAAGTAGAAATCCACTAAAAGTTTTGTTTGGTTATCTTGCAATCCCGAGATAATCGTCTCCATGCTCCAAATCCATTTTAAAGCCATTTTTAAGGCATTTCGCGCATACATGAAATGAACACATTTTTCTCCAAAACTATAACAGATGCAAGCTTGTCCTGTTTGGTGGAGATGATATTTAATAAAATAAGTAGAAATCCACTAAAAGTTTTGTTTGGTTATCTTGCAATCCCGAGATAATCGTCTCCATGCTCCAAATCCATTTTAAAGCCATTTTTAAGGCATTTCGCGCATACATGAAATGAACACATTTTTCTCCAAAACTATAACAGATGCAAGCTTGTCCTGTTTGGTGGAGATGATATTTAATAAAATAAGTAGAAATCCACTAAAAGTTTTGTTTGGTTATCTTGCAATCCCGAGATAATCGTCTCCATGCTCCAAATCCATTTTAAAGCCATTTTTAAGGCATTTCGCGCATACATGAAATGAACACATTTTTCTCCAAAACTATAACAGATGCAAGCTTGTCCTGTTTGGTGGAGATGATATTTAATAAAATAAGTAGAAATCCACTAAAAGTTTTGTTTGGTTATCTTGCAATCCCGAGATAATCGTCTCCATGCTCCAGATCCATTTTAAAGCCATTTTTAAGGCATTTCGCGCATACATGAAATGAACACATTTTTCTCCAAAACTAACAGATGCAAGCTTGTCCTGTTTGGTGGAGATGATATTTAATAAAATAAGTAGAAATCCACTAAAAGTTTTGTTTGGTTATCTTGCAATCCCGAGATAATCGTCTCCATGCTCCAAATCCATTTTAAAGCCATTTTTAAGGCATTTCGCGCATACATGAAATGAACACATTTTTCTCCAAAACTATAACAGATGCAAGCTTGTCCTGTTTGGTGGAGATGATATTTAATAAAATAAGTAGAAATCCACTAAAAGTTTTGTTTGGTTATCTTGCAATCCCGAGATAATCGTCTCCATGCTCCAAATCCATTTTAAAGCCATTTCAAAGGCATTTTGCGCATACATGAAATGAACACATTTTTCTCCAAAACTATAACACATGCAAGCTTGTCCTGTTTGGTGGAGATGATATTTAATAAAATAAGTAGAAATCCACTAAAAGTTTTGTTTGGTTATCTTGCAATCCCGAGATAATCGTCTCCATGCTCCAAATCCATTTTAAAGCCATTTTTAAGGCATTTCGCGCATACATGAAATGAACACATTTTTCTCCAAAACTATAACAGATGCAAGCTTGTCCTGTTTGGTGGAGATGATATTTAATAAAATAAGTAGAAATCCACTAAAAGTTTTGTTTGGTTATCTTGCAATCCCGAGATAATCGTCTCCATGCTCCAAATCCATTTTAAAGCCATTTTTAAGGCATTTCGCGCATACATGAAATGAACACATTTTTCTCCAAAACTATAACAGATGCAAGCTTGTCCTGTTTGGTGGAGATGATATTTAATAAAATAAGTAGAAATCCACTAAAATTTTTGTTTGGTTATCTTGCAATCCCGAGATAATCGTCTCCATGCTCCAAATCCATTTTAAAGCCATTTTTAAGGCATTTCGCGCATACATGAAATGAACACATTTTTCTCCAAAACTATAACAGATGCAAGCTTGTCCTGTTTGGTGGAGATGATATTTAATAAAATAAGTAGAAATCCACTAAAAGTTTTGTTTGGTTATATTGCAATCCCGAGATAATCGTCTCCATGCTCCAAATCCATTTTAAAGCCATTTTTAAGGCATTTCGCGCATACATGAAATGAACACATTTTTCTCCAAAACTATAACAGATGCAAGCTTGTCCTGTTTGGTGGAGATGATATTTAATAAAATAAGTAGAAATCCACTAAAAGTTTTGTTTGGTTATCTTGCAATCCCGAGATAATCGTCTCCATGCTCCAAATCCATTTTAAAGCCATTTTTAAGGCATTTCGCGCATACATGAAATGAACACATTTTTCTCCAAAACTATAACAGATGCAAGCTTGTCCTGTTTGGTGGAGATAATATTTAATAAAATAAGTAGAAATCTACTAAAAGTTTCGTTTGTTTATATTGCCATCCTGAGATAATCGTCTCCATGCTCCAAATCCATTTTAAAGCCATTTCAAAGGCATTTTGCGCATACATGAAATGAACACATTTTTCTCCAAAACTATAACACATGCAAGCTTGTCCTGTTTGGTGGAGATGATATTTAATAAAATAAGTAGAAATCCACTAAAAGTTTTGTTTGGTTATCTTGCAATCCCGAGATAATCGTCTCCATGCTCCAAATCCATTTTAAAGCCATTTTTAAGGCATTTCGCGCATACATGAAATGAACACATTTTTCTCCAAAACTATAACAGATGCAAGCTTGTCCTGTTTGGTGGAGATGATATTTAATAAAATAAGTAGAAATCCACTAAAAGTTTTGTTTGGTTATCTTGCAATCCCGAGATAATCGTCTCCATGCTCCAAATCCATTTTAAAGCCATTTTTAAGGCATTTCGCGCATACATGAAATGAACACATTTTTCTCCAAAACTATGACAGATGCAAGCTTGTCCTGTTTGGTGGAGATGATATTTAATAAAATAAGTAGAAATCCACTAAAAGTTTTGTTTGGTTATCTTGCAATCCCGAGATAATCGCCTCCATGCTCCAAATCCATTTTAAAGCCATTTTTAAGGCATTTCGCGCATACATGAAATGAACACATTTTTCTCCAAAACTATAACAGATGCAAGCTTGTCCTGTTTGGTGGAGATGATATTTAATAAAATAAGTAGAAATCCACTAAAAGTTTTGTTTGGTTATCTTGCAATCCCGAGATAATCGTCTCCATGCTCCAAATCCATTTTAAAGCCATTTTTAAGGCATTTCGCGCATACATGAAATGAACACATTTTTCTCCAAAACTATAACAGATGCAAGCTTGTCCTGTTTGGTGGAGATGATATTTAATAAAATAAGTAGAAATCCACTAAAAGTTTTGTTTGGTTATCTTGCAATCCCGAGATAATCGTCTCCATGCTCCAAATCCATTTTAAAGCCATTTCAAAGGCATTTTGCGCATACATGAAATGAACACATTTTTCTCCAAAACTATAACACATGCAAGCTTGTCCTGTTTGGTGGAGATGATATTTAATAAAATAAGTAGAAATCCACTAAAAGTTTTGTTTGGTTATCTTGCAATCCCGAGATAATCGTCTCCATGCTCCAAATCCATTTTAAAGCCATTTTTAAGGCATTTCGCGCATACATGAAATGAACACATTTTTCTCCAAAACTATAACAGATGCAAGCTTGTCCTGTTTGGTGGAGATGATATTTAATAAAATAAGTAGAAATCCACTAAAATTTTTGTTTGGTTATCTTGCATTCCCAAGATAATCGTCTCCATGCTCCAAATCCATTTTAAAGCCATTTTTAAGGCATTTCGCGCATACATGAAATGAACACATTTTTCTCCAAAACTATAACAGATGCAAGCTTGTCCTGTTTGGTGGAGATGATATTTAATAAAATAAGTAGAAATCCACTAAAAGTTTTGTTTGGTTATATTGCAATCCCGAGATAATCGTCTCCATGCTCCAAATCCATTTTAAAGCCATTTTTAAGGCATTTCGCGCATACATGAAATGAACACATTTTTCTCCAAAACTATAACAGATGCAAGCTTGTCCTGTTTGGTGGAGATGATATTTAATAAAATAAGTAGAAATCCACTAAAAGTTTTGTTTGGTTATCTTGCAATCCCGAGATAATCGTCTCCATGCTCCAAATCCATTTTAAAGCCATTTTTAAGGCATTTCGCGCATACATGAAATGAACACATTTTTCTCCAAAACTATAACAGATGCAAGCTTGTCCTGTTTGGTGGAGATAATATTTAATAAAATAAGTAGAAATCTACTAAAAGTTTCGTTTGTTTATATTGCCATCCTGAGATAATCGTCTCCATGCTCCAAATCCATTTTAAAGCCATTTCAAAGGCATTTTGCGCATACATGAAATGAACACATTTTTCTCCAAAACTATAACACATGCAAGCTTGTCCTGTTTGGTGGAGATGATATTTAATAAAATAAGTAGAAATCCACTAAAAGTTTTGTTTGGTTATCTTGCAATCCCGAGATAATCGTCTCCATGCTCCAAATCCATTTTAAAGCCATTTTTAAGGCATTTCGCGCATACATGAAATGAACACATTTTTCTCCAAAACTAAGACAGATGCAAGCTTGTCCTGTTTGGTGGAGATGATATTTAATAAAATAAGTAGAAATCCACTAAAAGTTTTGTTTGGTTATCTTGCAATCCCGAGATAATCGTCTCCATGCTCCAAATCCATTTTAAAGCCATTTTTAAGGCATTTCGCGCATACATGAAATGAACACATTTTTCTCCAAAACTATAACAGATGCAAGCTTGTCCTGTTTGGTGGAGATGATATTTAATAAAATAAGTAGAAATCCACTAAAAGTTTTGTTTGGTTATCTTGCAATCCCGAGATAATCGTCTCCATGCTCCAAATCCATTTTAAAGCCATTTTTAAGGCATTTCGCGCATACATGAAATGAACACATTTTTCTCCAAAACTATAACAGATGCAAGCTTGTCCTGTTTGGTGGAGATGATATTTAATAAAATAAGTAGAAATCCACTAAAAGTTTTGTTTGGTTATCTTGCAATCCCGAGATAATCGTCTCCATGCTCCAAATCCATTTTAAAGCCATTTTTAAGGCATTTCGCGCATACATGAAATGAACACATTTTTCTCCAAAACTATGACAGATGCAAGCTTGTCCTGTTTGGTGGAGATGATATTTAATAAAATAAGTAGAAATCCACTAAAAGTTTTGTTTGGTTATCTTGCAATCCCGAGATAATCGTCTCCATGCTCCAAATCCATTTTAAAGCCATTTTTAAGGCATTTCGCGCATACATGAAATGAACACATTTTTCTCCAAAACTATAACAGATGCAAGCTTGTCCTGTTTGGTGGAGATGATATTTAATAAAATAAGTAGAAATCCACTAAAAGTTTTGTTTGGTTATCTTGCAATCCCGAGATAATCGTCTCCATGCTCCAAATCCATTTTAAAGCCATTTTTAAGGCATTTCGCGCATACATGAAATGAACACATTTTTCTCCAAAACTATAACAGATGCAAGCTTGTCCAGTTTGGTGGAGATGATATTTAATAAAATAAGTAGAAATCCACTAAAAGTTTTGTTTGGTTATCTTGCAATCCCGAGATAATCGTCTCCATGCTCCAAATCCATTTTAAAGCCATTTCAAAGGCATTTTGCGCATACATGAAATGAACACATTTTTCTCCAAAACTATAACACATGCAAGCTTGTCCTGTTTGGTGGAGATGATATTTAATAAAATAAGTAGAAATCCACTAAAAGTTTTGTTTGGTTATCTTGCAATCCCGAGATAATCGTCTCCATGCTCCAAATCCATTTTAAAGCCATTTTTAAGGCATTTCGCGCATACATGAAATGAACACATTTTTCTCCAAAACTATAACAGATGCAAGCTTGTCCTGTTTGGTGGAGATGATATTTAATAAAATAAGTAGAAATCCACTAAAAGTTTTGTTTGGTTATCTTGCAATCCCGAGATAATCGTCTCCATGCTCCAAATCCATTTTAAAGCCATTTTTAAGGCATTTCGCGCATACATGAAATGAACACATTTTTCTCCAAAACTATAACAGATGCAAGCTTGTCCTGTTTGGTGGAGATGATATTTAATAAAATAAGTAGAAATCCACTAAAATTTTTGTTTGGTTATCTTGCATTCCCAAGATAATCGTCTCCATGCTCCAAATCCATTTTAAAGCCATTTTTAAGGCATTTCGCGCATACATGAAATGAACACATTTTTCTCCAAAACTATAACAGATGCAAGCTTGTCCTGTTTGGTGGAGATGATATTTAATAAAATAAGTAGAAATCCACTAAAAGTTTTGTTTGGTTATATTGCAATCCCGAGATAATCGTCTCCATGCTCCAAATCCATTTTAAAGCCATTTTTAAGGCATTTCGCGCATACATGAAATGAACACATTTTTCTCCAAAACTATAACAGATGCAAGCTTGTCCTGTTTGGTGGAGATGATATTTAATAAAATAAGTAGAAATCCACTAAAAGTTTTGTTTGGTTATCTTGCAATCCCGAGATAATCGTCTCCATGCTCCAAATCCATTTTAAAGCCATTTTTAAGGCATTTCGCGCATACATGAAATGAACACATTTTTCTCCAAAACTATAACAGATGCAAGCTTGTCCTGTTTGGTGGAGATAATATTTAATAAAATAAGTAGAAATCTACTAAAAGTTTCGTTTGTTTATATTGCCATCCTGAGATAATCGTCTCCATGCTCCAAATCCATTTTAAAACCATTTCAAAGGCATTTTGCGCATACATGAAATGAACACATTTTTCTCCAAAACTATAACACATGCAAGCTTGTCCTGTTTGGTGGAGATGATATTTAATAAAATAAGTAGAAATCCACTAAAAGTTTTGTTTGGTTATCTTGCAATCCCGAGATAATCGTCTCCATGCTCCAAATCCATTTTAAAGCC
Organism: Anomaloglossus baeobatrachus; assembly: GCF_048569485.1. Taxonomy (NCBI): domain Eukaryota; kingdom Metazoa; phylum Chordata; class Amphibia; order Anura; family Aromobatidae; genus Anomaloglossus; species Anomaloglossus baeobatrachus. The sequence goes on along the minus strand of NW_027442146.1, from coordinate 824,689 downwards.
ATTTTTAAGGCATTTCGCGCATACATGAAATGAACACATTTTTCTCCAAAACTATAACAGATGCAAGCTTGTCCTGTTTGGTGGAGATGATATTTAATAAAATAAGTAGAAATCCACTAAAAGTTTTGTTTGGTTATCTTGCAATCCCGAGATAATCGTCTCCATGCTCCAAATCCATTTTAAAGCCATTTTTAAGGCATTTCGCGCATACATGAAATGAACACATTTTTCTCCAAAACTATAACAGATGCAAGCTTGTCCTGTTTGGTGGAGATGATATTTAATAAAATAAGTAGAAATCCACTAAAAGTTTTGTTTGGTTATCTTGCAATCCCGAGATAATCGTCTCCATGCTCCAAATCCATTTTAAAGCCATTTTTAAGGCATTTCGCGCATACATGAAATGAACACATTTTTCTCCAAAACTATAACAGATGCAAGCTTGTCCTGTTTGGTGGAGATGATATTTAATAAAATAAGTAGAAATCCACTAAAAGTTTTGTTTGGTTATCTTGCAATCCCGAGATAATCGTCTCCATGCTCCAAATCCATTTTAAAGCCATTTTTAAGGCATTTCGCGCATACATGAAATGAACACCTTTTTCTCCAAAACTGTAACAGATGCAAGCTTGTCCTGTTTGGTGGAGATGATATTTAATAAAATAAGTAGAAATCCACTAAAAGTTTTGTTTGGTTATCTTGCAATCCCGAGATAATCGTCTCCATGCTCCAAATCCATTTTAAAGCCATTTCAAAGGCATTTTGCGCATACATGAAATGAACACATTTTTCTCCAAAACTATAACACATGCAAGCTTGTCCTGTTTGCTGGAGATGATATTTAATAAAATAAGTAGAAATCCACTAAAAGTTTTGTTTGGTTATCTTGCAATCCCGAGATAATCGTCTCCATGCTCCAAATCCATTTTAAAGCCATTTTTAAGGCATTTCGCGCATACATGAAATGAACACATTTTTCTCCAAAACTATAACAGATGCAAGCTTGTCCTGTTTGGTGGAGATGATATTTAATAAAATAAGTAGAAATCCACTAAAAGTTTTGTTTGGTTATCTTGCAATCCCGAGATAATCGTCTCCATGCTCCAAATCCATTTTAAAGCCATTTTTAAGGCATTTCGCGCATACATGAAATGAACACATTTTTCTCCAAAACTATAACAGATGCAAGCTTGTCCTGTTTGGTGGAGATGATATTTAATAAAATAAGTAGAAATCCACTAAAATTTTTGTTTGGTTATCTTGCAATCCCGAGATAATCGTCTCCATGCTCCAAATCCATTTTAAAGCCATTTTTAAGGCATTTCGCGCATACATGAAATGAACACATTTTTCTCCAAAACTATAACAGATGCAAGCTTGTCCTGTTTGGTGGAGATGATATTTAATAAAATAAGTAGAAATCCACTAAAAGTTTTGTTTGGTTATATTGCAATCCCGAGATAATCGTCTCCATGCTCCAAATCCATTTTAAAGCCATTTCAAAGGCATTTTGCGCATACATGAAATGAACACATTTTTCTCCAAAACTATAACACATGCAAGCTTGTCCTGTTTGGTGGAGATGATATTTAATAAAATAAGTAGAAATCCACTAAAAGTTTTGTTTGGTTATCTTGCAATCCCGAGATAATCGTCTCCATGCTCCAAATCCATTTTAAAGCCATTTTTAAGGCATTTCGCGCATACATGAAATGAACACATTTTTCTCCAAAACTATAACAGATGCAAGCTTGTCCTGTTTGGTGGAGATGATATTTAATAAAATAAGTAGAAATCCACTAAAAGTTTTGTTTGGTTATCTTGCAATCCCGAGATAATCGTCTCCATGCTCCAAATCCATTTTAAAGCCATTTTTAAGGCATTTCGCGCATACATGAAATGAACACATTTTTCTCCAAAACTATAACAGATGCAAGCTTGTCCTGTTTGGTGGAGATGATATTTAATAAAATAAGTAGAAATCCACTAAAATTTTTGTTTGGTTATCTTGCAATCCCGAGATAATCGTCTCCATGCTCCAAATCCATTTTAAAGCCATTTTTAAGGCATTTCGCGCATACATGAAATGAACACATTTTTCTCCAAAACTATAACAGATGCAAGCTTGTCCTGTTTGGTGGAGATGATATTTAATAAAATAAGTAGAAATCCACTAAAAGTTTTGTTTGGTTATATTGCAATCCCGAGATAATCGTCTCCATGCTCCAAATCCATTTTAAAGCCATTTTTAAGGCATTTCGCGCATACATGAAATGAACACATTTTTCTCCAAAACTATAACAGATGCAAGCTTGTCCTGTTTGGTGGAGATGATATTTAATAAAATAAGTAGAAATCCACTAAAAGTTTTGTTTGGTTATCTTGCAATCCCGAGATAATCGTCTCCATGCTCCAAATCCATTTTAAAGCCATTTTTAAGGCATTTCGCGCATACATGAAATGAACACATTTTTCTCCAAAACTATAACAGATGCAAGCTTGTCCTGTTTGGTGGAGATAATATTTAATAAAATAAGTAGAAATCTACTAAAAGTTTCGTTTGTTTATATTGCCATCCTGAGATAATCGTCTCCATGCTCCAAATCCATTTTAAAGCCATTTCAAAGGCATTTTGCGCATACATGAAATGAACACATTTTCTCCAAAACTATAACACATGCAAGCTTGTCCTGTTTGGTGGAGATGATATTTAATAAAATAAGTAGAAATCCACTAAAAGTTTTGTTTAGTTATCTTGCAATCCCGAGATAATCGTCTCCATGCTCCAAATCCATTTTAAAGCCATTTTTAAGGCATTTCGCGCATACATGAAATGAACACATTTTTCTCCAAAACTATAACAGATGCAAGCTTGTCCTGTTTGGTGGAGATGATATTTAATAAAATAAGTAGAAATCCACTAAAAGTTTTGTTTGGTTATCTTGCAATCCCGAGATAATCGTCTCCATGCTCCAAATCCATTTTAAAGCCATTTTTAAGGCATTTCGCGCATACATGAAATGAACACATTTTTCTCCAAAACTATAACAGATGCAAGCTTGTCCTGTTTGGTGGAGATGATATTTAATAAAATAAGTAGAAATCCACTAAAAGTTTTGTTTGGTTATCTTGCAATCCCGAGATAATCGTCTCCATGCTCCAAATCCATTTTAAAGCCATTTTTAAGGCATTTCGCGCATACATGAAATGAACACATTTTTCTCCAAAACTATAACAGATGCAAGCTTGTCCTGTTTGGTGGAGATGATATTTAATAAAATAAGTAGAAATCCACTAAAAGTTTTGTTTGGTTATCTTGCAATCCCGAGATAATCGTCTCCATGCTCCAAATCCATTTTAAAGCCATTTTTAAGGCATTTCGCGCATACATGAAATGAACACATTTTTCTCCAAAACTATAACAGATGCAAGCTTGTCCTGTTTGGTGGAGATGATATTTAATAAAATAAGTAGAAATCCACTAAAAGTTTTGTTTGGTTATCTTGCAATCCCGAGATAATCGTCTCCATGCTCCAAATCCATTTTAAAGCCATTTCAAAGGCATTTTGCGCATACATGAAATGAACAAATTTTTCTCCAAAACTATAACACATGCAAGCTTGTCCTGTTTGGTGGAGATGATATTTAATAAAATAAGTAGAAATCCACTAAAAGTTTTGTTTGGTTATCTTGCAATCCCGAGATAATCGTCTCCATGCTCCAAATCCATTTTAAAGCCATTTTTAAGGCATTTCGCGCATACATGAAATGAACACATTTTTCTCCAAAACTATAACAGATGCAAGCTTGTCCTGTTTGGTGGAGATGATATTTAATAAAATAAGTAGAAATCCACTAAAAGTTTTGTTTGGTTATATTGCAATCCCGAGATAATCGTCTCCATGCTCCAAATCCATTTTAAAGCCATTTTTAAGGCATTTCGCGCATACATGAAATGAACACATTTTTCTCCAAAACTATAACAGATGCAAGCTTGTCCTGTTTGGTGGAGATAATATTTAATAAAATAAGTAGAAATCTACTAAAAGTTTCGTTTGTTTATATTGCCATCCTGAGATAATCGTCTCCATGCTCCAAATCCATTTTAAAGCCATTTCAAAGGCATTTTGCGCATACATGAAATGAACACATTTTTCTCCAAAACTATAACACATGCAAGCTTGTCCTGTTTGGTGGAGATGATATTTAATAAAATAAGTAGAAATCCACTAAAAGTTTTGTTTGGTTATCTTGCAATCCCGAGATAATCGTCTCCATGCTCCAAATCCATTTTAAAGCCATTTTTAAGGCATTTCGCGCATACATGAAATGAACACATTTTTCTCCAAAACTATAACAGATGCAAGCTTGTCCTGTTTGGTGGAGATGATATTTAATAAAATAAGTAGAAATCCACTAAAAGTTTTGTTTGGTTATCTTGCAATCCCGAGATAATCGTCTCCATGCTCCAAATCCATTTTAAAGCCATTTTTAAGGCATTTCGCGCATACATGAAATGAACACATTTTTCTCCAAAACTATAACAGATGCAAGCTTGTCCTGTTTGGTGGAGATGATATTTAATAAAATAAGTAGAAATCCACTAAAAGTTTTGTTTGGTTATCTTGCAATCCCGAGATAATCGTCTCCATGCTCCAAATCCATTTTAAAGCCATTTTTAAGGCATTTCGCGCATACATGAAATGAACACATTTTTCTCCAAAACTATAACAGATGCAAGCTTGTCCTGTTTGGTGGAGATGATATTTAATAAAATAAGTAGAAATCCACTAAAAGTTTTGTTTGGTTATCTTGCAATCCCGAGATAATCGTCTCCATGCTCCAAATCCATTTTAAAGCCATTTCAAAGGCATTTTGCGCATACATGAAATGAACACATTTTTCTCCAAAACTATAACACATGCAAGCTTGTCCTGTTTGGTGGAGATGATATTTAATAAAATAAGTAGAAATCCACTAAAAGTTTTGTTTGGTTATCTTGCAATCCCGAGATAATCGTCTCCATGCTCCAAATCCATTTTAAAGCCATTTTTAAGGCATTTCGCGCATACATGAAATGAACACATTTTTCTCCAAAACTATAACAGATGCAAGCTTGTCCTGTTTGGTGGAGATGATATTTAATAAAATAAGTAGAAATCCACTAAAAGTTTTGTTTGGTTATCTTGCAATCCCGAGATAATCGTCTCCATGCTCCAAATCCATTTTAAAGCCATTTTTAAGGCATTTCGCGCATACATGAAATGAACACATTTTTCTCCAAAACTATAACAGATGCAAGCTTGTCCTGTTTGGTGGAGATGATATTTAATAAAATAAGTAGAAATCCACTAAAAGTTTTGTTTGGTTATATTGCAATCCCGAGATAATCGTCTCCATGCTCCAAATCCATTTTAAAGCCATTTTTAAGGCATTTCGCGCATACATGAAATGAACACATTTTTCTCCAAAACTATAACAGATGCAAGCTTGTCCTGTTTGGTGGAGATAATATTTCATAAAATAAGTAGAAATCTACTAAAAGTTTCGTTTGTTTATATTGCCATCCTGAGATAATCGTCTCCATGCTCCAAATCCATTTTAAAGCCATTTCAAAGGCATTTTGCGCATACATGAAATGAACACATTTTTCTCCAAAACTATAACACATGCAAGCTTGTCCTGTTTGGTGGAGATGATATTTAATAAAATAAGTAGAAATCCACTAAAAGTTTTGTTTGGTTATCTTGCAATCCCGAGATAATCGTCTCCATGCTCCAAATCCATTTTAAAGCCATTTTTAAGGCATTTCGCGCATACATGAAATGAACACATTTTTCTCCAAAACTATAACAGATGCAAGCTTGTCCTGTTTGGTGGAGATGATATTTAATAAAATAAGTAGAAATCCACTAAAAGTTTTGTTTGGTTATCTTGCAATCCCGAGATAATCGTCTCCATGCTCCAAATCCATTTTAAAGCCATTTCAAAGGCATTTTGCGCATACATGAAATGAACACATTTTTCTCCAAAACTATAACACATGCAAGCTTGTCCTGTTTGGTGGAGATGATATTTAATAAAATAAGTAGAAATCCACTAAAAGTTTTGTTTGGTTATCTTGCAATCCCGAGATAATCGTCTCCATGCTCCAAATCCATTTTAAAGCCATTTTTAAGGCATTTCGCGCATACATGAAATGAACACATTTTTCTCCAAAACTATAACAGATGCAAGCTTGTCCTGTTTGGTGGAGATGATATTTAATAAAATAAGTAGAAATCCACTAAAAGTTTTGTTTGGTTATCTTGCAATCCCGAGATAATCGTCTCCATGCTCCAAATCCATTTTAAAGCCATTTTTAAGGCATTTCGCGCATACATGAAATTAACACATTTTTCTCCAAAACTATAACAGATGCAAGCTTGTCCTGTTTGGTGGAGATGATATTTAATAAAATAAGTAGAAATCCACTAAAATTTTTGTTTGGTTATCTTGCAATCCCAAGATAATCGTCTCCATGCTCCAAATCCATTTTAAAGCCATTTTTAAGGCATTTCGCGCATACATGAAATGAACACATTTTTCTCCAAAACTATAACAGATGCAAGCTTGTCCTGTTTGGTGGAGATGATATTTAATAAAATAAGTAGAAATCCACTAAAAGTTTTGTTTGGTTATATTGCAATCCCGAGATAATCGTCTCCATGCTCCAAATCCATTTTAAAGCCATTTTTAAGGCATTTCGCGCATACATGAAATGAACACATTTTTCTCCAAAACTATAACAGATGCAAGCTTGTCCTGTTTGGTGGAGATAATATTTAATAAAATAAGTAGAAATCTACTAAAAGTTTCGTTTGTTTATATTGCCATCCTGAGATAATCGTCTCCATGCTCCAAATCCATTTTAAAGCCATTTCAAAGGCATTTTGCGCATACATGAAATGAACACATTTTTCTCCAAAACTATAACACATGCAAGCTTGTCCTGTTTGGTGGAGATGATATTTAATAAAATAAGTAGAAATCCACTAAAAGTTTTGTTTGGTTATCTTGCAATCCCGAGATAATCGTCTCCATGCTCCAAATCCATTTTAAAGCCATTTTTAAGGCATTTCGCGCATACATGAAATGAACACATTTTTCTCCAAAACTATAACAGATGCAAGCTTGTCCTGTTTGGTGGAGATGATATTTAATAAAATAAGTAGAAATCCACTAAAAGTTTTGTTTGGTTATCTTGCAATCCCGAGATAATCGTCTCCATGCTCCAAATCCATTTTAAAGCCATTTTTAAGGCATTTCGCGCATACATGAAATGAACACATTTTTCTCCAAAACTATAACATATGCAAGCTTGTCCTGTTTGGTGGAGATGATATTTAATAAAATAAGTAGAAATCCACTAAAAGTTTTGTTTGGTTATCTTGCAATCCCGAGATAATCGTCTCCATGCTCCAAATCCATTTTAAAGCCATTTTTAAGGCATTTCGCGCATACATGAAATGAACACATTTTTCTCCAAAACTATAACAGATGCAAGCTTGTCCTGTTTGGTGGAGATGATATTTAATAAAATAAGTAGAAATCCACTAAAAGTTTTGTTTGGTTATCTTGCAATCCCGAGATAATCGTCTCCATGCTCCAAATCCATTTTAAAGCCATTTTTAAGGCATTTCGCGCATACATGAAATGAACACATTTTTCTCCAAAACTATAACAGATGCAAGCTTGTCCTGTTTGGTGGAGATGATATTTAATAAAATAAGTAGAAATCCACTAAAAGTTTTGTTTGGTTATCTTGCAATCCCGAGATAATCGTCTCCATGCTCCAAATCCATTTTAAAGCCATTTTTAAGGCATTTCGCGCATACATGAAATGAACACATTTTTCTCCAAAACTATAACAGATGCAAGCTTGTCCTGTTTGGTGGAGATGATATTTAATAAAATAAGTAGAAATCCACTAAAAGTTTTGTTTGGTTATCTTGCAATCCCGAGATAATCGTCTCCATGCTCCAGATCCATTTTAAAGCCATTTTTAAGGCATTTCGCGCATACATGAAATGAACACATTTTTCTCCAAAACTAACAGATGCAAGCTTGTCCTGTTTGGTGGAGATGATATTTAATAAAATAAGTAGAAATCCACTAAAAGTTTTGTTTGGTTATCTTGCAATCCCGAGATAATCGTCTCCATGCTCCAAATCCATTTTAAAGCCATTTTTAAGGCATTTCGCGCATACATGAAATGAACACATTTTTCTCCAAAACTATAACAGATGCAAGCTTGTCCTGTTTGGTGGAGATGATATTTAATAAAATAAGTAGAAATCCACTAAAAGTTTTGTTTGGTTATCTTGCAATCCCGAGATAATCGTCTCCATGCTCCAAATCCATTTTAAAGCCATTTCAAAGGCATTTTGCGCATACATGAAATGAACACATTTTTCTCCAAAACTATAACACATGCAAGCTTGTCCTGTTTGGTGGAGATGATATTTAATAAAATAAGTAGAAATCCACTAAAAGTTTTGTTTGGTTATCTTGCAATCCCGAGATAATCGTCTCCATGCTCCAAATCCATTTTAAAGCCATTTTTAAGGCATTTCGCGCATACATGAAATGAACACATTTTTCTCCAAAACTATAACAGATGCAAGCTTGTCCTGTTTGGTGGAGATGATATTTAATAAAATAAGTAGAAATCCACTAAAAGTTTTGTTTGGTTATCTTGCAATCCCGAGATAATCGTCTCCATGCTCCAAATCCATTTTAAAGCCATTTTTAAGGCATTTCGCGCATACATGAAATGAACACATTTTTCTCCAAAACTATAACAGATGCAAGCTTGTCCTGTTTGGTGGAGATGATATTTAATAAAATAAGTAGAAATCCACTAAAATTTTTGTTTGGTTATCTTGCAATCCCGAGATAATCGTCTCCATGCTCCAAATCCATTTTAAAGCCATTTTTAAGGCATTTCGCGCATACATGAAATGAACACATTTTTCTCCAAAACTATAACAGATGCAAGCTTGTCCTGTTTGGTGGAGATGATATTTAATAAAATAAGTAGAAATCCACTAAAAGTTTTGTTTGGTTATATTGCAATCCCGAGATAATCGTCTCCATGCTCCAAATCCATTTTAAAGCCATTTTTAAGGCATTTCGCGCATACATGAAATGAACACATTTTTCTCCAAAACTATAACAGATGCAAGCTTGTCCTGTTTGGTGGAGATGATATTTAATAAAATAAGTAGAAATCCACTAAAAGTTTTGTTTGGTTATCTTGCAATCCCGAGATAATCGTCTCCATGCTCCAAATCCATTTTAAAGCCATTTTTAAGGCATTTCGCGCATACATGAAATGAACACATTTTTCTCCAAAACTATAACAGATGCAAGCTTGTCCTGTTTGGTGGAGATAATATTTAATAAAATAAGTAGAAATCTACTAAAAGTTTCGTTTGTTTATATTGCCATCCTGAGATAATCGTCTCCATGCTCCAAATCCATTTTAAAGCCATTTCAAAGGCATTTTGCGCATACATGAAATGAACACATTTTTCTCCAAAACTATAACACATGCAAGCTTGTCCTGTTTGGTGGAGATGATATTTAATAAAATAAGTAGAAATCCACTAAAAGTTTTGTTTGGTTATCTTGCAATCCCGAGATAATCGTCTCCATGCTCCAAATCCATTTTAAAGCCATTTTTAAGGCATTTCGCGCATACATGAAATGAACACATTTTTCTCCAAAACTATAACAGATGCAAGCTTGTCCTGTTTGGTGGAGATGATATTTAATAAAATAAGTAGAAATCCACTAAAAGTTTTGTTTGGTTATCTTGCAATCCCGAGATAATCGTCTCCATGCTCCAAATCCATTTTAAAGCCATTTTTAAGGCATTTCGCGCATACATGAAATGAACACATTTTTCTCCAAAACTATGACAGATGCAAGCTTGTCCTGTTTGGTGGAGATGATATTTAATAAAATAAGTAGAAATCCACTAAAAGTTTTGTTTGGTTATCTTGCAATCCCGAGATAATCGCCTCCATGCTCCAAATCCATTTTAAAGCCATTTTTAAGGCATTTCGCGCATACATGAAATGAACACATTTTTCTCCAAAACTATAACAGATGCAAGCTTGTCCTGTTTGGTGGAGATGATATTTAATAAAATAAGTAGAAATCCACTAAAAGTTTTGTTTGGTTATCTTGCAATCCCGAGATAATCGTCTCCATGCTCCAAATCCATTTTAAAGCCATTTTTAAGGCATTTCGCGCATACATGAAATGAACACATTTTTCTCCAAAACTATAACAGATGCAAGCTTGTCCTGTTTGGTGGAGATGATATTTAATAAAATAAGTAGAAATCCACTAAAAGTTTTGTTTGGTTATCTTGCAATCCCGAGATAATCGTCTCCATGCTCCAAATCCATTTTAAAGCCATTTCAAAGGCATTTTGCGCATACATGAAATGAACACATTTTTCTCCAAAACTATAACACATGCAAGCTTGTCCTGTTTGGTGGAGATGATATTTAATAAAATAAGTAGAAATCCACTAAAAGTTTTGTTTGGTTATCTTGCAATCCCGAGATAATCGTCTCCATGCTCCAAATCCATTTTAAAGCCATTTTTAAGGCATTTCGCGCATACATGAAATGAACACATTTTTCTCCAAAACTATAACAGATGCAAGCTTGTCCTGTTTGGTGGAGATGATATTTAATAAAATAAGTAGAAATCCACTAAAATTTTTGTTTGGTTATCTTGCATTCCCAAGATAATCGTCTCCATGCTCCAAATCCATTTTAAAGCCATTTTTAAGGCATTTCGCGCATACATGAAATGAACACATTTTTCTCCAAAACTATAACAGATGCAAGCTTGTCCTGTTTGGTGGAGATGATATTTAATAAAATAAGTAGAAATCCACTAAAAGTTTTGTTTGGTTATATTGCAATCCCGAGATAATCGTCTCCATGCTCCAAATCCATTTTAAAGCCATTTTTAAGGCATTTCGCGCATACATGAAATGAACACATTTTTCTCCAAAACTATAACAGATGCAAGCTTGTCCTGTTTGGTGGAGATGATATTTAATAAAATAAGTAGAAATCCACTAAAAGTTTTGTTTGGTTATCTTGCAATCCCGAGATAATCGTCTCCATGCTCCAAATCCATTTTAAAGCCATTTTTAAGGCATTTCGCGCATACATGAAATGAACACATTTTTCTCCAAAACTATAACAGATGCAAGCTTGTCCTGTTTGGTGGAGATAATATTTAATAAAATAAGTAGAAATCTACTAAAAGTTTCGTTTGTTTATATTGCCATCCTGAGATAATCGTCTCCATGCTCCAAATCCATTTTAAAGCCATTTCAAAGGCATTTTGCGCATACATGAAATGAACACATTTTTCTCCAAAACTATAACACATGCAAGCTTGTCCTGTTTGGTGGAGATGATATTTAATAAAATAAGTAGAAATCCACTAAAAGTTTTGTTTGGTTATCTTGCAATCCCGAGATAATCGTCTCCATGCTCCAAATCCATTTTAAAGCCATTTTTAAGGCATTTCGCGCATACATGAAATGAACACATTTTTCTCCAAAACTAAGACAGATGCAAGCTTGTCCTGTTTGGTGGAGATGATATTTAATAAAATAAGTAGAAATCCACTAAAAGTTTTGTTTGGTTATCTTGCAATCCCGAGATAATCGTCTCCATGCTCCAAATCCATTTTAAAGCCATTTTTAAGGCATTTCGCGCATACATGAAATGAACACATTTTTCTCCAAAACTATAACAGATGCAAGCTTGTCCTGTTTGGTGGAGATGATATTTAATAAAATAAGTAGAAATCCACTAAAAGTTTTGTTTGGTTATCTTGCAATCCCGAGATAATCGTCTCCATGCTCCAAATCCATTTTAAAGCCATTTTTAAGGCATTTCGCGCATACATGAAATGAACACATTTTTCTCCAAAACTATAACAGATGCAAGCTTGTCCTGTTTGGTGGAGATGATATTTAATAAAATAAGTAGAAATCCACTAAAAGTTTTGTTTGGTTATCTTGCAATCCCGAGATAATCGTCTCCATGCTCCAAATCCATTTTAAAGCCATTTTTAAGGCATTTCGCGCATACATGAAATGAACACATTTTTCTCCAAAACTATGACAGATGCAAGCTTGTCCTGTTTGGTGGAGATGATATTTAATAAAATAAGTAGAAATCCACTAAAAGTTTTGTTTGGTTATCTTGCAATCCCGAGATAATCGTCTCCATGCTCCAAATCCATTTTAAAGCCATTTTTAAGGCATTTCGCGCATACATGAAATGAACACATTTTTCTCCAAAACTATAACAGATGCAAGCTTGTCCTGTTTGGTGGAGATGATATTTAATAAAATAAGTAGAAATCCACTAAAAGTTTTGTTTGGTTATCTTGCAATCCCAAGATAATCGTCTCCATGCTCCAAATCCATTTTAAAGCCATTTTTAAGGCATTTCGCGCATACATGAAATGAACACATTTTTCTCCAAAACTATAACAGATGCAAGCTTGTCCAGTTTGGTGGAGATGATATTTAATAAAATAAGTAGAAATCCACTAAAAGTTTTGTTTGGTTATCTTGCAATCCCGAGATAATCGTCTCCATGCTCCAAATCCATTTTAAAGCCATTTCAAAGGCATTTTGCGCATACATGAAATGAACACATTTTTCTCCAAAACTATAACACATGCAAGCTTGTCCTGTTTGGTGGAGATGATATTTAATAAAATAAGTAGAAATCCACTAAAAGTTTTGTTTGGTTATCTTGCAATCCCGAGATAATCGTCTCCATGCTCCAAATCCATTTTAAAGCCATTTTTAAGGCATTTCGCGCATACATGAAATGAACACATTTTTCTCCAAAACTATAACAGATGCAAGCTTGTCCTGTTTGGTGGAGATGATATTTAATAAAATAAGTAGAAATCCACTAAAAGTTTTGTTTGGTTATCTTGCAATCCCGAGATAATCGTCTCCATGCTCCAAATCCATTTTAAAGCCATTTTTAAGGCATTTCGCGCATACATGAAATGAACACATTTTTCTCCAAAACTATAACAGATGCAAGCTTGTCCTGTTTGGTGGAGATGATATTTAATAAAATAAGTAGAAATCCACTAAAATTTTTGTTTGGTTATCTTGCATTCCCAAGATAATCGTCTCCATGCTCCAAATCCATTTTAAAGCCATTTTTAAGGCATTTCGCGCATACATGAAATGAACACATTTTTCTCCAAAACTATAACAGATGCAAGCTTGTCCTGTTTGGTGGAGATGATATTTAATAAAATAAGTAGAAATCCACTAAAAGTTTTGTTTGGTTATATTGCAATCCCGAGATAATCGTCTCCATGCTCCAAATCCATTTTAAAGCCATTTTTAAGGCATTTCGCGCATACATGAAATGAACACATTTTTCTCCAAAACTATAACAGATGCAAGCTTGTCCTGTTTGGTGGAGATGATATTTAATAAAATAAGTAGAAATCCACTAAAAGTTTTGTTTGGTTATCTTGCAATCCCGAGATAATCGTCTCCATGCTCCAAATCCATTTTAAAGCCATTTTTAAGGCATTTCGCGCATACATGAAATGAACACATTTTTCTCCAAAACTATAACAGATGCAAGCTTGTCCTGTTTGGTGGAGATAATATTTAATAAAATAAGTAGAAATCTACTAAAAGTTTCGTTTGTTTATATTGCCATCCTGAGATAATCGTCTCCATGCTCCAAATCCATTTTAAAACCATTTCAAAGGCATTTTGCGCATACATGAAATGAACACATTTTTCTCCAAAACTATAACACATGCAAGCTTGTCCTGTTTGGTGGAGATGATATTTAATAAAATAAGTAGAAATCCACTAAAAGTTTTGTTTGGTTATCTTGCAATCCCGAGATAATCGTCTCCATGCTCCAAATCCATTTTAAAGCCATTTTTAAGGCATTTCGCGCATACATGAAATGAACACATTTTTCTCCAAAACTATAACAGATGCAAGCTTGTCCTGTTTGGTGGAGATGATATTTAATAAAATAAGTAGAAATCCACTAAAAGTTTTGTTTGGTTATCTTGCAATCCCGAGATAATCGTCTCCATGCTCCAAATCCATTTTAAAGCCATTTTTAAGGCATTTCGCGCATACATGAAATGAACACATTTTTCTCCAAAACTATAACAGATGCAAGCTTGTCCTGTTTGGTGGAGATGATATTTAATAAAATAAGTAGAAATCCACTAAAAGTTTTGTTTGGTTATCTTGCAATCCCGAGATAATCGTCTCCATGCTCCAAATCCATTTTAAAGCCATTTTTAAGGCATTTCGCGCATACATGAAATGAACACATTTTTCTCCAAAACTATAACAGATGCAAGCTTGTCCTGTTTGGTGGAGATGATATTTAATAAAATAAGTAGAAATCCACTAAAAGTTTTGTTTGGTTATCTTGCAATCCCGAGATAATCGTCTCCATGCTCCAAATCCATTTTAAAGCCATTTTTAAGGCATTTCGCGCATACATGAAATGAACACCTTTTTCTCCAAAACTGTAACAGATGCAAGCTTGTCCTGTTTGGTGGAGATGATATTTAATAAAATAAGTAGAAATCCACTAAAAGTTTTGTTTGGTTATCTTGCAATCCCGAGATAATCGTCTCCATGCTCCAAATCCATTTTAAAGCCATTTCAAAGGCATTTTGCGCATACATGAAATGAACACATTTTTCTCCAAAACTATAACACATGCAAGCTTGTCCTGTTTGCTGGAGATGATATTTAATAAAATAAGTAGAAATCCACTAAAAGTTTTGTTTGGTTATCTTGCAATCCCGAGATAATCGTCTCCATGCTCCAAATCCATTTTAAAGCCATTTTTAAGGCATTTCGCGCATACATGAAATGAACACATTTTTCTCCAAAACTATAACAGATGCAAGCTTGTCCTGTTTGGTGGAGATGATATTTAATAAAATAAGTAGAAATCCACTAAAAGTTTTGTTTGGTTATCTTGCAATCCCGAGATAATCGTCTCCATGCTCCAAATCCATTTTAAAGCCATTTTTAAGGCATTTCGCGCATACATGAAATGAACACATTTTTCTCCAAAACTATAACAGATGCAAGCTTGTCCTGTTTGGTGGAGATGATATTTAATAAAATAAGTAGAAATCCACTAAAATTTTTGTTTGGTTATCTTGCAATCCCGAGATAATCGTCTCCATGCTCCAAATCCATTTTAAAGCCATTTTTAAGGCATTTCGCGCATACATGAAATGAACACATTTTTCTCCAAAACTATAACAGATGCAAGCTTGTCCTGTTTGGTGGAGATGATATTTAATAAAATAAGTAGAAATCCACTAAAAGTTTTGTTTGGTTATATTGCAATCCCGAGATAATCGTCTCCATGCTCCAAATCCATTTTAAAGCCATTTCAAAGGCATTTTGCGCATACATGAAATGAACACATTTTTCTCCAAAACTATAACACATGCAAGCTTGTCCTGTTTGGTGGAGATGATATTTAATAAAATAAGTAGAAATCCACTAAAAGTTTTGTTTGGTTATCTTGCAATCCCGAGATAATCGTCTCCATGCTCCAAATCCATTTTAAAGCCATTTTTAAGGCATTTCGCGCATACATGAAATGAACACATTTTTCTCCAAAACTATAACAGATGCAAGCTTGTCCTGTTTGGTGGAGATGATATTTAATAAAATAAGTAGAAATCCACTAAAAGTTTTGTTTGGTTATCTTGCAATCCCGAGATAATCGTCTCCATGCTCCAAATCCATTTTAAAGCCATTTTTAAGGCATTTCGCGCATACATGAAATGAACACATTTTTCTCCAAAACTATAACAGATGCAAGCTTGTCCTGTTTGGTGGAGATGATATTTAATAAAATAAGTAGAAATCCACTAAAATTTTTGTTTGGTTATCTTGCAATCCCGAGATAATCGTCTCCATGCTCCAAATCCATTTTAAAGCCATTTTTAAGGCATTTCGCGCATACATGAAATGAACACATTTTTCTCCAAAACTATAACAGATGCAAGCTTGTCCTGTTTGGTGGAGATGATATTTAATAAAATAAGTAGAAATCCACTAAAAGTTTTGTTTGGTTATATTGCAATCCCGAGATAATCGTCTCCATGCTCCAAATCCATTTTAAAGCCATTTTTAAGGCATTTCGCGCATACATGAAATGAACACATTTTTCTCCAAAACTATAACAGATGCAAGCTTGTCCTGTTTGGTGGAGATGATATTTAATAAAATAAGTAGAAATCCACTAAAAGTTTTGTTTGGTTATCTTGCAATCCCGAGATAATCGTCTCCATGCTCCAAATCCATTTTAAAGCCATTTTTAAGGCATTTCGCGCATACATGAAATGAACACATTTTTCTCCAAAACTATAACAGATGCAAGCTTGTCCTGTTTGGTGGAGATAATATTTAATAAAATAAGTAGAAATCTACTAAAAGTTTCGTTTGTTTATATTGCCATCCTGAGATAATCGTCTCCATGCTCCAAATCCATTTTAAAGCCATTTCAAAGGCATTTTGCGCATACATGAAATGAACACATTTTCTCCAAAACTATAACACATGCAAGCTTGTCCTGTTTGGTGGAGATGATATTTAATAAAATAAGTAGAAATCCACTAAAAGTTTTGTTTAGTTATCTTGCAATCCCGAGATAATCGTCTCCATGCTCCAAATCCATTTTAAAGCCATTTTTAAGGCATTTCGCGCATACATGAAATGAACACATTTTTCTCCAAAACTATAACAGATGCAAGCTTGTCCTGTTTGGTGGAGATGATATTTAATAAAATAAGTAGAAATCCACTAAAAGTTTTGTTTGGTTATCTTGCAATCCCGAGATAATCGTCTCCATGCTCCAAATCCATTTTAAAGCCATTTTTAAGGCATTTCGCGCATACATGAAATGAACACATTTTTCTCCAAAACTATAACAGATGCAAGCTTGTCCTGTTTGGTGGAGATGATATTTAATAAAATAAGTAGAAATCCACTAAAAGTTTTGTTTGGTTATCTTGAATCCCGAGATAATCGTCTCCATGCTCCAAATCCATTTTAAAGCCATTTTTAAGGCATTTCGCGCATACATGAAATGAACACATTTTTCTCCAAAACTATAACAGATGCAAGCTTGTCCTGTTTGGTGGAGATGATATTTAATAAAATAAGTAGAAATCCACTAAAAGTTTTGTTTGGTTATCTTGCAATCCCGAGATAATCGTCTCCATGCTCCAAATCCATTTTAAAGCCATTTCAAAGGCATTTTGCGCATACATGAAATGAACACATTTTTCTCCAAAACTATAACACATGCAAGCTTGTCCTGTTTGGTGGAGATGATATTTAATAAAATAAGTAGAAATCCACTAAAAGTTTTGTTTGGTTATCTTGCAATCCCGAGATAATCGTCTCCATGCTCCAAATCCATTTTAAAGCCATTTTTAAGGCATTTCGCGCATACATGAAATGAACACATTTTTCTCCAAAACTATAACACATGCAAGCTTGTCCTGTTTGGTGGAGATGATATTTAATAAAATAAGTAGAAATCCACTAAAAGTTTTGTTTGGTTATCTTGCAATCCCGAGATAATCGTCTCCATGCTCCAAATCCATTTTAAAGCCATTTTTAAGGCATTTCGCGCATACATGAAATGAACACATTTTTCTCCAAAACTATAACAGATGCAAGCTTGTCCTGTTTGGTGGAGATGATATTTAATAAAATAAGTAGAAATCCACTAAAAGTTTTGTTTGGTTATCTTGCAATCCCGAGATAATCGTCTCCATGCTCCAAATCCATTTTAAAGCCATTTTTAAGGCATTTCGCGCATACATGAAATGAACACATTTTTCTCCAAAACTATAACAGATGCAAGCTTGTCCTGTTTGGTGGAGATGATATTTAATAAAATAAGTAGAAATCCACTAAAAGTTTTGTTTGGTTATCTTGCAATCCCGAGATAATCGTCTCCATGCTCCAAATCCATTTTAAAGCCATTTTTAAGGCATTTCGCGCATACATGAAATGAACACATTTTTCTCCAAAACTATAACAGATGCAAGCTTGTCCTGTTTGGTGGAGATGATATTTAATAAAATAAGTAGAAATCCACTAAAAGTTTTGTTTGGTTATCTTGCAATCCCGAGATAATCGTCTCCATGCTCCAAATCCATTTAAAAGCCATTTTTAAGGCATTTCGCGCATACATGAAATGAACACATTTTTCTCCAAAACTATAACAGATGCAAGCTTGTCCTGTTTGGTGGAGATGATATTTAATAAAATAAGTAGAAATCCACTAAAAGTTTTGTTTGGTTATCTTGCAATCCCGAGATAATCATCTCCATGCTCCAAATCCATTTTAAAGCCATTTCAAAGGCATTTTGCGCATACATGAAATGAACACATTTTTCTCCAAAACTATAACACATGCAAGCTTGTCCTGTTTGGTGGAGATGATATTTAATAAAATAAGTAGAAATCCACTAAAAGTTTTGTTTGGTTATCTTGCAATCCCGAGATAATCGTCTCCATGCTCCAAATCCATTTTAAAGCCATTTTTAAGGCATTTCGCGCATACATGAAATTAACACATTTTTCTCCAAAACTATAACATATGCAAGCTTGTCCTGTTTGGTGGAGATGATATTTAATAAAATAAGTAGAAATCCACTAAAAGTTTTGTTTGGTTATCTTGCAATCCCGAGATAATCGTCTCCATGCTCCAAATCCATTTTAAAGCCATTTTTAAGGCATTTCGCGCATACATGAAATGAACACATTTTTCTCCAAAACTATAACAGATGCAAGCTTGTCCTGTTTGGTGGAGATGATATTTAATAAAATAAGTAGAAATCCACTAAAAGTTTTGTTTGGTTATATTGCAATCCCGAGATAATCGTCTCCATGCTCCAAATCCATTTTAAAGCCATTTTTAAGGCATTTCGCGCATACATGAAATGAACACATTTTTCTCCAAAACTATAACAGATGCAAGCTTGTCCTGTTTGGTGGAGATGATATTTAATAAAATAAGTAGAAATCCACTAAAAGTTTTGTTTGGTTATCTTGCAATCCCGAGATAATCGTCTCCATGCTCCAAATCCATTTTAAAGCCATTTTTAAGGCATTTCGCGCATACATGAAATGAACACATTTTTCTCCAAAACTATAACAGATGCAAGCTTGTCCTGTTTGGTGGAGATAATATTTAATAAAATAAGTAGAAATCTACTAAAAGTTTCGTTTGTTTATATTGCCATCCTGAGATAATCGTCTCCATGCTCCAAATCCATTTTAAAGCCATTTCAAAGGCATTTTGCGCATACATGAAATGAACACATTTTTCTCCAAAACTATAACACATGCAAGCTTGTCCTGTTTGGTGGAGATGATATTTAATAAAATAAGTAGAAATCCACTAAAAGTTTTGTTTGGTTATCTTGCAATCCCGAGATAATCATCTCCATGCTCCAAATCCATTTTAAAGCCATTTTTAAGGCATTTCGCGCATACATGAAATGAACACATTTTTCTCCAAAACTATAACAAATGCAAGCTTGTCCTGTTTGGTGGAGATGATATTTAATAAAATAAGTAGAAATCCACTAAAAGTTTTGTTTGGTTATCTTGCAATCCCGAGATAATCGTCTCCATGCTCCAAATCCATTTTAAAGCCATTTTTTAAGGCATTTCGCGCATACATGAAATGAACACATTTTTCTCCAAAACTATAACAGATGCAAGCTTGTCCTGTTTGGTGGAGATGATATTTAATAAAATAAGTAGAAATCCACTAAAAGTTTTGTTTGGTTATCTTGCAATCCCGAGATAATCGTCTCCATGCTCCAAATCCATTTTAAAGCCATTTCAAAGGCATTTTGCGCATACATGAAATGAACACATTTTTCTCCAAAACTATAACACATGCAAGCTTGTCCTGTTTGGTGGAGATGATATTTAATAAAATAAGTAGAAATCCACTAAAAGTTTTGTTTGGTTATCTTGCAATCCCGAGATAATCGTCTCCATGCTCCAAATCCATTTTAAAGCCATTTTTAAGGCATTTCGCGCATACATGAAATGAACACATTTTTCTCCAAAACTATAACAGATGCAAGCTTGTCCTGTTTGGTGGAGATGATATTTAATAAAATAAGTAGAAATCCACTAAAATTTTTGTTTGGTTATCTTGCAATCCCGAGATAATCGTCTCCATGCTCCAAATCCATTTTAAAGCCATTTTTAAGGCATTTCGCGTATACATGAAATGAACACATTTTTCTCCAAAACTATAACAGATGCAAGCTTGTCCTGTTTGGTGGAGATGATATTTAATAAAATAAGTAGAAATCCACTAAAAGTTTTGTTTGGTTACATTGCAATCCCGAGATAATCGTCTCCATGCTCCAAATCCATTTTAAAGCCATTTTTAAGGCATTTCGCGCATACATGAAATGAACACATTTTTCTCCAAAACTATAACAGATGCAAGCTTGTCCTGTTTGGTGGAGATGATATTTAATAAAATAAGTAGAAATCCACTAAAAGTTTTGTTTGGTTATCTTGCAATCCCGAGATAATCGTCTCCATGCTCCAAATCCATTTTAAAGCCATTTTTAAGGCATTTCGCGCATACATGAAATGAACACATTTTTCTCCAAAACTATAACAGATGCAAGCTTGTCCTGTTTGGTGGAGATAATATTTAATAAAATAAGTAGAAATCTACTAAAAGTTTCGTTTGTTTATATTGCCATCCTGAGATAATCGTCTCCATGCTCCAAATCCATTTTAAAGCCATTTCAAAGGCATTTTGCGCATACATGAAATGAACACATTTTTCTCCAAAACTATAACACATGCAAGCTTGTCCTGTTTGGTGGAGATGATATTTAATAAAATAAGTAGAAATCCACTAAAAGTTTTGTTTGGTTATCTTGCAATCCCGAGATAATCGTCTCCATGCTCCAAATCCATTTTAAAGCCATTTTTAAGGCATTTCGCGCATACATGAAATGAACACATTTTTCTCCAAAACTATAACAGATGCAAGCTTGTCCTGTTTGGTGGAGATGATATTTAATAAAATAAGTAGAAATCCACTAAAATTTTTGTTTGGTTATCTTGCAATCCCGAGATAATCGTCTCCATGCTCCAAATCCATTTTAAAGCCATTTTTAAGGCATTTCGCGCATACATGAAATGAACACATTTTTCTCCAAAACTATAACAGATGCAAGCTTGTCCTGTTTGGTGGAGATGATATTTAATAAAATAAGTAGAAATCCACTAAAAGTTTTGTTTGGTTATATTGCAATCCCGAGATAATCGTCTCCATGCTCCAAATCCATTTTAAAGCCATTTTTAAGGCATTTCGCGCATACATGAAATGAACACATTTTTCTCCAAAACTATAACAGATGCAAGCTTGTCCTGTTTGGTGGAGATGATATTTAATAAAATAAGTAGAAATCCACTAAAAGTTTTGTTTGGTTATCTTGCAATCCCGAGATAATCGTCTCCATGCTCCAAATCCATTTTAAAGCCATTTTTAAGGCATTTCGCGCATACATGAAATGAACACATTTTTCTCCAAAACTATAACAGATGCAAGCTTGTCCTGTTTGGTGGAGATAATATTTAATAAAATAAGTAGAAATCTACTAAAAGTTTCGTTTGTTTATATTGCCATCCTGAGATAATCGTCTCCATGCTCCAAATCCATTTTAAAGCCATTTCAAAGGCATTTTGCGCATACATGAAATGAACACATTTTTCTCCAAAACTATAACACATGCAAGCTTGTCCTGTTTGGTGGAGATGATATTTAATAAAATAAGTAGAAATCCACTAAAAGTTTTGTTTGGTTATCTTGCAATCCCGAGATAATCGTCTCCATGCTCCAAATCCATTTTAAAGCCATTTTTAAGGCATTTCGCGCATACATGAAATGAACACATTTTTCTCCAAAACTATAACATATGCAAGCTTGTCCTGTTTGGTGGAGATGATATTTAATAAAATAAGTAGAAATCCACTAAAAGTTTTGTTTGGTTATCTTGCAATCCCGAGATAATCGTCTCCATGCTCCAAATCCATTTTAAAGCCATTTTTAAGGCATTTCGCGCATACATGAAATGAACACATTTTTCTCCAAAACTATAACAGATGCAAGCTTGTCCTGTTTGGTGGAGATGATATTTAATAAAATAAGTAGAAATCCACTAAAAGTTTTGTTTGGTTATATTGCAATCCCGAGATAATCGTCTCCATGCTCCAAATCCATTTTAAAGCCATTTTTAAGGCATTTCGCGCATACATGAAATGAACACATTTTTCTCCAAAACTATAACAGATGCAAGCTTGTCCTGTTTGGTGGAGATGATATTTAATAAAATAAGTAGAAATCCACTAAAAGTTTTGTTTGGTTACATTGCAATCCCGAGATAATCGTCTCCATGCTCCAAATCCATTTTAAAGCCATTTTTAAGGCATTTCGCGCATACATGAAATGAACACATTTTTCTCCAAAACTATAACAGATGCAAGCTTGTCCTGTTTGGTGGAGATGATATTTAATAAAATAAGTAGAAATCCACTAAAAGTTTTGTTTGGTTATCTTGCAATCCCGAGATAATCGTCTCCATGCTCCAAATCCATTTTAAAGCCATTTTTAAGGCATTTCGCGCATACATGAAATGAACACATTTTTCTCCAAAACTATAACAGATGCAAGCTTGTCCTGTTTGGTGGAGATAATATTTAATAAAATAAGTAGAAATCTACTAAAAGTTTCGTTTGTTTATATTGCCATCCTGAGATAATCGTCTCCATGCTCCAAATCCATTTTAAAGCCATTTCAAAGGCATTTTGCGCATACATGAAATGAACACATTTTTCTCCAAAACTATAACACATGCAAGCTTGTCCTGTTTGGTGGAGATGATATTTAATAAAATAAGTAGAAATCCACTAAAAGTTTTGTTTGGTTATCTTGCAATCCCGAGATAATCGTCTCCATGCTCCAAATCCATTTTAAAGCCATTTTTAAGGCATTTCGCGCATACATGAAATGAACACATTTTTCTCCAAAACTATAACAGATGCAAGCTTGTCCTGTTTGGTGGAGATGATATTTAATAAAATAAGTAGAAATCCACTAAAATTTTTGTTTGGTTATCTTGCAATCCCGAGATAATCGTCTCCATGCTCCAAATCCATTTTAAAGCCATTTTTAAGGCATTTCGCGCATACATGAAATGAACACATTTTTCTCCAAAACTATAACAGATGCAAGCTTGTCCTGTTTGGTGGAGATGATATTTAATAAAATAAGTAGAAATCCACTAAAAGTTTTGTTTGGTTATATTGCAATCCCGAGATAATCGTCTCCATGCTCCAAATCCATTTTAAAGCCATTTTTAAGGCATTTCGCGCATACATGAAATGAACACATTTTTCTCCAAAACTATAACAGATGCAAGCTTGTCCTGTTTGGTGGAGATGATATTTAATAAAATAAGTAGAAATCCACTAAAAGTTTTGTTTGGTTATCTTGCAATCCCGAGATAATCGTCTCCATGCTCCAAATCCATTTTAAAGCCATTTTTAAGGCATTTCGCGCATACATGAAATGAACACATTTTTCTCCAAAACTATAACAGATGCAAGCTTGTCCTGTTTGGTGGAGATAATATTTAATAAAATAAGTAGAAATCTACTAAAAGTTTCGTTTGTTTATATTGCCATCCTGAGATAATCGTCTCCATGCTCCAAATCCATTTTAAAGCCATTTCAAAGGCATTTTGCGCATACATGAAATGAACACATTTTTCTCCAAAACTATAACACATGCAAGCTTGTCCTGTTTGGTGGAGATGATATTTAATAAAATAAGTAGAAATCCACTAAAAGTTTTGTTTGGTTATCTTGCAATCCCGAGATAATCGTCTCCATGCTCCAAATCCATTTTAAAGCCATTTTTAAGGCATTTCGCGCATACATGAAATGAACACATTTTTCTCCAAAACTATAACAGATGCAAGCTTGTCCTGTTTGGTGGAGATGCTATTTAATAAAATAAGTAGAAATCCACTAAAAGTTTTGTTTGGTTATCTTGCAATCCCGAGATAATCGTCTCCATGCTCCAAATCCATTTTAAAGCCATTTTTAAGGCATTTCGCGCATACATGAAATGAACACATTTTTCTCCAAAACTATAACAGATGCAAGCTTGTCCTGTTTGGTGGAGATGATATTTAATAAAATAAGTAGAAATCCACTAAAAGTTTTGTTTGGTTATCTTGCAATCCCGAGATAATCGTCTCCATGCTCCAAATCCATTTTAAAGCCATTTTTAAGGCATTTCGCGCATACATGAAATGAACACATTTTTCTCCAAAACTATAACAGATGCAAGCTTGTCCTGTTTGGTGGAGATGATATTTAATAAAATAAGTAGAAATCCACTAAAAGTTTTGTTTGGTTATCTTGCAATCCCGAGATAATCGTCTCCATGCTCCAAATCCATTTTAAAGCCATTTTTAAGGCATTTCGCGCATACATGAAATGAACACATTTTTCTCCAAAACTATAACAGATGCAAGCTTGTCCTGTTTGGTGGAGATGATATTTAATAAAATAAGTAGAAATCCACTAAAAGTTTTGTTTGGTTATCTTGCAATCCCGAGATAATCGTCTCCATGCTCCAAATCCATTTTAAAGCCATTTCAAAGGCATTTTGCGCATACATGAAATGAACACATTTTTCTCCAAAACTATAACACATGCAAGCTTGTCCTGTTTGGTGGAGATGATATTTAATAAAATAAGTAGAAATCCACTAAAAGTTTTGTTTGGTTATCTTGCAATCCCGAGATAATCATCTCCATGCTCCAAATCCATTTTAAAGCCATTTTTAAGGCATTTCGCGCATACATGAAATGAACACATTTTTCTCCAAAACTATAACAGATGCAAGCTTGTCCTGTTTGGTGGAGATGATATTTAATAAAATAAGTAGAAATCCACTAAAAGTTTTGTTTGGTTATCTTGCAATCCCGAGATAATCGTCTCCATGCTCCAAATCCATTTTAAAGCCATTTTTAAGGCATTTCGCGCATACATGAAATGAACACATATTTCTCCAAAACTATAACAGATGCAAGCTTGTCCTGTTTGGTGGAGATGATATTTAATAAAATAAGTAGAAATCCACTAAAATTTTTGTTTGGTTATCTTGCAATCCCGAGATAATCGTCTCCATGCTCCAAATCCATTTTAAAGCCATTTTTAAGGCATTTCGCGCATACATGAAATGAACACATTTTTCTCCAAAACTATAACAGATGCAAGCTTGTCCTGTTTGGTGGAGATGATATTTAATAAAATAAGTAGAAATCCACTAAAAGTTTTGTTTGGTTATCTTGCAATCCCGAGATAATCGTCTCCATGCTCCAAATCCATTTTAAAGCCATTTTTAAGGCATTTCGCGCTTACATGAAATGAACTGATTTTTCTCCAAAACTATAACAGATGCAAGCTTGTCCTGTTTGGTGGAGATGATATTTAATAAAATAAGTAGAAATCCACTAAAAGTTTTGTTTGGTTATCTTGCAATCCCGAGATAATCGTCTCCATGCTCCAAATCCATTTTAAAGCCATTTTTAAGGCATTTCGCGCATACATGAAATGAACACATTTTTCTCCAAAACTATAACAGATGCAAGCTTGTCCTGTTTGGTGGAGATGATATTTAATAAAATAAGTAGAAATCCACTAAAAGTTTTGTTTGGTTATCTTGCAATCCCGAGATAATCGTCTCCATGCTCCAAATCCATTTTAAAGCCATTTTTAAGGCATTTCGCGCATACATGAAATGAACACATTTTTCTCCAAAACTATAACAGATGCAAGCTTGTCCTGTTTGGTGGAGATGATATTTAATAAAATAAGTAGAAATCCACTAAAAGTTTTGTTTGGTTATCTTGCAATCCCGAGATAATCGTCTCCATGCTCCAAATCCATTTTAAAGCCATTTCAAAGGCATTTTGCGCATACATGAAATGAACACATTTTTCTCCAAAACTATAACACATGCAAGCTTGTCCTGTTTGGTGGAGATGATATTTAATAAAATAAGTAGAAATCCACTAAAAGTTTTGTTTGGTTATCTTGCAATCCCGAGATAATCATCTCCATGCTCCAAATCCATTTTAAAGCCATTTTTAAGGCATTTCGCGCATACATGAAATGAACACATTTTTCTCCAAAACTATAACAGATGCAAGCTTGTCCTGTTTGGTGGAGATGATATTTAATAAAATAAGTAGAAATCCACTAAAAGTTTTGTTTGGTTATCTTGCAATCCCGAGATAATCGTCTCCATGCTCCAAATCCATTTTAAAGCCATTTTTAAGGCATTTCGCGCATACATGAAATGAACACATTTTTCTCCAAAACTATAACAGATGCAAGCTTGTCCTGTTTGGTGGAGATGATATTTAATAAAATAAGTAGAAATCCACTAAAATTTTTGTTTGGTTATCTTGCAATCCCGAGATAATCGTCTCCATGCTCCAAATCCATTTTAAAGCCATTTTTAAGGCATTTCGCGCATACATGAAATGAACACATTTTTCTCCAAAACTATAACAGATGCAAGCTTGTCCTGTTTGGTGGAGATGATATTTAATAAAATAAGTAGAAATCCACTAAAAGTTTTGTTTGGTTATCTTGCAATCCCGAGATAATCGTCTCCATGCTCCAAATCCATTTTAAAGCCATTTTTAAGGCATTTCGCGCTTACATGAAATGAACTGATTTTTCTCCAAAACTATAACAGATGCAAGCTTGTCCTGTTTGGTGGAGATGATATTTAATAAAATAAGTAGAAATCCACTAAAAGTTTTGTTTGGTTATCTTGCAATCCCGAGATAATCGTCTCCATGCTCCAAATCCATTTTAAAGCCATTTTTAAGGCATTTCGTGCATACATGAAATGAACACATTTTTCTCCAAAACTATAACAGATGCAAGCTTGTCCTGTTTGGTGGAGATGATATTTAATAAAATAAGTAGAAATCCATTAAAAGTTTTGTTTGGTTATCTTGCAATCCCGAGATAATCGTCTCCATGCTCCAAATCCATTTTAAAGCCATTTCAAAGGCATTTTGCGCATACATGAAATGAACACATTTTTCTCCAAAACTATAACACATGCAAGCTTGTCCTGTTTGGTGGAGATGATATTTAATAAAATAAGTAGAAATCCACTAAAAGTTTTGTTTGGTTATCTTGCAATCCCGAGATAATCGTCTCCATGCTCCAAATCCATTTTAAAGCCATTTTTAAGGCATTTCGCGCATACATGAAATGAACACATTTTTCTCCAAAACTATAACAGATGCAAGCTTGTCCTGTTTGGTGGAGATGATATTTAATAAAATAAGTAGAAATCCACTAAAAGTTTTGTTTGGTTTTCTTGCAATCCCGAGATAATCGTCTCCATGCTCCAAATCCATTTTAAAGCCATTTTTAAGGCATTTCGCGCATACATGAAATGAACACATTTTTCTCCAAAACTATAACAGATGCAAGCTTGTCCTGTTTGGTGGAGATGATATTTAATAAAATAAGTAGAAATCCACTAAAATTTTTGTTTGGTTATCTTGCAATCCCGAGATAATCGTCTCCATGCTCCAAATCCATTTTAAAGCCATTTTTAAGGCATTTCGCGCATACATGAAATGAACACATTTTTCTCCAAAACTATAACAGATGCAAGCTTGTCCTGTTTGGTGGAGATGATATTTAATAAAATAAGTAGAAATCCACTAAAAGTTTTGTTTGGTTATCTTGTAATCCCGAGATAATCGTCTCCATGCTCCAAATCCATTTTAAAGCCATTTTTAAGGCATTTCGCGCATACATGAAATGAACACATTTTTCTCCAAAACTATAACAGATGCAAGCTTGTCCTGTTTGGTGGAGATGATATTTAATAAAATAAGTAGCAATCCACTAAAAGTTTTGTTTGGTTATCTTGCAATCCCGAGATAATCGTCTCCATGCTCCAAATCCATTTTAAAGCCATTTTTAAGGCATTTCGCGCATACATGAAATGAACACATTTTTCTCCAAAACTATAACAGATGCAAGCTTGTCCTGTTTGGTGGAGATAATATTTAATAAAATAAGTAGAAATCTACTAAAAGTTTCGTTTGTTTATTTTGCCATCCTGAGATAATCGTCTTCATGCTCCAAATCCATTTTAAAGCCATTTCAAAGGCATTTTGCGCATACATGAAATGAACACATTTTTCTCCAAAACTATAACACATGCAAGCTTGTCCTGTTTGGTGGAGATGATATTTAATAAAATAAGTAGAAATCCACTAAAAGTTTTGTTTGGTTATCTTGCAATCCCGAGATAATCGTCTCCATGCTCCAAATCCATTTTAAAGCCATTTTTAAGGCATTTCGCGCATACATGAAATGAACACATTTTTCTCCAAAACTATAACAGATGCAAGCTTGTCCTGTTTGGTGGAGATGATACTTAATAAAATAAGTAGAAATCCACTAAAAGTTTTGTTTGGTTATCTTGCAATCCCGAGATAATCGTCTCCATGCTCCAAATCCATTTTAAAGCCATTTTTAAGGCATTTCGCGCATACATGAAATGAAAACATTTTTCTCCAAAACTATAACAGATGCAAGCTTGTCCTGTTTGGTGGAGATGATATTTAATAAAATAAGTAGAAATCCACTAAAAGTTTTGTTTGGTTATCTTGCAATCCCGAGATAATCGTCTCCATGCTCCAAATCCATTTTAAAGCCATTTTTAAGGCATTTCGCGCATACATGAAATGAACACATTTTTCTCCAAAACTATAACAGATGCAAGCTTGTCCTGTTTGGTGGAGATGATATTTAATAAAATAAGTAGAAATCCACTAAAAGTTTTGTTTGGTTATATTGCAATCCCGAGATAATCGTCTCCATGCTCCAAATCCATTTTAAAGCCATTTTTAAGGCATTTCGCGCATACATGAAATGAACACATTTTTCTCCAAAACTATAACAGATGCAAGCTTGTCCTGTTTGGTGGAGATGATATTTAATAAAATAAGTAGAAATCCACTAAAAGTTTTGTTTGGTTATCTTGCAATCCCGAGATAATCGTCTCCATGCTCCAAATCCATTTTAAAGCCATTTTTAAGGCATTTCGCGCATACATGAAATGAACACATTTTTCTCCAAAACTATAACAGATGCAAGCTTGTCCTGTTTGGTGGAGATAATATTTAATAAAATAAGTAGAAATCTACTAAAAGTTTCGTTTGTTTATATTGCCATCCTGAGATAATCGTCTCCATGCTCCAAATCCATTTTAAAGCCATTTCAAAGGCATTTTGCGCATACATGAAATGAACACATTTTTCTCCAAAACTATAACACATGCAAGCTTGTCCTGTTTGGTGGAGATGATATTTAATAAAATAAGTAGAAATCCACTAAAAGTTTTGTTTGGTTATCTTGCAATCCCGAGATAATCGTCTCCATGCTCCAAATCCATTTTAAAGCCATTTTTAAGGCATTTCGCGCATACATGAAATGAACACATTTTTCTCCAAAACTATAACAGATGCAAGCTTGTCCTGTTTGGTGGAGATGATATTTAATAAAATAAGTAGAAATCCACTAAAAGTTTTGTTTGGTTATCTTGCAATCCCGAGATAATCGTCTCCATGCTCCAAATCCATTTTAAAGCCATTTTTAAGGCATTTCGCGCATACATGAAATGAACACATTTTTCTCCAAAACTATAACAGATGCAAGCTTGTCCTGTTTGGTGGAGATGATATTTAATAAAATAAGTAGAAATCCACTAAAAGTTTTGTTTGGTTATCTTGCAATCCCGAGATAATCGTCTCCATGCTCCAAATCCATTTTAAAGCCATTTCAAAGGCATTTTGCGCATACATGAAATGAACACATTTTTCTCCAAAACTATAACACATGCAAGCTTGTCCTGTTTGGTGGAGATGATATTTAATAAAATAAGTAGAAATCCACTAAAAGTTTTGTTTGGTTATCTTGCAATCCCGAGATAATCGTCTCCATGCTCCAAATCCATTTTAAAGCCATTTTTAAGGCATTTCGCGCATACATGAAATGAACACATTTTTCTCCAAAACTATAACAGATGCAAGCTTGTCCTGTTTGGTGGAGATGATATTTAATAAAATAAGTAGAAATCCACTAAAAGTTTTGTTTGGTTATCTTGCAATCCCGAGATAATCGTCTCCATGCTCCAAATCCATTTTAAAGCCATTTTTAAGGCATTTCGCGCATACATGAAATGAACACATTTTTCTCCAAAACTATAACAGATGCAAGCTTGTCCTGTTTGGTGGAGATGATATTTAATAAAATAAGTAGAAATCCACTAAAAGTTTTGTTTGGTTATATTGCAATCCCGAGATAATCGTCTCCATGCTCCAAATCCATTTTAAAGCCATTTTTAAGGCATTTCGCGCATACATGAAATGAACACATTTTTCTCCAAAACTATAACAGATGCAAGCTTGTCCTGTTTGGTGGAGATGATATTTAATAAAATAAGTAGAAATCCACTAAAAGTTTTGTTTGGTTATCTTGCAATCCCGAGATAATCGTCTCCATGCTCCAAATCCATTTTAAAGCCATTTTTAAGGCATTTCGCGCATACATGAAATGAACACATTTTTCTCCAAAACTATAACAGATGCAAGCTTGTCCTGTTTGGTGGAGATAATATTTAATAAAATAAGTAGAAATCTACTAAAAGTTTCGTTTGTTTATATTGCCTTCCTGAGATAATCGTCTCCATGCTCCAAATCCATTTTAAAGCCATTTCAAAGGCATTTTGCGCATACATGAAATGAACACATTTTTCTCCAAAACTATAACACATGCAAGCTTGTCCTGTTTGGTGGAGATGATATTTAATAAAATAAGTAGAAATCCACTAAAAGTTTTGTTTGGTTATCTTGGAATCCCGAGATAATCGTCTCCATGCTCCAAATCCATTTTAAAGCCATTTTTAAGGCATTTCGCGCATACATGAAATGAACACATTTTTCTCCAAAACTATAACAGATGCAAGCTTGTCCTGTTTGGTGCAGTTGATATTTAATAAAATAAGTAGAAATCCACTAACGATTATCTCAGGATGGCAATATAAACAAACGAAACTTTTAGTAGATTTCTACTTATTTTATTAAATATTATCTCCACCAAACAGGACAAGCTTGCATCTGTTATAGTTTTGGAGAAAAATGTGTTCATTTCATGTATGCGCGAAATGCCTTAAAAATGGCTTTAAAATGGATTTGGAGCATGGAGACGATTATCTCGGGATTCCAAGATAACCAAACAAAACTTTTAGTGGATTTCTACTTATTTTATTAAATATCATCTCCACCAAACAGGACAAGCTTGCATGTGTTATAGTTTTGGAGAAAAATGTGTTCATTTCATGTATGCGCAAAATGCCTTTGAAATGGCTTTAAAATGGATTTGGAGCATGGAGACGATTATCTCAGGAAGGCAATATAAACAAACGAAACTTTTAGTAGATTTCTACTTATTTTATTAAATATTATCTCCACCAAACAGGACAAGCTTGCATCTGTTATAGTTTTGGAGAAAAATGTGTTCATTTCATGTATGCGCGAAATGCCTTAAAAATGGCTTTAAAATGGATTTGGAGCATGGAGACGATTATCTCGGGATTGCAAGATAACCAAACAAAACTTTTAGTGGATTTCTACTTATTTTATTAAATATCATCTCCACCAAACAGGACAAGCTTGCATCTGTTATAGTTTTGGAGAAAAATGTGTTCATTTCATGTATGCGCGAAATGCCTTAAAAATGGCTTTAAAATGGATTTGGAGCATGGAGACGATTATCTCGGGATTGCAATATAACCAAACAAAACTTTTAGTGGATTTCTACTTATTTTATTAAATATCATCTCCACCAAACAGGACAAGCTTGCATCTGTTATAGTTTTGGAGAAAAATGTGTTCATTTCATGTATGCGCGAAATGCCTTAAAAATGGCTTTAAAATGGATTTGGAGCATGGAGACGATTA
This sequence comes from Anomaloglossus baeobatrachus, assembly GCF_048569485.1. NCBI lineage: Eukaryota > Metazoa > Chordata > Amphibia > Anura > Aromobatidae > Anomaloglossus > Anomaloglossus baeobatrachus. The sequence continues at coordinate 792,403 of NW_027442146.1, read as the reverse complement.
TCTCGGGATTGCAAGATAACCAAACAAAAATTTTAGTGGATTTCTACTTATTTTATTAAATATCATCTCCACCAAACAGGACAAGCTTGCATCTGTTATAGTTTTGGAGAAAAATGTGTTCATTTCATGTATGCGCGAGATGCCTTAAAAATGGCTTTAAAATGGATTTGGAGCATGGAGACGATTATCTCGGGATTGCAAGATAACCAAACAAAACTTTTAGTGGATTTCTACTTATTTTATTAAATATCATCTCCACCAAACAGGACAAGCTTGCATGTGTTATAGTTTTGGAGAAAAATGTGTTCATTTCATGTATGCGCAAAATGCCTTTGAAATGGCTTTAAAATGGATTTGGAGCATGGAGACGATTATCTCAGGATGGCAATATAAACAAACGAAACTTTTAGTAGATTTCTACTTATTTTATTAAATATTATCTCCACCAAACAGGACAAGCTTGCATCTGTTATAGTTTTGGAGAAAAATGTGTTCATTTCATGTATGCGCGAAATGCCTTAAAAATGGCTTTAAAATGGATTTGGAGCATGGAGACGATTATCTCGGGATTGCAAGATAACCAAACAAAACTTTTAGTGGATTTCTACTTATTTTATTAAATATCATCTCCACCAAACAGAACAAGCTTGCATCTGTTATAGTTTTGGAGAAAAATGTGTTCATTTCATGTATGCGCGAAATGCCTTAAAAATGGCTTTAAAATGGATTTGGAGCATGGAGACGATTATCTCGGGATTGCAATATAACCAAACAAAACTTTTAGTGGATTTCTACTTATTTTATTAAATATCATCTCCACCAAACAGGACAAGCTTGCATCTGTTATAGTTTTGGAGAAAAATGTGTTCATTTCATGTATGCGCGAAATGCCTTAAAAATGGCTTTAAAATGGATTTGGAGCATGGAGACGATTATCTCGGGATTGCAAGATAACCAAACAAAAATTTTAGTGGATTTCTACTTATTTTATTAAATATCATCTCCACCAAACAGGACAAGCTTGCATCTGTTATAGTTTTGGAGAAAAATGTGTTCATTTCATGTATGCGCGAAATGCCTTAAAAATGGCTTTAAAATGGATTTGGAGCATGGAGACGATTATCTCGGGATTGCAAGATAACCAAACAAAACTTTTAGTGGATTTCTACTTATTTTATTAAATATCATCTCCACCAAACAGGACAAGCTTGCATCTGTTATAGTTTTGGAGAAAAATGTGTTCATTTCATGTATGCGCGAAATGCCTTAAAAATGGCTTTAAAATGGATTTGGAGCATGGAGACGATTATCTCGGGATTGCAAGATAACCAAACAAAACTTTTAGTGGATTTCTACTTATTTTATTAAATATCATCTCCACCAAACAGGACAAGCTTGCATGTGTTATAGTTTTGGAGAAAAATGTGTTCATTTCATGTATGCGCAAAATGCCTTTGAAATGGCTTTAAAATGGATTTGGAGCATGGAGACGATTATCTCGGGATTGCAAGATAACCAAACAAAACTTTTAGTGGATTTCTACTTATTTTATTAAATATCATCTCCACCAAACAGGACAAGCTTGCATCTGTTATAGTTTTGGAGAAAAATGTGTTCATTTCATGTATGCGCGAAATGCCTTAAAAATGGCTTTAAAATGGATTTGGAGCATAGAGACGATTATCTCGGGATTGCAAGATAACCAAACAAAACTTTTAGTGGATTTCTACTTATTTTATTAAATATCATCTCCACCAAACAGGACAAGCTTGCATCTGTTATAGTTTTGGAGAAAAATGTTTTCATTTCATGTATGCGCGAAATGCCTTAAAAATGGCTTTAAAATGGATTTGGAGCATGGAGACGATTATCTCGGGATTGCAAGATAACCAAACAAAACTTTTAGTGGATTTCTACTTATTTTATTAAGTATCATCTCCACCAAACAGGACAAGCTTGCATCTGTTATAGTTTTGGAGAAAAATGTGTTCATTTCATGTATGCGCGAAATGCCTTAAAAATGGCTTTAAAATGGATTTGGAGCATGGAGACGATTATCTCGGGATTGCAAGATAACCAAACAAAACTTTTAGTGGATTTCTACTTATTTTATTAAATATCATCTCCACCAAACAGGACAAGCTTGCATGTGTTATAGTTTTGGAGAAAAATGTGTTCATTTCATGTATGCGCAAAATGCCTTTGAAATGGCTTTAAAATGGATTTGGAGCATGAAGACGATTATCTCAGGATGGCAAAATAAACAAACGAAACTTTTAGTAGATTTCTACTTATTTTATTAAATATTATCTCCACCAAACAGGACAAGCTTGCATCTGTTATAGTTTTGGAGAAAAATGTGTTCATTTCATGTATGCGCGAAATGCCTTAAAAATGGCTTTAAAATGGATTTGGAGCATGGAGACGATTATCTCGGGATTGCAAGATAACCAAACAAAACTTTTAGTGGATTGCTACTTATTTTATTAAATATCATCTCCACCAAACAGGACAAGCTTGCATCTGTTATAGTTTTGGAGAAAAATGTGTTAATTTCATGTATGCGCGAAATGCCTTAAAAATGGCTTTAAAATGGATTTGGAGCATGGAGACGATTATCTCGGGATTGCAAGATAACCAAACAAAACTTTTAGTGGATTTCTACTTATTTTATTAAATATCATCTCCACCAAACAGGACAAGCTTGCATCTGTTATAGTTTTGGAGAAAAATGTGTTCATTTCATGTATGCGCGAAATGCCTTAAAAATGGCTTTAAAATGGATTTGGAGCATGGAGACGATTATCTCGGGATTGCAAGATAACCAAACAAAACTTTTAGTGGATTTCTACTTATTTTATTAAATATCATCTCCACCAAACAGGACAAGCTTGCATCTGTTATAGTTTTGGAGAAAAATGTGTTCATTTCATGTATGCGCGAAATGCCTTAAAATGGCTTTAAAATGGATTTGGAGCATGGAGACGATTATCTCGGGATTGCAAGATAACCAAACAAAACTTTTAGTGGATTTCTACTTATTTTATTAAATATCATCTCCACCAAACAGGACAAGCTTGCATCTGTTATAGTTTTGGAGAAAAATGTGTTCATTTCATGTATGCGCGAAATGCCTTAAAAATGGCTTTAAAATGGATTTGGAGCATGGAGACGATTATCTCGGGATTGCAAGATAACCAAACAAAACTTTTAGTGGATTTCTACTTATTTTATTAAATATCATCTCCACCAAACAGGACAAGCTTGCATCTGTTATAGTTTTGGAGAAAAATGTGTTCATTTCATGTATGCGCGAAATGCCTTAAAAATGGCTTTAAAATGGATTTGGAGCATGGAGACGATTATCTCGGGATTGCAAGATAACCAAACAAAACTTTTAGTGGATTTCTACTTATTTTATTAAATATCATCTCCACCAAACAGGACAAGCTTGCATCTGTTATAGTTTTGGAGAAAAATGTGTTAATTTCATGTATGCGCGAAATGCCTTAAAAATGGCTTTAAAATGGATTTGGAGCATGGAGACGATTATCTCGGGATTGCAAGATAACCAAACAAAACTTTTAGTGGATTTCTACTTATTTTATTAAATATCATCTCCACCAAACAGGACAAGCTTGCATCTGTTATAGTTTTGGAGAAAAATGTTTTCATTTCATGTATGCGCGAAATGCCTTAAAAATGGCTTTAAAATGGATTTGGAGCATGGAGACGATTATCTCGGGATTGCAAGATAACCAAACAAAACTTTTAGTGGATTTCTACTTATTTTATTAAGTATCATCTCCACCAAACAGGACAAGCTTGCATCTGTTATAGTTTTGGAGAAAAATGTGTTCATTTCATGTATGCGCGAAATGCCTTAAAAATGGCTTTAAAATGGATTTGGAGCATGGAGACGATTATCTCGGGATTGCAAGATAACCAAACAAAACTTTTAGTGGATTTCTACTTATTTTATTAAATATCATCTCCACCAAACAGGACAAGCTTGCATGTGTTATAGTTTTGGAGAAAAATGTGTTCATTTCATGTATGCGCAAAATGCCTTTGAAATGGCTTTAAAATGGATTTGGAGCATGAAGACGATTATCTCAGGATGGCAAAATAAACAAACGAAACTTTTAGTAGATTTCTACTTATTTTATTAAATATTATCTCCACCAAACAGGACAAGCTTGCATCTGTTATAGTTTTGGAGAAAAATGTGTTCATTTCATGTATGCGCGAAATGCCTTAAAAATGGCTTTAAAATGGATTTGGAGCATGGAGACGATTATCTCGGGATTGCAAGATAACCAAACAAAACTTTTAGTGGATTGCTACTTATTTTATTAAATATCATCTCCACCAAACAGGACAAGCTTGCATCTGTTATAGTTTTGGAGAAAAATGTGTTCATTTCATGTATGCGCGAAATGCCTTAAAAATGGCTTTAAAATGGATTTGGAGCATGGAGACGATTATCTCGGGATTGCAAGATAACCAAACAAAACTTTTAGTGGATTTCTACTTATTTTATTAAATATCATCTCCACCAAACAGGACAAGCTTGCATCTGTTATAGTTTTGGAGAAAAATGTGTTCATTTCATGTATGCGCGAAATGCCTTAAAAATGGCTTTAAAATGGATTTGGAGCATGGAGACGATTATCTCGGGATTGCAAGAAAACCAAACAAAACTTTTAGTGGATTTCTACTTATTTTATTAAATATCATCTCCACCAAACAGGACAAGCTTGCATCTGTTATAGTTTTGGAGAAAAATGTGTTCATTTCATGTATGCGCGAAATGCCTTAAAAATGGCTTTAAAATGGATTTGGAGCATGGAGACGATTATCTCGGGATTGCAAGATAACCAAACAAAACTTTTAGTGGATTTCTACTTATTTTATTAAATATCATCTCCACCAAACAGGACAAGCTTGCATGTGTTATAGTTTTGGAGAAAAATGTGTTCATTTCATGTATGCGCAAAATGCCTTTGAAATGGCTTTAAAATGGATTTGGAGCATGGAGACGATTATCTCGGGATTGCAAGATAACCAAACAAAACTTTTAGTGGATTTCTACTTATTTTATTAAATATCATCTCCACCAAACAGGACAAGCTTGCATCTGTTATAGTTTTGGAGAAAAATGTGTTCATTTCATGTATGCACGAAATGCCTTAAAAATGGCTTTAAAATGGATTTGGAGCATGGAGACGATTATCTCGGGATTGCAAGATAACCAAACAAAACTTTTAGTGGATTTCTACTTATTTTATTAAATATCATCTCCACCAAACAGGACAAGCTTGCATCTGTTATAGTTTTGGAGAAAAATGTGTTCATTTCATGTAAGCGCGAAATGCCTTAAAAATGGCTTTAAAATGGATTTGGAGCATGGAGACGATTATCTCGGGATTGCAAGATAACCAAACAAAACTTTTAGTGGATTTCTACTTATTTTATTAAATATCATCTCCACCAAACAGGACAAGCTTGCATCTGTTATAGTTTTGGAGAAAAATGTGTTCATTTCATGTATGCGCGAAATGCCTTAAAAATGGCTTTAAAATGGATTTGGAGCATGGAGACGATTATCTCGGGATTGCAAGATAACCAAACAAAAATTTTAGTGGATTTCTACTTATTTTATTAAATATCATCTCCACCAAACAGGACAAGCTTGCATCTGTTATAGTTTTGGAGAAAAATGTGTTCATTTCATGTATGCGCGAAATGCCTTAAAAATGGCTTTAAAATGGATTTGGAGCATGGAGACGATTATCTCGGGATTGCAAGATAACCAAACAAAACTTTTAGTGGATTTCTACTTATTTTATTAAATATCATCTCCACCAAACAGGACAAGCTTGCATCTGTTATAGTTTTGGAGAAAAATGTGTTCATTTCATGTATGCGCGAAATGCCTTAAAAATGGCTTTAAAATGGATTTGGAGCATGGAGATGATTATCTCGGGATTGCAAGATAACCAAACAAAACTTTTAGTGGATTTCTACTTATTTTATTAAATATCATCTCCACCAAACAGGACAAGCTTGCATGTGTTATAGTTTTGGAGAAAAATGTGTTCATTTCATGTATGCGCAAAATGCCTTTGAAATGGCTTTAAAATGGATTTGGAGCATGGAGACGATTATCTCGGGATTGCAAGATAACCAAACAAAACTTTTAGTGGATTTCTACTTATTTTATTAAATATCATCTCCACCAAACAGGACAAGCTTGCATCTGTTATAGTTTTGGAGAAAAATGTGTTCATTTCATGTATGCGCGAAATGCCTTAAAAATGGCTTTAAAATGGATTTGGAGCATGGAGACGATTATCTCGGGATTGCAAGATAACCAAACAAAACTTTTAGTGGATTTCTACTTATTTTATTAAATATCATCTCCACCAAACAGGACAAGCTTGCATCTGTTATAGTTTTGGAGAAAAATGTGTTCATTTCATGTATGCGCGAAATGCCTTAAAAATGGCTTTAAAATGGATTTGGAGCATGGAGACGATTATCTCGGGATTGCAAGATAACCAAACAAAACTTTTAGTGGATTTCTACTTATTTTATTAAATATCATCTCCACCAAACAGGACAAGCTTGCATCTGTTATAGTTTTGGAGAAAAATGTGTTCATTTCATGTATGCGCGAAATGCCTTAAAAATGGCTTTAAAATGGATTTGGAGCATGGAGACGATTATCTCGGGATTGCAAGATAACCAAACAAAACTTTTAGTGGATTTCTACTTATTTTATTAAATAGCATCTCCACCAAACAGGACAAGCTTGCATCTGTTATAGTTTTGGAGAAAAATGTGTTCATTTCATGTATGCGCGAAATGCCTTAAAAATGGCTTTAAAATGGATTTGGAGCATGGAGACGATTTTCTCGGGATTGCAAGATAACCAAACAAAACTTTTAGTGGATTTCTACTTATTTTATTAAATATCATCTCCACCAAACAGGACAAGCTTGCATGTGTTATAGTTTTGGAGAAAAATGTGTTCATTTCATGTATGCGCAAAATGCCTTTGAAATGGCTTTAAAATGGATTTGGAGCATGGAGACGATTATCTCAGGATGGCAATATAAACAAACGAAACTTTTAGTAGATTTCTACTTATTTTATTAAATATTATCTCCACCAAACAGGACAAGCTTGCATCTGTTATAGTTTTGGAGAAAAATGTGTTCATTTCATGTATGCGCGAAATGCCTTAAAAATGGCTTTAAAATGGATTTGGAGCATGGAGACGATTATCTCGGGATTGCAAGATAACCAAACAAAACTTTTAGTGGATTTCTACTTATTTTATTAAATATCATCTCCACCAAACAGGACAAGCTTGCATCTGTTATAGTTTTGGAGAAAAATGTGTTCATTTCATGTATGCGCGAAATGCCTTAAAAATGGCTTTAAAATGGATTTGGAGCATGGAGACGATTATCTCGGGATTGCAATATAACCAAACAAAACTTTTAGTGGATTTCTACTTATTTTATTAAATATCATCTCCACCAAACAGGACAAGCTTGCATCTGTTATAGTTTTGGAGAAAAATGTGTTCATTTCATGTATGCGCGAAATGCCTTAAAAATGGCTTTAAAATGGATTTGGAGCATGGAGACGATTATCTCGGGATTGCAAGATAACCAAACAAAAATTTTAGTGGATTTCTACTTATTTTATTAAATATCATCTCCACCAAACAGGACAAGCTTGCATCTGTTATAGTTTTGGAGAAAAATGTGTTCATTTCATGTATGCGCGAAATGCCTTAAAAATGGCTTTAAAATGGATTTGGAGCATGGAGACGATTATCTCGGGATTGCAAGATAACCAAACAAAACTTTTAGTGGATTTCTACTTATTTTATTAAATATCATCTCCACCAAACAGGACAAGCTTGCATGTGTTATAGTTTTTGAGAAAAATGTGTTCATTTCATGTATGCGCAAAATGCCTTTGAAATGGCTTTAAAATGGATTTGGAGCATGGAGACGATTATCTCAGGATGGCAATATAAACAAACGAAACTTTTAGTAGATTTCTACTTATTTTATTAAATATTATCTCCACCAAACAGGACAAGCTTGCATCTGTTATAGTTTTGGAGAAAAATGTGTTCATTTCATGTATGCGCGAAATGCCTTAAAAATGGCTTTAAAATGGATTTGGAGCATGGAGACGATTATCTCGGGATTGCAAGATAACCAAACAAAACTTTTAGTGGATTTCTACTTATTTTATTAAATATCATCTCCACCAAACAGGACAAGCTTGCATCTGTTATAGTTTTGGAGAAAAATGTGTTCATTTCATGTATGCGCGAAATGCCTTAAAAATGGCTTTAAAATGGATTTGGAGCATGGAGACGATTATCTCGGGATTGCAATGTAACCAAACAAAACTTTTAGTGGATTTCTACTTATTTTATTAAATATCATCTCCACCAAACAGGACAAGCTTGCATCTGTTATAGTTTTGGAGAAAAATGTGTTCATTTCATGTATACGCGAAATGCCTTAAAAATGGCTTTAAAATGGATTTGGAGCATGGAGACGATTATCTCGGGATTGCAAGATAACCAAACAAAAATTTTAGTGGATTTCTACTTATTTTATTAAATATCATCTCCACCAAACAGGACAAGCTTGCATCTGTTATAGTTTTGGAGAAAAATGTGTTCATTTCATGTATGCGCGAAATGCCTTAAAAATGGCTTTAAAATGGATTTGGAGCATGTTGACGATTATCTCGGGATTGCAAGATAACCAAACAAAACTTTTAGTGGATTTCTACTTATTTTATTAAATATCATCTCCACCAAACAGGACAAGCTTGCATGTGTTATAGTTTTGGAGAAAAATGTGTTCATTTCATGTATGCGCAAAATGCCTTTGAAATGGCTTTAAAATGGATTTGGAGCATGGAGACGATTATCTCGGGATTGCAAGATAACCAAACAAAACTTTTAGTGGATTTCTACTTATTTTATTAAATATCATCTCCACCAAACAGGACAAGCTTGCATCTGTTATAGTTTTGGAGAAAAATGTGTTCATTTCATGTATGCGCGAAATGCCTTAAAAAATGGCTTTAAAATGGATTTGGAGCATGGAGACGATTATCTCGGGATTGCAAGATAACCAAACAAAACTTTTAGTGGATTTCTACTTATTTTATTAAATATCATCTCCACCAAACAGGACAAGCTTGCATTTGTTATAGTTTTGGAGAAAAATGTGTTCATTTCATGTATGCGCGAAATGCCTTAAAAATGGCTTTAAAATGGATTTGGAGCATGGAGACGATTATCTCGGGATTGCAAGATAACCAAACAAAACTTTTAGTGGATTTCTACTTATTTTATTAAATATCATCTCCACCAAACAGGACAAGCTTGCATGTGTTATAGTTTTGGAGAAAAATGTGTTCATTTCATGTATGCGCAAAATGCCTTTGAAATGGCTTTAAAATGGATTTGGAGCATGGAGACGATTATCTCAGGATGGCAATATAAACAAACGAAACTTTTAGTAGATTTCTACTTATTTTATTAAATATTATCTCCACCAAACAGGACAAGCTTGCATCTGTTATAGTTTTGGAGAAAAATGTGTTCATTTCATGTATGCGCGAAATGCCTTAAAAATGGCTTTAAAATGGATTTGGAGCATGGAGACGATTATCTCGGGATTGCAAGATAACCAAACAAAACTTTTAGTGGATTTCTACTTATTTTATTAAATATCATCTCCACCAAACAGGACAAGCTTGCATCTGTTATAGTTTTGGAGAAAAATGTGTTCATTTCATGTATGCGCGAAATGCCTTAAAAATGGCTTTAAAATGGATTTGGAGCATGGAGACGATTATCTCGGGATTGCAATATAACCAAACAAAACTTTTAGTGGATTTCTACTTATTTTATTAAATATCATCTCCACCAAACAGGACAAGCTTGCATCTGTTATAGTTTTGGAGAAAAATGTGTTCATTTCATGTATGCGCGAAATGCCTTAAAAATGGCTTTAAAATGGATTTGGAGCATGGAGACGATTATCTCGGGATTGCAAGATAACCAAACAAAACTTTTAGTGGATTTCTACTTATTTTATTAAATATCATCTCCACCAAACAGGACAAGCTTGCATATGTTATAGTTTTGGAGAAAAATGTGTTCATTTCATGTATGCGCGAAATGCCTTAAAAATGGCTTTAAAATGGATTTGGAGCATGGAGACGATTATCTCGGGATTGCAAGATAACCAAACAAAACTTTTAGTGGATTTCTACTTATTTTATTAAATATCATCTCCACCAAACAGGACAAGCTTGCATGTGTTATAGTTTTGGAGAAAAATGTGTTCATTTCATGTATGCGCAAAATGCCTTTGAAATGGCTTTAAAATGGATTTGGAGCATGGAGATGATTATCTCGGGATTGCAAGATAACCAAACAAAACTTTTAGTGGATTTCTACTTATTTTATTAAATATCATCTCCACCAAACAGGACAAGCTTGCATCTGTTATAGTTTTGGAGAAAAATGTGTTCATTTCATGTATGCGCGAAATGCCTTAAAAATGGCTTTTAAATGGATTTGGAGCATGGAGACGATTATCTCGGGATTGCAAGATAACCAAACAAAACTTTTAGTGGATTTCTACTTATTTTATTAAATATCTCCACCAAACAGGACAAGCTTGCATCTGTTATAGTTTTGGAGAAAAATGTGTTCATTTCATGTATGCGCGAAATGCCTTAAAAATGGCTTTAAAATGGATTTGGAGCATGGAGACGATTATCTCGGGATTGCAAGATAACCAAACAAAACTTTTAGTGGATTTCTACTTATTTTATTAAATATCATCTCCACCAAACAGGACAAGCTTGCATCTGTTATAGTTTTGGAGAAAAATGTGTTCATTTCATGTATGCGCGAAATGCCTTAAAAATGGCTTTAAAATGGATTTGGAGCATGGAGACGATTATCTCGGGATTGCAAGATAACCAAACAAAACTTTTAGTGGATTTCTACTTATTTTATTAAATATCATCTCCACCAAACAGGACAAGCTTGCATCTGTTATAGTTTTGGAGAAAAATGTGTTCATTTCATGTATGCGCGAAATGCCTTAAAAATGGCTTTAAAATGGATTTGGAGCATGGAGACGATTATCTCGGGATTGCAAGATAACCAAACAAAACTTTTAGTGGATTTCTACTTATTTTATTAAATATCATCTCCACCAAACAGGACAAGCTTGCATGTGTTATAGTTTTGGAGAAAAATGTGTTCATTTCATGTATGCGCGAAATGCCTTAAAAATGGCTTTAAAATGGATTTGGAGCATGGAGACGATTATCTCGGGATTGCAAGATAACCAAACAAAACTTTTAGTGGATTTCTACTTATTTTATTAAATATCATCTCCACCAAACAGGACAAGCTTGCATGTGTTATAGTTTTGGAGAAAAATGTGTTCATTTCATGTATGCGCAAAATGCCTTTGAAATGGCTTTAAAATGGATTTGGAGCATGGAGACGATTATCTCGGGATTGCAAGATAACCAAACAAAACTTTTAGTGGATTTCTACTTATTTTATTAAATATCATCTCCACCAAACAGGACAAGCTTGCATCTGTTATAGTTTTGGAGAAAAATGTGTTCATTTCATGTATGCGCGAAATGCCTTAAAAATGGCTTTAAAATGGATTTGGAGCATGGAGACGATTATCTCGGGATTCAAGATAACCAAACAAAACTTTTAGTGGATTTCTACTTATTTTATTAAATATCATCTCCACCAAACAGGACAAGCTTGCATCTGTTATAGTTTTGGAGAAAAATGTGTTCATTTCATGTATGCGCGAAATGCCTTAAAAATGGCTTTAAAATGGATTTGGAGCATGGAGACGATTATCTCGGGATTGCAAGATAACCAAACAAAACTTTTAGTGGATTTCTACTTATTTTATTAAATATCATCTCCACCAAACAGGACAAGCTTGCATCTGTTATAGTTTTGGAGAAAAATGTGTTCATTTCATGTATGCGCGAAATGCCTTAAAAATGGCTTTAAAATGGATTTGGAGCATGGAGACGATTATCTCGGGATTGCAAGATAACTAAACAAAACTTTTAGTGGATTTCTACTTATTTTATTAAATATCATCTCCACCAAACAGGACAAGCTTGCATGTGTTATAGTTTTGGAGAAAATGTGTTCATTTCATGTATGCGCAAAATGCCTTTGAAATGGCTTTAAAATGGATTTGGAGCATGGAGACGATTATCTCAGGATGGCAATATAAACAAACGAAACTTTTAGTAGATTTCTACTTATTTTATTAAATATTATCTCCACCAAACAGGACAAGCTTGCATCTGTTATAGTTTTGGAGAAAAATGTGTTCATTTCATGTATGCGCGAAATGCCTTAAAAATGGCTTTAAAATGGATTTGGAGCATGGAGACGATTATCTCGGGATTGCAAGATAACCAAACAAAACTTTTAGTGGATTTCTACTTATTTTATTAAATATCATCTCCACCAAACAGGACAAGCTTGCATCTGTTATAGTTTTGGAGAAAAATGTGTTCATTTCATGTATGCGCGAAATGCCTTAAAAATGGCTTTAAAATGGATTTGGAGCATGGAGACGATTATCTCGGGATTGCAATATAACCAAACAAAACTTTTAGTGGATTTCTACTTATTTTATTAAATATCATCTCCACCAAACAGGACAAGCTTGCATCTGTTATAGTTTTGGAGAAAAATGTGTTCATTTCATGTATGCGCGAAATGCCTTAAAAATGGCTTTAAAATGGATTTGGAGCATGGAGACGATTATCTCGGGATTGCAAGATAACCAAACAAAAATTTTAGTGGATTTCTACTTATTTTATTAAATATCATCTCCACCAAACAGGACAAGCTTGCATCTGTTATAGTTTTGGAGAAAAATGTGTTCATTTCATGTATGCGCGAAATGCCTTAAAAATGGCTTTAAAATGGATTTGGAGCATGGAGACGATTATCTCGGGATTGCAAGATAACCAAACAAAACTTTTAGTGGATTTCTACTTATTTTATTAAATATCATCTCCACCAAACAGGACAAGCTTGCATCTGTTATAGTTTTGGAGAAAAATGTGTTCATTTCATGTATGCGCGAAATGCCTTAAAAATGGCTTTAAAATGGATTTGGAGCATGGAGACGATTATCTCGGGATTGCAAGATAACCAAACAAAACTTTTAGTGGATTTCTACTTATTTTATTAAATATCATCTCCACCAAACAGGACAAGCTTGCATGTGTTATAGTTTTGGAGAAAAATGTGTTCATTTCATGTATGCGCAAAATGCCTTTGAAATGGCTTTAAAATGGATTTGGAGCATGGAGACGATTATCTCGGGATTGCAATATAACCAAACAAAACTTTTAGTGGATTTCTACTTATTTTATTAAATATCATCTCCACCAAACAGGACAAGCTTGCATCTGTTATAGTTTTGGAGAAAAATGTGTTCATTTCATGTATGCGCGAAATGCCTTAAAAATGGCTTTAAAATGGATTTGGAGCATGGAGACGATTATCTCGGGATTGCAAGATAACCAAACAAAAATTTTAGTGGATTTCTACTTATTTTATTAAATATCATCTCCACCAAACAGGACAAGCTTGCATCTGTTATAGTTTTGGAGAAAAATGTGTTCATTTCATGTATGCGCGAAATGCCTTAAAAATGGCTTTAAAATGGATTTGGAGCATGGAGACGATTATCTCGGGATTGCAAGATAACCAAACAAAACTTTTAGTGTATTTCTACTTATTTTATTAAATATCATCTCCACCAAACAGGACAAGCTTGCATCTGTTATAGTTTTGGAGAAAAATGTGTTCATTTCATGTATGCGCGAAATGCCTTAAAAATGGCTTTAAAATGGATTTGGAGCATGGAGACGATTATCTCGGGATTGCAAGATAACCAAACAAAACTTTTAGTGGATTTCTACTTATTTTATTAAATATCATCTCCAGCAAACAGGACAAGCTTGCATGTGTTATAGTTTTGGAGAAAAATGTGTTCATTTCATGTATGCGCAAAATGCCTTTGAAATGGCTTTAAAATGGATTTGGAGCATGGAGACGATTATCTCGGGATTGCAAGATAACCAAACAAAACTTTTAGTGGATTTCTACTTATTTTATTAAATATCATCTCCACCAAACAGGACAAGCTTGCATCTGTTACAGTTTTGGAGAAAAAGGTGTTCATTTCATGTATGCGCGAAATGCCTTAAAAATGGCTTTAAAATGGATTTGGAGCATGGAGACGATTATCTCGGGATTGCAAGATAACCAAACAAAACTTTTAGTGGATTTCTACTTATTTTATTAAATATCATCTCCACCAAACAGGACAAGCTTGCATCTGTTATAGTTTTGGAGAAAAATGTGTTCATTTCATGTATGCGCGAAATGCCTTAAAAATGGCTTTAAAATGGATTTGGAGCATGGAGACGATTATCTCGGGATTGCAAGATAACCAAACAAAACTTTTAGTGGATTTCTACTTATTTTATTAAATATCATCTCCACCAAACAGGACAAGCTTGCATCTGTTATAGTTTTGGAGAAAAATGTGTTCATTTCATGTATGCGCGAAATGCCTTAAAAATGGCTTTAAAATGGATTTGGAGCATGGAGACGATTATCTCGGGATTGCAAGATAACCAAACAAAACTTTTAGTGGATTTCTACTTATTTTATTAAATATCATCTCCACCAAACAGGACAAGCTTGCATCTGTTATAGTTTTGGAGAAAAATGTGTTCATTTCATGTATGCGCGAAATGCCTTAAAAATGGCTTTAAAATGGATTTGGAGCATGGAGACGATTATCTCGGGATTGCAAGATAACCAAACAAAACTTTTAGTGGATTTCTACTTATTTTATTAAATATCATCTCCACCAAACAGGACAAGCTTGCATGTGTTATAGTTTTGGAGAAAAATGTGTTCATTTCATGTATGCGCAAAATGCCTTTGAAATGGCTTTAAAATGGATTTGGAGCATGGAGACGATTATCTCAGGATGGCAATATAAACAAACGAAACTTTTAGTAGATTTCTACTTATTTTATTAAATATTATCTCCACCAAACAGGACAAGCTTGCATCTGTTATAGTTTTGGAGAAAAATGTGTTCATTTCATGTATGCGCGAAATGCCTTAAAAATGGCTTTAAAATGGATTTGGAGCATGGAGACGATTATCTCGGGATTGCAAGATAACCAAACAAAACTTTTAGTGGATTTCTACTTATTTTATTAAATATCATCTCCACCAAACAGGACAAGCTTGCATCTGTTATAGTTTTGGAGAAAAATGTGTTCATTTCATGTATGCGCGAAATGCCTTAAAAATGGCTTTAAAATGGATTTGGAGCATGGAGACGATTATCTCGGGATTGCAATATAACCAAACAAAACTTTTAGTGGATTTCTACTTATTTTATTAAATATCATCTCCACCAAACAGGACAAGCTTGCATCTGTTATAGTTTTGGAGAAAAATGTGTTCATTTCATGTATGCGCGAAATGCCTTAAAAATGGTTTTAAAATGGATTTGGAGCATGGAGACGATTATCTTGGGAATGCAAGATAACCAAACAAAAATTTTAGTGGATTTCTACTTATTTTATTAAATATCATCTCCACCAAACAGGACAAGCTTGCATCTGTTATAGTTTTGGAGAAAAATGTGTTCATTTCATGTATGCGCGAAATGCCTTAAAAATGGCTTTAAAATGGATTTGGAGCATGGAGACGATTATCTCGGGATTGCAAGATAACCAAACAAAACTTTTAGTGGATTTCTACTTATTTTATTAAATATCATCTCCACCAAACAGGACAAGCTTGCATCTGTTATAGTTTTGGAGAAAAATGTGTTCATTTCATGTATGCGCGAAATGCCTTAAAAATGGCTTTAAAATGGATTTGGAGCATGGAGACGATTATCTCGGGATTGCAAGATAACCAAACAAAACTTTTAGTGGATTTCTACTTATTTTATTAAATATCATCTCCACCAAACAGGACAAGCTTGCATGTGTTATAGTTTTGGAGAAAAATGTGTTCATTTCATGTATGCGCAAAATGCCTTTGAAATGGCTTTAAAATGGATTTGGAGCATGGAGACGATTATCTCGGGATTGCAAGATAACCAAACAAAACTTTTAGTGGATTTCTACTTATTTTATTAAATATCATCTCCACCAAACAGGACAAGCTTGCATCTGTTATAGTTTTGGAGAAAAATGTGTTCATTTCATGTATGCGCGAAATGCCTTAAAAATGGCTTTAAAATGGATTTGGAGCATGGAGACGATTATCTCGGGATTGCAAGATAACCAAACAAAACTTTTAGTGGATTTCTACTTATTTTATTAAATATCATCTCCACCAAACAGGACAAGCTTGCATCTGTTATAGTTTTGGAGAAAAATGTGTTCATTTCATGTATGCGCGAAATGCCTTAAAAATGGCTTTAAAATGGATTTGGAGCATGGAGACGATTATCTCGGGATTGCAAGATAACCAAACAAAACTTTTAGTGGATTTCTACTTATTTTATTAAATATCATCTCCACCAAACAGGACAAGCTTGCATCTGTCATAGTTTTGGAGAAAAATGTGTTCATTTCATGTATGCGCGAAATGCCTTAAAAATGGCTTTAAAATGGATTTGGAGCATGGAGACGATTATCTCGGGATTGCAAGATAACCAAACAAAACTTTTAGTGGATTTCTACTTATTTTATTAAATATCATCTCCACCAAACAGGACAAGCTTGCATCTGTTATAGTTTTGGAGAAAAATGTGTTCATTTCATGTATGCGCGAAATGCCTTAAAAATGGCTTTAAAATGGATTTGGAGCATGGAGACGATTATCTCGGGATTGCAAGATAACCAAACAAAACTTTTAGTGGATTTCTACTTATTTTATTAAATATAATCTCCACCAAACAGGACAAGCTTGCATCTGTTATAGTTTTGGAGAAAAATGTGTTCATTTCATGTATGCGCGAAATGCCTTAAAAATGGCTTTAAAATGGATTTGGAGCATGGAGACGATTATCTCGGGATTGCAAGATAACCAAACAAAACTTTTAGTGGATTTCTACTTATTTTATTAAATATCATCTCCACCAAACAGGACAAGCTTGCATCTGTCTTAGTTTTGGAGAAAAATGTGTTCATTTCATGTATGCGCGAAATGCCTTAAAAATGGCTTTAAAATGGATTTGGAGCATGGAGACGATTATCTCGGGATTGCAAGATAACCAAACAAAACTTTTAGTGGATTTCTACTTATTTTATTAAATATCATCTCCACCAAACAGGACAAGCTTGCATGTGTTATAGTTTTGGAGAAAAATGTGTTCATTTCATGTATGCGCAAAATGCCTTTGAAATGGCTTTAAAATGGATTTGGAGCATGGAGACGATTATCTCAGGATGGCAATATAAACAAACGAAACTTTTAGTAGATTTCTACTTATTTTATTAAATATTATCTCCACCAAACAGGACAAGCTTGCATCTGTTATAGTTTTGGAGAAAAATGTGTTCATTTCATGTATGCGCGAAATGCCTTAAAAATGGCTTTAAAATGGATTTGGAGCATGGAGACGATTATCTCGGGATTGCAAGATAACCAAACAAAACTTTTAGTGGATTTCTACTTATTTTATTAAATATCATCTCCACCAAACAGGACAAGCTTGCATCTGTTATAGTTTTGGAGAAAAATGTGTTCATTTCATGTATGCGCGAAATGCCTTAAAAATGGCTTTAAAATGGATTTGGAGCATGGAGACGATTATCTCGGGATTGCAAGATAACCAAACAAAACTTTTAGTGGATTTCTACTTATTTTATTAAATATCATCTCCACCAAACAGGACAAGCTTGCATCTGTCTTAGTTTTGGAGAAAAATGTGTTCATTTCATGTATGCGCGAAATGCCTTAAAAATGGCTTTAAAATGGATTTGGAGCATGGAGACGATTATCTCGGGATTGCAAGATAACCAAACAAAACTTTTAGTGGATTTCTACTTATTTTATTAAATATCATCTCCACCAAACAGGACAAGCTTGCATGTGTTATAGTTTTGGAGAAAAATGTGTTCATTTCATGTATGCGCAAAATGCCTTTGAAATGGCTTTAAAATGGATTTGGAGCATGGAGACGATTATCTCAGGATGGCAATATAAACAAACGAAACTTTTAGTAGATTTCTACTTATTTTATTAAATATTATCTCCACCAAACAGGACAAGCTTGCATCTGTTATAGTTTTGGAGAAAAATGTGTTCATTTCATGTATGCGCGAAATGCCTTAAAAATGGCTTTAAAATGGATTTGGAGCATGGAGACGATTATCTCGGGATTGCAAGATAACCAAACAAAACTTTTAGTGGATTTCTACTTATTTTATTAAATATCATCTCCACCAAACAGGACAAGCTTGCATCTGTTATAGTTTTGGAGAAAAATGTGTTCATTTCATGTATGCGCGAAATGCCTTAAAAATGGCTTTAAAATGGATTTGGAGCATGGAGACGATTATCTCGGGATTGCAATATAACCAAACAAAACTTTTAGTGGATTTCTACTTATTTTATTAAATATCATCTCCACCAAACAGGACAAGCTTGCATCTGTTATAGTTTTGGAGAAAAATGTGTTCATTTCATGTATGCGCGAAATGCCTTAAAAATGGCTTTAAAATGGATTTGGAGCATGGAGACGATTATCTTGGGAATGCAAGATAACCAAACAAAAATTTTAGTGGATTTCTACTTATTTTATTAAATATCATCTCCACCAAACAGGACAAGCTTGCATCTGTTATAGTTTTGGAGAAAAATGTGTTCATTTCATGTATGCGCGAAATGCCTTAAAAATGGCTTTAAAATGGATTTGGAGCATGGAGACGATTATCTCGGGATTGCAAGATAACCAAACAAAACTTTTAGTGGATTTCTACTTATTTTATTAAATATCATCTCCACCAAACAGGACAAGCTTGCATCTGTTATAGTTTTGGAGAAAAATGTGTTCATTTCATGTATGCGCGAAATGCCTTAAAAATGGCTTTAAAATGGATTTGGAGCATGGAGACGATTATCTCGGGATTGCAAGATAACCAAACAAAACTTTTAGTGGATTTCTACTTATTTTATTAAATATCATCTCCACCAAACAGGACAAGCTTGCATGTGTTATAGTTTTGGAGAAAAATGTGTTCATTTCATGTATGCGCAAAATGCCTTTGAAATGGCTTTAAAATGGATTTGGAGCATGGAGACGATTATCTCGGGATTGCAAGATAACCAAACAAAACTTTTAGTGGATTTCTACTTATTTTATTAAATATCATCTCCACCAAACAGGACAAGCTTGCATCTGTTATAGTTTTGGAGAAAAATGTGTTCATTTCATGTATGCGCGAAATGCCTTAAAAATGGCTTTAAAATGGATTTGGAGCATGGAGACGATTATCTCGGGATTGCAAGATAACCAAACAAAACTTTTAGTGGATTTCTACTTATTTTATTAAATATCATCTCCACCAAACAGGACAAGCTTGCATCTGTCATAGTTTTGGAGAAAAATGTGTTCATTTCATGTATGCGCGAAATGCCTTAAAAATGGCTTTAAAATGGATTTGGAGCATGGAGACGATTATCTCGGGATTGCAAGATAACCAAACAAAAATTTTAGTGGATTTCTACTTATTTTATTAAATAGCATCTCCACCAAACAGGACAAGCTTGCATCTGTTATAGTTTTGGAGAAAAATGTGTTCATTTCATGTATGCGCGAAATGCCTTAAAAATGGCTTTAAAATGGATTTGGAGCATGGAGACGATTATCTCGGGATTGCAAGATAACCAAACAAAAATTTTAGTGGATTTCTACTTATTTTATTAAATATCATCTCCACCAAACAGGACAAGCTTGCATCTGTCATAGTTTTGGAGAAAAATGTGTTCATTTCATGTATGCGCGAAATGCCTTAAAAATGGCTTTAAAATGGATTTGGAGCATGGAGACGATTATCTCGGGATTGCAAGATAACCAAACAAAACTTTTAGTGGATTTCTACTTATTTTATTAAATATCATCTCCACCAAACAGGACAAGCTTGCATCTGTTATAGTTTTGGAGAAAAATGTGTTCATTTCATGTATGCGCAAAATGCCTTTGAAATGGCTTTAAAATGGATTTGGAGCATGGAGACGATTATCTCGGGATTGCAAGATAACCAAACAAAACTTTTAGTGGATTTCTACTTATTTTATTAAATATCATCTCCACCAAACAGGACAAGCTTGCATCTGTTATAGTTTTGGAGAAAAATGTGTTCATTTCATGTATGCGCGAAATGCCTTAAAAATGGCTTTAAAATGGATTTGGAGCATGGAGACGATTATCTCGGGATTGCAATATAACCAAACAAAACTTTTAGTGGATTTCTACTTATTTTATTAAATATCATCTCCACCAAACAGGACAAGCTTGCATCTGTTATAGTTTTGGAGAAAAATGTGTTCATTTCATGTATGCGCGAAATGCCTTAAAAATGGCTTTAAAATGGATTTGGAGCATGGAGACGATTATCTCGGGATTGCAAGATAACCAAACAAAAATTTTAGTGGATTTCTACTTATTTTATTAAATATCATCTCCACCAAACAGGACAAGCTTGCATCTGTTATAGTTTTGGAGAAAAATGTGTTCATTTCATGTATGCGCGAAATGCCTTAAAAATGGCTTTAAAATGGATTTGGAGCATGGAGACGATTATCTCGGGATTGCAAGATAACCAAACAAAACTTTTAGTGGATTTCTACTTATTTTATTAAATATCATCTCCACCAAACAGGACAAGCTTGCATCTGTTATAGTTTTGGAGAAAAATGTGTTCATTTCATGTATGCGCGAAATGCCTTAAAAATGGCTTTAAAATGGATTTGGAGCATGGAGACGATTATCTCGGGATTGCAAGATAACCAAACAAAACTTTTAGTGGATTTCTACTTATTTTATTAAATATCATCTCCACCAAACAGGACAAGCTTGCATGTGTTATAATTTTGGAGAAAAATGTGTTCATTTCATGTATGCGCAAAATGCCTTTGAAATGGCTTTAAAATGGATTTGGAGCATGGAGACGATTATCTCGGGATTGCAAGATAACCAAACAAAACTTTTAGTGGATTTCTACTTATTTTATTAAATATCATCTCCACCAAACAGGACAAGCTTGCATCTGTTATAGTTTTGGAGAAAAATGTGTTCATTTCATGTATGCGCGAAATGCCTTAAAAATGGCTTTAAAATGGATTTGGAGCATGGAGACGATTATCTCGGGATTGCAAGATAACCAAACAAAACTTTTAGTGGATTTCTACTTATTTTATTAAATATCATCTCCACCAAACAGGACAAGCTTGCATCTGTTATAGTTTTGGAGAAAAATGTGTTCATTTCATGTATGCGCGAAATGCCTTAAAAATGGCTTTAAAATGGATTTGGAGCATGGAGACGATTATCTCGGGATTGCAAGATAACCAAACAAAACTTTTAGTGGATTTCTACTTATTTTATTAAATATCATCTCCACCAAACAGGACAAGCTTGCATCTGTTATAGTTTTGGAGAAAAATGTGTTCATTTCATGTATGCGCGAAATGCCTTAAAAATGGCTTTAAAATGGATTTGGAGCATGGAGACGATTATCTCGGGATTGCAAGATAACCAAACAAAACTTTTAGTGGATTTCTACTTATTTTATTAAATATCATCTCCACCAAACAGGACAAGCTTGCATCTGTTATAGTTTTGGAGAAAAATGTGTTCATTTCATGTATGCGCGAAATGCCTTAAAAATGGCTTTAAAATGGATTTGGAGCATGGAGACGATTATCTCGGGATTGCAAGATAACCAAACAAAACTTTTAGTGGATTTCTACTTATTTTATTAAATATCATCTCCACCAAACAGGACAAGCTTGCATCTGTTATAGTTTTGGAGAAAAATGTGTTCATTTCATGTATGCGCGAAATGCCTTAAAAATGGCTTTAAAATGGATTTGGAGCATGGAGACGATTATCTCGGGATTGCAAGATAACCAAACAAAACTTTTAGTGGATTTCTACTTATTTTATTAAATATCATCTCCACCAAACAGGACAAGCTTGCATATGTTATAGTTTTGGAGAAAAATGTGTTCATTTCATGTATGCGCGAAATGCCTTAAAAATGGCTTTAAAATGGATTTGGAGCATGGAGACGATTATCTCGGGATTGCAAGATAACCAAACAAAACTTTTAGTGGATTTCTACTTATTTTATTAAATATCATCTCCACCAAACAGGACAAGCTTGCATCTGTTATAGTTTTGGAGAAAAATGTGTTCATTTCATGTATGCGCGAAATGCCTTAAAAATGGCTTTAAAATGGATTTGGAGCATGGAGACGATTATCTCGGGATTGCAAGATAACCAAACAAAACTTTTAGTGGATTTCTACTTATTTTATTAAATATCATCTCCACCAAACAGGACAAGCTTGCATGTGTTATAGTTTTGGAGAAAAATGTGTTCATTTCATGTATGCGCAAAATGCCTTTGAAATGGCTTTAAAATGGATTTGGAGCATGGAGACGATTATCTCAGGATGGCAATATAAACAAACGAAACTTTTAGTAGATTTCTACTTATTTTATTAAATATTATCTCCACCAAACAGGACAAGCTTGCATCTGTTATAGTTTTGGAGAAAAATGTGTTCATTTCATGTATGCGCGAAATGCCTTAAAAATGGCTTTAAAATGGATTTGGAGCATGGAGACGATTATCTCGGGATTGCAATATAACCAAACAAAACTTTTAGTGGATTTCTACTTATTTTATTAAATATCATCTCCACCAAACAGGACAAGCTTGCATCTGTTATAGTTTTGGAGAAAAATGTGTTCATTTCATGTATGCGCGAAATGCCTTAAAAATGGCTTTAAAATGGATTTGGAGCATGGAGACGATTATCTTGGGATTGCAAGATAACCAAACAAAAATTTTAGTGGATTTCTACTTATTTTATTAAATATCATCTCCACCAAACAGGACAAGCTTGCATCTGTTATAGTTTTGGAGAAAAATGTGTTAATTTCATGTATGCGCGAAATGCCTTAAAAATGGCTTTAAAATGGATTTGGAGCATGGAGACGATTATCTCGGGATTGCAAGATAACCAAACAAAACTTTTAGTGGATTTCTACTTATTTTATTAAATATCATCTCCACCAAACAGGACAAGCTTGCATCTGTTATAGTTTTGGAGAAAAATGTGTTCATTTCATGTATGCGCGAAATGCCTTAAAAATGGCTTTAAAATGGATTTGGAGCATGGAGACGATTATCTCGGGATTGCAAGATAACCAAACAAAACTTTTAGTGGATTTCTACTTATTTTATTAAATATCATCTCCACCAAACAGGACAAGCTTGCATGTGTTATAGTTTTGGAGAAAAATGTGTTCATTTCATGTATGCGCAAAATGCCTTTGAAATGGCTTTAAAATGGATTTGGAGCATGGAGACGATTATCTCGGGATTGCAAGATAACCAAACAAAACTTTTAGTGGATTTCTACTTATTTTATTAAATATCATCTCCACCAAACAGGACAAGCTTGCATCTGTTATAGTTTTGGAGAAAAATGTGTTCATTTCATGTATGCGCGAAATGCCTTAAAAATGGCTTTAAAATGGATTTGGAGCATGGAGACGATTATCTCGGGATTGCAAGATAACCAAACAAAACTTTTAGTGGATTTCTACTTATTTTATTAAATATCATCTCCACCAAACAGGACAAGCTTGCATGTGTTATAGTTTTGGAGAAAAATGTGTTCATTTCATGTATGCGCAAAATGCCTTTGAAATGGCTTTAAAATGGATTTGGAGCATGGAGACGATTATCTCAGGATGGCAATATAAACAAACGAAACTTTTAGTAGATTTCTACTTATTTTATTAAATATTATCTCCACCAAACAGGACAAGCTTGCATCTGTTATAGTTTTGGAGAAAAATGTGTTCATTTCATGTATGCGCGAAATGCCTTAAAAATGGCTTTAAAATGGATTTGGAGCATGGAGACGATTATCTCGGGATTGCAATATAACCAAACAAAACTTTTAGTGGATTTCTACTTATTTTATTAAATATCATCTCCACCAAACAGGACAAGCTTGCATCTGTTATAGTTTTGGAGAAAAATGTGTTCATTTCATGTATGCGCGAAATGCCTTAAAAATGACTTTAAAATGGATTTGGAGCATGGAGACGATTATCTCGGGATTGCAAGATAACCAAACAAAACTTTTAGTGGATTTCTACTTATTTTATTAAATATCATCTCCACCAAACAGGACAAGCTTGCATCTGTTATAGTTTTGGAGAAAAATGTGTTCATTTCATGTATGCGCGAAATGCCTTAAAAATGGCTTTAAAATGGATTTGGAGCATGGAGACGATTATCTCGGGATTGCAAGATAACCAAACAAAACTTTTAGTGGATTTCTACTTATTTTATTAAATATCATCTCCACCAAACAGGACAAGCTTGCATGTGTTATAGTTTTGGAGAAAAATGTGTTCATTTCATGTATGCGCAAAATGCCTTTGAAATGGCTTTAAAATGGATTTGGAGCATGGAGACGATTATCTCGGGATTGCAAGATAACCAAACAAAACTTTTAGTGGATTTCTACTTATTTTATTAAATATCATCTCCACCAAACAGGACAAGCTTGCATCTGTTATAGTTTTGGAGAAAAATGTGTTCATTTCATGTATGCGCGAAATGCCTTAAAAATGGCTTTAAAATGGATTTGGAGCATGGAGACGATTATCTCGGGATTGCAAGATAACCAAACAAAACTTTTAGTGGATTTCTACTTATTTTATTAAATATCATCTCCACCAAACAGGACAAGCTTGCATCTGTTATAGTTTTGGAGAAAAATGTGTTCATTTCATGTATGCGCGAAATGCCTTAAAAATGGCTTTAAAATGGATTTGGAGCATGGAGACGATTATCTCGGGATTGCAAGATAACCAAACAAAACTTTTAGTGGATTTCTACTTATTTTATTAAATATCATCTCCACCAAACAGGACAAGCTTGCATCTGTTATAGTTTTGGAGAAAAATGTGTTCATTTCATGTATGCGCGAAATGCCTTAAAAATGGCTTTAAAATGGATTTGGAGCATGGAGACGATTATCTCGGGATTGCAAGATAACCAAACAAAACTTTTAGTGGATTTCTACTTATTTTATTAAATATCATCTCCACCAAACAGGACAAGCTTGCATGTGTTATAGTTTTGGAGAAAAATGTGTTCATTTCATGTATGCGCAAAATGCCTTTGAAATGGCTTTAAAATGGATTTGGAGCATGGAGACGATTATCTCAGGATGGCAATATAAACAAACGAAACTTTTAGTAGATTTCTACTTATTTTATTAAATATTATCTCCACCAAACAGGACAAGCTTGCATCTGTTATAGTTTTGGAGAAAAATGTGTTCATTTCATGTATGCGCGAAATGCCTTAAAAATGGCTTTAAAATGGATTTGGAGCATGGAGACGATTATCTCGGGATTGCAATATAACCAAACAAAACTTTTAGTGGATTTCTACTTATTTTATTAAATATCATCTCCACCAAACAGGACAAGCTTGCATCTGTTATAGTTTTGGAGAAAAATGTGTTCATTTCATGTATGCGCGAAATGCCTTAAAAATGGCTTTAAAATGGATTTGGAGCATGGAGACGATTATCTCGGGATTGCAAGATAACCAAACAAAACATTTAGTGGATTTCTACTTATTTTATTAACCCCTTCACGACCTTGGACGGATCTATCCGTCCAGGATCGTGTCCCGTTAAGCCCCGCCCCCTGCCGCGGGCAGGCGGCGTGGATCGGCACACATATCAGCTGTTTTCAACAGCTGACATGTGTGCCTGCTAGCCGCGGGTGGAATCGCTTCCACCCGCGGCCATTAACCCCTTAAATCTTGCTGCCAAAGTCTGGCAGCAAGATTTAAATGCGCGCGGCCATGTTTGTTACTTACCGCCGGCCCCACCGGAAGTCACGTGTGTTATCACGTGACTATCGGTGGTTGCCATCGTAGCACAGGGTCATGTGATGACGCCTGCTGCTACGATGTTTCACTTTCGTTTTCCCTCGGCCGAGAGCAGAGGGAAAACCAAAGTGACTGAATCTGCTGATTACAGCTGTATTGCTGTGATCAGCAGATAGCGATCAGCGATCGGATTGCTGATTGCTATAGCCCCCTAGGGGGACTAGTAAAATAAAAAAAAAAAGTAAAAAAAAAGTTTTAAAAAAATTAAAAAAAAAACAAAAAACCTAAAAGTTCAAATCACCCCCCTTTCCCCCCATTGAAAATTAAAGGGTTAAAAAATAAATAAATATACACATATTTGGTATCGCCGCGTTCAGAAATGCCCGATCTATCAAAATATAAAATCAATTAATCTGATTGGTAAACGGCGTAGTGGCAAAAAAATTCCAAACGCCAAAATTACGTTTTTTGGTCGCCGCAAGTTTTACGCAAAATGCAATAACAGGCGATCAAAACGTAGCATCTACGCAAAAATGGTACCATTATAAACGTCAGCTCGAGACGCAAAAAATAAGCCATCACTGAGCCATAGATCCTTAAAAATAAGAACGCTACGTGTTTCGGAAAATGGCGCAAAACGTGCGCCACTTTTATTGGACAAACTTGTGAATTTTTTTTAACCCCTTAGATACAAGTAAACCTATACATGTTTGGTGTCTACAAACTCGCACCGACCTGAGGCATCACATAGATACATCAGTTTGATCATATAGTGAACACGGTGAATAAAACATCCCAAAAACTATTGTGTGATGACACTTTTTTTGCAGTTTTTCCACACTTGGAATTTTTTTGCTGTTTTCCAGTACAATATATGGTAAAACCTATGGTTTCATTTAAAAGTACAACTCGTCCCGCAAAAAACAAGCCCTCATATGGCAAGATTGACAGAATAATAAAAAAGTTACGGCTCTCAGAAGAAAAGGAGCAAAAAACAAAAACGCAAAAACGGAAAGTGCCCGGGGGCTGAAGGGGTTAAATATCATCTCCACCAAACAGGACAAGCTTGCATGTGTTATAGTTTTGGAGAAAAATTTGTTCATTTCATGTATGCGCAAAATGCCTTTGAAATGGCTTTAAAATGGATTTGGAGCATGGAGACGATTATCTCGGGATTGCAAGATAACCAAACAAAACTTTTAGTGGATTTCTACTTATTTTATTAAATATCATCTCCACCAAACAGGACAAGCTTGCATCTGTTATAGTTTTGGAGAAAAATGTGTTCATTTCATGTATGCGCGAAATGCCTTAAAAATGGCTTTAAAATGGATTTGGAGCATGGAGACGATTATCTCGGGATTGCAAGATAACCAAACAAAACTTTTAGTGGATTTCTACTTATTTTATTAAATATCATCTCCACCAAACAGGACAAGCTTGCATCTGTTATAGTTTTGGAGAAAAATGTGTTCATTTCATGTATGCGCGAAATGCCTTAAAAATGGCTTTAAAATGGATTTGGAGCATGGAGACGATTATCTCGGGATTGCAAGATAACCAAACAAAACTTTTAGTGGATTTCTACTTATTTTATTAAATATCATCTCCACCAAACAGGACAAGCTTGCATCTGTTATAGTTTTGGAGAAAAATGTGTTCATTTCATGTATGCGCGAAATGCCTTAAAAATGGCTTTAAAATGGATTTGGAGCATGGAGACGATTATCTCGGGATTGCAAGATAACCAAACAAAACTTTTAGTGGATTTCTACTTATTTTATTAAATATCATCTCCACCAAACAGGACAAGCTTGCATGTGTTATAGTTTTGGAGAAAAATGTGTTCATTTCATGTATGCGCAAAATGCCTTTGAAATGGCTTTAAAATGGATTTGGAGCATGGAGACGATTATCTCGGGATTGCAAGATAACCAAACAAAACTTTTAGTGGATTTCTACTTATTTTATTAAATATCATCTCCACCAAACAGGACAAGCTTGCATCTGTTATAGTTTTGGAGAAAAATGTGTTCATTTCATGTATGCGCGAAATGCCTTAAAAATGGCTTTAAAATGGATTTGGAGCATGGAGACGATTATCTCGGGATTGCAAGATAACCAAACAAAACTTTTAGTGGATTTCTACTTATTTTATTAAATATCATCTCCACCAAACAGGACAAGCTTGCATCTGTTATAGTTTTGGAGAAAAATGTGTTCATTTCATGTATGCGCGAAATGCCTTAAAAATGGCTTTAAAATGGATTTGGAGCATGGAGACGATTATCTCGGGATTGCAAGATAACCAAACAAAACTTTTAGTGGATTTCTACTTATTTTATTAAATATCATCTCCACCAAACAGGACAAGCTTGCATCTGTTATAGTTTTGGAGAAAAATGTGTTCATTTCATGTATGCGCGAAATGCCTTAAAAATGGCTTTAAAATGGATTTGGAGCATGGAGACGATTATCTCGGGATTGCAAGATAACCAAACAAAACTTTTAGTGGATTTCTACTTATTTTATTAAATATCATCTCCACCAAACAGGACAAGCTTGCATGTGTTATAGTTTTGGAGAAAAATGTGTTCATTTCATGTATGCGCAAAATGCCTTTGAAATGGCTTTAAAATGGATTTGGAGCATGGAGACGATTATCTCAGGATGGCAATATAAACAAACGAAACTTTTAGTAGATTTCTACTTATTTTATTAAATATTATCTCCACCAAACAGGACAAGCTTGCATCTGTTATAGTTTTGGAGAAAAATGTGTTCATTTCATGTATGCGCGAAATGCCTTAAAAATGGCTTTAAAATGGATTTGGAGCATGGAGACGATTATCTCGGGATTGCAAGATAACCAAACAAAACTTTTAGTGGATTTCTACTTATTTTATTAAATATCATCTCCACCAAACAGGACAAGCTTGCATCTGTTATAGTTTTGGAGAAAAATGTGTTCATTTCATGTATGCGCGAAATGCCTTAAAAATGGCTTTAAAATGGATTTGGAGCATGGAGACGATTATCTCGGGATTGCAATATAACCAAACAAAACTTTTAGTGGATTTCTACTTATTTTATTAAATATCATCTCCTCCAAACAGGACAAGCTTGCATCTGTTATAGTTTTGGAGAAAAATGTGTTCATTTCATGTATGCGCGAAATGCCTTAAAAATGGCTTTAAAATGGATTTGGAGCATGGAGACGATTATCTCGGGATTGCAAGATAACCAAACAAAAATTTTAGTGGATTTCTACTTATTTTATTAAATATCATCTCCACCAAACAGGACAAGCTTGCATCTGTTATAGTTTTGGAGAAAAATGTGTTCATTTCATGTATGCGCGAAATGCCTTAAAAATGGCTTTAAAATGGATTTGGAGCATGGAGACGATTATCTCGGGATTGCAAGATAACCAAACAAAACTTTTAGTGGATTTCTACTTATTTTATTAAATATCATCTCCACCAAACAGGACAAGCTTGCATCTGTTATAGTTTTGGAGAAAAATGTGTTCATTTCATGTATGCGCGAAATGCCTTAAAAATGGCTTTAAAATGGATTTGGAGCATGGAGACGATTATCTCGGGATTGCAAGATAACCAAACAAAACTTTTAGTGGATTTCTACTTATTTTATTAAATATCATCTCCACCAAACAGGACAAGCTTGCATGTGTTATAGTTTTGGAGAAAAATGTGTTCATTTCATGTATGCGCAAAATGCCTTTGAAATGGCTTTAAAATGGATTTGGAGCATGGAGACGATTATCTCGGGATTGCAAGATAACCAAACAAAACTTTTAGTGGATTTCTACTTATTTTATTAAATATCATCTCCACCAAACAGGACAAGCTTGCATCTGTTATAGTTTTGGAGAAAAATGTGTTCATTTCATGTATGCGCGAAATGCCTTAAAAATGGCTTTAAAATGGATTTGGAGCATGGAGACGATTATCTCGGGATTGCAAGATAACCAAACAAAACTTTTAGTGGATTTCTACTTATTTTATTAAATATCATCTCCACCAAACAGGACAAGCTTGCATCTGTTATAGTTTTGGAGGAAAATGTGTTCATTTCATGTATGCGCGAAATGCCTTAAAAATGGCTTTAAAATGGATTTGGAGCATGGAGACGATTATCTCGGGATTGCAAGATAACCAAACAAAACTTTTAGTGGATTTCTACTTATTTTATTAAATATCATCTCCACCAAACAGGACAAGCTTGCATGTGTTATAGTTTTGGAGAAAAATGTGTTCATTTCATGTATGCGCAAAATGCCTTTGAAATGGCTTTAAAATGGATTTGGAGCATGGAGACGATTATCTCAGGATGGCAATATAAACAAACGAAACTTTTAGTAGATTTCTACTTATTTTATTAAATATTATCTCCACCAAACAGGACAAGCTTGCATCTGTTATAGTTTTGGAGAAAAATGTGTTCATTTCATGTATGCGCGAAATGCCTTAAAAATGGCTTTAAAATGGATTTGGAGCATGGAGACGATTATATCGGGATTGCAAGATAACCAAACAAAACTTTTAGTGGATTTCTACTTATTTTATTAAATATCATCTCCACCAAACAGGACAAGCTTGCATCTGTTATAGTTTTGGAGAAAAATGTGTTCATTTCATGTATGCGCGAAATGCCTTAAAAATGGCTTTAAAATGGATTTGGAGCATGGAGACGATTATCTCGGGATTGCAATATAACCAAACAAATTTTTTAGTGGATTTCTACTTATTTTATTAAATATCATCTCCACCAAACAGGACAAGCTTGCATCTGTTATAGTTTTGGAGAAAAATGTGTTCATTTCATGTATGCGCGAAATGCCTTAAAAATGGCTTTAAAATGGATTTGGAGCATGGAGACGATTATCTCGGGATTGCAAGATAACCAAACAAAACTTTTAGTGGATTTCTACTTATTTTATTAAATATCATCTCCACCAAACAGGACAAGCTTGCATCTGTTATAGTTTTGGAGAAAAATGTGTTCATTTCATGTATGCGCGAAATGCCTTAAAAATGGCTTTAAAATGGATTTGGAGCATGGAGACGATTATCTCGGGATTGCAAGATAACCAAACAAAACTTTTAGTGGATTTCTACTTATTTTATTAAATATAATCTCCACCAAACAGGACAAGCTTGCATGTGTTATAGTTTTGGAGAAAAATGTGTTCATTTCATGTATGCGCGAAATGCCTTTGAAATGGCTTTAAAATGGATTTGGAGCATGGAGACGATTATCTCGGGATTGCAAGATAACCAAACAAAACTTTTAGTGGATTTCTACTTATTTTATTAAATATCATCTCCACCAAACAGGACAAGCTTGCATCTGTTATAGTTTTGGAGAAAAATGTGTTCATTTCATGTATGCGCGAAATGCCTTAAAAATGGCTTTAAAATGGATTTGGAGCATGGAGACGATTATCTCGGGATTGCAAGATAACCAAACAAAACTTTTAGTGGATTTCTACTTATTTTATTAAATATCATCTCCACCAAACAGGACAAGCTTGCATCTGTTATAGTTTTGGAGAAAAATGTGTTAATTCCATGTATGCGCGAAATGCCTTAAAAATGGCTTTAAAATGGATTTGGAGCATGGAGACGATTATCTCGGGATTGCAAGATAACCAAACAAAACTTTTAGTGGATTTCTACTTATTTTATTAAATATCATCTCCACCAAACAGGACAAGCTTGCATCTGTTATAGTTTTGGAGAAAAATGTGTTCATTTCATGTATGCGCGAAATGCCTTAAAAATGGCTTTAAAATGGATTTGGAGCATGGAGACGATTATCTCGGGATTGCAAGATAACCAAACAAAACTTTTAGTGGATTTCTACTTATTTTATTAAATATCATCTCCACCAAACAGGACAAGCTTGCATCTGTTATAGTTTTGGAGAAAAATGTGTTCATTTCATGTATGCGCGAAATGCCTTAAAAATGGCTTTAAAATGGATTTGGAGCATGGAGACGATTATCTCGGGATTGCAAGATAACCAAACAAAACTTTTAGTGGATTTCTACTTATTTTATTAAATATCATCTCCACCAAACAGGACAAGCTTGCATGTGTTATAGTTTTGGAGAAAAATGTGTTCATTTCATGTATGCGCAAAATGCCTTTGAAATGGCTTTAAAATGGATTTGGAGCATGGAGACGATTATCTCAGGATGGCAATATAAACAAACGAAACTTTTAGTAGATTTCTACTTATTTTATTAAATATTATCTCCACCAAACAGGACAAGCTTGCATCTGTTATAGTTTTGGAGAAAAATGTGTTCATTTCATGTATGCGCGAAATGCCTTAAAAATGGCTTTAAAATGGATTTGGAGCATCGAGACGATTATCTCGGGATTGCAAGATAACCAAACAAAACTTTTAGTGGATTTCTACTTATTTTATTAAATATCATCTCCACCAAACAGGACAAGCTTGCATCTGTTATAGTTTTGGAGAAAAATGTGTTCATTTCATGTATGCGCGAAATGCCTTAAAAATGGCTTTAAAATGGATTTGGAGCATGGAGACGATTATCTCGGGATTGCAATATAACCAAACAAAACTTTTAGTGGATTTCTACTTATTTTATTAAATATCATCTCCACCAAACAGGACAAGCTTGCATCTGTTATAGTTTTGGAGAAAAATGTGTTCATTTCATGTATGCGCGAAATGCCTTAAAAATGGCTTTAAAAGGGATTTGGAGCATGGAGACGATTATCTCGGGATTGCAAGATAACCAAACAAAAATTTTAGTGGATTTCTACTTATTTTATTAAATATCATCTCCACCAAACAGGACAAGCTTGCATCTGTTATAGTTTTGGAGAAAAATGTGTTCATTTCATGTATGCGCGAAATGCCTTAAAAATGGCTTTAAAATGGATTTGGAGCATGGAGACGATTATCTCGGGATTGCAAGATAACCAAACAAAACTTTTAGTGGATTTCTACTTATTTTATTAAATATCATCTCCACCAAACAGGACAAGCTTGCATGTGTTATAGTTTTGGAGAAAAATGTGTTAATTTCATGTATGCGCAAAATGCCTTTGAAATGGCTTTAAAATGGATTTGGAGCATGGAGACGATTATCTCGGGATTGCAAGATAACCAAACAAAACTTTTAGTGGATTTCTACTTATTTTATTAAATATCATCTCCACCAAACAGGACAAGCTTGCATGTGTTATAGTTTTGGAGAAAAATGTGTTCATTTCATGTATGCGCGAAATGCCTTTGAAATGGCTTTAAAATGGATTTGGAGCATGGAGACGATTATCTCGGGATTGCAAGATAACCAAACAAAACTTTTAGTGGATTTCTACTTATTTTATTAAATATCATCTCCACCAAACAGGACAAGCTTGCATCTGTTATAGTTTTGGAGAAAAATGTGTTCATTTCATGTATGCGCGAAATGCCTTAAAAATGGCTTTAAAATGGATTTGGAGCATGGAGACGATTATCTCGGGATTGCAAGATAGCCAAACAAAACTTTTAGTGGATTTCTACTTATTTTATTAAATATCATCTCCACCAAACAGGACAAGCTTGCATCTGTTATAGTTTTGGAGAAAAATGTGTTAATTTCATGTATGCGCGAAATGCCTTAAAAATGGCTTTAAAATGGATTTGGAGCATGGAGACGATTATCTCGGGATTGCAAGATAACCAAACAAAACTTTTAGTGGATTTCTACTTATTTTATTAAATATCATCTCCACCAAACAGGACAAGCTTGCATCTGTTATAGTTTTGGAGAAAAATGTGTTCATTTCATGTATGCGCGAAATGCCTTAAAAATGGCTTTAAAATGGATTTGGAGCATGGAGACGATTATCTCGGGATTGCAAGATAACCAAACAAAACTTTTAGTGGATTTCTACTTATTTTATTAAATATCATCTCCACCAAACAGGACAAGCTTGCATCTGTTATAGTTTTGGAGAAAAATGTGTTCATTTCATGTATGCGCGAAATGCCTTAAAAATGGCTTTAAAATGGATTTGGAGCATGGAGACGATTATCTCGGGATTGCAAGATAACCAAACAAAACTTTTAGTGGATTTCTACTTATTTTATTAAATATCATCTCCACCAAACAGGACAAGCTTGCATGTGTTATAGTTTTGGAGAAAAATGTGTTCATTTCATGTATGCGCAAAATGCCTTTGAAATGGCTTTAAAATGGATTTGGAGCATGGAGACGATTATCTCAGGATGGCAATATAAACAAACGAAACTTTTAGTAGATTTCTACTTATTTTATTAAATATTATCTCCACCAAACAGGACAAGCTTGCATCTGTTATAGTTTTGGAGAAAAATGTGTTCATTTCATGTATGCGCGAAATGCCTTAAAAATGGCTTTAAAATGGATTTGGAGCATGGAGACGATTATCTCGGGATTGCAAGATAACCAAACAAAACTTTTAGTGGATTTCTACTTATTTTATTAAATATCATCTCCACCAAACAGGACAAGCTTGCATCTGTTATAGTTTTGGAGAAAAATGTGTTCATTTCATGTATGCGCGAAATGCCTTAAAAATGGCTTTAAAATGGATTTGGAGCATGGAGACGATTATCTCGGGATTGCAATATAACCAAACAAAACTTTTAGTGGATTTCTACTTATTTTATTAAATATCATCTCCACCAAACAGGACAAGCTTGCATCTGTTATAGTTTTGGAGAAAAATGTGTTCATTTCATGTATGCGCGAAATGCCTTAAAAATGGCTTTAAAAGGGATTTGGAGCATGGAGACGATTATCTCGGGATTGCAAGATAACCAAACAAAAATTTTAGTGGATTTCTACTTATTTTATTAAATATCATCTCCACCAAACAGGACAAGCTTGCATCTGTTATAGTTTTGGAGAAAAATGTGTTCATTTCATGTATGCGCGAAATGCCTTAAAAATGGCTTTAAAATGGATTTGGAGCATGGAGACGATTATCTCGGGATTGCAAGATAACCAAACAAAACTTTTAGTGGATTTCTACTTATTTTATTAAATATCATCTCCACCAAACAGGACAAGCTTGCATGTGTTATAGTTTTGGAGAAAAATGTGTTCATTTCATGTATGCGCAAAATGCCTTTGAAATGGCTTTAAAATGGATTTGGAGCATGGAGACGATTATCTCGGGATTGCAAGATAACCAAACAAAACTTTTAGTGGATTTCTACTTATTTTATTAAATATCATCTCCACCAAACAGGACAAGCTTGCATCTGTTATAGTTTTGGAGAAAAATGTGTTCATTTCATGTATGCGCGAAATGCCTTAAAAATGGCTTTAAAATGGATTTGGAGCATGGAGACGATTATCTCGGGATTGCAAGATAACCAAACAAAACTTTTAGTGGATTTCTACTTATTTTATTAAATATCATCTCCACCAAACAGGACAAGCTTGCATCTGTTATAGTTTTGGAGAAAAATGTGTTCATTTCATGTATGCGCGAAATGCCTTAAAAATGGCTTTAAAATGGATTTGGAGCATGGAGACGATTATCTCGGGATTGCAAGATAACCAAACAAAACTTTTAGTGGATTTCTACTTATTTTATTAAATATCATCTCCACCAAACAGGACAAGCTTGCATCTGTTATAGTTTTGGAGAAAAATGTGTTCATTTCATGTATGCGCGAAATGCCTTAAAAATGGCTTTAAAATGGATTTGGAGCATGGAGACGATTATCTCGGGATTGCAAGATAACCAAACAAAACTTTTAGTGGATTTCTACTTATTTTATTAAATATCATCTCCACCAAACAGGACAAGCTTGCATGTGTTATAGTTTTGGAGAAAAATGTGTTCATTTCATGTATGCGCAAAATGCCTTTGAAATGGCTTTAAAATGGATTTGGAGCATGGAGACGATTATCTCAGGATGGCAATATAAACAAACGAAACTTTTAGTAGATTTCTACTTATTTTATTAAATATTATCTCCACCAAACAGGACAAGCTTGCATCTGTTATAGTTTTGGAGAAAAATGTGTTCATTTCATGTATGCGCG
The DNA here is from genome assembly GCF_048569485.1 of Anomaloglossus baeobatrachus. Lineage (NCBI taxonomy): Eukaryota > Metazoa > Chordata > Amphibia > Anura > Aromobatidae > Anomaloglossus > Anomaloglossus baeobatrachus. The sequence goes on along the minus strand of NW_027442146.1, from coordinate 756,015 downwards.
AAATGCCTTAAAAATGGCTTTAAAATGGATTTGGAGCATGGAGACGATTATCTCGGGATTGCAAGATAACCAAACAAAACTTTTAGTGGATTTCTACTTATTTTATTAAATATCATCTCCACCAAACAGGACAAGCTTGCATCTGTTATAGTTTTGGAGAAAAATGTGTTCATTTCATGTATGCGCGAAATGCCTTAAAAATGGCTTTAAAATGGATTTGGAGCATGGAGACGATTATCTCGGGATTGCAAGATAACCAAACAAAACTTTTAGTGGATTTCTACTTATTTTATTAAATATCATCTCCACCAAACAGGACAAGCTTGCATCTGTCATAGTTTTGGAGAAAAATGTGTTCATTTCATGTATGCGCGAAATGCCTTAAAAATGGCTTTAAAATGGATTTGGAGCATGGAGACGATTATCTCGGGATTGCAAGATAACCAAACAAAACTTTTAGTGGATTTCTACTTATTTTATTAAATATCATCTCCACCAAACAGGACAAGCTTGCATCTGTTATAGTTTTGGAGAAAAATGTGTTCATTTCATGTATGCGCGAAATGCCTTAAAAATGGCTTTAAAATGGATTTGGAGCATGGAGACGATTATCTCGGGATTGCAAGATAACCAAACAAAACTTTTAGTGGATTTCTACTTATTTTATTAAATATCATCTCCACCAAACAGGACAAGCTTGCATGTGTTATAGTTTTGGAGAAAAATGTGTTCATTTCATGTATGCGCAAAATGCCTTTGAAATGGCTTTAAAATGGATTTGGAGCATGGAGACGATTATCTCAGGATGGCAATATAAACAAACGAAACTTTTAGTAGATTTCTACTTATTTTATTAAATATTATCTCCACCAAACAGGACAAGCTTGCATCTGTTATAGTTTTGGAGAAAAATGTGTTCATTTCATGTATGCGCGAAATGCCTTAAAAATGGCTTTAAAATGGATTTGGAGCATGGAGACGATTATCTCGGGATTGCAAGATAACCAAACAAAACTTTTAGTGGATTTCTACTTATTTTATTAAATATCATCTCCACCAAACAGGACAAGCTTGCATGTGTTATAGTTTTGGAGAAAAATGTGTTCATTTCATGTATGCGCAAAATGCCTTTGAAATGGCTTTAAAATGGATTTGGAGCATGGAGACGATTATCTCGGGATTGCAAGATAACCAAACAAAACTTTTAGTGGATTTCTACTTATTTTATTAAATATCATCTCCACCAAACAGGACAAGCTTGCATCTGTTATAGTTTTGGAGAAAAATGTGTTCATTTCATGTATGCGCGAAATGCCTTAAAAATGGCTTTAAAATGGATTTGGAGCATGGAGACGATTATCTCGGGATTGCAAGATAACCAAACAAAACTTTTAGTGGATTTCTACTTATTTTATTAAATATCATCTCCACCAAACAGGACAAGCTTGCATCTGTTATAGTTTTGGAGAAAAATGTGTTCATTTCATGTATGCGCGAAATGCCTTAAAAATGGCTTTAAAATGGATTTGGAGCATGGAGACGATTATCTCGGGATTGCAAGATAACCAAACAAAACTTTTAGTGGATTTCTACTTATTTTATTAAATATCATCTCCACCAAACAGGACAAGCTTGCATGTGTTATAGTTTTGGAGAAAAATGTGTTCATTTCATGTATGCGCAAAATGCCTTTGAAATGGCTTTAAAATGGATTTGGAGCATGGAGACGATTATCTCAGGATGGCAATATAAACAAACGAAACTTTTAGTAGATTTCTACTTAGTTTATTAAATATTATCTCCACCAAACAGGACAAGCTTGCATCTGTTATAGTTTTGGAGAAAAATGTGTTCATTTCATGTATGCGCGAAATGCCTTAAAAATGGCTTTAAAATGGATTTGGAGCATGGAGACGATTATCTCGGGATTGCAAGATAACCAAACAAAACTTTTAGTGGATTTCTACTTATTTTATTAAATATCATCTCCACCAAACAGGACAAGCTTGCATCTGTTATAGTTTTGGAGAAAAATGTGTTCATTTCATGTATGCGCGAAATGCCTTAAAAATGGCTTTAAAATGGATTTGGAGCATGGAGACGATTATCTCGGGATTGCAAGATAACCAAACAAAAATTTTAGTGGATTTCTACTTATTTTATTAAATATCATCTCCACCAAACAGGACAAGCTTGCATCTGTTATAGTTTTGGAGAAAAATGTGTTCATTTCATGTATGCGCGAAATGCCTTAAAAATGGCTTTAAAATGGATTTGGAGCATGGAGACGATTATCTCGGGATTGCAAGATAACCAAACAAAACTTTTAGTGGATTTCTACTTATTTTATTAAATATCATCTCCACCAAACAGGACAAGCTTGCATCTGTTATAGTTTTGGAGAAAAATGTGTTCATTTCATGTATGCGCGAAATGCCTTAAAAATGGCTTTAAAATGGATTTGGAGCATGGAGACGATTATCTCGGGATTGCAAGATAACCAAACAAAACTTTTAGTGGATTTCTACTTATTTTATTAAATATCATCTCCACCAAACAGGACAAGCTTGCATGTGTTATAGTTTTGGAGAAAAATGTGTTCATTTCATGCATGCGCAAAATGCCTTTGAAATGGCTTTAAAATGGATTTGGAGCATGGAGACGATTATCTCGGGATTGCAAGATAACCAAACAAAACTTTTAGTGGATTTCTACTTATTTTATTAAATATCATCTCCACCAAACAGGACAAGCTTGCATCTGTTATAGTTTTGGAGAAAAATGTGTTCATTTCATGTATGCGCGAAATGCCTTAAAAATGGCTTTAAAATGGATTTGGAGCATGGAGACGATTATCTCGGGATTGCAAGATAACCAAACAAAACTTTTAGTGGATTTCTACTTATTTTATTAAATATCATCTCCACCAAACAGGACAAGCTTGCATCTGTTATAGTTTTGGAGAAAAATGTGTTCATTTCATGTATGCGCGAAATGCCTTAAAAATGGCTTTAAAATGGATTTGGAGCATGGAGACGATTATCTCGGGATTGCAAGATAACCAAACAAAACTTTTAGTGGATTTCTACTTATTTTATTAAATATCATCTCCACCAAACAGGACAAGCTTGCATCTGTTATAGTTTTGGAGAAAAATGTGTTCATTTCATGTATGCGCGAAATGCCTTAAAAATGGATTTGGAGCATGGAGACGATTATCTCGGGATTGCAAGATAACCAAACAAAACTTTTAGTGGATTTCTACTTATTTTATTAAATATCATCTCCACCAAACAGGACAAGCTTGCATCTGTTATAGTTTTGGAGAAAAATGTGTTCATTTCATGTATGCGCGAAATGCCTTAAAAATGGCTTTAAAATGGATTTGGAGCATGGAGACGATTATCTCGGGATTGCAAGATAACCAAACAAAACTTTTAGTGGATTTCTACTTATTTTATTAAATATCATCTCCACCAAACAGGACAAGCTTGCATGTGTTATAGTTTTGGAGAAAAATGTGTTCATTTCATGTATGCGCAAAATGCCTTTGAAATGGCTTTAAAATGGATTTGGAGCATGGAGACGATTATCTCAGGATGGCAATATAAACAAACGAAACTTTTAGTAGATTTCTACTTATTTTATTAAATAATATCTCCACCAAACAGGACAAGCTTGCATCTGTTATAGTTTTGTAGAAAAATGTGTTCATTTCATGTATGCGCGAAATGCCTTAAAAATGGCTTTAAAATGGATTTGGAGCATGGAGACGATTATCTCGGGATTGCAAGATAACCAAACAAAACTTTTAGTGGATTTCTACTTATTTTATTAAATATCATCTCCACCAAACAGGACAAGCTTGCATCTGTTATAGTTTTGGAGAAAAATGTGTTCATTTCATGTATGCGCGAAATGCCTTAAAAATGGCTTTAAAATGGATTTGGAGCATGGAGACGATTATCTCGGGATTGCAATATAACCAAACAAAACTTTTAGTGGATTTCTACTTATTTTATTAAATATCATCTCCACCAAACAGGACAAGCTTGCATCTGTTATAGTTTTGGAGAAAAAATGTGTTCATTTCATGTATGCGCGAAATGCCTTAAAAATGGCTTTAAAATGGATTTGGAGCATGGAGACGATTATCTCGGGATTGCAAGATAACCAAACAAAAATTTTAGTGGATTTCTACTTATTTTATTAAATATCATCTCCACCAAACAGGACAAGCTTGCATCTGTTATAGTTTTGGAGAAAAATGTGTTCATTTCATGTATGCGCGAAATGCCTTAAAAATGGCTTTAAAATGGATTTGGAGCATGGAGACGATTATCTCGGGATTGCAAGATAACCAAGCAAAACTTTTAGTGGATTTCTACTTATTTTATTAAATATCATCTCCACCAAACAGGACAAGCTTGCATCTGTTATAGTTTTGGAGAAAAATGTGTTCATTTCATGTATGCGCGAAATGCCTTAAAAATGGCTTTAAAATGGATTTGGAGCATGGAGACGATTATCTCGGGATTGCAAGATAACCAAACAAAACTTTTAGTGGATTTCTACTTATTTTATTAAATATCATCTCCACCAAACAGGACAAGCTTGCATGTGTTATAGTTTTGGAGAAAAATGTGTTCATTTCATGTATGCGCAAAATGCCTTTGAAATGGCTTTAAAATGGATTTGGAGCATGGAGACGATTATCTCGGGATTGCAAGATAACCAAACAAAACTTTTAGTGGATTTCTACTTATTTTATTAAATATCATCTCCACCAAACAGGACAAGCTTGCATCTGTTATAGTTTTGGAGAAAAATGTGTTCATTTCATGTATGCGCGAAATGCCTTAAAAATGGCTTTAAAATGGATTTGGAGCATGGAGACGATTATCTCGGGATTGCAAGATAACCAAACAAAACTTTTAGTGGATTTCTACTTATTTTATTAAATATCATCTCCACCAAACAGGACAAGCTTGCATCTGTTATAGTTTTGGAGAAAAATGTGTTCATTTCATGTATGCGCGAAATGCCTTAAAAATGGCTTTAAAATGGATTTGGAGCATGGAGACGATTATCTCGGGATTGCAAGATAACCAAACAAAACTTTCAGTGGATTTCTACTTATTTTATTAAATATCATCTCCACCAAACAGGACAAGCTTGCATCTGTTATAGTTTTGGAGAAAAATGTGTTCATTTCATGTATGCGCGAAATGCCTTAAAAATGGCTTTAAAATGGATTTGGAGCATGGAGACGATTATCTCGGGATTGCAAGATAACCAAACAAAACTTTTAGTGGATTTCTACTTATTTTATTAAATATCATCTCCACCAAACAGGACAAGCTTGCATCTGTTATAGTTTTGGAGAAAAATGTGTTCATTTCATGTATGCGCGAAATGCCTTAAAAATGGCTTTAAAATGGATTTGGAGCATGGAGACGATTATCTCGGGATTGCAAGATAACCAAACAAAACTTTTAGTGGATTTCTACTTATTTTATTAAATATCATCTCCACCAAACACGACAAGCTTGCATGTGTTATAGTTTTGGAGAAAAATGTGTTCATTTCATGTATGCGCAAAATGCCTTTGAAATGGCTTTAAAATGGATTTGGAGCATGGAGACGATTATCTCAGGATGGCAATATAAACAAACGAAACTTTTAGTAGATTTCTACTTATTTTATTAAATATTATCTCCACCAAACAGGACAAGCTTGCATCTGTTATAGTTTTGGAGAAAAATGTGTTCATTTCATGTATGCGCGAAATGCCTTAAAATGGCTTTAAAATGGATTTGGAGCATGGAGACGATTATCTCGGGATTGCAAGATAACCAAACAAAACTTTTAGTGGATTTCTACTTATTTTATTAAATATCATCTCCACCAAACAGGACAAGCTTGCATGTGTTATAGTTTTGGAGAAAAATGTGTTCATTTCATGTATGCGCAAAATGCCTTTGAAATGGCTTTAAAATGGATTTGGAGCATGGAGACGATTATCTCGGGATTGCAAGATAACCAAACAAAACTTTTAGTGGATTTCTACTTATTTTATTAAATATCATCTCCACCAAACAGGACAAGCTTGCATCTGTTATAGTTTTGGAGAAAAATGTGTTCATTTCATGTATGCGCGAAATGCCTTAAAAATGGCTTTAAAATGGATTTGGAGCATGGAGACGATTATCTCGGGATTGCAATATAACCAAACAAATTTTTTAGTGGATTTCTACTTATTTTATTAAATATCATCTCCACCAAACAGGACAAGCTTGCATCTGTTATAGTTTTGGAGAAAAATGTGTTCATTTCATGTATGCGCGAAATGCCTTAAAAATGGCTTTAAAATGGATTTGGAGCATGGAGACGATTATCTCGGGATTGCAAGATAACCAAACAAAACTTTTAGTGGATTTCTACTTATTTTATTAAATATCATCTCCACCAAACAGGACAAGCTTGCATCTGTTATAGTTTTGGAGAAAAATGTGTTCATTTCATGTATGCGCGAAATGCCTTAAAAATGGCTTTAAAATGGATTTGGAGCATGGAGACGATTATCTCGGGATTGCAAGATAACCAAACAAAACTTTTAGTGGATTTCTACTTATTTTATTAAATATCATCTCCACCAAACAGGACAAGCTTGCATGTGTTATAGTTTTGGAGAAAAATGTGTTCATTTCATGTATGCGCGAAATGCCTTAAAAATGGCTTTAAAATGGATTTGGAGCATGGAAACGATTATCTCGGGATTGCAAGATAACCAAACAAAACTTTTAGTGGATTTCTACTTATTTTATTAAATATCATCTCCACCAAACAGGACAAGCTTGCATGTGTTATAATTTTGGAGAAAAATGTGTTCATTTCATGTATGCGCAAAATGCCTTTGAAATGGCTTTAAAATGGATTTGGAGCATGGAGACGATTATCTCGGGATTGCAAGATAACCAAACAAAACTTTTAGTGGATTTCTACTTATTTTATTAAATATCATCTCCACCAAACAGGACAAGCTTGCATCTGTTATAGTTTTGGAGAAAAATGTGTTCATTTCATGTATGCGCGAAATGCCTTAAAAATGGCTTTAAAATGGATTTGGAGCATGGAGACGATTATCTCGGGATTGCAAGATAACCAAACAAAACTTTTAGTGGATTTCTACTTATTTTATTAAATATCATCTCCACCAAACAGGACAAGCTTGCATCTGTTATAGTTTTGGAGAAAAATGTGTTCATTTCATGTATGCGCGAAATGCCTTAAAAATGGCTTTAAAATGGATTTGGAGCATGGAGACGATTATCTCGGGATTGCAAGATAACCAAACAAAACTTTCAGTGGATTTCTACTTATTTTATTAAATATCATCTCCACCAAACAGGACAAGCTTGCATCTGTTATAGTTTTGGAGAAAAATGTGTTCATTTCATGTATGCGCGAAATGCCTTAAAAATGGCTTTAAAATGGATTTGGAGCATGGAGACGATTATCTCGGGATTGCAAGATAACCAAACAAAACTTTTAGTGGATTTCTACTTATTTTATTAAATATCATCTCCACCAAACAGGACAAGCTTGCATGTGTTATAGTTTTGGAGAAAAATGTGTTCATTTCATGTATGCGCAAAATGCCTTTGAAATGGCTTTAAAATGGATTTGGAGCATGGAGACGATTATCTCAGGATGGCAATATAAACAAACGAAACTTTTAGTAGATTTCTACTTATTTTATTAAATATTATCTCCACCAAACAGGACAAGCTTGCATCTGGTATAGTTTTGGAGAAAAATGTGTTCATTTCATGTATGCGCGAAATGCCTTAAAATGGCTTTAAAATGGATTTGGAGCATGGAGACGATTATCTCGGGATTGCAAGATAACCAAACAAAACTTTTAGTGGATTTCTACTTATTTTATTAAATATCATCTCCACCAAACAGGACAAGCTTGCATGTGTTATAGTTTTGGAGAAAAATGTGTTCATTTCATGTATGCGCAAAATGCCTTTGAAATGGCTTTAAAATGGATTTGGAGCATGGAGACGATTATCTCGGGATTGCAAGATAACCAAACAAAACTTTTAGTGGATTTCTACTTATTTTATTAAATATCATCTCCACCAAACAGGACAAGCTTGCATCTGTTATAGTTTTGGAGAAAAATGTGTTCATTTCATGTATGCGCGAAATGCCTTAAAATGGCTTTAAAATGGATTTGGAGCATGGAGACGATTATCTCGGGATTGCAAGATAACCAAACAAAACTTTTAGTGGATTTCTACTTATTTTATTAAATATCATCTCCACCAAACAGGACAAGCTTGCATGTGTTATAGTTTTGGAGAAAAATGTGTTCATTTCATGTATGCGCAAAATGCCTTTGAAATGGCTTTAAAATGGATTTGGAGCATGGAGACGATTATCTCGGGATTGCAAGATAACCAAACAAAACTTTTAGTGGATTTCTACTTATTTTATTAAATATCATCTCCACCAAACAGGACAAGCTTGCATCTGTTATAGTTTTGGAGAAAAATGTGTTCATTTCATGTATGCGCGAAATGCCTTAAAAATGGCTTTAAAATGGATTTGGAGCATGGAGACGATTATCTCGGGATTGCAATATAACCAAACAAATTTTTTAGAGGATTTCTACTTATTTTATTAAATATCATCTCCACCAAACAGGACAAGCTTGCATCTGTTATAGTTTTGGAGAAAAATGTGTTCATTTCATGTATGCGCGAAATGCCTTAAAAATGGCTTTAAAATGGATTTGGAGCATGGAGACGATTATCTCGGGATTGCAAGATAACCAAACAAAACTTTTAGTGGATTTCTACTTATTTTATTAAATATCATCTCCACCAAACAGGACAAGCTTGCATCTGTTATAGTTTTGGAGAAAAATGTGTTCATTTCATGTATGCGCGAAATGCCTTAAAAATGGCTTTAAAATGGATTTGGAGCATGGAGACGATTATCTCGGGATTGCAAGATAACCAAACAAAACTTTTAGTGGATTTCTACTTATTTTATTAAATATCATCTCCACCAAACAGGACAAGCTTGCATGTGTTATAGTTTTGGAGAAAAATGTGTTCATTTCATGTATGCGCAAAATGCCTTTGAAATGGCTTTAAAATGGATTTGGAGCATGGAGACGATTATCTCGGGATTGCAAGATAACCAAACAAAACTTTTAGTGGATTTCTACTTATTTTATTAAATATCATCTCCACCAAACAGGACAAGCTTGCATCTGTTATAGTTTTGGAGAAAAATGTGTTCATTTCATGTATGCGCGAAATGCCTTAAAAATGGCTTTAAAATGGATTTGGAGCATGGAGACGATTATCTCGGGATTGCAAGATAACCAAACAAAACTTTTAGTGGATTTCTACTTATTTTATTAAATATCATCTCCACCAAACAGGACAAGCTTGCATCTGTTATAGTTTTGGAGAAAAATGTGTTCATTTCATATATGCGCGAAATGCCTTTGAAATGGCTTTAAAATGGATTTGGAGCATGGAGACGATTATCTCGGGATTGCAAGATAACCAAACAAAACTTTTAGTGGATTTCTACTTATTTTATTAAATATCATCTCCACCAAACAGGACAAGCTTGCATCTGTTATAGTTTTGGAGAAAAATGTGTTCATTTCATGTATGCGCGAAATGCCTTAAAAATGGCTTTAAAATGGATTTGGAGCATGGAGACGATTATCTCGGGATTGCAAGATAACCAAACAAAACTTTTAGTGGATTTCTACTTATTTTATTAAATATCATCTCCACCAAACAGGACAAGCTTGCATCTGTTATAGTTTTGGAGAAAAATGTGTTCATTTCATGTATGCGCGAAATGCCTTAAAAATGGCTTTAAAATGGATTTGGAGCATGGAGACGATTATCTCGGGATTGCAAGATAACCAAACAAAACTTTTAGTGGATTTCTACTTATTTTATTAAATATCATCTCCACCAAACAGGACAAGCTTGCATCTGTTATAGTTTTGGAGAAAAATGTGTTCATTTCATGTATGCGCGAAATGCCTTAAAAATGGCTTTAAAATGGATTTGGAGCATGGAGACGATTATCTCGGGATTGCAAGATAACCAAACAAAACTTTTAGTGGATTTCTACTTATTTTATTAAATATCATCTCCACCAAACAGGACAAGCTTGCATCTGTTATAGTTTTGGAGAAAAATGTGTTCATTTCATGTATGCGCGAAATGCCTTTGAAATGGCTTTAAAATGGATTTGGAGCATGGAGACGATTATCTCGGGATTGCAAGATAACCAAACAAAACTTTTAGTGGATTTCTACTTATTTTATTAAATAACATCTCCACCAAACAGGACAAGCTTGCATCTGTTATAGTTTTGGAGAAAAATGTGTTCATTTCATGTATGCGCGAAATGCCTTAAAAATGGCTTTAAAATGGATTTGGAGCATGGAGACGATTATCTCGGGATTGCAAGATAACCAAACAAAACTTTTAGTGGATTTCTACTTATTTTATTAAATATCATCTCCACCAAACAGGACAAGCTTGCATCTGTTATAGTTTTGGAGAAAAATGTGTTCATTTCATGTATGCGCGAAATGCCTTAAAAATGGCTTTAAAATGGATTTGGAGCATGGAGACGATTATCTCGGGATTGCAAGATAACCAAACAAAACTTTTAGTGGATTTCTACTTATTTTATTAAATATCATCTCCACCAAACAGGACAAGCTTGCATCTGTTATAGTTTTGGAGAAAAATGTGTTCATTTCATGTATGCGCGAAATGCCTTAAAAATGGCTTTAAAATGGATTTGGAGCATGGAGACGATTATCTCGGGATTGCAAGATAACCAAACAAAACTTTTAGTGGATTTCTACTTATTTTATTAAATATCATCTCCACCAAACAGGACAAGCTTGCATCTGTTATAGTTTTGGAGAAAAATGTGTTCATTTCATGTATGCGCGAAATGCCTTAAAAATGGCTTTAAAATGGATTTGGAGCATGGAGACGATTATCTCGGGATTGCAAGATAACCAAACAAAACTTTTAGTGGATTTCTACTTATTTTATTAAATATCATCTCCACCAAACAGGACAAGCTTGCATGTGTTATAGTTTTGGAGAAAAATGTGTTCATTTCATGTATGCGCAAAATGCCTTTGAAATGGCTTTAAAATGGATTTGGAGCATGGAGACGATTATCTAAGGATGGCAATATAAACAAACGAAACTTTTAGTAGATTTCTACTTATTTTATTAAATATTATCTCCACCAAACAGGACAAGCTTGCATCTGTTATAGTTTTGGAGAAAAATGTGTTCATTTCATGTATGCGCGAAATGCCTTAAAAATGGCTTTAAAATGGATTTGGAGCATGGAGACGATTATCTCGGGATTGCAAGATAACCAAACAAAACTTTTAGTGGATTTCTACTTATTTTATTAAATATCATCTCCACCAAACAGGACAAGCTTGCATCTGTTATAGTTTTGGAGAAAAATGTGTTCATTTCATGTATGCGCGAAATGCCTTAAAAATGGCTTTAAAATGGATTTGGAGCATGGAGACGATTATCTCGGGATTGCAATATAACCAAACAAAACTTTTAGTGGATTTCTACTTATTTTATTAAATATCATCTCCACCAAACAGGACAAGCTTGCATCTGTTATAGTTTTGGAGAAAAATGTGTTCATTTCATGTATGCGCGAAATGCCTTAAAAATGGCTTTAAAATGGATTTGGAGCATGGAGACGATTATCTCGGGATTGCAAGATAACCAAACAAAAATTTTAGTGGATTTCTACTTATTTTATTAAATATCATCTCCACCAAACAGGACAAGCTTGCATCTGTTATAGTTTTGGAGAAAAATGTGTTCATTTCATGTATGCGCAAAATGCCTTTGAAATGGCTTTAAAATGGATTTGGAGCATGGAGACGATTATCTCGGGATTGCAAGATAACCAAACAAAACTTTTAGTGGATTTCTACTTATTTTATTAAATATCATCTCCACCAAACAGGACAAGCTTGCATCTGTTATAGTTTTGGAGAAAAATGTGTTCATTTCATGTATGCGCGAAATGCCTTAAAAATGGCTTTAAAATGGATTTGGAGCATGGAGACGATTATCTCGGGATTGCAAGATAACCAAACAAAACGTTTAGTGGATTTCTACTTATTTTATTAAATATCATCTCCACCAAACAGGACAAGCTTGCATCTGTTATAGTTTTGGAGAAAAATGTGTTCATTTCATGTATGCGCGAAATGCCTTAAAAATGGCTTTAAAATGGATTTGGAGCATGGAGACGATTATCTCGGGATTGCAAGATAACCAAACAAAACTTTTAGTGGATTTCTACTTATTTTATTAAATATCATCTCCACCAAACAGGACAAGCTTGCATCTGTTATAGTTTTGGAGAAAAATGTGTTCATTTCATGTATGCGCGAAATGCCTTAAAAATGGCTTTAAAATGGATTTGGAGCATGGAGACGATTATCTCGGGATTGCAAGATAACCAAACAAAACTTTTAGTGGATTTCTACTTATTTTATTAAATATCATCTCCACCAAACAGGACAAGCTTGCATCTGTTATAGTTTTGGAGAAAAATGTGTTCATTTCATGTATGCGCGAAATGCCTTAAAAATGGCTTTAAAATGGATTTGGAGCATGGAGACGATTATCTCGGGATTGCAAGATAACCAAACAAAACTTTTAGTGGATTTCTACTTATTTTATTAAATATCATCTCCACCAAACAGGACAAGCTTGCATGTGTTATAGTTTTGGAGAAAAATGTGTTCATTTCATGTATGCGCGAAATGCCTTAAAAATGGCTTTAAAATGGATTTGGAGCATGGAGACGATTATCTCGGGATTGCAAGATAACCAAACAAAACTTTTAGTGGATTTCTACTTATTTTATTAAATATCATCTCCACCAAACAGGACAAGCTTGCATCTGTTATAGTTTTGGAGAAAAATGTGTTCATTTCATGTATGCGCGAAATGCCTTAAAAATGGCTTTAAAATGGATTTGGAGCATGGAGACGATTATCTCGGGATTGCAAGATAACCAAACAAAACTTTTAGTGGATTTCTACTTATTTTATTAAATATCATCTCCACCAAACAGGACAAGCTTGCATCTGTTATAGTTTTGGAGAAAAATGTGTTCATTTCATGTATGCGCGAAATGCCTTAAAAATGGCTTTAAAATGGATTTGGAGCATGGAGACGATTATCTCGGGATTGCAAGATAACCAAACAAAACTTTTAGTGGATTTCTACTTATTTTATTAAATATCATCTCCACCAAACAGGACAAGCTTGCATCTGTTATAGTTTTGGAGAAAAATGTGTTCATTTCATGTATGCGCGAAATGCCTTAAAAATGGCTTTAAAATGGATTTGGAGCATGGAGACGATTATCTCGGGATTGCAAGATAACCAAACAAAACTTTTAGTGGATTTCTACTTATTTTATTAAATATCATCTCCACCAAACAGGACAAGCTTGCATGTGTTATAGTTTTGGAGAAAAATGTGTTCATTTCATGTATGCGCAAAATGCCTTTGAAATGGCTTTAAAATGGATTTGGAGCATGGAGACGATTATCTAAGGATGGCAATATAAACAAACGAAACTTTTAGTAGATTTCTACTTATTTTATTAAATATTATCTCCACCAAACAGGACAAGCTTGCATCTGTTATAGTTTTGGAGAAAAATGTGTTCATTTCATGTATGCGCGAAATGCCTTAAAAATGGCTTTAAAATGGATTTGGAGCATGGAGACGATTATCTCGGGATTGCAAGATAACCAAACAAAACTTTTAGTGGATTTCTACTTATTTTATTAAATATCATCTCCACCAAACAGGACAAGCTTGCATCTGTTATAGTTTTGGAGAAAAATGTGTTCATTTCATGTATGCGCGAAATGCCTTAAAAATGGCTTTAAAATGGATTTGGAGCATGGAGACGATTATCTCGGGATTGCAATATAACCAAACAAAACTTTTAGTGGATTTCTACTTATTTTATTAAATATCATCTCCACCAAACAGGACAAGCTTGCATCTGTTATAGTTTTGGAGAAAAATGTGTTCATTTCATGTATGCGCGAAATGCCTTAAAAATGGCTTTAAAATGGATTTGGAGCATGGAGACGATTATCTCGGGATTGCAAGATAACCAAACAAAAATTTTAGTGGATTTCTACTTATTTTATTAAATATCATCTCCACCAAACAGGACAAGCTTGCATCTGTTATAGTTTTGGAGAAAAATGTGTTCATTTCATGTATGCGCAAAATGCCTTTGAAATGGCTTTAAAATGGATTTGGAGCATGGAGACGATTATCTCGGGATTGCAAGATAACCAAACAAAACTTTTAGTGGATTTCTACTTATTTTATTAAATATCATCTCCACCAAACAGGACAAGCTTGCATCTGTTATAGTTTTGGAGAAAAATGTGTTCATTTCATGTATGCGCGAAATGCCTTAAAAATGGCTTTAAAATGGATTTGGAGCATGGAGACGATTATCTCGGGATTGCAAGATAACCAAACAAAACTTTTAGTGGATTTCTACTTATTTTATTAAATATCATCTCCACCAAACAGGACAAGCTTGCATCTGTTATAGTTTTGGAGAAAAATGTGTTCATTTCATGTATGCGCGAAATGCCTTAAAAATGGCTTTAAAATGGATTTGGAGCATGGAGACGATTATCTCGGGATTGCAAGATAACCAAACAAAACTTTTAGTGGATTTCTACTTATTTTATTAAATATCATCTCCACCAAACAGGACAAGCTTGCATCTGTTATAGTTTTGGAGAAAAATGTGTTCATTTCATGTATGCGCGAAATGCCTTAAAAATGGCTTTAAAATGGATTTGGAGCATGGAGACGATTATCTCGGGATTGCAAGATAACCAAACAAAACTTTTAGTGGATTTCTACTTATTTTATTAAATATCATCTCCACCAAACAGGACAAGCTTGCATCTGTTATAGTTTTGGAGAAAAATGTGTTCATTTCATGTATGCGCGAAATGCCTTAAAAATGGCTTTAAAATGGATTTGGAGCATGGAGACGATTATCTCGGGATTGCAAGATAACCAAACAAAACTTTTAGTGGATTTCTACTTATTTTATTAAATATCATCTCCACCAAACAGGACAAGCTTGCATGTGTTATAGTTTTGGAGAAAAATGTGTTCATTTCATGTATGCGCAAAATGCCTTTGAAATGGCTTTAAAATGGATTTGGAGCATGGAGACGATTATCTCAGGATGGCAATATAAACAAACGAAACTTTTAGTAGATTTCTACTTATTTTATTAAATATTATCTCCACCAAACAGGACAAGCTTGAATCTGTTATAGTTTTGGAGAAAAATGTGTTCATTTCATGTATGCGCGAAATGCCTTAAAAATGGCTTTAAAATGGATTTGGAGCATGGAGACGATTATCTCGGGATTGCAAGATAACCAAACAAAACTTTTAGTAGATTTCTACTTATTTTATTAAATATCATCTCCACCAAACAGGACAAGCTTGCATCTGTTATAGTTTTGGAGAAAAATGTGTTCATTTCATGTATGCGCGAAATGCCTTAAAAATGGCTTTAAAATGGATTTGGAGCATGGAGACGATTATCTCGGGATTGCAATATAACCAAACAAAACTTTTAGTGGATTTCTACTTATTTTTATTAAATATCATCTCCACCAAACAGGACAAGCTTGCATCTGTTATAGTTTTGGAGAAAAATGTGTTCATTTCATGTATGCGCGAAATGCCTTAAAAATGGCTTTAAAATGGATTTGGAGCATGGAGACGATTATCTCGGGATTGCAAGATAACCAAACAAAAATTTTAGTGGATTTCTACTTATTTTATTAAATATCATCTCCACCAAACAGGACAAGCTTGCATCTGTTATAGTTTTGGAGAAAAATGTGTTCATTTCATGTATGCGCGAAATGCCTTAAAATGGCTTTAAAATGGATTTGGAGCATGGAGACGATTATCTCGGGATTGCAAGATAACCAAACAAAACTTTTAGTGGATTTCTACTTATTTTATTAAATATCATCTCCACCAAACAGGACAAGCTTGCATCTGTTATAGTTTTGGAGAAAAATGTGTTCATTTCATGTATGCGCGAAATACCTTAAAAATGGCTTTAAAATGGATTTGGAGCATGGAGACGATTATCTCGGGATTGCAAGATAACCAAACAAAACTTTTAGTGGATTTCTACTTATTTTATTAAATATCATCTCCACCAAACAGGACAAGCTTGCATCTGTTATAGTTTTGGAGAAAAATGTGTTCATTTCATGTATGCGCGAAATGCCTTAAAAATGGCTTTAAAATGGATTTGGAGCATGGAGACGATTATCTCGGGGTTGCAAGATAACCAAACAAAACTTTTAGTGGATTTCTACTTATTTTATTAAATATCATCTCCACCAAACAGGACAAGCTTGCATCTGTTATAGTTTTGGAGAAAAATGTGTTCATTTCATGTATGCGCGAAATGCCTTAAAAATGGCTTTAAAATGGATTTGGAGCATGGAGACGATTATCTCGGGATTGCAAGATAACCAAACAAAACTTTTAGTGGATTTCTACTTATTTTATTAAATATCATCTCCACCAAACAGGACAAGCTTGCATGTGTTATAGTTTTGGAGAAAAATGTGTTCATTTCATGTATGCGCAAAATGCCTTTGAAATGGCTTTAAAATGGATTTGGAGCATGGAGACGATTATCTCAGGATGGCAATATAAACAAACGAAACTTTTAGTAGATTTCTACTTATTTTATTAAATATTATCTCCACCAAACAGGACAAGCTTGCATCTGTTATAGTTTTGGAGAAAAATGTGTTCATTTCATGTATGCGCGAAATGCCTTAAAAATGGCTTTAAAATGGATTTGGAGCATGGAGACGATTATCTCGGGATTGCAAGATAACCAAACAAAACTTTTAGTGGATTTCTACTTATTTTATTAAATATCATCTCCACCAAAAAGGACAAGCTTGCATCTGTTATAGTTTTGGAGAAAAATGTGTTCATTTCATGTATGCGCGAAATGCCTTAAAAATGGCTTTAAAATGGATTTGGAGCATGGAGATGATTATCTCGGGATTGCAATATAACCAAACAAAACCTTTAGTGGATTTCTACTTATTTTATTAAATATCATCTCCACCAAACAGGACAAGCTTGCATCTGTTATAGTTTTGGAGAAAAATGTGTTCATTTCATGTATGCGCGAAATGCCTTAAAAATGGCTTTAAAATGGATTTGGAGCATGGAGACGATTATCTCGGGATTGCAAGATAACCAAACAAAACTTTTAGTGGATTTCTACTTATTTTATTAAATATCATCTCCACCAAACAGGACAAGCTTGCATGTGTTATAGTTTTGGAGAAAAATGTGTTCATTTCATGTATGCGCAAAATGCCTTTGAAATAGCTTTAAAATGGATTTGGAGCATGGAGACGATTATCTCAGGATGGCAATATAAACAAACGAAACTTTTAGTAGATTTCTACTTATTTTATTAAATATTATCTCCACCAAACAGGACAAGCTTGCATCTGTTATAGTTTTGGAGAAAAATGTGTTCATTTCATGTATGCGCGAAATGCCTTAAAAATGGCTTTAAAATGGATTTGGAGCATGGAGACGATTATCTCGGGATTGCAAGATAACCAAACAAAACTTTTAGTGGATTTCTACTTATTTTATTAAATGTCATCTCCACCAAACAGGACAAGCTTGCATCTGTTATAGTTTTGGAGAAAAATGTGTTCATTTCATGTATGCGCGAAATGCCTTAAAAATGGCTTTAAAATGGATTTGGAGCATGGAGACGATTATCTCGGGGTTGCAAGATAACCAAACAAAACTTTTAGTGGATTTCTACTTATTTTATTAAATATCATCTCCACCAAACAGGACAAGCTTGCATCTGTTATAGTTTTGGAGAAAAATGTGTTCATTTCATGTATGCGCGAAATGCCTTAAAAATGGCTTTAAAATGGATTTGGAGCATGGAGACGATTATCTCGGGATTGCAAGATAACCAAACAAAACTTTTAGTGGATTTCTACTTATTTTATTAAATATCATCTCCACCAAACAGGACAAGCTTGCATGTGTTATAGTTTTGGAGAAAAATGTGTTCATTTCATGTATGCGCAAAATGCCTTTGAAATGGCTTTAAAATGGATTTGGAGCATGGAGACGATTATCTCAGGATGGCAATATAAACAAACGAAACTTTTAGTAGATTTCTACTTATTTTATTAAATATTATCTCCACCAAACAGGACAAGCTTGCATCTGTTATAGTTTTGGAGAAAAATGTGTTCATTTCATGTATGCGCGAAATGCCTTAAAAATGGCTTTAAAATGGATTTGGAGCATGGAGACGATTATCTCGGGATTGCAAGATAACCAAACAAAACTTTTAGTGGATTTCTACTTATTTTATTAAATATTATCTCCACCAAACAGGACAAGCTTGCATCTGTTATAGTTTTGGAGAAAAATGTGTTCATTTCATGTATGCGCGAAATGCCTTAAAAATGGCTTTAAAATGGATTTGGAGCATGGAGACGATTATCTCGGGATTGCAATATAACCAAACAAAACTTTTAGTGGATTTCTACTTATTTTATTAAATATCATCTCCACCAAACAGGACAAGCTTGCATCTGTTATAGTTTTGGAGAAAAATGTGTTCATTTCATGTATGCGCGAAATGCCTTAAAAATGGCTTTAAAATGGATTTGGAGCATGGAGACGATTATCTCGGGATTGCAAGATAACCAAACAAAAATTTTAGTGGATTTCTACTTATTTTATTAAATATCATCTCCACCAAACAGGACAAGCTTGCATCTGTTATAGTTTTGGAGAAAAATGTGTTCATTTCATGTATGCGCGAAATGCCTTAAAAATGGCTTTAAAATGGATTTGGAGCATGGAGACGATTATCTCGGGATTGCAAGATAACCAAACAAAACTTTTAGTGGATTTCTACTTATTTTATTAAATATCATCTCCACCAAACAGGACAAGCTTGCATCTGTTATAGTTTTGGAGAAAAATGTGTTCATTTCATGTATGCGCGAAATGCCTTAAAAATGGCTTTAAAATGGATTTGGAGCATGGAGACGATTATCTCGGGATTGCAAGATAACCAAACAAAACTTTTAGTGGATTTCTACTTATTTTATTAAATATCAGCTCCACCAAACAGGACAAGCTTGCATCTGTTATAGTTTTGGAGAAAAATGTGTTCATTTCATGTATGCGCGAAATGCCTTAAAAATGGCTTTAAAATGGATTTGGAGCATGGAGACGATTATCTCGGGATTGCAAGATAACCAAACAAAACTTTTAGTGGATTTCTACTTATTTTATTAAATATCATCTCCACCAAACAGGACAAGCTTGCATCTGTTATAGTTTTGGAGAAAAATGTGTTCATTTCATGTATGCGCGAAATGCCTTAAAAATGGCTTTAAAATGGATTTGGAGCATGGAGACGATTATCTCGGGATTGCAAGATAACCAAACAAAACTTTTAGTGGATTTCTACTTATTTTATTAAATATCATCTCCACCAAACAGGACAAGCTTGCATCTGTTATAGTTTTGGAGAAAAATGTGTTCATTTCATGTATGCGCGAAATGCCTTAAAAATGGCTTTAAAATGGATTTGGAGCATGGAGACGATTATCTCGGGATTGCAAGATAACCAAACAAAACTTTTAGTGGATTTCTACTTATTTTATTAAATATCATCTCCACCAAACAGGACAAGCTTGCATCTGTTATAGTTTTGGAGAAAAATGTGTTCATTTCATGTATGCGCGAAATGCCTTAAAAATGGCTTTAAAATGGATTTGGAGCATGGAGACGATTATCTCGGGATTGCAATATAACCAAACAAAACTTTTAGTGGATTTCTACTTATTTTATTAAATATCATCTCCACCAAACAGGACAAGCTTGCATCTGTTATAGTTTTGGAGAAAAATGTGTTCATTTCATGTATGCGCGAAATGCCTTAAAAATGGCTTTAAAATGGATTTGGAGCATGGAGACGATTATCTCGGGATTACAAGATAACCAAACAAAACTTTTAGTGGATTTCTACTTATTTTATTAAATATCATCTCCACCAAACAGGACAAGCTTGCATGTGTTATAGTTTTGGAGAAAAATGTGTTCATTTCATGTATGCGCAAAATGCCTTTGAAATGGCTTTAAAATGGATTTGGAGCATGGAGACGATTATCTCAGGATGGCAATATAAACAAACGAAACTTTTAGTAGATTTCTACTTATTTTATTAAATATTATCTCCATCAAACAGGACAAGCTTGCATCTGTTATAGTTTTGGAGAAAAATGTGTTCATTTCATGTATGCGCGAAATGCCTTAAAAATGGCTTTAAAATGGATTTGGAGCATGGAGACGATTATCTCGGGATTGCAAGATAACCAAACAAAACTTTTAGTGGATTTCTACTTATTTTATTAAATATCATCTCCACCAAACAGGACAAGCTTGCATCTGTTATAGTTTTGGAGAAAAATGTGTTCATTTCATGTATGCGCGAAATGCCTTAAAAATGGCTTTAAAATGGATTTGGAGCATGGAGACGATTATCTCGGGGTTGCAAGATAACCAAACAAAACTTTTAGTGGATTTCTACTTATTTTATTAAATATCATCTCCACCAAAGAGGACAAGCTTGCATCTGTTATAGTTTTGGAGAAAAATGTGTTCATTTCATGTATGCGCGAAATGCCTTAAAAATGGCTTTAAAATGGATTTGGAGCATGGAGACGATTATCTCGGGATTGCAAGATAACCAAACAAAACTTTTAGTGGATTTCTACTTATTTTATTAAATATCATCTCCACCAAACAGGACAAGCTTGCATGTGTTATAGTTTTGGAGAAAAATGTGTTCATTTCATGTATGCGCAAAATGCCTTTGAAATGGCTTTAAAATGGATTTGGAGCATGGAGACGATTATCTCAGGATGGCAATATAAACAAACGAAACTTTTAGTAGATTTCTACTTATTTTATTAAATATTATCTCCACCAAACAGGACAAGCTTGCATCTGTTATAGTTTTGGAGAAAAATGCGTTCATTTCATGTATGCGCGAAATGCCTTAAAAATGGCTTTAAAATGGATTTGGAGCATGGAGACGATTATCTCGGGATTGCAAGATAACCAAACAAAACTTTTAGTGGATTTCTACTTATTTTATTAAATATCATCTCCACCAAACAGGACAAGCTTGCATCTGTTATAGTTTTGGAGAAAAATGTGTTCATTTCATGTATGCGCGAAATGCCTTAAAAATGGCTTTAAAATGGATTTGGAGCATGGAGACGATTATCTCGGGATTGCAATATAACCAAACAAAACTTTTAGTGGATTTCTACTTATTTTATTAAATATCATCTCCACCAAACAGGACAAGCTTGCATCTGTTATAGTTTTGGAGAAAAATGTGTTCATTTCATGTATGCGCGAAATGCCTTAAAAATGGCTTTAAAATGGATTTGGAGCATGGAGACGATTATCTCGGGATTGCAAGATAACCAAACAAAAATTTTAGTGGATTTCTACTTATTTTATTAAATATCATCTCCACCAAACAGGACAAGCTTGCATCTGTTATAGTTTTGGAGAAAAATGTGTTCATTTCATGTATGCGCGAAATGCCTTAAAAATGGCTTTAAAATGGATTTGGAGCATGGAGACGATTATCTCGGGATTGCAAGATAACCAAACAAAACTTTTAGTGGATTTCTACTTATTTTATTAAATATCATCTCCACCAAACAGGACAAGCTTGCATCTGTTATAGTTTTGGAGAAAAATGTGTTCATTTCATGTATGCGCGAAATGCCTTAAAAATGGCTTTAAAATGGATTTGGAGCATGGAGACGATTATCTCGGGATTGCAAGATAACCAAACAAAACTTTTAGTGGATTTCTACTTATTTTATTAAATATCATCTCCACCAAACAGGACAAGCTTGCATGTGTTATAGTTTTGGAGAAAAATGTGTTCATTTTATGTATGCGCAAAATGCCTTTGAAATGGCTTTAAAATGGATTTGGAGCATGGAGACGATTATCTCGGGATTGCAAGATAACCAAACAAAACTTTTAGTGGATTTCTACTTATTTTATTAAATATCATCTCCACCAAACAGGACAAGCTTGCATCTGTTATAGTTTTGGAGAAAAATGTGTTCATTTCATGTATGCACGAAATGCCTTAAAAATGGCTTTAAAATGGATTTGGAGCATGGAGACGATTATCTCGGGATTGCAAGATAACCAAACAAAACTTTTAGTGGATTTCTACTTATTTTATTAAATATCATCTCCACCAAACAGGACAAGCTTGCATCTGTTATAGTTTTGGAGAAAAATGTGTTCATTTCATGTATGCGCGAAATGCCTTAAAAATGGCTTTAAAATGGATTTGGAGCATGGAGACGATTATCTCGGGATTGCAAGATGACCAAACAAAACTTTTAGTGGATTTCTACTTATTTTATTAAATATCATCTCCACCAAACAGGACAAGCTTGCATCTGTTATAGTTTTGGAGAAAAATGTGTTCATTTCATGTATGCGCGAAATGCCTTAAAAATGGCTTTAAAATGGATTTGGAGCATGGAGACGATTATCTCGGGATTGCAAGATAACCAAACAAAACTTTTAGTGGATTTCTACTTATTTTATTAAATATCATCTCCACCAAACAGGACAAGCTTGCATCTGTTATAGTTTTGGAGAAAAATGTGTTCATTTCATGTATGCGCGAAATGCCTTAAAAATGGCTTTAAAATGGATTTGGAGCATGGAGACGATTATCTCGGGATTGCAAGATAACCAAACAAAACTTTTAGTGGATTTCTACTTATTTTATTAAATATCATCTCCACCAAACAGGACAAGCTTGCATCTGTTATAGTTTTGGAGAAAAATGTGTTCATTTCATGTATGCGCGAAATGCCTTAAAAATGGCTTTAAAATGGATTTGGAGCATGGAGACGATTATCTCGGGATTGCAAGATAAACAAACGAAACTTTTAGTAGATTTCTACTTATTTTATTAAATATCATCTCCACCAAACAGGACAAGCTTGCATGTGTTATAGTTTTGGAGAAAAATGTGTTCATTTCATGTATGCGCAAAATGCCTTTGAAATGGCTTTAAAATGGATTTGGAGCATGGAGACGATTATCTCAGGATGGCAATATAAACAAACGAAACTTTTAGTAGATTTCTACTTATTTTATTAAATATTATCTCCACCAAACAGGACAAGCTTGCATCTGTTATAGTTTTGGAGAAAAATGTGTTCATTTCATGTATGCGCGAAATGCCTTAAAAATGGCTTTAAAATGGATTTGGAGCATGGAGACGATTATCTCGGGATTGCAAGATAACCAAACAAAACTTTTAGTGGATTTCTACTTATTTTATTAAATATCATCTCCACCAAACAGGACAAGCTTGCATCTGTTATAGTTTTGGAGAAAAATGTGTTCATTTCATGTATGCGCGAAATGCCTTAAAAATGGCTTTAAAATGTATTTGGAGCATGGAGACGATTATCTCGGGATTGCAATATAACCAAACAAAACTTTTAGTGGATTTCTACTTATTTTATTAAATATCATCTCCACCAAACAGGACAAGCTTGCATCTGTTATAGTTTTGGAGAAAAATGTGTTCATTTCATGTATGCGCGAAATGCCTTAAAAATGGCTTTAAAATGGATTTGGAGCATGGAGACGATTATCTCGGGATTGCAAGATAACCAAACAAAACTTTTAGTGGATTTCTACTTATTTTATTAAATATCATCTCCACCAAACAGGACAAGCTTGCATCTGTTATAGTTTTGGAGAAAAATGTGTTCATTTCATGTATGCGCGAAATGCCTTAAAAATGGCTTTAAAATGGATTTGGAGCATGGAGACGATTATCTCGGGATTGCAAGATAACCAAACAAAACTTTTAGTGGATTTCTACCTATTTTATTAAATATCATCTCCACCAAACAGGACAAGCTTGCATCTGTTATAGTTTTGGAGAAAAATGTGTTCATTTCATGTATGCGCAAAATGCCTTAAAAATGGCTTTAAAATGGATTTGGAGCATGGAGACGATTATCTCGGGATTGCAAGATAACCAAACAAAACTTTTAGTGGATTTCTACTTATTTTATTAAATATCATCTCCACCAAACAGGACAAGCTTGCATCTGTTATAGTTTTGGAGAAAAATGTGTTCATTTCATGTATGCGCGAAATGCCTTAAAAATGGCTTTAAAATGGATTTGGAGCATGGAGACGATTATCTCGGGATTGCAAGATAACCAAACAAAACTTTTAGTGGATTTCTACTTATTTTATTAAATATCATCTCCACCAAACAGGACAAGCTTGCATCTGTTATAGTTTTGGAGAAAAATGTGTTCATTTCATGTATGCGCGAAATGCCTTAAAAATGGCTTTAAAATGGATTTGGAGCATGGAGACGATTATCTCGGGATTGCAAGATAAACAAACGAAACTTTTAGTAGATTTCTACTTATTTTATTAAATATCATCTCCACCAAACAGGACAAGCTTGCATGTGTTATAGTTTTGGAGAAAAATGTGTTCATTTCATGTATGCGCAAAATGCCTTTGAAATGGCTTTAAAATGGATTTGGAGCATGGAGACGATTATCTCAGGATGGCAATATAAACAAACGAAACTTTTAGTAGATTTCTACTTATTTTATTAAATATTATCTCCACCAAACAGGACAAGCTTGCATCTGTTATAGTTTTGGAGAAAAATGTGTTCATTTCATGTATGCGCGAAATGCCTTAAAAATGGCTTTAAAATGGATTTGGAGCATGGAGACGATTATCTCGGGATTGCAAGATAACCAAACAAAACTTTTAGTGGATTTCTACTTATTTTATTAAATATCATCTCCACCAAACAGGACAAGCTTGCATCTGTTATAGTTTTGGAGAAAAATGTGTTCATTTCATGTATGCGCGAAATGCCTTAAAAATGGCTTTAAAATGGATTTGGAGCATGGAGACGATTATCTCGGGATTGCAATATAACCAAACAAAACTTTTAGTGGATTTCTACTTATTTTATTAAATATCATCTCCACCAAACAGGACAAGCTTGCATCTGTTATAGTTTTGGAGAAAAATGTGTTCATTTCATGTATGCGCGAAATGCCTTAAAAATGGCTTTAAAATGGATTTGGAGCATGGAGACGATTATCTCGGGATTGCAAGATAACCAAACAAAACTTTTAGTGGATTTCTACTTATTTTATTAAATATCATCTCCACCAAACAGGACAAGCTTGCATCTGTTATAGTTTTGGAGAAAAATGTGTTCATTTCATGTATGCGCGAAATGCCTTAAAAATGGCTTTAAAATGGATTTGGAGCATGGAGACGATTATCTCGGGATTGCAAGATAACCAAACAAAACTTTTAGTGGATTTCTACTTATTTTATTAAATATCATCTCCACCAAACAGGACAAGCTTGCATCTGTTATAGTTTTGGAGAAAAATGTGTTCATTTCATGTATGCGCAAAATGCCTTTGAAATGGCTTTAAAATGGATTTGGAGCATGGAGACGATTATCTCGGGATTGCAAGATAACCAAACAAAACTTTTAGTGGATTTCTACTTATTTTATTAAATATCATCTCCACCAAACAGGACAAGCTTGCATCTGTTATAGTTTTGGAGAAAAATGTGTTCATTTCATGTATGCGCGAAATGCCTTAAAAATGGCTTTAAAATGGATTTGGAGCATGGAGACGATTATCTCGGGATTGCAAGATAACCAAACAAAACTTTTAGTGGATTTCTACTTATTTTATTAAATATCATCTCCACCAAACAGGACAAGCTTGCATCTGTTATAGTTTTGGAGAAAAATGTGTTCATTTCATGTATGCGCAAAATGCCTTTGAAATGGCTTTAAAATGGATTTGGAGCATGGAGACGATTATCTCGGGATTGCAAGATAACCAAACAAAACTTTTAGTGGATTTCTACTTATTTTATTAAATATCATCTCCACCAAACAGGACAAGCTTGCATCTGTTATAGTTTTGGAGAAAAATGTGTTCATTTCATGTATGCGCGAAATGCCTTAAAAATGGCTTTAAAATGGATTTGGAGCATGGAGACGATTATCTCGGGATTGCAAGATAACCAAACAAAACTTTTAGTGGATTTCTACTTATTTTATTAAATATCATCTCCACCAAACAGGACAAGCTTGCATCTGTTATAGTTTTGGAGAAAAATGTGTTCATTTCATGTATGCGCGAAATGCCTTAAAAATGGCTTTAAAATGGATTTGGAGCATGGAGACGATTATCTCGGGATTGCAAGATAACCAAACAAAACTTTTAGTGGATTTCTACTTATTTTATTAAATATCATCTCCACCAAACAGGACAAGCTTGCATCTGTTATAGTTTTGGAGAAAAATGTGTTCATTTCATGTATGCGCGAAATGCCTTAAAAATGGCTTTAAAATGGATTTGGAGCATGGAGACGATTATCTCGGGATTGCAAGATAACCAAACAAAACTTTTAGTGGATTTCTACTTATTTTATTAAATATCATCTCCACCAAACAGGACAAGCTTGCATGTGTTATAGTTTTGGAGAAAAATGTGTTCATTTCATGTATGCGCAAAATGCCTTTGAAATGGCTTTAAAATGGATTTGGAGCATGGAGACGATTATCTCAGGATGGCAATATAAACAAACGAAACTTTTAGATTTCTACTTATTTTATTAAATATTATCTCCACCAAACAGGACAAGCTTGCATCTGTTATAGTTTTGGAGAAAAATGTGTTCATTTCATGTATGCGCGAAATGCCTTAAAAATGGCTTTAAAATGGATTTGGAGCATGGAGACGATTATCTCGGGATTGCAAGATAACCAAACAAAACTTTTAGTGGATTTCTACTTATTTTATTAAATATCATCTCCACCAAACAGGACAAGCTTGCATCTGTTATAGTTTTGGAGAAAAATGTGTTCATTTCATGTATGCGCGAAATGCCTTAAAAATGGCTTTAAAATGGATTTGGAGCATGGAGACGATTATCTCGGGATTGCAATATAACCAAACAAAACTTTTAGTGGATTTCTACTTATTTTATTAAATATCATCTCCACCAAACAGGACAAGCTTGCATCTGTTATAGTTTTGAAGAAAAATGTGTTCATTTCATGTATGCGCAAAATGCCTTTGAAATGGCTTTAAAATGGATTTGGAGCATGGAGACGATTATCTCCGGATTGCAAGATAACCAAACAAAACTTTTAGTGGATTTCTACTTATTTTATTAAATATCATCTCCACCAAACAGGACAAGCTTGCATCTGTTATAGTTTTGGAGAAAAATGTGTTCATTTCATGTATGCGCGAAATGCCTTAAAAATGGCTTTAAAATGGATTTGGAGCATGGAGACGATTATCTCGGGATTGCAAGATAACCAAACAAAACTTTTAGTGGATTTCTACTTATTTTATTAAATATCATCTCCACCAAACAGGACAAGCTTGCATCTGTTATAGTTTTGGAGAAAAATGTGTTCATTTCATGTATGCGCGAAATGCCTTAAAAATGGCTTTAAAATGGATTTGGAGCATGGAGACGATTATCTCGGGATTGCAAGATAACCAAACAAAACTTTTAGTGGATTTCTACTTATTTTATTAAATATCATCTCCACCAAACAGGACAAGCTTGCATCTGTTATAGTTTTGGAGAAAAATGTGTTCATTTCATGTATGCGCGAAATGCCTTAAAAATGGCTTTAAAATGGATTTGGAGCATGGAGACGATTATCTCGGGATTGCAAGATAACCAAACAAAACTTTTAGTGGATTTCTACTTATTTTATTAAATATCATCTCCACCAAACAGGACAAGCTTGCATGTGTTATAGTTTTGGAGAAAAATGTGTTCATTTCATGTATGCGCAAAATGCCTTTGAAATGGCTTTAAAATGGATTTGGAGCATGGAGACGATTATCTCAGGATGGCAATATAAACAAACGAAACTTTTAGATTTCTACTTATTTTATTAAATATTATCTCCACCAAACAGGACAAGCTTGCATCTGTTATAGTTTTGGAGAAAAATGTGTTCATTTCATGTATGCGTGAAATGCCTTAAAAATGGCTTTAAAATGGATTTGGAGCATGGAGACGATTATCTCGGGATTGCAAGATAACCAAACAAAACTTTTAGTGGATTTCTACTTATTTTATTAAATATCATCTCCACCAAACAGGACAAGCTTGCATCTGTTATAGTTTTGGAGAAAAATGTGTTCATTTCATGTATGCGCGAAATGCCTTAAAAATGGCTTTAAAATGGATTTGGAGCATGGAGACGATTATCTCGGGATTGCAATATAACCAAACAAAACTTTTAGTGGATTTCTACTTATTTTATTAAATATCATCTCCACCAAACAGGACAAGCTTGCATCTGTTATAGTTTTGAAGAAAAATGTGTTCATTTCATGTATGCGCGAAATGCCTTAAAAATGGCTTTAAAATGGATTTGGAGCATGGAGACGATTATCTCGGGATTGCAAGATAACCAAACAAAAATTTTAGTGGATTTCTACTTATTTTATTAAATATCATCTCCACCAAACAGGACAAGCTTGCATCTGTTATAGTTTTGGAGAAAAATGTGTTCATTTCATGTATGCGCGAAATGCCTTAAAAATGGCTTTAAAATGGATTTGGAGCATGGAGACGATTATCTCGGGATTGCAAGATAACCAAACAAAACTTTTAGTGGATTTCTACTTATTTTATTAAATATCATCTCCACCAAACAGGACAAGCTTGCATCTGTTATAGTTTTGGAGAAAAATGTGTTCATTTCATGTATGCGCGAAATGCCTTAAAAATGGCTTTAAAATGGATTTGGAGCATGGAGACGATTATCTCGGGATTGCAAGATAACCAAACAAAACTTTTAGTGGATTTCTACTTATTTTATTAAATATCATCTCCACCAAACAGGACAAGCTTGCATGTGTTATAGTTTAGAGAAAAATGTGTTCATTTCATGTATGCGCAAAATGCCTTTGAAATGGCTTTAAAATGGATTTGGAGCATGGAGACGATTATCTCGGGATTGCAAGATAACCAAACAAAACTTTTAGTGGATTTCTACTTATTTTATTAAATATCATCTCCACCAAAAAG
This sequence comes from Anomaloglossus baeobatrachus, assembly GCF_048569485.1. Lineage (NCBI taxonomy): Eukaryota > Metazoa > Chordata > Amphibia > Anura > Aromobatidae > Anomaloglossus > Anomaloglossus baeobatrachus. Next base: position 726,547 of record NW_027442146.1, on the reverse strand, counting down.
GACAAGCTTGCATGTGTTATAGTTTTGGAGAAAAATGTGTTCATTTCATGTATGCGCAAAATGCCTTTGAAATGGCTTTAAAATGGATTTGGAGCATGGAGACGATTATCTCAGGATGGCAATATAAACAAACGAAACTTTTAGTAGATTTCTACTTATTTTATTAAATATTATCTCCACCAAACAGGACAAGCTTGCATCTGTTATAGTTTTGGAGAAAAATGTGTTCATTTCATGTATGCGCGAAATGCCTTAAAAATGGCTTTAAAATGGATTTGGAGCATGGAGACGATTATCTCGGGATTGCAAGATAACCAAACAAAACTTTTAGTGGATTTCTACTTATTTTATTAAATATCATCTCCACCAAACAGGACAAGCTTGCATCTGTTATAGTTTTGGAGAAAAATGTGTTCATTTCATGTATGCGCGAAATGCCTTAAAAATGGCTTTAAAATGGATTAGGAGCATGGAGACGATTATCTCGGGATTGCAATATAACCAAACAAAACTTTTAGTGGATTTCTACTTATTTTATTAAATATCATCTCCACCAAACAGGACAAGCTTGCATCTGTTATAGTTTTGGAGAAAAATGTGTTCATTTCATGTATGCGCGAAATGCCTTAAAAATGGCTTTAAAATGGATTTGGAGCATGGAGACGATTATCTCGGGATTGCAAGATAACCAAACAAAAATTTTAGTGGATTTCTACTTATTTTATTAAATATCATCTCCACCAAACAGGACAAGCTTGCATCTGTTATAGTTTTGGAGAAAAATGTGTTCTTTTCATGTATGCGCGAAATGCCTTAAAAATGGCTTTAAAATGGATTTGGAGCATGGAGACGATTATCTCGGGATTGCAAGATAACCAAACAAAACTTTTAGTGGATTTCTACTTATTTTATTAAATATCATCTCCACCAAACAGGACAAGCTTGCATCTGTTATAGTTTTGGAGAAAAATGTGTTCATTTCATGTATGCGCGAAATGCCTTAAAAATGGCTTTAAAATGGATTTGGAGCATGGAGACGATTATCTCGGGATTGCAAGATAACCAAACAAAACTTTTAGTGGATTTCTACTTATTTTATTAAATATCATCTCCACCAAACAGGACAAGCTTGCATGTGTTATAGTTTTAAAGAAAAATGTGTTCATTTCATGTATGCGCAAAATGCCTTTGAAATGGCTTTAAAATGGATTTGGAGCATGGAGACGATTATCTCGGGATTGCAAGATAACCAAACAAAACTTTTAGTGGATTTCTACTTATTTTATTAAATATCATCTCCACCAAACAGGACAAGCTTGCATCTGTTATAGTTTTGGAGAAAAATGTGTTCATTTCATGTATGCGCGAAATGCCTTAAAAATGGCTTTAAAATGGATTTGGAGCATGGAGACGATTATCTCGGGATTGCAAGATAACCAAACAAAACTTTTAGTGGATTTCTACTTATTTTATTAAATATCATCTCCACCAAACAGGACAAGCTTGCATCTGTTATAGTTTTGGAGAAAAATGTGTTCATTTCATGTATGCGCGAAATGCCTTAAAAATGGCTTTAAAATGGATTTGGAGCATGGAGACGATTATCTCGGGATTGCAAGATAACCAAACAAAACTTTTAGTGGATTTCTACTTATTTTATTAAATATCATCTCCACCAAACAGGACAAGCTTGCATCTGTTATAGTTTTGGAGAAAAATGTGTTCATTTCATGTATGCGCGAAATGCCTTAAAAATGGCTTTAAAATGGATTTGGAGCATGGAGACGATTATCTCGGGATTGCAAGATAACCAAACAAAACTTTTAGTGGATTTCTACTTATTTTATTAAATATCATCTCCACCAAACAGGACAAGCTTGCATCTGTTATAGTTTTGGAGAAAAATATGTTCATTTCATGTATGCGCGAAATGCCTTAAAAATGGCTTTAAAATGGATTTGGAGCATGGAGACGATTATCTCGGGATTGCAAGATAACCAAACAAAACTTTTAGTGGATTTCTACTTATTTTATTAAATATCATCTCCACCAAACAGGACAAGCTTGCATGTGTTATAGTTTTGGAGAAAAATGTGTTCATTTCATGTATGCGCAAAATGCCTTTGAAATGGCTTTAAAATGGATTTGGAGCATGGAGACGATTATCTCAGGATGGCAATATAAACAAACGAAACTTTTAGTAGATTTCTACTTATTTTATTAAATATTATCTCCACCAAACAGGACAAGCTTGCATCTGTTATAGTTTTGGAGAAAAATGTGTTCATTTCATGTATGCGCGAAATGCCTTAAAAATGGCTTTAAAATGGATTTGGAGCATGGAGACGATTATCTCGGGATTGCAATATAACCAAACAAAACTTTTAGTGGATTTCTACTTATTTTATTAAATATCATCTCCACCAAACAGGACAAGCTTGCATCTGTTATAGTTTTGGAGAAAAATGTGTTCATTTCATGTATGCGCGAAATGCCTTAAAAATGGCTTTAAAATGGATTTGGAGCATGGAGACGATTATCTCGGGATTGCAAGATAACCAAACAAAAATTTTAGTGGATTTCTACTTATTTTATTAAATATCATCTCCACCAAACAGGACAAGCTTGCATCTGTTATAGTTTTGGAGAAAAATGTGTTCATTTCATGTATGCGCGAAATGCCTTAAAAATGGCTTTAAAATGGATTTGGAGCATGGAGACGATTATCTCGGGATTGCAAGATAACCAAACAAAACTTTTAGTGGATTTCTACTTATTTTATTAAATATCATCTCCACCAAACAGGACAAGCTTGCATGTGTTATAGTTTTGGAGAAAAATGTGTTCATTTCATGTATGCGCAAAATGCCTTTGAAATGGCTTTAAAATGGATTTGGAGCATGGAGACGATTATCTCAGGATGGCAATATAAACAAACGAAACTTTTAGTAGATTTCTACTTATTTTATTAAATATTATCTCCACCAAACAGGACAAGCTTGCATCTGTTATAGTTTTGGAGAAAAATGTGTTCATTTCATGTATGCGCGAAATGCCTTAAAAATGGCTTTAAAATGGATTTGGAGCATGGAGACGATTATCTCGGGATTGCAAGATAACCAAACAAAACTTTTAGTGGATTTCTACTTATTTTATTAAATATCATCTCCACCAAACAGGACAAGCTTGCATCTGTTATAGTTTTGGAGAAAAATGTGTTCATTTCATGTATGCGCGAAATGCCTTAAAAATGGCTTTAAAATGGATTTGGAGCATGGAGACGATTATCTCGGGATTGCAAGATAACCAAACAAAACTTTTAGTGGATTTCTACTTATTTTATTAAATATCATCTCCACCAAACAGGACAAGCTTGCATGTGTTATAGTTTTGGAGAAAAATGTGTTCATTTCATGTATGCGCAAAATGCCTTTGAAATGGCTTTAAAATGGATTTGGAGCATGGAGACGATTATCTCGGGATTGCAAGATAACCAAACAAAACTTTTAGTGGATTTCTACTTATTTTATTAAATATCATCTCCACCAAACAGGACAAGCTTGCATCTGTTATAGTTTTGGAGAAAAATGTGTTCATTTCATGTATGCGCGAAATGCCTTAAAAATGGCTTTAAAATGGATTTGGAGCATGGAGACGATTATCTCGGGATTGCAAGATAACCAAACAAAACTTTTAGTAGATTTCTACTTATTTTATTAAATATCATCTCCACCAAACAGGACAAGCTTGCATCTGTTATAGTTTTGGAGAAAAATGTGTTCATTTCATGTATGCGCGAAATGCCTTAAAAATGGCTTTAAAATGGATTTGGAGCATGGAGACGATTATCTCGGGATTGCAAGATAACCAAACAAAACTTTTAGTGGATTTCTACTTATTTTATTAAATATCATCTCCACCAAACAGGACAAGCTTGCATCTGTTATAGTTTTGGAGAAAAATGTGTTCATTTCATGTATGCGCGAAATGCCTTAAAAATGGCTTTAAAATGGATTTGGAGCATGGAGACGATTATCTCGGGATTGCAAGATAACCAAACAAAACTTTTAGTGGATTTCTACTTATTTTATTAAATATCATCTCCACCAAACAGGACAAGCTTGCATGTGTTATAGTTTTGGAGAAAAATGTGTTCATTTCATGTATGCGCAAAATGCCTTTGAAATGGCTTTAAAATGGATTTGGAGCATGGAGACGATTATCTCGGGATTGCAAGATAACCAAACAAAACTTTTAGTGGATTTCTACTTATTTTATTAAATATCATCTCCACCAAACAGGACAAGCTTGCATCTGTTATAGTTTTGGAGAAAAATGTGTTCATTTCATGTATGCGGGAAATGCCTTAAAAATGGCTTTAAAATGGATTTGGAGCATGGAGACGATTATCTCGGGATTGCAAGATAACCAAACAAAACTTTTAGTGGATTTCTACTTATTTTATTAAATATCATCTCCACCAAACAGGACAAGCTTGCATCTGTTATAGTTTTGGAGAAAAATGTGTTCATTTCATGTATGCGCGAAATGCCTTAAAAATGGCTTTAAAATGGATTTGGAGCATGGAGACGATTATCTCGGGATTGCAAGATAACCAAACAAAACGTTTAGTGGATTTCTACTTATTTTATTAAATATCATCTCCACCAAACAGGACAAGCTTGCATCTGTTATAGTTTTGGAGAAAAATGTGTTCATTTCATGTATGCGCGAAATGCCTTAAAAATGGCTTTAAAATGGATTTGGAGCATGGAGACGATTATCTCGGGATTGTAAGATAACCAAACAAAACTTTTAGTGGATTTCTACTTATTTTAATAAATATCATCTCCACCAAACAGGACAAGCTTGCATCTGTTATAGTTTTGGAGAAAAATGTGTTCATTTCATGTATGCGCGAAATGCCTTAAAAATGGCTTTAAAATGGATTTGGAGCATGGAGACGATTATCTCGGGATTGCAAGATAACCAAACAAAACTTTTAGTGGATTTCTACTTATTTTATTAAATATCATCTCCACCAAAAAGGACAAGCTTGCATGTGTTATAGTTTTGGAGAAAAATGTGTTCATTTCATGTATGCGCAAAATGCCTTTGAAATGGCTTTAAAATGGATTTGGAGCATGGAGACGATTATCTCAGGATGGCAATATAAACAAACGAAACTTTTAGTAGATTTCTACTTATTTTATTAAATATTATCTCCACCAAACAGGACAAGCTTGCATCTGTTATAGTTTTGGAGAAAAATGTGTTCATTTCATGTATGCGCGAAATGCCTTAAAAATGGCTTTAAAATGGATTTGGAGCATGGAGACGATTATCTCGGGATTGCAAGATAACCAAACAAAACTTTTAGTGGATTTCTACTTATTTTATTAAATATCATCTCCACCAAACAGGACAAGCTTGCATCTGTTATAGTTTTGGAGAAAAATGTGTTCATTTCATGTATGCGCGAAATGCCTTAAAAATGGCTTTAAAATGGATTAGGAGCATGGAGACGATTATCTCGGGATTGCAATATAACCAAACAAAACTTTTAGTGGATTTCTACTTATTTTATTAAATATCATCTCCACCAAACAGGACAAGCTTGCATCTGTTATAGTTTTGGAGAAAAATGTGTTCATTTCATGTATGCGCGAAATGCCTTAAAAATGGCTTTAAAATGGATTTGGAGCATGGAGACGATTATCTCGGGATTGCAAGATAACCAAACAAAACTTTTAGTGGATTTCTACTTATTTTATTAAATATCATCTCCACCAAACAGGACAAGCTTGCATGTGTTATAGTTTTGGAGAAAAATGTGTTCATTTCATGTATGCGCAAAATGCCTTTGAAATGGCTTTAAAATGGATTTGGAGCATGGAGACGATTATCTCGGGATTGCAAGATAACCAAACAAAACTTTTAGTGGATTTCTACTTATTTTATTAAATATCATCTCCACCAAACAGGACAAGCTTGCATCTGTTATAGTTTTGGAGAAAAATTTGTTCATTTCATGTATGCGCGAAATGCCTTAAAAATGGCTTTAAAATGGATTTGGAGCATGGAGACGATTATCTCGGGATTGCAAGATAACCAAACAAAACTTTTAGTGGATTTCTACTTATTTTATTAAATATCATCTCCACCAAACAGGACAAGCTTGCATCTGTTATAGTTTTGGAGAAAAATGTGTTCATTTCATGTATGCGCGAAATGCCTTAAAAATGGCTTTAAAATGGATTTGGAGCATGGAGACGATTATCTCGGGATTGCAAGATAACCAAACAAAACTTTTAGTGGATTTCTACTTATTTTATTTAATATCATCTCCACCAAACAGGACAAGCTTGCATCTGTTATAGTTTTGGAGAAAAATGTGTTCATTTCATGTATGCGCGAAATGCCTTAAAAATGGCTTTAAAATGGATTTGGAGCATGGAGACGATTATCTCGGGATTGCAAGATAACCAAACAAAACTTTTAGTGGATTTCTACTTATTTTATTAAATATCATCTCCACCAAACAGGACAAGCTTGCATCTGTTATAGTTTTGGAGAAAAATGTGTTCATTTCATGTATGCGCGAAATGCCTTAAAAATGGCTTTAAAATGGATTTGGAGCATGGAGACGATTATCTCGGGATTGCAAGATAACCAAACAAAACTTTTAGTGGATTTCTACTTATTTTATTAAATATCATCTCCACCAAACAGGACAAGCTTGCATGTGTTATAGTTTTAAAGAAAAATGTGTTCATTTCATGTATGCGCAAAATGCCTTTGAAATGGCTTTAAAATGGATTTGGAGCATGGAGACGATTATCTCAGGATGGCAATATAAACAAACGAAACTTTTAGTAGATTTCTACTTATTTTATTAAATATTATCTCCACCAAACAGGACAAGCTTGCATCTGTTATAGTTTTGGAGAAAAATGTGTTCATTTCATGTATGCGCGAAATGCCTTAAAAATGGCTTTAAAATGGATTTGGATCATGGAGACGATTATCTCGGGATTGCAATATAACCAAACAAAACTTTTAGTGGATTTCTACTTATTTTATTAAATATCATCTCCACCAAACAGGACAAGCTTGCATCTGTTATAGTTTTGGAGAAAAATGTGTTCATTTCATGTATGCGCGAAATGCCTTAAAAATGGCTTTAAAATGGATTTGGAGCATGGAGACGATTATCTCGGGATTGCAAGATAACCAAACAAAAATTTTAGTGGATTTCTACTTATTTTATTAAATATCATCTCCACCAAACAGGACAAGCTTGCATCTGTTATAGTTTTGGAGAAAAATGTGTTCATTTCATGTATGCGCGAAATGCCTTAAAAATGGCTTTAAAATGGATTTGGAGCATGGAGACGATTATCTCGGGATTGCAAGATAACCAAACAAAACTTTTAGTGGATTTCTACTTATTTTATTAAATATTATCTCCACCAAACAGGACAAGCTTGCATCTGTTATAGTTTTGGAGAAAAATGTGTACATTTCATGTATGCGCGAAATGCCTTAAAAATGGCTTTAAAATGGATTTGGAGCATGGAGACGATTATCTCGGGATTGCAAGATAACTAAACAAAACTTTTAGTGGATTTCTACTTATTTTATTAAATAGCATCTCCACCAAACAGGACAAGCTTGCATCTGTTATAGTTTTGGAGAAAAATGTGTTCATTTCATGTATGCGCGAAATGCCTTAAAAATGGCTTTAAAATGGATTTGGAGCATGGAGACGATTATCTCGGGATTGCAAGATAACCAAACGAAACTTTTAGTAGATTTCTACTTATTTTATTAAATATCATCTCCACCAAACAGGACAAGCTTGCATCTGTTATAGTTTTGGAGAAAAATGTGTTCATTTCATGTATGCGCGAAATGCCTTAAAAATGGCTTTAAAATGGATTTGGAGCATGGAGACGATTATCTCGGGATTGCAAGATAACCAAACAAAACTTTTAGTGGATTTCTACTTATTTTATTAAATATCATCTCCACCAAACAGGACAAGCTTGCATCTGTTATAGTTTTGGAGAAAAATGTGTTCATTTCATGTATGCGCGAAATGCCTTAAAAATGGCTTTAAAATGGATTTGGAGCATGGAGACGATTATCTCGGGATTGCAAGATAACCAAACAAAACTTTTAGTGGATTTCTACTTATTTTATTAAATATCATCTCCACCAAACAGGACAAGCTTGCATGTGTTATAGTTTTGGAGAAAAATGTGTTCATTTCATGTATGCGCAAAATGCCTTTGAAATGGCTTTAAAATGGATTTGGAGCATGGAGACGATTATCTCGGGATTGCAAGATAACCAAACAAAACTTTTAGTGGATTTCTACTTATTTTATTAAATATCATCTCCACCAAACAGGACAAGCTTGCATCTGTTATAGTTTTGGAGAAAAATGTGTTCATTTCATGTATGCGGGAAATGCCTTAAAAATGGCTTTAAAATGGATTTGGAGCATGGAGACGATTATCTCGGGATTGCAAGATAACTAAACAAAACTTTTAGTGGATTTCTACTTATTTTATTAAATATCATCTCCACCAAACAGGACAAGCTTGCATCTGTTATAGTTTTGGAGAAAAATGTGTTCATTTCATGTATGCGCGAAATGCCTTAAAAATGGCTTTAAAATGGATTTGGAGCATGGAGACGATTATCTCGGGATTGCAAGATAACCAAACAAAACTTTTAGTAAATTTCTACTTATTTTATTAAATATCATCTCCACCAAACAGGACAAGCTTGCATCTGTTATAGTTTTGGAGAAAAATGTGTTCATTTCATGTATGCGCGAAATGCCTTAAAAATGGCTTTAAAATGGATTTGGAGCATGGAGACGATTATCTCGGGATTGTAAGATAACCAAACAAAACTTTTAGTGGATTTCTACTTATTTTATTAAATATCATCTCCACCAAACAGGACAAGCTTGCATCTGTTATAGTTTTGGAGAAAAATGTGTTCATTTCATGTATGCGCGAAATGCCTTAAAAATGGCTTTAAAATGGATTTGGAGCATGGAGACGATTATCTCGGGATTGCAAGATAACCAAACAAAACTTTTAGTGGATTTCTACTTATTTTATTAAATATCATCTCCACCAAACAGGACAAGCTTGCATGTGTTATAGTTTTGGAGAAAAATGTGTTCATTTCATGTATGCGCAAAATGCCTTTGAAATGCCTTTAAAATGGATTTGGAGCATGGAGACGATTATCTCAGGATGGCAATATAAACAAACGAAACTTTTAGTAGATTTCTACTTATTTTATTAAATATTATCTCCACCAAACAGGACAAGCTTGCATCTGTTATAGTTTTGGAGAAAAATGTGTTCATTTCATGTATGCGCGAAATGCCTTAAAAATGGCTTTAAAATGGATTTGGAGCATGGAGACGATTATCTCGGGATTGCAAGATAACCAAACAAAACTTTTAGTGGATTTCTACTTATTTTATTAAATATCATCTCCACCAAACAGGACAAGCTTGCATCTGTTATAGTTTTGGAGAAAAATGTGTTCATTTCATGTATGCGCGAAATGCCTTAAAAATGGCTTTAAAATGGATTTGGAGCATGGAGACGATTATCTCGGGATTGCAAGATAACCAAACAAAACTTTTAGTGGATTTCTACTTATTTTATTAAATATCATCTCCACCAAACAGGACAAGCTTGCATCTGTTATAGTTTTGGAGAAAAATGTGTTCATTTCATGTATGCGCGAAATGCCTTAAAAATGGCTTTAAAATGGATTTGGAGCATGGAGACGATTATCTCGGGATTGCAAGATAACCAAACAAAACTTTTAGTGGATTTCTACTTATTTTATTAAATATCATCTCCACCAAACAGGACAAGCTTGCATCTGTTATAGTTTTGGAGAAAAATGTGTTCATTTCATGTATGCGCGAAATGCCTTAAAAATGGCTTTAAAATGGATTTGGAGCATGGAGACGATTATCTCGGGATTGCAAGATAACCAAACAAAACTTTTAGTGGATTTCTACTTATTTTATTAAATATCATCTCCACCAAACAGGACAAGCTTGCATCTGTTATAGTTTTGGAGAAAAATGTGTTCATTTCATGTATGCGCGAAATGCCTTAAAAATGGCTTTAAAATGGATTTGGAGCATGGAGACGATTATCTCGGGATTGCAAGATAACCAAACAAAACTTTTAGTGGATTTCTACTTATTTTATTAAATATCATCTCCACCAAACAGGACAAGCTTGCATCTGTTATAGTTTTGGAGAAAAATGTGTTCATTTCATGTATGCGCGAAATGCCTTAAAAATGGCTTTAAAATGGATTTGGAGCATGGAGACGATTATCTCGGGATTGCAAGATAACCAAACAAAACTTTTAGTGGATTTCTACTTATTTTATTAAATATCATCTCCACCAAACAGGACAAGCTTGCATCTGTTATAGTTTTGGAGAAAAATGTGTTCATTTCATGTATGCGCGAAATGCCTTAAAAATGGCTTTAAAATGGATTTGGAGCATGGAGACGATTATCTCGGGATTGCAAGATAACCAAACAAAACTTTTAGTGGATTTCTACTTATTTTATTAAATATCATCTCCACCAAACAGGACAAGCTTGCATCTGTTATAGTTTTGGAGAAAAATGTGTTCATTTCATGTATGCGCGAAATGCCTTAAAAATGGCTTTAAAATGGATTTGGAGCATGGAGACGATTATCTCGGGATTGTAAGATAACCAAACAAAACTTTTAGTGGATTTCTACTTATTTTATTAAATATCATCTCCACCAAACAGGACAAGCTTGCATCTGTTATAGTTTTGGAGAAAAATGTGTTCATTTCATGTATGCGCGAAATGCCTTAAAAATGGCTTTAAAATGGATTTGGAGCATGGAGACGATTATCTCGGGATTGCAAGATAACCAAACAAAACTTTTAGTGGATTTCTACTTATTTTATTAAATATCATCTCCACCAAACAGGACAAGCTTGCATGTGTTATAGTTTTGGAGAAAAATGTGTTCATTTCATGTATGCGCAAAATGCCTTTGAAATGCCTTTAAAATGGATTTGGAGCATGGAGACGATTATCTCAGGATGGCAATATAAACAAACGAAACTTTTAGTAGATTTCTACTTATTTTATTAAATATTATCTCCACCAAACAGGACAAGCTTGCATCTGTTATAGTTTTGGAGAAAAATGTGTTCATTTCATGTATGCGCGAAATGCCTTAAAAATGGCTTTAAAATGGATTTGGAGCATGGAGACGATTATCTCGGGATTGCAAGATAACCAAACAAAACTTTTAGTGGATTTCTACTTATTTTATTAAATATCATCTCCACCAAACAGGACAAGCTTGCATCTGTTATAGTTTTGGAGAAAAATGTGTTCATTTCATGTATGCGCGAAATGCCTTAAAAATGGCTTTAAAATGGATTTGGAGCATGGAGACGATTATCTCGGGATTGCAAGATAACCAAACAAAACTTTTAGTGGATTTCTACTTATTTTATTAAATATCATCTCCACCAAACAGGACAAGCTTGCATCTGTTATAGTTTTGGAGAAAAATGTGTTCATTTCATGTATGCGCGAAATGCCTTAAAAATGGCTTTAAAATGGATTTGGAGCATGGAGACGATTATCTCGGGATTGCAAGATAACCAAACAAAACTTTTAGTGGATTTCTACTTATTTTATTAAATATCATCTCCACCAAACAGGACAAGCTTGCATCTGTTATAGTTTTGGAGAAAAATGTGTTCATTTCATGTATGCGCGAAATGCCTTAAAAATGGCTTTAAAATGGATTTGGAGCATGGAGACGATTATCTCGGGATTGCAAGATAACCAAACAAAACTTTTAGTGGATTTCTACTTATTTTATTAAATATCATCTCCACCAAACAGGACAAGCTTGCATCTGTTATAGTTTTGGAGAAAAATGTGTTCATTTCATGTATGCGCGAAATGCCTTAAAAATGGCTTTAAAATGGATTTGGAGCATATAGACGATTATCTCGGGATTGCAAGATAACCAAACAAAACTTTTAGTGGATTTCTACTTATTTTATTAAATATCATCTCCACCAAACAGGACAAGCTTGCATCTGTTATAGTTTTGGAGAAAAATGTGTTCATTTCATGTATGCGCGAAATGCCTTAAAAATGGCTTTAAAATGGATTTGGAGCATGGAGACGATTATCTCGGGATTGCAAGATAACCAAACAAAACTTTTAGTGGATTTCTACTTATTTTATTAAATATCATCTCCACCAAACAGGACAAGCTTGCATCTGTTATAGTTTTGGAGAAAAATGTGTTCATTTCATGTATGCGCGAAATGCCTTAAAAATGGCTTTAAAATGGATTTGGAGCATGGAGACGATTATCTCGGGATTGCAAGATAACCAAACAAAACTTTTAGTGGATTTCTACTTATTTTATTAAATATCATCTCCACCAAACAGGACAAGCTTGCATGTGTTATAGTTTTGGAGAAAAATGTGTTCATTTCATGTATGCGCAAAATGCCTTTGAAATGGCTTTAAAATGGATTTGGAGCATGGAGACGATTATCTCAGGATGGCAATATAAACAAACGAAACTTTTAGTAGATTTCTACTTATTTTATTAAATATTATCTCCACCAAACAGGACAAGCTTGCATCTGTTATAGTTTTGGAGAAAAATGTGCTCATTTCATGTATGCGCGAAATGCCTTAAAAATGGCTTTAAAATGGATTTGGAGCATGGAGACGATTATCTCGGGATTGCAAGATAACCAAACAAAACTTTTAGTGGATTTCTACTTATTTTATTAAATATCATCTCCACCAAACAGGACAAGCTTGCATCTGTTATAGTTTTGGAGAAAAATGTGTTCATTTCATGTATGCGCGAAATGCCTTAAAAATGGCTTTAAAATGGATTTGGAGCATGGAGACGATTATCTCGGGATTGCAATATAACCAAACAAAACTTTTAGTGGATTTCTACTTATTTTATTAAATATCATCTCCACCAAACAGGACAAGCTTGCATCTGTTATAGTTTTGGAGAAAAATGTGTTCATTTCATGTATGCGCGAAATGCCTTAAAAATGGCTTTAAAATGGATTTGGAGCATGGAGACGATTATCTCGGGATTGCAAGATAACCAAACAAAAATTTTAGTGGATTTCTACTTATTTTATTAAATATCATCTCCACCAAACAGGACAAGCTTGCATCTGTTATAGTTTTGGAGAAAAATGTGTTCATTTCATGTATGCGCGAAATGCCTTAAAAATGGCTTTAAAATGGATTTGGAGCATGGAGACGATTATCTCGGGATTGCAAGATAACCAAACAAAACTTTTAGTGGATTTCTACTTATTTTATTAAATATCATCTCCACCAAACAGGACAAGCTTGCATCTGTTATAGTTTTGGAGAAAAATGTGTTCATTTCATGTATGCGCGAAATGCCTTAAAAATGGCTTTAAAATGGATTTGGAGCATGGAGACGATTATCTCGGGATTGCAAGATAACCAAACAAAACTTTTAGTGGATTTCTACTTATTTTATTAAATATCATCTCCACCAAACAGGACAAGCTTGCATGTGTTATAGTTTTGGAGAAAAATGTGTTCATTTCATGTATGCGCGAAATGCCTTAAAAATGGCTTTAAAATTGATTTGGAGCATGGAGACGATTATCTCGGGATTGCAAGATAACCAAACAAAACTTTTAGTGGATTTCTACTTATTTTATTAAATATCATCTCCACCAAACAGGACAAGCTTGCATCTGTTATAGTTTTGGAGAAAAATGTGTTCATTTCATGTATGCGCGAAATGCCTTAAAAATGGCTTTAAAATGGATTTGGAGCATGGAGACGATTATCTCGGGATTGCAAGATAACCAAACAAAACTTTTAGTGGATTTCTACTTATTTTATTAAATATCATCTCCACCAAACAGGACAAGCTTGCATCTGTTATAGTTTTGGAGAAAAATGTGTTCATTTCATGTATGCGCGAAATGCCTTAAAAATGGCTTTAAAATGGATTTGGAGCATGGAGACGATTATCTCGGGATTGCAAGATAACCAAACAAAACTTTTAGTGGATTTCTACTTATTTTATTAAATATCATCTCCACCAAACAGGACAAGCTTGCATCTGTTATAGTTTTGGAGAAAAATGTGTTCATTTCATGTATGCGCGAAATGCCTTAAAAATGGCTTTAAAATGGATTTGGAGCATGGAGACGATTATCTCGGGATTGCAAGATAACCAAACAAAACTTTTAGTGGATTTCTACTTATTTTATTAAATATCATCTCCACCAAACAGGACAAGCTTGCATGTGTTATAGTTTTGGAGAAAAATGTGTTCATTTCATGTATGCGCAAAATGCCTTTGAAATGGCTTTAAAATGGATTTGGAGCATGGAGACGATTATCTCGGGATTGCAAGATAACCAAACAAAACTTTTAGTGGATTTCTACTTATTTTATTAAATATCATCTCCACCAAACAGGACAAGCTTGCATCTGTTATAGTTTTGGAGAAAAATGTGTTCATTTCATGTATGCGCGAAATGCCTTAAAAATGGCTTTAAAATGGATTTGGAGCATATAGACGATTATCTCGGGATTGCAAGATAACCAAACAAAACTTTTAGTGGATTTCTACTTATTTTATTAAATATCATCTCCACCAAACAGGACAAGCTTGCATCTGTTATAGTTTTGGAGAAAAATGTGTTCATTTCATGTATGCGCAAAATGCCTTTGAAATGGCTTTAAAATGGATTTGGAGCATGGAGACGATTATCTCGGGATTGCAAGATAACCAAACAAAACTTTTAGTGGATTTCTACTTATTTTAATAAATATCATCTCCACCAAACAGGACAAGCTTGCATCTGTTATAGTTTTGGAGAAAAATGTGTTCATTTCATGTATGCGCGAAATGCCTTAAAAATGGCTTTAAAATGGATTTGGAGCATGGAGACGATTATCTCGGGATTGCAAGATAACCAAACAAAACTTTTAGTGGATTTCTACTTATTTTATTAAATATCATCTCCACCAAACAGGACAAGCTTGCATCTGTTATAGTTTTGGAGAAAAATGTGTTCATTTCATGTATGCGCGAAATGCCTTAAAAATGGCTTTAAAATGGATTTGGAGCATGGAGACGATTATCTCGGGATTGCAAGATAACCAAACAAAACTTTTAGTGGATTTCTACTTATTTTATTAAATATCATCTCCACCACACAGGACAAGCTTGCATCTGTTATAGTTTTGGAGAAAAATGTGTTCATTTCATGTATGTGCGAAATGCCTTAAAAATGGCTTTAAAATGGATTTGGAGCATGGAGACGATTATCTCGGGATTGCAAGATAACAAAACAAAACTTTTAGTGGATTTCTACTTATTTTATTAAATATCATCTCCACCAAACAGGACAAGCTTGCATCTGTTATAGTTTTGGAGAAAAATGTGTTCATTTCATGTATGCGCGAAATGCCTTAAAAATGGCTTTAAAATGGATTTGGAGCATGGAGACGATTATCTCGGGATTGCAAGATAACCAAACAAAACTTTTAGTGGATTTCTACTTATTTTATTAAATATCATCTCCACCAAACAGGACAAGCTTGCATGTGTTATAGTTTTGGAGAAAAATGTGTTCATTTCATGTATGCGCAAAATGCCTTTGAAATGGCTTTAAAATGGATTTGGAGCATGGAGACGATTATCTCAGGATGGCAATATAAACAAACGAAACTTTTAGTAGATTTCTACTTATTTTATTAAATATTATCTCCACCAAACAGGACAAGCTTGCATCTGTTATAGTTTTGGAGAAAAATGTGTTCATTTCATGTATGCGCGAAATGCCTTAAAAATGGCTTTAAAATGGATTTGGAGCATGGAGACGATTATCTCGGGATTGCAAGATAACCAAACAAAACTTTTAGTGGATTTCTACTTATTTTATTAAATATCATCTCCACCAAACAGGACAAGCTTGCATCTGTTATAGTTTTGGAGAAAAATGTGTTCATTTCATATATGCGCGAAATGCCTTAAAAATGGCTTTAAAATGGATTTGGAGCATGGAGACGATTATCTCGGGATTGCAATAAAACCAAACAAAACTTTTAGTGGATTTCTACTTATTTTATTAAATATCATCTCCACCAAACAGGACAAGCTTGCATCTGTTATAGTTTTGGAGAAAAATGTGTTCATTTCATGTATGCGCGAAATGCCTTAAAAATGGCTTTAAAATGGATTTGGAGCATGGAGACGATTATCTCGGGATTGCAAGATAACCAAACAAAACTTTTAGTGGATTTCTACTTATTTTATTAAATATCATCTCCACCAAACAGGACAAGCTTGCATCTGTTATAGTTTTGGAGAAAAATGTGTTCATTTCATGTATGCGCGAAATGCCTTAAAAATGGCTTTAAAATGGATTTGGAGCATGGAGACGATTATCTCGGGATTGCAAGATAACCAAACAAAACTTTTAGTGGATTTCTACTTATTTTATTAAATATCATCTCCACCAAACAGGACAAGCTTGCATGTGTTATAGTTTTGGAGAAAAATGTGTTCATTTCATGTATGCGCAAAATGCCTTTGAAATGGCTTTAAAATGGATTTGGAGCATGGAGACGATTATCTCGGGATTGCAAGATAACCAAACAAAACTTTTAGTGGATTTCTACTTATTTTATTAAATATCATCTCCACCAAACAGGACAAGCTTGCATCTGTTATAGTTTTGGAGAAAAATGTGTTCATTTCATATATGCGCGAAATGCCTTAAAAATGGCTTTAAAATGGATTTGGAGCATGGAGACGATTATCTCGGGATTGCAATAAAACCAAACAAAACTTTTAGTGGATTTCTACTTATTTTATTAAATATCATCTCCACCAAACAGGACAAGCTTGCATCTGTTATAGTTTTGGAGAAAAATGTGTTCATTTCATGTATGCGCGAAATGCCTTAAAAATGGCTTTAAAATGGATTTGGAGCATGGAGACGATTATCTCGGGATTGCAAGATAACCAAACAAAACTAGTGGATTTCTACTTATTTTATTAAATATCATCTCCACCAAACAGGACAAGCTTGCATCTGTTATAGTTTTGGAGAAAAATGTGTTCATTTCATGTATGCGCGAAATGCCTTAAAAATGGCTTTAAAATGGATTTGGAGCATGGAGACGATTATCTCGGGATTGCAAGATAACCAAACAAAACTTTTAGTGGATTTCTACTTATTTTATTAAATATCATCTCCACCACACAGGACAAGCTTGCATCTGTTATAGTTTTGGAGAAAAATGTGTTCATTTCATGTATGTGCGAAATGCCTTAAAAATGGCTTTAAAATGGATTTGGAGCATGGAGACGATTATCTCGGGATTGCAAGATAACAAAACAAAACTTTTAGTGGATTTCTACTTATTTTATTAAATATCATCTCCACCAAACAGGACAAGCTTGCATCTGTTATAGTTTTGGAGAAAAATGTGTTCATTTCATGTATGCGCGAAATGCCTTAAAAATGGCTTTAAAATGGATTTGGAGCATGGAGACGATTATCTCGGGATTGCAAGATAACCAAACAAAACTTTTAGTGGATTTCTACTTATTTTATTAAATATCATCTCCACCAAACAGGACAAGCTTGCATGTGTTATAGTTTTGGAGAAAAATGTGTTCATTTCATGTATGCGCAAAATGCCTTTGAAATGGCTTTAAAATGGATTTGGAGCATGGAGACGATTATCTCAGGATGGCAATATAAACAAACGAAACTTTTAGTAGATTTCTACTTATTTTATTAAATATTATCTCCACCAAACAGGACAAGCTTGCATCTGTTATAGTTTTGGAGAAAAATGTGTTCATTTCATGTATGCGCGAAATGCCTTAAAAATGGCTTTAAAATGGATTTGGAGCATGGAGACGATTATCTCGGGATTGCAAGATAACGAAACAAAACTTTTAGTGGATTTCTACTTATTTTATTAAATATCATCTCCACCAAACAGGACAAGCTTGCATCTGTTATAGTTTTGGAGAAAAATGTGTTCATTTCATATATGCGCGAAATGCCTTAAAAATGGCTTTAAAATGGATTTGGAGCATGGAGACGATTATCTCGGGATTGCAATAAAACCAAACAAAACTTTTAGTGGATTTCTACTTATTTTATTAAATATCATCTCCACCAAACAGGACAAGCTTGCATCTGTTATAGTTTTGGAGAAAAATGTGTTCATTTCATGTATGCGCGAAATGCCTTAAAAATGGCTTTAAAATGGATTTGGAGCATGGAGACGATTATCTCGGGATTGCAAGATAACCAAACAAAACTTTTAGTGGATTTCTACTTATTTTATTAAATATCATCTCCACCAAACAGGACAAGCTTGCATGTGTTATAGTTTTGGAGAAAAATGTGTTCATTTCATGTATGCGCAAAATGCCTTTGAAATGGCTTTAAAATGGATTTGGAGCATGGAGACGATTATCTCAGGATGGCAATATAAACAAACGAAACTTTTAGTAGATTTCTACTTATTTTATTAAATATTATCTCCACCAAACAGGACAAGCTTGCATCTGTTATAGTTTTGGAGAAAAATGTGTTCATTTCATGTATGCGCGAAATGCCTTAAAAATGGCTTTAAAATGGATTTGGAGCATGGAGACGATTATCTCGGGATTGCAAGATAACCAAACAAAACTTTTAGTGGATTTCTACTTATTTTATTAAATATCATCTCCACCAAACAGGACAAGCTTGCATCTGTTATAGTTTTGGAGAAAAATGTGTTCATTTCATATATGCGCGAAATGCCTTAAAAATGGCTTTAAAATGGATTTGGAGCATGGAGACGATTATCTCGGGATTGCAATAAAACCAAACAAAACTTTTAGTGGATTTCTACTTATTTTATTAAATATCATCTCCACCAAACAGGACAAGCTTGCATCTGTTATAGTTTTGGAGAAAAATGTGTTCATTTCATGTATGCGCGAAATGCCTTAAAAATGGCTTTAAAATGGATTTGGAGCATGGAGACGATTATCTCGGGATTGCAAGATAACCAAACAAAACTTTTAGTGGATTTCTACTTATTTTATTAAATATCATCTCCACCAAACAGGACAAGCTTGCATCTGTTATAGTTTTGGAGAAAAATGTGTTCATTTCATGTATGCGCGAAATGCCTTAAAAATGGCTTTAAAATGGATTTGGAGCATGGAGACGATTATCTCGGGATTGCAAGATAACCAAACAAAACTTTTAGTGGATTTCTACTTATTTTATTAAATATCATCTCCACCAAACAGGACAAGCTTGCATGTGTTATAGTTTTGGAGAAAAATGTGTTCATTTCATGTATGCGCAAAATGCCTTTGAAATGGCTTTAAAATGGATTTGGAGCATGGAGACGATTATCTCGGGATTGCAAGATAACCAAACAAAACTTTTAGTGGATTTCTACTTATTTTATTAAATACCATCTCCACCAAACAGGACAAGCTTGCATCTGTTATAGTTTTGGAGAAAAATGTGTTCATTTCATGTATGCGCGAAATGCCTTAAAAATGGCTTTAAAATGGATTTGGAGCATGGAGACGATTATCTCGGGATTGCAAGATAACCAAACAAAACTTTTAGTGGATTTCTACTTATTTTATTAAATATCATCTCCACCAAACAGGACAAGCTTGCATCTGTTATAGTTTTGGAGAAAAATGTGTTCATTTCATGTATGCGCGAAATGCCTTAAAAATGGCTTTAAAATGGATTTGGAGCATGGAGACGGTTATCTCGGGATTGCAAGATAACCAAACAAAACTTTTAGTGGATTTCTACTTATTTTATTAAATATCATCTCCACCAAACAGGACAAGCTTGCATGTGTTATAGTTTTGGAGAAAAATGTGTTCATTTCATGTATGCGCAAAATGCCTTTGAAATGGCTTTAAAATGGATTTGGAGCATGGAGACGATTATCTCAGGATGGCAATATAAACAAACGAAACTTTTAGTAGATTTCTACTTATTTTATTAAATATTATCTCCACCAAACAGGACAAGCTTGCATCTGTTATAGTTTTGGAGAAAAATGTGTTCATTTCAAGTATGCGCGAAATGCCTTAAAAATGGCTTTAAAATGGATTTGGAGCATGGAGACGATTATCTCGGGATTGCAAGATAACCAAACAAAACTTTTAGTGGATTTCTACTTATTTTATTAAATATCATCTCCACCAAACAGGACAAGCTTGCATCTGTTATAGTTTTGGAGAAAAATGTGTTCATTTCATGTATGCGCGAAATGCCTTAAAAATGGCTTTAAAATGGATTTGGAGCATGGAGACGATTATCTCGGGATTGCAATATAACCAAACAAAACTTTTAGTGGATTTCTACTTATTTTATTAAATATCATCTCCACCAAACAGGACAAGCTTGCATGTGTTATAGTTTTGGAGAAAAATGTGTTCATTTCATGTATGCGCAAAATGCCTTTGAAATGGCTTTAAAATGGATTTGGAGCATGGAGACGATTATCTCGGGATTGCAAGATAACCAAACAAAACTTTTAGTGGATTTCTACTTATTTTATTAAATATCATCTCCACCAAACAGGACAAGCTTGCATCTGTTATAGTTTTGGAGAAAAATGTGTTCATTTCATGTATGCGCGAAATGCCTTAAAAATGGCTTTAAAATGGATTTGGAGCATGGAGACGATTATCTCGGGATTGCAAGATAACCAAACAAAACTTTTAGTGGATTTCTACTTATTTTATTAAATATCATCTCCACCAAACAGGACAAGCTTGCATCTGTTATAGTTTTGGAGAAAAATGTGTTCATTTCATGTATGCGCGAAATGCCTTAAAAATGGCTTTAAAATGGATTTGGAGCATGGAGACGATTATCTCGGGATTGCAAGATAACCAAACAAAACTTTTAGTGGATTTCTACTTATTTTATTAAATATCATCTCCACCAAACAGGACAAGCTTGCATCTGTTATAGTTTTGGAGAAAAATGTGTTCATTTCATGTATGCGCGAAATGCCTTAAAAATGGCTTTAAAATGGATTTGGAGCATGGAGACGATTATCTCGGGATTGCAAGATAACCAAACAAAACTTTTAGTGGATTTCTACTTATTTTATTAAATATCATCTCCACCAAACAGGACAAGCTTGCATCTGTTATAGTTTTGGAGAAAAATGTGTTCATTTCATGTATGCGCGAAATGCCTTAAAAATGGCTTTAAAATGGATTTGGAGCATGGAGACGATTATCTCGGGATTGCAAGATAACCAAACAAAACTTTTAGTGGATTTCTACTTATTTGATTAAATATCATCTCCACCAAACAGGACAAGCTTGCATGTGTTATAGTTTTGGAGAAAAATGTGTTCATTTCATGTATGCGCAAAATGCCTTTGAAATGGCTTTAAAATGGATTTGGAGCATGGAGACGATTATCTCGGGATTGCAAGATAACCAAACAAAACTTTTAGTGGATTTCTACTTATTTTATTAAATATCATCTCCACCAAACAGGACAAGCTTGCATCTGTTATAGTTTTGGAGAAAAATGTGTTCATTTCATGTATGCGCGAAATGCCTTAAAAATGGCTTTAAAATGGATTTGGAGCATGGAGACGATTATCTCGGGATTGCAAGATAACCAAACAAAACTTTTAGTGGATTTCTACTTATTTTATTAAATATCATCTCCACCAAACAGGACAAGCTTGCATCTGTTATAGTTTTGGAGAAAAATGTGTTCATTTCATGTATGCGCGAAATGCCTTAAAAATGGCTTTAAAATGGATTTGGAGCATGGAGACGATTATCTCGGGATTGCAAGATAACCAAACAAAACTTTTAGTGGATTTCTACTTATTTTATTAAATATCATCTCCACCAAACAGGACAAGCTTGCATCTGTTATAGTTTTGGAGAAAAATGTGTTCATCTCATGTATGCGCGAAATGCCTTAAAAATGGCTTTAAAATGGATTTGGAGCATGGAGACGATTATCTCGGGATTGCAAGATAACCAAACAAAACTTTTAGTGGATTTCTACTTATTTTATTAAATATCATCTCCACCAAACAGGACAAGCTTGCATCTGTTATAGTTTTGGAGAAAAATGTGTTCATTTCATGTATGCGCGAAATGCCTTAAAAATGGCTTTAAAATGGATTTGGAGCATGGAGACGATTATCTCGGGATTGCAAGATAACCAAACAAAACTTTTAGTGGATTTCTACTTATTTTATTAAATATCATCTCCACCAAACAGGACAAGCTTGCATGTGTTATAGTTTTGGAGAAAAATGTGTTCATTTCATGTATGCGCAAAATGCCTTTGAAATGGCTTTAAAATGGATTTGGAGCATGGAGACGATTATCTCAGGATGGCAATATAAACAAACGAAACTTTTAGTAGATTTCTATTTATTTTATTAAATATTATCTCCACCAAACAGGACAAGCTTGCATCTGTTATAGTTTTGGAGAAAAATGTGTTCATTTCATGTATGCGCGAAATGCCTTAAAAATGGCTTTAAAATGGATTTGGAGCATGGAGACGATTATCTCGGGATTGCAAGATAACCAAACAAAACTTTTAGTGGATTTCTACTTATTTTATTAAATATCATCTCCACCAAACAGGACAAGCTTGCATCTGTTATAGTTTTGGAGAAAAATGTGTTCATTTCATGTATGCGCGAAATGCCTTAAAAATGGCTTTAAAATGGATTTGGAGCATGGAGACGATTATCTCGGGATTGCAATATAACCAAACAAAACTTTTAGTGGATTTCTACTTATTTTATTAAATATCATCTCCACCAAACAGGACAAGCTTGCATCTGTTATAGTTTTGGAGAAAAATGTGTTCATTTCATGTATGCGCGAAATGCCTTAAAAATGGCTTTAAAATGGATTTGGAGCATGGAGACGATTATCTCGGGATTGCAAGATAACCAAACAAAACTTTTAGTGGATTTCTACTTATTTTATTAAATATCATCTCCACCAAACAGGACAAGCTTGCATGTGTTATAGTTTTGGAGAAAAATGTGTTCATTTCATGTATGCGCAAAATGCCTTTGAAATGGCTTTAAAATGGATTTGGAGCATGGAGACGATTATCTCGGGATTGCAAGATAACCAAACAAAACTTTTAGTGGATTTCTACTTATTTTATTAAATATCATCTCCACCAAACAGGACAAGCTTGCATCTGTTATAGTTTTGGAGAAAAATGTGTTCATTTCATGTATGCGCGAAATGCCTTAAAAATGGCTTTAAAATGGATTTGGAGCATGGAGACGATTATCTCGGGATTGCAAGATAACCAAACAAAAATTTTAGTGGATTTCTACTTATTTTATTAAATATCATCTCCACCAAACAGGACAAGCTTGCATCTGTTATAGTTTTGGAGAAAAATGTGTTCATTTCATGTATGCGCGAAATGCCTTAAAAATGGCTTTAAAATGGATTTGGAGCATGGAGACGATTATCTCGGGATTGCAAGATAACCAAACAAAACTTTTAGTGGATTTCTACTTATTTTATTAAATATCATCTCCACCAAACAGGACAAGCTTGCATCTGTTATAGTTTTGGAGAAAAATGTGTTCATTTCATGTATGCGCGAAATGCCTTAAAAATGGCTTTAAAATGGATTTGGAGCATGGAGACGATTATCTCGGGATTGCAAGATAACCAAACAAAACTTTTAGTGGATTTCTACTTATTTTATTAAATATCATCTCCACCAAACAGGACAAGCTTGCATGTGTTATAGTTTTGGAGAAAAATGTGTTCATTTCATGTATGCGCAAAATGCCTTTGAAATGGCTTTAAAATGGATTTGGAGCATGGAGACGATTATCTCGGGATTGCAAGATAACCAAACAAAACTTTTAGTGGATTTCTACTTATTTTATTAAATATCATCTCCACCAAACAGGACAAGCTTGCATCTGTTATAGTTTTGGAGAAAAATGTGTTCATTTCATGTATGCGCGAAATGCCTTAAAAATGGCTTTAAAATGGATTTGGAGCATGGAGACGATTATCTCGGGATTGCAAGATAACCAAACAAAACTTTTAGTGGATTTCTACTTATTTTATTAAATATCATCTCCACCAAACAGGACAAGCTTGCATCTGTTATAGTTTTGGAGAAAAATGTGTTCATCTCATGTATGCGCGAAATGCCTTAAAAATGGCTTTAAAATGGATTTGGAGCATGGAGACGATTATCTCGGGATTGCAAGATAACCAAACAAAACTTTTAGTGGATTTCTACTTATTTTATTAAATATCATCTCCACCAAACAGGACAAGCTTGCATCTGTTATAGTTTTGGAGAAAAATGTGTTCATTTCATGTATGCGCGAAATGCCTTAAAAATGGCTTTAAAATGGATTTGGAGCATGGAGACGATTATCTCGGGATTGCAAGATAACCAAACAAAACTTTTAGTGGATTTCTACTTATTTTATTAAATATCATCTCCACCAAACAGGACAAGCTTGCATGTGTTATAGTTTTGGAGAAAAATGTGTTCATTTCATGTATGCGCAAAATGCCTTTGAAATGGCTTTAAAATGGATTTGGAGCATGGAGACGATTATCTCAGGATGGCAATATAAACAAACGAAACTTTTAGTAGATTTCTATTTATTTTATTAAATATTATCTCCACCAAACAGGACAAGCTTGCATCTGTTATAGTTTTGGAGAAAAATGTGTTCATTTCATGTATGCGCGAAATGCCTTAAAAATGGCTTTAAAATGGATTTGGAGCATGGAGACGATTATCTCGGGATTGCAAGATAACCAAACAAAACTTTTAGTGGATTTCTACTTATTTTATTAAATATCATCTCCACCAAACAGGACAAGCTTGCATCTGTTATAGTTTTGGAGAAAAATGTGTTCATTTCATGTATGCGCGAAATGCCTTAAAAATGGCTTTAAAATGGATTTGGAGCATGGAGACGATTATCTCGGGATTGCAATATAACCAAACAAAACTTTTAGTGGATTTCTACTTATTTTATTAAATATCATCTCCACCAAACAGGACAAGCTTGCATCTGTTATAGTTTTGGAGAAAAATGTGTTCATTTCATGTATGCGCGAAATGCCTTAAAAATGGCTTTAAAATGGATTTGGAGCATGGAGACGATTATCTCGGGATTGCAAGATAACCAAACAAAACTTTTAGTGGATTTCTACTTATTTTATTAAATATCATCTCCACCAAACAGGACAAGCTTGCATGTGTTATAGTTTTGGAGAAAAATGTGTTCATTTCATGTATGCGCAAAATGCCTTTGAAATGGCTTTAAAATGGATTTGGAGCATGGAGACGATTATCTCGGGATTGCAAGATAACCAAACAAAACTTTTAGTGGATTTCTACTTATTTTATTAAATATCATCTCCACCAAACAGGACAAGCTTGCATCTGTTATAGTTTTGGAGAAAAATGTGTTCATTTCATGTATGCGCGAAATGCCTTAAAAATGGCTTTAAAATGGATTTGGAGCATGGAGACGATTATCTCGGGATTGCAAGATAACCAAACAAAAATTTTAGTGGATTTCTACTTATTTTATTAAATATCATCTCCACCAAACAGGACAAGCTTGCATCTGTTATAGTTTTGGAGAAAAATGTGTTCATTTCATGTATGCGCGAAATGCCTTAAAAATGGCTTTAAAATGGATTTGGAGCATGGAGACGATTATCTCGGGATTGCAAGATAACCAAACAAAACTTTTAGTGGATTTCTACTTATTTTATTAAATATCATCTCCACCAAACAGGACAAGCTTGCATCTGTTATAGTTTTGGAGAAAAATGTGTTCATTTCATGTATGCGCGAAATGCCTTAAAAATGGCTTTAAAATGGATTTGGAGCATGGAGACGATTATCTCGGGATTGCAAGATAACCAAACAAAACTTTTAGTGGATTTCTACTTATTTTATTAAATATCATCTCCACCAAACAGGACAAGCTTGCATGTGTTATAGTTTTGGAGAAAAATGTGTTCATTTCATGTATGCGCAAAATGCCTTTGAAATGGCTTTAAAATGGATTTGGAGCATGGAGACGATTATCTCGGGATTGCAAGATAACCAAACAAAACTTTTAGTGGATTTCTACTTATTTTATTAAATATCATCTCCACCAAACAGGACAAGCTTGCATCTGTTATAGTTTTGGAGAAAAATGTGTTCATTTCATGTATGCGGGAAATGCCTTAAAAATGGCTTTAAAATGGATTTGGAGCATGGAGACGATTATCTCGGGATTGCAAGATAACCAAACAAAACTTTTAGTGGATTTCTACTTATTTTATTAAATATCATCTCCACCAAACAGGACAAGCTTGCATCTGTTATAGTTTTGGAGAAAAATGTGTTCATTTCATGTATGCGCGAAATGCCTTAAAAATGGCTTTAAAATGGATTTGGAGCATGGAGACGATTATCTCGGGATTGCAAGATAACCAAACAAAACTTTTAGTGGATTTCTACTTATTTTATTAAATATCATCTCCACCAAACAGGACAAGCTTGCATCTGTTATAGTTTTGGAGAAAAATGTGTTCATTTCATGTATGCGCGAAATGCCTTAAAAATGGCTTTAAAATGGATTTGGAGCATGGAGACGATTATCTCGGGATTGTAAGATAACCAAACAAAACTTTTAGTGGATTTCTACTTATTTTATTAAATATCATCTCCACCAAACAGGACAAGCTTGCATCTGTTATAGTTTTGGAGAAAAATGTGTTCATTTCATGTATGCGCGAAATGCCTTAAAAATGGCTTTAAAATGGATTTGGAGCATGGAGACGATTATCTCGGGATTGCAAGATAACCAAACAAAACTTTTAGTGGATTTCTACTTATTTTATTAAATATCATCTCCACCAAACAGGACAAGCTTGCATGTGTTATAGTTTTGGAGAAAAATGTGTTCATTTCATGTATGCGCAAAATGCCTTTGAAATGGCTTTAAAATGGATTTGGAGCATGGAGACGATTATCTCAGGATGGCAATATAAACAAACGAAACTTTTAGTAGATTTCTACTTATTTTATTAAATATTATCTCCACCAAACAGGACAAGCTTGCATCTGTTATAGTTTTGGAGAAAAATATGTTCATTTCATGTATGCGCGAAATGCCTTAAAAATGGCTTTAAAATGGATTTGGAGCATGGAGACGATTATCTCGGGATTGCAATATAACCAAACAAAACTTTTAGTGGATTTCTACTTATTTTATTAAATATCATCTCCACCAAACAGGACAAGCTTGCATCTGTTATAGTTTTGGAGAAAAATGTGTTCATTTCATGTATGCGCGAAATGCCTTAAAAATGGCTTTAAAATGGATTTGGAGCATGGAGACGATTATCTCGGGATTGCAAGATAACCAAACAAAAATTTTAGTGGATTTCTACTTATTTTATTAAATATCATCTCCACCAAACAGGACAAGCTTGCATCTGTTATAGTTTTGGAGAAAAATGTGTTCATTTCATGTATGCGCGAAATGCCTTAAAAATGGCTTTAAAATGGATTTGGAGCATGGAGACGATTATCTCGGGATTGCAAGATAACCAAACAAAACTTTTAGTGGATTTCTACTTATTTTATTAAATATCATCTCCACCAAACAGGACAAGCTTGCATCTGTTATAGTTTTGGAGAAAAATGTGTTCATTTCATATATGCGCGAAATGCCTTAAAAATGGCTTTAAAATGGATTTGGAGCATGGAGACGATTATCTCGGGATTGCAATAAAACCAAACAAAACTTTTAGTGGATTTCTACTTATTTTATTAAATATCATCTCCACCAAACAGGACAAGCTTGCATCTGTTATAGTTTTGGAGAAAAATGTGTTCATTTCATGTATGCGCGAAATGCCTTAAAAATGGCTTTAAAATGGATTTGGAGCATGGAGACGATTATCTCGGGATTGCAAGATAACCAAACAAAACTTTTAGTGGATTTCTACTTATTTTATTAAATATCATCTCCACCAAACAGGACAAGCTTGCATCTGTTATAGTTTTGGAGAAAAATGTGTTCATTTCATGTATGCGCGAAATGCCTTAAAAATGGCTTTAAAATGGATTTGGAGCATGGAGACGATTATCTCGGGATTGCAAGATAACCAAACAAAACTTTTAGTGGATTTCTACTTATTTTATTAAATATCATCTCCACCAAACAGGACAAGCTTGCATGTGTTATAGTTTTGGAGAAAAATGTGTTCATTTCATGTATGCGCAAAATGCCTTTGAAATGGCTTTAAAATGGATTTGGAGCATGGAGACGATTATCTCGGGATTGCAAGATAACCAAACAAAACTTTTAGTGGATTTCTACTTATTTTATTAAATATCATCTCCACCAAACAGGACAAGCTTGCATCTGTTATAGTTTTGGAGAAAAATGTGTTCATTTCATGTATGCGCGAAATGCCTTAAAAATGGCTTTAAAATGGATTTGGAGCATGGAGACGATTATCTCGGGATTGCAAGATAACCAAACAAAACTTTTAGTGGATTTCTACTTATTTTATTAAATATCATCTCCACCAAACAGGACAAGCTTGCATCTGTTATAGTTTTGGAGAAAAATGTGTTCATTTCATGTATGCGCGAAATGCCTTAAAAATGGCTTTAAAATGGATTTGGAGCATGGAGACGGTTATCTCGGGATTGCAAGATAACCAAACAAAACTTTTAGTGGATTTCTACTTATTTTATTAAATATCATCTCCACCAAACAGGACAAGCTTGCATGTGTTATAGTTTTGGAGAAAAATGTGTTCATTTCATGTATGCGCAAAATGCCTTTGAAATGGCTTTAAAATGGATTTGGAGCATGGAGACGATTATCTCAGGATGGCAATATAAACAAACGAAACTTTTAGTAGATTTCTACTTATTTTATTAAATATTATCTCCACCAAACAGGACAAGCTTGCATCTGTTATAGTTTTGGAGAAAAATGTGTTCATTTCAAGTATGCGCGAAATGCCTTAAAAATGGCTTTAAAATGGATTTGGAGCATGGAGACGATTATCTCGGGATTGCAAGATAACCAAACAAAACTTTTAGTGGATTTCTACTTATTTTATTAAATATCATCTCCACCAAACAGGACAAGCTTGCATCTGTTATAGTTTTGGAGAAAAATGTGTTCATTTCATGTATGCGCGAAATGCCTTAAAAATGGCTTTAAAATGGATTTGGAGCATGGAGACGATTATCTCGGGATTGCAATATAACCAAACAAAACTTTTAGTGGATTTCTACTTATTTTATTAAATATCATCTCCACCAAACAGGACAAGCTTGCATGTGTTATAGTTTTGGAGAAAAATGTGTTCATTTCATGTATGCGCAAAATGCCTTTGAAATGGCTTTAAAATGGATTTGGAGCATGGAGACGATTATCTCGGGATTGCAAGATAACCAAACAAAACTTTTAGTGGATTTCTACTTATTTTATTAAATATCATCTCCACCAAACAGGACAAGCTTGCATCTGTTATAGTTTTGGAGAAAAATGTGTTCATTTCATGTATGCGCGAAATGCCTTAAAAATGGCTTTAAAATGGATTTGGAGCATGGAGACGATTATCTCGGGATTGCAAGATAACCAAACAAAACTTTTAGTGGATTTCTACTTATTTTATTAAATATCATCTCCACCAAACAGGACAAGCTTGCATCTGTTATAGTTTTGGAGAAAAATGTGTTCATTTCATGTATGCGCGAAATGCCTTAAAAATGGCTTTAAAATGGATTTGGAGCATGGAGACGATTATCTCGGGATTGCAAGATAACCAAACAAAACTTTTAGTGGATTTCTACTTATTTTATTAAATATCATCTCCACCAAACAGGACAAGCTTGCATCTGTTATAGTTTTGGAGAAAAATGTGTTCATTTCATGTATGCGCGAAATGCCTTAAAAATGGCTTTAAAATGGATTTGGAGCATGGAGACGATTATCTCGGGATTGCAAGATAACCAAACAAAACTTTTAGTGGATTTCTACTTATTTTATTAAATATCATCTCCACCAAACAGGACAAGCTTGCATCTGTTATAGTTTTGGAGAAAAATGTGTTCATTTCATGTATGCGCGAAATGCCTTAAAAATGGCTTTAAAATGGATTTGGAGCATGGAGACGATTATCTCGGGATTGCAAGATAACCAAACAAAACTTTTAGTGGATTTCTACTTATTTTATTAAATATCATCTCCACCAAACAGGACAAGCTTGCATGTGTTATAGTTTTGGAGAAAAATGTGTTCATTTCATGTATGCGCAAAATGCCTTTGAAATGGCTTTAAAATGGATTTGGAGCATGGAGACGATTATCTCGGGATTGCAAGATAACCAAACAAAACTTTTAGTGGATTTCTACTTATTTTATTAAATATCATCTCCACCAAACAGGACAAGCTTGCATCTGTTATAGTTTTGGAGAAAAATGTGTTCATTTCATGTATGCGCGAAATGCCTTAAAAATGGCTTTAAAATGGATTTGGAGCATGGAGACGATTATCTCGGGATTGCAAGATAACCAAACAAAACTTTTAGTGGATTTCTACTTATTTTATTAAATATCATCTCCACCAAACAGGACAAGCTTGCATCTGTTATAGTTTTGGAGAAAAATGTGTTCATTTCATGTATGCGCGAAATGCCTTAAAAATGGCTTTAAAATGGATTTGGAGCATGGAGACGATTATCTCGGGATTGCAAGATAACCAAACAAAACTTTTAGTGGATTTCTACTTATTTTATTAAATATCATCTCCACCAAACAGGACAAGCTTGCATCTGTTATAGTTTTGGAGAAAAATGTGTTCATCTCATGTATGCGCGAAATGCCTTAAAAATGGCTTTAAAATGGATTTGGAGCATGGAGACGATTATCTCGGGATTGCAAGATAACCAAACAAAACTTTTAGTGGATTTCTACTTATTTTATTAAATATCATCTCCACCAAACAGGACAAGCTTGCATCTGTTATAGTTTTGGAGAAAAATGTGTTCATTTCATGTATGCGCGAAATGCCTTAAAAATGGCTTTAAAATGGATTTGGAGCATGGAGACGATTATCTCGGGATTGCAAGATAACCAAACAAAACTTTTAGTGGATTTCTACTTATTTTATTAAATATCATCTCCACCAAACAGGACAAGCTTGCATGTGTTATAGTTTTGGAGAAAAATGTGTTCATTTCATGTATGCGCAAAATGCCTTTGAAATGGCTTTAAAATGGATTTGGAGCATGGAGACGATTATCTCAGGATGGCAATATAAACAAACGAAACTTTTAGTAGATTTCTATTTATTTTATTAAATATTATCTCCACCAAACAGGACAAGCTTGCATCTGTTATAGTTTTGGAGAAAAATGTGTTCATTTCATGTATGCGCGAAATGCCTTAAAAATGGCTTTAAAATGGATTTGGAGCATGGAGACGATTATCTCGGGATTGCAAGATAACCAAACAAAACTTTTAGTGGATTTCTACTTATTTTATTAAATATCATCTCCACCAAACAGGACAAGCTTGCATCTGTTATAGTTTTGGAGAAAAATGTGTTCATTTCATGTATGCGCGAAATGCCTTAAAAATGGCTTTAAAATGGATTTGGAGCATGGAGACGATTATCTCGGGATTGCAATATAACCAAACAAAACTTTTAGTGGATTTCTACTTATTTTATTAAATATCATCTCCACCAAACAGGACAAGCTTGCATCTGTTATAGTTTTGGAGAAAAATGTGTTCATTTCATGTATGCGCGAAATGCCTTAAAAATGGCTTTAAAATGGATTTGGAGCATGGAGACGATTATCTCGGGATTGCAAGATAACCAAACAAAACTTTTAGTGGATTTCTACTTATTTTATTAAATATCATCTCCACCAAACAGGACAAGCTTGCATGTGTTATAGTTTTGGAGAAAAATGTGTTCATTTCATGTATGCGCAAAATGCCTTTGAAATGGCTTTAAAATGGATTTGGAGCATGGAGACGATTATCTCGGGATTGCAAGATAACCAAACAAAACTTTTAGTGGATTTCTACTTATTTTATTAAATATCATCTCCACCAAACAGGACAAGCTTGCATCTGTTATAGTTTTGGAGAAAAAT
This sequence comes from Anomaloglossus baeobatrachus, assembly GCF_048569485.1. NCBI lineage: Eukaryota > Metazoa > Chordata > Amphibia > Anura > Aromobatidae > Anomaloglossus > Anomaloglossus baeobatrachus. The sequence goes on along the minus strand of NW_027442146.1, from coordinate 694,163 downwards.
GTGTTCATTTCATGTATGCGCGAAATGCCTTAAAAATGGCTTTAAAATGGATTTGGAGCATGGAGACGATTATCTCGGGATTGCAAGATAACCAAACAAAACTTTTAGTGGATTTCTACTTATTTTATTAAATATCATCTCCACCAAACAGGACAAGCTTGCATCTGTTATAGTTTTGGAGAAAAATGTGTTCATTTCATGTATGCGCAAAATGCCTTTGAAATGGCTTTAAAATGGATTTGGAGCATGGAGACGATTATCTCGGGATTGCAAGATAACCAAACAAAACTTTTAGTGGATTTCTACTTATTTTATTAAATATCATCTCCACCAAACAGGACAAGCTTGCATCTGTTATAGTTTTGGAGAAAAATGTGTTCATTTCATGTATGCGCGAAATGCCTTAAAAATGGCTTTAAAATGGATTTGGAGCATGGAGACGATTATCTCGGGATTGCAAGATAACCAAACAAAACTTTTAGTGGATTTCTACTTATTTTATTAAATATCATCTCCACCAAACAGGACAAGCTTGCATCTGTTATAGTTTTGGAGAAAAATGTGTTCATTTCATGTATGCGCGAAATGCCTTAAAAATGGCTTTAAAATGGATTTGGAGCATGGAGACGATTATCTCGGGATTGCAAGATAACCAAACAAAACTTTTAGTGGATTTCTACTTATTTTATTAAATATCATCTCCACCAAACAGGACAAGCTTGCATCTGTTATAGTTTTGGAGAAAAATGTGTTCATTTCATGTATGCGCGAAATGCCTTAAAAATGGCTTTAAAATGGATTTGGAGCATGGAGACGATTATCTCGGGATTGCAAGATAACCAAACAAAACTTTTAGTGGATTTCTACTTATTTTATTAAATATCATCTCCACCAAACAGGACAAGCTTGCATCTGTTATAGTTTTGGAGAAAAATGTGTTCATTTCATGTATGCGCGAAATGCCTTAAAAATGGCTTTAAAATGGATTTGGAGCATGGAGACGATTATCTCGGGATTGCAATATAACCAAACAAAACTTTTAGTGGATTTCTACTTATTTTATTAAATATCATCTCCACCAAACAGGACAAGCTTGCATCTGTTATAGTTTTGAAGAAAAATGTGTTCATTTCATGTATGCGCGAAATGCCTTAAAAATGGCTTTAAAATGGATTTGGAGCATGGAGACGATTATCTCGGGATTGCAAGATAACCAAACAAAAATTTTAGTGGATTTCTACTTATTTTATTAAATATCATCTCCACCAAACAGGACAAGCTTGCATCTGTTATAGTTTTGGAGAAAAATGTGTTCATTTCATGTATGCGCGAAATGCCTTAAAAATGGCTTTAAAATGGATTTGGAGCATGGAGACGATTATCTCGGGATTGCAAGATAACCAAACAAAACTTTTAGTGGATTTCTACTTATTTTATTAAATATCATCTCCACCAAACAGGACAAGCTTGCATCTGTTATAGTTTTGGAGAAAAATGTGTTCATTTCATGTATGCGCGAAATGCCTTAAAAATGGCTTTAAAATGGATTTGGAGCATGGAGACGATTATCTCGGGATTGCAAGATAACCAAACAAAACTTTTAGTGGATTTCTACTTATTTTATTAAATATCATCTCCACCAAACAGGACAAGCTTGCATGTGTTATAGTTTTGGAGAAAAATGTGTTCATTTCATGTATGCGCAAAATGCCTTTGAAATGGCTTTAAAATGGATTTGGAGCATGGAGACGATTATCTCGGGATTGCAAGATAACCAAACAAAACTTTTAGTGGATTTCTACTTATTTTATTAAATATCATCTCCACCAAACAGGACAAGCTTGCATCTGTTATAGTTTTGGAGAAAAATGTGTTCATTTCATGTATGCGGGCAATGCCTTAAAAATGGCTTTAAAATGGATTTGGAGCATGGAGACGATTATCTCGGGATTGCAAGATAACCAAACAAAACTTTTAGTGGATTTCTACTTATTTTATTAAATATCATCTCCACCAAACAGGACAAGCTTGCATCTGTTATAGTTTTGGAGAAAAATGTGTTCATTTCATGTATGCGCGAAATGCCTTAAAAATGGCTTTAAAATGGATTTGGAGCATGGAGACGATTATCTCGGGATTGTAAGATAACCAAACAAAACTTTTAGTGGATTTCTACTTATTTTATTAAATATCATCTCCACCAAACAGGACAAGCTTGCATCTGTTATAGTTTTGGAGAAAAATGTGTTCATTTCATGTATGCGCGAAATGCCTTAAAAATGGCTTTAAAATGGATTTGGAGCATGGAGACGATTATCTCGGGATTGCAAGATAACCAAACAAAACTTTTAGTGGATTTCTACTTATTTTATTAAATATCATCTCCACCAAACAGGACAAGCTTGCATGTGTTATAGTTTTGGAGAAAAATGTGTTCATTTCATGTATGCGCAAAATGCCTTTGAAATGGCTTTAAAATGGATTTGGAGCATGGAGACGATTATCTCAGGATGGCAATATAAACAAACGAAACTTTTAGTAGATTTCTACTTATTTTATTAAATATTATCTCCACCAAACAGGACAAGCTTGCATCTGTTATAGTTTTGGAGAAAAATATGTTCATTTCATGTATGCGCGAAATGCCTTAAAAATGGCTTTAAAATGGATTTGGAGCATGGAGACGATTATCTCGGGATTGCAATATAACCAAACAAAACTTTTAGTGGATTTCTACTTATTTTATTAAATATCATCTCCACCAAACAGGACAAGCTTGCATCTGTTATAGTTTTGGAGAAAAATGTGTTCATTTCATGTATGCGCGAAATGCCTTAAAAATGGCTTTAAAATGGATTTGGAGCATGGAGACGATTATCTCGGGATTGCAAGATAACCAAACAAAAATTTTAGTGGATTTCTACTTATTTTATTAAATATCATCTCCACCAAACAGGACAAGCTTGCATCTGTTATAGTTTTGGAGAAAAATGTGTTCATTTCATGTATGCGCGAAATGCCTTAAAAATGGCTTTAAAATGGATTTGGAGCATGGAGACGATTATCTCGGGATTGCAAGATAACCAAACAAAACTTTTAGTGGATTTCTACTTATTTTATTAAATATCATCTCCACCAAACAGGACAAGCTTGCATCTGTTATAGTTTTGGAGAAAAATGTGTTCATTTCATGTATGCGCGAAATGCCTTAAAAATGGCTTTAAAATGGATTTGGAGCATGGAGACGATTATCTCGGGATTGCAAGATAACCAAACAAAACTTTTAGTGGATTTCTACTTATTTTATTAAATATCATCTCCACCAAACAGGACAAGCTTGCATGTGTTATAGTTTTGGAGAAAAATGTGTTCATTTCATGTATGCGCAAAATGCCTTTGAAATGGCTTTAAAATGGATTTGGAGCATGGAGACGATTATCTCGGGATTGCAAGATAACCAAACAAAACTTTTAGTGGATTTCTACTTATTTTATTAAATATCATCTCCACCAAACAGGACAAGCTTGCATCTGTTATAGTTTTGGAGAAAAATGTGTTCATTTCATGTATGCGCGAAATGCCTTAAAAATGGCTTTAAAATGGATTTGGAGCATGGAGACGATTATCTCGGGATTGCAAGATAACCAAACAAAACTTTTAGTGGATTTCTACTTATTTTATTAAATATCATCTCCACCAAACAGGACAAGCTTGCATCTGTTATAGTTTTGGAGAAAAATGTGTTCATTTCATGTATGCGCGAAATGCCTTAAAGGGAACCTGTCATGAGAAATGTCCCCTAAAACCTCACAGATTCCCCCTCTGCAGCTCCTGGGCTGCATTCTATAAAGGTCCCTGTTATGATTGTGGCCACTTTCTGACCTAAAAAAAGTGTTTATAAAGTTGTACCTTTTTGGCTTCTGATTCTGTAAATACGTCCCGGGGGCGGGCTGCCTGATGGCCGTTAGTCTGCCCCCTGGTCCTGTATGCCGCCCCCCTCGCTGATTACAATAATGCTGGACGCCGCCCCCTGCTACATCCATCGCCGCGCATGCCCAGTGCCCATCTGTCGGGGATGAGCACTGTGCCAAGCGTCACCGCTGGTGACGTGCACGCAGGGTTAAGATTATGGGCGGTGCTGTGATGTTTATCGGCCTGCTTCGTTCTGCGCAAGCGCGCTGCTGGTAATCTGATCTCCGCGTCTCCTCCTGATCGGTGTAGTCACCGCTCCTCCCATCTATTTCCTGCCTCGGGGCAAGATGGGAAGGAGGTGACGTGGGGGTCAGCAGCAGCGCGCTTGCGCAGAACGAAGCAGGCCGAGGGGGCAAGCGCGGCCCCGCGATTATGGGCGGTTGCTTAGGAATAAACATCACAGCACCGCCCATAATCTTAACCCTGCGTGCACGTCACCAGCGGTGACGCTAGGCACAGTGCTCATCCCCGAGAGATGGGCACTGGGCATGCGCGGCGATGGATGTAGCAGGGGGCGGCGTCCAGCATTATTGTAATCAGCGAGGGGGGCGGCATACAGGACCAGGGGGCAGACTAACGGCCATCAGGCAGCCCGCCCCGGGACGTATTTACAGAATCAGAAGCAAAAAAGGTACAACTTTATAAACACTTTTTTTAGGTCAGAAAGTGGCCACAATCATAACAGGGACCTTTATAGAATGCAGCCCAGGAGCTGCAGAGGGGGAATCTGTGAGGTTTTAGGGGACATTTCTCATGACAGGTTCCCTTTAAAAATGGCTTTAAAATGGATTTGGAGCATGGAGACGATTATCTCGGGATTGCAAGATAACCAAACAAAACTTTTAGTGGATTTCTACTTATTTTATTAAATATCATCTCCACCAAACAGGACAAGCTTGCATGTGTTATAGTTTTGGAGAAAAATGTGTTCATTTCATGTATGCGCAAAATGCCTTTGAAATGGCTTTAAAATGGATTTGGAGCATGGAGACGATTATCTCAGGATGGCAATATAAACAAACGAAACTTTTAGTAGATTTCTACTTATTTTATTAAATATTATCTCCACCAAACAGGACAAGCTTGCATCTGTTATAGTTTTGGAGAAAAATGTGTTCATTTCATGTATGCGTGAAATGCCTTAAAATGGCTTTAAAATGGATTTGGAGCATGGAGACGATTATCTCGGGATTGCAAGATAACCAAACAAAACTTTTAGTGGATTTCTACTTATTTTATTAAATATCATCTCCACCAAACAGGACAAGCTTGCATCTGTTATAGTTTTGGAGAAAAATGTGTTCATTTCATGTATGCGCGAAATGCCTTAAAAATGGCTTTAAAATGGATTTGGAGCATGGAGACGATTATCTCGGGATTGCAATATAACCAAACAAAACTTTTAGTGGATTTCTACTTATTTTATTAAATATCATCTCCACCAAACAGGACAAGCTTGCATCTGTTATAGTTTTGAAGAAAAATGTGTTCATTTCATGTATGCGCGAAATGCCTTAAAAATGGCTTTAAAATGGATTTGGAGCATGGAGACGATTATCTCGGGATTGCAAGATAACCAAACAAAAATTTTAGTGGATTTCTACTTATTTTATTAAATATCATCTCCACCAAACAGGACAAGCTTGCATCTGTTATAGTTTTGGAGAAAAATGTGTTCATTTCATGTATGCGCGAAATGCCTTAAAAATGGCTTTAAAATGGATTTGGAGCATGGAGACGATTATCTCGGGATTGCAAGATAACCAAACAAAACTTTTAGTGGATTTCTACTTATTTTATTAAATATCATCTCCACCAAACAGGACAAGCTTGCATCTGTTATAGTTTTGGAGAAAAATGTGTTCATTTCATGTATGCGCGAAATGCCTTAAAAATGGCTTTAAAATGGATTTGGAGCATGGAGACGATTATCTCGGGATTGCAATATAACCAAACAAAACTTTTAGTGGATTTCTACTTATTTTATTAAATATCATCTCCACCAAACAGGACAAGCTTGCATCTGTTATAGTTTTGAAGAAAAATGTGTTCATTTCATGTATGCGCGAAATGCCTTAAAAATGGCTTTAAAATGGATTTGGAGCATGGAGACGATTATCTCGGGATTGCAAGATAACCAAACAAAAATTTTAGTGGATTTCTACTTATTTTATTAAATATCATCTCCACCAAACAGGACAAGCTTGCATCTGTTATAGTTTTGGAGAAAAATGTGTTCATTTCATGTATGCGCGAAATGCCTTAAAAATGGCTTTAAAATGGATTTGGAGCATGGAGACGATTATCTCGGGATTGCAAGATAACCAAACAAAACTTTTAGTGGATTTCTACTTATTTTATTAAATATCATCTCCACCAAACAGGACAAGCTTGCATCTGTTATAGTTTTGGAGAAAAATGTGTTCATTTCATGTATGCGCGAAATGCCTTAAAAATGGCTTTAAAATGGATTTGGAGCATGGAGACGATTATCTCGGGATTGCAATATAACCAAACAAAACTTTTAGTGGATTTCTACTTATTTTATTAAATATCATCTCCACCAAACAGGACAAGCTTGCATCTGTTAGAGTTTTGAAGAAAAATGTGTTCATTTCATGTATGCGCGAAATGCCTTAAAAATGGCTTTAAAATGGATTTGGAGCATGGAGACGATTATCTCGGGATTGCAAGATAACCAAACAAAAATTTTAGTGGATTTCTACTTATTTTATTAAATATCATCTCCACCAAACAGGACAAGCTTGCATCTGTTATAGTTTTGGAGAAAAATGTGTTCATTTCATGTATGCGCGAAATGCCTTAAAAATGGCTTTAAAATGGATTTGGAGCATGGAGACGATTATCTCGGGATTGCAAGATAACCAAACAAAACTTTTAGTGGATTTCTACTTATTTTATTAAATATCATCTCCACCAAACAGGACAAGCTTGCATCTGTTATAGTTTTGGAGAAAAATGTGTTCATTTCATGTATGCGCGAAATGCCTTAAAAATGGCTTTAAAATGGATTTGGAGCATGGAGACGATTATCTCGGGATTGCAAGATAACCAAACAAAACTTTTAGTGGATTTCTACTTATTTTATTAAATATCATCTCCACCAAACAGGACAAGCTTGCATGTGTTATAGTTTTGGAGAAAAATGTGTTCATTTCATGTATGCGCAAAATGCCTTTGAAATGGCTTTAAAATGGATTTGGAGCATGGAGACGATTATCTCAGGATTGCAAGATAACCAAACAAAACATTTAGTGGATTTCTACTTATTTTATTAAATATCATCTCCACCAAACAGGACAAGCTTGCATCTGTTATAGTTTTGGAGAAAAATGTGTTCATTTCATGTATGCGGGAAATGCCTTAAAAATGGCTTTAAAATGGATTTGGTGCATGGAGACGATTATCTCGGGATTGCAAGATAACCAAACAAAACTTTTAGTGGATTTCTACTTATTTTATTAAATATCATCTCCACCAAACAGGACAAGCTTGCATGTGTTATAGTTTTGGAGAAAAATGTGTTCATTTCATGTATGCGCAAAATGCCTTTGAAATGGCTTTAAAATGGATTTGGAGCATGGAGACGATTATCTCAGGATGGCAATATAAACAAACGAAACTTTTAGTAGATTTCTACTTATTTTATTAAATATCATCTCCACCAAACAGGACAAGCTTGCATCTGTTATAGTTTTGGAGAAAAATGTGTTCATTTCATGTATGCGCGAAATGCCTTAAAAATGGCTTTAAAATGGATTTGGAGCATGGAGACGATTATCTCGGGATTGCAAGATAACCAAACAAAACTTTTAGTGGATTTCTACTTATTTTATTAAATATCATCTCCACCAAACAGGACAAGCTTGCATCTGTTATAGTTTTGGAGAAAAATGTGTTCATTTCATGTATGCGCGAAATGCCTTAAAAATGGCTTTAAAATGGATTTGGAGCATGGAGACGATTATCTCGGGATTGCAATATAACCAAACAAAACTTTTAGTGGATTTCTACTTATTTTATTAAATATCATCTTCACCAAACAGGACAAGCTTGCATCTGTTATAGTTTTGGAGAAAAATGTGTTCATTTCATGTATGCGCGAAATGCCTTAAAAATGGCTTTAAAATGGATTTGGAGCATGGAGACGATTATCTCGGGATTGCAAGATAACCAAACAAAACTTTTAGTGGATTTCTACTTATTTTATTAAATATCATCTCCACCAAACAGGACAAGCTTGCATCTGTTATAGTTTTGGAGAAAAATGTGTTCATTTCATGTATGCGCGAAATGCCTTAAAAATGGCTTTAAAATGGATTTGGAGCATGGAGACGATTATCTCGGGATTGCAAGATAACCAAACAAAACTTTTAGTGGATTTCTACTTATTTTATTAAATATCATCTCCACCAAACAGGACAAGCTTGCATCTGTTATAGTTTTGGAGAAAAATGTGTTCATTTCATGTATGCGCGAAATGCCTTAAAAATGGCTTTAAAATGGATTTGGAGCATGGAGACGATTATCTCGGGATTGCAAGATAACCAAACAAAACTTTTAGTGGATTTCTACTTATTTTATTAAATATCATCTCCACCAAACAGGACAAGCTTGCATGTGTTATAGTTTTGGAGAAAAATGTGTTCATTTCATGTATGCGCAAAATGCCTTTGAAATGGCTTTAAAATGGATTTGGAGCATGGAGACGATTATCTCGGGATTGCAAGATAACCAAACAAAACTTTTAGTGGATTTCTACTTATTTTATTAAATATCATCTCCACCAAACAGGACAAGCTTGCATCTGTTATAGTTTTGGAGAAAAATGTGTTCATTTCATGTATGCGCGAAATGCCTTAAAAATGGCTTTAAAATGGATTTGGAGCATGGAGACGATTATCTCGGGATTGCAAGATAACCAAACAAAACTTTTAGTGGATTTCTACTTATTTTATTAAATATCATCTCCACCAAACAGGACAAGCTTGCATCTGTTATAGTTTTGGAGAAAAATGTGTTCATTTCATGTATGCGCGAAATGCCTTAAAAATGGCTTTAAAATGGATTTGGAGCATGGAGACGATTATCTCGGGATTGCAAGATAACCAAACAAAACTTTTAGTGGATTTCTACTTATTTTATTAAATATCATCTCCACCAAACAGGACAAGCTTGCATGTGTTATAGTTTTGGAGAAAAATGTGTTCATTTCATGTATGCGCAAAATGCCTTTGAAATGGCTTTAAAATGGATTTGGAGCATGGAGACGATTATCTCAGGATGGCAATATAAACAAACGAAACTTTTAGTAGATTTCTACTTATTTTATTAAATATTATCTCCACCAAACAGGACAAGCTTGCATCTGTTATAGTTTTGGAGAAAAATGTGTTCATTTCATGTATGCGCGAAATGCCTTAAAAATGGCTTTAAAATGGATTTGGAGCATGGAGACGATTATCTCGGGATTGCAAGATAACCAAACAAAACTTTTAGTGGATTTCTACTTATTTTATTAAATATCATCTCCACCAAACAGGACAAGCTTGCATCTGTTATAGTTTTGGAGAAAAATGTGTTCATTTCATGTATGCGCGAAATGCCTTAAAAATGGCTTTAAAATGGATTTGGAGCATGGAGACGATTATCTCGGGATTGCAATATAACCAAACAAAACTTTTAGTGGATTTCTACTTATTTTATTAAATATCATCTCCACCAAACAGGACAAGCTTGCATCTGTTATAGTTTTGAAGAAAAATGTGTTCATTTCATGTATGCGCGAAATGCCTTAAAAATGGCTTTAAAATGGATTTGGAGCATGGAGACGATTATCTCGGGATTGCAAGATAACCAAACAAAAATTTTAGTGGATTTCTACTTATTTTATTAAATATCATCTCCACCAAACAGGACAAGCTTGCATCTGTTATAGTTTTGGAGAAAAATGTGTTCATTTCATGTATGCGCGAAATGCCTTAAAAATGGCTTTAAAATGGATTTGGAGCATGGAGACGATTATCTCGGGATTGCAAGATAACCAAACAAAACTTTTAGTGGATTTCTACTTATTTTATTAAATATCATCTCCACCAAACAGGACAAGCTTGCATCTGTTATAGTTTTGGAGAAAATGTGTTCATTTCATGTATGCGCGAAATGCCTTAAAAATGGCTTTAAAATGGATTTGGAGCATGGAGACGATTATCTCGGGATTGCAAGATAACAAACAAAACTTTTAGTGGATTTCTACTTATTTTATTAAATATCATCTCCACCAAACAGGACAAGCTTGCATGTGTTATAGTTTTGGAGAAAAATGTGTTCATTTCATGTATGCGCAAAATGCCTTTGAAATGGCTTTAAAATGGATTTGGAGCATGGAGACGATTATCTCGGGATTGCAAGATAACCAAACAAAACTTTTAGTGGATTTCTACTTATTTTATTAAATATCATCTCCACCAAACAGGACAAGCTTGCATCTGTTATAGTTTTGGAGAAAAATGTGTTCATTTCATGTATGCGCGAAATGCCTTAAAAATGGCTTTAAAATGGATTTGGAGCATGGAGACGATTATCTCGGGATTGCAAGATAACCAAACAAAACTTTTAGTGGATTTCTACTTATTTTATTAAATATCATCTCCACCAAACAGGACAAGCTTGCATCTGTTATAGTTTTGGAGAAAAATGTGTTCATTTCATGTATGCGCGAAATGCCTTAAAAATGGCTTTAAAATGGATTTGGAGCATGGAGACGATTATCTCGGGATTGCAAGATAACCAAACAAAACTTTTAGTGGATTTCTACTTATTTTATTAAATATCATCTCCACCAAACAGGACAAGCTTGCATGTGTTATAGTTTTGGAGAAAAATGTGTTCATTTCATGTATGCGCAAAATGCCTTTGAAATGGCTTTAAAATGGATTTGGAGCATGGAGACGATTATCTCGGGATTGCAAGATAACCAAACAAAACTTTTAGTGGATTTCTACTTATTTTATTAAATATCATCTCCACCAAACAGGACAAGCTTGCATCTGTTATAGTTTTGGAGAAAAATGTGTTCATTTCATGTATGCGCGAAATGCCTTAAAAATGGCTTTAAAATGGATTTGGAGCATGGAGACGATTATCTCGGGATTGCAAGATAACCAAACAAAACTTTTAGTGGATTTCTACTTATTTTATTAAATATCATCTCCAACAAACAGGACAAGCTTGCATCTGTTATAGTTTTGGAGAAAAATGTGTTCATTTCATGTATGCGCGAAATGCCTTAAAAATGGCTTTAAAATAGATTTGGAGCATGGAGACGATTATCTCGGGATTGCAAGATAACCAAACAAAACTTTTAGTGGATTTCTACTTATTTTATTAAATATCATCTCCACCAAACAGGACAAGCTTGCATCTGTTATAGTTTTGGAGAAAATGTGTTCATTTCATGTATGCGCGAAATGCCTTAAAAATGGCTTTAAAATGGATTTGGAGCATGGAGACGATTATCTCGGGATTGCAAGATAACAAACAAAACTTTTAGTGGATTTCTACTTATTTTATTAAATATCATCTCCACCAAACAGGACAAGCTTGCATGTGTTATAGTTTTGGAGAAAAATGTGTTCATTTCATGTATGCGCAAAATGCCTTTGAAATGGCTTTAAAATGGATTTGGAGCATGGAGACGATTATCTCGGGATTGCAAGATAACCAAACAAAACTTTTAGTGGATTTCTACTTATTTTATTAAATATCATCTCCACCAAACAGGACAAGCTTGCATCTGTTATAGTTTTGGAGAAAAATGTGTTCATTTCATTTATGCGCGAAATGCCTTAAAAATGGCTTTAAAATGGATTTGGAGCATGGAGACGATTATCTCGGGATTGCAAGATAACCAAACAAAACTTTTAGTGGATTTCTACTTATTTTATTAAATATCATCTCCACCAAACAGGACAAGCTTGCATGTGTTATAGTTTTGGAGAAAAATGTGTTCATTTCATGTATGCGCAAAATGCCTTTGAAATGGCTTTAAAATGGATTTGGAGCATGGAGACGATTATCTCAGGATGGCAATATAAACAAACGAAACTTTTAGTAGATTTCTACTTATTTTATTAAATATCATCTCCACCAAACAGGACAAGCTTGCATCTGTTATAGTTTTGGAGAAAAATGTGTTCATTTCATGTATGCGCGAAATGCCTTAAAAATGGCTTTAAAATGGATTTGGAGCATGGAGACGATTATCTCGGGATTGCAATATAACCAAACAAAACTTTTAGTGGATTTCTACTTATTTTATTAAATATCATCTTCACCAAACAGGACAAGCTTGCATCTGTTATAGTTTTGGAGAAAAATGTGTTCATTTCATGTATGCGCGAAATGCCTTAAAAATGGCTTTAAAATGGATTTGGAGCATGGAGACGATTATCTCGGGATTGCAAGATAACCAAACAAAAATTTTAGTGGATTTCTACTTATTTTATTAAATATCATCTCCACCAAACAGGACAAGCTTGCATCTGTTATAGTTTTGGAGAAAAATGTGTTCATTTCATGTATGCGCGAAATGCCTTAAAAATGGCTTTAAAATGGATTTGGAGCATGGAGACGATTATCTCGGGATTGCAAGATAACCAAACAAAACTTTTAGTGGATTTCTACTTATTTTATTAAATATCATCTCCACCAAACAGGACAAGCTTGCATCTGTTATAGTTTTGGAGAAAAATGTGTTCATTTCATGTATGCGCGAAATGCCTTAAAAATGGCTTTAAAATGGATTTGGAGCATGGAGACGATTATCTCGGGATTGCAAGATAACCAAACAAAACTTTTAGTGGATTTCTACTTATTTTATTAAATATCATCTCCACCAAACAGGACAAGCTTGCATGTGTTATAGTTTTGGAGAAAAATGTGTTCATTTCATGTATGCGCAAAATGCCTTTGAAATGGCTTTAAAATGGATTTGGAGCATGGAGACGATTATCTCGGGATTGCAAGATAACCAAACAAAACTTTTAGTGGATTTCTACTTATTTTATTAAATATCATCTCCACCAAACAGGACAAGCTTGCATCTGTTATAGTTTTGGAGAAAAATGTGTTCATTTCATGTATGCGCGAAATGCCTTAAAAATGGCTTTAAAATGGATTTGGAGCATGGAGACGATTATCTCGGGATTGCAAGATAACCAAACAAAACTTTTAGTGGATTTCTACTTATTTTATTAAATATCATCTCCACCAAACAGGACAAGCTTGCATCTGTTATAGTTTTGGAGAAAAATGTGTTCATTTCATGTATGCGCGAAATGCCTTAAAAATGGCTTTAAAATGGATTTGGAGCATGGAGACGATTATCTCGGGATTGCAAGATAACCAAACAAAACTTTTAGTGGATTTCTACTTATTTTATTAAATATCATCTCCACCAAACAGGACAAGCTTGCATGTGTTATAGTTTTGGAGAAAAATGTGTTCATTTCATGTATGCGCAAAATGCCTTTGAAATGGCTTTAAAATGGATTTGGAGCATGGAGACGATTATCTCAGGATGGCAATATAAACAAACGAAACTTTTAGTAGATTTCTACTTATTTTATTAAATATTATCTCCACCAAACAGGACAAGCTTGCATCTGTTATAGTTTTGGAGAAAAATGTGTTCATTTCATGTATGCGCGAAATGCCTTAAAAATGGCTTTAAAATGGATTTGGAGCATGGAGACGATTATCTCGGGATTGCAAGATAACCAAACAAAACTTTTAGTGGATTTCTACTTATTTTATTAAATATCATCTCCACCAAACAGGACAAGCTTGCATGTGTTATAGTTTTGGAGAAAAATGTGTTCATTTCATGTATGCGCAAAATGCCTTTGAAATGGCTTTAAAATGGATTTGGAGCATGGAGACGATTATCTCGGGATTGCAAGATAACCAAACAAAACTTTTAGTGGATTTCTACTTATTTTATTAAATATCATCTCCACCAAACAGGACAAGCTTGCATCTGTTATAGTTTTGGAGAAAAATGTGTTCATTTCATGTATGCGCGAAATGCCTTAAAAATGGCTTTAAAATGGATTTGGAGCATGGAGACGATTATCTCGGGATTGCAAGATAACCAAACAAAACTTTTAGTGGATTTCTACTTATTTTATTAAATATCATCTCCACCAAACAGGACAAGCTTGCATCTGTTATAGTTTTGGAGAAAAATGTGTTCATTTCATGTATGCGCGAAATGCCTTAAAAATGGCTTTAAAATGGATTTGGAGCATGGAGACGATTATCTCGGGATTGCAAGATAACCAAACAAAACTTTTAGTGGATTTCTACTTATTTTATTAAATATCATCTCCACCAAACAGGACAAGCTTGCATGTGTTATAGTTTTGGAGAAAAATGTGTTCATTTCATGTATGCGCAAAATGCCTTTGAAATGGCTTTAAAATGGATTTGGAGCATGGAGACGATTATCTCAGGATGGCAATATAAACAAACGAAACTTTTAGTAGATTTCTACTTATTTTATTAAATATTATCTCCACCAAACAGGACAAGCTTGCATCTGTTATAGTTTTGGAGAAAAATGTGTTCATTTCATGTATGCGCGAAATGCCTTAAAAATGGCTTTAAAATGGATTTGGAGCATGGAGACGATTATCTCGGGATTGCAAGATAACCAAACAAAACTTTTAGTGGATTTCTACTTATTTTATTAAATATCATCTCCACCAAACAGGACAAGCTTGCATCTGTTATAGTTTTGGAGAAAAATGTGTTCATTTCATGTATGCGCGAAATGCCTTAAAAATGGCTTTAAAATGGATTTGGAGCATGGAGACGATTATCTCGGGATTGGAATATAACCAAACAAAACTTTTAGTGGATTTCTACTTATTTTATTAAATATCATCTCCACCAAACAGGACAAGCTTGCAGATGTTATAGTTTTGGAGAAAAATGTGTTCATTTCATGTATGCGCAAAATGCCTTAAAAATGGCTTTAAAATGGATTTCATCATAGTATCATAGTATCATAGTTTTTAAGGTTGAAGGGAGACTCTAAGTCCATCTAGTTCAACCCGTAGCCTAACATGTTGATCCAGAGGAAAGCAAAAAAAACCCCAATGTGGCAAACAAGTTCCAATGGGGAAAAATTTCCTTCCTGACTCCACATCCGGGAATCAGACTAGTTCCCTGGATCAATACCCTGTCATAAAATCTAATATACATAACTGGTAATATTAAATTTTTCAAGAAAGGCATCCAGGCTCTGCTTAAATGTTAGTAGTGAATCACTCATTACAATATCATGCGGCAGAGAGTTCCATAGTCTCACTGCTCGTACAGTAAAGAATCCTCGTCTGTGATTATGATTAAACCTTCTTTCCTCAAGACGTAGCGGATGCCCCCGTGTTCCAGTCGCAGGCCTAGGTGTAAAAAGATCTTTGGAAAGGTCTCTGTACTGTCCCCTCATATATTTATACATTGTGATTAGATCCCCCCTAAGCCTTCGTTTTTCCAAACTAAATAACCCCAAGTTTAATAACCTGTCTTGGTATTGCAGCCCACCCATTCCTCTAATAATCTTGGTCGCTCTTCTCTGCACCCTCTCCAGTTCAGCTATGTCCTTCTTATATATCGGTGACCAGAATTGTACACAGTATTCTAAGTGCGGTCGCACTAGTGACTTGTACAGAGGTAGAACTATATTTTTTTCATGAACACTTATACCTCTTTTAATACATCCCATTATTTTATTAGCCCTGGCAGCAGCTGCCTGACACTGTCCACTAAAGTGAAGTTTACCATCCACCCATACACCCAAGTCTTTTTCTGTGTCTGTTTTACCCAGTGTTCTACAATTAAGTACATAATCATAAATGTTATTTCCTCTACCCAAGTGCATGACCTTACATTTATCTACATTAAACTTCAATTGCCACTTCTCAGCCCAATCCTCCAATTTACATAAATCTCCCTGTAATATAAAATTATCCTCCTCTGTATTGATTACCCTGCAGAGTTTAGTATCATCTGCAAATATTGAAATTCTACTCTGCATGCCCCCAACAAGGTCATTTATAAATATGTTGAAAAGAAGCGGGCCCAATACTGACCCCTGTGGTACCCCACTATGAACTGAGACCCAGTCCGAGTACGTACCATTAATAACCACCCTTTGTTTCCTATCACTGAGCCAGTTTTTAACCCAGTTACACATATTTTCCCCTATCCCCATTATTCTCATTTTATGTACCAACCTTTTGTGTGGCACCGTATCAAAAGCTTTTGAAAAGTCCATATACACAACATCCACTGCATTTCCCTGGTCCAGACTTGAACTTACCTCTTCATAGAAGCTGATCAAATTTGTTTGACAGGATCGATCCCTCATAAACCCATGTTGATACTCTGTCATAAGGTTATTTTTCTTGAGATACTCCAGTATAGCATCTCTCAAGAAACCCTCAAGGATTTTACCAACCGTAGAGGTTAAACTTACCGGCCTATAATTTCCCGGCTCAGTTTTTGTCCCCTTTTTGAATATTGGCACCACATTTGCTATGCGCCAGTCCTGCGGTACCGACCCTGTTATTAAGGAATCTGAGAAGATTAAAAATAATGGTCTATCTATCACAGAACTCAATTCCTGTAGTACTCTGGGGTGTATGCCATCCGGGCCCGGAGATTTGTCAACCTTAGTGATTTCGAGGCGGCGGCGTACTTCCTGCTGGGTTAAGCAGGTAATATTCAAGGGTGAATTTATGGTATCACTGGTCATGTCATCTGCCATGGCATTTTCTTGTATAAAAACCGTAGAAAAAAAGTCATTCAGCAGGTTGGCTTTACCCTCATCCCCTTCCACCATTTCACCAAGACTATTTTTAAGGGGGCCAACACTATCGCTTTTCAGTTTTTTACTGTTTATGTAGTTAAAGAATATTTTAGGATTATTTTTACTTTCTCTTGCAATGAGTCTCTCTGTCTCAAACTTAGCTAACTTAATTTGCTTTTTACATATTTTATTTAATTTTCTATAATTATATAATGCCTCATCACTACCTACCCTCTTTAATTCTTTTAAGGCTTTCTGTTTTTCTTTTATTGCTTCCCTTACAGCTCTATTTAGCCATAGGGGTTTCCTCCTATTTCTAGCATGTTTGTTCCCATAGGGTATATTTTCTGCACAAGCCCTATTCAGGATGCTCATAAAAGTCTCCCATTTGCTTTGTGTACTTTTATTACTTAGTACATCATCCCAGCTTATTGCACTAAGATCATCTCTCAACCGTTTAAAATTTGCTTTCCTGAAATTTAGTGTCCTTGTAGCCCCTCTACTAGACATCTTACTAAAGAATACATGAAAACTTATTATTTTGTGATCACTATTCCCCAAGTAACCCCCAACTTGTATATTTGATATGCGGTCTGGCCTATTGGTTAGTACAAGGTCTAGTAGTGCTCCCCCTCTTGTGGGGTCCTGTACCATTTGTGAAAGGTAATTATCTTTCATTGTTATCAAAAATCTATTTCCTTTGCTGGAACTGCAAGTTTCTGTTCCCCAATTTATATCAGGATAGTTAAAGTCCCCCATAATAATTACCTCTCCGAGACTCGCTGCTTTATCAATTTGCTTTATGAGGAGATTCTCTATCTCTTCCATAATATTCGGCGTCTTATAACACACCCCTATCAGTATTTTATTATTCATTCTCCTCCCCCTTATCTCCACCCATAGGGACTCTACATTCTCAGTACCCTCACATATGTTGTCACGCAGGATGGGTTTTAAGGATGATTTTACATATAGACACACACCTCCCCCTCGCTTATTTGTACGGTCATTCCTGAATAGGCTATAACCCTGTAAATTAACAGCCCAGTCATAGCTCTCATCCAGCCATGTCTCTGATATCCCCACTATATCATAATTTTCTTCCAACAATATTAATTCTAATTCCTCCACCTTATTTGTGAGGCTTCGAGCATTAGTGTACATGCACGTTACGTATGACTCTGTACCTGTATTCCTGCTTACTGTATTAACTGTCCTAACCCTTCCCCCCGTACCACCCCCAATTTCATTACTTGTGCCCTGGTCACTATCTGCACTACATTCCCCTTCTATAAAATGAATACCCTCGCCCCCCATTCCTAGTTTAAACACTCCTCCAACCTTCTAGCCATTTTCTGCCCCAGCAGAGCTGCACCTTCCCCATTAAGATGCAGCCCATCTCTAGCATAGAATCTGTAGCCAACTGAAAAGTCGGCCCAATTCTCCAGGAACCCAAAACCCTCTTTCCTACACCAATTCCTGAGCCACCTGTTAACCTCCCTGATCTCTCTTTGCCTCTCTGGTGTGGCTTGTGGCACAGGTAGTATTTCCGAAAATACCACCTTTGAGGTCCATGCTTTAAGCTTACAACCTAATTCCCTGAAATCATCTTTAAGGACCTTCCACCTACCTCTAACTTTGTCATTTGTGCCAATGTGTACAATGACTGCTGGGTCCTCCCCAGCCCCTCCCAGTAATCTGTCAACCCGATCAGCGATGTGCCGAACTCGAGCGCCAGGAAGACAACACACTGTTCGGCGATCCCTGTCCTTGTGACAGATTGCCCTATCTGTCCCCCTAATAATTGAGTCCCCCACTACCAGTACCTGTCTTGCCTGCCCTGCACTCCTATTCCCCCCCTTACTGGAGCAGACACTCCTCTGGCGTTCAGAGGTCATGCCTTGCTGCAGCAATGCTACCCCTGTAATGACATCCCCCTCATCTGCCAAGTTTGCAAACCTATTGGGGTGTGTCAGTTCAGGACTAGCCTTCCTAGCACTTTTCCCTTTACCCCCCCTTTCTAACTGTCACCCAGCTACATACCTCACCGTCCTGCCGCTCCCTACTACGACCCTCCCCCACATCTGACCCAGCAAGCTGCTGCTTAGTGAGCAGCACACTCCTTTCCATATTGCTAATGCATCTCAGAGTTGCCAGCTGCTCATTTAGATCCAGTATCTGGGCTTCCAAATGTGCAACTTGCTCACATCTCGAACAACAGTATGCACCCTCGAACGGCTTCTCAAGGACTGCATACATGAGACAAGATGTACACTGGACCGCATTAGCAATAGTGGAGCACATTTTCTAATGGGGATAGCACTAAACAAATGTTAAGTAATTAAACAACTAAATACAAACAATTCTACTCACACTTACTTTTGCTCACACTTTGATCACTCACGCTCACAATGAAGAAGCGGCGCGCGGTTTTCAGAAGTCTTCCTTCCGGCTGTAACGGCCAAAACCCAGTTCTCCTTGAGCTCGCGGTGACTCTTCACTTATCCCAGAAGGCACTGGGAATATGCAAATTATCCTCGCAAGACTCCTTCCCTGGCTTTCAGAAGTCTTCCTTCCGGCTGTAACGGCCAAAACCCGGGTCTCCTTGAGCTCGCGGTGACTCTTCACTTATCCCAGAAGGAACTAGGAATATGCAAATTATCCTCGCAAGACTCCTTCCCTGGCTTTTTTGGGAAGCATGGAGTTTTGGGAAGGCTGGATTTGGAGCATGGAGACGATTATCTCGGGATTGCAAGATAACCAAACAAAAATTTTAGTGGATTTCTACTTATTTTATTAAATATCATCTCCACCAAACAGGACAAGCTTGCATCTGTTATAGTTTTGGAGAAAAATGTGTTCATTTCATGTATGCGCGAAATGCCTTAAAAATGGCTTTAAAATGGATTTGGAGCATGGAGACGATTATCTCGGGATTGCAAGATAACCAAACAAAACTTTTAGTGGATTTCTACTTATTTTATTAAATATCATCTCCACCAAACAGGACAAGCTTGCATCTGTTATAGTTTTGGAGAAAATGTGTTCATTTCATGTATGCGCGAAATGCCTTAAAAATGGCTTTAAAATGGATTTGGAGCATGGAGACGATTATCTCGGGATTGCAAGATAACCAAACAAAACTTTTAGTGGATTTCTACTTATTTTATTAAATATCATCTCCACCAAACAAGACAAGCTTGCATGTGTTATAGTTTTGGAGAAAAATGTGTTCATTTCATGTATGCGCAAAATGCCTTTGAAATGGCTTTAAAATGGATTTGGAGCATGGAGACGATTATCTCGGGATTGCAAGATAACCAAACAAAACTTTTAGTGGATTTCTACTTATTTTATTAAATATCATCTCCACCAAACAGGACAAGCTTGCATCTGTTATAGTTTTGGAGAAAAATGTGTTCATTTCATGTATGCGGGAAATGCCTTAAAAATGGCTTTAAAATGGATTTGGAGCATGGAGACGATTATCTCGGGATTGCAAGATAACCAAACAAAACGTTTAGTGGATTTCTACTTATTTTATTAAATATCATCTCCACCAAACAGGACAAGCTTGCATCTGTTATAGTTTTGGAGAAAAATGTGTTCATTTCATGTATGCGCGAAATGCCTTAAAAATGGCTTTAAAATGGATTTGGAGCATGGAGACGATTATCTCGGGATTGCAAGATAACCAAACAAAACTTTTAGTGGATTTCTACTTATTTTATTAAATATCATCTCCACCAAACAGGACAAGCTTGCATCTGTTATAGTTTTGGAGAAAAATGTGTTCATTTCATGTATGCGCGAAATGCCTTAAAAATGGCTTTAAAATGGATTTGGAGCATGGAGACGATTATCTCGGGATTGTAAGATAACCAAACAAAACTTTTAGTGGATTTCTACTTATTTTATTAAATATCATCTCCACCAAACAGGACAAGCTTGCATCTGTTATAGTTTTGGAGAAAAATGTGTTCATTTCATGTATGCGCGAAATGCCTTAAAAATGGCTTTAAAATGGATTTGGAGCATGGAGACGATTATCTCGGGATTGCAAGATAACCAAACAAAACTTTTAGTGGATTTCTACTTATTTTATTAAATATCATCTCCACAAAACAGGACAAGCTTGCATGTGTTATAGTTTTGGAGAAAAATGTGTTCATTTCATGTATGCGCAAAATGCCTTTGAAATGGCTTTAAAATGGATTTGGAGCATGGAGACGATTATTTCAGGATGGCAATATAAACAAACGAAACTTTTAGTAGCTTTCTACTTATTTTATTAAATATTATCTCCACCAAACAGGACAAGCTTGCATCTGTTATAGTTTTGGAGAAAAATGTGTTCATTTCATGTATGCGCGACATGCCTTAAAAATGGCTTTAAAATGGATTTGGAGCATGGAGACGATTATCTCGGGATTGCAAGATAACCAAACAAAACTTTTAGTGGATTTCTACTTATTTTATTAAATATCATCTCCACCAAACAGGACAAGCTTGCATCTGTTATAGTTTTGGAGAAAAATGTGTTCATTTCATGTATGCGCGAAATGCCTTAAAAATGGCTTTAAAATGGATTTGGAGCATGGAGACGATTATCTCGGGATTGCAATATAACCAAACAAAACTTTTAGTGGATTTCTACTTATTTTATTAAATATCATCTCCACCAAACAGGACAAGCTTGCATCTGTTATAGTTTTGGAGAAAAATGTGTTCATTTCATGTATGCGCGAAATGCCTTAAAAATGGCTTTAAAATGGATTTGGAGCATGGAAACGATTATCTCGGGATTGCAAGATAACCAAACAAAAATTTTAGTGGATTTCTACTTATTTTATTAAATATCATCTCCACCAAACAGGACAAGCTTGCATCTGTTATAGTTTTGGAGAAAAATGTGTTCATTTCATGTATGCGCGAAATGCCTTAAAAATGGCTTTAAAATGGATTTGGAGCATGGAGACGATTATCTCGGGATTGCAAGATAACCAAACAAAACTTTTAGTGGATTTCTACTTATTTTATTAAATATCATCTCCACCAAACAGGACAAGCTTGCATCTGTTATAGTTTTGGAGAAAAATGTGTTCATTTCATGTATGCGCGAAATGCCTTAAAAATGGCTTTAAAATGGATTTGGAGCATGGAGACGATTATCTCGGGATTGCAAGATAACCAAACAAAACTTTTAGTGGATTTCTACTTATTTTATTAAATATCATCTCCACCAAACAGGACAAGCTTGCATGTGTTATAGTTTTGGAGAAAAATGTGTTCATTTCATGTATGCGCAAAATGCCTTTGAAATGGCTTTAAAATGGATTTGGAGCATGGAGACGATTATCTCGGGATTGCAAGATAACCAAACAAAACTTTTAGTGGATTTCTACTTATTTTATTAAATATCATCTCCACCAAACAGGACAAGCTTGCATCTGTTATAGTTTTGGAGAAAAATGTGTTCATTTCATGTATGCGCGAAATGCCTTAAAAATGGCTTTAAAATGGATTTGGAGCATGGAGACGATTATCTCGGGATTGCAAGATAACCAAACAAAACTTTTAGTGGATTTCTACTTATTTTATTAAATATCATCTCCACCAAACAGGACAAGCTTGCATCTGTTATAGTTTTGGAGAAAAATGTGTTCATTTCATGTATGCGCGAAATGCCTTAAAAATGGCTTTAAAATGGATTTGGAGCATGGAGACGATTATCTCGGGATTGCAAGATAACCAAACAAAACTTTTAGTGGATTTCTACTTATTTTATTAAATATCATCTCCACCAAACAGGACAAGCTTGCATCTGTTATAGTTTTGGAGAAAAATGTGTTCATTTCATGTATGCGCGAAATGCCTTAAAAATGGCTTTAAAATGGATTTGGAGCATGGAGACGATTATCTCGGGATTGCAAGATAACCAAACAAAACTTTTAGTGGATTTCTACTTATTTTATTAAATATCATCTCCACCAAACAGGACAAGCTTGCATGTGTTATAGTTTTGGAGAAAAATGTGTTCATTTCATGTATGCGCAAAATGCCTTTGAAATGGCTTTAAAATGGATTTGGAGCATGGAGACGATTATCTCAGGATGGCAATATAAACAAACGAAACTTTTAGTAGATTTCTACTTATTTTATTAAATATTATCTCCACCAAACCGGACAAGCTTGCATCTGTTATAGTTTTGGAGAAAAATGTGTTCATTTCATGTATGCGCGAAATGCCTTAAAAATGGCTTTAAAATGGATTTGGAGCATGGAGACGATTATCTCGGGATTGCAATATAACCAAACAAAACTTTTAGTGGATTTCTACTTATTTTATTAAATATCATCGCCACCAAACAGGACAAGCTTGCATCTGTTATAGTTTTGGAGAAAAATGTGTTCATTTCATGTATGCGCGAAATGCCTTAAAAATGGCTTTAAAACGGATTTGGAGCATGGAGACGATTATCTCGGGATTGCAAGATAACCAAACAAAAATTTTAGTGGATTTCTACTTATTTTATTAAATATCATCTCCACCAAACAGGACAAGCTTGCATCTGTTATAGTTTTGGAGAAAAATGTGTTCATTTCATGTATGCGCGAAATGCCTTAAAAATGGCTTTAAAATGGATTTGGAGCATGAAGACGATTATCTCGGGATTGCAAGATAACCAAACAAAACTTTTAGTGGATTTCTACTTATTTTATTAAATATCATCTCCACCAAACAGGACAAGCTTGCATCTGTTATAGTTTTGGAGAAAAATGTGTTCATTTCATGTATGCGCGAAATGCCTTAAAAATGGCTTTAAAATGGATTTGGAGCATGGAGACGATTATCTCAGGATGGCAATATAAACAAACGAAACTTTTAGTAGATTTCTACTTATTTTATTAAATATTATCTCCACCAAACAGGACAAGCTTGCATCTGTTATAGTTTTGGAGAAAAATGTGTTCATTTCATGTATGCGCGAAATGCCTTAAAAATGGCTTTAAAATGGATTTGGAGCATGGAGACGATTATCTCGGGATTGCAATATAACCAAACAAAACTTTTATTGGATTTCTACTTATTTTATTAAATATCATCTCCACCAAACAGGACAAGCTTGCATCTGTTATAGTTTTGGAGAAAAATGTGTTCATTTCATGTATGCGCGAAATGCCTTAAAAATGGCTTTAAAACGGATTTGGAGCATGGAGACGATTATCTCGGGATTGCAAGATAACCAAACAAAAATTTTAGTGGATTTCTACTTATTTTATTAAATATCATCTCCACCAAACAGGACAAGCTTGCATCTGTTATAGTTTTGGAGAAAAATGTGTTCATTTCATGTATGCGCGAAATGCCTTAAAAATGGCTTTAAAATGGATTTGGAGCATGAAGACGATTATCTCGGGATTGCAAGATAACCAAACAAAACTTTTAGTGGATTTCTACTTATTTTATTAAATATCATCTCCACCAAACAGGACAAGCTTGCATCTGTTATAGTTTTGGAGAAAAATGTGTTCATTTCATGTATGCGCGAAATGCCTTAAAAATGGCTTTAAAATGGATTTGGAGCATGGAGACGATTATCTCGGGATTGCAAGATAACCAAACAAAACTTTTAGTGGATTTCTACTTATTTTATTAAATATCATCTCCACCAAACAGGACAAGCTTGCATGTGTTATAGTTTTGGAGAAAAATGTGTTCATTTCATGTATGCGCAAAATGCCTTTGAAATGGCTTTAAAATGGATTTGGAGCATGGAGACGATTATCTCGGGATTGAAAGATAACCAAACAAAACTTTTAGTGGATTTCTACTTATTTTATTAAATATCATCTCCACCAAACAGGACAAGCTTGCATCTGTTATAGTTTTGGAGAAAAATGTGTTCATTTCATGTATGCGCGAAATGCCTTAAAAATGGCTTTAAAATGGATTTGGAGCATGTAGACGATTATCTCGGGATTGCAAGATAACCAAACAAAACTTTTAGTGGATTTCTACTTATTTTATTAAATATCATCTCCACCAAACAGGACAAGCTTGCATCTGTTATAGTTTTGGAGAAAAATGTGTTCATTTCATGTATGCGCGAAATGCCTTAAAAATGGCTTTAAAATGGATTTGGAGCATGGAGACGATTATCTCGGGATTGCAAGATAACCAAACAAAACTTTTAGTGGATTTCTACTTATTTTATTAAATATCATCTCCACCAAACAGGACAAGCTTGCATCTGTTATAGTTTTGGAGAAAAATGTGTTCATTTCATGTATGCGCGAAATGCCTTAAAAATGGCTTTAAAATGAATTTGGAGCATGGAGACGATTATCTCGGGATTGCAAGATAACCAAACAAAACTTTTAGTGGATTTCTACTTATTTTATTAAATATCATCTCCACCAAACAGGACAAGCTTGCATCTGTTATAGTTTTGGAGAAAAATGTGTTCATTTCATGTATGCGCGAGATGCCTTAAAAATGGCTTTAAAATGGATTTGGAGCATGGAGACGATTATCTCGGGATTGCAAGATAACCAAACAAAACTTTTAGTGGATTTCTACTTATTTTATTAAATATCATCTCCACCAAACAGGACAAGCTTGCATGTGTTATAGTTTTGGAGAAAAATGTGTTCATTTCATGTATGCGCAAAATGCCTTTGAAATGGCTTTAAAATGGATTTGGAGCATGGAGACGATTATCTCAGGATGGCAATATAAACAAACGAAACTTTTAGTAGATTTCTACTTATTTTATTAAATATTATCTCCACCAAACAGGACAAGCTTGCATCTGTTATAGTTTTGGAGAAAAATGTGTTCATTTCATGTATGCGCGAAATGCCTTAAAAATGGCTTTAAAATGGATTTGGAGCATGGAGACGATTATCTCGGGATTGCAAGATAACCAAACAAAACTTTTAGTGGATTTCTACTTATTTTATTAAATATCATCTCCACCAAACAGGACAAGCTTGCATCTGTTATAGTTTTGGAGAAAAATGTGTTCATTTCATGTATGCGCGAAATGCCTTAAAAATGGCTTTAAAATGGATTTGGAGCATGGAGACGATTATCTCGGGATTGCAAGATAACCAAACAAAACTTTTAGTGGATTTATACTTATTTTATTAAATATCATCTCCACCAAACAGGACAAGCTTGCATGTGTTATAGTTTTGGAGAAAAATGTGTTCATTTCATGTATGCGCAAAATGCCTTTGAAATGGCTTTAAAATGGATTTGGAGCATGGAGACGATTATCTCAGGATGGCAATATAAACAAACGAAACTTTTAGTAGATTTCTACTTATTTTATTAAATATTATCTCCACCAAACAGGACAAGCTTGCATCTGTTATAGTTTTGGAGAAAAATGTGTTCATTTCATGTATGCGCGAAATGCCTTAAAAATGGCTTTAAAATGGATTTGGAGCATGGAGACGATTATCTCGGGATTGCAAGATAACCAAACAAAACTTTTAGTGGATTTCTACTTATTTTATTAAATATCATCTCCACCAAACAGGACAAGCTTGCATGTGTTATAGTTTTGGAGAAAAATGTGTTCATTTCATGTATGCGCAAAATGCCTTTGAAATGGCTTTAAAATGGATTTGGAGCATGGAGACGATTATCTCGGGATTGAAAGATAACCAAACAAAACTTTTAGTGGATTTCTACTTATTTTATTAAATATCATCTCCACCAAACAGGACAAGCTTGCATCTGTTATAGTTTTGGAGAAAAATGTGTTCATTTCATGTATGCGCGAAATGCCTTAAAAATGGCTTTAAAATGGATTTGGAGCATGTAGACGATTATCTCGGGATTGCAAGATAACCAAACAAAACTTTTAGTGGATTTCTACTTATTTTATTAAATATCATCTCCACCAAACAGGACAAGCTTGCATCTGTTATAGTTTTGGAGAAAAATGTGTTCATTTCATGTATGCGCGAAATGCCTTAAAAATGGCTTTAAAATGGATTTGGAGCATGGAGACGATTATCTCGGGATTGCAAGATAACCAAACAAAACTTTTAGTGGATTTCTACTTATTTTATTAAATATCATCTCCACCAAACAGGACAAGCTTGCATCTGTTATAGTTTTGGAGAAAAATGTGTTCATTTCATGTATGCGCGAAATGCCTTAAAAATGGCTTTAAAATGAATTTGGAGCATGGAGACGATTATCTCGGGATTGCAAGATAACCAAACAAAACTTTTAGTGGATTTCTACTTATTTTATTAAATATCATCTCCACCAAACAGGACAAGCTTGCATCTGTTATAGTTTTGGAGAAAAATGTGTTCATTTCATGTATGCGCGAGATGCCTTAAAAATGGCTTTAAAATGGATTTGGAGCATGGAGACGATTATCTCGGGATTGCAAGATAACCAAACAAAACTTTTAGTGGATTTCTACTTATTTTATTAAATATCATCTCCACCAAACAGGACAAGCTTGCATGTGTTATAGTTTTGGAGAAAAATGTGTTCATTTCATGTATGCGCAAAATGCCTTTGAAATGGCTTTAAAATGGATTTGGAGCATGGAGACGATTATCTCAGGATGGCAATATAAACAAACGAAACTTTTAGTAGATTTCTACTTATTTTATTAAATATTATCTCCACCAAACAGGACAAGCTTGCATCTGTTATAGTTTTGGAGAAAAATGTGTTCATTTCATGTATGCGCGAAATGCCTTAAAAATGGCTTTAAAATGGATTTGGAGCATGGAGACGATTATCTCGGGATTGCAAGATAACCAAACAAAACTTTTAGTGGATTTCTACTTATTTTATTAAATATCATCTCCACCAAACAGGACAAGCTTGCATCTGTTATAGTTTTGGAGAAAAATGTGTTCATTTCATGTATGCGCGAAATGCCTTAAAAATGGCTTTAAAATGGATTTGGAGCATGGAGACGATTATCTCGGGATTGCAATATAACCAAACAAAACTTTTAGTGGTTTTCTACTTATTTTATTAAATATCATCTCCACCAAACAGGACAAGCTTGCATCTGTTATAGTTTTGGAGAAAAATGTGTTCATTTCATGTATGCGCGAAATGCCTTAAAAATGGCTTTAAAATGGATTTGGAGCATGGAGACGATTATCTCGGGATTGCAAGATAACCAAACAAAAATTTTAGTGGATTTCTACTTATTTTATTAAATATCATCTCCACCAAACAGGACAAGCTTGCATCTGTTATAGTTTTGGAGAAAAATGTGTTCATTTCATGTATGCGCGAAATGCCTTAAAAATGGCTTTAAAATGGATTTGGAGCATGGAGACGATTATCTCCGGATTGCAAGATAACCAATCAAAACTTTTAGTGGATTTCTACTTATTTTATTAAATATCATCTCCACCAAACAGGACAAGCTTGCATCTGTTATAGTTTTGGAGAAAAATGTATTCATTTCATGTATGCGCGAAATGCCTTAAAAATGGCTTTAAAATGGATTTGGAGCATGGAGACGATTATCTCGGGATTGCAAGATAACCAAACAAAACTTTTAGTGGATTTCTACTTATTTTATTAAATATCATCTCCACCAAACAGGACAAGCTTGCATGTGTTATAGTTTTGGAGAAAAATGTGTTCATTTCATGTATGCGCAAAATGCCTTTGAAATGGCTTTAAAATGGATTTGGAGCATGGAGACGATTATCTCGGGATTGCAAGATAACCAAACAAAACTTTTAGTGGATTTCTACTTATTTTATTAAATATCATCTCCACCAAACAGGACAAGCTTGCATCTGTTATAGTTTTGGAGAAAAATGTGTTCATTTCATGTATGCGCGAAATGCCTTAAAAATGGCTTTAAAATGGATTTGGAGCATGGAGACGATTATCTCGGGATTGCAAGATAACCAAACAAAACTTTTAGTGGATTTCTACTTATTTTATTAAATATCATCTCCACCAAACAGGACAAGCTTGCATCTGTTATAGTTTTGGAGAAAAATGTGTTCATTTCATGTATGCGCGAAATGCCTTAAAAATGGCTTTAAAATGGATTTGGAGCATGGAGACGATTATCTCGGGATTGCAAGATAACCAAACAAAACTTTTAGTGGATTTCTACTTATTTTATTAAATATCATCTCCACCAAACAGGACAAGCTTGCATGTGTTATAGTTTTGGAGAAAAATGTGTTCATTTCATGTATGCGCAAAATGCCTTTGAAATGGCTTTAAAATGGATTTGGAGCATGGAGACAATTATCTCAGGATGGCAATATAAACAAACGAAACTTTTAGTAGATTTCTACTTATTTTATTAAATATTATCTCCACCAAACAGGACAAGCTTGCATCTGTTATAGTTTTGGAGAAAAATGTGTTCATTTCATGTATGCGCGAAATGCCTTAAAAATGGCTTTAAAATGGATTTGGAGCATGGAGACGATTATCTCGGGATTGCAAGATAACCAATCAAAACTTTTAGTGGAATTCTACTTATTTTATTAAATATCATCTCCACCAAACAGGACAAGCTTGCATCTGTTATAGTTTTGGAGAAAAATGTGTTCATTTCATGTATGCGCGAAATGCCTTAAAAATGGCTTTAAAATGGATTTGGAGCATGGAGACGATTATCTCGGGATTGCAAGATAACCAAACAAAAATTTTAGTGGATTTCTACTTATTTTATTAAATATCATCTCCACCAAACAGGACAAGCTTGCATCTGTTATAGTTTTGGAGAAAAATGTGTTCATTTCATGTATGCGCGAAATGCCTTAAAAATGGCTTTAAAATGGATTTGGAGCATGGAGACGATTATCTCCGGATTGCAAGATAACCAATCAAAACTTTTAGTGGATTTCTACTTATTTTATTAAATATCATCTCCACCAAACAGGACAAGCTTGCATCTGTTATAGTTTTGGAGAAAAATGTATTCATTTCATGTATGCGCGAAATGCCTTAAAAATGGCTTTAAAATGGATTTGGAGCATGGAGACGATTATCTCGGGATTGCAAGATAACCAAACAAAACTTTTAGTGGATTTCTACTTATTTTATTAAATATCATCTCCACCAAACAGGACAAGCTTGCATGTGTTATAGTTTTGGAGAAAAATGTGTTCATTTCATGTATGCGCAAAATGCCTTTGAAATGGCTTTAAAATGGATTTGGAGCATGGAGACGATTATCTCGGGATTGCAAGATAACCAAACAAAACTTTTAGTGGATTTCTACTTATTTTATTAAATATCATCTCCACCAAACAGGACAAGCTTGCATCTGTTATAGTTTTGGAGAAAAATGTGTTCATTTCATGTATGCGCGAAATGCCTTAAAAATGGCTTTAAAATGGATTTGGAGCATGGAGACGATTATCTCGGGATTGCAAGATAACCAAACAAAACTTTTAGTGGATTTCTACTTATTTTATTAAATATCATCTCCACCAAACAGGACAAGCTTGCATCTGTTATAGTTTTGGAGAAAAATGTGTTCATTTCATGTATGCGCGAAATGCCTTAAAAATGGCTTTAAAATGGATTTGGAGCATGGAGACGATTATCTCGGGATTGCAAGATAACCAAACAAAACTTTTAGTGGATTTCTACTTATTTTATTAAATATCATCTCCACCAAACAGGACAAGCTTGCATGTGTTATAGTTTTGGAGAAAAATGTGTTCATTTCATGTATGCGCAAAATGCCTTTGAAATGGCTTTAAAATGGATTTGGAGCATGGAGACAATTATCTCAGGATGGCAATATAAACAAACGAAACTTTTAGTAGATTTCTACTTATTTTATTAAATATTATCTCCACCAAACAGGACAAGCTTGCATCTGTTATAGTTTTGGAGAAAAATGTGTTCATTTCATGTATGCGCGAAATGCCTTAAAAATGGCTTTAAAATGGATTTGGAGCATGGAGACGATTATCTCGGGATTGCAAGATAACCAATCAAAACTTTTAGTGGAATTCTACTTATTTTATTAAATATCATCTCCACCAAACAGGACAAGCTTGCATCTGTTATAGTTTTGGAGAAAAATGTGTTCATTTCATGTATGCGCGAAATGCCTTAAAAATGGCTTTAAAATGGATTTGGAGCATGGAGACGATTATCTCGGGATTGCAAGATAACCAATCAAAACTTTTAGTGGATTTCTACTTATTTTATTAAATATCATCTCCACCAAACAGGACAAGCTTGCATCTGTTATAGTTTTGGAGAAAAATGTGTTCATTTCATGTATGCGCGAAATGCCTTAAAAATGGCTTTAAAATGGATTTGGAGCATGGAGACGATTATCTCGGGATTGCAAGATAACCAAACAAAACTTTTAGTGGATTTCTACTTATTTTATTAAATATCATCTCCACCAAACAGGACAAGCTTGCATCTGTTATAGTTTTGGAGAAAAATGTGTTCATTTCATGTATGCGCGAAATGCCTTAAAAATGGCTTTAAAATGGATTTGGAGCATGGAGACGATTATCTCGGGATTGCAAGATAACCAAACAAAACTTTTAGTGGATTTCTACTTATTTTATTAAATATCATCTCCACCAAACAGGACAAGCTTGCATGTGTTATAGTTTTGGAGAAAAATGTGTTCATTTCATGTATGCGCAAAATGCCTTTGAAATGGCTTTAAAATGGATTTGGAGCATGGAGACGATTATCTCAGGATGGCAATATAAACAAACGAAACTTTTAGTAGATTTCTACTTATTTTATTAAATATTATCTCCACCAAACAGGACAAGCTTGCATCTGTTATAGTTTTGGAGAAAAATGTGTTCATTTCATGTATGCGCGAAATGCCTTAAAAATGGCTTTAAAATGGATTTGGAGCATGGAGACGATTATCTCAGGATTGCAAGATAACCAAACAAAACTTTTAGTGGATTTCTACTTATTTTATTAAATATCATCTCCACCAAACAGGACAAGCTTGCATGTGTTATAGTTTTGGAGAAAAATGTGTTCATTTCATGTATGCGCAAAATGCCTTTGAAATGGCTTTAAAATGGATTTGGAGCATGGAGACGATTATCTCAGGATGGCAATATAAACAAACGAAACTTTTAGTAGATTTCTACTTATTTTATTAAATATTATCTCCACCAAACAGGACAAGCTTGCATCTGTTATAGTTTTGGAGAAAAATGTGTTCATTTCATGTATGCACGAAATGCCTTAAAAATGGCTTTAAAATGGATTTGGAGCATGGAGACGATTATCTCGGGATTGCAAGATAACCAAACAAAACTTTTAGTGGATTTCTACTTATTTTATTAAATATCATCTCCACCAAACAGGACAAGCTTGCATCTGTTATAGTTTTGGAGAAAAATGTGTTCATTTCATGTATGCGCGAAATGCCTTAAAAATGGCTTTAAAATGGATTTGGAGCATGGAGACGATTATCTCGGGATTGCAAGATAACCAAACAAAAATTTTAGTGGATTTCTACTTATTTTATTAAATATCATCTCCACCAAACAGGACAAGCTTGCATCTGTTATAGTTTTGGAGAAAAATGTGTTCATTTCATGTATGCGCGAAATGCCTTAAAAATGGCTTTAAAATGGATTTGGAGCATGGAGACGATTATCTCGGGATTGCAAGATAACCAATCAAAACTTTTAGTGGATTTCTACTTATTTTATTAAATATCATCTCCACCAAACAGGACAAGCTTGCATCTGTTATAGTTTTGGAGAAAAATGTATTCATTTCATGTATGCGCGAAATGCCTTAAAAATGGCTTTAAAATGGATTTGGAGCATGGAGACGATTATCTCGGGATTGCAAGATAACCAAACAAAACTTTTAGTGGATTTCTACTTATTTTATTAAATATCATCTCCACCAAACAGGACAAGCTTGCATGTGTTATAGTTTTGGAGAAAAATGTGTTCATTTCATGTATGCGCAAAATGCCTTTGAAATGGCTTTAAAATGGATTTGGAGCATGGAGACGATTATCTCGGGATTGCAAGATAACCAAACAAAACTTTTAGTGGATTTCTACTTATTTTATTAAATATCATCTCCACCAAACAGGACAAGCTTGCATCTGTTATAGTTTTGGAGAAAAATGTGTTCATTTCATGTATGCGCGAAATGCCTTAAAAATGGCTTTAAAATGGATTTGGAGCATGGAGACGATTATCTCGGGATTGCAAGATAACCAAACAAAACTTTTAGTGGATTTCTACTTATTTTATTAAATATCATCTCCACCAAACAGGACAAGCTTGCATCTGTTATAGTTTTGGAGAAAAATGTGTTCATTTCAGGTATGCGCGAAATGCCTTAAAAATGGCTTTAAAATGGATTTGGAGCATGGAGACGATTATCTCGGGATTGCAAGATAACCAAACAAAACTTTTAGTGGATTTCTACTTATTTTATTAAATATCATCTCCACCAAACAGGACAAGCTTGCATCTGTTATAGTTTTGGAGAAAAATGTGTTCATTT
Source organism: Anomaloglossus baeobatrachus (assembly GCF_048569485.1). NCBI lineage: Eukaryota > Metazoa > Chordata > Amphibia > Anura > Aromobatidae > Anomaloglossus > Anomaloglossus baeobatrachus. The sequence continues at coordinate 660,780 of NW_027442146.1, read as the reverse complement.
CATGTATGCGCGAAATGCCTTAAAAATGGCTTTAAAATGGATTTGGAGCATGGAGACGATTATCTCGGGATGGCAAGATAACCAAACAAAACTTTTAGTGGATTTCTACTTATTTTATTAAATATCATCTCCACCAAACAGGACAAGCTTGCATGTGTTATAGTTTTGGAGAAAAATGTGTTCATTTCATGTATGCGCAAAATGCCTTTGAAATGGCTTTAAAATGGATTTGGAGCATGGAGACAATTATCTCAGGATGGCAATATAAACAAACGAAACTTTTAGTAGATTTCTACTTATTTTATTAAATATTATCTCCACCAAACAGGACAAGCTTGCATCTGTTATAGTTTTGGAGAAAAATGTGTTCATTTCATGTATGCGCGAAATGCCTTAAAAATGGCTTTAAAATGGATTTGGAGCATGGAGACGATTATCTCGGGATTGCAAGATAACCAAACAAAACTTTTATTGGATTTCTACTTATTTTATTAAATATCATCTCCACCAAACAGGACAAGCTTGCATCTGTTATAGTTTTGGAGAAAAATGTGTTCATTTCATGTATGCGCGAAATGCCTTAAAAATGGCTTTAAAATGGATTTGGAGCATGGAGACGATTATCTCGGGATTGTAATATAACCAAACAAAACTTTTAGTGGTTTTCTACTTATTTTATTAAATATCATCTCCACCAAACAGGACAAGCTTGCATCTGTTATAGTTTTGGAGAAAAATGTGTTCATTTCATGTATGCGCGAAATGCCTTAAAAATGGCTTTAAAATGGATTTGGAGCATGGAGACGATTATCTCGGGATTGCAAGATAACCAAACAAAAATTTTAGTGGATTTCTACTTATTTTATTAAATATCATCTGCACCAAACAGGACAAGCTTGCATCTGTTATAGTTTTGGAGAAAAATGTGTTCATTTCATGTATGCGCGAAATGCCTTAAAAATGGCTTTAAAATGGATTTGGAGCATGGAGACGATTATCGCGGGATTGCAAGATAACCAATCAAAACTTTTAGTGGATTTCTACTTATTTTATTAAATATCATCTCCACCAAACAGGACAAGCTTGCATCTGTTATAGTTTTGGAGAAAAATGTGTTCATTTCATGTATGCGCGAAATGCCTTAAAAATGGCTTTAAAATGGATTTGGAGCATGGAGACGATTATCTCGGGATTGCAAGATAACCAAACAAAACTTTTAGTGGATTTCTACTTATTTTATTAAATATCATCTCCACCAAACAGGACAAGCTTGTATGTGTTATAGTTTTGGAGAAAAATGTGTTCATTTCATGTATGCGCAAAATGCCTTTGAAATGGCTTTAAAATGGATTTGGAGCATGGAGACGATTATCTCGGGATTGCAAGATAACCAAACAAAACTTTTAGTGGATTTCTACTTATTTTATTAAATATCATCTCCACCAAACAGGACAAGCTTGCATCTGTTATAGTTTTGGAGAAAAATGTGTTCATTTCATGTATGCGCGAAATGCCTTAAAAATGGCTTTAAAATGGATTTGGAGCATGGAGACGATTATCTCGGGATTGCAAGATAACCAAACAAAACTTTTAGTGGATTTCTACTTATTTTATTAAATATCATCTCCACCAAACAGGACAAGCTTGCATGTGTTATAGTTTTGGAGAAAAATGTGTTCATTTCATGTATGCGCAAAATGCCTTTGAAATGGCTTTAAAATGGATTTGGAGCATGGAGACAATTATCTCAGGATGGCAATATAAACAAACGAAACTTTTAGTAGATTTCTACTTATTTTATTAAATATTATCTCCACCAAACAGGACAAGCTTGCATCTGTTATAGTTTTGGAGAAAAATGTGTTCATTTCATGTATGCGCGAAATGCCTTAAAAATGGCTTTAAAATGGATTTGGAGCATGGAGACGATTATCTCGGGATTGCAAGATAACCAAACAAAAATTTTAGTGGATTTCTACTTATTTTATTAAATATCATCTCCACCAAACAGGACAAGCTTGCATCTGTTATAGTTTTGGAGAAAAATGTGTTCATTTCATGTATGCGCGAAATGCCTTAAAATGGCTTTAAAATGGATTTGGAGCATGGAGACGATTATCTCGGGATTGCAAGATAACCAAACAAAACTTTTAGTGGATTTCTACTTATTTTATTAAATATCATCTCCACCAAACAGGACAAGCTTGCATCTGTTATAGTTTTGGAGAAAAATGTGTTCATTTCATGTATGCGCGAAATGCCTTAAAAATGGCTTTAAAATGGATTTGGAGCATGGAGACGATTATCTCGGGATTGCAAGATAACCAAACAAAACTTTTAGTGGATTTCTACTTATTTTATTAAATATCATCTCCACCAAACAGGACAAGCTTGCATGTGTTATAGTTTTGGAGAAAAATGTGTTCATTTCATGTATGCGCAAAATGCCTTTGAAATGGCTTTAAAATGGATTTGGAGCATGGAGACTATTATCTCAGGATGGCAATATAAACAAACGAAACTTTTAGTAGATTTCTACTTATTTTATTAAATATTATCTCCACCAAACAGGACAAGCTTGCATCTGTTATAGTTTTGGAGAAAAATGTGTTCATTTCATGTATGCGCGAAATGCCTTAAAAATGGCTTTAAAATGGATTTGGAGCATGGAGACGATTATCTCGGGATTGCAAGATAACCAAACAAAACTTTTAGTGGATTTCTACTTATTTTATTAAATATCATCTCCACCAAACAGGACAAGCTTGCATCTGTTATAGTTTTGGAGAAAAATGTGTTCATTTCATGTATGCGCGAAGTGCCTTAAAAATGGCTTTAAAATGGATTTGGAGCATGGAGACGATTATCTCGGGATTGCAATATAACCAAACAAAACTTTTAGTGGATTTCTACTTATTTTATTAAATATCATCTCCACCAAACAGGACAAGCTTGCATCTGTTATAGTTTTGGAGAAAAATGTGTTCATTTCATGTATGCGCGAAATGCCTTAAAAATGGCTTTAAAATGGATTTGGAGCATGGAGACGATTATCTCGGGATTGCAAGATAACCAAACAAAACTTTTAGTGGATTTCTACTTATTTTATTAAATATCATCTCCACCAAACAGGACAAGCTTGCATCTGTTATAGTTTTGGAGAAAAATGTGTTCATTTCATGTATGCGCGAAATGCCTTAAAAATGGCTTTAAAATGGATTTGGAGCATGGAGACGATTATCTCGGGATTGCAAGATAACCAAACAAAACTTTTAGTGGATTTCTACTTATTTTATTAAATATCATCTCCACCAAACAGGACAAGCTTGCATCTGTTATAGTTTTGGAGAAAAATGTGTTCATTTCATGTATGCGTGAAATGCCTTAAAAATGGCTTTAAAATGGATTTGGAGCATGGAGACGATTATCTCGGGATTGCAAGATAACCAAAAAAAACTTTTAGTGGATTTCTACTTATTTTATTAAATATCATCTCCACCAAACAGGACAAGCTTGCATCTGTTATAGTTTTGGAGAAAAATGTGTTCATTTCATGTATGCGCGAAATGCCTTAAAAATGGCTTTAAAATAGATTTGGAGCATGGAGACGATTATCTCGGGATTGCAAGATAACCAAACAAAACTTTTAGTGGATTTCTACTTATTTTATTAAATATCATCTACACCAAACAGGACAAGCTTGCATGTGTTATAGTTTTGGAGAAAAATGTGTTCATTTCATGTATGCGCAAAATGCCTTTGAAATGGCTTTAAAATGGATTTGGAGCATGGAGACGATTATCTCAGGATGGCAATATAAACAAACGAAACTTTTAGTAGATTTCTACTTATTTTATTAAATATTATCTCCACCAAACAGGACAAGCTTGCATCTGTTATAGTTTTGGAGAAAAATGTGTTCATTTCATGTATGCACGAAATGCCTTAAAAATGGCTTTAAAATGGATTTGGAGCATGGAGACTATTATCTCAGGATGGCAATATAAACAAACGAAACTTTTAGTAGATTTCTACTTATTTTATTAAATATTATCTCCACCAAACAGGACAAGCTTGCATCTGTTATAGTTTTGGAGAAAAATGTGTTCATTTCATGTATGCGCGAAATGCCTTAAAAATGGCTTTAAAATGGATTTGGAGCATGGAGACGATTATCTCGGGATTGCAAGATAACCAAACAAAACTTTTAGTGGATTTCTACTTATTTTATTAAATATCATCTCCACCAAACAGGACAAGCTTGCATCTGTTATAGTTTTGGAGAAAAATGTGTTCATTTCATGTATGCGCGAAATGCCTTAAAAATGGCTTTAAAATAGATTTGGAGCATGGAGACGATTATCTCGGGATTGCAAGATAACCAAACAAAACTTTTAGTGGATTTCTACTTATTTTATTAAATATCATCTACACCAAACAGGACAAGCTTGCATGTGTTATAGTTTTGGAGAAAAATGTGTTCATTTCATGTATGCGCAAAATGCCTTTGAAATGGCTTTAAAATGGATTTGGAGCATGGAGACGATTATCTCGGGATTGCAAGATAACCAAACAAAACTTTTAGTGGATTTCTACTTATTTTATTAAATATCATCTCCACCAAACAGGACAAGCTTGCATCTGTTATAGTTTTGGAGAAAAATGTGTTCATTTCATGTATGCGCGAAATGCCTTAAAAATGGCTTTAAAATGGATTTGGAGCATGGAGACGATTATCTCGGGATTGCAAGATAACCAAACAAAACTTTTAGTGGATTTCTACTTATTTTATTAAATATCATCTCCACCAAACAGGACAAGCTTGCATCTGTTATAGTTTTGGAGAAAAATGTGTTCATTTCATGTATGCGCGAAATGCCTTAAAAATGGCTTTAAAATGGATTTGGAGCATGGAGACGATTATCTCGGGATTGCAAGATAACCAAACAAAACTTTTAGTGGATTTCTACTTATTTTATTAAATATCATCTCCACCAAACAGGACAAGCTTGCATCTGTTATAGTTTTGGAGAAAAATGTGTTCATTTCATGTATGCGCGAAATGCCTTAAAAATGGCTTTAAAATGGATTTGGAGCATGGAGACGATTATCTCGGGATTGCAAGATAACCAAACAAAACTTTTAGTGGATTTCTACCTATTTTATTAAATATCATCTCCACCAAACAGGACAAGCTTGCATCTGTTATAGTTTTGGAGAAAAATGTGTTCATTTCATGTATGCGCGAAATGCCTTAAAAATGGCTTTAAAATGGATTTGGAGCATGGAGACGATTATCTCGGGATTGCAAGATAACCAAACAAAACTTTTAGTGGATTTCTACTTATTTTATTAAATATCATCTCCACCAAACAGGACAAGCTTGCATGTGTTATAGTTTTGGAGAAAAATGTGTTCATTTCATGTATGCGCAAAATGCCTTTGAAATGGCTTTAAAATGGATTTGGAGCATGGAGACAATTATCTCAGGATGGCAATATAAACAAACGAAACATTTAGTAGATTTCCACTTATTTTATTAAATATTATCTCCACCAAACAGGACAAGCTTGCATCTGTTATAGTTTTGGAGAAAAATGTGTTCATTTCATGTATGCGCGAAATGCCTTAAAAATGGCTTTAAAATGGATTTGGAGCATGGAGACGATTATCTCGGGATTGCAAGATAACCAAACAAAACTTTTAGTGGATTTCTACTTATTTTATTAAATATCATCTCCACCAAACAGGACAAGCTTGCATCTGTTATAGTTTTGGAGAAAAATGTGTTCATTTCATGTATGCGCGAAATGCCTTAAAAATGGCTTTAAAATGGATTTGGAGCATGGAGACGATTATCTCGGGATTGCAATATAACCAAACAAAACTTTTAGTGGATTTCTACTTATTTTATTAAATATCATCTCCACCAAACAGGACAAGCTTGCATCTGTTATAGTTTTGGAGAAAAATGTGTTCATTTCATGTATGCGCGAAATGCCTTAAAAATGGCTTTAAAATGGATTTGAAGCATGGAGACGATTATCTCGGGATTGCAAGATAACCAAACAAAACTTTCAGTGGATTTCTACTTATTTTATTAAATATCATCTCCACCAAACAGGACAAGCTTGCATCTGTTATAGTTTTGGAGAAAAATGTGTTCATTTCATGTATGCGCGAAATGCCTTAAAAATGGCTTTAAAATGGATTTGGAGCATGGAGACGATTATCTCGGGATTGCAATATAACCAAACAAAACTTTTAGTGGATTTCTACTTATTTTATTAAATATCATCTCCACCAAACAGGACAAGCTTGCATCTGTTATAGTTTTGGAGAAAAATGTGTTCATTTCATGTATGCGCGAAATGCCTTAAAAATGGCTTTAAAATGGATTTGGAGCATGGAGACGATTATCTCGGGATTGCAAGATAACCAAACAAAACTTTTAGTGGATTTCTACTTATTTTATTAAATATCATCTCCACCAAACAGGACAAGCTTGCATCTGTTATAGTTTTGGAGAAAAATGTGTTCATTTCATGTATGCGCGAAATGCCTTAAAAATGGCTTTAAAATGGATTTGGAGCATGGAGACGATTATCTCGGGATTGCAAGATAACCAAACAAAACTTTTAGTGGATTTCTACTTATTTTATTAAATATCATCTCCACCAAACAGGACAAGCTTGCATCTGTTATAGTTTTGGAGAAAAATGTGTTCATTTCATGTATGCGCGAAATGCCTTAAAAATGGCTTTAAAATGGATTTGGAGCATGGAGACGATTATCTCGGGATTGCAAGATAACCAAACAAAACTTTTAGTGGATTTCTACTTATTTTATTAAATATCATCTCCACCAAACAGGACAAGCTTGCATCTGTTATAGTTTTGGAGAAAAATGTGTTCATTTCATGTATGCGCGAAATGCCTTAAAAATGGCTTTAAAATGGATTTGGAGCATGGAGACGATTATCTCGAGATTGCAAGATAACCAAACAAAACGTTTAGTGGATTTCTACTTATTTTATTAAATATCATCTCCACCAAACAGGACAAGCTTGCATCTGTTATAGTTTTGGAGAAAAATGTGTTCATTTCATGTATGCGCGAAATGCCTTAAAAATGGCTTTAAAATGGATTTGGAGCATGGAGACGATTATCTCGGGATTGCAAGATAACCAAACAAAACTTTTAGTGGATTTCTACTTATTTTATTAAATATCATCTCCACCAAACAGGACAAGCTTGCATCTGTTATAGTTTTGGAGAAAAATGTGTTCATTTCATGTATGCGCGAAATGCCTTAAAAATGGCTTTAAAATGGATTTGGAGCATGGAGACGATTATCTCGGGATTGCAAGATAACCAAACAAAACTTTTAGTGGATTTCTACTTATTTTATTAAATATCATCTCCACCAAACAGGACAAGCTTGCATGTGTTATAGTTTTGGAGAAAAATGTGTTCATTTCATGTATGCGCAAAATGCCTTTGAAATGGCTTTAAAATGGATTTGGAGCATGGAGACAATTATCTCAGGATGGCAATATAAACAAACGAAACTTTTAGTAGATTTCCACTTATTTTATTAAATATTATCTCCACCAAACAGGACAAGCTTGCATCTGTTATAGTTTTGGAGAAAAATGTGTTCATTTCATGTATGCGCGAAATGCCTTAAAAATGGCTTTAAAATGGATTTGGAGCATGGAGACGATTATCTCGGGATTGCAAGATAACCAAACAAAACTTTTAGTGGATTTCTACTTATTTTATTAAATATCATCTCAACCAAACAGGACAAGCTTGCATCTGTTATAGTTTTGGAGAAAAATGTGTTCATTTCATGTATGCGCGAAATGCCTTAAAAATGGCTTTAAAATGGATTTGGAGCATGGAGACGATTATCTCGGGATTGCAATATAACCAAACAAAACTTTTAGTGGATTTCTACTTATTTTATTAAATATCATCTCCACCAAACAGGACAAGCTTGCATCTGTTATAGTTTTGGAGAAAAATGTGTTCATTTCATGTATGCGCGAAATGCCTTAAAAATGGCTTTAAAATGGATTTGGAGCATGGAGACGATTATCTCGGGATTGCAAGATAACCAAACAAAACTTTTAGTGGATTTCTACTTATTTTATTAAATATCATCTCCACCAAACAGGACAAGCTTTCATCTGTTATAGTTTTGGAGAAAAATGTGTTCATTTCATGTATGCGCGAAATGCCTTAAAAATGGCTTTAAAATGGATTTGGAGCATGGAGACGATTATCTCGGGATTGCAATATAACCAAACAAAACTTTTAGTGGATTTCTACTTATTTTATTAAATATCATCTCCACCAAACAGGACAAGCTTGCATCTGTTATAGTTTTGGAGAAAAATGTGTTCATTTCATGTATGCGCGAAATGCCTTAAAAATGGCTTTAAAATGGATTTGGAGCATGGAGACGATTATCTCGGGATTGCAAGATAACCAAAAAAAACTTTTAGTGGATTTCTACTTATTTTATTAAATATCATCTCCACCAAACAGGACAAGCTTGCATCTGTTATAGTTTTGGAGAAAAATGTGTTCATTTCATGTATGCGCGAAATGCCTTAAAAATGGCTTTAAAATAGATTTGGAGCATGGAGACGATTATCTCGGGATTGCAAGATAACCAAACAAAACTTTTAGTGGATTTCTACTTATTTTATTAAATATCATCTACACCAAACAGGACAAGCTTGCATGTAATATAGTTTTGGAGAAAAATGTGTTCATTTCATGTATGCGCAAAATGCCTTTGAAATGGCTTTAAAATGGATTTGGAGCATGGAGACGATTATCTCAGGATGGCAATATAAACAAACGAAACTTTTAGTAGATTTCTACTTATTTTATTAAATATTATCTCCACCAAACAGGACAAGCTTGCATCTGTTATAGTTTTGGAGAAAAATGTGTTCATTTCATGTATGCGCGAAATGCCTTAACCCCTTAACGACCGCGGGCCGTAAAATTACGTCCTAAATGACATAATCTTACTGCCCGCGGTCCTCCGGCGGCAGCATGCCGCGATCGGCACACATCTCAGCTGATTTTCACAGCTGAGATGTGTGCCTGCTAGGCACGAGCAGAATCGTTATCTGCTCGTGCCGATTAACCCCTTATAATGGCGCTGTCAATACATGACAGCGCCATTATAAGCGCAATCGCGGTAAAGTTTTACTTACCGCCGAAACCGGAAGTCACGTGACGCGATCACGTGACTCCCGATAGTTGCCATGGTAGTACAGGGTCATGTGATGACTCCTGTACTACACATGAATTGGTTTCACTTTCGCTGTGCCCGGAGCACAGCAAAAGAGAAAGACAGCGTATCTGCTGTTTACAGCCTTCCAGCTGTGATCAGCAGATACTGCAGAGCGATCGGAATGCTGATCGCAATAGCCCCCTAGGGGGACTAGTAAAATAAAAAAAAAAAGTAAAAAAATAAGTTTTAAAAAATTAAAAAAAAACAAAAAAACCTAAAAGTTCAAATCACCCCCCATTCGCCCCATTAAAAATTAAAGGGTTAAAAAAATAAAAAATATACACACATTTGGTATCGCCGCGTTCAGAAACGCCCGATCTATCAAAATATAAAATCAATTAATCTGATCAGTAAACGGCGTAGCGGCAAAAAAATTCCAAACGCCAAAACGACGTTTTTTTGTCGCCACAACTTTTGCGCAAAATGCAATAAGAGGCGATCAAAACGTAGCATCTGCGCAAAAATGGTACCGTTAAAAACGTCAGCTCGAGACGGAAAAAATAAGCCGTCATTGAGCCTAAGATCCCGAAAAATGAGAACGCTACGGGTCACGGAATATGGCGTAAAACGTGCGCCACTTTTTTCGGACAAACTTCCGATTTTTTTTTAACCCCTTATATAAAAGTAAACCTATACATGTTTGGTGTCTACGAACTCGCACTGACCTGAGGCATCACACCCACACATCAGTTTTACCATATAGTGAACACAGTGAATAAAATATCTCAAAAACCATAGTGCTATCGCACTTTTTTTGCAATTTTTCAGCATTTGGAATTTTTTTGCCATTTTCTAGTACATAATATGGTAAAACTGATGGTTTCATTTAAAAGTACAGCTCGTTCCGCAAAAAATGAGCCCTCACATGACCATATTGACTGAAAAATAAAAAAGTTACGTCTCTCAGAAAAAGAATGGCGAAAAAAAAAAACGGAAAGCGAAAAATCGGCCGGTCGTGAAAGGGTTAAAAATGGCTTTAAAATGGATTTGGAGCATGGAGACGATTATCTCGGGATTGCAAGATAACCAAACAAAACTTTTAGTGGATTTCTACTTATTTTATTAAATATCATCTCCACCAAACAGGACAAGCTTGCATCTGTTATAGTTTTGGAGAAAAATGTGTTCATTTCATGTATGCGCGAAATGCCTTAAAAATGGCTTTAAAATGGATTTGGAGCATGGAGACGATTATCTCGGGATTGCAATATAACCAAACAAAACTTTTAGTGGATTTCTACTTATTTTATTAAATATCATCTCCACCAAACAGGACAAGCTTGCATCTGTTATAGTTTTGGAGAAAAATGTGTTCATTTCATGTATGCGCGAAATGCCTTAAAAATGGCTTTAAAATGGATTTGGAGCATGGAGACGATTATCTCGGGATTGCAAGATAACCAAACAAAACTTTTAGTGGATTTCTACTTATTTTATTAAATATCATCTCCACCAAACAGGACAAGCTTGCATCTGTTATAGTTTTGGAGAAAAATGTGTTCATTTCATGTATGCGCGAAATGCCTTAAAAATGGCTTTAAAATGGATTTGGAGCATGGAGACGATTATCTCGGGATTGCAATATAACCAAACAAAACTTTTAGTGGATTTCTACTTATTTTATTAAATATCATCTCCACCAAACAGGACAAGCTTGCATCTGTTATAGTTTTGGAGAAAAATGTGTTCATTTCATGTATGCGCGAAATGCCTTAAAAATGGCTTTAAAATGGATTTGGAGCATGGAGACGATTATCTCGGGATTGCAAGATAACCAAACAAAACTTTTAGTGGATTTCTACTTATTTTATTAAATATCATCTCCACCAAACAGGACAAGCTTGCATCTGTTATAGTTTTGGAGAAAAATGTGTTCATTTCATGTATGCGCGAAATGCCTTAAAAATGGCTTTAAAATGGATTTGGAGCATGGAGACGATTATCTCGGGATTGCAAGATAACCAAACAAAACTTTTAGTGGATTTCTACTTATTTTATTAAATATCATCTCCACCAAACAGGACAAGCTTGCATCTGTTATAGTTTTGGAGAAAAATGTGTTCATTTCATGTATGCGCGAAATGCCTTAAAAATGGCTTTAAAATGGATTTGGAGCATGGAGACGATTATCTCGGGATTGCAAGATAACCAAAAAAAACTTTTAGTGGATTTCTACTTATTTTATTAAATATCATCTCCACCAAACAGGACAAGCTTGCATCTGTTATAGTTTTGGAGAAAAATGTGTTAATTTCATGTATGCGCGAAATGCCTTAAAAATGGCTTTAAAATAGAATTGGAGCATGGAGACGATTATCTCGGGATTGCAAGATAACCAAACAAAACTTTTAGTGGATTTCTACTTATTTTATTAAATATCATCTACACCAAACAGGACAAGCTTGCATATGTTATAGTTTTGGAGAAAAATGTGTTCATTTCATGTATGCGCAAAATGCCTTTGAAATGGCTTTAAAATGGATTTGGAGCATGGAGACGATTATCTCAGGATGGCAATATAAACAAACGAAACTTTTAGTAGATTTCTACTTATTTTATTAAATATTATCTCCACCAAACAGGACAAGCTTGCATCTGTTATAGTTTTGGAGAAAAATGTGTTCATTTCATGTATGCGCGAAATGCCTTAAAATGGCTTTAAAATGGATTTGGAGCATGGAGACGATTATCTTGGGATTGCAAGATAACCAAACAAAACTTTTAGTGGATTTCTACTTATTTTATTAAATATCATCTCCACCAAACAGGACAAGCTTGCATCTGTTATAGTTTTGGAGAAAAATGTGTTCATTTCATGTATGCGCGAAATGCCTTAAAAATGGCTTTAAAATGGATTTGGAGCATGGAGACGAATATCTCGGGATTGCAATATAACCAAACAAAACTTTTAGTGGATTTCTACTTATTTTATTAAATATCATCTCCACCAAACAGGACAAGCTTGCATCTGTTATAGTTTTGGAGAAAAATGTGTTCATTTCATGTATGCGCGAAATGCCTTAAAAATGGCTTTAAAATGGACTTGGAGCGTGGAGACGATTATCTCGGGATTGCAAGATAACCAAACAAAACTTTTAGTGGATTTCTACTTATTTTATTAAATATCATCTCCACCAAACAGGACAAGCTTGCATAGTTTTGGAGAAAAATGTGTTCATTTCATGTATGCGCGAAATGCCTTAAAAATGGCTTTAAAATGGATTTGGAGCATGGAGACGATTATCTCGGGATTGCAAGATAACCAAACAAAACTTTTAGTGGATTTCTACTTATTTTATTAAATATCATCTCCACCAAACAGGACAAGCTTGCATCTGTTATAGTTTTGGAGAAAAATGTGTTCATTTAATGTATGCGCGAAATGCCTTAAAAATGGCTTTAAAATGGATTTGGAGCATGGAGACGATTATCTCGGGATTGCAAGATAACCAAACAAAACTTTTAGTGGATTTCTACTTATTTTATTAAATATCATCTCCACCAAACAGGACAAGCTTGCATCTGTTATAGTTTTGGAGAAAAATGTGTTCATTTCATGTATGCGCGAAATGCCTTAAAAATGGCTTTAAAATGGATTTGGAGCATGGAGACGATTATCTCGGGATTGCAAGATAACCAAACAAAACTTTTAGTGGATTTCTACTTATTTTATTAAATATCATCTCCACCAAACAGGACAAGCTTGCATCTGTTATAGTTTTGGAGAAAAATGTGTTCATTTCATGTATGCGCGAAATGCCTTAAAAATGGCTTTAAAATGGATTTGGAGCATGGAGACGATTATCTCGGGATTGCAAGATAACCAAACAAAACTTTTAGTGGATTTCTACTTATTTTATTAAATATCATCTCCACCAAACAGGACAAGCTTGCATCTGTTATAGTTTTGGAGAAAAATGTGTTCATTTCATGTATGCGCGAAATGCCTTAAAAATGGCTTTAAAATGGATTTGGAGCATGGAGACGATTATCTCGGGATTGCAAGATAACCAAACAAAACTTTTAGTGGATTTCTACTTATTTTATTAAATATCATCTCCACCAAACAGGACAAGCTTGCATCTGTTATAGTTTTGGAGAAAAATGTGTTCATTTCATGTATGCGCGAAATGCCTTAAAAATGGCTTTAAAATGGATTTGGAGCATGGAGACGATTATCTCGGGATTGCAAGATAACCAAACAAAACGTTTAGTGGATTTCTACTTATTTTATTAAATATCATCTCCACCAAACAGGACAAGCTTGCATGTGTTATAGTTTTGGAGAAAAATGTGTTCATTTCATGTATGCGCAAAATGCCTTTGAAATGGCTTTAAAATGGATTTGGAGCATGGAGACGATTATCTCAGGATGGCAATATAAACAAACGAAACTTTTAGTAGATTTCTACTTATTTTATTAAATATTATCTCCACCAAACAGGACAAGCTTGCATCTGTTATAGTTTTGGAGAAAAATGTGTTCATTTCATGTATGCGCGAAATGCCTTAAAAATGGCTTTAAAATGGATTTGGAGCATGGAGACGATTATCTCGGGATTGCAAGATAACCAAACAAAACTTTTAGTGGATTTCTACTTATTTTATTAAATATCATCTCCACCAAACAGGACAAGCTTGCATCTGTTATAGTTTTGGAGAAAAATGTGTTCATTTCATGTATGCGCGAAATGCCTTAAAAATGGCTTTAAAATGGATTTGGAGCATGGAGACGATTATCTCGGGATTGCAAGATAACCAAACAAAACTTTTAGTGGATTTCTACTTATTTTATTAAATATCATCTCCACCAAACAGGACAAGCTTGCATCTGTTATAGTTTTGGAGAAAAATGTGTTCATTTCATGTATGCGCGAAATGCCTTAAAAATGGCTTTAAAATGGATTTGGAGCATGGAGACGATTATCTCGGGATTGCAAGATAACCAAACAAAACTTTTAGTGGATTTCTACTTATTTTATTAAATATCATCTCCACCAAACAGGACAAGCTTGCATCTGTTATAGTTTTGGAGAAAAATGTGTTAATTTCATGTATGCGCGAAATGCCTTAAAAATGGCTTTAAAATGGATTTGGAGCATGGAGACGATTATCTCGGGATTGCAAGATAACCAAAAAAAACTTTTAGTGGATTTCTACTTATTTTATTAAATATCATCTCCACCAAACAGGACAAGCTTGCATCTGTTATAGTTTTGGAGAAAAATGTGTTCATTTCATGTATGCGCGAAATGCCTTAAAAATGGCTTTAAAATGGATTTGGAGCATGGAGACGATTATCTCGGGATTGCAAGATAACCAAACAAAACTTTTAGTGGATTTCTACTTATTTTATTAAATATCATCTCCACCAAACAGGACAAGCTTGCATGTGTTATAGTTGTGGAGAAAAATGTATTCATTTCATGTATGCGCAAAATGCCTTTGAAATGGCTTTAAAATGGATTTGGAGCATGGAGACGATTATCTCGGGATTGCAAGATAACCAAAGAAAACTTTTAGTGGATTTCTACTTATTTTATTAAATATCATCTCCACCAAACAGGACAAGCTTGCATCTGTTATAGTTTTGGAGAAAAATGTGTTCATTTCATGTATGCGCGAAATGCCTTAAAAATGGCTTTAAAATGGATTTGGAGCATGGATACGATTATCTCGGGATTGCAATATAACCAAACAAAACTTTTAGTGGATTTCTACTTATTTTATTAAATATCATCTCCACCAAACAGGACAAGCTTGCATCTGTTATAGTTTTGGAGAAAAATGTGTTCATTTCATGTATGCGCGAAATGCCTTAAAAATGGCTTTAAAATGGATTTGGAGCATGGAGACGATTATCTCGGGATTGCAAGATAACCAAACAAAACTTTTAGTGGATTTCTACTTATTTTATTAAATATCATCTCCACCAAACAGGACAAGCTTGCATCTGTTATAGTTTTGGAGAAAAATGTGTTCATTTCATGTATGCGCGAAATGCCTTAAAAATGGCTTTAAAATGGATTTGGAGCATGGAGACGATTATCTCGGGATTGCAAGATAACCAAACAAAACTTTTAGTGGATTTCTACTTATTTTATTAAATATCATCTCCACCAAACAGGACAAGCTTGCATCTGTTATAGTTTTGGAGAAAAATGTGTTCATTTCATGTATGCGCGAAATGCCTTAAAAATGGCTTTAAAATGGATTTGGAGCATGGAGACGATTATCTCGGGATTGCAATATAACCAAACAAAACTTTTAGTGGATTTCTACTTATTTTATTAAATATCATCTCCACCAAACAGGACAAGCTTGCATCTGTTATAGTTTTGGAGAAAAATGTGTTCATTTCATGTATGCGCGAAATGCCTTAAAAATGGCTTTAAAATGGATTTGGAGCATGGAGACGATTATCTCGGGATTGCAAGATAACCAAACAAAACTTTTAGTGGATTTCTACTTATTTTATTAAATATCATCTCCACCAAACAGGACAAGCTTGCATCTGTTATAGTTTTGGAGAAAAATAAGTTCATTTCATGTATGCGCGAAATGCCTTAAAAATGGCTTTAAAATGGATTTGGAGCATGGAGACGATTATCTCGGGATTGCAAGATAACCAAACAAAACTTTTAGTGGATTTCTACTTATTTTATTAAATATCATCTCCACCAAACAGGACAAGCTTGCATCTGTTATAGTTTTGGAGAAAAATGTGTTCATTTCATGTATGCGCGAAATGCCTTAAAAATGGCTTTAAAATGGATTTGGAGCATGGAGACGATTATCTCGGGATTGCAAGATAACCAAACAAAACTTTTAGTGGATTTCTACTTATTTTATTAAATATCATCTCCACCAAACAGGACAAGCTTGCATGTGTTATAGTTTTGGAGAAAAATGTATTCATTTCATGTATGCGCAAAATGCCTTTGAAATGGCTTTAAAATGGATTTGGAGCATGGAGACGATTATCTCAGGATGGCAATATAAACAAACGAAACTTTTAGTAGATTTCTACTTATTTTATTAAATATTATCTCCACCAAACAGGACAAGCTTGCATCTGTTATAGTTTTGGAGAAAAATGTGTTCATTTCATGTATGCGCGAAATGCCTTAAAATGGCTTTAAAATGGATTTGGAGCATGGAGACGATTATCTCGGGATTGCAAGATAACCAAACAAAACTTTTAGTGGATTTCTACTTATTTTATTAAATATCATCTCCACCAAACAGGACAAGCTTGCATCTGTTATAGTTTTGGAGAAAAATGTGTTCATTTCATGTATGCGCGAAATGCCTTAAAAATGGCTTTAAAATGGATTTGGAGCATGGAGACGATTATCTCGGGATTGCAAGATAACCAAACAAAACTTTTAGTGGATTTCTACTTATTTTATTAAATATCATCTCCACCAAACAGGACAAGCTTGCATCTGTTATAGTTTTGGAGAAAAATGTGTTCATTTCATGTATGCGCGAAATGCCTTAAAAATGGCTTTAAAATGGATTTGGAGCATGGAGACGATTATCTCGGGATTGCAAGATAACCAAACAAAACTTTTAGTGGATTTCTACTTATTTTATTAAATATCATCTCCACCAAACAGGACAAGCTTGCATGTGTTATAGTTTTGGAGAAAAATGTGTTCATTTCATGTATGCGCAAAATGCCTTTGAAATGGCTTTAAAATGGATTTGGAGCATGGAGACGATTATCTCAGGATGGCAATATAAACAAACGAAACTTTTAGTAGATTTCTACTTATTTTATTAAATATTATCTCCACCAAACAGGACAAGCTTGCATCTGTTATAGTTTTGGAGAAAAATGTGTTCATTTCATGTATGCGCGAAATGCCTTAAAAATGGCTTTAAAATGGATTTGGAGCATGGAGACGATTATCTCGGGATTGCAAGATAACCAAACAAAACTTTTAGTGGATTTCTACTTATTTTATTAAATATCATCTCCACCAAACAGGACAAGCTTGCATCTGTTATAGTTTTGGAGAAAAATGTGTTCATTTCATGTATGCGCGAAATGCCTTAAAAATGGCTTTAAAATGGATTTGGAGCATGGAGACGATTATCTCGGGATTGCAATATAACCAAACAAAACTTTTAGTGGATTTCTACTTATTTTATTAAATATCATCTCCACCAAACAGGACAAGCTTGCATCTGTTATAGTTTTGGAGAAAAATGTGTTCATTTCATGTATGCGCGAAATGCCTTAAAAATGGCTTTAAAATGGATTTGGAGCATGGAGACGATTATCTCGGGATTGCAAGATAACCAAACAAAACTTTTAGTGGATTTCTACTTATTTTATTAAATATCATCTCCACCAAACAGGACAAGCTTGCATCTGTTATAGTTTTGGAGAAAAATAAGTTAATTTCATGTATGCGCGAAATGCCTTAAAAATGGCTTTAAAATGGATTTGGAGCATGGAGACGATTATCTCGGGATTGCAAGATAACCAAACAAAACTTTTAGTGGATTTCTACTTATTTTATTAAATATCATCTCCACCAAACAGGACAAGCTTGCATCTGTTATAGTTTTGGAGAAAAATGTGTTCATTTCATGTATGCGCGAAATGCCTTAAAAATGGCTTTAAAATGGATTTGGAGCATGGAGACGATTATCTCGGGATTGCAAGATAACCAAACCAAACGTTTAGTGGATTTCTACTTATTTTATTAAATATCATCTCCACCAAACAGGACAAGCTTGCATCTGTTATAGTTTTGGAGAAAAATGTGTTCATTTCATGTATGCGCGAAATGCCTTAAAAATGGCTTTAAAATGGATTTGGAGCATGGAGACGATTATCTCGGGATTGCAAGATAACCAAACAAAACTTTTAGTGGATTTCTACTTATTTTATTAAATATCATCTCCACCAAACAGGACAAGCTTGCATGTGTTATAGTTTTGGAGAAAAATGTGTTCATTTCATGTATGCGCAAAATGCCTTTGAAATGGCTTTAAAATGGATTTGGAGCATGGAGACGATTATCTCAGGATGGCAATATAAACAAACGAAACTTTTAGTAGATTTCTACTTATTTTATTAAATATTATCTCCACCAAACAGGACAAGCTTGCATCTGTTATAGTTTTGGAGAAAAATGTGTTCATTTCATGTATGCGCGAAATGCCTTAAAAATGGCTTTAAAATGGATTTGGAGCATGGAGACGATTATCTCGGGATTGCAAGATAACCAAACAAAACTTCTAGTGGATTTCTACTTATTTTATTAAATATTATCTCCACCAAACAGGACAAGCTTGCATCTGTTATAGTTTTGGAGAAAAATGTGTTCATTTCATGTATGAGCGAAATGCCTTAAAAATGGCTTTAAAATGGATTTGGAGCATGGAGACGATTATCTCGGGTATGCAATATAACCAAACAAAACTTTTAGTGGATTTCTACTTATTTTATTAAATATCATCTCCACCAAACAGGACAAGCTTGCATCTGTTATAGTTTTGGAGAAAAATGTGTTCATTTCATGTATGCGCGAAATGCCTTAAAAATGGCTTTAAAATGGATTTGGAGCATGGAGACGATTATCTCGGGATTGCAAGATAACCAAACAAAACTTTTAGTGGATTTCTACTTATTTTATTAAATATCATCTCCACCAAACAGGACAAGCTTGCATCTGTTATAGTTTTGGAGAAAAATGTGTTCATTTCATGTATGCGCGAAATGCCTTAAAAATGGCTTTAAAATGGATTTGGAGCATGGAGACGATTATCTCGGGATTGCAAGATAACAAAACAAAACTTTTAGTGGATTTCTACTTATTTTATTAAATATCATCTCCACCAAACAGGACAAGCTTGCATCTGTTATAGTTTTGGAGAAAAATGTGTTCATTTCATGTATGCGCGAAATGCCTTAAAAATGGCTTTAAAATGGATTTGGAGCATGGAGACGATTATCTCGGGATTGCAAGATAACCAAACAAAACTTTTAGTGGATTTCTACTTATTTTATTAAATATCATCTCCACCAAACAGGACAAGCTTGCATCTGTTATAGTTTTGGAGAAAAATGTGTTCATTTCATGTATGCGCGAAATGCCTTAAAAATGGCTTTAAAATGGATTTGGAGCATGGAGACGATTATCTCGGGATTGCAAGATAACCAAACAAAACTTTTAGTGGATTTCTACTTATTTTATTAAATATCATCTCCACCAAACAGGACAAGCTTGCATGTGTTATAGTTTTGGAGAAAAATGTGTTCATTTCATGTATGCGCAAAATGCCTTTGAAATGGCTTTAAAATGGATTTGGAGCATGGAGACGATTATCTCAGGATGGCAATATAAACAAACGAAACTTTTAGTAGATTTCTACTTATTTTATTAAATATTATCTCCACCAAACAGGACAAGCTTGCATCTGTTATAGTTTTGGAGAAAAATGTGTTCATTTCATGTATGCGCGAAATGCCTTAAAAATGGCTTTAAAATGGATTTGGAGCATGGAGACGATTATCTCGGGATTGCAAGATAACCAAACAAAACTTTTAGTGGATTTCTACTTATTTTATTAAATATCATCTCCACCAAACAGGACAAGCTTGCATCTGTTATAGTTTTGGAGAAAAATGTGTTCATTTCATGTATGCGCGAAATGCCTTAAAAATGGCTTTAAAATGGATTTGGAGCATGGAGACGATTATCTCGGGATTGCAATATAACCAAACAAAACTTTTAGTGGATTTCTACTTATTTTATTAAATATCATCTCCACCAAACAGGACAAGCTTGCATCTGTTATAGTTTTGGAGAAAAATGTGTTCATTTCATGTATGCGCGAAATGCCTTAAAAATGGCTTTAAAATGGATTTGGAGCATGGAGACGATTATCTCGGGATTGCAAGATAACCAAACAAAACTTTTAGTGGATTTCCACTTATTTTATTAAATATCATCTCCACCAAACAGGACAAGCTTGCATCTGTTATAGTTTTGGAGAAAAATGTGTTTATTTCATGTATGCGCGAAATGCCTTAAAAATGGCTTTAAAATGGATTTGGAGCATGGAGACGATTATCTCGGGATTGCAAGATAACCAAACAAAACTTTTAGTGGATTTCTACTTATTTTATTAAATATCATCTCCACCAAACAGGACAAGCTTGCATCTGTTATAGTTTTGGAGAAAAATGTGTTCATTTCATGTATGCGCGAAATGCCTTAAAAATGGCTTTAAAATGGATTTGGAGCATGGAGACGATTATCTCGGGATTGCAAGATAACCAAACAAAACTTTTAGTGGATTTCTACTTATTTTATTAAATATCATCTCCACCAAACAGGACAAGCTTGCATCTGTTATAGTTTTGGAGAAAAATGTGTTCATTTCATGTATGCGCGAAATGCCTTAAAAATGGCTTTAAAATGGATTTGGAGCATGGAGACGATTATCTCGGGATTGCAAGATAACCAAACAAAACTTTTAGTGGATTTCTACTTATTTTATTAAATATCATCTCCACCAAACAGGACAAGCTTGCATGTGTTATAGTTTTGGAGAAAAATGTGTTCATTTCATGTATGCGCAAAATGCCTTTGAAATGGCTTTAAAATGGATTTGGAGCATGGAGACGATTATCTCAGGATGGCAATATAAACAAACGAAACTTTTAGTAGATTTCTACTTATTTTATTAAATATTATCTCCACCAAACAGGACAAGCTTGCATCTGTTATAGTTTTGGAGAAAAATGTGTTCATTTCATGTATGCGCGAAATGCCTTAAAAATGGCTTTAAAATGGATTTGGAGCATGGAGACGATTATCTCGGGATTGCAAGATAACCAAACAAAACTTTTAGTGGATTTCTACTTATTTTATTAAATATCATCTCCACCAAACAGGACAAGCTTGCATCTGTTATAGTTTTGGAGAAAAATGTGTTCATTTCATGTATGCGCGAAATGCCTTAAAAATGGCTTTAAAATGGATTTGGAGCATGGAGACGATTATCTCGGGATTGCAATATAACCAAACAAAACTTTTAGTGGATTTCTACTTATTTTATTAAATATCATCTCCACCAAACAGGACAAGCTTGCATCTGTTATAGTTTTGGAGAAAAATGTGTTCATTTCATGTATGCGCGAAATGCCTTAAAAATGGCTTTAAAATGGATTTGGAGCATGGAGACGATTATCTCGGGATTGCAAGATAACCAAACAAAACTTTTAGTGGATTTCTACTTATTTTATTAAATATCATCTCCACCAAACAGGACAAGCTTGCATCTGTTATAGTTTTGGAGAAAAATGTGTTTATTTCATGTATGCGCGAAATGCCTTAAAAATGGCTTTAAAATGGATTTGGAGCATGGAGACGATTATCTCGGGATTGCAAGATAACCAAACAAAACTTTTAGTGGATTTCTACTTATTTTATTAAATATCATCTCCACCAAACAGGACAAGCTTGCATCTGTTATAGTTTTGGAGAAAAATGTGTTCATTTCATGTATGCGCGAAATGCCTTAAAAATGGCTTTAAAATGGATTTGGAGCATGGAGACGATTATCTCGGGATTGCAAGATAACCAAACAAAACTTTTAGTGGATTTCTACTTATTTTATTAAATATCATCTCCACCAAACAGGACAAGCTTGCATCTGTTATAGTTTTGGAGAAAAATGTGTTTATTTCATGTATGCGCGAAATGCCTTAAAAATGGCTTTAAAATGGATTTGGAGCATGGAGACGATTATCTCGGGATTGCAAGATAACCAAACAAAACTTTTAGTGGATTTCTACTTATTTTATTAAATATCATCTCCACCAAACAGGACAAGCTTGCATCTGTTATAGTTTTGGAGAAAAATGTGTTCATTTCATGTATGCGCGAAATGCCTTAAAAATGGCTTTAAAATGGATTTGGAGCATGGAGACGATTATCTCGGGATTGCAAGATAACCAAACAAAACTTTTAGTGGATTTCTACTTATTTTATTAAATATCATCTCCACCAAACAGGACAAGCTTGCATCTGTTATAGTTTTGGAGAAAAATGTGTTCATTTCATGTATGCGCGAAATGCCTTAAAAATGGCTTTAAAATGGATTTGGAGCATGGAGACGATTATCTCGGGATTGCAAGATAACCAAACAAAACTTTTAGTGGATTTCTACTTATTTTATTAAATATCATCTCCACCAAACAGGACAAGCTTGCATGTGTTATAGTTTTGGAGAAAAATGTGTTCATTTCATGTATGCGCAAAATGCCTTTGAAATGGCTTTAAAATGGATTTGGAGCATGGAGACGATTATCTCAGGATGGCAATATAAACAAACGAAACTTTTAGTAGATTTCTACTTATTTTATTAAATATTATCTCCACCAAACAGGACAAGCTTGCATCTGTTATAGTTTTGGAGAAAAATGTGTTCATTTCATGTATGCGCGAAATGCCTTAAAAATGGCTTTAAAATGGATTTGGAGCATGGAGACGATTATCTCGGGATTGCAAGATAACCAAACAAAACTTTTAGTGGATTTCTACTTATTTTATTAAATATCATCTCCACCAAACAGGACAAGCTTGCATCTGTTATAGTTTTGGAGAAAAATGTGTTCATTTCATGTATGCGCGAAATGCCTTAAAAATGGCTTTAAAATGGATTTGGAGCATGGAGACGATTATCTCGGGATTGCAATATAACCAAACAAAACTTTTAGTGGATTTCTACTTATTTTATTAAATATCATCTCCACCAAACAGGACAAGCTTGCATCTGTTATAGTTTTGGAGAAAAATGTGTTCATTTCATGTATGCGCGAAATGCCTTAAAAATGGCTTTAAAATGGATTTGGAGCATGGAGACGATTATCTCGGGATTGCAAGATAACCAAACAAAACTTTTAGTGGATTTCTACTTATTTTATTAAATATCATCTCCACCAAACAGGACAAGCTTGCATCTGTTATAGTTTTGGAGAAAAATGTGTTCATTTCATGTATGCGCGAAATGCCTTAAAAATGGCTTTAAAATGGATTTGGAGCATGGAGACGATTATCTCGGGATTGCAAGATAACCAAACAAAACTTTTAGTGGATTTCTACTTATTTTATTAAATATCATCTCCACCAAACAGGACAAGCTTGCATCTGTTATAGTTTTGGAGAAAAATGTGTTCATTTCATGTATGCGCGAAATGCCTTAAAAATGGCTTTAAAATGGATTTGGAGCATGGAGACGATTATCTCGGGATTGCAATATAACCAAACAAAACTTTTAGTGGATTTGTACTTATTTTATTAAATATCATCTCCACCAAACCGGACAAGCTTGCATCTGTTATAGTTTTGGAGAAAAATGTGTTCATTTCATGTATGCGCGAAATGCCTTAAAAATGGCTTTAAAATGGATTTGGAGCATGGAGACGATTATCTCGGGATTGCAAGATAACCAAACAAAACTTTTAGTGGATTTCTACTTATTTTATTAAATATCATCTCCACCAAACAGGACAAGCTTGCATCTGTTATAGTTTTGGAGAAAAATGTGTTCATTTCATGTATGCGCGAAATGCCTTAAAAATGGCTTTAAAATGGATTTGGAGCATGGAGACGATTATCTCGGGATTGCAAGATAACCAAACAAAACTTTTAGTGGATTTCTACTTATTTTATTAAATATCATCTCCACCAAACAGGACAAGCTTGCATCTGTTATAGTTTTGGAGAAAAATGTGTTCATTTCATGTATGCGCGAAATGCCTTAAAAATGGCTTTAAAATGGATTTGGAGCATGGAGACGATTATCTCGGGATTGCAAGATAACCAAACAAAACTTTTAGTGGATTTCTACTTATTTTATTAAATATCATCTCCACCAAACAGGACAAGCTTGCATCTGTTATAGTTTTGGAGAAAAATGTGTTCATTTCATGTATGCGCGAAATGCTTTAAAAATGGCTTTAAAATGGATTTGGAGCATGGAGACGATTATCTCGGGATAGCAAGATAACCAAACAAAATTTTTAGTGGATTTCTACTTATTTTATTAAATATCATCTCCACCAAACAGGACAAGCTTGCATGTGTTATAGTTTTGGAGAAAAATGTGTTCATTTCATGTATGCGCGAAATGCCTTAAAAATGGCTTTAAAATGGATTTGGAGCATGGAGACGATTATCTCGGGATTGCAAGATAACCAAACAAAACTTTTAGTGGATTTCTACTTATTTTATTAAATATCATCTCCACCAAACAGGACAAGCTTGCATGTGTTATAGTTTTGGAGAAAAATGTGTTCATTTCATGTATGCGCAAAATGCCTTTGAAATGGCTTTAAAATGGATTTGGAGCATTGAGACGATTATCTCAGGATGGCAATATAAACAAACGAAACTTTTAGTAGATTTCTACTTATTTTATTAAATATTATCTCCACCAAACAGGACAAGCTTGCATCTGTTATAGTTTTGGAGAAAAATGTGTTCATTTCATGTATGCGCGAAATGCCTTAAAAATGGCTTTAAAATGGATTTGGAGCATGGAGACGATTATCTCGGGATTGCAAGATAACCAAACAAAACTTTTAGTGGATTTCTACTTATTTTATTAAATATCATCTCCACCAAACAGGACAAGCTTGCATCTGTTATAGTTTTGGAGAAAAATGTGTTCATTTCATGTATGCGCGAAATGCCTTAAAAATGGCTTTAAAATGGATTTGGAGCATGGAGACGATTATCTCGGGATTGCAATATAACCAAACAAAACTTTTAGTGGATTTCTACTTATTTTATTAAATATCATCTCCACCAAACAGGACAAGCTTGCATCTGTTATAGTTTTGGAGAAAAATGTGTTCATTTCATGTATGCGCGAAATGCCTTAAAAATGGCTTTAAAATGGATTTGGAGCATGGAGACGATTATCTCGGGATTGCAAGATAACCAAACAAAACTTTTAGTGGATTTCTACTTATTTTATTAAATATCATCTCCACCAAACAGGACAAGCTTGCATCTGTTATAGTTTTGGAGAAAAATGTGTTCATTTCATGTATGCGCGAAATGCCTTAAAAATGGCTTTAAAATGGATTTGGAGCATGTAGACGATTATCTCGGGATTGCAAGATAACCAAACAAAACTTTTAGTGGATTTCTACTTATTTTATTAAATATCATCTCCACCAAACAGGACAAGCTTGCATCTGTTATAGTTTTGGAGAAAAATGTGTTCATTTCATGTATGCGCGAAATGCCTTAAAAATGGCTTTAAAATGGATTTGGAGCATGGAGACGATTATCTCGGGATTGCAAGATAACCAAACAAAACTTTTAGTGGATTTCTACTTATTTTATTAAATATCATCTCCACCAAACAGGACAAGCTTGCATGTGTTATAGTTTTGGAGAAAAATGTGTTCATTTCATGTATGCGCAAAATGCCTTTGAAATGGCTTTAAAATGGATTTGGAGCATGGAGACGATTATCTCAGGATGGCAATATAAACAAACGAAACTTTTAGTAGATTTCTACTTATTTTATTAAATATTATCCCCACCAAACAGGACAAGCTTGCATCTGTTATAGTTTTGGAGAAAAATGTGTTCATTTCATGTATGCGCGAAATGCCTTAAAAATGGCTTTAAAATGGATTTGGAGCATGGAGACGATTATCTCGGGATTGCAAGATAACCAAACAAAACTTTTAGTGGATTTCTACTTATTTTATTAAATATCATCTCCACCAAACAGGACAAGCTTGCATCTGTTATAGTTTTGGAGAAAAATGTGTTCATTTCATGTATGCGCGAAATGCCTTAAAAATGGCTTTAAAATGGATTTGGAGCATGGAGACGATTATCTCGGGATTGCAATATAACCAAACAAAACTTTTAGTGGATTTCTACTTATTTTATTAAATATCATCTCCACCAAACAGGACAAGCTTGCATCTGTTATAGTTTTGGAGAAAAATGTGTTCATTTCATGTATGCGCGAAATGCCTTAAAAATGGCTTTAAAATGGATTTGGAGCATGGAGACGATTATCTCGGGATTGCAATATAACCAAACAAAACTTTTAGTGGATTTCTACTTATTTTATTAAATATCATCTCCACCAAACAGGACAAGCTTGCATCTGTTATAGTTTTGGAGAAAAATGTGTTCATTTCATGTATGCGCGAAATGCCTTAAAAATGGCTTTAAAATGGATTTGGAGCATGGAGACGATTATCTCGGGATTGCAAGATAACCAAACAAAACTTTTAGTGGATTTCTACTTATTTTATTAAATATCATCTCCACCAAACAGGACAAGCTTGCATCTGTTATAGTTTTGGAGAAAAATGTGTTCATTTCATGTATGCGCGAAATGCCTTAAAAATGGCTTTAAAATGGATTTGGAGCATGGAGACGATTATCTCGGGATTGCAAGATAACCAAACAAAACTTTTAGTGGATTTCTACTTATTTTATTAAATATCATCTCCACCAAACAGGACAAGCTTGCATCTGTTATAGTTTTGGAGAAAAATGTGTTCATTTCATGTATGCGCGAAATGCCTTAAAAATGGCTTTAAAATGGATTTGGAGCATGGAGACGATTATCTCGGGATTGCAAGATAACCAAACAAAACTTTTAGTGGATTTCTACTTATTTTATTAAATATCATCTCCACCAAACAGGACAAGCTTGCATCTGTTATAGTTTTGGAGAAAAATGTGTTCATTTCATGTATGCGCGAAATGCCTTAAAAATAGCTTTAAAATGGATTTGGAGCATGGAGACGATTATCTCGGGATTGCAAGATAACCAAACAAAACTTTTAGTGGATTTCTACTTATTTTATTAAATATCATCTCCACCAAACAGGACAAGCTTGCATCTGTTATAGTTTTGGAGAAAAATGTGTTCATTTCATGTATGCGCGAATTGCCTTAAAAATGGCTTTAAAATGGATTTGGAGCATGGAGACGATTATCTCGGGATAGCAAGATAACCAAACAAAACTTTTAGTGGATTTCTACTTATTTTATTAAATATCATCTCCACCAAACAGGACAAGCTTGCATCTGTTATAGTTTTGGAGAAAAATGTGTTCATTTCATGTATGCGCGAAATGCCTTAAAAATGGCTTTAAAATGGATTTGGAGCATGGAGACGATTATCTCGGGATTGCAAGATAACCAAACAAAAGTTTTAGTGGATTTCTACTTATTTTATTAAATATCATCTCCACCAAACAGGACAAGCTTGCATCTGTTATAGTTTTGGAGAAAAATGTGTTCATTTCATGTATACGCGAAATGCCTTAAAAATGGCTTTAAAATGGATTTGGAGCATGGAGACGATTATCTCGGGATTGCAAGATAACCAAACAAAACTTTTAGTGGATTTCTACTTATTTTATTAAATATCATCTCCACCAAACAGGACAAGCTTGCATCTGTTATAGTTTTGGAGAAAAATGTGTTCATTTCATGTATGCGCGAAATGCCTTAAAAATGGCTTTAAAATGGATTTGGAGCATGGAGACGATTATCTCGGGATAGCAAGATAACCAAACAAAACTTTTAGTGGATTTCTACTTATTTTATTAAATATCATCTCCTCCAAACAGGACAAGCTTGCATGTGTTATAGTTTTGGAGAAAAATGTGTTCATTTCATGTATGCGCGAAATGCCTTAAAAATGGCTTTAAAATGGATTTGGAGCATGGAGACGATTATCTCGGGATTGCAAGATAACCAAACAAAACTTTTAGTGGATTTCTACTTATTTTATTAAATATCATCTCCACCAAACAGGACAAGCTTGCATCTGTTATAGTTTTGGAGAAAAATGTGTTCATTTCATGTATGCGCGAAATGCCTTAAAAATGGCTTTAAAATGGATTTGGAGCATGGAGACGATTATCTCGGGATTGCAAGATAACCAAACAAAACTTTTAGTGGATTTCTACTTATTTTATTAAATATCATCTCCACCAAACAGGACAAGCTTGCATCTGTTATAGTTTTGGAGAAAAATGTGTTCATTTCATGTATGCGCGAAATGCCTTAAAAATAGCTTTAAAATGGATTTGGAGCATGGAGACGATTATCTCGGGATTGCAAGATAACCAAACAAAACTTTTAGTGGATTTCTACTTATTTTATTAAATATCATCTCCACCAAACAGGACAAGCTTGCATCTGTTATAGTTTTGGAGAAAAATGTGTTCATTTCATGTATGCGCGAATTGCCTTAAAAATGGCTTTAAAATGGATTTGGAGCATGGAGACGATTATCTCGGGATAGCAAGATAACCAAACAAAACTTTTAGTGGATTTCTACTTATTTTATTAAATATCATCTCCACCAAACAGGACAAGCTTGCATCTGTTATAGTTTTGGAGAAAAATGTGTTCATTTCATGTATGCGCGAAATGCCTTAAAAATGGCTTTAAAATGGATTTGGAGCATGGAGACGATTATCTCGGGATTGCAAGATAACCAAACAAAAGTTTTAGTGGATTTCTACTTATTTTATTAAATATCATCTCCACCAAACAGGACAAGCTTGCATCTGTTATAGTTTTGGAGAAAAATGTGTTCATTTCATGTATACGCGAAATGCCTTAAAAATGGCTTTAAAATGGATTTGGAGCATGGAGACGATTATCTCGGGATTGCAAGATAACCAAACAAAACTTTTAGTGGATTTCTACTTATTTTATTAAATATCATCTCCACCAAACAGGACAAGCTTGCATCTGTTATAGTTTTGGAGAAAAATGTGTTCATTTCATGTATGCGCGAAATGCCTTAAAAATGGCTTTAAAATGGATTTGGAGCATGGAGACGATTATCTCGGGATAGCAAGATAACCAAACAAAACTTTTAGTGGATTTCTACTTATTTTATTAAATATCATCTCCTCCAAACAGGACAAGCTTGCATGTGTTATAGTTTTGGAGAAAAATGTGTTCATTTCATGTATGCGCGAAATGCCTTAAAAATGGCTTTAAAATGGATTTGGAGCATGGAGACGATTATCTCGGGATTGCAAGATAACCAAACAAAACTTTTAGTGGATTTCTACTTATTTTATTAAATATCATCTCCACCAAACAGGACAAGCTTGCATCTGTTATAGTTTTGGAGAAAAATGTGTTCATTTCATGTATGCGCGAAATGCCTTAAAAATGGCTTTAAAATGGATTTGGAGCATGGAGACGATTATCTCGGGATTGCAATATAACCAAACAAAACTTTTAGTGGATTTCTACTTATTTTATTAAATATCATCTCCACCAAACAGGACAAGCTTGCATCTGTTATAGTTTTGGAGAAAAATGTGTTCATTTCATGTATGCGCGAAATGCCTTAAAAATGGCTTTAAAATGGATTTGGAGCATGGAGACGATTATCTCGGGATTGCAAGATAACCAAACAAAACTTTTAGTGGATTTCTACTTATTTTATTAAATATCATCTCCACCAAACAGGACAAGCTTGCATCTGTTATAGTTTTGGAGAAAAATGTGTTCATTTCATGTATGCGCGAAATGCCTTAAAAATGGCTTTAAAATGGATTTGGAGCATGGAGACGATTATCTCGGGATTGCAAGATAACCAAACAAAACTTTTAGTGGATTTCTACTTATTTTATTAAATATCATCTCCACCAAACAGGACAAGCTTGCATCTGTTATAGTTTTGGAAAAAAATGTGTTCATTTCATGTATGCGCGAAATGCCTTAAAAATGGCTTTAAAATGGATTTGGAGCATGGAGACGATTATCTCGGGATTGCAAGATAACCAAACAAAACTTTTAGTGGATTTCTACTTATTTTATTAAATATCATCTCCACCAAACAGGACAAGCTTGCATCTGTTATAGTTTTGGAGAAAAATGTGTTCATTTCATGTATGCGCGAAATGCCTTAAAAATGGCTTTAAAATGGATTTGGAGCATGGAGACGATTATCTCGGGATTGCAAGATAACCAAACAAAACTTTTAGTGGATTTCTACTTATTTTATTAAATATCATCTCCACCAAACAGGACAAGCTTGCATCTGTTATAGTTTTGGAGAAAAATGTGTTCATTTCATGTATGCGCGAAATGCCTTAAAAATGGCTTTAAAATGGATTTGGAGCATGGAGACGATTATCTCGGGATTGCAAGATAACCAAACAAAACTTTTAGTGGATTTCTACTTATTTTATTAAATATCATCTCCACCAAACAGGACAAGCTTGCATCTGTTATAGTTTTGGAGAAAAATGTGTTCATTTCATGTATGCGCGAAATGCCTTAAAAATGGCTTTAAAATGGATTTGGAGCATGGAGACGATTATCTCGGGATTGCAAGATAACCAAACAAAACTTTTAGTGGATTTCTACTTATTTTATTAAATATCATCTCCACCAAACAGGACAAGCTTGCATGTGTTATAGTTTTGGAGAAAAATGTGTTCATTTCATGTATGCGCAAAATGCCTTTGAAATGGCTTTAAAATGGATTTGGAGCATGGAGACGATTATCTCAGGATGGCAATATAAACAAACGAAACTTTTAGTAGATTTCTACTTATTTTATTAAATATTATCTCCACCAAACAGGACAAGCTTGCATCTGTTATAGTTTTGGAGAAAAATGTGTTCATTTCATGTATGCGCGAAATGCCTTAAAAATGGCTTTAAAATGGATTTGGAGCATGGAGACGATTATCTCGGGATTGCAAGATAACCAAACAAAACTTTTAGTGGATTTCTACTTATTTTATTAAATATCATCTCCACCAAACAGGACAAGCTTGCATCTGTTATAGTTTTGGAGAAAAATGTGTTCATTTCATGTATGCGCGAAATGCCTTAAAAATGGCTTTAAAATGGATTTGGAGCATGGAGACGATTATCTCGGGATTGCAATATAACCAAACAAAACTTTTAGTGGATTTCTACTTATTTTATTAAATATCAGCTCCACCAAACAGGACAAGCTTGCATCTGTTATAGTTTTGGAGAAAAATGTGTTCATTTCATGTATGCGCGAAATGCCTTAAAAATGGCTTTAAAATGGATTTGGAGCATGGAGACGATTATCTCGGGATTGCAAGATAACCAAACAAAACTTTTAGTGGATTTCTACTTATTTTATTAAATATCATCTCCACCAAACAGGACAAGCTTGCATCTGTTATAGTTTTGGAGAAAAATGTGTTCATTTCATGTATGCGCGAAATGCCTTAAAAATGGCTTTAAAATTGATTTGGAGCATGGAGACGATTATCTCGGGATTGCAAGATAACCAAACAAAACTTTTAGTGGATTTCTACTTATTTTATTAAATATCATCTCCACCAAACAGGACAAGCTTGCATCTGTTATAGTTTTGGAGAAAAATGTGTTCATTTCATGTATGCGCGAAATGCCTTAAAAATGGCTTTAAAATGGATTTGGAGCATGGAGACGATTATCTCGGGATTGCAAGATAACCAAACAAAACTTTTAGTGGATTTCTACTTATTTTATTAAATATCATCTCCACCAAACAGGACAAGCTTGCATCTGTTATAGTTTTGGAGAAAAATGTGTTCATTTCATGTATGCGCGAAATGCCTTAAAAATGGCTTTAAAATGGATTTGGAGCATGGAGACGATTATCTCGGGATTGCAAGATAACCAAACAAAACTTTTAGTGGATTTCTACTTATTTTATTAAATATCATCTCCACCAAACAGGACAAGCTTGCATGTGTTATAGTTTTGGAGAAAAATGTGTTCATTTCATGTATGCGCAAAATGCCTTTGAAATGGCTTTAAAATGGATTTGGAGCATGGAGACGATTATCTCAGGATGGCAATATAAACAAACGAAACTTTTAGTGGATTTCTACTTATTTTATTAAATATCATCTCCACCAAACAGGACAAGCTTGCATCTGTTATAGTTTTGGAGAAAAATGTGTTCATTTCATGTATGCGCGAAATGCCTTAAAAATGGCTTTAAAATGGATTTGGAGCATGGAGACGATTATCTCGGGATTGCAAGATAACCAAACAAAACTTTTAGTGGATTTCTACTTATTTTATTAAATATCATCTCCACCAAACAGGACAAGCTTGCATCTGTTATAGTTTTGGAGAAAAATGTGTTCATTTCATGTATGCGCGAAATGCCTTAAAAATGGCTTTAAAATGGATTTGGAGCATGGAGACGATTATCTCGGGATTGCAAGATAACCAAACAAAACTTTTAGTGGATTTCTACTTATTTTATTAAATATCATCTCCACCAAACAGGACAAGCTTGCATCTGTTATAGTTTTGGAGAAAAATGTGTTCATTTCATGTATGCGCGAAATGCCTTAAAAATGGCTTTAAAATTGATTTGGAGCATGGAGACGATTATCTCGGGATTGCAAGATAACCAAACAAAACTTTTAGTGGATTTCTACTTATTTTATTAAATATCATCTCCACCAAACAGGACAAGCTTGCATCTGTTATAGTTTTGGAGAAAAATGTGTTCATTTCATGTATGCGCGAAATGCCTTAAAAATGGCTTTAAAATGGATTTGGAGCATGGAGACGATTATCTCGGGATTGCAAGATAACCAAACAAAACTTTTAGTGGATTTCTACTTATTTTATTAAATATCATCTCCACCAAACAGGACAAGCTTGCATCTGTTATAGTTTTGGAGAAAAATGTGTTCATTTCATGTATGCGCGAAATGCCTTAAAAATGGCTTTAAAATGGATTTGGAGCATGGAGACGATTATCTCGGGATTGCAAGATAACCAAACAAAACTTTTAGTGGATTTCTACTTATTTTATTAAATATCATCTCCACCAAACAGGACAAGCTTGCATGTGTTATAGTTTTGGAGAAAAATGTGTTCATTTCATGTATGCGCAAAATGCCTTTGAAATGGCTTTAAAATGGATTTGGAGCATGGAGACGATTATCTCAGGATGGCAATATAAACAAACGAAACTTTTAGTGGATTTCTACTTATTTTATTAAATTTCATCTCCACCAAACAGGACAAGCTTGCATCTGTTATAGTTTTGGAGAAAAATGTGTTCATTTCATGTATGCGCGAAATGCCTTAAAAATGGCTTTAAAATGGATTTGGAGCATGGAGACGATTATCTCGGGATTGCAAGATAACCAAACAAAACTTTTAGTGGATTTCTACTTATTTTATTAAATATCATCTCCACCAAACAGGACAAGCTTGCATCTGTTATAGTTTTGGAGAAAAATGTGTTCATTTCATGTATGCGCGAAATGCCTTAAAAATGGCTTTAAAATGGATTTGGAGCATGGAGACGATTATCTCGGGATTGCAAGATAACCAAACAAAACTTTTAGTGGATTTCTACTTATTTTATTAAATATCATCTCCACCAAACAGGACAAGCTTGCATCTGTTATAGTTTTGGAGAAAAATGTGTTCATTTCATGTATGCACGAAATGCCTTAAAAATGGCTTTAAAATGGATTTGGAGCATGGAGACGATTATCTCGGGATTGCAAGATAACCAAACAAAACTTTTAGTGGATTTCTACTTATTTTATTAAATATCATCTCCACCAAACAGGACAAGCTTGCATGTGTTATAGTTTTGGAGAAAAATGTGTTCATTTCATGTATGCGCAAAATGCCTTTGAAATGGCTTTAAAATGGATTTGGAGCATGGAGTTGATTATCTCAGGATGGCAATATAAACAAACGAAACTTTTAGTAGATTTCTACTTATTTTATTAAATATTATCTCCACCAAACAGGACAAGCTTGCATCTGTTATAGTTTTGGAGAAAAATGTGTTCATTTCATGTATGCGCGAAATGCCTTAAAAATGGCATTAAAATGGATTTGGAGCATGGAGACGATTATCTCGGGATTGCAAGATAACCAAACAAAACTTTTAGTGGATTTCTACTTATTTTATTAAATATCATCTCCACCAAACAGGACAAGCTTGCATCTGTTATAGTTTTGGAGAAAAATGTGTTCATTTCATGTATGCGCGAAATGCCTTAAAAATGGCTTTAAAATGGATTTGGAGCATGGAGACGATTATCTCGGGATTGCAAGATAACCAAACAAAACTTTTAGTGGATTTCTACTTATTTTATTAAATATCATCTCCACCAAACAGGACAAGCTTGCATCTGTTATAGTTTTGGAGAAAAATGTGTTCATTTCATGTATGCGCGAAATGCCTTAAAAATGGCTTTAAAATGGATTTGGAGCATGGAGACGATTATCTCGGGATTGCAAGATAACCAAACAAAACTTTTAGTGGATTTCTACTTATTTTATTAAATATCATCTCCACCAAACAGGACAAGCTTGCATGTGTTATAGTTTTGGAGAAAAATGTGTTCATTTCATGTATGCGCAAAATGCCTTTGAAATGGCTTTAAAATGGATTTGGAGCATGGAGACGATTATCTCAGGATGGCAATATAAACAAACGAAACTTTTAGTGGATTTCTACTTATTTTATTAAATTTCATCTCCACCAAACAGGACAAGCTTGCATCTGTTATAGTTTTGGAGAAAAATGTGTTCATTTCATGTATGCGCGAAATGCCTTAAAAATGGCTTTAAAATGGATTTGGAGCATGGAGACGATTATCTCGGGATTGCAAGATAACCAAACAAAACTTTTAGTGGATTTCTACTTATTTTATTAAATATCATCTCCACCAAACAGGACAAGCTTGCATCTGTTATAGTTTTGGAGAAAAATGTGTTCATTTCATGTATGCGCGAAATGCCTTAAAAATGGCTTTAAAATGGATTTGGAGCATGGAGACGATTATCTCGGGATTGCAAGATAACCAAACAAAACTTTTAGTGGATTTCTACTTATTTTATTAAATATCATCTCCACCAAACAGGACAAGCTTGCATCTGTTATAGTTTTGGAGAAAAATGTGTTCATTTCATGTATGCACGAAATGCCTTAAAAATGGCTTTAAAATGGATTTGGAGCATGGAGACGATTATCTCGGGATTGCAAGATAACCAAACAAAACTTTTAGTGGATTTCTACTTATTTTATTAAATATCATCTCCACCAAACAGGACAAGCTTGCATGTGTTATAGTTTTGGAGAAAAATGTGTTCATTTCATGTATGCGCAAAATGCCTTTGAAATGGCTTTAAAATGGATTTGGAGCATGGAGTTGATTATCTCAGGATGGCAATATAAACAAACGAAACTTTTAGTAGATTTCTACTTATTTTATTAAATATTATCTCCACCAAACAGGACAAGCTTGCATCTGTTATAGTTTTGGAGAAAAATGTGTTCATTTCATGTATGCGCGAAATGCCTTAAAAATGGCATTAAAATGGATTTGGAGCATGGAGACGATTATCTCGGGATTGCAAGATAACCAAACAAAACTTTTAGTGGATTTCTACTTATTTTATTAAATATCATCTCCACCAAACAGGACAAGCTTGCATCTGTTATAGTTTTGGAGAAAAATGTGTTCATTTCATGTATGCGCGAAATGCCTTAAAAATGGCTTTAAAATGGATTTGGAGCATGGAGACGATTATCTCGGGATTGCAAGATAACCAAACAAAACTTTTAGTGGATTTCTACTTATTTTATTAAATATCATCTCCACCAAACAGGACAAGCTTGCATCTGTTATAGTTTTGGAGAAAAATGTGTTCATTTCATGTATGCGCGAAATGCCTTAAAAATGGCTTTAAAATGGATTTGGAGCATGGAGACGATTATCTCGGGATTGCAAGATAACCAAACAAAACTTTTAGTGGATTTCTACTTATTTTATTAAATATCATCTCCACCAAACAGGACAAGCTTGCATCTGTTATAGTTTTGGAGAAAAATGTGTTCATTTCATGTATGCGCGAAATGCCTTAAAAATGGCTTTAAAATGGATTTGGAGCATGGAGACGATTATCTCGGGATTGCAAGATAACCAAACAAAACTTTTAGTGGATTTCTACTTATTTTATTAATTATCATCTCCACCAAACAGGACAAGCTTGCATCTGTTATAGTTTTGGAGAAAAATGTGTTAATTTCATGTATGCGCGAAATGCCTTAAAAATGGCTTTAAAATGGATTTGGAGCATGGAGACGATTATCTCGGGATTGCAAGATAACCAAACAAAACTTTTAGTGGATTTCTACTTATTTTATTAAATATCATCTCCACCAAACAGGACAAGCTTGCATCTGTTATAGTTTTGGAGAAAAATGTGTTCATTTCATGTATGCGCAAAATGCCTTTGAAATGGCTTTAAAATGGATTTGGAGCATGGAGACGATTATCTCAGGATGGCAATATAAACAAACGAAACTTTTAGTAGATTTCTACTTATTTTATTAAATATTATCTCCACCAAACAGGACAAGCTTGCATCTGTTATAGTTTTGGAGAAAAATGTGTTCATTTCATGTATGCGCGAAATGCCTTAAAAATGGCTTTAAAATGGATTTGGAGCATGGAGACGATTATCTCGGGATTGCAAGATAACCAAACAAAACTTTTAGTGGATTTCTACTTATTTTATTAAATATCATCTCCACCAAACAGGACAAGCTTGCATCTGTTATAGTTTTGGAGAAAAATGTGTTCATTTCATGTATGCGCGAAATGCCTTAAAAATGGCTTTAAAATGGATTTGGAGCATGGAGACGATTATCTCGGGATTGCAATATAACCAAACAAAACTTTTAGTGGATTTCTACTTATTTTATTAAATATCATCTCCACCAAACAGGACAAGCTTGCATCTGTTATAGTTTTGGAGAAAAATGTGTTCATTTCATGTATGCGCGAAATGCCTTAAAAATGGCTTTAAAATGGATTTGGAGCATGGAGACGATTATCTCGGGATTGCAAGATAACCAAACAAAACTTTTAGTGGATTTCTACTTATTTTATTAAATATCATCTCCACCAAACAGGACAAGCTTGCATCTGTTATAGTTTTGGAGAAAAATGTGTTCATTTCATGTATGCGCGAAATGCCTTAAAAATGGCTTTAAAATGGATTTGGAGCATGGAGACGATTATCTTGGGATTGCAAGATAACCAAACAAAACTTTTAGTGGATTTCTACTTATTTTATTAAATATCATCTCCACCAAACAGGACAAGCTTGCATGTGTTAAGGTTTTGGAGAAAAATGTGTTCATTTCATGTATGCGCAAAATGCCTTTGAAATGGCTTTAAAATGGATTTGGAGCTTGGAGACGATTATCTCAGGATGGCAATATAAACAAACGAAACTTTTAGTAGATTTCTACTTATTTTATTAAATATTATCTCCACCAAACAGGACAAGCTTGCATCTGTTATAGTTTTGGAGAAAAATGTGTTCATTTCATGTATGCGCGAAATGCCTTAAAAATGGCTTTAAAATGGATTTGGAGCATGGAGACGATTATCTCGGGATTGCAAGATAACCAAACAAAACTTTTAGTGGATTTCTACTTATTTTATTAAATATCATCTCCACCAAACAGGACAAGCTTGCATCTGTTATAGTTTTGGAGAAAAATGTGTTCATTTCATGTATGCGCGAAATGCCTTAAAAATGGCTTTAAAATGGATTTGGAGCATGGAGACGATTATCTCGGGATTGCAATATAACCAAACAAAACTTTTAGTGGATTTCTACTTATTTTATTAAATATCATCTCCACCAAACAGGACAAGCTTGCATCTGTTATAGTTTTGGAGAAAAATGTGTTCATTTCATGTATGCGCGAAATGCCTTAAAAATGGCTTTAAAATGGATTTGGAGCATGGAGACGATTATCTCGGGATTGCAAGATAACCAAACAAAACTTTTAGTGGATTTCTACTTATTTTATTAAATATCATCTCCACCAAACAGGACAAGCTTGCATCTGTTATAGTTTTGGAGAAAAATGTGTTCATTTCATGTATGCGCGAAATGCCTTAAAAATGGCTTTAAAATGGATTTGGAGCATGGAGACGATTATCTCGGGATTGCAAGATAACCAAACAAAACTTTTAGTGGATTTCTACTTATTTTATTAAATACCATCTCCACCAAACAGGACAAGCTTGCATCTGTTATAGTTTTGGAGAAAAATGTGTTCATTTCATGTATGCGCGAAATGCCTTAAAAATGGCTTTAAAATGGATTTGGAGCATGGAGACGATTATCTCGGGATTGCAAGATAACCAAACAAAACTTTTAGTGGATTTCTACTTATTTTATTAAATATCATCTCCACCAAACAGGACAAGCTTGCATCTGTTATAGTTTTGGAGAAAAATGTGTTCATTTCATGTATGCGCGAAATGCCTTAAAAATGGCTTTAAAATGGATTTGGAGCATGGAGACGATTATCTCGGGATTGCAAGATAACCAAACAAAACTTTTAGTGGATTTCTACTTATTTTATTAAATATCATCTCCACCAAACAGGACAAGCTTGCATGTGTTATAGTTTTGGAGAAAAATGTGTTCATTTCATGTATGCGCAAAATGCCTTTGAAATGGCTTTAAAATGGATTTGGAGCATGGAGACGATTATCTCAGGATGGCAATATAACCAAACAAAACTTTTAGTGGATTTCTACTTATTTTATTAAATATCATCTCCACCAAATAGGACAAGCTTGCATCTGTTATAGTTTTGGAGAAAAATGTGTTCATTTCATGTATGCGCGAAATGCCTTAAAATGGCTTTAAAATGGATTTGGAGCATGGAGACGATTATCTCGGGATTGCAAGATAACCAAACAAAACTTTTAGTGGATTTCTACTTATTTTATTAAATATCATCTCCACCAAACAGGACAAGCTTGCATCTGTTATAGTTTTGGAGAAAAATGTGTTCATTTCATGTATGCGCGAAATGCCTTAAAAATGGCTTTAAAATGGATTTGGAGCATGGAGACGATTATCTCGGGATTGCAAGATAACCAAACAAAACTTTTAGTGGATTTCTACTTATTTTATTAAATATCATCTCCACCAAACAGGTCAAGCTTGCATCTGTTATAGTTTTGGAGAAAAATGTGTTCATTTCATGTATGCGCGAAATGCCTTAAAAATGGCTTTAAAATGGATTTGGAGCATGGAGACGATTATCTCGGGATTGCAAGATAACCAAACAAAACTTTTAGTGGATTTCTACTTATTTTATTAAATATCATCTCCACCAAACAGGACAAGCTTGCATCTGTTATAGTTTTGGAGAAAAATGTGTTCATTTCATGTATGCGCGAAATGCCTTAAAAATGGCTTTAAAATGGATTTGGAGCATGGAGACGATTATCTCGGGATTGCAAGATAACCAAACAAAACTTTTAGTGGATTTCTACTTATTTTATTAAATATCATCTCCACCAAACAGGACAAGCTTGCATGTGTTATAGTTTTGGAGAAAAATGTGTTCATTTCATGTATGCGCAAAATGCCTTTGAAATGGCTTTAAAATGGATTTGGAGCATGGAGACGATTATCTCAGGATGGCAATATAAACAAACGAAACTTTTAGTAGATTTCTACTTATTTTATTAAATATTATCTCCACCAAACAGGACAAGCTTGCATCTGTTATAGTTTTGGAGAAAAATGTGTTCATTTCATGTATGCGCGAAATGCCTTAAAAATGGCTTTAAAATGGATTTGGAGCATGGAGACGATTATCTCGGGATTGCAAGATAACAAAAAAAAACTTTTAGTGGATTTCTACTTATTTTATTAAATACCATCTCCACCAAACAGGACAAGCTTGCATCTGTTATAGTTTTGGAGAAAAATGTGTTCATTTCATGTATGCGCGAAATGCCTTAAAAATGGCTTTAAAATGGATTTGGAGCATGGAGACGATTATCTCGGGATTGCAATATAACCAAACAAAACTTTTAGTGGATTTCTACTTATTTTATTAAATATCATCTCCACCAAACAGGACAAGCTTGCATCTGTTATAGTTTTGGAGAAAAATGTGTTCATTTCATGTATGCGCGAAATGCCTTAAAAATGGCTTTAAAATGGATTTGGAGCATGGAGACGATTATCTCGGGATTGCAAGATAACCAAACAAAACTTTTAGTGGATTTCTACTTATTTTATTAAATATCATCTCCACCAAACAGGACAAGCTTGCATCTGTTATAGTTTTGGAGAAAAATGTGTTCATTTCATGTATGCGCGAAATGCCTTAAAAATAGCTTTAAAATGGATTTGGAGCATGGAGACGATTATCTCGGGATTGCAAGATAACCAAACAAAACTTTTAGTGGATTTCTACTTATTTTATTAAATATCATCTCCACCAAACAGGACAAGCTTGCATCTGTTATAGTTTTGGAGAAAAATGTGTTCATTTCATGTATGCGCGAATTGCCTTAAAAATGGCTTTAAAATGGATTTGGAGCATGGAGACGATTATCTCGGGATAGCAAGATAACCAAACAAAACTTTTAGTGGATTTCTACTTATTTTATTAAATATCATCTCCACCAAACAGGACAAGCTTGCATCTGTTATAGTTTTGGAGAAAAATGTGTTCATTTCATGTATGCGCGAAATGCCTTAAAAATGGCTTTAAAATGGATTTGGAGCATGGAGACGATTATCTCGGGATTGCAAGATAACCAAACAAAAGTTTTAGTGGATTTCTACTTATTTTATTAAATATCATCTCCACCAAACAGGACAAGCTTGCATCTGTTATAGTTTTGGAGAAAAATGTGTTCATTTCATGTATACGCGAAATGCCTTAAAAATGGCTTTAAAATGGATTTGGAGCATGGAGACGATTATCTCGGGATTGCAAGATAACCAAACAAAACTTTTAGTGGATTTCTACTTATTTTATTAAATATCATCTCCACCAAACAGGACAAGCTTGCATCTGTTATAGTTTTGGAGAAAAATGTGTTCATTTCATGTATGCGCGAAATGCCTTAAAAATGGCTTTAAAATGGATTTGGAGCATGGAGACGATTATCTCGGGATAGCAAGATAACCAAACAAAACTTTTAGTGGATTTCTACTTATTTTATTAAATATCATCTCCTCCAAACAGGACAAGCTTGCATGTGTTATAGTTTTGGAGAAAAATGTGTTCATTTCATGTATGCGCGAAATGCCTTAAAAATGGCTTTAAAATGGATTTGGAGCATGGAGACGATTATCTCGGGATTGCAAGATAACCAAACAAAACTTTTAGTGGATTTCTACTTATTTTATTAAATATCATCTCCACCAAACAGGACAAGCTTGCATCTGTTATAGTTTTGGAGAAAAATGTGTTCATTTCATGTATGCGCGAAATGCCTTAAAAATGGCTTTAAAATGGATTTGGAGCATGGAGACGATTATCTCGGGATTGCAATATAACCAAACAAAACTTTTAGTGGATTTCTACTTATTTTATTAAATATCATCTCCACCAAACAGGACAAGCTTGCATCTGTTATAGTTTTGGAGAAAAATGTGTTCATTTCATGTATGCGCGAAATGCCTTAAAAATGGCTTTAAAATGGATTTGGAGCATGGAGACGATTATCTCGGGATTGCAAGATAACCAAACAAAACTTTTAGTGGATTTCTACTTATTTTATTAAATATCATCTCCACCAAACAGGACAAGCTTGCATCTGTTATAGTTTTGGAGAAAAATGTGTTCATTTCATGTATGCGCGAAATGCCTTAAAAATGGCTTTAAAATGGATTTGGAGCATGGAGACGATTATCTCGGGATTGCAAGATAACCAAACAAAACTTTTAGTGGATTTCTACTTATTTTATTAAATATCATCTCCACCAAACAGGACAAGCTTGCATCTGTTATAGTTTTGGAAAAAAATGTGTTCATTTCATGTATGCGCGAAATGCCTTAAAAATGGCTTTAAAATGGATTTGGAGCATGGAGACGATTATCTCGGGATTGCAAGATAACCAAACAAAACTTTTAGTGGATTTCTACTTATTTTATTAAATATCATCTCCACCAAACAGGACAAGCTTGCATCTGTTATAGTTTTGGAGAAAAATGTGTTCATTTCATGTATGCGCGAAATGCCTTAAAAATGGCTTTAAAATGGATTTGGAGCATGGAGACGATTATCTCGGGATTGCAAGATAACCAAACAAAACTTTTAGTGGATTTCTACTTATTTTATTAAATATCATCTCCACCAAACAGGACAAGCTTGCATCTGTTATAGTTTTGGAGAAAAATGTGTTCATTTCATGTATGCGCGAAATGCCTTAAAAATGGCTTTAAAATGGATTTGGAGCATGGAGACGATTATCTCGGGATTGCAAGATAACCAAACAAAACTTTTAGTGGATTTCTACTTATTTTATTAAATATCATCTCCACCAAACAGGACAAGCTTGCATCTGTTATAGTTTTGGAGAAAAATGTGTTCATTTCATGTATGCGCGAAATGCCTTAAAAATGGCTTTAAAATGGATTTGGAGCATGGAGACGATTATCTCGGGATTGCAAGATAACCAAACAAAACTTTTAGTGGATTTCTACTTATTTTATTAAATATCATCTCCACCAAACAGGACAAGCTTGCATGTGTTATAGTTTTGGAGAAAAATGTGTTCATTTCATGTATGCGCAAAATGCCTTTGAAATGGCTTTAAAATGGATTTGGAGCATGGAGACGATTATCTCAGGATGGCAATATAAACAAACGAAACTTTTAGTAGATTTCTACTTATTTTATTAAATATTATCTCCACCAAACAGGACAAGCTTGCATCTGTTATAGTTTTGGAGAAAAATGTGTTCATTTCATGTATGCGCGAAATGCCTTAAAAATGGCTTTAAAATGGATTTGGAGCATGGAGACGATTATCTCGGGATTGCAAGATAACCAAACAAAACTTTTAGTGGATTTCTACTTATTTTATTAAATATCATCTCCACCAAACAGGACAAGCTTGCATCTGTTATAGTTTTGGAGAAAAATGTGTTTATTTCATGTATGCGCGAAATGCCTTAAAAATGGCTTTAAAATGGATTTGGAGCATGGAGACGATTATCTCGGGATTGCAATATAACCAAACAAAACTTTTAGTGGATTTCTACTTATTTTATTAAATATCAGCTCCACCAAACAGGACAAGCTTGCATCTGTTATAGTTTTGGAGAAAAATGTGTTCATTTCATGTATGCGCGAAATGCCTTAAAAATGGCTTTAAAATGGATTTGGAGCATGGAGACGATTATCTCGGGATTGCAAGATAACCAAACAAAACTTTTAGTGGATTTCTACTTATTTTATTAAATATCATCTCCACCAAACAGGACAAGCTTGCATCTGTTATAGTTTTGGAGAAAAATGTGTTCATTTCATGTATGCGCGAAATGCCTTAAAAATGGCTTTAAAATTGATTTGGAGCATGGAGACGATTATCTCGGGATTGCAAGATAACCAAACAAAACTTTTAGTGGATTTCTACTTATTTTATTAAATATCATCTCCACCAAACAGGACAAGCTTGCATCTGTTATAGTTTTGGAGAAAAATGTGTTCATTTCATGTATGCGCGAAATGCCTTAAAAATGGCTTTAAAATGGATTTGGAGCATGGAGACGATTATCTCGGGATTGCAAGATAACCAAACAAAACTTTTAGTGGATTTCTACTTATTTTATTAAATATCATCTCCACCAAACAGGACAAGCTTGCATCTGTTATAGTTTTGGAGAAAAATGTGTTCATTTCATGTATGCGCGAAATGCCTTAAAAATGGCTTTAAAATGGATTTGGAGCATGGAGACGATTATCTCGGGATTGCAAGATAACCAAACAAAACTTTTAGTGGATTTCTACTTATTTTATTAAATATCATCTCCACCAAACAGGACAAGCTTGCATGTGTTATAGTTTTGGAGAAAAATGTGTTCATTTCATGTATGCGCAAAATGCCTTTGAAATGGCTTTAAAATGGATTTGGAGCATGGAGACGATTATCTCAGGATGGCAATATAAACAAACGAAACTTTTAGTGGATTTCTACTTATTTTATTAAATATCATCTCCACCAAACAGGACAAGCTTGCATCTGTTATAGTTTTGGAGAAAAATGTGTTCATTTCATGTATGCG
The DNA here is from genome assembly GCF_048569485.1 of Anomaloglossus baeobatrachus. Lineage (NCBI taxonomy): Eukaryota > Metazoa > Chordata > Amphibia > Anura > Aromobatidae > Anomaloglossus > Anomaloglossus baeobatrachus. The sequence goes on along the minus strand of NW_027442146.1, from coordinate 616,296 downwards.
CGAAATGCCTTAAAAATGGCTTTAAAATGGATTTGGAGCATGGAGACGATTATCTCGGGATTGCAAGATAACCAAACAAAACTTTTAGTGGATTTCTACTTATTTTATTAAATATCATCTCCACCAAACAGGACAAGCTTGCATCTGTTATAGTTTTGGAGAAAAATGTGTTCATTTCATGTATGCGCGAAATGCCTTAAAAATGGCTTTAAAATGGATTTGGAGCATGGAGACGATTATCTCGGGATTGCAAGATAACCAAACAAAACTTTTAGTGGATTTCTACTTATTTTATTAAATATCATCTCCACCAAACAGGACAAGCTTGCATCTGTTATAGTTTTGGAGAAAAATGTGTTCATTTCATGTATGCGCGAAATGCCTTAAAAATGGCTTTAAAATTGATTTGGAGCATGGAGACGATTATCTCGGGATTGCAAGATAACCAAACAAAACTTTTAGTGGATTTCTACTTATTTTATTAAATATCATCTCCACCAAACAGGACAAGCTTGCATCTGTTATAGTTTTGGAGAAAAATGTGTTCATTTCATGTATGCGCGAAATGCCTTAAAAATGGCTTTAAAATGGATTTGGAGCATGGAGACGATTATCTCGGGATTGCAAGATAACCAAACAAAACTTTTAGTGGATTTCTACTTATTTTATTAAATATCATCTCCACCAAACAGGACAAGCTTGCATCTGTTATAGTTTTGGAGAAAAATGTGTTCATTTCATGTATGCGCGAAATGCCTTAAAAATGGCTTTAAAATGGATTTGGAGCATGGAGACGATTATCTCGGGATTGCAAGATAACCAAACAAAACTTTTAGTGGATTTCTACTTATTTTATTAAATATCATCTCCACCAAACAGGACAAGCTTGCATGTGTTATAGTTTTGGAGAAAAATGTGTTCATTTCATGTATGCGCAAAATGCCTTTGAAATGGCTTTAAAATGGATTTGGAGCATGGAGACGATTATCTCAGGATGGCAATATAAACAAACGAAACTTTTAGTGGATTTCTACTTATTTTATTAAATATCATCTCCACCAAACAGGACAAGCTTGCATCTGTTATAGTTTTGGAGAAAAATGTGTTCATTTCATGTATGCGCGAAATGCCTTAAAAATGGCTTTAAAATGGATTTGGAGCATGGAGACGATTATCTCGGGATTGCAAGATAACCAAACAAAACTTTTAGTGGATTTCTACTTATTTTATTAAATATCATCTCCACCAAACAGGACAAGCTTGCATCTGTTATAGTTTTGGAGAAAAATGTGTTCATTTCATGTATGCGCGAAATGCCTTAAAAATGGCTTTAAAATGGATTTGGAGCATGGAGACGATTATCTCGGGATTGCAAGATAACCAAACAAAACTTTTAGTGGATTTCTACTTATTTTATTAAATATCATCTCCACCAAACAGGACAAGCTTGCATCTGTTATAGTTTTGGAGAAAAATGTGTTCATTTCATGTATGCACGAAATGCCTTAAAAATGGCTTTAAAATGGATTTGGAGCATGGAGACGATTATCTCGGGATTGCAAGATAACCAAACAAAACTTTTAGTGGATTTCTACTTATTTTATTAAATATCATCTCCACCAAACAGGACAAGCTTGCATGTGTTATAGTTTTGGAGAAAAATGTGTTCATTTCATGTATGCGCAAAATGCCTTTGAAATGGCTTTAAAATGGATTTGGAGCATGGAGACGATTATCTCAGGATGGCAATATAAACAAACGAAACTTTTAGTAGATTTCTACTTATTTTATTAAATATTATCTCCACCAAACAGGACAAGCTTGCATCTGTTATAGTTTTGGAGAAAAATGTGTTCATTTCATGTATGCGCGAAATGCCTTAAAAATGGCATTAAAATGGATTTGGAGCATGGAGACGATTATCTCGGGATTGCAAGATAACCAAACAAAACTTTTAGTGGATTTCTACTTATTTTATTAAATATCATCTCCACCAAACAGGACAAGCTTGCATCTGTTATAGTTTTGGAGAAAAATGTGTTCATTTCATGTATGCGCGAAATGCCTTAAAAATGGCTTTAAAATGGATTTGGAGCATGGAGACGATTATCTCGGGATTGCAAGATAACCAAACAAAACTTTTAGTGGATTTCTACTTATTTTATTAAATATCATCTCCACCAAACAGGACAAGCTTGCATCTGTTATAGTTTTGGAGAAAAATGTGTTCATTTCATGTATGCGCGAAATGCCTTAAAAATGGCTTTAAAATGGATTTGGAGCATGGAGACGATTATCTCGGGATTGCAAGATAACCAAACAAAACTTTTAGTGGATTTCTACTTATTTTATTAAATATCATCTCCACCAAACAGGACAAGCTTGCATCTGTTATAGTTTTGGAGAAAAATGTGTTCATTTCATGTATGCGCGAAATGCCTTAAAAATGGCTTTAAAATGGATTTGGAGCATGGAGACGATTATCTCGGGATTGCAAGATAACCAAACAAAACTTTTAGTGGATTTCTACTTATTTTATTAATTATCATCTCCACCAAACAGGACTAGCTTGCATCTGTTATAGTTTTGGAGAAAAATGTGTTAATTTCATGTATGCGCGAAATGCCTTAAAAATGGCTTTAAAATGGATTTGGAGCATGGAGACGATTATCTCGGGATTGCAAGATAACCAAACAAAACTTTTAGTGGATTTCTACTTATTTTATTAAATATCATCTCCACCAAACAGGACAAGCTTGCATCTGTTATAGTTTTGGAGAAAAATGTGTTCATTTCATGTATGCGCAAAATGCCTTTGAAATGGCTTTAAAATGGATTTGGAGCATGGAGACGATTATCTCAGGATGGCAATATAAACAAACGAAACTTTTAGTAGATTTCTACTTATTTTATTAAATATTATCTCCACCAAACAGGACAAGCTTGCATCTGTTATAGTTTTGGAGAAAAATGTGTTCATTTCATGTATGCGCGAAATGCCTTAAAAATGGCTTTAAAATGGATTTGGAGCATGGAGACGATTATCTCGGGATTGCAAGATAACCAAACAAAACTTTTAGTGGATTTCTACTTATTTTATTAAATATCATCTCCACCAAACAGGACAAGCTTGCATCTGTTATAGTTTTGGAGAAAAATGTGTTCATTTCATGTATGCGCGAAATGCCTTAAAAATGGCTTTAAAATGGATTTGGAGCATGGAGACGATTATCTCGGGATTGCAATATAACCAAACAAAACTTTTAGTGGATTTCTACTTATTTTATTAAATATCATCTCCACCAAACAGGACAAGCTTGCATCTGTTATAGTTTTGGAGAAAAATGTGTTCATTTCATGTATGCGCGAAATGCCTTAAAAATGGCTTTAAAATGGATTTGGAGCATGGAGACGATTATCTCGGGATTGCAAGATAACCAAACAAAACTTTTAGTGGATTTCTACTTATTTTATTAAATATCATCTCCACCAAAAAGGACAAGCTTGCATCTGTTATAGTTTTGGAGAAAAATGTGTTCATTTCATGTATGCGCGAAATGCCTTAAAAATGGCTTTAAAATGGATTTGGAGCATGGAGACGATTATCTTGGGATTGCAAGATAACCAAACAAAACTTTTAGTGGATTTCTACTTATTTTATTAAATATCATCTCCACCAAACAGGACAAGCTTGCATGTGTTAAGGTTTTGGAGAAAAATGTGTTCATTTCATGTATGCGCAAAATGCCTTTGAAATGGCTTTAAAATGGATTTGGAGCTTGGAGACGATTATCTCAGGATGGCAATATAAACAAACGAAACTTTTAGTAGATTTCTACTTATTTTATTAAATATTATCTCCACCAAACAGGACAAGCTTGCATCTGTTATAGTTTTGGAGAAAAATGTGTTCATTTCATGTATGCGCGAAATGCCTTAAAAATGGCTTTAAAATGGATTTGGAGCATGGAGACGATTATCTCGGGATTGCAAGATAACCAAACAAAACTTTTAGTGGATTTCTACTTATTTTATTAAATATCATCTCCACCAAACAGGACAAGCTTGCATCTGTTATAGTTTTGGAGAAAAATGTGTTCATTTCATGTATGCGCGAAATGCCTTAAAAATGGCTTTAAAATGGATTTGGAGCATGGAGACGATTATCTCGGGATTGCAATATAACCAAACAAAACTTTTAGTGGATTTCTACTTATTTTATTAAATATCATCTCCACCAAACAGGACAAGCTTGCATCTGTTATAGTTTTGGAGAAAAATGTGTTCATTTCATGTATGCGCGAAATGCCTTAAAAATGGCTTTAAAATGGATTTGGAGCATGGAGACGATTATCTCGGGATTGCAAGATAACCAAACAAAACTTTTAGTGGATTTCTACTTATTTTATTAAATATCATCTCCACCAAACAGGACAAGCTTGCATCTGTTATAGTTTTGGAGAAAAATGTGTTCATTTCATGTATGCGCGAAATGCCTTAAAAATGGCTTTAAAATGGATTTGGAGCATGGAGACGATTATCTCGGGATTGCAAGATAACCAAACAAAACTTTTAGTGGATTTCTACTTATTTTATTAAATACCATCTCCACCAAACAGGACAAGCTTGCATCTGTTATAGTTTTGGAGAAAAATGTGTTCATTTCATGTATGCGCGAAATGCCTTAAAAATGGCTTTAAAATGGATTTGGAGCATGGAGACGATTATCTCGGGATTGCAAGATAACCAAACAAAACTTTTAGTGGATTTCTACTTATTTTATTAAATATCATCTCCACCAAACAGGACAAGCTTGCATCTGTTATAGTTTTGGAGAAAAATGTGTTCATTTCATGTATGCGCGAAATGCCTTAAAAATGGCTTTAAAATGGATTTGGAGCATGGAGACGATTATCTCGGGATTGCAAGATAACCAAACAAAACTTTTAGTGGATTTCTACTTATTTTATTAAATATCATCTCCACCAAACAGGACAAGCTTGCATGTGTTATAGTTTTGGAGAAAAATGTGTTCATTTCATGTATGCGCAAAATGCCTTTGAAATGGCTTTAAAATGGATTTGGAGCATGGAGACGATTATCTCAGGATGGCAATATAACCAAACAAAACTTTTAGTGGATTTCTACTTATTTTATTAAATATCATCTCCACCAAATAGGACAAGCTTGCATCTGTTATAGTTTTGGAGAAAAATGTGTTCATTTCATGTATGCGCGAAATGCCTTAAAATGGCTTTAAAATGGATTTGGAGCATGGAGACGATTATCTCGGGATTGCAAGATAACCAAACAAAACTTTTAGTGGATTTCTACTTATTTTATTAAATATCATCTCCACCAAACAGGACAAGCTTGCATCTGTTATAGTTTTGGAGAAAAATGTGTTCATTTCATGTATGCGCGAAATGCCTTAAAAATGGCTTTAAAATGGATTTGGAGCATGGAGACGATTATCTCGGGATTGCAAGATAACCAAACAAAACTTTTAGTGGATTTCTACTTATTTTATTAAATATCATCTCCACCAAACAGGTCAAGCTTGCATCTGTTATAGTTTTGGAGAAAAATGTGTTCATTTCATGTATGCGCGAAATGCCTTAAAAATGGCTTTAAAATGGATTTGGAGCATGGAGACGATTATCTCGGGATTGCAAGATAACCAAACAAAACTTTTAGTGGATTTCTACTTATTTTATTAAATATCATCTCCACCAAACAGGACAAGCTTGCATCTGTTATAGTTTTGGAGAAAAATGTGTTCATTTCATGTATGCGCGAAATGCCTTAAAAATGGCTTTAAAATGGATTTGGAGCATGGAGACGATTATCTCGGGATTGCAAGATAACCAAACAAAACTTTTAGTGGATTTCTACTTATTTTATTAAATATCATCTCCACCAAACAGGACAAGCTTGCATGTGTTATAGTTTTGGAGAAAAATGTGTTCATTTCATGTATGCGCAAAATGCCTTTGAAATGGCTTTAAAATGGATTTGGAGCATGGAGACGATTATCTCAGGATGGCAATATAAACAAACGAAACTTTTAGTAGATTTCTACTTATTTTATTAAATATTATCTCCACCAAACAGGACAAGCTTGCATCTGTTATAGTTTTGGAGAAAAATGTGTTCATTTCATGTATGCGCGAAATGCCTTAAAAATGGCTTTAAAATGGATTTGGAGCATGGAGACGATTATCTCGGGATTGCAAGATAACAAAAAAAAACTTTTAGTGGATTTCTACTTATTTTATTAAATACCATCTCCACCAAACAGGACAAGCTTGCATCTGTTATAGTTTTGGAGAAAAATGTGTTCATTTCATGTATGCGCGAAATGCCTTAAAAATGGCTTTAAAATGGATTTGGAGCATGGAGACGATTATCTCGGGATTGCAATATAACCAAACAAAACTTTTAGTGGATTTCTACTTATTTTATTAAATATCATCTCCACCAAACAGGACAAGCTTGCATCTGTTATAGTTTTGGAGAAAAATGTGTTCATTTCATGTATGCGCGAAATGCCTTAAAAATGGCTTTAAAATGGATTTGGAGCATGGAGACGATTATCTCGGGATTGCAAGATAACCAAACAAAACTTTTAGTGGATTTCTACTTATTTTATTAAATATCATCTCCACCAAACAGGACAAGCTTGCATCTGTTATAGTTTTGGAGAAAAATGTGTTCATTTCATGTATGCGCGAAATGCCTTAAAAATGGCTTTAAAATGGATTTGGAGCATGGAGACGATTATCTCGGGATTGCAAGATAACCAAACAAAACTTTTAGTGGATTTCTACTTATTTTATTAAATATCATCTCCACCAAACAGGACAAGCTTGCATCTGTTATAGTTTTGGAGAAAAATGTGTTCATTTCATGTATGCGCGAAATGCCTTAAAAATGGCTTTAAAATGGATTTGGAGCATGGAGACGATTATCTCGGGATTGCAAGATAACCAAACAAAACTTTTAGTGGATTTCTACTTATTTTATTAAATATCATCTCCACCAAACAGGACAAGCTTGCATGTGTTATAGTTTTGGAGAAAAATGTGTTCATTTCATGTATGCGCAAAATGCCTTTGAAATGGCTTTAAAATGGATTTGGAGCATGGAGACGATTATCTCAGGATGGCAATATAAACAAACGAAACTTTTAGTAGATTTCTACTTATTTTATTAAATATTATCTCCAGCAAACAGGACAAGCTTGCATCTGTTATAGTTTTGGAGAAAAATGTGTTCATTTCATGTATGCGCGAAATGCCTTAAAAATGGCTTTAAAATGGATTTGGAGCATGGAGACGATTATCTCGGGATTGCAAGATAACCAAACAAAACTTTTAGTGGATTTCTACTTATTTTATTAAATATCATCTCCACCAAACAGGACAAGCTTGCATCTGTTATAGTTTTGGAGAAAAATGTGTTCATTTCATGTATGCGCGAAATGCCTTAAAAATGGCTTTAAAATGGATTTGGAGCATGGAGACGATTATCTCGGGATTGCAATATAACCAAACAAAACTTTTAGTTGATTTCTACTTATTTTATTAAATATCATCTCCACCAAACAGGACAAGCTTGCATCTGTTATAGTTTTGGAGAAAAATGTGTTCATTTCATGTATGCGCGAAATGCCTTAAAAATGGCTTTAAAATGGATTTGGAGCATGGAGACGATTATCTCGGGATTGCAAGATAACCAAACAAAACTTTTAGTGGATTTCTACTTATTTTATTAAATATCATCTCCACCAAACAGGACAAGCTTGCATCTGTTATAGTTTTGGAGAAAAATGTGTTCATTTCATGTATGCGCGAAATGCCTTAAAAATGGCTTTAAAATGGATTTGGAGCATGGAGACGATTATCTCGGGATTGCAAGATAACCAAACAAAACTTTTAGTGGATTTCTACTTATTTTATTAAATATCATCTCCACCAAACAGGACAAGCTTGCATCTGTTATAGTTTTGGAGAAAAATGTGTTCATTTCATGTATGCGCGAAATGCCTTAAAAATGGCTTTAAAATGGATTTGGAGCATGGAGACGATTATCTCGGGATTGCAAGATAACAAAAAAAAACTTTTAGTGGATTTCTACTTATTTTATTAAATACCATCTCCACCAAACAGGACAAGCTTGCATCTGTTATAGTTTTGGAGAAAAATGTGTTCATTTCATGTATGCGCGAAATGCCTTAAAAATGGCTTTAAAATGGATTTGGAGCATGGAGACGATTATCTCGGGATTGCAATATAACCAAACAAAACTTTTAGTGGATTTCTACTTATTTTATTAAATATCATCTCCACCAAACAGGACAAGCTTGCATCTGTTATAGTTTTGGAGAAAAATGTGTTCATTTCATGTATGCGCGAAATGCCTTAAAAATGGCTTTAAAATGGATTTGGAGCATGGAGACGATTATCTCGGGATTGCAAGATAACCAAACAAAACTTTTAGTGGATTTCTACTTATTTTATTAAATATCATCTCCACCAAACAGGACAAGCTTGCATCTGTTATAGTTTTGGAGAAAAATGTGTTCATTTCATGTATGCGCGAAATGCCTTAAAAATGGCTTTAAAATGGATTTGGAGCATGGAGACGATTATCTCGGGATTGCAAGATAACCAAACAAAACTTTTAGTGGATTTCTACTTATTTTATTAAATATCATCTCCACCAAACAGGACAAGCTTGCATCTGTTATAGTTTTGGAGAAAAATGTGTTCATTTCATGTATGCGCGAAATGCCTTAAAAATGGCTTTAAAATGGATTTGGAGCATGGAGACGATTATCTCGGGATTGCAAGATAACCAAACAAAACTTTTAGTGGATTTCTACTTATTTTATTAAATATCATCTCCACCAAACAGGACAAGCTTGCATGTGTTATAGTTTTGGAGAAAAATGTGTTCATTTCATGTATGCGCAAAATGCCTTTGAAATGGCTTTAAAATGGATTTGGAGCATGGAGACGATTATCTCAGGATGGCAATATAAACAAACGAAACTTTTAGTAGATTTCTACTTATTTTATTAAATATTATCTCCAGCAAACAGGACAAGCTTGCATCTGTTATAGTTTTGGAGAAAAATGTGTTCATTTCATGTATGCGCGAAATGCCTTAAAAATGGCTTTAAAATGGATTTGGAGCATGGAGACGATTATCTCGGGATTGCAAGATAACCAAACAAAACTTTTAGTGGATTTCTACTTATTTTATTAAATATCATCTCCACCAAACAGGACAAGCTTGCATCTGTTATAGTTTTGGAGAAAAATGTGTTCATTTCATGTATGCGCGAAATGCCTTAAAAATGGCTTTAAAATGGATTTGGAGCATGGAGACGATTATCTCGGGATTGCAATATAACCAAACAAAACTTTTAGTTGATTTCTACTTATTTTATTAAATATCATCTCCACCAAACAGGACAAGCTTGCATCTGTTATAGTTTTGGAGAAAAATGTGTTCATTTCATGTATGCGCGAAATGCCTTAAAAATGGCTTTAAAATGGATTTGGAGCATGGAGACGATTAGCTCGGGATTGCAAGATAACCAAACAAAACTTTTAGTGGATTTCTACTTATTTTATTAAATATCATCTCCACCAAACAGGACAAGCTTGCATCTGTTATAGTTTTGGAGAAAAATGTGTTCATTTCATGTATGCGCGAAATGCCTTAAAAATGGCTTTAAAATGGATTTGGAGCATGGAGACGATTATCTCGGGATTGCAATATAACCAAACAAAACTTTTAGTGGATTTCTACTTATTTTATTAAATATCATCTCCACCAAACAGGACAAGCTTGCATCTGTTATAGTTTTGGAGAAAAATGTGTTCATTTCATGTATGCGCGAAATGCCTTAAAAATGGCTTTAAAATGGATTTGGAGCATGGAGACGATTATCTCGGGATTGCAAGATAACCAAACAAAACTTTTAGTGGATTTCTACTTATTTTATTAAATATCATCTCCACCAAACAGGACAAGCTTGCATCTGTTATAGTTTTGGAGAAAAATGTGTTCATTTCATGTATGCGCGAAATGCCTTAAAAATGGCTTTAAAATGGATTTGGAGCATGGAGACGATTATCTCGGGATTGCAAGATAACCAAACAAAACTTTTAGTGGATTTCTACTTATTTTATTAAATATCATCTCCACCAAACAGGACAAGCTTGCATCTGTTATAGTTTTGGAGAAAAATGTGTTCATTTCATGTATGCGCGAAATGCCTTAAAAATGGCTTTAAAATGGATTTGGAGCATGGAGACGATTATCTCGGGATTGCAAGATAACCAAACAAAACTTTTAGTGGATTTCTACTTATTTTATTAAATATCATCTCCACCAAACAGGACAAGCTTGCATCTGTTATAGTTTTGGAGAAAAATGTGTTCATTTCATGTATGCGCGAAATGCCTTAAAAATGGCTTTAAAATGGATTTGGAGCATGGAGACGATTATCTCGGGATTGCAAGATAACCAAACAAAACTTTTAGTGGATTTCTACTTATTTTATTAAATATCATCTCCACCAAACAGGACAAGCTTGCATCTGTTATAGTTTTGGAGAAAAATGTGTTCATTTCATGTATGCGCGAAATGCCTTAAAAATGGCTTTAAAATGGATTTGGAGCATGGAGACGATTATCTCGGGATTGCAAGATAACCAAACAAAACTTTTAGTGGATTTCTACTTATTTTATTAAATATCATCTCCACCAAACAGGACAAGCTTGCATCTGTTATAGTTTTGGAGAAAAATGTGTTCATTTCATGTATGCGCGAAATGCCTTAAAAATGGCTTTAAAATGGATTTGGAGCATGGAGACGATTATCTCGGGATTGCAAGATAACCAAACAAAACTTTTAGTGGATTTCTACTTATTTTATTAAATATCATCTCCACCAAACAGGACAAGCTTGCATGTGTTATAGTTTTGGAGAAAAATGTGTTCATTTCATGTATGCGCAAAATGCCTTTGAAATGGCTTTAAAATGGATTTGGTGCATGGAGACGATTATCTCAGGATGGCAATATAAACAAACGAAACTTTTAGTAGATTTCTACTTATTTTATTAAATATTATCTCCACCAAACAGGACAAGCTTGCATCTGTTATAGTTTTGGAGAAAAATGTGTTCATTTCATGTATGCGCGAAATGCCTTAAAAATGGCTTTAAAATGGATTTGGAGCATGGAGACGATTATCTCGGGATTGCAAGATAACCAAACAAAACTTTTAGTGGATTTCTACTTATTTTATTAAATATCATCTCCACCAAACAGGACAAGCTTGCATCTGTTATAGTTTTGGAGAAAAATGTGTTCATTTCATGTATGCGCGAAATGCCTTAAAAATGGCTTTAAAATGGATTTGGAGCATGGAGACGATTATCTCGGGATTGCAATATAACCAAACAAAACTTTTAGTGGATTTCTACTTATTTTATTAAATATCATCTCCACCAAACAGGACAAGCTTGCATCTGTTATAGTTTTGGAGAAAAATGTGTTCATTTCATGTATGCGCGAAATGCCTTAAAAATGGCTTTAAAATGGATTTGGAGCATGGAGACGATTATCTCGGGATTGCAAGATAACCAAACAAAACTTTTAGTGGATTTCTACTTATTTTATTAAATATCATCTCCACCAAACAGGACAAGCTTGCATCTGTTATAGTTTTGGAGAAAAATTTGTTCATTTCATGTATGCGCGAAATGCCTTAAAAATGGCTTTAAAATGGATTTGGAGCATGGAGACGATTATCTCGGGATTGCAAGATAACCAAACAAAACTTTTAGTGGATTTCTACTTATTTTATTAAATATCATCTCCACCAAACAGGACAAGCTTGCATCTGTTATAGTTTTGGAGAAAAATGTGTTCATTTCATGTATGCGCGAAATGCCTTAAAAATGGCTTTAAAATGGATTTGGAGCATGGAGACGATTATCTCGGGATTGCAAGATAACCAAACAAAACTTTTAGTGGATTTCTACTTATTTTATTAAATATCATCTCCACCAAACAGGACAAGCTTGCATGTGTTATAGTTTTGGAGAAAAATGTGTTCATTTCATGTATGCGCAAAATGCCTTTGAAATGGCTTTAAAATGGATTTGGAGCATGGAGACGATTATCTCAGGATGGCAATATAAACAAACGAAACTTTTAGTGGATTTCTACTTATTTTATTAAATATCATCTCCACCAAACAGGACAAGCTTGCATCTGTTATAGTTTTGGAGAAAAATGTGTTCATTTCATGTATGCGCGAAATGCCTTAAAAATGGCTTTAAAATGGATTTGGAGCATGGAGACGATTATCTCGGGATTGCAAGATAACCAAACAAAACTTTTAGTGGATTTCTACTTATTTTATTAAATATCATCTCCACCAAACAGGACAAGCTTGCATCTGTTATAGTTTTGGAGAAAAATGTGTTCATTTCATGTATGCGCGAAATGCCTTAAAAATGGCTTTAACATGGATTTGGAGCATGGAGACGATTATCTCGGGATTGCAAGATAACCAAACAAAACTTTTAGTGGATTTCTACTTATTTTATTAAATATCATCTCCACCAAACAGGACAAGCTTGCATGTGTTATAGTTTTGGAGAAAAATGTGTTCATTTTATGTATGCGCAAAATGCCTTTGAAATGGCTTTAAAATGGATTTGGAGCATGGAGACGATTATCTCAGGATGGCAATATAAACAAACGAAACTTTAAGTAGATTTCTACTTATTTTATTAAATATTATCTCCACCAAACAGGACAAGCTTGCATCTGTTATAGTTTTGGAGAAAAATGTGTTCATTTCATGTATGCGCGAAATGCCTTAAAAATGGCTTTAAAATGGATTTGGAGCATGGAGACGATTATCTCGGGATTGCAAGATAACCAAACAAAACTTTTAGTGGATTTCTACTTATTTTATTAAATATCATCTCCACCAAACAGGACAAGCTTGCATCTGTTATAGTTTTGGAGAAAAATGTGTTCATTTCATGTATGCGCGAAATGCCTTAAAAATGGCTTTAAAATGGATTTGGAGCATGGAGACGTTTATCTCGGGATTGCAAGATAACCAAACAAAACTTTTAGTGGATTTCTACTTATTTTATTAAATATCATCTCCACCAAACAGGACAAGCTTGCATCTGTTATAGTTTTGGAGAAAAATGTGTTCATTTCATGTATGCGCGAAATGCCTTAAAAATGGCTTTAAAATGGATTTGGAGCATGGAGACGATTATCTCGGGATTGCAATATAACCAAACAAAACTTTTAGTGGATTTCTACTTATTTTATTAAATATCATCTCCACCAAACAGGACAAGCTTGCATCTGTTATAGTTTTGGAGAAAAATGTGTTCATTTCATGTATGCGCGAAATGCCTTAAAAATGGCTTTAAAATGGATTTGGAGCATGGAGACGATTATCTCGGGATTGCAAGATAACCAAACAAAACTTTTAGTGGATTTCTACTTATTTTATTAAATATCATCTCCACCAAACAGGACAAGCTTGCATCTGTTATAGTTTTGGAGAAAAATGTGTTCATTTCATGTATGCGCGAAATGCCTTAAAAATGGCTTTAAAATGGATTTGGAGCATGGAGACGATTATCTCGGGATTGCAAGATAACCAAACAAAACTTTTAGTGGATTTCTACTTATTTTATTAAATATCATCTCCACCAAACAGGACAAGCTTGCATCTGTTATAGTTTTGGAGAAAAATGTGTTCATTTCATGTATGCGCGAAATGCCTTAAAAATGGCTTTAAAATGGATTTGGAGCATGGAGACGATTATCTCGGGATTGCAAGATAACCAAACAAAACTTTTAGTGGATTTCTACTTATTTTATTAAATATCATCTCCACCAAACAGGACAAGCTTGCATGTGTTATAGTTTTGGAGAAAAATGTGTTCATTTCATGAATGCGCAAAATGCCTTTGAAATGGCTTTAAAATGGATTTGGAGCATGGAGACGATTATCTCAGGATGGCAATATAAACAAACGAAACTTTTAGTAGATTTCTACTTATTTTATTAAATATTATCTCCACCAAACAGGACAAGCTTGCATCTGTTATAGTTTTGGAGAAAAATGTGTTCATTTCATGTATGCGCGAAATGCCTTAAAAATGGCTTTAAAATGGATTTGGAGCATGGAGACGATTATCTCGGGATTGCAAGATAACCAAACAAAACTTTTAGTGGATTTCTACTTATTTTATTAAATATCATCTCCACCAAACAGGACAAGCTTGCATCTGTTATAGTTTTGGAGAAAAATGTGTTCATTTCATGTATGCGCGAAATGCCTTAAAAATGGCTTTAAAATGGATTTGGAGCATGGAGACGATTATCTCGGGATTGCAAGATAACCAAACAAAACTTTTAGTGGATTTCTACTTATTTTATTAAATATCATCTCCACCAAACAGGACAAGCTTGCATCTGTTATAGTTTTGGAGAAAAATGTGTTCATTTCATGTATGCGCGAAATGCCTTAAAAATGGCTTTAAAATGGATTTGGAGCATGGAGACGATTATCTCGGGATTGCAAGATAACCAAACAAAACTTTTAGTGGATTTCTACTTATTTTATTAAATATCATCTCCACCAAACAGGACAAGCTTGCATCTGTTATAGTTTTGGAGAAAAATGTGTTCATTTCATGTATGCGCGAAATGCCTTAAAAATGGCTTTAAAATGGATTTGGAGCATGGAGACGATTATCTCGGGATTGCAATATAACCAAACAAAACTTTTAGTGGATTTCTACTTATTTTATTAAATATCATCTCCACCAAACAGGACAAGCTTGCATCTGTTATAGTTTTGGAGAAAAATGTGTTCATTTCATGTATGCGCGAAATGCCTTAAAAATGGCTTTAAAATGGATTTGGAGCATGGAGACGATTATCTCGGGATTGCAAGATAACCAAACAAAACTTTTAGTGGATTTCTACTTATTTTATTAAATATCATCTCCACCAAACAGGACAAGCTTGCATCTGTTATAGTTTTGGAGAAAAATGTGTTCATTTCATGTATGCGCAAAATGCCTTAAAAATGGCTTTAAAATGGATTTGGAGCATGGAGACGATTATCTCGGGATTGCAAGATAACCAAACAAAACTTTTAGTGGATTTCTACTTATTTTATTAAATATCATCTCCACCAAACAGGACAAGCTTGCATCTGTTATAGTTTTGGAGAAAAATGTGTTCATTTCATGTATGCGCGAAATGCCTTAAAAATGGCTTTAAAATGGATTTGGAGCATGGAGACGATTATCTCGGGATTGCAAGATAACCAAACAAAACTTTTAGTGGATTTCTACTTATTTTATTAAATATCATCTCCACCAAACAGGACAAGTTTGCATGTGTTATAGTTTTGGAGAAAAATGTGTTCATTTCATGTATGCGCAAAATGCCTTTGAAATGGCTTTAAAATGGATTTGGAGCATGGAGACGATTATCTCGGGATTGCAAGATAACCAAACAAAACTTTTAGTGGATTTCTACTTATTTTATTAAATATCATCTCCATCAAACAGGACAAGCTTGCATCTGTTATAGTTTTGGAGAAAAATGTGTTCATTTCATGTATGCGCGAAATGCCTTAAAAATGGCTTTAAAATGGATTTGGAGCATGGAGACGATTATCTCGGGATTGCAAGATAACCAAACAAAACTTTTAGTGGATTTCTACTTATTTTATTAAATATCATCTCCACCAAACAGGACAAGCTTGCATCTGTTATAGTTTTGGAGAAAAATGTGTTCATTTCATGTATGCGCGAAATGCCTTAAAAATGGCTTTAAAATGGATTTGGAGCATGGAGACGATTATCTCGGGATTGCAAGATAACCAAACAAAACTTTTAGTGGATTTCTACTTATTTTATTAAATATCATCTCCACCAAACAGGACAAGCTTGCATGTGTTATAGTTTTGGAGAAAAATGTGTTCATTTCATGTATGCGCAAAATGCCTTTGAAATGGTTTAAAATGGATTTGGAGCATGGAGACGATTATCTCAGGATGGCAATATAAACAAATGAAACTTTTAGTAGATTTCTACTTATTTTATTAAATATTATCTCCACCAAACAGGACAAGCTTGCATCTGTTATAGTTTTGGAGAAAAATGTGTTCATTTCATGTATGCGCGAAATGCCTTAAAAATGGCTTTAAAATGGATTTGGAGCATGGAGACGATTATCTCGGGATTGCAAGATAACCAAACAAAACTTTTAGTGGATTTCTACTTATTTTATTAAATATCATCTCCACCAAACAGGACAAGATTGCATCTGTTATAGTTTTGGAGAAAAATGTGTTCATTTCATGTATGCGCGAAATGCCTTAAAAATGGCTTTAAAATGGATTTGGAGCATGGAGACGATTATCTCGGGATTGCAAGATAACCAAACAAAACTTTTAGTGGATTTCTACTTATTTTATTAAATATCATCTCCACCAAACAGGACAAGCTTGCATCTGTTATAGTTTTGGAGAAAAATGTGTTCATTTCATGTATGCGCGAAATGCCTTAAAAATGGCTTTAAAATGGATTTGGAGCATGGAGACGATTATCTCGGGATTGCAAGATAACCAAACAAAACTTTTAGTGGATTTCTACTTATTTTATTAAATATCATCTCCACCAAACAGGACAAGCTTGCATCTGTTATAGTTTTGGAGAAAAATGTGTTCATTTCATGTATGCGCAAAATGCCGTTGAAATGGCTTTAAAATGGATTTGGAGCATGGAGACGATTATCTCAGGATGGCAATATAAACAAACGAAACTTTTAGTAGATTTCTACTTATTTTATTAAATATTATCTCCACCAAACAGGACAAGCTTGCATCTGTTATAGTTTTGGAGAAAAATGTGTTCATTTCATGTATGCGCGAAATGCCTTAAAAATGGCTTTAAAATGGATTTGGAGCATGGAGACGATTATCTCGGGATTGCAAGATAACCAAACAAAACTTTTAGTGGATTTCTACTTATTTTATTAAATATCATCTCCACCAAACAGGACAAGCTTGCATCTGTTATAGTTTTGGAGAAAAATGTGTTCATTTCATGTATGCGCGAAATGCCTTAAAAATGGCTTTAAAATGGATTTGGAGCATGGAGACGATTATCTCGGGATTGCAAGATAACCAAACAAAACTTTTAGTGGATTTCTACTTATTTTATTAAATATCATCTCCACCAAACAGGACAAGCTTGCATCTGTTATAGTTTTGGAGAAAAATGTGTTCATTTCATGTCTGCGCGAAATGCCTTAAAAATGGCTTTAAAATTGATTTGGAGCATGGAGACGATTATCTCGGGATTGCAAGATAACCAAACAAAACTTTTAGTGGATTTCTACTTATTTTATTAAATATCATCTCCACCAAACAGGACAAGCTTGCATCTGTTATAGTTTTGGAGAAAAATGTGTTCATTTCATGTATGCGCGAAATGCCTTAAAAATGGCTTTAAAATGGATTTGGAGCATGGAGACGATTATCTCGGGATTGCAAGATAACCAAACAAAACTTTTAGTGGATTTCTACTTATTTTATTAAATATCATCTCCACCAAACAGGACAAGCTTGCATCTGTTATAGTTTTGGAGAAAAATGT
Organism: Anomaloglossus baeobatrachus; assembly: GCF_048569485.1. Lineage (NCBI taxonomy): Eukaryota > Metazoa > Chordata > Amphibia > Anura > Aromobatidae > Anomaloglossus > Anomaloglossus baeobatrachus. The sequence continues at coordinate 598,551 of NW_027442146.1, read as the reverse complement.
GTTCATTTCATGTATGCGCGAAATGCCTTAAAATGGCTTTAAAATGGATTTGGAGCATGGAGACGATTATCTCGGGATTGCAATATAACCAAACAAAACTTTTAGTGGATTTCTACTTATTTTATTAAATATCATCTCCACCAAACAGGACAAGCTTGCATCTGTTATAGTTTTGGAGAAAAATGTGTTCATTTCATGTATGCGCGAAATGCCTTAAAAATGGCTTTAAAATGGATTTGGAGCATGGAGACGATTATCTCGGGATTGCAAGATAACCAAACAAAACTTTTAGTGGATTTCTACTTATTTTATTAAATATCATCTCCACCAAACAGGACAAGCTTGCATCTGTTATAGTTTTGGAGAAAAATGTGTTCATTTCATGTATGCGCGAAATGCCTTAAAAATGGCTTTAAAATGGATTTGGAGCATGGAGACGATTATCTCGGGATTGCAAGATAACCAAACAAAACTTTTAGTGGATTTCTACTTATTTTATTAAATATCATCTCCACCAAACAGGACAAGCTTGCATCTGTTATAGTTTTGGAGAAAAATGTGTTCATTTCATGTATGCGCGAAATGCCTTAAAAATGGCTTTAGATAAATTTGTGTCTGTGTAATTACTTTTAAATAAGAAATGGGAATGGAGGTGTGGGGTATGAAAGGAAGACCGGAGTCAACAATTCCAGGGTCAAGCATGTTTATTTGCCTAAGCTTCGTTCCAGGGTAGAAAGGGTAAGAGTGCCTTTCAGAATTCGAAGTGGTCGGACTGTACGGGCCACCAAGAACTGCAGAAGAGCTTGAACATCTTCCCATGGATTTGCGACATCCTCCCTCATCAGTTACGTAGGTAAGCAGGTTCTCAGCATTGCAGCCCATTTGTTATCTTAAGTTAGTTAAGCGGGGTTAACTAACCTGTCAGTTCAGCCTCAGGTCTAAAGCAGAGGCCTGGACTCCACTCCTTACTCCTCACTCCACAACTCTCCTTAAAAACAACTGACTCCTTTTTCCTGCCCCGGGGTCTCCAGACCCCTAGGTGGGCGTTTCCTTCCGTCTGGTCCTGCCCACTGGTGTGCCTGTCTTTCCCTGGGGGAGGTGACTAGGGTTTTCTGGTTGGCTTTGTGTGACTTAGGTGAGGGAATTTGTTATGCGGGGGCCTATGTGTGACTACCTGCAGTGTCAGGGCGTCACATATGTATGTGTGTATGTCTGCTAAAGGAATCCGCACCGTCATATTTACAAACACAAAATGTTGACTCTATGCACAGAAGAGAGTCATTCTATTTACATGATTTGTGTTTTTTTACCTTTTAAAACTATCATTAAATGTTAAGTTTTAGTTAGGGATTTATGCTTCTGTCTGTCTCTCTCCCAGTCTCTGTCATCTGTCTGTCTCTGTGTGTCTCTATCTCTATCCATGTCTGTCTGTCTCTCTATCTCTGTCTGTCTCTCTGTGTCTGTCTGTCTCTCTCTCTCTTTGTGGCTGTCTGTTTCTATGTCTGTCTGTCTCTTTTCCAGGCCTGTCTCTTTTCCAGGTCTGTCTCTTTTCCAGGTCTGTCTCTTTCCCTGTCTGTCTGTCTCTTCCTCTGTCTGTCTCTTCCCCTGTCTGTCTCTTCCCCTGTCTGTCTCTGTATTTCTTTGTCTGTCTCTGTCTTTCTCTTCCCCTGTCTGTCTCTTTTCCTGTCTCTCTCTGCCTGTCTCTCTTTGTCTCTCTCTGTCTGACTCATTCCCCGTTTGTCTCTTTCCCTGTCTATCTCTGTATTTCTTTGTCTGTCTCTATCTGTCTGTCTCTCTCTGTCTGTCTCTTCCCCTGTCTGTCTCTTTCCCTGTCGGTCTGCCTTTTCTCCTGCCTGTCTCTGTATGTTTGTCTCTGTCTGTTTCCCTATCTGCCTCTGTCTCTTTCTCTGTCTCTGTCTGTCTGCCTTTTTTCCCTGTCTATTTCTGTCTGTCTCTTTCCCTGTCTGCCTCTGTCTGTTTGTCTCTGTCTCTTTCCCTGTCTGTCTATGCCTATCTGTCTCTGTCTGTTTGTCTCTCAGTCTGTGTCTGTCTCTCTCTATCTGTCTCCCCACTGACATCATATTATCTCACACATAAGCTTCTTATACTATGAATGTCCTTTGTTCCTATAGCAACCAATCACAGCTGCTATTAATAACTTGCAGCTCCCACCTCCATTCAGTTTAATGGAGGCAGGTTTTTTGGAGAGTAACTGTAAAGCGTGGGGTTAAATATTCCTGTTAAAACATAGTCTACGACGTTCCCTGAGTCACATGAGGTGTCTGCAAAATTTTGTGTTTGTAAATATGACGGTGCGGATTCCTTTAGCAGACATACACACATACATATGTGACGCCCTGACACTGCAGGTAGTCACACATAGGCCCCCGCATAACAACTTCCCTCACCTAAGTCACACAAAGCCAACCAGAAAATCCTAGTCACCTCCCCCAGGGAAAGACAGGCACACCAGTGGGCAGGACCAGACGGAAGGAAACGCCCACCTAGGGGTCTGGAGACCCCGGGGCAGGAAAAAGGAGTCAGTTGATTTTAAGGAGAGTTGTGGAGTGAGGAGTAAGGAGTGGAGTCCAGGCCTCTGCTTTAGACCTGAGGCTGAACTGACAGGTTAGTTAACCCCGCTTAACTAACTTAAGACAACAAATGGGCTGCAATGCTGAGAACCTGCTTACCTACGTAACTGATGAGGGAGGATGTCGCAAATCCATGGGAAGATGTTCAAGCTCTCCTGCAGTTCTTGCTGGTCCGTACAGTCCGACCACTTCGAATTCTGAAAGGCACTCTTACCCTTTCTACCCTGGAACGAAGCTTACGCAAATAAACATGCTTGACCCTGGAATTGTTGACTCCGGTCTTCCTTTCATACCCCACACCTCCATTCCCATTTCTTATTTAAAAGTAATTACACAGACACAAATTTATCTTTGGATAATTTTGGCCATAGCAGCCATTTTATTAACAAGAATACATAACCAATAAAATTTGCAATGTGGTAAGGTCCTTGAAGCTACCAAAACCCTGGTGATTCCCATAACTGAGCAATAAAAAACCTCAACTTGCTCCCAGCCGTTACCCACACTGGCTCAGGAGCACCAAATGGTAAGGGTTAATCCTCCGTCAACCCCAACCACACCCCCAGGGGCCCCGACATACCCCGTCGGGGTTCCCCCCCAAAATCACCAGGGGACCATCAATTCTGCCAATGAGGGGATCCATACCCGGATGAATCCCCGAACCAATTTTAAACCAACTTCAAGGACCCACCAATAAACAACACCACAACGAAGGCACCTTGAAACCCTTCAAGTGCCTGAGACCCCCCGCAACCAAAGGGCCCTCTCAATACCTCCCTGCAAGCCAAGAGCCCATAAGTCAGTTCCCACCGCATTAAGGTGTACCCCGTCAGCCAACCAAAATTCCTCTTCCGTCCTTTCCAACTCAACATGCCGTATTGCTATACCCCCGTTCCGACTAACAAACTTTGAGATCGCCCTATTAGCCTTCGCCCGCGCCTTGTTCAACCTGTCAACTGACCGCGCTTTCTGCCAACTCTTTCTCGCTACTATCTCCGACCAGACTATCGTTAGACCTGGAAACGACACCCATAACCGTAACAAATCATGTTTGATGTCCTTTATCAAGATTCGAAAAGGACGCCCACCCAAATCATTCCCCCCGGCATGCAACACTAACATGTCAGGAGGTCTGTCCAACCGGGCGTATCTATGCACCTCCTTCAACACCCTGTTCCACCCTAACCCCCGAACACCGAGCCATCGCACGAGAGCCAGGTCCTTCTCAAAACCTAGCTGTCTCCCGTTCCATCTCGCGTCCGCTCGTCGGGCTCCCCAATACACATAAGAGTGGCCAAGGATCCAGACCAGGGAAGGAAGGGGGGGTGCTTCTGCAATACAAAATGTACAGACGACACCATTTTATTGCCTCACCAAACCAAATTGACAAAAAACACACACTCTCCCCCCCCCCATTGCTACCCTAATACCCCCCCCTTTTCCCCTCAATTGCCAACAACCACCTGGGGACGTACATACGACTTAAAGCGCTGCGACTTCCACCTACCAATCTGCTTAACTGTCTCCTCCGGTAGGCCGCATATAGAGGCCTCCGTCGCTGCCCCAATCCGAAAGACTTCGGATCTAACCCCAACGACTTCAAACATGCCCTAAAAACACTCACAAATTGGTATCTCGATAAAAAGGACCCATCCTCGTGACATAATAAGGGGCCATCCACCTTCGGACGGATCTGTTGAAAATTCCCGAGACACTTGAACGGGCACATATCAGATGCCACAACCATCCCCAAACGGACTAGTCTACCCACACCTCTCTGATCAGTTTTCGATTTCCTAATCCAAAATTCAACTCCGTTTTCCACTGACAATGTCACCCCAATCCAAGCCCCCGGGGAACGCCTTACTGGGCGATACCAACTCCCCAACCCGCAGGGCTCCAAAAAACGCCAAAGAAAAGGCTAACTTAAACAAACTCACCTCAAACGGAGATAGACAAACCCCCCACAACGCCCTACCCAGCCGGGTAGGGACCCAGCCCAGCCCAGCTGGGACCCAGTTTGAGCGAGGAACGGAACAAGTCCTTCCCACACCAAGGTTTGCAGGCCCTACCTCAGTCAGGGTTTCACCCACACTCTACAGCTCCGGAATGTCATGCTCTTCAGCCTCCTCCTCCTGCGCATCCTCATCCACTTTACCCTCCACACCAGTCCCAAGCTGGAAGCACTGCAGCACTGCCTCGGCGAAGCGGCAACAGGCTGTGCTGCAGCTAATCTGCATAAGTGACAAATCCCACAATGCAGAAGAGGTGTGGACAGCTCTAAAACAGCATGCAGATCACTGGCTCACACCTCTGAACCTAAAGCCAGGAAAGGTTGTGTGTGACAATGGCCGGAACCTAGTGGCGGCTTTGAGGCGAGGCCAGCTGACACATGTTCCATGCATGGCCCATGTGCTCAACCTCGTGGTTCAGCGGTTTCTAAAGTCATACCCAGAGCTGTCTGATCTGCTGGTAAAAGTTCGCCGCCTGTCTGCACATTTTCGAAAGTCACCTACTGCTTCAGCCGGCCTTGCCGGCTTTCAGCGTCGTTTGCATCTTCCGGCTCACAGACTGGTGTGTGATGTCCCCACGCGTTGGAATTCAACTCTACACATGTTGATCAGGATATGTGAGCAGAAGAGGGCAGTTGTTGAGTACCTGCATCACCTAAGCCGTCGGGCAATGGGTCAAACTCCACACATAACACCTGAGGAGTGGAGATGGATGTCCGACCTATGTACCATCCTCCAAAACTTTGAGGACTCCACCAAGATGGTGAGCGGCGATGACGCCATTATTAGCGTCACCATACCGCTTCTCTGCCTTCTAAAACGGTCTCTGCTCAAAACCAAACATGATGCATTGCAGGCGGAACACGATGAGTTGGAGCAAGAAACAGTAGTGGGTGTGGGTGATAACACATAGCCCAGCCTCGTCTCATCACAACGTGCAGTGGAGGACTATGACGAGGAGGAAGATGAAGACATGGAGCAACTCTCCGGCCAAATTGAGGATATGACATGCATACCAGTCATATGCTCAGTTCAGCGTGGCTGGCCAGAGGACAGGGTAGATGAGGAGGAGGAGGAGAAGGAGGAGGACAGCATGTTCAGTCATCGTGTTGGTCTGGATACTGAAGTGATGGCTGTTAAGAGTCTGGCGCACATGGATGACTTTATGGTAAGCTGCCTGTCTCGTGACCCTCGCGTTAAGAACATCTTGGCCGACAATCATTACTGGTTGGTAACACTGTTAGACCCACGCTACAAGGAGAACTTTATGTCTCTTATTCCCGAGGCGGAGAGGTCAGACAAAATGCAGCAGTTCCGGAAGGCCATAGTCACGGAAGTAGGCAAAGCATTCCCTTCACAAAACGCTAGCGTCATAATTGTAACACTATTAGTTAAAAGAAAGTGATAAAATGTAAAAAAAAACAAAATAAGGCATGACTTTTTTTTAACATCACATTTATTTTTTTTAGATTTAACCAAAGAATGTGCACATTTGTTATAATAAACAAGTGAAAAATGTTGAAAATCAGTCATCCAAAGGTGTGTGAAAAAAATATATACATATATGGTACCAATAAAAATGTCACTTTGTCTTGCAAAGAATGCAGCCCCCCAAATTATTTTTTTCCTCTGTGCGGCCCATACACCCAGCCGAGTTTGAGACCCCCTGCCTTACACTATATAGATATTATGTTCATTCCCCATCTATCTTGCTCAGGAGAGCATCTCCCTCCCCCGGCACCAAGAGCAGCTCATACTGAATTGTTACATTGACTAGTAACACTGCACACAGAAATGCACCTTAATATTCCACTGTTAACCCTTTCCTCCCAGCAGTAACACACAACTCCTCACCTTGATATCATGGTGATTTATGGTCAGAATGACTTCAATGCGATCAGTGATTTCTATTCTAGCTCTGCTCACATAGATTTTATATCCACACTCAACTATAGGCCGTTCTTCATATTTTGGGGGCTTTTAGTCAGATATACTAGTTTGTGCCTGTATAGTATTGGTGTAGATGGGAGTGTAGGGCATGGGTTACATGGCACTGTGGTGGGATACTGATAGGAGGTATTGGTGCTGTGTTTGATGCTTCTACTGGGTATTTTCCTACAAATACTGGAACAGCTCACTGCTTAGAATGATCCTTCCCAGCTCTATAATATATTATATATACCCCACAATGCAGGCTCACACACACATTTGTCTCAAGTGTGTTGTAGGGACACAGATACAGTCTTGGTCATGTGACTAAAGGCTACTTTACACACTGCGATATCGGTCCCGATATCGCTAGTGTGGGTACCCGCCCCCATCTGTTGCGCGACACGGGTAAATCGCTGCCCATGCCGCACAACACCGACCAGACCCGTCACACATACTTACCTGCCCGGCGACGTCGCTGTGACCGGCGAACCGCCTCCTTTCTAAGGGGGCGGTCCGTGCGGCGTCACAGCGACGTCACTGAGCGACCGCCCAATAGCAGCGGAGGGGCGGAGATGAGTGGCCGGAACATCCCGCCCACCTCCTTCCTTCCTCATAGCGACTGGGAGGCAGGTAAGGAGAGGTTCCTCGTTTCTGCGGTGTCACACGGAGTGATGTGTGCTGCCGCAGGAGCGACGAACTACATCATTACTGCTGCAGTAACGATAATCGAGAATGGAGACCCATGTCACCGATGAGCGATTTTGCACGTTTTTGCAACGATGCAAAATCGCTCATCGGTGTCACACGCAGCAACATCGCTAATGCGGCCGGATGTGCGTCACAAATTCCGTGACCCCAACGACTCCGCATTAGCGATGTCGCAGCGTGTAAAGCCCCCTTTAGTGGGAGTGGTGTACAGGGTCTTAGCAGTAAAGAGTATTCCATATTTCTGCCAGATACCCACAGATATATTGAAATCTGAAAAAAGAGACTTCTGCTCATTGAAGGTAAGAACTGCTCACATAGCGTTCAACTCCACAGCAAACGAGTGCTCTAGCACTGGCATCTCAGCAGGGATATTCCCCTACTACACATGTGTGTCTGGGTCTCTGTGACAGTTTACAGGACATAACTCAGGGCACCTAGACAAAAGGCAGAGGGACTACTTTCTATTTCTGGTGTAGAGCTTAGTACAATATATATATATATACTATTACATGTGACACATGTACCTTGTATTACCATTATTCGCTGTATATGAACCCCTTTTCTCTGGGCATTATTTGTCTATAGCATTTTTCACGAACCTGAGGCAACTGAGAACCCTTCAGTGAAGGAATTCCACTAACCCTCACAATACCAACCAGGGGCCTCCCTGCAGTAACTCAGGTAGTTGTACCCATTCTCTTTCCGCATTCTATGTGTTCTTCTTCTTTCTTCTTTTTTTTCTTTTTTCTTCTTTTTATTTCTATCATGTAGTTCAGGGGTTTATAGATATATGTCCTGCATCTCATATTTCCTTTAGTGGTGCTTCTTACCCATTCTCATATCATTTACCCTAGTATTTCATGATCCTGAGGCGACTGAGAACCCTTTAATAAAGGAATCCTTTTTCACCTGAATTGTCAAGTGATACTTACCAGTGACTATCACGTAATGTTACAGGTAGTTCCATTTTCTTCCTCTTCTTTCTCTCCTTTCTTCTTTGTCACACGGTCCATTGTGTTATAGCCCACGTGTCATGATAACACTTGTACCATCTTTTCATTTAGATTCCACCTACAATTATTTACCGATTCCAGTTCTGGAATAGGCTTTCATCATCTACTCACTAGAATTCTCAAGTGCATAAGGTACTGAGACATATACATGTTCACACCATTATAAAGAACAAAGTATAAACATTGAGGTTTTTCTCACACCCATGTTCCTGTGTTCTTTGATATGATATGTGTTCATTTCCTTCACTATATAGGATTGCAAGTTTTCCATTTGTACCTTAATGGCAATGACGCTATACAATTGAACACATATCATCCTGTTATCCATATAGGTGTGTATTTACCTGCTTGACTATTTTTGGTTGTTTGATCCAGAATGTTTCTCCAGATAGGTCATGTGGAAATTTTCTTTCCTCAGTACAAATGTTTTCACTATGGCTTTGGAAAAATTTTTTGTATGTGCCTCATGGTCATTTGACCCATTGTACTCTCAAGTAGCAATATATTGTACTGTTATGTTGTACTATGTACTAATTACGTGTTTATATGGTTTTGTAACCCTTTATGATCTTAGATAACTTTATCCTTGATAAAAACCTAAAAACAAGGTCGAAACGTTGGATGAATTATCCTTTTGCACAAATAAAGAATTTTCAGCATTCCAAGAGTTCTTTTCTTACGTTATTAATCACTATAGTGTGCCAGAGCTATTTCTTTTGAATTGACTCTTATTTTTTCTGAGCACCTGCTATATACACAGTGAGCCAGACATATTCAATTTTCATTCAGAAGGCAGAGGGAAGCCTTAGCAGCTGAGCATATATCTTTGCTTGTGAGCATTAGAACAGGCCGGCGATTACAGGGTAACATGAAAAATGTCCAGCTTGCATTATGACTAGAACATGACAATATCCTTTTAAGTACTAACCTATGATGCGTTCCTGAGCAGTTGATGTTATATGTTCTACATTTCATTTTCTGCATACTTTACAAGTAGTAGAATTTGCTTTGATATAGGCAACTGGATTTTCACAATGAAAAGGCAAAGGATAACGCCCGAAAAAGACGCCATACATTATGTCAGTGCCATCACTGACAAACCTGGATTGACCATGAAATACGGTATGGAGAGCTGTTGTCATCGTATTAGATAGATAAGAATGATTATATGTATTGTAGAAATGTCTCCTATCATGTTCCCTAATTTTTTATTATGTCCACATCCTGGTCCCCATCTTGGACATCATAACAAACGTGCACTTTTTTGTTTAATTTACACATTGGACCATAGGAAAAATGACACTACAGCTACAGAGGTGACCGTCTGATAGCCCAGCTCGACTATCCATCTCTACTGAAGACCCTTTCAGCTTCTTGAGAGTTGGGTGGAGGACATCATCTCTGAAAATAGGGTCCCACAGCTGCACCCCATCAGTGTGAGCAGGACTCTTAGGACTCTTAGAAGAGTCAATGCTCTGAGACCATGGGGGGCGCTTAGCCCCCTCTCTTCGTCACTGAAGATGATTTCATTTTTCAGGGATTAGAGAGGGTGGTCCTTGTGGTGGACTGCAGGTATGGAGAGCTGTTGTCATCGTATTAAATAGATAAGAATGATTATATGTATTGTAGAAATGTCTCCTATCATGTTCCCTAATTTTTTATTATGTCCACATCCTGGTCCCCATCTTGGACATCATAACAAACGTGCACTTTTTTGTTTAATTTACACATTGGACCATAGGAAAAATGACACTACAGCTACAGAGGTGACCGTCTGATAGCCCAGCTCGACTATCCATCTCTACTGAAGACCCTTTCAGCTATTTGAGAGTTGGGTGGAGAACATCATCTCTGAAAATAGGGTCCCACAGCTGCACCCCATCAGTGTGAGCAGGACTCTTAGGACTCTTAGAAGAGTCAATGCTCTGAGACCATGGGGGGCGCTTAGCCCCCTCTCTTCGTCACTGAGGATGATTTCACTTTTCAGGGAATAGAGAGGGTGGTCCTTGTGGTGGACTGCAGGTATGGAGAGCTGTTGTCATCGTATTAGATAGATAAGAATGATTATATGTATTGTAGAAATGTCTCCTATCATGTTCCCTATTTTTTTATTATGTCCACATCCTGGTCCCCATCTTGGACATCATAACAAACGTGCACTTTTTTGTTTAATTTACACATTGGACCATAGGAAAAATGACACTACAGCTACAGAGGTGACCGTCTGATAGCCCAGCTCGACTATCCATCTCTACTGAAGACCCTTTCAGCTTCTTGAGAGTTGGGTGGAGGACATCATCTCTGAAAATAGGGTCCCACAGCTGCACCCCATCAGTGTGAGCAGGACTCTTAGGACTCTTAGAAGAGTCAATGCTCTGAGACCATGGGGGGCGCTTAGCCCCCTCTCTTCGTCACTGAAGATGATTTCATTTTTCAGGGATTAGAGAGGGTGGTCCTTGTGGTGGACTGCAGGTATGGAGAGCTGTTGTCATCGTATTAAATAGATAAGAATGATTATATGTATTGTAGAAATGTCTCCTATCATGTTCCCTAATTTTTTATTATGTCCACATCCTGGTCCCCATCTTGGACATCATAACAAACGTGCACTTTTTTGTTTAATTTACACATTGGACCATAGGAAAAATGACACTACAGCTACAGAGGTGACCGTCTGATAGCCCAGCTCGACTATCCATCTCTACTGAAGACCCTTTCAGCTATTTGAGAGTTGGGTGGAGAACATCATCTCTGAAAATAGGGTCCCACAGCTGCACCCCATCAGTGTGAGCAGGACTCTTAGGACTCTTAGAAGAGTCAATGCTCTGAGACCATGGGGGGCGCTTAGCCCCCTCTCTTCGTCACTGAGGATGATTTCACTTTTCAGGGAATAGAGAGGGTGGTCCTTGTGGTGGACTGCAGGTATGGAGAGCTGTTGTCATCGTATTAGATAGATAAGAATGATTATATGTATTGTAGAAATGTCTCCTATCATGTTCCCTATTTTTTTATTATGTCCACATCCTGGTCCCCATCTTGGACATCATAACAAACGTGCACTTTTTTGTTTAATTTACACATTGGACCATAGGAAAAATGACACTACAGCTACAGAGGTGACCGTCTGATAGCCCAGCTCGACTATCCATCTCTACTGAAGACCCTTTCAGCTTTTTGAGAGTTGGGTGGAGGACATCATCTCTGAAAATAGGGTCCCACAGCTGCACCCCATCAGTGTGAGCAGGAATCTTAGGACTCTTAGAAGAGTCAATGCTCTGAGACCATGGGGGGCGCTTAGCCCCCTCTCTTCGTCACTGAGGATGATTTCATTTTTCAGGGATTAGAGAGAGTGGTCCTTGTGGTGGACTGCAGGTATGGAGAGCTGTTGTGATCGTATTAGATAGATAAGAATAATTATATGTATTGTAGAAATGTCTCCTATCATGTTCCCTAATTTTTTATTATGTCCACATCCTGGTCCCCATCTTGGACATCATAACAAACGTGCACTTTTTTGTTTAATTTACACATTGGACCATAGGAAAAATGACACTACAGCTACAGAGGTGACCGTCTGATAGCCCAGCTCGACTATCCATCTCTACTGAAGACCCTTTCAGCTTTTTGAGAGTTGGGTGGAGGACATCATCTCTGAAAATAGGGTCCCACAGATGCACCCCATCAGTGTAAGCAGGACTCTTAGAAGAGTCAATGCTCTAAAACCATGGGGGGCGCTTAGCCCCCTCTCTTCGTCCCTGAGGATGATTTCATTTTTCAGGGATTAGAGAGGGTGGTCCTTGTGGTGGACTGCAGGTATGGAGAGCTGTTGTCATTGTATTAGATAGATAAGAATGATTATATGTATTGTAGAAATGTCTCCTATCATGTTCCCTAATTTCTTATTATGTCCACATCCTGGTCCCCATCTTGGACATCATAACAAACGTGCACTTTTTTGTTTAATTTACACATTGGACCATAGGAAAAATGACACTACAGCTACAGAGGTGACCGTCTGATAGCCCAGCTCGACTATCCATCTCTACTGAAGACCCTTTCAGCTTTTTGAGAGTTGGGTGGAGGACATCATCTCTGAAAATAGGGTCCCACAGCTTCACCCCATCAGTGTGAGCAGGACTCTTAGGACTCTTAGAAGAGTCAATGCTCTGGTACCATGGGGGGCGCTTGGCCCCCTCTCTTCGTCACTGAGGATGATTTCATTTTTCAGGGATTAGAGAGGGTGGTCCTTGTGGTGGACTGCAGGTATGGAGAGCTGTTGTCATCGTATTAGATAGATAAGAATGATTATATGTATTGTAGAAATGTCTCCTATCATGTTCCCTTATTTTTTATTATGTCCACATCCTGGTCCCCATCTTGGACATCATAACAAACGTGCACTTTTTTGTTTAATTTACACATTGGACCATAGGAAAAATGACACTACAGCTACAGAGGTGACCGTCTGATAGCCCAGCTCGACTATCCATCTCTACTGAAGACCCTTTCAGCTTTTTGAGAGTTGGGTGGAGGACATCATCTCTGAAAATAGGGTCCCACAGCTGCACCCCATCAGTGTGAGCAGGACTCTTAGGACTCTTAGAAGAGTTAATGCTCTGAGACCATGGGGGCGCCTAGCCCCCTCTCTTCGTCACTGAGGATGATTTCATTTTTCAGGGATTAGAGAGGGTGGTCCTTGTGGTGGACTGCAGGTATGGAGAGCTGTTGTCATCGTATTAGATAGATAAGAATGATTATATGTATTGTAGAAATGTCTCCTATCATGTTCCCTAATTTTTTATTATGTCCACATCCTGGTCCCCATCTTGGACATCATAACAAACGTGCACTTTTTTGTTTAACTTACACATTGGACCATAGGAAAAATGACACTACAGCTACAGAGGTGACCGTCTGATAGCCCAGCTCGACTATCCATCTCTACTGAAGACCCTTTCAGCTTTTTGAGAGTTGGGTGGAGGACATCATCTCTGAAAATAGGGTCCCACAGCTGCACCCCATCAGTGTAAGCAGGACTCTTAGGACTCTTAGAAGAGTCAATGCTCTAAAACCATGGGGGGCGCTTAGCCCCCTCTCTTCGTCCCTGAGGATGATTTCATTTTTCAGGGATTAGAGAGGGTGGTCCTTGTGGTGGACTGCAGGTATGGAGAGCTGTTGTCATCGTATTAGATAGATAAGAATGATTATATGTATTGTAGAAATGTCTCCTATCATGTTCCCTAATTTCTTATTATGTCCACATCCTGGTCCCCATCTTGGACATCATAACAAACGTGCACTTTTTTGTTTAATTTACACATTGGACCATAGGAAAAATGACACTACAGCTACAGAGGTGACCGTCTGATAGCCCAGCTCGACTATCCATCTCTACTGAAGACCCTTTCAGCTTTTTGAGAGTTGGGTGGAGGACATCATCTCTGAAAATAGGGTCCCACAGCTTCACCCCATCAGTGTGAGCAGGACTCTTAGGACTCTTAGAAGAGTCAATGCTCTAGTACCATGGGGGGCGCTTGGCCCCCTCTCTTCGTCACTGAGGATGATTTCATTTTTCAGGGATTAGAGAGGGTGGTCCTTGTGGTGGACTGCAGGTATGGAGAGCTGTTGTCATCGTATTAGATAGATAAGAATGATTATATGTATTGTAGAAATGTCTCCTATCATGTTCCCTAATTTTTTATTATGTCCACATCCTGGTCCCCATCTTGGACATCATAACAAACGTGCACTTTTTTGTTTAATTTACACATTGGACCATAGGAAAAATGACACTACAGCTACAGAGGTGACCGTCTGATAGCCCAGCTCGACTATCCATCTCTACTGAAGACCCTTTCAGCTTTTTGAGAGTTGGGTGGAGGACATCATCTCTGAAAATAGGGTCCCACAGCTGCACCCCATCAGTGTGAGCAGGACTCTTAGGACTCTTAGAAGAGTTAATGCTCTGAGACCATTTGGGCGCTTAGCCCCCTCTCTTCGTCACTGAGGATGATTTCATTTTTCAGGGATTAGAGAGGGTGGTCCTTGTGGTGGACTGCAGGTATGGAGAGCTGTTGTCATCGTATTAGATAGATAAGAATGATTATATGTATTGTAGAAATGTCTCCTATCATGTTCCCTAATTTTTTATTATGTCCACATCCTGGTCCCCATCTTGGACATCATAACAAACGTGCACTTTTTTGTTTAATTTACACATTGGACCATAGGGAAAATGACACTACAGCTACAGAGGTGACCGTCTGATAGCCCAGCTCGACTATCCATCTCTACTGAAGACCCTTTCAGCTTTTTGAGAGTTGGGTGGAGGACATCATCTCTGAAAATAGGGTCCCACAGCTGCACCCCATCAGTGTGAGCAGGACTCTTAGGACTCTTAGAAGAGTCAATGCTCTGAGACCATTGGGGGCACTTAGCCCCCTCTCTTCATCACTGAGGATGATTTCATTTTTCAGGGATTAGAGAGGGTGGTCCTTGTGGTGGACTGCAGATATGGAGAGCTGTTATCATCGTATTAGATAGATAAGAATGATTATATGTATTGTAGAAATGTCTCCTATCATGTTCCCTAATTTTTTATTATGTCCACATCCTGGTCCCCATCTTGGACATCATAACAAACGTGCACTTTTTTGTTTAATTTACACATTGGACCATAGGGAAAATGACACTACAGCTACAGAGGTGACCGTCTGATAGCCCAGCTCGACTATCCATCTCTACTGAAGACCCTTTCAGCTTTTTGAGAGTTGGGTGGAGGACATCATCTCTGAAAATAGGGTCCCACAGCTGCACCCCATCAGTGTGAGCAGGACTCTTAGGACTCTTAGAAGAGTCAATGCTCTGAGACCATGGGGGGCGCTTAGCCCCCTCTCTTCGTCACTGAGGATGATTTCATTTTTCAGGGATTAGAGAGGGTGGTCCTTGTGGTGGACTGCAGGTATGGAGAGCTGTTGTCATCGTATTAAATAGATAAGAATGATTATATGTATTGTAGAAATGTCTCCTATCATGTTCCCTAATTTTTTATTATGTCCACATCCTGGTCCCCATCTTGGACATCATAACAAACGTGCACTTTTTTGTTTAATTTACACATTGGACCATAGGAAAAATGACACTACAGCTACAGAGGTGACCGTCTGATAGCCCAGCTCGACTATCCATCTCTACTGAAGACCCTTTCAGCTTTTTGAGAGTTGGGTGGAGAACATCATCTCTGAAAATAGGGTCCCACAGCTGCTCCCCATCAGTGTGAGCAGGACTCTTAGGACTCTTAGAAGAGTCAATGCTCTGAGACCATGGGGGGCGCTTAGCCCCCTCTCTTCGTCACTGAGGATGATTTCACTTTTCAGGGAATAGAGAGGGTGGTCCTTGTGGTGGACTGCAGGTATGGAGAGCTGTTGTCATCGTATTAGATAGATAAGAATGATTATATGTATTGTAGAAATGTCTCCTATCATGTTCCCTATTTTTTTATTATGTCCACATCCTGGTCCCCATCTTGGAAATCATAACAAACGTGCACTTTTTTGTTTAATTTACACATTGGACCATAGGAAAAATGACACTACAGCTACAGAGGTGACCGTCTGATAGCCCAGCTCGACTATCCATCTCTACTGAAGACCCTTTCAGCTTTTTGAGAGTTGGGTGGAGGACATCATCTCTGAAAATAGGGTCCCACAGCTGCACCCCATCAGTGTGAGCAGGAATCTTAGGACTCTTAGAAGAGTCAATGCTCTGAGACCATGGGGGGCGCTTAGCCCCCTCTCTTCGTCACTGAGGATGATTTAATTTTTTAGGGATTAGAGAGAGTGGTCCTTGTGGTGGACTGCAGGTATGGAGAGCTGTTGTCATCGTATTAGATAGATAAGAATGATTATATGTATTGTAGAAATGTCTCCTATCATGTTCCCTAATTTTTTATTATGTCCACATCCTGGTCCCCATCTTGGACATCATAACAAACGTGCACTTTTTTGTTTAATTTACACATTGGACCATAGGAAAAATGACACTACAGCTACAGAAGTGACCGTCTGATAGCCCAGCTCGACTATCCATCTCTACTGAAGACCCTTTCAGCTTTTTGAGAGTTGGGTGGAGGACATCATCTCTGAAAATAGGGTCCCACAGCTGCACCCCATCAGTGTGAGCAGGACTCTTAGGACTCTTAGAAGAGTTAATGCTCTGAGACCATGGGGGCGCTTAGCCCCCTCTCTTCGTCACTGAGGATGATTTCATTTTTCAGGGATTAGAGAGGGTGGTCCTTGTGGTGGACTGCAGGTATGGAGAGCTGTTGTCATCGTATTAGATAGATAAGAATGATTATATGTATTGTAGAAATGTCTCCTATCATGTTCCCTAATTTTTTATTATGTCCACATCCTGGTCCCCATCTTGGACATCATAACAAACGTGCACTTTTTTTGTTTAATTTACACATTGGACCATAGGAAAAATGACACTACAGCTACAGAGGTGACCGTCTGATAGCCCAGCTCGACTATCCATCTCTACTGAAGACCCTTTCAGCTTTTTGAGAGTTGGGTGGAGGACATCATCTCTGAAAATTGGGTCCCACAGCTGCACCCCATCAGTGTGAGCAGGACTCTTAGGACTCTTAGAAGAGTTAATGCTCTGAGACCATGGGGGCGCTTAGCCCCCTCTCTTCGTCACTGAGGATGATTTCATTTTTCAGGGATTAGAGAGGGTGGTCCTTGTGGTGGACTGCAGGTATGGAGAGCTGTTGTCATCGTATTAGATAGATAAGAATGATTATATGTATTGTAGAAATGTCTCCTATCATGTTCCCTAATTTTTTATTATGTCCACATCCTGGTCCCCATCTTGGACATCATAACAAACGTGCACTTTTTTGTTTAATTTACACATTGGACCATAGGAAAAATGACACTACAGCTACAGAGGTGACCGTCTGATAGCCCAGCTCGACTATCCATCTCTACTGAAGACCCTTTCAGCTTTTTGAGAGTTGGGTGGAGGACATCATCTCTGAAAATAGGGTCCCACAGCTGCACCCCATCAGTGTGAGCAGGACTCTTAGGACTCTTAGAAGAGTCAATGCTCTGAGACCATTGGGGGCACTTAGCCCCCTCTCTTCGTCACTGAGGATGATTTCATTTTTCAGGGATTAGAGAGGGTGGTCCTTGTGGTGGACTGCAGGTATGGAGAGCTGTTATCGTATTAGATAGATAAGAATGATTATATGTATTGTAGAAATGTCTCCTATCATGTTCCCTAATTTTTTATTATGTCCACATCCTGGTCCCCATCTTGGACATCATAACAAACGTGCACTTTTTTGTTTAATTTACACATTGGACCATAGGAAAAATGACACTACAGCTACAGAGGTGACCGTCTGATAGCCCAGCTCGACAATCCATCTCTACTGAAGACCCTTTCAGCTTTTTGAGAGTTGGGTGGAGGACATCATCTCTGAAAATAGGGTCCCACAGCTGCACCCCATCAGTGTGAGCAGGACTCTTAGGACTCTTAGAAGAGTCAATGCTCTGAGACCATGGGGGGCGCTTAGCCCCCTCTCTTCATCACTGAGGATGATTTCATTTTTCAGGGATTAGAGAGGGTGGTCCTTGTGGTGGACTGCAGGTATGGAGAGCTGTTGTCATCGTATTAAATAGATAAGAATTATTATATGTATTGTAGAAATGTCTCCTATCATGTTCCCTAATTTTTTATTATGTCCACATCCTGGTCCCCATCTTGGACATCATAACAAACGTGCACTTTTTTGTTTAATTTACACATTGGACCATAGGAAAAATGACACTACAGGTACAGAGGTGACCGTCTGATAGCCCAGCTCGACTATCCATCTCTACTGAAGACCCTTTCAGCTTTTTGAGAGTTTGGTGGAGAACATCATCTCTGAAAATAGGGTCCCACAGCTGCACCCCATCAGTGTGAGCAGGACTCTTAGGACTCTTAGAAGAGTCAATGCTCTGAGACCATGGGGGGCGCTTAGCCCCCTCTCTTCGTCACTGAGGATGATTTCACTTTTCAGGGAATAGAGAGGGTGGTCCTTGTGGTGGACTGCAGGTATGGAGAGCTGTTGTCATCGTATTAGATAGATAAGAATGATTATATGTATTGTAGAAATGTCTCCTATCATGTTCCCTATTTTTTTATTATGTCCACATCCTGGTCCCCATCTTGGAAATCATAACAAACGTGCACTTTTTTGTTTAATTTACACATTGGACCATAGGAAAAATGACACTACAGCTACAGAGGTGACAGTCTGATAGCCCAGCTCGACTATTCATCTCTACTGAAGACCCTTTCAGCTTTTTGAGAGTTGGGTGGAGGACATAATCTCTGAAAATAGGGTCCCACAGCTGCACCCCATCAGTGTGAGCAGGACTCTTAGGACTCTTAGAAGAGTCAATGTTTTGAGACCATGGGGTGCGCTTAGCCCCCTCTCTTCGTCACTGAGGATGATTTCATTTTTCAGGGATTAGAGAGGGTGGTCCTTGTGGTGGACTGCAGGTATGGAGAGCTGTTGTCATCGTATTAAATAGATAAGAATGATTATATGTATTGTAGAAATGTCTCCTATCGTGTTCCCTAATTTTTTATTATGTCCACATCCTGGTCCCCATCTTGGACATCATAACAAACGTGCACTTTTTTGTTTAATTTACACATTGGACCATAGGAAAAATGACACTACAGGTACAGAGGTGACCGTCTGATAGCCCAGCTCGACTATCCATCTCTACTGAAGACCCTTTCAGCTTTTTGAGAGTTTGGTGGAGAACATCATCTCTGAAAATAGGGTCCCACAGCTGCACCCCATCAGTGTGAGCAGGACTCTTAGGACTCTTAGAAGAGTCAATGCTCTGAGACCATGGGGGGCGCTTAGCCCCCTCTCTTCGTCACTGAGGATGATTTCACTTTTCAGGGAATAGAGAGGGTGGTCCTTGTGGTGGACTGCAGGTATGGAGAGCTGTTGTCATCGTATTAGAAAGATAAGAATGATTATATGTATTGTAGAAATGTCTCCTATCATGTTCCCTATTTTTTTATTATGTCCACATCCTGGTCCCCATCTTGGAAATCATAACAAACGTGCACTTTTTTGTTTAATTTACACATTGGACCATAGGAAAAATGACACTACAGCTACAGAGGTGACCGTCTGATAGCCTAGCTCGACTATCCATCTCTACTGAAGACCCTTTCAGCTTTTTGAGAGTTGGGTGGAGGACATCATCTCTGAAAATAGGGTCCCACAGCTGCACCCCATCAGTGTGAGCAGGACTCTTAGGACTCTTAGAAGAGTCAATGTTTTGAGACCATGGGGTGCGCTTAGCCCCCTCTCTTCGTCACTGAGGATGATTTCATTTTTCAGGGATTAGAGAGGGTGGTCCTTGTGGTGGACTGCAGGTATGGAGAGCTGTTGTCATCGTATTAGATAGATAAGAATAATTATATGTATTGTAGAAATGTCTCCTATTATGTTCCCTATTTTATTATTATGTCCACATCCTGGTCCCCATCTTGGAAATCATAACAAACGTGCACTTTTTTGTTTAATTAACACATTGGACCATAGGAAAAATGACACTACAGCTACAGAGGTGACCGTCTGATAGCCCAGCTCGACTATGCATCTCTACTGAAGACCCTTTCAGCTTTTTGAGAGTTGGGTGGAGGACATCATCTCTGAAAATAGGGTCCCACAGCTGCACCCCATCAGTGTGAGCAGGACTCTTAGGACTCTTAGAAGAGTCAATGCTCTGAGACCATGGGGGGCGCTTAGCCCCCTCTCTTCGTCACTGAGGATGATTTCATTTTTCAGGGATTAGAGAGAGTGGTCCTTGTGGTGGACTGCAGGAATGGAGAGCTGTTGTGATCGTATTAGAGAGATAAGAATGATTATATGTATTGTAGAAATGTCTCCTATCATAATCCCTAATTTTTTATTATGTCCACATCCTGGTCCCCATCTTGGAAATCATAACAAACGTGCACTTTTTTGTTTAATTTACACATTGGACCATAGGAAAAATGACACTACAGCTACAGAGGTGACCGTCTGATAGCCTAGCTCGACTATCCATCTCTACTGAAGACCCTTTCAGCTTTTTGAGAGTTGGGTGGAGGACATCATCTCTGAAAATAGGGTCCCACAGCTGCACCCCATCAGTGTAAGCAGGACTCTTAGGACTCTTAGAAGAGTCAATGCTCTAAAACCATGGGGGGCGCCAAACAAAATTTTTAGTGGATTTCTACTTATTTTATTAAATATTATCCCCACCAAACAGGACAAGCTTGCATCTGTTATAGTTTTGGAGAAAAATGTGATCATTTCATTTATTCGCGAAATGCCTTAAAAATGGCTTTAAAAAGGGTTTGGAGCACGGAGACGATTATCTCGGGATTGCAAGATAACCAAACAAAACTTTTAGTGGATTTCTACTTATTTTTTTTAAATATCATCTCCACCAAACAGGACAAGCTTGCATCTGTTATAGTTTTGGAGAAAAATGTGATCATTTCATTTATGCGCGAAATGCCTTAAAATGGCTTTAAAATGGTTTTGAAGCATGGAGACGATTATCTCGGGATTGCAAGATAACCAAACACAACTTTTAGTGGATTTCTAATTATTTTATTAAATATCATCCCCTCCAAACAGGACAAGCTTGCATCTGTTATAGTTTTGGAGAAAAATGTGATCATTTCATTTATGCGCGAAATGCCTTTGAAATGGCTTTAAAATGGATTTGGAGCATGGAGACGATTATCTCAGGATTGCAATATAAACAAACGAAACTTTTAGTAGGTTTCTACTTATTTTATTAAATATTATCTCCACCAAACAAGACAAGCTTGCATCTGTTATAGTTTTGGAGAAAAATGTGATCATTTCATTTATGCGCGAAATGCCTTAAAAATGGCTTTAAAATGGTTTTGAAGCATGGAGACGATTATCTCGGGATTGCAAGATAACCAAACAAAACTTTTAGTGGATTTCTAATTATTTTATTAAATATCATCCCCTCCAAACAGTACAAGCTTGCATCTGTTATAGTTTTGGAGAAAAATGTGATCATTTCATTTATGCGCACAATGCCTTTGAAATGGCTTTAAAATAGATTTGGAGCATGGAGACGATTATCTCGGGATTGCAAGATAACCAAACAAAACTTTTAGTGGATTTCTACTTATTTTACCAAATATCATCTCCATCAAACAGGACAAGCTTGCATGTGTTATAGTTTTGGAGAAAAATGTGATCATTTCATTTATGCGCAAAATGCCTTTGAAATGGCTTTAAAATGCATTTGGAGCATGGAGACGATTATCTCAGGATGGCAATATAAACAAACGAAACTTTTAGTAGATTTCTACTTATTTTATTAAATATTATCTCCACCAAACAGGACAAGCTTGCATCTGTTATAGTTTTGGAGAAAAATGTGATCATTTCATTTATGCGCGAAATGCCTTAAAAATGGCTTTAAAATGGATTTGGAGCATGGAGACGATTATCTTGGGATTGCAAGATAACCAAACAAAACTTTTAGTGGATTTCTACTTATTTTATTAAATATTATCCCCACCAAACAGGACAAGCTTGCATCTGTTATAGTTTTGGAGAAAAATGTGATCATTTCATTTATGCGCGAAATGCCTTAAAAATGGCTTTAAAAAGGGTTTGGAGCATGGAGACGATTATCTCGGGATTGCAAGATAACCAAACAAAACTTTTAGTGGATTTCTACTTATTTTATGAAATATCATCTCCACCAAACAGGACAAGCTTGCATCTGTTATAGTTTTGGAGAAAAATATGATCATTTCATTTATGCGCGAAATGCCTTAAAGATGGCTTTAAAATGGATTTGGAGCATGGAGACGACTATCTCGGGATTGCAAGATAACCAAACAAATCTGTTAGTGGATTTCTACTTATTTTATTAAATATCATCTCCACCAAACAGGAGAAGCTTGCATCTGTTATAGTTTTGGAGAAAAATGTGATCATTTCATTTATGCGCGAAATGCCTTTGAAATGGCTTTAAAATGGATTTGGAGCATGGAGACGATTATCTCAGGATTGCAATATAAACAAACGAAACTTTTAGTAGATTTCTACCTATTTTATTAAATATTATCTCCACCAAACAGGACAAGCTTGCATCTGTTATAGTTTTGGAGAAAAATGTGATCATTTCATTTATGCGCGAAATGCCTTAAAAATGGCTTTAAAATGGATTTGGAGCATGGAGACGATTATCTTGGGATTGCAAGATAACCAAACAAAACTTTTAGTGGATTTCTACTTATTTTATTAAATATCATCTCCACCAAACAGGACAAGCTTGCATGTGTTATAGTTTTGGAGAAAAATGTGATCATTTCATTTATGCGCGAAATGCCTTTGAAATGGATTTAAAATGGATTTGGAGCATGGAGACGATTATCTCAGGATTGCAATATAAACAAACGAAACTTTTAGTAGGTTTCTACTTATTTTATTAAATATTATCTCCACCAAACAGGACAAGCTTGCATCTGTTATAGTTTTGGAGAAAAATGTGATCATTTCATTTATGCGCGAAATGCCTTAAAAATGGCTTTAAAATAGTTTTGAAGCATGGAGACGATTATCTCGGGATTGCAAGATAACCAAACAAAACTTTTAGTGGATTTCTACATATTTTATTAAATATCATCTCTACCAAACAGGACAAGCTTGCATCTGTTTTAGTTTTGAAGAAAAATGTGATCATTTCATTTATGCGCGAAATGCCTTCAAAATGGCTTTTAAATGGATTTGAAGCATGGAGACGATTATCTCGGGATTGCAAGATAACCAAACAAAACTTTTAGTGGATTTCTACTTATTTTATTAAATATTATCCCCTCCAAACAGGACGAGCTTCCATCTGTTATAGTTTTGGAGAAAAATGTGATCATTTCATTTATGCGCGAAATGCCTTAAAAATGGCTTTAAAATGGATTTGGAGCATGGAGACGATTATCTCGGGATTGCAAGATAACCAAACAAAACTTTTAGTGGATTTCTACTTATTTTATTAAATATTATCCCCAACAAACAGGACAAGCTTGCATCTGTTATAGTTTTGGAGAAAAATGTGATCATTTCATTTATGCGCACAATGCCTTTGAAATGGCTTTAAAATAGATTTGGAGCATGGAGACGATTATCTCGGGATTGCAAGATAACCAAACAAAACTTTTAGTGGATTTCTACTTATTTTACCAAATATCATCTCCACCAAACAGGACAAGCTTGCATGTGTTATAGTTTTGGAGAAAAATGTGATCATTTCATTTATGCGCAAAATGCCTTTGAAATGGCTTTAAAATGGATTTGGAGCATGGAGACGATTATCTCAGGATGGCAATATAAACAAACAAAACTTTTAGTAGATTTCTACTTATTTTATTAAATATTATCTCCACCAAACAGGACAAGCTTGCATCTGTTATAGTTTTGGAGAAAAATGTGATCATTTCATTTATGCGCGAAATGCCTTAAAAATGGCTTTAAAATGGATTTGGAGCATGGAGACGATTATCTTGGGATTGCAAGATAACCAAACAAAACTTTTAGTGGATTTCTACTTATTTTATTAAATATCATCTCCACCAAACAGGACAAGCTTGCATGTGTTATAGTTTTGGAGAAAAATGTGATCATTTCATTTATGCGTGAAATGCCTTTGAAATGGCTTTAAAATGGATTTGGAGCATGGAGACGATTATCTCAGGATTGCAATATAAACAAACAAAACTTTTAGTAGGTTTCTACTTATTTTATTAAATATTATCTCCACCAAACAGGACAAGCTTGCATCTGTTATAGTTTTGGAGAAAAATGTGATCATTTCATTTATGCGCGAAATGCCCTTAGGACTCTTAGAAGAGTTAATGCTCTGAGACCATGGGGGCGCTTAGCCCCCTCTCTTCGTCACTGAGGATGATTTCATTTTTCAGGGATTAGAGAGGGTGGTCCTTGTGGTGGACTGCAGGTATGGAGAGCTGTTGTCATCGTATTAGATAGATAAGAATGATTATATGTATTGTAGAAATGTCTCCTATCATGTTCCCTAATTTTTTATTATGTCCACATCCTGGTCCCCATCTTGGACATCATAACAAACGTGCACTTTTTTGTTTAATTTACACATTGGACCATAGGAAAAATGACACTACAGCTACAGAGGTGACCGTCTGATAGCCCAGCTCGACTATCCATCTCTACTGAAGACATTTCTACAATACATATAATCATTCTTATCTATCTAATACGATCACAACAGCTCTCCATACCTGCAGTCCACCACAAGGACCACTTTCTCTAATCCCTGAAAAATGAAATCATCCTCAGTGACGAAGAGAGGGGGCTAAGCGCCCCCCATGGTCTCAGAGCATTGACTCTTCTAAGAGTCCTAAGATTCCTGCTCACTCTGATGGGGTGCAGCTGTGGGACCCTATTTTCAGAGATGATGTCCTCCACCCAACTCTCAAAAAGCTGAAAGGGTCTTCAGTAGAGATGGATAGTCGAGCTGGGCTATCAGACGGTCACCTCTGTAGCTGTAGTGTCATTTTTCCTATGGTCCAATTTGTAAATTAAACAAAAAAGTGCACGTTTGTTATGATTTCCAAGATGGGGACCAGGATGTGGACATAATAAAAAAATAGGGAACATGATAGGAGACATTTCTACAATACATATAATCATTCTTATCTATCTAATACGATGACAACAGCTCTCCATACCTGCAGTCCACCACAAGGACCACCCTCTCTATTCCCTAAAAAGTGAAATCATCCTCAGTGACGAGGAGAGGGGGCTAAGCGCCCCCCATGGTCTCAGAGCATTGACTCTTCTAAGAGTCCTAAGAGTCCTGCTCACACTGATGGGGTGCAGCTGTGGGACCCTATTTTCAGAGATGATGTTCTCCACCCAACTCTCAAAAAGCTGAAAGGGTCTTCAGTAGAGATGGATAGTCGAGCTGGGCTATCAGACGGTCACCTCTGTAGCTGTAGTGTCATTTTTCCTATGGTCCAATGTGTAAATTAAACAAAAAAGTGCACGTTTGTTATGATGTCCAAGATGGGGACCAGGATGTGGACATAATAAAAAATTAGGGAACATGATAGGAGACATTTCTACAATACATATAATCATTCTTATCTATTTAATACGATGACAACAGCTCTCCATACCTGCAGTCCACTACAAGGACCACCCTCTCTAATCCCTGAAAAATGAAATCATCCTCAGTGACGAAGAGAGGGGGCTAAGCGCCCCCCATGGTCTCAGAGCATTGACTCTTCTAAGAGTCCTAAGAGTCCTGCTCACACTGATGGGGTGCAGCTGTGGGACCCTATTTTCAGAGATGATGTCCTCCACCCAACTCTCAAAAAGCTGAAAGGGTCTTCAGTAGAGATGGATAGTCGAGCTGGGCTATCAGACGGTCACCTCTGTAGCTGTAGTGTCATTTTTCCTATGGTCCAATGTGTAAATTAAACAAAAAAGTGCACGTTTGTTATGATGTCCAAGATGGGGACCAGGATGTGGACATAATAAAAAATTAGGGAACATGATAGGAGACATTTCTACAATACATATAATCATTCTTATCTATCTAATACGATGATAACAGCTCTCCATATCTGCAGTCCACCACAAGGACCACCCTCTCTAATCCCTGAAAAATGAAATCATCCTCAGTGATGAAGAGAGGGGGCTAAGTGCCCCCAATGGTCTCAGAGCATTGACTCTTCTAAGAGTCCTAAGAGTCCTGCTCACACTGATGGGGTGCAGCTGTGGGACCCTATTTTCAGAGATGATGTCCTCCACCCAACTCTCAAAAAGCTGAAAGGGTCTAAGAGTCCTAAGAGTCCTGCTCACACTGATGGGGTGCAGCTGTGGGACCCTATTTTCAGAGATGATGTCCTCCACCCAACTCTCAAAAAGCTGAAAGGTTCTTCAGTAGAGATGGATAGTCGAGATGGGCTATCAGACGGTCACCTCTGTAGCTGTAGTTTCATTTTCCCTATGGTCCAATGTGTAAATTAAACAAAAAAGTGCACGTTTGTTATGATGTCCAAGATGGGGACCAGGATGTGGACATAATAAAAAATTAGGGAACATTATAGGAGACATTTCTACAATACATATAATCATTCTTATCTATCTAATACGATGATAACAGCTCTCCATATCTGCAGTCCACCACAAGGACCACCCTCTCTAATCCCTGAAAAATGAAATCATCCTCAGTGACGAAGAGAGGGGGCTCAGTGCCCCCAATGGTCTCAGAGCATTGACTCTTCTAAGAGTCCTAAGAGTCCTGCTCACACTGATGGGGTGCAGCTGTGGGACCCTATTTTCAGAGATGATGTCCTCCACCCAACTCTCAAAATGCTGAAAGGGTCTTCAGTAGAGATGGATAGTCGAGCTGGGCTATCAGACGGTCACCTCTGTAGCTGTAGTGTCATTTTTCCTATGGTCCAATGTGTAAATTAAACAAAAAAGTGCACGTTTGTTATGATGTCCAAGATGGGGACCAGGATGTGGACATAATAAAAAATTAGGGAACATGATAGGAGACATTTCTACAATACATATAATCATTCTTATCTATCTAATACGATGACAACAGCTCTCCATACCTGCAGTCCACCACAAGGACCACCCTCTCTAATCCCTGAAAAATGAAATCATCCTCAGTGACGAAGAGAGGGGGCTAAGCGCCCCCATGGTCTCAGAGCATTAACTCTTCTAAGAGTCCTAAGAGTCCTGCTCACACTGATGGGGTGCAGCTGTGGGACCCTATTTTCAGAGATGATGTCCTCCACCCAACTCTCAAAAAGCTGAAAGGGTCTTCAGTAGAGATGGATAGTCGAGCTGGGCTATCAGACGGTCACCTCTGTAGCTGTAGTGTCATTTTTCCTATGGTCCAATGTGTAAATTAAACAAAAAAGTGCACGTTTGTTATGATGTCCAAGATGGGGACCAGGATGTGGACATAATAAAAAATTAGGGAACATGATAGGAGACATTTCTACAATACATATAATCATTCTTATCTATCTAATACGATGACAACAGCTCTCCATACCTGCAGTCCACCACAAGGACCACCCTCTCTAATCCCTGAAAAATGAAATCATCCTCAGTGACGAAGAGAGGGGGCCAAGCGCCCCCCATGGTACCAGAGCATTGACTCTTCTAAGAGTCCTAAGAGTCCTGCTCACACTGATGGGGTGAAGCTGTGGGACCCTATTTTCAGAGATGATGTCCTCCACCCAACTCTCAAAAAGCTGAAAGGGTCTTCAGTAGAGATGGATAGTCGAGCTGGGCTATCAGACGGTCACCTCTGTAGCTGTAGTGTCATTTTTCCTATGGTCCAATGTGTAAATTAAACAAAAAAGTGCACGTTTGTTATGATGTCCAAGATGGGGACCAGGATGTGGACATAATAAAAAATTAGGGAACATGATAGGAGACATTTCTACAATACATATAATCATTCTTATCTATCTAATACGATGACAACAGCTCTCCATACCTGCAGTCCACCACAAGGACCACCCTCTCTAATCCCTGAAAAATGAAATCATCCTCAGTGACGAAGAGAGGGGGCTAAGCGCCCCCCATGGTCTCAGAGCATTGACTCTTCTAAGAGTCCTAAGAGTCCTGCTCACACTGATGGGGTGCAGCTGTGGGACCCTATTTTCAGAGATGATGTCCTCCACCCAACTCTCAAAAAGCTGAAAGGGTCTTCAGTAGAGATGGATAGTCGAGCTGGGCTATCAGACGGTCACCTCTGTAGCTGTAGTGTCATTTTTCCTATGGTCCAATGTGTAAATTAAACAAAAAAGTGCACGTTTGTTATGATGTCCAAGATGGGGACCAGGATGTGGACATAATAAAAAATTAGGGAACATGATAGGAGACATTTCTACAATACATATAATCATTCTTATCTATTTAATACGATGACAACAGCTCTCCATACCTGCAGTCCACCACAAGGACCACCCTCTCTAATCCCTGAAAAATGAAATCATCCTCAGTGACGAAGAGAGGGGGCTAAGCGCCCCCCATGGTCTCAGAGCATTGACTCTTCTAAGAGTCCTAAGAGTCCTGCTCACACTGATGGGGTGCAGCTGTGGGACCCTATTTTCAGAGATGATGTCCTCCACCCAACTCTCAAAAAGCTGAAAGGGTCTTCAGTAGAGATGGAAAGTCGAGCTGGGCTATCAGACGGTCACCTCTGTAGCTGTAGTGTCATTTTTCCTATGGTCCAATGTGTAAATTAAACAAAAAAGTGCACGTTTGTTATGATGTCCAAGATGGGGACCAGGATGTGGACATAATAAAAAATTAGGGAACATGATAGGAGACATTTCTACAATACATATAATCATTCTTATCTATCTAATACGATGACAACAGCTCTCCATACCTGCAGTCCACCACAAGGACCACCCTCTCTATTCCCTGAAAAGTGAAATCATCCTCAGTGACGAGGAGAGGGGGCTAAGCGCCCCCCATGGTCTCAGAGCATTGACTCTTCTAAGAGTCCTAAGAGTCCTGCTCACACTGATGGGGTGCAGCTGTGGGACCCTATTTTCAGAGATGATGTTCTCCACCCAACTCTCAAAAAGCTGAAAGGGTCTTCAGTAGAGATGGATAGTCGAGCTGGGCTATCAGACGGTCACC
The DNA here is from genome assembly GCF_048569485.1 of Anomaloglossus baeobatrachus. NCBI lineage: Eukaryota > Metazoa > Chordata > Amphibia > Anura > Aromobatidae > Anomaloglossus > Anomaloglossus baeobatrachus. The sequence continues at coordinate 569,507 of NW_027442146.1, read as the reverse complement.
TCTGTAGCTGTAGTGTCATTTTTCCTATGGTCCAATGTGTAAATTAAACAAAAAAGTGCACGTTTGTTATGATGTCCAAGATGGGGACCAGGATGTGGACATAATAAAAAATTAGGGAACATGATAGGAGACATTTCTACAATACATATAATCATTCTTATCTATCTAATACGATGACAACAGCTCTCCATACCTGCAGTCCACCACAAGGACCACCCTCTCTAATCCCTGAAAAATGAAATCATCCTCAGTGACGAAGAGAGGGGGCTAAGCGCCCCCCATTGTCTCAGAGCATTGACTCTTCTAAGAGTCCTAAGAGTCCTGCTCACACTGATGGGGTGCAGCTGTGGGACCCTATTTTCAGAGATGATGTCCTCCACCCAACTCTCAAAAAGCTGAAAGGGTCTTCAGTAGAGATGGATAGTCGAGCTGGGCTATCAGACGGTCACCTCTGTAGCTGTAGTGTCATTTTTCCTATGGTCCAATGTGTAAATTAAACAAAAAAGTGCACGTTTGTTATGATGTCCAAGATGGGGACCAGGATGTGGACATAATAAAAAATTAGGGAACATGATAGGAGACATTTCTACAATACATATAATCATTCTTATCTATTTAATACGATGACAACAGCTCTCCATACCTGCAGTCCACCACAAGGACCACCCTCTCTAATCCCTGAAAAATGAAATCATCCTCAGTGACGAAGAGAGGGGGCTAAGCGCCCCCCATGGTCTCAGAGCATTGACTCTTCTAAGAGTCCTAAGAGTCCTGCTCACACTGATGGGGTGCAGCTGTGGGACCCTATTTTCAGAGATGATGTCCTCCACCCAACTCTCAAAAAGCTGAAAGGGTCTTCAGTAGAGATGGATTGTCGAGCTGGGCTATCAGACGGTCACCTCTGTAGCTGTAGTGTCATTTTTCCTATGGTCCAATGTGTAAATTAAACAAAAAAGTGCACGTTTGTTATGATGTCCAAGATGGGGACCAGGATGTGGACATAATAAAAAATTAGGGAACATGATAGGAGACATTTCTACAATACATATAATCATTCTTATCTACCTAATACGATGATAACAGCTCTCCATACCTGCAGTCCACCACAAGGACCACCCTCTCTAATCCCTGAAAAATGAAATCATCCTCAGTGACGAAGAGAGGGGGCTAAGTGCCCCCAATGGTCTCAGAGCATTGACTCTTCTAAGAGTCCTAAGAGTCCTGCTCACACTGATGGGGTGCAGCTGTGGGACCCTATTTTCAGAGATGATGTCCTCCACCCAACTCTCAAAAAGCTGAAAGGGTCTTCAGTAGAGATGGATAGTCGAGCTGGGCTATCAGACGGTCACCTCTGTAGCTGTAGTGTCATTTTTCCTATGGTCCAATGTGTAAATTAAACAAAAAAGTGCACGTTTGTTATGATGTCCAAGATGGGGACCAGGATGTGGACATAATAAAAAATTAGGGAACATGATAGGAGACATTTCTACAATACATATAATCATTCTTATCTATCTAATACGATGACAACAGCTCTCCATACCTGCAGTCCACCACAAGGACCACCCTCTCTAATCCCTGAAAAATGAAATTATCCTCAGTGACGAAGAGAGGGGGCTAAGCGCCCCCATGGTCTCAGAGCATTAACTCTTCTAAGAGTCCTAAGAGTCCTGCTCACACTGATGGGTGCAGCTGTGGGACCCTATTTTCAGAGATGATGTCCTCCACCCAACTCTCAAAAAGCTGAAAGGGTCTTCAGTAGAGATGGATAGTCGAGCTGGGCTATCAGACGGTCACCTCTGTAGCTGTAGTGTCATTTTTCCTATGGTCCAATGTGTAAATTAAACAAAAAAGTGCACGTTTGTTATGATGTCCAAGATGGGGACCAGGATGTGGACATAATAAAAAATTAGGGAACATGATAGGAGACATTTCTACAATACATATAATCATTCTTATCTATCTAATACGATGACAACAGCTCTCCATACCTGCAGTCCACCACAAGGACCACCCTCTCTAATCCCTGAAAAATGAAATCATCCTCAGTGACGAAGAGAGGGGGCTAAGCGCCCCCCATGGTCTCAGAGCATTGACTCTTCTAAGAGTCCTAAGAGTCCTGCTCACACTGATGGGGTGCAGCTGTGGGACCCTATTTTCAGAGATGATGTCCTCCACCCAACTCTCAAAAAGCTGAAAGGGTCTTCAGTAGAGATGGATAGTCGAGCTGGGCTATCAGACGGTCACCTCTGTAGCTGTAGTGTCATTTTTCCTATGGTCCAATGTGTAAATTAAACAAAAAAGTGCACGTTTGTTATGATGTCCAAGATGGGGACCAGGATGTGGACATAATAAAAAATTAGGGAACATGATAGGAGACATTTCTACAATACATATAATCATTCTTATCTATTTAATACGATGACAACAGCTCTCCATACCTGCAGTCCACCACAAGGACCACCCTCTCTAATCCCTGAAAAATGAAATCATCCTCAGTGACGAAGAGAGGGGGCTAAGCGCCCCCCATGGTCTCAGAGCATTGACTCTTCTAAGAGTCCTAAGAGTCCTGCTCACACTGATGGGGTGCAGCTGTGGGACCCTATTTTCAGAGATGATGTCCTCCACCCAACTCTCAAAAAGCTGAAAGGGTCTTCAGTAGAGATGGATAGTCGAGCTGGGCTATCAGACGGTCACCTCTGTAGCTGTAGTGTCATTTTTCCTATGGTCCAATGTGTAAATTAAACAAAAAAGTGCACGTTTGTTATGATGTCCAAGATGGGGACCAGGATGTGGACATAATAAAAAATTAGGGAACATGATAGGAGACATTTCTACAATACATATAATCATTCTTATCTATCTAATACGATGACAACAGCTCTCCATACCTGCAGTCCACCACAAGGACCACCCTCTCTATTCCCTGAAAAGTGAAATCATCCTCAGTGACGAGGAGAGGGGGCTAAGCGCCCCCCATGGTCTCAGAGCATTGACTCTTCTAAGAGTCCTAAGAGTCCTGCTCACACTGATGGGGTGCAGCTGTGGGACCCTATTTTCAGAGATGATGTTCTCCACCCAACTCTCAAAAAGCTGAAAGGGTCTTCAGTAGAGATGGATAGTCGAGCTGGGCTATCAGACGGTCACCTCTGTAGCTGTAGTGTCCTTTTTCCTATGGTCCAATGTGTAAATTAAACAAAAAAGTGCACGTTTGTTATGATGTCAAAGATGGGGACCAGGATGTGGACATAATAAAAAATTAGGGAACATGATAGGAGACATTTCTACAATACATATAATCATTCTTATCTATCTAATACGATGACAACAGCTCTCCATACCTGCAGTCCACCACAAGGACCACCCTCTCTAATCCCTGAAAAATGAAATCATCCTCAGTGACGAAGAGAGGGGGCTAAGCGCCCCCCATTGTCTCAGAGCATTGACTCTTCTAAGAGTCCTAAGAGTCCTGCTCACACTGATGGGGTGCAGCTGTGGGACCCTATTTTCAGAGATGATGTCCTCCACCCAACTCTCAAAAAGCTGAAAGGGTCTTCAGTAGAGATGGATAGTCGAGCTGGGCTATCAGACGGTCATCTCTGTAGCTGTAGTGTCATTTTTCCTATGGTCCAATGTGTAAATTAAACAAAAAAGTGCACGTTTGTTATGATGTCCAAGATGGGGACCAGGATGTGGACATAATAAAAAATTAGGGAACATGATAGGAGACATTTCTACAATACATATAATCATTCTTATCTATTTAATACGATGACAACAGCTCTCCATACCTGCAGTCCACCACAAGGACCACCCTCTCTAATCCCTGAAAAATGAAATCATCCTCAGTGACGAAGAGAGGGGGCTAAGCGCCCCCCATGGTCTCAGAGCATTGACTCTTCTAAGAGTCCTAAGAGTCCTGCTCACACTGATGGGGTGCAGCTGTGGGACCCTATTTTCAGAGATGATGTCCTCCACCCAACTCTCAAAAAGCTGAAAGGGTCTTCAGTAGAGATGGATTGTCGAGCTGGGCTATCAGACGGTCACCTCTGTAGCTGTAGTGTCATTTTTCCTATGGTCCAATGTGTAAATTAAACAAAAAAGTGCACGTTTGTTATGATGTCCAAGATGGGGACCAGGATGTGGACATAATAAAAAATTAGGGAACATGATAGGAGACATTTCTACAATACATATAATCATTCTTATCTACCTAATACGATGATAACAGCTCTCCATACCTGCAGTCCACCACAAGGACCACCCTCTCTAATCCCTGAAAAATGAAATCATCCTCAGTGACGAAGAGAGGGGGCTAAGTGCCCCCAATGGTCTCAGAGCATTGACTCTTCTAAGAGTCCTAAGAGTCCTGCTCACACTGATGGGGTGCAGCTGTGGGACCCTATTTTCAGAGATGATGTCCTCCACCCAACTCTCAAAAAGCTGAAAGGGTCTTCAGTAGAGATGGATAGTCGAGCTGGGCTATCAGACGGTCACCTCTGTAGCTGTAGTGTCATTTTTCCTATGGTCCAATGTGTAAATTAAACAAAAAAGTGCACGTTTGTTATGATGTCCAAGATGGGGACCAGGATGTGGACATAATAAAAAATTAGGGAACATGATAGGAGACATTTCTACAATACATATAATCATTCTTATCTATCTAATACGATGACAACAGCTCTCCATACCTGCAGTCCACCACAAGGACCACCCTCTCTAATCCCTGAAAAATGAAATTATCCTCAGTGACGAAGAGAGGGGGCTAAGCGCCCCCATGGTCTCAGAGCATTAACTCTTCTAAGAGTCCTAAGAGTCCTGCTCACACTGATGGGTGCAGCTGTGGGACCCTATTTTCAGAGATGATGTCCTCCACCCAACTCTCAAAAAGCTGAAAGGGTCTTCAGTAGAGATGGATAGTCGAGCTGGGCTATCAGACGGTCACCTCTGTAGCTGTAGTGTCATTTTTCCTATGGCCCAATGTGTAAATTAAACAAAAAAGTGCACGTTTGTTATGATGTCCAAGATGGGGACCAGGATGTGGACATAATAAAAAATTAGGGAACATGATAGGAGACATTTCTACAATACATATAATCATTCTTATCTATCTAATACGATGACAACAGCTCTCCATACCTGCAGTCCAGCACAAGGACCACCCTCTCTAATCCCTGAAAAATGAAATCATCCTCAGTGACGAAGAGAGGGGGCCAAGCGCCCCCCATGGTACCAGAGCATTCACTCTTCTAAGAGTCCTAAGAGTCCTGCTCACACTGATGGGGTGAAGCTGTGGGACCCTATTTTCAGAGATGATGTCCTCCACCCAACTCTCAAAAAGCTGAAAGGGTCTTCAGTAGAGATGGATAGTCGAGCTGGGCTATCAGACGGTCACCTCTGTAGCTGTAGTGTCATTTTTCCTATGGTCCAATGTGTAAATTAAACAAAAAAGTGCACGTTTGTTATGATGTCCAAGATGGGGACCAGGATGTGGACATAATAAGAAATTAGGGAACATGATAGGAGACATTTCTACAATACATATAATCATTCTTATCTATCTAATACGATGACAACAGCTCTCCATACCTGCAGTCCACCACAAGGACCACCCTCTCTAATCCCTGAAAAATGAAATCATCCTCAGGGACGAAGAGAGGGGGCTAAGCGCCCCCCATGGTTTTAGAGCATTGACTCTTCTAATAGTCCTAAGAGTCCTGCTTACACTGATGGGGTGCAGCTGTGGGACCCTATTTTCAGAGATGATGTCCTCCACCCAACTCTCAAAAAGCTGAAAGGGTCTTCAGTAGAGATGGATAGTCGAGCTGGGCTATCAGACGGTCACCTCTGTAGCTGTAGTGTCATTTTTCCTATGGTCCAATGTGTAAATTAAACAAAAAAGTGCACGTTTGTTATGATGTTCAAGATAGGGACCAGGATGTGGACATAATAAAAAATTAGGGAACATGATAGGAGACATTTCTACAATACATATAATCATTCTTATCTATCTAATACGATCACAACAGCTCTCCATACCTGCAGTCCACCACAAGGACCACTCTCTCTAATCCCTGAAAAATGAAATCATCCTCAGTGACGAAGAGAGGGGGCTAAGCGCCCCCCATGGTCTCAGAGCATTGACTCTTCTAAGAGTCCTAAGATTCCTGCTCACACTGATGGGGTGCAGCTGTGGGACCCTATTTTCAGAGATGATGTCCTCCACCCAACTCTCAAAAAGCTGAAAGGGTCTTCAGTAGAGATGGATAGTCGAGCTGGGCTATCAGACGGTCACCTCTGTAGCTGTAGTGTCATTTTTCCTATGGTCCAATGTGTAAATTAAACAAAAAAGTGCACGTTTGTTATGATTTCCAAGATGGGGACCAGGATGTGGACATAATAAAAAAATAGGGAACATGATAGGAGACATTTCTACAATACATATAATCATTCTTATCTATGTAATACGATGACAACAGCTCTCCATACCTGCAGTCCACCACAAGGACCACCCTCTCTATTCCCTGAAAAGTGAAATCATCCTCAGTGACGAAGAGAGGGGGCTAAGCGCCCCCCATGGTCTCAGAGCATTGACTCTTCTAAGAGTCCTAAGAGTCCTGCTCACACTGATGGGGTGCAGCTGTGGGACCCTATTTTCAGAGATGATGTTCTCCACCCAACTCTCAAAAAGCTGAAAGGGTCTTCAGTAGAGATGGATAGTCGAGCTGGGCTATCAGACGGTCACCTCTGTAGCTGTAGTGTCATTTTTCCTATGGTCCAATGTGTAAATTAAACAAAAAAGTGCACGTTTGTTATGATTTCCAAGATGGGGACCAGGATGTGGACATAATAAAAAAATAGGGAACATGATAGGAGACATTTCTACAATACATATAATCATTCTTATCTATGTAATACGATGACAACAGCTCTCCATACCTGCAGTCCACCACAAGGACCACCCTCTCTATTCCCTGAAAAGTGAAATCATCCTCAGTGACGAAGAGAGGGGGCTAAGCGCCCCCCATGGTCTCAGAGCATTGACTCTTCTAAGAGTCCTAAGAGTCCTGCTCACACTGATGGGGTGCAGCTGTGGGACCCTATTTTCAGAGATGATGTTCTCCACCCAACTCTCAAAAAGCTGAAAGGGTCTTCAGTAGAGATGGATAGTCGAGCTGGGCTATCAGACGGTCACCTCTGTAGCTGTAGTGTCATTTTTCCTATGGTCCAATGTGTAAATTAAACAAAAAAGTGCACGTTTGTTATGATGTCCAAGATGGGGACCAGGATGTGGACATAATAAAAAATTAGGGAACATGATAGGAGACATTTCTACAATACATCATTCTTATCTATTTAATACGATGACAACAGCTCTCCATACCTGCAGTCCACCACAAGGACCACCCTCTCTAATCCCTGAAAAATGAAATCATCCTCAGTGACGAAGAGAGGGGGCTAAGCGCCCCCCATGGTCTCAGAGCATTGACTCTTCTAAGAGTCCTAAGAGTCCTGCTCACACTGATGGGGTGCAGCTGTGGGACCCTATTTTCAGAGATGATGTCCTCCACCCAACTCTCAAAAAGCTGAAAGGGTCTTCAGTAGAGATGGATAGTCGAGCTGGGCTATCAGACGGTCACCTCTGTAGCTGTAGTGTCATTTTTCCTATGGTCCAATGTGTAAATTAAACAAAAAAGTGCACGTTTGTTATGATGTCCAAGATGGGGACCAGGATGTGGACATAATAAAAAATTAGGGAACATGATAGGAGACATTTCTACAATACATATAATCATTCTTATCTATCTAATACGATGATAACAGCTCTCCATATCTGCAGTCCACCACAAGGACCACCCTCTCTAATCCCTGAAAAATGAAATCATCCTCAGTGATGAAGAGAGGGGGCTAAGTGCCCCCAATGGTCTCAGAGCATTGACTCTTCTAAGAGTCCTAAGAGTCCTGCTCACACTGATGGGGTGCAGCTGTGGGACCCTATTTTCAGAGATGATGTCCTCCACCCAACTCTCAAAAAGCTGAAAGGGTCTTCAGTAGAGATGGATAGTCGAGCTGGGCTATCAGACGGTCACCTCTGTAGCTGTAGTGTCATTTTTCCTATGGTCCAATGTGTAAATTAAACAAAAAAGTGCACGTTTGTTATGATGTCCAAGATGGGGACCAGGATGTGGACATAATAAAAAATTAGGGAACATGATAGGAGACATTTCTACAATACATATAATCATTCTTATCTATCTAATACGATGACAACAGCTCTCCATACCTGCAGTCCACCACAAGGACCACCCTCTCTAATCCCTGAAAAATGAAATCATCCTCAGTGACGAAGAGAGGGGGCTAAGCGCCCCCATGGTCTCAGAGCATTAACTCTTCTAAGAGTCCTAAGAGTCCTGCTCACACTGATGGGGTGCAGCTGTGGGACCCTATTTTCAGAGATGATGTCCTCCACCCAACTCTCAAAAAGCTGAAAGGGTCTTCAGTAGAGATGGATAGTCGAGCTGGGCTATCAGACGGTCACCTCTGTAGCTGTAGTGTCATTTTTCCTATGGTCCAATGTGTAAATTAAACAAAAAAGTGCACGTTTGTTATGATGTTCAAGATGGGGACCAGGATGTGGACATAATAAAAAATTAGGGAACATGATAGGAGACATTTCTACAATACATATAATCATTCTTATCTATCTAATACGATCACAACAGCTCTCCATACCTGCAGTCCACCACAAGGACCACTCTCTCTAATCCCTGAAAAGTGAAATCATCCTCATTGACGAAGAGAGGGGGCTAAGCGCCCTCCATGGTCTCAGAGCATTGACTCTTCTAAGAGTCCTAAGAGTCCTGCTCACACTGATGGGGTGCAGCTGTGGGACCCTATTTTCAGAGATGATGTTCTCTACCCAACTCTCAAAAAGCTGAAAGGGTCTTCAGTAGAGATGGATAGTCGAGCTGGGCTATCAGACGGTCACCTCTGTAGCTGTAGTGTCATTTTTCCTATGGTCCAATGTGTAAATTAAACAAAAAAGTGCACGTTTGTTATGATGTCCAAGATGGGGACCAGGATGTGGACATAATAAAAAATTAGGGAACATGATAGGAGACATTTCTACAATACATATAATCATTCTTATCTATCTAATACGATGACAACAGCTCTCCATACCTGCAGTCCACCACAAGGACCACCCTCTCTAATCCCTGAAAAATGAAATCATCCTCAGTGACGAAGAGAGGGGGCTAAGCGCCCCCCATGGTCTCAGAGCATTGACTCTTCTAAGAGTCCTAAGAGTCCTGCTCACACTGATGGGGTGCAGCTGTGGGACCCTATTTTCAGAGATGATGTCCTCCACCCAACTCTCAAAAAGCTGAAAGGGTCTTCAGTAGAGATGGATTGTCGAGCTGGGCTATCAGACGGTCACCTCTGTAGCTGTAGTGTCATTTTTCCTATGGTCCAATGTGTAAATTAAACAAAAAAGTGCACGTTTGTTATGATGTCCAAGATGGGGACCAGGATGTGGACATAATAAAAAATTAGGGAACATGATAGGAGACATTTCTACAATACATATAATCATTCTTATCTATCTAATACGATGATAACAGCTCTCCATACCTGCAGTCCACCACAAGGACCACCCTCTCTAATCCCTGAAAAATGAAATCATCCTCAGTGACGAAGAGAGGGGGCTAAGTGCCCCCAATGGTCTCAGAGCATTGACTCTTCTAAGAGTCCTAAGAGTCCTGCTCACACTGATGGGGTGCAGCTGTGGGACCCTATTTTCAGAGATGATGTCCTCCACCCAACTCTTAAAAAGCTGAAAGGGTCTTCAGTAGAGATGGATAGTCGAGCTGGGCTATCAGACGGTCACCTCTGTAGCTGTAGTGTCATTTTTCCTATGGTCCAATGTGTAAATTTAAACAAAAAAGTGCACGTTTGTTATGATGTCCAAGATGGGGACCAGGATGTGGACATAATAAAAAATTAGGGAACATGATAGGAGACATTTCTACAATACATATAATCATTCTTATCTATCTAATACGATGACAACAGCTCTCCATACCTGCAGTCCACCACAAGGACCACCCTCTCTAATCCCTGAAAAATGAAATCATCCTCAGTGACGAAGAGAGGGGGCTAAGCGCCCCCCATGGTCTCAGAGCATTGACTCTTCTAAGAGTCCTAAGAGTCCTGCTCACACTGATGGGGTGCAGCTGTGGGACCCTATTTTCAGAGATGATGTCCTCCACCCAACTCTCAAAAAGCTGAAAGGGTCTTCAGTAGAGATGGATAGTCGAGCTGGGCTATCAGACGGTCACCTCTGTAGCTGTAGTGTCATTTTTCCTATGGTCCAATGTGTAAATTAAACAAAAAAGTGCACGTTTGTTATGATGTCCAAGATGGGGACCAGGATGTGGACATAATAAGAAATTAGGGAACATGATAGGAGACATTTCTACAATACATATAATCATTCTTATCTATCTAATACGATGATAACAGCTCTCCATATCTGCAGTCCACCACAAGGACCACCCTCTCTAATCCCTGAAAAATGAAATCATCCTCAGTGATGAAGAGAGGGGGCTAAGTGCCCCCAATGGTCTCAGAGCATTGACTCTTCTAAGAGTCCTAAGAGTCCTGCTCACACTGATGGGGTGCAGCTGTGGGACCCTATTTTCAGAGATGATGTCCTCCACCCAACTCTCAAAAAGCTGAAAGGGTCTTCAGTAGAGATGGATAGTCGAGCTGGGCTATCAGACGGTCACCTCTGTAGCTGTAGTGTCATTTTTCCTATGGTCCAATGTGTAAATTAAACAAAAAAGTGCACGTTTGTTATGATGTCCAAGATGGGGACCAGGATGTGGACATAATAAAAAATTAGGGAACATGATAGGAGACATTTCTACAATACATATAATCATTCTTATCTATCTAATACGATGACAACAGCTCTCCATACCTGCAGTCCACCACAAGGACCACCCTCTCTAATCCCTGAAAAATGAAATCATCCTCAGTGACGAAGAGAGGGGGCTAAGCTCCCCCATGGTCTCAGAGCATTAACTCTTCTAAGAGTCCTAAGAGTCCTGCTCACACTGATGGGGTGCAGCTGTGGGACCCTATTTTCAGAGATGATGTCCTCCACCCAACTCTCAAAAAGCTGAAAGGGTCTTCAGTAGAGATGGATAGTCGAGCTGGGCTATCAGACGGTCACCTCTGTAGCTGTAGTGTCATTTTTCCTATGGTCCAATGTGTAAATTAAACAAAAAAGTGCACGTTTGTTATGATGTTCAAGATGGGGACCAGGATGTGGACATAATAAAAAATTAGGGAACATGATAGGAGACATTTCTACAATACATATAATCATTCTTATCTATCTAATACGATCACAACAGCTCTCCATACCTGCAGTCCACCACAAGGACCACTCTCTCTAATCCCTGAAAAGTGAAATCATCCTCATTGACGAAGAGAGGGGGCTAAGCGCCCTCCATGGTCTCAGAGCATTGACTCTTCTAAGAGTCCTAAGAGTCCTGCTCACACTGATGGGGTGCAGCTGTGGGACCCTATTTTCAGAGATGATGTCCTCCACCCAACTCTCAAAAAGCTGAAAGGGTCTTCAGTAGAGATGGATTGTCGAGCTGGGCTATCAGACGGTCACCTCTGTAGCTGTAGTGTCATTTTTCCTATGGTCCAATGTGTAAATTAAACAAAAAAGTGCACGTTTGTTATGATGTCCAAGATGGGGACCAGGATGTGGACATAATAAAAAATTAGGGAACATGATAGGAGACATTTCTACAATACATATAATCATTCTTATCTATCTAATACGATGATAACAGCTCTCCATACCTGCAGTCCACCACAAGGACCACCCTCTCTAATCCCTGAAAAATGAAATCATCCTCAGTGACGAAGAGAGGGGGCTAAGTGCCCCCAATGGTCTCAGAGCATTGACTCTTCTAAGAGTCCTAAGAGTCCTGCTCACACTGATGGGGTGCAGCTGTGGGACCCTATTTTCAGAGATGATGTCCTCCACCCAACTCTTAAAAAGCTGAAAGGGTCTTCAGTAGAGATGGATAGTCGAGCTGGGCTATCAGACGGTCACCTCTGTAGCTGTAGTGTCATTTTTCCTATGGTCCAATGTGTAAAATTAAACAAAAAAGTGCACGTTTGTTATGATGTCCAAGATGGGGACCAGGATGTGGACATAATAAAAAATTAGGGAACATGATAGGAGACATTTCTACAATACATATAATCATTCTTATCTATCTAATACGATGACAACAGCTCTCCATACCTGCAGTCCACCACAAGGACCACCCTCTCTAATCCCTGAAAAATGAAATCATCCTCAGTGACGAAGAGAGGGGGCCAAGCGCCCCCCATGGTACCAGAGCATTGACTCTTCTAAGAGTCCTAAGAGTCCTGCTCACACTGATGGGGTGAAGCTGTGGGACCCTATTTTCAGAGATGATGTCCTCCACCCAACTCTCAAAAAGCTGAAAGGGTCTTCAGTAGAGATGGATAGTCGAGCTGGGCTATCAGACGGTCACCTCTGTAGCTGTAGTGTCATTTTTCCTATGGTCCAATGTGTAAATTAAACAAAAAAGTGCACGTTTGTTATGATGTTCAAGATGGGGACCAGGATGTGGACATAATAAAAAATTAGGGAACATGATAGGAGACATTTCTACAATACATATAATCATTCTTATCTATCTAATACGATCACAACAGCTCTCCATACCTGCAGTCCACCACAAGGACCACTCTCTCTAATCCCTGAAAAGTGAAATCATCCTCAGTGACGAAGAGAGGGGGCTAAGCGCCCTCCATGGTCTCAGAGCATTGACTCTTCTAAGAGTCCTAAGAGTCCTGCTCACACTGATGGGGTGCAGCTGTGGGACCCTATTTTCAGAGATGATGTTGTCTACCCAACTCTCAAAAAGCTGAAAGGGTCTTCAGTAGAGATGGATAGTCGAGCTGGGCTATCAGACGGTCACCTCTGTAGCTGTAGTGTCATTTTTCCTATGGTCCAATGTGTAAATTAAACAAAAAAGTGCACGTTTGTTATGATGTCCAAGATGGGGACCAGGATGTGGACATAATAAAAAATTAGGGAACATGATAGGAGACATTTCTACAATACATATATTCATTCTTATCTATCTAATACGATGACAACAGCTCTCCATACCTGCAGTCCACCACAAGGACCACCCTCTCTAATCCCTGAAAAATGAAATCATCCTCAGTGACGAAGAGAGGGGGCTAAGCGCCCCCCATGGTCTCAGAGCATTGACTCTTCTAAGAGTCCTAAGAGTCCTGCTCACACTGATGGGGTGCAGCTGTGGGACCCTATTTTCAGAGATGATGTCCTCCACCCAACTCTCAAAAAGCTGAAAGGGTCTTCAGTAGAGATGGATAGTCGAGCTGGGCTATCAGACGGTCACCTCTGTAGCTGTAGTGTCATTTTTCCTATGGTCCAATGTGTAAATTAAACAAAAAAGTGCACGTTTGTTATGATGTCCAAGATGGGGACCAGGATGTGGACATAATAAAAAATTAGGGAACATGATAGGAGACATTTCTACAATACATATAATCATTCTTATCTATCTAATACGATGATAACAGCTCTCCATATCTGCAGTCCACCACAAGGACCACCCTCTCTAATCCCTGAAAAATGAAATCATCCTCAGTGAGGAAGAGAGGGGGCTAAGTGCCCCCAATGGTCTCAGAGCATTGACTCTTCTAAGAGTCCTAAGAGTCCTGCTCACACTGATGGGGTGCAGCTGTGGGACCCTATTTTCAGAGATGATGTCCTCCACCCAACTCTAAAAAAGCTGAAAGGGTCTTCAGTAGAGATGGATAGTCGAGCTGGGCTATCAGACGGTCACCTCTGTAGCTGTAGTGTCATTTTTCCTATGGTCCAATGTGTAAATTAAACAAAAAAGTGCACGTTTGTTATGATGTCCAAGATGGGGACCAGGATGTGGACATAATAAAAAATTAGGGAACATGATAGGAGACATTTCTACAATACATATAATCATTCTTATCTATCTAATACGATCACAACAGCTCTCCATACCTGCAGTCCACCACAAGGACCACTCTCTCTAATCCCTGAAAAATGAAATCATCCTCAGTGACGAAGAGAGGGGGCTAAGCGCCCCCCATGGTCTCAGAGCATTGACTCTTCTAAGAGTCCTAGGATTCCTGCTCACACTGATGGGGTGCAGCTGTGGGACCCTATTTTCAGAGATGATGTCCTCCACCCAACTCTCAAAAAGCTGAAAGGGTCTTCAGTAGAGATGGATAGTCGAGCTGGGCTATCAGACGGTCACCTCTGTAGCTGTAGTGTCATTTTTCCTATGGTCCAATGTGTAAATTAAACAAAAAAGTGCACGTTTGTTATGATTTCCAAGATGGGGACCAGGATGTGGACATAATAAAAAAATAGGGAACATGATAGGAGACATTTCTACAATACATATAATCATTCTTATCTATCTAATACGATGACAACAGCTTTCCATGCCTGCAGTCCACCACAAGGACCACCCTCTCTATTCCCTGAAAAGTGAAATCATCCTCAGTGACGAAGAGAGGGGGCTAAGCGCCCCCCATGGTCTCAGAGCATTGACTCTTCTAAGAGTCCTAAGAGTCCTGCTCACACTGATGGGGTGCAGCTGTGGGACCCTATTTTCAGAGATGATGTTCTCCACCCTACTCTCAAAAAGCTGAAAGGGTCTTCAGTAGAGATGGATAGTCGAGCTGGGCTATCAGACGGTCACCTCTGTAGCTGTAGTGTCATTTTTCCTATGGTCCAATGTGTAAATTAAACAAAAAAGTGCACGTTTGTTATGATGTCCAAGATGGGGACCAGGATGTGGACATAATAAAAAATTAGGGAACATGATAGGAGACATTTCTACAATACATATAATCATTCTTATCTATCTAATACGATGATAACAGCTCTCCATATCTGCAGTCCACCACAAGGACCACCCTCTCTAATCCCTGAAAAATGAAATCATCCTCAGTGATGAAGAGAGGGGGCTAAGTGCCCCCAATGGTCTCAGAGCATTGACTCTTCTAAGAGTCCTAAGAGTCCTGCTCACACTGATGGGGTGCAGCTGTGGGACCCTATTTTCAGAGATGATGTCCTCCACCCAACTCTCAAAAAGCTGAAAGGGTCTTCAGTAGAGATGGATAGTCGAGCTGGGCTATCAGACGGTCACCTCTGTAGCTGTAGTGTCATTTTTCCTATGGTCCAATGTGTAAATTAAACAAAAAAGTGCACGTTTGTTATGATGTCCAAGATGGGGACCAGGATGTGGACATAATAAAAAATTAGGGAACATGATAGGAGACATTTCTACAATACATATAATCATTCTTATCTATCTAATACGATGACAACAGCTCTCCATACCTGCAGTCCACCACAAGGACCACCCTCTCTAATCCCTGAAAAATGAAATCATCCTCAGGGACGAAGAGAGGGGGCTAAGCGCCCCCCATGGTTTTAGAGCATTGACTCTTCTAAGAGTCCTAAGAGTCCTGCTTACACTGATGGGGTGCAGCTGTGGGACCCTTTTTTAAGAGATGATGTCCTCCACCCAACTCTCAAAAAGCTGAAAGGGTCTTCAGTAGAGATGGATAGTCGAGCTGGGCTATCAGACGGTCACCTCTGTAGCTGTAGTGTCATTTTTCCTATGGTCCAATGTGTAAATTAAACAAAAAAGTGCACGTTTGTTATGATGTCCAAGATGGGGACCAGGATGTGGACATAATAAAAAATTAGGGAACATGATAGGAGACATTTCTACAATACATATAATCATTCTTATCTATCTAATACGATGACAACAGCTCTCCATACCTGCAGTCCACCACAAGGACCACCCTCTCTAATCCCTGAAAAATGAAATCATCCTCAGTGACGAAGAGAGGGGGCTAAGCGCCCCCATGGTCTCAGAGCATTAACTCTTCTAAGAGTCCTAAGAGTCCTGCTCACACTGATGGGGTGCAGCTGTGGGACCCTACTTTCAGAGATGATGTCCTCCACCCAACTCTCAAAAAGCTGAAAGGGTCTTCAGTAGAGATGGATAGTCGAGCTGGGCTATCAGACGGTCACCTCTGTAGCTGTAGTGTCATTTTTCCTATGGTCCAATGTGTAAATTAAACAAAAAAGTGCACGTTTGTTATGATGTCCAAGATGGGGACCAGGATGTGGACATAATAAAAAATTAGGGAACATGATAGGAGACATTTCTACAATACATATAATCATTCTTATCTATCTAATACGATGACAACAGCTCTAAATACCTGCAGTCCACCACAAGGACCACTCTCTCTAATCCCTGAAAAATGAAATCATCCTCAGTGACGAAGAGAGGGGGCTAAGCGCCCCCATGGTCTCAGAGCATTAACTCTTCTAAGAGTCCTAAGAGTCCTGCTCACACTGATGGGGTGCAGCTGTGGGACCCTATTTTCAGAGATGATGTCCTCCACCCAACTCTCAAAAAGCTGAAAGGGTCTTCAGTAGAGATGGATAGTCGAGCTGGGCTATCAGACGGTCACCTCTGTAGCTGTAGTGTCATTTTTCCTATGGTCCAATGTGTAAATTAAACAAAAAAGTGCACGTTTGTTATGATGTCCAAGATGGGGACCAGGATGTGGACATAATAAAAAATTAGGGAACATGATAGGAGACATTTCTACAATACATATAATCATTCTTATCTATCTAATACCATGACAACAGCTCTCCATACCTGCAGTCCACCACAAGGACCACCCTCTCTAATCCCTGAAAAATGAAATCATCCTCAGGGACGAAGAGAGGGGGCTAAGCGCCCCCCATGGTTTTAGAGCATTGACTCTTCTAAGAGTCCTAAGAGTCCTGCTTACACTGATGGGGTGCAGCTGTGGGACCCTATTTTAAGAGATGATGTCCTCCACCCAACTCTCAAAAAGCTGAAAGGGTCTTCAGTAGAGATGGATAGTCGAGCTGGGCTATCAGACGGTCACCTCTGTAGCTGTAGTGTCATTTTTCCTATGGTCCAATGTGTAAATTAAACAAAAAAGTGCACGTTTGTTATGATGTCCAAGATGGGGACCAGGATGTGGACATAATAAAAAATTAGGGAACATGATAGGAGACATTTCTACAATACATATAATCATTCTTATCTATCTAATACGATGACAACAGCTCTCCATACCTGCAGTCCACCACAAGGACCACCCTCTCTAATCCCTGAAAAATGAAATCATCCTCAGTGACGAAGAGAGGGGGCTAAGCGCCCCCATGGTCTCAGAGCATTAACTCTTCTAAGAGTCCTAAGAGTCCTGCTCACACTGATGGGGTGCAGCTGTGGGACCCTATTTTCAGAGATGATGTCCTCCACCCAACTCTCAAAAAGCTGAAAGGGTCTTCAGTAGAGATGGATAGTCGAGCTGGGCTATCAGACAGTCACCTCTGTAGCTGTAGTGTCATTTTTCCTATGGTCCAATGTGTAAATTAAACAAAAAAGTGCACGTTTGTTATGATGTCCAAGATGGGGACCAGGATGTGGACATAATAAAAAATTAGGGAACATGATAGGAGACCTGTCTACATTACATATAATCATTCTTATCTATCTAATACGATGACAACAGCTCTCCATACCTGCAGTCCACCACAAGGACCACCCTCTCTAATCCCTGAAAAATGAAATCATCCTCAGGGACGAAGAGAGGGGGCTAAGCGCCCCCCATGGTTTTAGAGCATTGACTCTTCTAAGAGTCCTAAGAGTCCTGCTTACACTGATGGGGTGCAGCTGTGGGACCCTATTTTAAGAGATGATGTCCTCCACCCAACTCTCAAAAAGCTGAAAGGGTCTTCAGTAGAGATGGATAGTCGAGCTGGGCTATCAGACGGTCACCTCTGTAGCTGTAGTGTCATTTTTCCTATGGTCCAATGTGTAAATTAAACAAAAAAGTGCACGTTTGTTATGATGTCCAAGATGGGGACCAGGATGTGGACATAATAAAAAATTAGGGAACATGATAGGAGACATTTCTACAATACATATAATCATTCTTATCTATCTAATACGATCACAACAGCTCTCCATACCTGCAGTCCACCACAAGGACCACTCTCTCTAATCCCTGAAAAATGAAATCATCCTCAGTGACGAAGAGAGGGGGTTAAGCGCCCCCCATGGTCTCAAAACATTGACTCTTCTAAGAGTCCTAAGAGTCCTGCTCACACTGATGGGGTGCAGCTGTGGGACCCTATTTTCAGAGATGATGTCCTCCACCCAACTCTCAAAAAGCTGAAAGGGTCTTCAGTAGAGATGGATAGTCGAGCTGGGCTACCAGACGGTCACCTCTGTAGCTGTAGTGTCATTTTTCCTATGGTCCAATGTGTAAATTAAACAAAAAAGTGCACGTTTGTTATGATTTCCACGATAGGGACCAGGATGTGGACATAATAAAAAAATAGGGAACATGATAGGAGACATTTCTACAATACATAAAATCATTCTTATCTATCTAATACGATGACAACAGCTCTCCATACCTGCAGTCCACCACAAGGACCACCCTCTCTATTCCCTGAAAAGTGAAATCATCCTCAGTGACGAAGAGAGGGGGCTAAGCGCCCCCCATGGTCTCAGAGCATTGACTCTTCTAAGAGTCCTAAGAGTCCTGCTCACACTGATGGGGTGCAGCTGTGGGACCCTATTTTCAGAGATGATGTTCTCCACCCAACTCTCAAAAAGCTGAAAGGGTCTTCAGTAGAGATGGATAGTCGAGCTGGGCTATCAGACGGTCACCTCTGTAGCTGTAGTGTCATTTTTCCTATGGTCCAATGTGTAAATTAAACAAAAAAGTGCACGTTTGTTATGATGTCCAAGATGGGGACCAGGATGTGGACATAATAAAAAATTAGGGAACATGATAGGAGACATTTCTACAATACATATAATCATTCTTATCTATTTAATACGATGACAACAGCTCTCCATACCTGCAGTCCACCACAAGGACCACCCTCTCTAATCCCTGAAAAATGAAATCATCCTCAGTGACAAAGAGAGGGGGCTAAGCGCCCCCCATGGTCTCAGAGCATTGACTCTTCTAAGAGTCCTAAGAGTCCTGCTCACACTGATGAAGTGCAGCTGTGGGACCCTATTTTCAGAGATGATGTCCTCCACCCAACTCTCAAAAAGCTGAAAGGGTCTTCAGTAGAGATGGATAGTCGAGCTGGGCTATCAGACGGTCACCTCTGTAGCTGTAGTGTCATTTTTCCTATGGTCCAATGTGTAAATTAAACAAAAAAGTGCACGTTTGTTATGATGTCCAAGATGGGGACCAGGATGTGGACATAATAAAAAATTAGGGAACATGATAGGAGACATTTCTACAATACATATAATCATTCTTATCTATCTAATACGATGACAACAGCTCTCCATACCTGCAGTCCACCACAAGGACCACCCTCTCTAATCCCTGAAAAATGAAATCATCCTCAGTGACGAAGAGAGGGGGCTAAGCGCCCCCATGGTCTCAGAGCATTAACTCTTCTAAGAGTCCTAAGAGTCCTGCTCACACTGATGGGATGCAGCTGTGGGACCCTATTTTCAGAGATGATGTCCTCCACCCAACTCTCAAAAAGCTGAAAGGGTCTTCAGTAGAGATGGATAGTCGAGCTGGGCTATCAGACGGTCACCTCTGTAGCTGTAGTGTCATTTTTCCTATGGTCCAATGTGTAAATTAAACAAAAAAGTGCACGTTTGTTATGATGTCCAAGATGGGGACCAGGATGTGGACATAATAAAAAATTAGGGAACATGATAGGAGACATTTCTACAATACATATAATCATTCTTATCTATCTAATACGATGACAACAGCTCTCCATACCTGCAGTCCACCACAAGGACCACCCTCTCTAATCCCTGAAAAATGAAATCATCCTCAGTGACGAAGAGAGGGGGCCAAGCGCCCCCCATGGTCTCAGAGCATTGACTCTTCTAAGAGTCCTAAGAGTCCTGCTCACACTGATGGGGTGAAGCTGTGGGACCCTATTTTCAGAGATGATGTCCTCCACCCAACTCTCAAAAAGCTGAAAGGGTCTTCAGTAGAGATGGATAGTCGAGCTGGGCTATCAGACGGTCACCTCTGTAGCTGTAGTGTCATTTTTCCTATGGTCCAATGTGTAAATTAAACAAAAAAGTGCACGTTTGTTATGATGTCCAAGATGGGGACCAGGATGTGGACATAATAAAAAATTAGGGAACATGATAGGAGACATTTCTACAATACATATAATCATTCTTATCTATCTAATACGATGATAACAGCTCTCCATACCTGCAGTCCACCACAAGGACCACCCTCTCTAATCCCTGAAAAATGAAATCATCCTCAGTGACGAAGAGAGGGGGCTAAGTGCCCCCAATGGTCTCAGAGCATTGACTCTTCTAAGAGTCCTAAGAGTCCTGCTCACACTGATGGGGTGCAGCTGTGGGACCCTATTTTCAGAGATGATGTCCTCCACCCAACTCTCAAAATGCTGAAAGGGTCTTCAGTAGAGATGGATAGTCGAGCTGGGCTATCAGACGGTCACCTCTGTAGCTGTAGTGTCATTTTTCCTATGGTCCAATGTGTAAATTAAACAAAAAAGTGCACGTTTGTTATGATGTCCAAGATGGGGACCAGGATGTGGACATAATAAAAAATTAGGGAACATGATAGGAGACATTTCTACAATACATATAATCATTCTTATCTATCTAATACGATGACAACAGCTCTCCATACCTGCAGTCCACCACAAGGACCACCCTCTCTAATCCCTGAAAAATGAAATCATCCTCAGTGACGAAGAGAGGGGGCTAAGCGCCCCCATGGTCTCAGAGCATTAACTCTTCTAAGAGTCCTAAGAGTCCTGCTCACACTGATGGGGTGCAGCTGTGGGACCCTATTTTCAGAGATGATGTCCTCCACCCAACTCTCAAAAAGCTGAAAGGGTCTTCAGTAGAGATGGATAGTCGAGCTGGGCTATCAGACGGTCACCTCTGTAGCTGTAGTGTCATTTTTCCTATGGTCCAATGTGTAAATTAAACAAAAAAGTGCACGTTTGTTATGATGTCCAAGATGGGGACCAGGATGTGGACATAATAAAAAATTAGGGAACATGATAGGAGACATTTCTACAATACATATAATCATTCTTATCTATCTAATACGATGACAACAGCTCTCCATACCTGCAGTCCACCACAAGGACGACCCTCTCTAATCCCTGAAAAATGAAATCATCCTCAGTGACGAAGAGAGGGGGCCAAGCGCCCCCCATGGTACCAGAGCATTGACTCTTCTAAGAGTCCTAAGAGTCCTGCTCACACTGATGGGGTGAAGCTGTGGGACCCTATTTTCAGAGATGATGTCCTCCACCCAACTCTCAAAAAGCTGAAAGGGTCTTCAGTAGAGATGGATAGTCGAGCTGGGCTATCAGACGGTCACCTCTGTAGCTGTAGTGTCATTTTTCCTATGGTCCAATGTGTAAATTAAACAAAAAAGTGCACGTTTGTTATGATGTCCAAGATGGGGACCAGGATGTGGACATAATAAAAAATTAGGGAACATGATAGGAGACATGTCTACAATACATATAATCATTCTTATCTATCTAATACGATGACAACAGCTCTCCATACCTGCAGTCCACCACAAGGACCACCCTCTCTAATCCCTGAAAAATGAAATCATCCTCAGGGACGAAGAGAGGGGGCTAAGCGCCCCCCATGGTTTTAGAGCATTGACTCTTCTAAGAGTCCTAAGAGTCCTGCTTACACTGATGGGGTGCAGCTGTGGGACCCTATTTTAAGAGATGATGTCCTCCACCCAACTCTCAAAAAGCTGAAAGGGTCTTCAGTAGAGATGGATAGTCGAGCTGGGCTATCAGACGGTCACCTCTGTAGCTGTAGTGTCATTTTTCCTATGGTCCAATGTGTAAATTAAACAAAAAAGTGCACGTTTGTTATGATGTCCAAGATGGGGACCAGGATGTGGACATAATAAAAAATTAGGGAACATGATAGGAGACATTTCTACAATACATATAATCATTCTTATCTATCTAATACGATCACAACAGCTCTCCATACCTGCAGTCCACCACAAGGACCACTCTCTCTAATCCCTGAAAAATGAAATCATCCTCAGTGACGAAGAGAGGGGGTTAAGCGCCCCCCATGGTCTCAAAACATTGACTCTTCTAAGAGTCCTAAGAGTCCTGCTCACACTGATGGGGTGCAGCTGTGGGACCCTATTTTCAGAGATGATGTCCTCCACCCAACTCTCAAAAAGCTGAAAGGGTCTTCAGTAGAGATGGATAGTCGAGCTGGGCTACCAGACGGTCACCTCTGTAGCTGTAGTGTCATTTTTCCTATGGTCCAATGTGTAAATTAAACAAAAAAGTGCACGTTTGTTATGATTTCCACGATGGGGACCAGGATGTGGACATAATAAAAAAATAGGGAACATGATAGGAGACATTTCTACAATACATAAAATCATTCTTATCTATCTAATACGATGACAACAGCTCTCCATACCTGCAGTCCACCACAAGGACCACCCTCTCTATTCCCTGAAAAGTGAAATCATCCTCAGTGACGAAGAGAGGGGGCTAAGCGCCCCCCATGGTCTCAGAGCATTGACTCTTCTAAGAGTCCTAAGAGTCCTGCTCACACTGATGGGGTGCAGCTGTGGGACCCTATTTTCAGAGATGATGTTCTCCACCCAACTCTCAAAAAGCTGAAAGGGTCTTCAGTAGAGATGGATAGTCGAGCTGGGCTATCAGACGGTCACCTCTGTAGCTGTAGTGTCATTTTTCCTATGGTCCAATGTGTAAATTAAACAAAAAAGTGCACGTTTGTTATGATGTCCAAGATGGGGACCAGGATGTGGACATAATAAAAAATTAGGGAACATGATAGGAGACATTTCTACAATACATATAATCATTCTTATCTATTTAATACGATGACAACAGCTCTCCATACCTGCAGTCCACCACAAGGACCACCCTCTCTAATCCCTGAAAAATGAAATCATCCTCAGTGACGAAGAGAGGGGGCTAAGCGCCCCCCATGGTCTCAGAGCATTGACTCTTCTAAGAGTCCTAAGAGTCCTGCTCACACTGATGAAGTGCAGCTGTGGGACCCTATTTTCAGAGATGATGTCCTCCACCCAACTCTCAAAAAGCTGAAAGGGTCTTCAGTAGAGATGGATAGTCGAGCTGGGCTATCAGACGGTCACCTCTGTAGCTGTAGTGTCATTTTTCCTATGGTCCAATGTGTAAATTAAACAAAAAAGTGCACGTTTGTTATGATGTCCAAGATGGGGACCAGGATGTGGACATAATAAAAAATTAGGGAACATGATAGGAGACATTTCTACAATACATATAATCATTCTTATCTATCTAATACGATGACAACAGCTCTCCATACCTGCAGTCCACCACAAGGACCACCCTCTCTAATCCCTGAAAAATGAAATCATCCTCAGTGACGAAGAGAGGGGGCTAAGCGCCCCCATGGTCTCAGAGCATTAACTCTTCTAAGAGTCCTAAGAGTCCTGCTCACACTGATGGGATGCAGCTGTGGGACCCTATTTTCAGAGATGATGTCCTCCACCCAACTCTCAAAAAGCTGAAAGGGTCTTCAGTAGAGATGGATAGTCGAGCTGGGCTATCAGACGGTCACCTCTGTAGCTGTAGTGTCATTTTTCCTATGGTCCAATGTGTAAATTAAACAAAAAAGTGCACGTTTGTTATGATGTCCAAGATGGGGACCAGGATGTGGACATAATAAAAAATTAGGGAACATGATAGGAGACATTTCTACAATACATATAATCATTCTTATCTATCTAATACGATGACAACAGCTCTCCATACCTGCAGTCCACCACAAGGACCACCCTCTCTAATCCCTGAAAAATGAAATCATCCTCAGTGACGAAGAGAGGGGGCCAAGCGCCCCCCATGGTCTCAGAGCATTGACTCTTCTAAGAGTCCTAAGAGTCCTGCTCACACTGATGGGGTGAAGCTGTGGGACCCTATTTTCAGAGATGATGTCCTCCACCCAACTCTCAAAAAGCTGAAAGGGTCTTCAGTAGAGATGGATAGTCGAGCTGGGCTATCAGACGGTCACCTCTGTAGCTGTAGTGTCATTTTTCCTATGGTCCAATGTGTAAATTAAACAAAAAAGTGCACGTTTGTTATGATGTCCAAGATGGGGACCAGGATGTGGACATAATAAAAAATTAGGGAACATGATAGGAGACATTTCTACAATACATATAATCATTCTTATCTATCTAATACGATGATAACAGCTCTCCATACCTGCAGTCCACCACAAGGACCACCCTCTCTAATCCCTGAAAAATGAAATCATCCTCAGTGACGAAGAGAGGGGGCTAAGTGCCCCCAATGGTCTCAGAGCATTGACTCTTCTAAGAGTCCTAAGAGTCCTGCTCACACTGATGGGGTGCAGCTGTGGGACCCTATTTTCAGAGATGATGTCCTCCACCCAACTCTCAAAATGCTGAAAGGGTCTTCAGTAGAGATGGATAGTCGAGCTGGGCTATCAGACGGTCACCTCTGTAGCTGTAGTGTCATTTTTCCTATGGTCCAATGTGTAAATTAAACAAAAAAGTGCACGTTTGTTATGATGTCCAAGATGGGGACCAGGATGTGGACATAATAAAAAATTAGGGAACATGATAGGAGACATTTCTACAATACATATAATCATTCTTATCTATCTAATACGATGACAACAGCTCTCCATACCTGCAGTCCACCACAAGGACCACCCTCTCTAATCCCTGAAAAATGAAATCATCCTCAGTGACGAAGAGAGGGGGCTAAGCGCCCCCATGGTCTCAGAGCATTAACTCTTCTAAGAGTCCTAAGAGTCCTGCTCACACTGATGGGGTGCAGCTGTGGGACCCTATTTTCAGAGATGATGTCCTCCACCCAACTCTCAAAAAGCTGAAAGGGTCTTCAGTAGAGATGGATAGTCGAGCTGGGCTATCAGACGGTCACCTCTGTAGCTGTAGTGTCATTTTTCCTATGGTCCAATGTGTAAATTAAACAAAAAAGTGCACGTTTGTTATGATGTCCAAGATGGGGACCAGGATGTGGACATAATAAAAAATTAGGGAACATGATAGGAGACATTTCTACAATACATATAATCATTCTTATCTATCTAATACGATGACAACAGCTCTCCATACCTGCAGTCCACCACAAGGACCACCCTCTCTAATCCCTGAAAAATGAAATCATCCTCAGTGACGAAGAGAGGGGGCCAAGCGCCCCCCATGGTACCAGAGCATTGACTCTTCTAAGAGTCCTAAGAGTCCTGCTCACACTGATGGGGTGAAGCTGTGGGACCCTATTTTCAGAGATGATGTCCTCCACCCAACTCTCAAAAAGCTGAAAGGGTCTTCAGTAGAGATGGATAGTCGAGCTGGGCTATCAGACGGTCACCTCTGTAGCTGTAGTGTCATTTTTCCTATGGTCCAATGTGTAAATTAAACAAAAAAGTGCACGTTTGTTATGATGTTCAAGATGGGGACCAGGATGTGGACATAATAAAAAATTAGGGAACATGATAGGAGACATTTCTACAATACATATAATCATTCTTATCTATCTAATACGATCACAACAGCTCTCCATACCTGCAGTCCACCACAAGGACCACTCTCTCTAATCCCTGAAAAATGAAATCATCCTCAATGACGAAGAGAGGGGGCTAAGCGCCCCCCATGGTCTCAGAGCATTGACTCTTCTAAGAGTCCTAAGATTCCTGCTCACACTGATGGGGTGCAGCTGTGGGACCCTATTTTCAGAGATGATGTCCTCCACCCAACTCTCAAAAAGCTGAAAGGGTCTTCAGTAGAGATGGATAGTCGAGCTGGGCTATCAGACGGTCACCTCTGTAGCTGTAGTGTCATTTTTCCTATGGTCCAATTTGTAAATTAAACAAAAAAGTGCACGTTAGTTATGATTTCCAAGATGGGGACCAGGATGTGGACATAATAAAAAAATAGGGAACATGATAGGAGACATTTCTACAATACATATAATCATTCTTATCTATCTAATACGATGACAACAGCTCTCCATACCTGCAGTCCACCACAAGGACCACCCTCTCTATTCCCTGAAAAGTGAAATCATCCTCAGTGACGAGGAGAGGGGGCTAAGCGCCCCCCATGGTCTCAGAGCATTGACTCTTCTAAGAGTCCTAAGAGTCCTGCTCACACTGATGGGGTGCAGCTGTGGGACCCTATTTTCAGAGATGATGTTCTCCACCCAACTCTCAAAAAGCTGAAAGGGTCTTCAGTAGAGATGGATAGTCGAGCTGGGCTATCAGACGGTCACCTCTGTAGCTGTAGTGTCATTTTTCCTATGGTCCAATGTGTAAATTAAACAAAAAAGTGCACGTTTGTTATGATGTCCAAGATGGGGACCAGGATGTGGACATAATAAAAAATTAGGGAACATGATAGGAGACATTTCTACAATACATATAATCATTCTTATCTATCTAATACGATGACAACAGCTCTCCATACCTGCAGTCCACCACAAGGACCACCCTCTCTAATCCCTGAAAAATGAAATCATCCTCAGTGACGAAGAGAGGGGGCCAAGCGCCCCCCATGGTACCAGAGCATTGACTCTTCTAAGAGTCCTAAGAGTCCTGCTCACACTGATGGGGTGAAGCTGTGGGACCCTATTTTCAGAGATGATGTCCTCCACCCAACTCTCAAAAAGCTGAAAGGGTCTTCAGTAGAGATGGATAGTCGAGCTGGGCTATCAGACGGTCACCTCTGTAGCTGTAGTGTCATTTTTCCTATGGTCCAATGTGTAAATTAAACAAAAAAGTGCACGTTTGTTATGATGTTCAAGATGGGGACCAGGATGTGGACATAATAAAAAATTAGGGAACATGATAGGAGACATTTCTACAATACATATAATCATTCTTATCTATCTAATACGATCACAACAGCTCTCCATACCTGCAGTCCACCACAAGGACCACTCTCTCTAATCCCTGAAAAATGAAATCATCCTCAATGACGAAGAGAGGGGGCTAAGCGCCCCCCATGGTCTCAGAGCATTGACTCTTCTAAGAGTCCTAAGATTCCTGCTCACACTGATCGGGTGCAGCTGTGGGACCCTATTTTCAGAGATGATGTCCTCCACCCAACTCTCAAAAAGCTGAAAGGGTCTTCAGTAGAGATGGATAGTCGAGCTGGGCTATCAGACGGTCACCTCTGTAGCTGTAGTGTCATTTTTCCTATGGTCCAATTTGTAAATTAAACAAAAAAGTGCACGTTTGTTATGATTTCCAAGATGGGGACCAGGATGTGGACATAATAAAAAATTAGGGAACATGATAGGAGACATTTCTACAATACATATAATCATTCTTATCTATTTAATACGATGACAACAGCTCTCCATACCTGCAGTCCACTACAAGGACCACCCTCTCTAATCCCTGAAAAATGAAATCATCCTCAGTGACGAAGAGAGGGGGCTAAGCGCCCCCATGGTCTCAGAGCATTGACTCTTCTAAGAGTCCTAAGAGTCCTGCTCACACTGATGGGGTGCAGCTGTGGGACCCTATTTTCAGAGATGATGTCCTCCACCCAACTCTCAAAAAGCTGAAAGGGTCTTCAGTAGAGATGGATAGTCGAGCTGGGCTATCAGACGGTCACCTCTGTAGCTGTAGTGTCATTTTTCCTATGGTCCAATGTGTAAATTAAACAAAAAAGTGCACGTTTGTTATGATGTCCAAGATGGGGACCAGGATGTGGACATAATAAAAAATTAGGGAACATGATAGGAGACATTTCTACAATACATATAATCATTCTTATCTATCTAATACGATGACAACAGCTCTCCATACCTGCAGTCCACCACAAGGACCACCCTCTCTATTCCCTGAAAAGTGAAATCATCCTCAGTGACGAAGAGAGGGAGCTAAGCGCCCCCCATGGTCTCAGAGCATTGACTCTTCTAAGAGTCCTAAGAGTCCTGCTCACACTGATGGGGTGCAGCTGTGGGACCCTATTTTCAGAGATGATGTTCTCCACCAAACTCTCAAAAAGCTGAAAGGGTCTTCAGTAGAGATGGATAGTCGAGCTGGGCTATCAGACGGTCACCTCTGTAGCTGTAGTGTCATTTTTCCTATGGTCCAATGTGTAAATTAAACAAAAAAGTGCACGTTTGTTATGATGTCCAAGATGGGGACCAGGATGTGGACATAATAAAAAATTAGGGAACATGATAGGAGACATTTCTACAATACATATAATCATTCTTATCTATTTAATACGATGACAACAGCTCTCCATACCTGCAGTCCACCACAAGGACCACCCTCTCTAATCCCTGAAAAGTGAAATCATCCTCAGTGACGAAGAGAGGGGGCTAAGCGCCCCCCATGGTCTCAGAGCATTGACTCTTCTAAGAGTCCTAAGAGTCCTGCTCACACTGATGGGGTGCAGCTGTGGGACCCTATTTTCAGAGATGATGTCCTCCACCCAACTCTCAAAAAGCTGAAAGGGTCTTCAGTAGAGATGGATTGTCGAGCTGGGCTATCAGACGGTCACCTCTGTAGCTGTAGTGTCATTTTTCCTATGGTCCAATGTGTAAATTAAACAAAAAAGTGCACGTTTGTTATGATGTCCAAGATGGGGACCAGGATGTGGACATAATAAAAAATTAGGGAACATGATAGGAGACATTTCTACAATACATATAATCATTCTTATCTATCTAATACGATGACAACAGCTCTCCATACCTGCAGTCCACCACAAGGACCACCCTCTCTAATCCCTGAAAAATGAAATCATCCTCAGTGACGAAGAGAGGGGGCTAAGCGCCCCCATGGTCTCAGAGCATTAACTCTTCTAAGAGTCCTAAGAGTCCTGCTCACACTGATGGGGTGCAGCTGTGGGACCCTATTTTCAGAGATGATGTCCTCCACCCAACTCTCAAAAAGCTGAAAGGGTCTTCAGTAGAGATGGATAGTCGAGCTGGGCTATCAGACGGTCACCTCTGTAGCTGTAGTGTCATTTTTCCTATGGTCCAATGTGTAAATTAAACAAAAAAGTGCACGTTTGTTATGATGTCCAAGATGGGGACCAGGATGTGGACATAATAAAAAATTAGGGAACATGATAGGAGACATTTCTACAATACATATAATCATTCTTATCTATCTAATACGATGACAACAGCTCTCCATACCTGCAGTCCACCACAAGGACCACCCTCTCTAATCCCTGAAAAATGAAATCATCCTCAGTGACGAAGAGAGGGGGCCAAGCGCCCCCCATGGTACCAGAGCATTGACTCTTCTAAGAGTCCTAAGAGTCCTGCTCACACTGATGGGGTGAAGCTGTGGGACCCTATTTTCAGAGATGATGTCCTCCACCCAACTCTCAAAAAGCTGAAAGGGTCTTCAGTAGAGATGGATAGTCGAGCTGGGCTATCAGACGGTCACCTCTGTAGCTGTAGTGTCATTTTTCCTATGGTCCAATGTGTAAATTAAACAAAAAAGTGCACGTTTGTTATGATGTTCAAGATGGGGACCAGGATGTGGACATAATAAAAAATTAGGGAACATGATAGGAGACATTTCTACAATACATATAATCATTCTTATCTATCTAATACGATCACAACAGCTCTCCATACCTGCAGTCCACCACAAGGACCACTCTCTCTAATCCCTGAAAAATGAAATCATCCTCAATGACGAAGAGAGGGGGCTAAGCGCCCCCCATGGTCTCAGAGCATTGACTCTTCTAAGAGTCCTAAGATTCCTGCTCACACTGATGGGGTGCAGCTGTGGGACCCTATTTTCAGAGATGATGTCCTCCACCCAACTCTCAAAAAGCTGAAAGGGTCTTCAGTAGAGATGGATAGTCGAGCTGGGCTATCAGACGGTCACCTCTGTAGCTGTAGTGTCATTTTTCCTATGGTCCAATTTGTAAATTAAACAAAAAAGTGCACGTTAGTTATGATTTCCAAGATGGGGACCAGGATGTGGACATAATAAAAAAATAGGGAACATGATAGGAGACATTTCTACAATACATATAATCATTCTTATCTATCTAATACGATGACAACAGCTCTCCATACCTGCAGTCCACCACAAGGACCACCCTCTCTATTCCCTGAAAAGTGAAATCATCCTCAGTGACGAGGAGAGGGGGCTAAGCGCCCCCCATGGTCTCAGAGCATTGACTCTTCTAAGAGTCCTAAGAGTCCTGCTCACACTGATGGGGTGCAGCTGTGGGACCCTATTTTCAGAGATGATGTTCTCCACCCAACTCTCAAAAAGCTGAAAGGGTCTTCAGTAGAGATGGATAGTCGAGCTGGGCTATCAGACGGTCACCTCTGTAGCTGTAGTGTCATTTTTCCTATGGTCCAATGTGTAAATTAAACAAAAAAGTGCACGTTTGTTATGATGTCCAAGATGGGGACCAGGATGTGGACATAATAAAAAATTAGGGAACATGATAGGAGACATTTCTACAATACATATAATCATTCTTATCTATCTAATACGATGACAACAGCTCTCCATACCTGCAGTCCACCACAAGGACCACCCTCTCTAATCCCTGAAAAATGAAATCATCCTCAGTGACGAAGAGAGGGGGCCAAGCGCCCCCCATGGTACCAGAGCATTGACTCTTCTAAGAGTCCTAAGAGTCCTGCTCACACTGATGGGGTGAAGCTGTGGGACCCTATTTTCAGAGATGATGTCCTCCACCCAACTCTCAAAAAGCTGAAAGGGTCTTCAGTAGAGATGGATAGTCGAGCTGGGCTATCAGACGGTCACCTCTGTAGCTGTAGTGTCATTTTTCCTATGGTCCAATGTGTAAATTAAACAAAAAAGTGCACGTTTGTTATGATGTTCAAGATGGGGACCAGGATGTGGACATAATAAAAAATTAGGGAACATGATAGGAGACATTTCTACAATACATATAATCATTCTTATCTATCTAATACGATCACAACAGCTCTCCATACCTGCAGTCCACCACAAGGACCACTCTCTCTAATCCCTGAAAAATGAAATCATCCTCAATGACGAAGAGAGGGGGCTAAGCGCCCCCCATGGTCTCAGAGCATTGACTCTTCTAAGAGTCCTAAGATTCCTGCTCACACTGATCGGGTGCAGCTGTGGGACCCTATTTTCAGAGATGATGTCCTCCACCCAACTCTCAAAAAGCTGAAAGGGTCTTCAGTAGAGATGGATAGTCGAGCTGGGCTATCAGACGGTCACCTCTGTAGCTGTAGTGTCATTTTTCCTATGGTCCAATTTGTAAATTAAACAAAAAAGTGCACGTTTGTTATGATTTCCAAGATGGGGACCAGGATGTGGACATAATAAAAAATTAGGGAACATGATAGGAGACATTTCTACAATACATATAATCATTCTTATCTATTTAATACGATGACAACAGCTCTCCATACCTGCAGTCCACTACAAG
The DNA here is from genome assembly GCF_048569485.1 of Anomaloglossus baeobatrachus. Lineage (NCBI taxonomy): Eukaryota > Metazoa > Chordata > Amphibia > Anura > Aromobatidae > Anomaloglossus > Anomaloglossus baeobatrachus. The sequence continues at coordinate 537,815 of NW_027442146.1, read as the reverse complement.
GACCACCCTCTCTAATCCCTGAAAAATGAAATCATCCTCAGTGACGAAGAGAGGGGGCTAAGCGCCCCCATGGTCTCAGAGCATTGACTCTTCTAAGAGTCCTAAGAGTCCTGCTCACACTGATGGGGTGCAGCTGTGGGACCCTATTTTCAGAGATGATGTCCTCCACCCAACTCTCAAAAAGCTGAAAGGGTCTTCAGTAGAGATGGATAGTCGAGCTGGGCTATCAGACGGTCACCTCTGTAGCTGTAGTGTCATTTTTCCTATGGTCCAATGTGTAAATTAAACAAAAAAGTGCACGTTTGTTATGATGTCCAAGATGGGGACCAGGATGTGGACATAATAAAAAATTAGGGAACATGATAGGAGACATTTCTACAATACATATAATCATTCTTATCTATCTAATACGATGACAACAGCTCTCCATACCTGCAGTCCACCACAAGGACCACCCTCTCTATTCCCTGAAAAGTGAAATCATCCTCAGTGACGAAGAGAGGGAGCTAAGCGCCCCCCATGGTCTCAGAGCATTGACTCTTCTAAGAGTCCTAAGAGTCCTGCTCACACTGATGGGGTGCAGCTGTGGGACCCTATTTTCAGAGATGATGTTCTCCACCAAACTCTCAAAAAGCTGAAAGGGTCTTCAGTAGAGATGGATAGTCGAGCTGGGCTATCAGACGGTCACCTCTGTAGCTGTAGTGTCATTTTTCCTATGGTCCAATGTGTAAATTAAACAAAAAAGTGCACGTTTGTTATGATGTCCAAGATGGGGACCAGGATGTGGACATAATAAAAAATTAGGGAACATGATAGGAGACATTTCTACAATACATATAATCATTCTTATCTATTTAATACGATGACAACAGCTCTCCATACCTGCAGTCCACCACAAGGACCACCCTCTCTAATCCCTGAAAAGTGAAATCATCCTCAGTGACGAAGAGAGGGGGCTAAGCGCCCCCCATGGTCTCAGAGCATTGACTCTTCTAAGAGTCCTAAGAGTCCTGCTCACACTGATGGGGTGCAGCTGTGGGACCCTATTTTCAGAGATGATGTCCTCCACCCAACTCTCAAAAAGCTGAAAGGGTCTTCAGTAGAGATGGATTGTCGAGCTGGGCTATCAGACGGTCACCTCTGTAGCTGTAGTGTCATTTTTCCTATGGTCCAATGTGTAAATTAAACAAAAAAGTGCACGTTTGTTATGATGTCCAAGATGGGGACCAGGATGTGGACATAATAAAAAATTAGGGAACATGATAGGAGACATTTCTACAATACATATAATCATTCTTATCTATCTAATACGATGATAACAGCTCTCCATACCTGCAGTCCACCACAAGGACCACCCTCTCTAATCCCTGAAAAATGAAATCATCCTCAGTGACGAAGAGAGGGGGCTAAGCGCCCCCATGGTCTCAGAGCATTAACTCTTCTAGGAGTCCTAAGAGTCCTGCTCACACTGATGGGGTGCAGCTGTGGGACCCTATTTTCAGAGATGATGTCCTCCACCCAACTCTCAAAAAGCTGAAAGGGTCTTCAGTAGAGATGGATAGTCGAGCTGGGCTATCAGACGGTCACCTCTGTAGCTGTAGTGTCATTTTTCCTATGGTCCAATGTGTAAATTAAACAAAAAAGTGCACGTTTGTTATGATGTCCAAGATGGGGACCAGGATGTGGACATAATAAAAAATTAGGGAACATGATAGGAGACATTTCTACAATACATATAATCATTCTTATCTATCTAATACAATGACAACAGCTCTCCATACCTGCAGTCCACCACAAGGACCACCCTCTCTAATCCCTGAAAAATGAAATCATCCTCAGTGACGAAGAGAGGGGGCCAAGCGCCCCCCATGGTACCAGAGCATTGACTCTTCTAAGAGTCCTAAGAGTCCTGCTCACATTGATGGGGTGAAGCTGTGGGACCCTATTTTCAGAGATGATGTCCTCCACCCAACTCTCAAAAAGCTGAAAGGGTCTTCAGTAGAGATGGATAGTCGAGCTGGGCTATCAGACGGTCACCTCTGTAGCTGTAGTGTCATTTTTCCTATGGTCCAATGTGTAAATTAAACAAAAAAGTGCACGTTTGTTATGATGTCCAAGATGGGGACCAGGATGTGGACATAATAAGAAATTAGGGAACATGATAGGAGACATTTCTACAATACATATAATCATTCTTATCTATCTAATACGATGACAACAGCTCTCCATACCTGCAGTCCACCACAAGGACCACCCTCTCTAATCCCTGAAAAATGAAATCATCCTCAGGGACGAAGAGAGGGGGCTAAGCGCCCCCCATGGTCTCAGAGCATTGACTCTTCTAAGAGTCCTAAGATTCCTGCTCACACTGATGGGGTGCAGCTGTGGGACCCTATTTTCAGAGATGATGTCCTCCACCCAACTCTCAAAAAGCTGAAAGGGTCTTCAGTAGAGATGGATAGTCGAGCTGGGCTATCAGACGGTCACCTCTGTAGCTGTAGTGTCATTTTTCCTATGGTCCAATGTGTAAATTAAACAAAAAAGTGCACGTTTGTTATGATTTCCAAGATGGGGACCAGGATGTGGACATAATAAAAAAATAGGGAACATGATAGGAGACATTTCTACAATACATCTAATCATTCTTATCTATCTAATACGATGACAACAGCTCTCCATACCTGCAGTCCACCACAAGGACCACCCTCTCTATTCCCTGAAAAGTGAAATCATCCTCAGTGACGAAGAGAGGGGGCTAAGCGCCCCCCATGGTCTCAGAGCATTGACTCTTCTAAGAGTCCTAAGAGTCCTGCTCACACTGATGGGGTGCAGCTGTGGGACCCTATTTTCAGAGATGATGTTCTCCACCCAACTCTCAAAAAGCTGAAAGGGTCTTCAGTAGAGATGGATAGTCGAGCTGGGCTATCAGACGGTCACCTCTGTAGCTGTAGTGTCATTTTCCCTATGGTCCAATGTGTAAATTAAACAAAAAAGTGCACGTTTGTTATGATGTCCAAGATGGGGACCAGGATGTGGACATAATAAAAAATTAGGGAACATGATAGGAGACATTTCTACAATACATATAATCATTCTTATCTATCTAATACGATGACAACAGCTCTCCATACCTGCAGTCCACCACAAGGACCACCCTCTCTAATCCCTGAAAAATGAAATCATCCTCAGTGACGAAGAGAGGGGGCTAAGCGCCCCCATGGTCTCAGAGCATTAACTCTTCTAAGAGTCCTAAGAGTCCTGCTCACACTGATGGGGTGCAGCTGTGGGACCCTATTTTCAGAGATGATGTCCTCCACCCAACTCTCAAAAAGCTGAAAGGGTCTTCAGTAGAGATGGATAGTCGAGCTGGGCTATCAGACGGTCACCTCTGTAGCTGTAGTGTCATTTTTCCTATGGTCCAATGTGTAAATTAAACAAAAAAGTGCACGTTTGTTATGATGTCCAAGATGGGGACCAGGATGTGGACATAATAAAAAATTAGGGAACATGATAGGAGACATTTCTACAATACATATAATCATTCTTATCTATCTAATACGATGACAACAGCTCTCCATACCTGCAGTCCACCACAAGGACCACCCTCTCTAATCCCTGAAAAATGAAATCATCCTCAGTGACGAAGAGAGGGGGCCAAGCGCCCCCCATGGTACCAGAGCATTGACTCTTCTAAGAGTCCTAAGAGTCCTGCTCACACTGATGGGGTGAAGCTGTGGGACCCTATTTTCAGAGATGATGTCCTCCACCCAACTCTCAAAAAGCTGAAAGGGTCTTCAGTAGAGATGGATAGTCGAGCTGGGCTATCAGACGGTCACCTCTGTAGCTGTAGTGTCATTTTTCCTATGGTCCAATGTGTAAATTAAACAAAAAAGTGCACGTTTGTTATGATGTCCAAGATGGGGACCAGGATGTGGACATAATAAGAAATTAGGGAACATGATAGGAGACATTTCTACAATACATATAATCATTCTTATCTATCTAATACGATGACAACAGCTCTCCATACCTGCAGTCCACCACAAGGACCACCCTCTCTAATCCCTGAAAAATGAAATCATCCTCAGGGACGAAGAGAGGGGGCTAAGCGCCCCCCATGGTTTTAGAGCATTGACTCTTCTAAGAGTCCTAAGAGTCCTGCTTACACTGATGGGGTGCAGCTGTGGGACCCTATTTTCAGAGATGATGTCCTCCACCCAACTCTCAAAAAGCTGAAAGGGTCTTCAGTAGAGATGGATAGTCGAGCTGGGCTATCAGACGGTCACCTCTGTAGCTGTAGTGTCATTTTTCCTATGGTCCAATGTCTAAATTAAACAAAAAAGTGCACGTTTGTTATGATGTCCAAGATGGGGACCAGGATGTGGACATAATAAAAAATTAGGGAACATGATAGGAGACATTTCTACAATACATATAATCATTCTTATCTATCTAATACGATCACAACAGCTCTCCATACCTGCAGTCCACCACAAGGACCACTCTCTCTAATCCCTGAAAAATGAAATCATCCTCAGTGACGAAGAGAGGGGGCTAAGCGCCCCCCATGGTCTCAGAGCATTGACTCTTCTAAGAGTCCTAAGATTCCTGCTCACACTGATGGGGTGCAGCTGTGGGACCCTATTTTCAGAGATGATGTCCTCCACCCAACTCTCAAAAAGCTGAAAGGGTCTTCAGTAGAGATGGATAGTCGAGCTGGGCTATCAGACGGTCACCTCTGTAGCTGTAGTGTCATTTTTCCTATGGTCCAATGTGTAAATTAAACAAAAAAGTGCACGTTTGTTATGATGTCCAAGATGGGGACCAGGATGTGGACATAATAAAAAAATAGGGAACATGATAGGAGACATTTCTACAATACATATAATCATTCTTATCTATCTAATACGATGACAACAGCTCTCCATACCTGCAGTCCACCACAAGGACCACCCTCTCTATTCCCTGAAAAGTGAAATCATCCTCAGTGACGAAGAGAGGGGGCTAAGCGCCCCCCATGGTCTCAGAGCATTGACTCTTCTAAGAGTCCTAAGAGTCCTGCTCACACTGATGGGGTGCAGCTGTGGGACCCTATTTTCAGAGATGATGTTCTCCACCCAACTCTCAAATAGCTGAAAGGGTCTTCAGTAGAGATGGATAGTCGAGCTGGGCTATCAGACGGTCACCTCTGTAGCTGTAGTGTCATTTTTCCTATGGTCCAATGTGTAAATTAAACAAAAAAGTGCACGTTTGTTATGATGTCCAAGATGGGGACCAGGATGTGGACATAATAAAAAATTAGGGAACATGATAGGAGACATTTCTACAATACATATAATCATTCTTATCTATTTAATACGATGACAACAGCTCTCCATACCTGCAGTCCACCACAAGGACCACCCTCTCTAATCCCTGAAAAATGAAATCATCCTCAGTGACGAAGAGAGGGGGCTAAGCGCCCCCCATGGTCTCAGAGCATTGACTCTTCTAAGAGTCCTAAGAGTCCTGCTCACACTGATGGGGTGCAGCTGTGGGACCCTATTTTCAGAGATGATGTCCTCCACCCAACTCTCAAAAAGCTGAAAGGGTCTTCAGTAGAGATGGATAGTCGAGCTGGGCTATCAGACGGTCACCTCTGTAGCTGTAGTGTCATTTTTCCTATGGTCCAATGTGTAAATTAAACAAAAAAGTGCACGTTTGTTATGATGTCCAAGATGGGGACCAGGATGTGGACATAATAAAAAATTAGGGAACATGATAGGAGACATTTCTACAATACATATAATCATTCTTATCTATCTAATACGATGACAACAGCTCTCCATACCGTATTTCATGGTCAATCCAGGTTTGTCAGTGATGGCACTGACATAATGTATGGCGTCTTTTTCGGGCGTTATCCTTTGCCTTTTCATTGTGAAAATCCAGTTGCCTATATCAAAGCAAATTCTACTACTTGTAAAGTATGCAGAAAATGAAATGTAGAACATATAACATCAACTGCTTAGGAACGCATCATAGGTTAGTACTTAAAAGGATATTGTCATGTTCTAGTCATAATGCAAGCTGGACATTTTTCATGTTACCCTGTAATCGCCGGCCTGTTCTAATGCTCACAAGCAAAGATATATGCTCAGCTGCTAAGGCTTCCCTCTGCCTTCTGAATGAAAATTGAATATGTCTGGCTCACTGTGTATATAGCAGGTGCTCAGAAAAAATAAGAGTCAATTCAAAAGAAATAGCTCTGGCACACTATAGTGATTAATAACGTAAGAAAAGAACTCTTGGAATGCTGAAAATTCTTTATTTGTGCAAAAGGATAATTCATCCAACGTTTCGACCTTGTTTTTAGGTCTTTATCAAGGATAAAGTTATCTAAGATCATAAAGGGTTACAAAACCATATAAACACGTAATTAGTACATAGTACAACATAACAGTACAATATATTGCTACTTGAGAGTACAATGGGTCAAATGACCATGAGGCACATACAAAAATTTTTTCCAAAGCCATAGTGAAAACATTTGTACTGAGGAAAGAAAATTTCCACATGACCTATCTGGAGAAACATTCTGGATCAAACAACCAAAAATAGTCAAGCAGGTAAATACACACCTATATGGATAACAGGATGATATGTGTTCAATTGTATAGCGTCATTGCCATTAAGGTACAAATGGAAAACTTGCAATCCTATATAGTGAAGGAAATGAACACATATCATATCAAAGAACACAGGAACATGGGTGTGAGAAAAACCTCAATGTTTATACTTTGTTCTTTATAATGGTGTGAACATGTATATGTCTCAGTACCTTATGCACTTGAGAATTCTAGTGAGTAGATGATGAAAGCCTATTCCAGAACTGGAATCGGTAAATAATTGTAGGTGGAATCTAAATGAAAAGATGGTACAAGTGTTATCATGACACGTGGGCTATAACACAATGGACCGTGTGACAAAGAAGAAAGGAGAGAAAGAAGAGGAAGAAAATGAAACTACCTGTAACATTACGTGATAGTCACTGGTAAGTATCACTTGACAATTCAGGTGAAAAAGGATTCCTTTATTAAAGGGTTCTCAGTCGCCTCAGGATCATGAAATACTAGGGTAAATGATATGAGAATGGGTAAGAAGCACCACTAAAGGAAATATGAGATGCAGGACATATATCTATAAACCCCTGAACTACATGATAGAAATAAAAAGAAGAAAAAAGAAAAAAAAGAAGAAAGAAGAAGAACACATAGAATGCGGAAAGAGAATGGGTACAACTACCTGAGTTACTGCAGGGAGGCCCCTGGTTGGTATTGTGAGGGTTAGTGGAATTCCTTCACTGAAGGGTTCTCAGTTGCCTCAGGTTCGTGAAAAATGCTATAGACAAATAATGCCCGGAGAAAAGGGGTTCATATACAGCGAATAATGGTAATACAAGGTACATGTGTCACATGTAATAGTATATATATATATATTGTACTAAGCTCTACACCAGAAATAGAAAGTAGTCCCTCTGCCTTCTGTCTAGGTGCCCTGAGTTATGTCCTGTAAACTGTCACAGCGACCCAGACACACATGTGTAGTAGGGGAATATCCCTGCTGAGATGCCAGTGCTAGAGCACTCGTTTGCTGTGGAGTTGAACGCTATGTGAGCAGTTCTTACCTTCAATGAGCAGAAGTCTCTTTTTTCAGATTTCAATATCTCTGTGGGTATCTGGCAGAAATATGGAATACTCTTTACTGCTAAGACCCTGTACACCACTCCCACTAAAGGGGGCTTTACACGCTGCGACATCGCTAATGCGGAGTCGTTGGGGTCACGGAATTTGTGACGCACATCCGGCCGCATTAGCGATGTTGCTGCGTGTGACACCGATGAGCGATTTTGCATCGTTGCAAAAACGTGCAAAATCGCTCATCGGTGACATGGGTCTCCATTCTCGATTATCGTTACTGCAGCAGTAACGATGTAGTTCGTCGCTCCTGCGGCAGCACACATCACTCTGTGTGACACCGCAGAAACGAGGAACCTCTCCTTACCTGCCTCCCAGCCGCTATGAGGAAGGAAGGAGGTGGGCGGGATGTTCCGGCCACTCATCTCCGCCCCTCCGCTGCTATTGGGCGGTCGCTCAGTGACGTCGCTGTGACGCCGCACGGACCGCCCCCTTAGAAAGGAGGCGGTTCGCCGGTCACAGCGACGTCGCCGGGCAGGTAAGTATGTGTGACGGGTCTGGTCGGTGTTGTGCGGCATGGGCAGCGATTTACCCGTGTCGCGCAACAGATGGGGGCGGGTACCCACACTAGCGATATCGGGACCGATATCGCAGTGTGTAAAGTAGCCTTTAGTCACATGACCAAGACTGTATCTGTGTCCCTACAACACACTTGAGACAAATGTGTGTGTGAGCCTGCATTGTGGGGTATATATAATATATTATAGAGCTGGGAAGGATCATTCTAAGCAGTGAGCTGTTCCAGTATTTGTAGGAAAATACCCAGTAGAAGCATCAAACACAGCACCAATACCTCCCATCAGTATCCCACCACAGTGCCATGTAACCCATGCCCTACACACCCATCTACACCAATACTATACAGGCACAAACTAGTATATCTGACTAAAAGCCCCCAAAATATGAAGAACGGCCTATAGTTGAGTGTGGATATAAAATCTATGTGAGCAGAGCTAGAATAGAAATCACTGATCGCATTGAAGTCATTCTGACCATAAATCACCATGATATCAAGGTGAGGAGTTGTGTGTTACTGCTGGGAGGAAAGGGTTAACAGTGGAATATTAAGGTGCATTTCTGTGTGCAGTGTTACTAGTCAATGTAACAATTCAGTATGAGCTGCTCTTGGTGCCGGGGGAGGGAGATGCTCTCCTGAGCAAGATAGATGGGGAATGAACATAATATCTATATAGTGTAAGGCAGGGGGTCTCAAACTCGGCTGGGTGTATGGGCCGCACAGAGGAAAAAAATAATTTGGGGGGCTGCATTCTTTGCAAGACAAAGTGACATTTTTATTGGTACCATATATGTATATATTTTTTTTACACACCTTTGGATGACTGATTTTCAACATTTTTCACTTGTTTATTATAACAAATGTGCACATTCTTTGGTTAAATCTAAAAAAAAAAATGTGATGTTAAAAAAAAGTCATGCCTTATTTTGTTTTTTTTTACATTTTATCCCTTTCTTTTAACTAATAGTGTTACAATTATGACGCTAGCGTTTTGTGAAGGGAATGCTTTGCCTACTTCCGTGACTATGGCCTTCCGGAACTGCTGCATTTTGGCTGACCTCTCCGCCTCGGGAATAAGAGACATAAAGTTCTCCTTGTAGCGTGGGTCTAACAGTGTTACCAACCAGTAATGATTGTCGGCCAAGATGTTCTTAACGCGAGGGTCACGAGACAGGCAGCTTACCATAAAGTCATCCATGTGCGCCAGACTCTTAACAGCCATCACTTCAGTATCCAGACCAACACGATGACTGAACATGCTGTCCTCCTCCTTCTCCTCCTCCTCATCTACCCTGTCCTCTGGCCAGCCACGCTGAACTGAGCATATGACTGGTATGCATGTCATATCCTCAATTTGGCCGGAGAGTTGCTCCATGTCTTCATCTTCCTCCTCGTCATAGTCCTCCACTGCACGTTGTGATGAGACGAGGCTGGGCTATGTGTTATCACCCACACCCACTACTGTTTCTTGCTCCAACTCATCGTGTTCCGCCTGCAATGCATCATGTTTGGTTTTGAGCAGAGACCGTTTTAGAAGGCAGAGAAGCGGTATGGTGACGCTAATAATGGCGTCATCGCCGCTCACCATCTTGGTGGAGTCCTCAAAGTTTTGGAGGATGGTACATAGGTCGGACATCCATCTCCACTCCTCAGGTGTTATGTGTGGAGTTTGACCCATTTCCCGACGGCTTAGGTGATGCAGGTACTCAACAACTGCCCTCTTCTGCTCACATATCCTGATCAACATGTGCAGAGTTGAATTCCAACGCGTGGGGACATCACACACCAGTCTGTGAGCCGGAAGATGCAAACGACGCTGAAAGCCGGCAAGGCCGGCTGAAGCAGTAGGTGACTTTCGAAAATGTGCAGACAGGCGGCGAACTTTTACCAGCAGATCAGACAGCTCTGGGTATGACTTTAGAAACCGCTGAACCACGAGGTTGAGCACATGGGCCATGCATGGAACATGTGTCAGCTGGCCTCGCCTCAAAGCCGCCACTAAGTTCCGGCCATTGTCACACACAACCTTTCCTGGCTTTAGGTTCAGAGGTGTGAGCCAGTGATCTGCATGCTGTTTTAGAGCTGTCCACACCTCTTCTGCATTGTGGGATTTGTCACTTATGCAGATTAGCTGCAGCACAGCCTGTTGCCGCTTCGCCGAGGCAGTGCTGCAGTGCTTCCAGCTTGGGACTGGTGTGGAGGGTAAAGTGGATGAGGATGCGCAGGAGGAGGAGGAGGCTGAAGAGCATGACATTCCGGAGCTGTAGAGTGTGGGTGAAACCCTGACTGAGGTAGGGCCTGCAAACCTTGGTGTGGGAAGGACTTGTTCCGTTCCTCGCTCAAACTGGGTCCCAGCTGGGCTGGGCTGGGTCCCTACCCGGCTGGGTAGGGCGTTGTGGGGGGTTTGTCTATCTCCGTTTGAGGTGAGTTTGTTTAAGTTAGCCTTTTCTTTGGCGTTTTTTGGAGCCCTGCGGGTTGGGGAGTTGGTATCGCCCAGTAAGGCGTTCCCCGGGGGCTTGGATTGGGGTGACATTGTCAGTGGAAAACGGAGTTGAATTTTGGATTAGGAAATCGAAAACTGATCAGAGAGGTGTGGGTAGACTAGTCCGTTTGGGGATGGTTGTGGCATCTGATATGTGCCCGTTCAAGTGTCTCGGGAATTTTCAACAGATCCGTCCGAAGGTGGATGGCCCCTTATTATGTCACGAGGATGGGTCCTTTTTATCGAGATACCAATTTGTGAGTGTTTTTAGGGCATGTTTGAAGTCGTTGGGGTTAGATCCGAAGTCTTTCGGATAGGGGCAGCGACGGAGGCCTCTATATGCGGCCTACCGGAGGAGACAGTTAAGCAGATTGGTAGGTGGAAGTCGCAGCGCTTTAAGTCGTATGTACGTCCCCAGGTGGTTGTTGGCAATTGAGGGGAAAAGGGGGGGTATTAGGGTAGCAATGGGGGGGGGGTGAGAGTGTGTGTTTTTTGTCAATTTGGTTTGGTGAGGCAATAAAATGGTGTCGTCTGTACATTTTGTATTGCAGAAGCACCCCCCCTTCCTTCCCTGGTCTGGATCCTTGGCCACTCTTATGTGTATTGGGGAGCCCGACGAGCGGACGCGAGATGGAACGGGAGACAGCTAGGTTTTGAGAAGGACCTGGCTCTCGTGCGATGGCTCGGTGTTCGGGGGTTAGGGTGGAACAGGGTGTTGCAGGAGGTGCATAGATACGCCCGGTTGGACAGACCTCCTGACATGTTAGTGTTGCATGCCGGGGGGAATGATTTGGGTGGGCGTCCTTTTCGAATCTTGATAAAGGACATCAAACATGATTTGTTACGGTTATGGGTGTCGTTTCCAGGTCTAACGATAGTCTGGTCGGAGATAGTAGCGAGAAAGAGTTGGCAGAAAGCGCGGTCAGTTGACAGGTTGAACAAGGCGCGGGCGAAGGTTAATAGGGCGATCTCGAAGTTTGTTAGTCGGAACGGGGGTATAGCAATACGGCATGTTGAGTTGGAAAGGACGGAAGAGGAATTTTGGTTGGCTGACGGGGTACACCTTAATGCGGTGGGAACTGACTTATGGGCTCTTGGCTTGCAGGGAGGTATTGAGAGGGCCCTTTGGTTGCGGGGGGTCTCAGGCACTTGAAGGGTTTCAAGGTGCCTTCGTTGTGGTGTTGTTTATTGGTGGGTCCTTGAAGTTGGTTTAAAATTGGTTCGGGGATTCATCCGGGTATGGATCCCCTCATTGGTAGAATTAATGGTCCCCTGGTGATTTTGGGGGGGAACCCCGACGGGGTATGTCGGGGCCCCTGGGGGTGTGGTTGGGGTTGACGGAGGATTAACCCTTACCATTTGGTGCTCCTGAGCCAGTGTGGGTAACGGCTGGGAGCAAGTTGAGGTTTTTTATTGCTCGGTTATGGGAATCACCAGGGTTTTGGTAGCTTCAAGGACCTTACCACATTGCAAATTTTATTGGTTATGTATTCTTGTTAATAAAATGGCTGCTATGGCCAAAATTATCCAAAGATAAATTTGTGTCTGTGTAATTACTTTTAAATAAGAAATGGGAATGGAGGTGTGGGGTATGAAAGGAAGACCGGAGTCAACAATTCCAGGGTCAAGCATGTTTATTTGCGTAAGCTTCGTTCCAGGGTAGAAAGGGTAAGAGTGCCTTTCAGAATTCGAAGTGGTCGGACTGTATGGACCACCAAGAACTGCAGGAGAGCTTGAACATCTTCCCATGGATTTGCGACATCCTCCCTCATCAGTTACGTAGGTAAGCAGGTTCTCAGCATTGCAGCCCATTTGTTGTCTTAAGTTAGTTAAGCGGGGTTAACTAACCTGTCAGTTCAGCCTCAGGTCTAAAGCAGAGGCCTGGACTCCACTCCTTACTCCTCACTCCACAACTCTCCTTAAAAACAACTGACTCCTTTTTCCTGCCCCGGGGTCTCCAGACCCCTAGGTGGGCGTTTCCTTCCGTCTGGTCCTGCCCACTGGTGTGCCTGTCTTTCCCTGGGGGAGGTGACTAGGATTTTCTGGTTGGCTTTGTGTGACTTAGGTGAGGGAAGTTGTTATGCGGGGGCCTATGTGTGACTACCTGCAGTGTCAGGGCGTCACATATGTATGTGTGTATGTCTGCTAAAGGAATCCGCACCGTCATATTTACAAACACAAAATTTTGCAGACACCTCATGTGACTCAGGGAACGTCGTAGACTATGTTTTAACAGGAATATTTAACCCCGCGCTTTACAGTTACTCTCCAAAAAACCTGCCTCCATTAAACTGAATGGAGGTGGGAGCTGCAAGTTATTAATAGCAGCTGTGATTGGTTGCTATAGGAACAAAGGACATTCATAGTATAAGAAGCTTATGTGTGAGATAATATGATGTCAGTGGGGAGACAGATAGAGAGAGACAGACACAGACTGAGAGACAAACAGACAGAGACAGATAGGCATAGACAGACAGGGAAAGAGACAGAGACAAACAGACAGAGGCAGACAGGGAAAGAGACAGACAGAGATAGACAGGGAAAAAAGGCAGACAGACAGAGACAGAGAAAGAGACAGAGGCAGATAGGGAAACAGACAGAGACAAACATACAGAGACAGGCAGGAGAAAAGGCAGACCGACAGGGAAAGAGACAGACAGGGGAAGAGACAGACAGAGAGAGACAGACAAAGAAATACAGAGATAGACAGGGAAAGAGACAAACGGGGAATGAGTCAGACAGAGAGAGACAAAGAGAGACAGGCAGAGAGAGACAGGGAAAGAGACAGACAGGGGAAGAGAAAGACAGAGACAGACAAAGAAATACAGAGACAGACAGGGGAAGAGACAGACAGGGGAAGAGACAGACAGGGGAAGAGACAGACAGACAGGGAAAGAGACAGACCTGGAAAAGAGACAGACCTGGAAAAGAGACAGGCCTGGAAAAGAGACAGACAGACATAGAAACAGACAGCCACAAAGAGAGAGAGAGACAGACAGACACAGAGAGACAGACAGAGATAGAGAGACAGACAGACATGGATAGAGATAGAGACACACAGAGACAGACAGATGACAGAGACTGGGAGAGAGACAGACAGAAGCATAAATCCCTAACTAAAACTTAACATTTAATGATAGTTTTAAAAGGTAAAAAAAACACAAATCATGTAAATAGAATGACTCTCTTCTGTGCATAGAGTCAACATTTTGTGTTTGTAAATATGACGGTGCGGATTCCTTTAGCAGACATACACACATACATATGTGACGCCCTGACACTGCAGGTAGTCACACATAGGCCCCCGCATAACAACTTCCCTCACCTAAGTCACACAAAGCCAACCAGAAAACCCTAGTCACCTCCCCCAGGGAAAGACAGGCACACCAGTGGGCAGGACCAGACGGAAGGAAACGCCCACCTAGGGGTCTGGAGACCCCGGGGCAGGAAAAAGGAGTCAGTTGTTTTTAAGGAGAGTTGTGGAGTGAGGAGTAAGGAGTGGAGTCCAGGCCTCTGCTTTAGACCTGAGGCTGAACTGACAGGTTAGTTAACCCCGCTTAACTAACTTAAGATAACAAATGGGCTGCAATGCTGAGAACCTGCTTACCTACGTAACTGATGAGGGAGGATGTCGCAAATCCATGGGAAGATGTTCAAGCTCTCCTGCAGTTCTTGGTGGCCCGTACAGTCCGACCACTTCGAATTCTGAAAGGCACTCTTACCCTTTCTACCCTGGAACGAAGCTTAGGCAAATAAACATGCTTGACCCTGGAATTGTTGACTCCGGTCTTCCTTTCATACCCCACACTTCCATTCCCATTTCTTATTTAAAAGTAATTACACAGACACAAATTTATCTTTGGATAATTTTGGCCATAGCAGCCATTTTATTAACAAGAATACATAACCAATAAAATTTGCAATGTGGTAAGGTCCTTGAAGCTACCAAAACCCTGGTGATTCCCATAACCGAGCAATAAAAAACCTCAACTTGCTCCCAGCCATTACCCACACTGGCTCAGGAGCACCAAATGGTAAGGGTTAATCCTCCGTCAACCCCAACCACACCCCCAGGGGCCCCGACATACCCCGTCGGGGTTCCCCCCCAAAATCACCAGGGGACCATCAATTCTACCAATGAGGGGATCCATACCCGGATGAATCCCCGAACCAATTTTAAACCAACTTCAAGGACCCACCAATAAACAACACCACAACGAAGGCACCTTGAAACCCTTCAAGTGCCTGAGACCCCCCGCAACCAAAGGGCCCTCTCAATACCTCCCTGCAAGCCAAGAGCCCATAAGTCAGTTCCCACCGCATTAAGGTGTACCCCGTCAGCCAACCAAAATTCCTCTTTCGTCCTTTCCAACTCAACATGCCGTATTGCTATACCCCCGTTCCGACTAACAAACTTCGAGATCGCCCTATTAACCTTCGCCCGCGCCTTGTTCAACCTGTCAACTGACCGCGCTTTCTGCCAACTCTTTCTCGCTACTATCTCCGACCAGACTATCGTTAGACCTGGAAACGACACCCATAACCGTAACAAATCATGTTTGATGTCCTTTATCAAGATTCGAAAAGGACGCCCACCCAAATCATTCCCCCCGGCATGCAACACTAACATGTCAGGAGGTCTGTCCAACCGGGCGTATCTATGCACCTCCTGCAACACCCTGTTCCACCCTAACCCCCGAACACCGAGCCATCGCACGAGAGCCAGGTCCTTCTCAAAACCTAGCTGTCTCCCGTTCCATCTCGCGTCCGCTCGTCGGGCTCCCCAATACACATAAGAGTGGCCAAGGATCCAGACCAGGGAAGGAAGAGGGGGTGCTTCTGCAATACAAAATGTACAGACGACACCATTTTATTGCCTCACCAAACCAAATTGACAAAAAACACACACTCTCACCCCCCCCATTGCTACCCTAATACCCCCCCCTTTTCCCCTCAATTGCCAACAACCACCTGGGGACGTACATACGACTTAAAGCGCTGCGACTTCCACCTACCAATCTGCTTAACTGTCTCCTCCGGTAGGCCGCATATAGAGGCCTCCGTCGCTGCCCCAATCCGAAAGACTTCGGATCTAACCCCAACGACTTCAAACATGCCCTAAAAACACTCACAAATTGGTATCTCGAAAAAAAGGACCCATCCTCATGACATAATAAGGGGCCATCCACCTTCGGACGGATCTGTTGAAAATTCCCGAGACACTTGAACGGGCACATATCAGATGCCACAACCATCCCCAAACGGACTAGTCTACCCACACCTCTCTGATCAGTTTTCGATTTCCTAATCCAAAATTCAACTCCGTTTTCCACTGACATAATGTCACCCCAATCCAAGCCCCCGGGGAACGCCTTACTAGGCGATACCAACTCCCCAACCCGCAGGGCTCCAAAAAACGCCAAAGAAAAGGCTAACTTAAACAAACTCACCTCAAACGGAGATAGACAAACCCCCCACAACGCCCTACACAGCCGGGTAGGGACCCAGCCCAGCCCAGCTGGGACCCAGTTTGAGCGAGGAACGGAACAAGTCCTTCCCACACCAAGGTTTGCAGGCCCTACCTCAGTCAGGGTTTCACCCACACTCTACAGCTCCGGAATGTCATGCTCTTCAGCCTCCTCCTCCTCCTGCGCATCCTCATCCACTTTACCCTCCACACCAGTCCCAAGCTGGAAGCACTGCAGCACTGCCTCGGCGAAGCGGCAACAGACTGTGCTGCAGCTAATCTGCATAGGTGACAAACCCCACAATGCAGAAGAGGTGTGGACAGCTCTAAAACAGCATGCAGATCACTGGCTCACACCTCTGAACCTAAAGACAATGGCCGGAACCTGGTGGCGGCTTTGAGGCGAGGCCAGCTGACACATGTTCCATGCATGGCCCATGTGCTCAACCTCGTGGTTCAGCGGTTTCTAAAGTCATACCCAGAGCTGTCTGATCTGCTGGTAAAAGTTCGCTGCCTGTCTGCACATTTTCGAAAGTCACCTACTGCTTCAGCCGGCCTTGCCGGCTTTCAGCGTCGTTTGCATCTTCCGGCTCACAGACTGGTGTGTGATGTCCCCACGCGTTGGAATTCAACTCTGCACATGTTGATCAGGATATGTGAGCAGAAGAGGGCAGTTGTTGAGTACCTGCATCACCTAAGCCGTCGGGAAATGGGTCAAACTCCACACATAACACCTGAGGAGTGGAGATGGATGTCCGACCTATGTACCATCCTCCAAAACTTTGAGGACTCCACCAAGATGGTGAGCGGCGATGACGCCATTATTAGCGTCACCATACCGCTTCTCTGCCTTCTAAAACGGTCTCTGCTCAAAACCAAACATGATGCATTGCAGGCGGAACACGATGAGTTGGAGCAAGAAACAGTAGTGGGTGTGGGTGATAACACACAGCCCAGCCTCGTCTCATCACAACGTGCAGTGGAGGACTATGACGAGGAGGAGGATGAAGACATGGAGCAACTCTCCGGCCAAATTGAGGATATGACATGCATACCAGTCATATGCTCAGTTCAGCGTGGCTGGCCAGAGGACAGGGTAGATGATGAGGAGGAGGAGGAGGAGGAGGAGAAGGAGGAGGACAGCATGTTCAGTCATCGTGTTGGTCTGGATCCTGAAGTGATGGCTGTTAAGAGTCTGGCGCACATGGATGACTTTGTGGTAAGCTGCCTGTCTCGTGACCCTCGCGTTAAGAACATCTTGGCCGACAATCATTACTGGATGGTAACACTGTTAGACCCACGCTACAAGGAGAACTTTATGTCTCTTATTCCCGAGGCGGAGAGGTCAGCCAAAATGCAGCAGTTCCGGAAGGCCATAGTCACGGAAGTAGGCAAAGCATTCCCTTCACAAAACGCTAGCGTCATAATTGTAACACTATTAGTTAAAAGAAAGGGATAAAATGTAAAAAAAAAACAAAATAAGGCATGACTTTTTTTTAACATCAAATTTTTTTTTTTTAGATTTAACCAAAGAATGTGCACATTTGTTATAATAAACAAGTGAAAAATGTTGAAAATCAGTCATCCAAAGGTGTGTGAAAAAAATATATATATATGGTACCAATAAAAATGTCACTTTGTCCTGCAAAGAATGCAGCCCCCCAAATTATTTTTTTCCTCTGTGCGGCCCATACACCCAGCCGAGTTTGAGACCCCCTGCCTTACACTATATAGATATCATGTTAATTCCCCATCTATCTTGCTCAGGAGAGCATCTCCCTCCCCCGGCACCAAGAGCAGCTCATATTGAATTGTTACATTGACTAGTAACACTGCACACAGAAATGCACTTTAATATTCCACTGTTAACCCTTTCCTCCCAGCAGTAACACACAACTCCTCACCTTGATATCATGGTGATTTATGGTCAGAATGACTTCAATGCGATCAGTGATTTCTATTCTAGCTCTGCTCACATAGATTTTATATCCACACTCAACTATAGGCCGTTCTTCATATTTTGGGGGCTTTTAGTCAGATATACTAGTTTGTGCCTGTATAGTATTGGTGTAGATGGGAGTGTAGGGCATGGGTTACATGGCACTGTGGTGGGATACTGATGGGAGGTATTGGTGCTGTGTTTGATGCTTCTACTGGGTATTTTCCTACAAATACTGGAACAGCTCACTGCTTAGAATGATCCTTCCCAGCTCTATAATATATTATATATACCCCACAATGCAGGCTCACACACACATTTGTCTCAAGTGTGTTGTAGGGACACAGATACAGTCTTGGTCATGTGACTAAAGGCTACTTTACACACTGCGATATCGGTCCCGATATCGCTAGTGTGGGTACCCGCCCCATCTGTTGCGCGACACGGGCAAATCGCTGCCCATGCCGCACAACACCGACCAGACCCGTCACACATACTTACCTGACCGGCGACGTCGCTGTGACCGGCGAACCGCCTCCTTTCTAAGGGGGCGGTCCGTGCGGCGTCACAGCGACGTCACTGAGCGACCGCCCAATAGCAGCGGAGGGGCGGAGATGAGTGGCCGGAACATCCCGCCCACCTCCTTCCTTCCTCATAGCGGCTGGGAGGCAGGTAAGGAGAGGTTCCTCGTTTCTGCGGTGTCACACAGAGTGATGTGTGCTGCCGCAGGAGCGACGAACTACATCGTTACTGCTGCAGTAACGATAATCGAGAATGGAGACCCATGTCACCGATGAGCGATTTTGCACGTTTTTGCAACGATGCAAAATCGCTCATCGGTGTCACACGCAGCAACATCGCTAATGCGGCCGGATGTGCGTCACAAATTCCGTGACCCCAACGACTCCGCATTAGCGATGTCGCAGCGTGTAAAGCCCCCTTTAGTGGGAGTGGTGTACAGGGTCTTAGCAGTAAAGAGTATTCCATATTTCTGCCAGATACCCACAGAGATATTGAAATCTGAAAAAAGAGACTTCTGCTCATTGAAGGTAAGAACTGCTCACATAGCGTTCAACTCCACAGCAAACGAGTGCTCTAGCACTGGCATCTCAGCAGGGATATTCCCCTACTACACATGTGTGTCTGGGTCGCTGTGACAGTTTACAGGACATAACTCAAGGCACCTAGATAGAAGGCAGAGGTACTGGGATTGGTTGGTTTTTGGTCACGGAGGTGCAGGGGCTGGCGCCCATGTGCAGTGCTGGCTAAGGTATATTGATGATATTTTGATTTTTTGGCAGGGCACTGTGGAGCAGCTCGAGACATTTATGGAGGAACTTAATAACAACACCTTTAACATCAGATTGACGCATAAGCATAGCAGCAGTTGCGTTGACTTCCTGGATATTAAAATTTCATTCGGTTCTGAGCGAATTGTTCAGACCGACGTCCATAGGAAGGAAACATCAGTCAACGCACTGCTGCATGCTTCTTCTGCTTATACTCCCTCCACCATCCGGGCCGTACCGACTGGCCAGTTCCTCAGGATGAAGCAAATTTGTTCGTCAGACACTGCTTTTGAACAACAGTCTGCCGACCTCCAGCGCCATAGGGGTGGCAAAGGCGGTCTTCCCCCGGTCTGCCTCAGCAACGGACACTAGCCAATAGTGACTAGTGAGATCAAGGGTAGAAAAATAATTTGCAGTTCTCAATGCAGCTAGCGATTCCTCAATACGGGGGAGTGGTGCCGTCCTTCTTCTTTAACAGGACCAACGGAGCTGCCCAAAGGCTACAACTGTCACGGATAACCCCAGCCGCCTTCATGTTGCTCAACATGTCCTTGGTACACTGGTAATGTGAAGGTGGTATTGGCTTATAGCTCTCTTTGATGGGTGGGTGTGCACCTGTGGGGATGTAGTGTTGGACCCCTTTTATTCCCCCAAAATCTAGCGGATGTTTGCTGAAGACTTGCTCGCTCGTATTCTTGCACTACCCTGTGGACCCGCTTCTTGTGATGTGAAGGTGTGGAGTCAGTGCCTACGTGTAATTCCTTACACCACTCCTCTGGCTGACTTGGTGAGCAGTCACTGACTGGGTGGGGTGCAGTAATAGTGGATGCTGCTACTTGGATAGCATGTGTATCTACTGTGAACAGCTTATCAATGGTGGCAAGTCGGGGCAGCTTAACCTCCTGCTCTCCGCAGTTTAACACTCTCACGGGCACTCTTCCCTTCCGCACTAATGAATAAAACTATGATGTAAATATCATATAGATACCCCACAATTGTAAATAAAGGTAGGTTATGGGAAAAGGGGGAACAGGGAAAGAGGAAAATAGTGTAATAAAGTATACCTTCTGGGGGTGAGAGGAAATGGCAGCACAGCCAGTGGAGGTGAAGCAAAAGGAAGCCTGCAACTAAAGAGTTGAGAGCGTTATCACATGGTGACTGAGCCTGATTGTAAAGGGAGCATAGAGTGGAGCATACTCTGGGCACGTTAGAACCCAAGTTCTTAAACCATGAATATGGACCCCTTTTATTCTCCCAAAGTCTAGCGGATGTTTGCTGAAGACTTGCTCGTATTCTTGCACTACCCTGTGGACCCGCTTCTTGTGATGTGAAGGTGTGGAGTCAGTGCCTACGTGTAATTCCTTACACCACTCCTCTGGTTGACTTGGTGAGCTGTCACTGAATGGGTGTGGTGAAGTAACGGTGGATGCTGTGGCTTGGATATCATATTAAATATAGGGACCCCCATACAGTAGTATGAGAAATTTTTTTGTATTCAATGATCGGTATTACCTTCAGGGGCGCGGCACGTGGACGTGCGTTCCATTAGCCTCACTGCATTCCACTCCCATACAGGAAGTGGGCGCAGCTATTACTACGGTCGCACATAAAAGAACCCACAGCCACCACTGCACACAGCTGACTCCACCACTGGAAACCCACTTCTACACCAACGCAGGTAAGACAGGATCGGCACCTCTATGCTCCCGTTACAATCAGGCTCAGTCACCATGTGATAATGCTCTCAACAATTTAGTTGCAGGCTTCCCCTTGCTTCACCTCCACTGGCTGTGCTGCCATTTCCTCTCCCCCCTGGAAGGTATACTTTATTACACTATTTTCCTGTTTCCCTCTTCTCCCTTTTCCCATAACCTACCTTTATCTGCATTTGTGGGGTATCTATATACTATTTATATCACAGTTTTATTCATTAATACGGAAGGGAAGAGTGCGCGTGAGAGTGTTGAACTGCGGAGAGCAAGAGGTTAAGCTGCCCCGATTTGCCACCATTGATAAGCTGTTCACAGTAGATACACATGCTATCCAAGCAGCAGCAGCATCCACCATTACTGCACCCCACCCAGTCAGTGACAGCTCACCAAGTCAGCCAGAGGAGTGGTGTCAGGAATTACACGTAGGCACTGACTACACACCTTCACATCACAAGAAGGGGGTGCAAGTGTGACGCCCTGGACTAGCCAGTTAGTCACAGACATAACACACACACACCCCCTTTCCCGGATAGTTACACTAGTCAGACACAAAACCGTTGTTGCCTCCCTCCAGGGGCTGATGTCCACACCAGGTGGGGCGGAGCCAGGCGGTTGGCCCCACCCACCAAGGAGTTCACAGGCCTGGAGGTGGGAAAACCAGTCAGTTAGTTGAAGTTCAGTTTAGAGTTGAACCGTGGAGGTAGTGAGTTCAGTGAGGAGCCCAGTTTTGGGTAGGAGTGCAAAACTGCTAGTGTCTGGGTCAGATCCCAGGCACTATGGGGAGATAAGGTATGCACACCAGTGACTATGTAAGGGGAATACATGAAATAGCAGAAACTGCAGTGTGAATACTGAGTTGAAAAATTCAATAGCTATATGCAAGAGTGAATATGTGAAAAATGGAATCTGCATTACTGCCATGAACATATGAATCAAGAGAAATTTAGCTACTGAATTGATCAATGCAATATAGCCCCAACACTACGCCAAAGTATTTCTCTACGTTGGGGTCCCTAGCTTGTGTGTGTCCTCTCATGCAGTTAAAAAACCTACCGTGTATGGGAAGCTGAGACCAAGGCTATTTATGCGTATCATATGGTTTGGCAATAGGTGTGGTTGGGGAGGGTTCACAAACGAAAAAATACTAACAAATAGGAATAACGTTTGGAACACCATTCTAAGTCCGAACTGGGTGCAAAAACCTAAAAAAACATCACTATGGGGAGATAAGGTATGCACACCAGTGACTATGTAAGGGGAATACATGAAATAGCAGAAACTGCTGTGTGAATACTGACTTGAAAAATCCAATAGCATTAATTCACATAATCCTAGTGACTACGCACACAACATGGCCAAACGAAAACAAAAGACAGTACCTGGCTATTCTATCCAATGGAAACTCATAGGCAACACAGTCCATTAGACTAGGCAATTACATGTTGCCAAACAAAGTTCATGGGCCTTGCCTCAGAGTCGAACCCACAACCTCTTGGAGAACAAGCAAAGAGCCTACCACTAAACCAACTCAGTGAAGTTGGAAACCGACTCTACATTAATTAACATAATCCTAGTGACTGCGCACACAACATGGCCAAACAAAAGCAAAAGACAGTACCTGGCCTATCAATCCAATGGACACTCATAGGTAACACAGTACATTGGACTAGGCAATTACATGCAGCCATACAAAGCCCATGGGCCTTGCCCCAGAGTCAAACCCACAACCTCTCATAGCCAAGGTAAAGAGCCTACCAATACACCAACACAGAGAAGTGGAAAACCGTTTCTACATTAATTCACATAATCCTAGTGACTGCGCACACAACATGGCCAAACAAAAGCAAAAGACAGTACCTGGCCTATCAATCCAATGGAAACTCATAGGCAACACAGTCCATTGGACTAGACAATTACATGGAGACATACAAAGTCCATGGGCCTTGCCTCAGAGTCAAACCCACAACTTCTCGCAACCAAGCAAAGAGCCTACCACTACACTAACACAGAGAAGTGGGAAACTGATTCTACATTAATTCACATAATCCTACCGACTGCGCACACAACATGGCCAAACAAAAGACAATACCTGGCCTATTCATTCAATGAAAACTCATAGGCAACACAGTCCATTGGACTAGGCAATTACATTCAACCATACAAAGTCCATGGGCTTTGCCTCGAAGTCAAACCCACAACTTCTTGTAACCCAAGGAAAGAGCCTACCACTACACCAACACAGAGAAGAGAATGACTCTACATTAATTCACATAATCCTAGTGACTGCGCACACAACATGACCAAACGAAAACAAAAGACAGTCCCTGGCCTATCAATCCAATGGAAACTCATAGACAACATAGTCCATTGGACTACGCAATTACATGCAGCCATACAAAGTCCATGGGCCTTGCCTCAGAGTCATACCCACAATCTCTGGCAGAACAAGCAAAGAGCCTACAACTTCACCAACACAAAGAAGTAGGAAGCTGCGTCTACATTAATTCACATAATCCTAGTGACTGCGCACACAACATGGCCAAACAAAAGCAAAAGACAGTACCTGGCCTATCAATCCAATGGGAACTCATAGGCAACACAGTTAATTGAACTAGGCAATTACATGCAGCCATACAAACTCCATGGGCCTTGCCTCAGAGTCAAACCCACAACCTCTTGCAGCTAAGCAAAGAGCCTTCCACTACAGCAACACAGAGAACTGGGAAACTGATTCTACATTAATTCACATAATCCTACCGACTGTGCACACAACATAACCAAACAAAAGATAATACCTGGCCAATCAATCCAATGGAAACTCAAAGGCAACACAGTCCATTGGACTAGGCAATTACATGCAGCCATATAAAGTCCATGGGCTTTGCCTCAGAGTCAAACCCACAATTTCTCGCAGCCCAAGCAAAGAGCCTACCACTACACCAACACAGAGAAGTTGGAAACTAAGTTTACATTAGTTCACATAATCCTAGTGACTGCGCACACAACATGGCCAAACAAAAGCAAAAGACAGTACCTGGCCTATCAATCCGATGGGAACTCATAGGCAACACAGTCAATTGAACTAGGCGATTACATGCAGCCATACAAACTCCATGGGCCTAGCCTCAGAGTCGAACCCACAACCTCTCGCAGCTTAAGCAAAGAGACTACCACTACACCAACACAGAGAAGTAGGTGAATGACTCTACATTAATTCACATAATCCTAGTGACTGCGCACACAACATGGCCAAACAAAAGCAAAAGACAGTACCTGGCCTATTAATCCAATGGAAACTCATAGGCAACGCAATCCTTTGGACTAGGCAATAACATGCAGCCATACAAAGTCCATGGGCCTTGCCTCAGAGTCAAAACCACTACCTCTCAAAGCCCAAGCAAAGAGCCTACCACTACACCAACACAGAGAAGTGCGAAACTGACTCAACATAAATTCACATAATCCTAGTGACTGCGCACACAACATGGCCAAACAAAAGCAATAGACAGTCCCTGGCCTATCAATCCAATGGAAACTCATAGGTAACATAGTCCATTGGACTAGGCAATAACATGCAGCCATACAAAGTCCATGGGCCTTGCCTCAGAGTCGAACTCACAACCTCTCGCAGCCCAAGAAAAAAGCCTACCACTACAGCAACACAGAGAAGTGTGAAACTGACTCTACATTAATTCACATAATCCTAGTGACTGCGCACAAAACATGGCCAAACAAAAGCAAAAGAAAGCACCTGGCCTATCAATCCAATGGAAACTCATAAGTAACGCAGTCCATTGGACTATGCAATTACATGCAGCCATACAAAGTCCATGGGCCTTGCCTCAGAGTCAAACCCACAACCTCTCACAGCCCAAGCAAAGAGCCTACCACTACACCAACACAGAGAATTGCGAAACTGACTCAACATAAATTCACATAATCCTAGTGACTGCGCACACAACATGGCCAAACAAAAGCTAAAGACAGTCCCTTGCCTATCAATCCAATGGAAACTCATAGACAACATAGTCCATTGGAATAGGCAATTACATACAGCCTCACAAAGTCCATGGGCCTTGCCTCAGAGTCAAACCCACAACCTCTGGCAGAACAAGCAAAGAGCCTACAACTACACCAACACAAAGAAGTAGGAAGCTGCGTCTACATTAATTCACATAATCCTAGTGAATGCGCACACAACATGGCCAAACAAAAGCAAAAGACATTACCTGGCCTATCAGGCCAATGGAAACTCATAAGCAACACAGTCCATTGAACTAGGCAATTACATGCAGCCATACAAAGTCCATGGGCCATGCCTCAGAGTTAAACCCACAACCTCTCGCAGCCAAGCAAAGCAGCTTCCACTACACCAACACAGAGAAGTGGGAAACGGATTCTACATTAATTCACATAATCCTAGTGACTGCGCACACAACATGGCCAAACAAAAGCAAAAGACAATACCTGGCCTATCAATCCAATGAAAACTCATAGGCAACACAGTCCATTGGACTTGGCAATTACATGCAGCCATATAAAGTCCATGGGCCTTGCCTCAGAGTCAAACACACAACCTCTGGCAGAACAAGCAAAGAGCCTACAACTACACCAACACAAAGAAGTAGGAAGCTGTGTCTACATTAATTCACATAATCCTAGTGAATGCGCACACAACATAGCCAAACAAAAGCAAAAGACATTACCTGGCCTATCAAGCCAATGGAAACTCATAGGCAACACAGTCCATTGAACTAGACAATTACATGGAGACATACAAAGTCCATGGGCCTTGCCTCAGAGTCAAACCCACAATCTCTCGCAGCCAAGCAAAGAGCCTACCACTACACCAACACAGAGAAGTGGGAAACTGATTCTACATTAATTCACATAATCCTACCGACTGCGCACACAACATGGCCAAACAAAAGACAATACCTGGCCTATCAATCCAATGGAAACTCATAGGCAACACAGTCCATTAGACTAGGCAAATACATGCAGCCATACAAAGTTCATGGGCCTTGCCTCAGAGTCGAACCCACAACTTCTTGGAGAACAAGCAAAGAGCCTACCACTACACCAACACAGAGAAGTTGGAAACCGACTCTACATTAATTCACATAATCCTAGTGACTGCGCACACAACATTGCCAAACAATAGCAAAAGACAGTACCTGGTCTATCAATCCAATGGAAACTCAAAGGTAACACAGTACATTAGACTAGGCAATTAAATGCAGCCATACAAAGCCCATGGGCCTTGCCTCAGAGTCGAACCCACAACCTCTCGTAGCCCAAGCAAAGAGCCTACCAATACACCAACACAGAGAAGTGGAAAACTGATTCTACATTAATTCACATAATCCTAGTGACTGCGCACACAACATGGCCAAACAAAAGCAAAAGACAGTACCTGGCCTATCAATCCAATAGAAACTCATAGGCAAAGCAATCAATTGGACTAGGCAATTACATGCAGCCATACAAAGCCCATGGGCCTTGCCTCAGAGTCAAACCCACAACCTCTGGCAGAACAAGCAAAGAGCTTACAACTACACCAACACAAAAAAGTAGGAAGCTGCGTCTACATTAATTCACATATTCCTAGAGACTGCGCACACAACATGGCCAAACAAAAGCAAAAGACATTACCTGGCCTATCAAGCCAATGGAAACTCATAGGCAACACAGTCCATTGGACTAAACAATTACATGCAGCCATACAAAGTCCATGGGCTTTGCCTCAGAGTCAAACCCACAATTTCTCGCAGCCCAAGCAAAGAGCCTACCACTACACCAACACAGACAAGATGGAAACTGAGTTTACATTAGTTCACATAATCCTAGTGACTGTGCACACAACATGGCGAAACAAATGCAAAAGACATTATCTGGCCTATCAATCCAATGGAAACTCATAGGCAACACAGTCCATTAGACTAGGCAAATACATGCAGCCATACAAAGTTCATGGGCCTTGCCTCAGAGTCGATCCCACAACCTCTTGGAGAACAAGCAAAGAGCCTACCACTAAACCAACACAGAGAAGTTGGAAACCGACTCTACATTAATTCACATAATCCTAGTGACTGCGCACACAACATGGCCAAACAAAAGCAAAAGACAGTATCTGGCCTATCAATCCAATGGAAACTCATAGGCAACACAGTCCATTGGACTAGACAATTACATGGAGACATACAAAGTCCATGGGCCTTGCCTCAGAGTCAAACCCACAACCTCTCGCAGCCAAGCAAAGAGCCTACCACTACACCAATACAGAGAAGTGGGAAACTGATTCTACATTAATTCACATAATGCTACCGACTGCGCACACAACATGGCCAAACGAAAGCAAAAGACAGTACCTGGCTTATCAATCCAATGGAAACTCATAGGCAACACAGTCCATTGGACTAGGCAATAACATGCAGCCATACAAAGTCCATGGGCCTTGCCTCAAAGTCGAACTCACAACCTCTCGCAGCTCAAGCAAAGAGCCTACCACTACACCAACACAGAGAAATGTGAACCTGCCTCTACATTAATTCACATAATCCTAGTGACTGCGCACACAACATGGCCAAACTAAAACAAAAGTCAATACCTGGCCTATCAATCCAATGGAAGCTCATAGGCAACACAGTCCATTGGACTAGGCAATTACATGCAGCCATAAAAAGTCCATGTGCCTTGCCTCAGAGTCAAACCCACAACCTCTCACAGCCCAAGCAAAGAGCCTACCACTACACCAACAAAGAGAAATGTGAAACTGACTCTACATTAATTCACATATTCCTAGTGACTGCGCACACAACATGGCCAAACAAAAGCAAAGAAAGCACCTGGCCTATCAATCCAATGGAAACTCATAAGTAACGCAGTCCATTGGACTATGCAATTACATGCAGCCATACAAAGTCCATGGGCCTTGCCTCAGAGTCGAACTCACAACCTCTCGCAGCCCAACAAAAAAG
Organism: Anomaloglossus baeobatrachus; assembly: GCF_048569485.1. Lineage (NCBI taxonomy): Eukaryota > Metazoa > Chordata > Amphibia > Anura > Aromobatidae > Anomaloglossus > Anomaloglossus baeobatrachus. Next base: position 509,693 of record NW_027442146.1, on the reverse strand, counting down.
CCTACTACTTCAGCAACACAGAGAAGTGTGAAACTGTCTCTACATTAACTCACATAATCCTAGTGACTGCGCACAAAACATGGCCAAACGAAAACAAAAGACAGTACCTGGCCTATCAATCCATTGGACTAGGCAATTACATGCAGCCATACAAAGTCCATGGGCCTTGCCTCAGAGTCAAACCCACAACCTCTCACAGCCCAAGCAAAGAGCCTACCACTACACCAACACAGAGAAGTGTGAAACTGACTCAACATAAATTCAGATAATCCTAGTGACTGCGCACACAACATGGCCAAACAAAAGCAAAAGACAGTCCCTTGCCTATCAATCCAATGGAAACTCATAGACAACATAGTCCATTGGAATAGGCAATTACATGCAGCCTCACAAAGTCCATGGGCCTTGCCTCAGAGTCAAACCCACAACCTCTGGCAGAACAAGCAAAGAGCCTACAACTACACCAACACAAAGAAGTAGGAAGCTGCGTCTACATTAATTCACATAATCCTAGTGACTGCGCACACAACATGGCCAAACAAAAACAAAAGACAGTACCTGGCGTTTCAATCCATTGGAAACTAATAGGCAACACAGTCCATTGGACTAGGCAATTACATGCAGCCATAAAAAGTCCATGCGCCTTGCCTCAGAGTCAAACCCACAACTTCTCGCAGCCCAAGCAAAGATCCTACCACTACACCAACACAGAGAAATGTGAAACTGACTCTACATTAAATCACATAATCCTAGTGACTGCGCACACAACATGGCCAAACGAAAGCAAAAGTCAATACCTGGCCTATCAATCCAATGGAAACTCATAGGCAACACAGTCCATTGGACTAGGCAATTACATGCAGTTATACAAAGTCCATGAACCTTGCAATAGAGTCAAACCCACAACTTCTCGCAGCCAAAGCAAAGAGCCTACCACTACACCAACACAGAGAAGTTTGAAACTGACTCTTCATTAACTCACATAATCCTAGTGACTGCGCACACAACATGAATAAACGAAAGCAAAAGACAGTATCTGGCCTATCAATCCAATGGAAACTCATAGGCAACACAGTCCATTAGACTAGGCAATTACATACAGCCATAATAAGTCCATGGGCCTTGCCCCAGAGTCAAACCCACAACATCTACGCAGCCCAACCAAAGAGCCTACCACTACACCAACACAGAGAAATGTGAAACTGACTCTACATTAATTCACATAATCCTAGTGACTGTGCACACAACATGGCCAAACGAAAGCAAAAGTCAATACCTGGCCTATCAATCCAATGGAAACTCATAGGTAACACAGTCCATTGGACTATGTAATTACATGCAGCCATACAAAGTCCATGGGCCTTGCCTCAGAGTCAAACCCACAACCTCTAACAGCTCAAGCAAAAAGCCTACCACTACACCAACACAGAGAAGTGCGAAACTAATTGAACATAAATTCACATAATCCTAGTGACTGCGCACACAACATGGCCAAACGAAAGCAAAAGACAGTACCTGGCCTATCAATCCAATGGAAACTCATAGGTAACACAGTCCATTGGACTATGCAATTACATGCAGCCATACAAAGTCCATGGGCCTTGCCTCAGAGTCGAACTCACAACCTCTCGCAGCCCAAGAAAAAAGCCTACCACTACAGCAACACAGAGAAGTGTGAAACTGACTCTACATTAATTCACATAATCCTAGTGACTGCGCACACAACATGGCCAAACAAAAGCAAAAGACAGTACCTGGCCTATCATTCCAATTAAAACTCATAGGCAACATAGTCCATTGGACTAGGCAATAACATGCAGCCATACAACGTCCATGGGCCTTGCCTCAAAGTCGAACTCACAACCTCTCGCAGCTCAAGCAAAGAGCCTACCACTACACCAACACAGAGAAATGTGAACCTGACTCTACATTAATTCACATAATCCTAGTGACTGCGCACACAACATGGCCAAACAAAAGCAAAAGGCAGTACCTGGCCTATCAATCCAATGGGAACTCATAGGCAACACAGTCAATTGAACTACGCAATTATATGCAGCCATACAAACTCCATGGACCTTGCCTCAGAGTCGAACCCACAACCTCTCGCAGCTTAAGCAAAGAGCCTACCCCTAAACCAACACAGAGAAGTGGGAAACCGACTCTACATTAATTCACATAATACTAGTGACTGCGCACACAACATGGCCAAACAAAAGCAAAAGACAGTACCTGGCCTATCAATCCAATGGAAACTCATAGGCAACACAGTCCATTGGACTAGACAATTACATGGAGACATACAAAGTCCATGGGCCTTGCCTCAGAGTCAAACCCACAACCTCTCGCAGCCAAGCAAAGAGCCTACTACTACACCAACACAGAAAAGTGGGAAACTGGTACTACATTAATTCACATAATCCTACCGACTGCGCACACAACATGGCCAAACAAAAGCAAAAGTCAGTACCTGGCTTATCAATCCAATGGAAACTCATAGGCAACACAGTCCATTGGACTAGAAAATTACATGGAGACATACAAAGTCCATGGGCCTTGCCTCAGAGTCAAACCCACAACCTCTCGCAGCCAAGCAAAGAGCCTACCACTACACCAACACAGAGAAGTGGGAAACTGATTCTACATTAATTCACATAATCCTACCGACTGCGCACACAACATGGCTAAACAAAAGACAATACCTGGCCTATCAATTCAATGGAAACTCATAGGCAACACAGTCCATTGGACTAGGCAATTACATGCAGCCATACAAAGTCCATGGGCTTTGCCTAAAAGTCAAACCCACAACTTCTCGCAGCCCAAGCAAAGAGCCTACCACTACACCAACACAGAGAAGTGGGAAACTGATTCTACATTAATTCACATAATCCTACCGACTGCGCACACAACATGGCCAAACAAAAGACAATACCTGGCCTATCAATCCAATGGAAACTCATAGGCAATACAGTCCATTAGACTAGGCAAATACATGCAGCCATACAAAGTTCATGGGCCTTGCCTCAGAGTCGAACCCACATCCTCTTGGAGAACAAGCAAAGAGCCTACCACTAAACCAACACAGAGAAGTTGGAAACCGACTCTACATTAATTCATATAATCCTAGTGACTGCGCACACAACATGGCCAAACAAAAGCAAAAGACAGTACCTGGCCTTTCAATCCAATGGAAACTCATAGGCAACACAGTCCATTGGACTAGACAATTACATGGAGACATACAAAGTCCATGGGCCTTGCCTCAGAGTCAAACCCACAACCTCTCGCAGCCAAGCAAAGAGCCTACTACTACACCAACACAGAAAAGTGGGAAACTGGTACTACATTAATTCACATAATCCTACCGACTGCGCACACAACATGGCCAAACAAAAGCAAAAGTCAGTACCTGGCTTATCAATCCAATGGAAACTCATAGGCAACACAGTCCATTGGACTAGAAAATTACATGGAGACATACAAAGTCCATGGGCCTTGCCTCAGAGTCAAACCCACAACCTCTCGCAGCCAAGCAAAGAGCTTACCACTACACCAACACAGAGAAGTGGGAAACTGATTCTACATTAATTCACATAATCCTACCGACTGCGCACACAACATGGCTAAACAAAAGACAATACCTGGCCTATCAATTCAATGGAAACTCATAGGCAACACAGTCCATTGGACTAGGCAATTACATGCAGCCATACAAAGTCCATGGGCTTTGCCTAAAAGTCAAACCCACAACTTCTCGCAGCCCAAGCAAAGAGCCTACCACTACACCAACAAAGAGAAGTGGGAAACTGATTCTACATTAATTCACATAATCCTACCGACTGCGCACACAACATGGCCAAACAAAAGACAATACCTGGCCTATCAATCCAATGGAAACTCATAGGCAACACAGTCCATTAGACTAGGCAAATACATGCAGCCATACAAAGTTCATGGGCCTTGCCTCAGAGTCGAACCCACATCCTCTTGGAGAACAAGCAAAGAGCCTACCACTAAACCAACACAGAGAAGTTGGAAACCGACTCTACATTAATTCATATAATCCTAGTGACTGCGCACACAACATGGCCAAACAAAAGCAAAAGACAGTACCTGGCCTATCAATCCAATGTAAACTCATAGGTAACACAGTACATTGGACTAGGCAATTGCATGCAGCCATACAAAGCCCATGGGCCTTGCCCCAGAGTCAAACCCACAACCTCTCGTAGCCCAAGCAAAGAGCCTACCAATACACCAACACAGAGAAGTGGAAAACAGATTCTACATTAATTCACATAATCCTAGTGACTGCGCACACAACATGGCCAAACAAAAGCAAAAGACGGTACCTGGCCTATTAATCCAATGGAAACTCATAGGCAACGCAATCAATTGGACTAGGCAATTACATGCAGCCATACAAAGTCCATGGGCTTTGCCTCAGAGTCAAACCCACAATTTCTCGCAGCCCAAGCAAAGAGCCTACCACTACACCAACACAGAGAAGTTGGTAACAGAGTTTACATTAGTTCACATAATCCTAGTGACTGTGCACACAACATGGCCAAACAAATGCAAAAGACAGTATCTGGCCTATCAATCCAATGGAAACTCATAGGCAACACAGTCCATTAGACTAGGCAAATACAAGCAGCCATACAAAGTTCATGGGCCTTGCCTCAGAGTCGAACCCACAACCTCTTGGAGAACAAGCAAAGAGCCTACCACTAAACCAACACAGAGAAGTAGGTGATTGACTCTACATTAATTCACATAATCCTAGTGACTGCGCACACAACATGGCCAAACAAAAGCAAAAGACGGTATCTGGCCTATCAATCCATATGAAGCTCATAAGCAACATAGTCCATTGGACTAGGCAATAACATGCAGCCATACAATGTCCATGGGCCTTGCCTCAAAGTCGAACTCACAACCTCTCGCAGCTCAAGCAAAGAGCCTACTACTACACCAACACAGAGAAATGTGTACCTGACTCTACATTAATTCACATAAACCTAGTGACTGCGCACACAACATGGCCAAACGAAAGCAAAAGTCAATACCTGGCCTATCAATCCAATGGAAACTCATAGGCAACACAGTCCATTGGACTAGGAAATTACATGCAGCCATAAAAAGTCCATGGGCCTTGCCTCAGAGTCAAATCCACAACCTCTCGCAGCTCAAGCCAAGAGCCTACCACTACACCAACACAGAGAAATGTGAAACTGACTCTATATTAATTCACATAATCCTAGTGACTGCGCACACAACATGGCCAAACGAAAGCAAAAGTCAATACCTGGCCTATCAATCCAATGGAAACTCATAGGCAACACAGTCCTTTGGACTAGGCAATTACATGCAGCCATACAAAGTCCATGAGCCTTGCATTTGAGTCGAACTCACAACCTCTCCCAGCCCAAGCAAAGAGCCTACCACTACACCAACACAGAGAAGTGGGAAACTGACTCAACATTAATTCACATAATCCTAGTGACTGCGCACAAAACATGGCCAAACAAAAGCAAAAGAAGGCACCTGGCCTTATCAATCCAATGGAATCTCATAGGTAACACAGTCCATTGGACTATGCAATTACATGCAGCCATAAAAAGTCCATGGGCCTTGCCTCAGAGTCGAACTCACAACCTCTCGCAGCCCAAGAAAAAAGCCTACCACTACAGCAACACGGAGAAGTGTGAAACCGACTCTACATTAACTCACATAATCCTAGTGACTGCGCACACAACATGGCCAAACGAAAGCAAAAGACAGTACCTGGCCTATCAATCCAATGGAAACTCAGAGGCAACCCCATCCATTGGACTAGGCAATTACATGCAGCCATACAGAGGTCATGGGCCTTGCCTCAGAGTCTATCCCACAACCTCTGGCAGAACAAGCAAAGAGCCTACAACCACACCAACACAAAGAAGTAGGAAGCTGCATCTACATTAATTCACATAATCCTAGTGACTGCGCACACAACATGGCCAAACAGAAGCAAAAGACATTACCTGGCCTATCAAGCCAATGGAAACTCATAGGCAACACAGTCCATTGAACTTGGCAATTACATGCAGCCATACAAAGTCCATGGGCCTTGCCTCAGAGTCAAACCCACAACCTCTCGCAGCCAAGCAAAGCACCTTCCACTACACCAACACAGAGAAGTGGGAAACTGATTCTACATTAATTCACATAATCCTACCGACTTCGCACACAACATAACCAAACAAAAGACAATACCTGGCCTATCAGTCCAATGAAAACTCATAGGCAACACAGTCCATTGGACTAGGCAATTACATGCAGCCATACAAAGTCTATGGGCTTTGCCTCAGAGTCAAACCCACATTTTCTCGCAGCCCAAGAAAAGAGCCTACCACTACACCAACACAGAGAAGTTGAAAACTGAGTTTACATTAGTTCACATAATCCTAGTGACTGCGCACACAACATGGCCAAACAAAAGCAAAAGGTAGTACCTGGCCTATCAATCCAATAGGAACTCATAGGTAACACAGTCAACTAAAATAGGCAATTACATGCAGCCATACAAACTCCATGGGCCTTGCCTCAAAGTCTAACCAACAACCTTTCGCAGCTTAAGCAAAGAGACTACCACTACACCAACACAGAGAAGTAGGTAAATGACTCTACATTAATTCACATAATCCTAGTGACTGCGCACACAACATGGCCAAACAAATGCAAAAGACATTATCTGGCCTATCAATCCAATGAAATCATAGGCAACATAGTCCATTAGACTAAGCAAATATATGCAGCCATACAAAGTTAATGGGCCTTGCCTCAGAGTCGAACCCACAACCTCTTGGAGAACAAGCAAACATCCTACCACTAAACCAACACAGAGAAGTTGGAAACAGACTCTACATTAATTCACAGAATCCTAGTGACTGCGCACACAACATGGCCAAACAAAAGCAAAAGACAGTACCTGGCCTATCAATCCAATGGAAACTCAAAGCTAACACAGTACATTGGACTAGGCAATTACATGCAGCCATACAAAGCCCATTGGCGTTGCCCAAGAGTCGAACCCACACCCTCTCGTAGCCCAAGGAAAGAGCCTACTAATACACCAACACAGAGAAGTGGAAAATCGATTCTTCATTAATTCACATAATCCTAGTGACTGCGCACATAACATGGCCAAACAAAAGCAAAAGACAGTACCTGGCCTATCAAACCAATGGAAACTCATAGGCAACACAGTCCTTTGGACTAGACAATTACATGCAGACATACAAAGTCCACGGGCCTTGCATTAGAGTCGAACCCACAACCTCTCGCAGCCCAAGCAAAGAGCCTACCACTACACCAACACAGAGAAGTGGGAAACTGATTCTACATTAATTCAAATAATCCTACTGACTGCGCACACAACATGGCCAAACAAAACACAATACCTGGCCTATCAATTCAAAGGAAACTCATAGGCAACACAGTCCATTGGACTTGGCAATTACATGCAGCCATACAAAGTCCATGGGCTTTGCCTCAGAGTCAAACCCACAATTTCTCGCAGCCCAAGTAAATAGCCTACGATTACACCAACACAGAGAAGTTGGAAACTGAGTTTACATTAGTTCACATAATCCTAGTGACTGCGCACACAACATGGCCAAACAAAAGACAATACCTGGCCTATCAATTCAATGGAAACTCATAGGCAACACAGTCAATTGAACTAGGCAATTACATGCTGCCATACAAACTCCATGGGCTTTGCCTCAGAGTCGAACCCACAACCTCTCACAGCTTAAGCAAAGAGACTACAACTACACCAACACAGAGAAGTAGGTGAATGAGTCTACATTAATTCACATAATCCTAGTGACTGCGAACACAACATAGCCAAACAAAAGCAAAAGACAGTACCTGGCCTATCAATCCAATTGAAACTCATAGGCAACATAGTCCATTGGACTAGGCAATAACATGCAGCCATACAAAGTCCATGGGCCTTGCCTCAAAGTCTAACTCACAACCTCTCGCAGCTCAAGCAAAGAGCCTACCACTACACCAACACAGAGAAATGTGTACCTGACTCTACATTAATTCACATAATCCTAGTGACTGCGAACACAACATGGCCAAACATAAGCAAAAGGCAGTACCTGGCCTATCAATAAAATGGGAACTCATAGGCAACACAGTCAATTGAACTACACAATTACATGCAGCCATACAAACTCCATGGGCCTTGCCTCAGAGTCGTACCCACAACCTCTCGCAGCTTAAGCAAAGAGCCTACCCCTAAACCAACACAGAGAAGTGGGAAACTGATTCTACATTAATTCACATAATCCTACCGACTGCGCACACAACACGGCCAAACAAAAGACAATACCTGGCCTATCAATTCAATGGAAACTCATAGGCAACACAGTCCATTGGACTAGGCAATTACATGCAGCCATACAAAGTCCATGGGCTTTGCCTAAAAGTCAAACCCACAACTTCTCGCAGCCCAAGCAAAGAGCCTACCACTACACCAACACAGAGAAGTAGGTAAATGACTCTACATTAATTCACATAATCCTAGTGACTGCTCACACAACATGGCCAAACAAAAGCAAAAGACAGTACCTGGCCTATCAATCCAATGGAAAATCATAGGCAACACAGTCCATTGGACTAGACAATTACATGGAGACATACAAAGTCCATGGGCCTTTCCTCAGAGTCAAACCCACAACCTCTCGCAGCCAAGCAAAGAGCCTACCACTACACCAACACAGAGAAGTGGGAAACTGATGCTACATTAATTCACATAATCCTACCGACTGCGCACACAACATGGCCAAACAAAAGACAATACCGGGCCTATCAATCCAATGGAAACTCATAGGCAACACAGTCCATTAGACTAGGCAAATACATGCAGCCATATAAAGTTCATGGGCCTTGCCTCAGAGTCGAACCCACATCCTCTTGGAGAACAAGCAAAGAGCCTACCACTAAACCAACACAGAGAAGTTGGAAACCGACTCTACATTAATTCACATAATCCTAGTGACTGCGCACACAACATGGCCAAACAAAAGCAAAAGACATTACCTGGCCTATCAATCCAATGTAAACTCATAGGTAACACAGTACATTACTAGGATTATGTGAATTAATGTAGAGTCAGGTTCACATTTCTCTGTGTTGGTGTAGTGGTAGGCTCTTTGCTTGAGCTGCGAGAGGTTGTGAGTTAGACTTTGAGGCATGGCCCATGGACTTTGTATGGCTGCATGTTATTGCCTAGTCCAATGGACTATGTTGCCTATGAGTTTCAATTGGATTGATAGGCCAGGTACTGTCTTTTGCTTTTGTTTGGCCATGTTGTGTTCGCAGTCACTAGGATTATGTGAATTAATGTAGAGTCATTCACCTACTTCTCTGTGTTGGTGTAGTTGTAGTCTCTTTGTTGCTTATGAGTTTCAATTTGATTGATAGGCCAGGTACTGTCTTTTGCTTTTGTTTGGCCATGTTATGTGCGCAGTCACTAGGATTATGTGAATTAATGTAGAGTCATTCACCTACTTCTCTGTGTTGGTGTAGTGGTAGTCTCTTGGCTTAAACTGCGAGAGATTGTGGGTTCGACTCTGAGGCAAAGCCCATGGAGTTTGTATAGCAGCATGTAATTGCCTAGTTCAATTGACTGTGTTGCCTATGAGTTTCCATTGAATTGATAGGCCAGGTATTGTCTTTTGTTTGGCCATGTTGTGTGCGCAGTCACTAGGATTATGTGAACTAATGTAAACTCAGTTTCCAACTTCTCTGTGTTGGTGCAATCGTAGGCTATTGCCTTGGGCTGCGAGAAATTGTGGGTTTGACTCTGAGGCAAAGCCCATGGACTTTGTATGGCTGCATGTAATTGCCAAGTCCAATGGACTGTGTTGCCTATGAGTTTCCTTTGAATTGATAGGCCAGGTATTGTCTTTTGTTTGGCCATGTTGTGTGTGCAGTCGGTAGGATTATTTGAATTAATGTAGAATCAGTTGCCCACTTCTCTGTGTTGGTGTAGTGGTAGGCTCTTTGCTTCGGCTGCGAGAGGTTGTGGGTTCGACTCTAATGCAAGGCCCATGGACTTTGTATGTCTCCATGTAATTGTCTAGTCCAATGGACTGTGTTGCCTATGAGTTTCCATTGGTTTGATAGGCCAGGTACTGTCTTTTGCTTTTGTTTGGCCATGTTATGTGCGCAGTCACTAGGATTATGTGAATTAATGAAGAATTGGTTTTCCACTTCTCTGTGTTGGTGTATTAGTAGGCTCTTTCCTTGGGCTACGAGAGGGTGTGGGTTCGACTCTGGGGCAAGGCCAATGGGCTTTGTATGGCTGCATGTAATTGCCTAGTCCAATGTACTGTGTTAGCTTTGAGTTTCCATTGGATTGATAGGCTAGGTGCTGTCTTTTGCTTTTGTTTTGCCATGTTGTGTGCGCAGTCACTAGGATTCTGTGAATTAATGTAGAGTTTGTTTCTAACTTCTCTGTGTTGGTTTAGTGGTAGGCTCTTTGCTTGTTCTCCAAGAGGTTGTGGGTTCGACTCTGAGGCAAGGCCCATTAACTTTGTATGGCTGCATAAATTTGCTTAGTCTAATGGACCATGTTGCCTATGATTTCATTGGATTGATAGGCCAGATAATGTCTTTTGCATTTGTTTGGCCATGTTGTGTGCACAGTCTCTAGGATTATGTGAATTAATGTAGAGTCATTTACCTACTTCTCTGTGTTGGTGTAGTGGTAGTCTTTTTGCTTAAGCTGCGAAAGGTTGTTGGTTCGACTTTGAGGCAAGGCCCATGGAGTTTGTATGGATGCATGTAATTGCCTATTTCAGTTGACTGTGTTACCTATGAGTTCCTATTGGATTGATAGGCCAGGTACTACCTTTTGCTTTTGTTTGGCCATGTTGTGTGCGCAGTCACTAGGATTATGTGAACTAATGTAAACTCAGTTTTCAACTTCTCTGTGTTGGTGTAGTGGTAGGCTCTTTTCTTGGGCTGCGAGAAAATGTGGGTTTGACTCTGAGGCAAAGCCCATAGACTTTGTATGGCTGCATGTAATTGCCTAGTCCAATGGACTGTGTTTCCTATGAGTTTTCATTGGACTGATAGGCCAGGTATTGTCTTTTGTTTGGTTATGTTGTGTGCGAAGTCGGTAGGATTATGTGAATTAATGTAGAATCAGTTTCCCACTTCTCTGTGTTGGTGTAGTGGAAGGCGCTTTGCTTGGCTGCGAGAAGTTGTGGGTTTGACTCTGAGGCAAGGCCCATGGACTTTGTATGGCTGCATGTAATTGCATAGTTCAATGGACTGTGTTGCCTATGAGTTTCGATTGGCTTGATAGGCCAGGTATTGACTTTTGCTTCTGTTTGGCCATGTTGTGTGCGCAGTCACTAGGATTATGTGAATTAATGTAGATGCAGCTTCCTACTTCTTTGTGTTGGTGTGGTTGTAGGCTCTTTGCTTGTTCTGCCAGAGGTTGTGGGATACACTCTGAGGCAAGGCCCATGGACTTTTTATGGCTGCATGTAATTGCATAGTCCAATGGACTGTGTTACCTATGAGATTCCATTGGATTGATAGGCCAGGTGCCTTCTTTTGCTTTTGTTTGGCCATGTTTTGTGCGCAGTCACTAGGATTATGTGAATTAATGTTGAGTCAGTTTCCCACTTCTCTGTGTTGGTGTAGTGGTAGGCTCTTTGCTTGGGCTGGGAGCGGTTGTGAGTTCGACTCAAATGCAAGGCTCATGGGCTTTGTATGGCTGCATGTAATTGCCTAGTCCAATGGACTGTGTTGCCTATGAGTTTCCATTGGATTGATAGGCCAGGTATTGACTTTTGCTTTCGTTTGGCCATGTTGTGTGCGCAGTCACTAGGTTTATGTGAATTAATGTAGAGTCAGGTTCACATTTCTCTGTGTTGGTGTAGTAGTAGGCTCTTTGCTTGAGCTGCGAGAGGTTGTGAGTTCGACTTTGAGGCAAGGCCCATGGACATTGTATGGCTGCATGTTATTGCCTAGTCCAATGGACTATGTTGCTTATGAGCTTCAATTGGATTGATAGGCCAGATACTGTCTTTTGCTTTTGTTTGGCCATGTTGTGTGCGCAGTCACTAGGATTATGTGAATTAATGTAGAGTCATTCACCTACTTCTCTGTGTTGGTTTAGTGGTAGGCTCTTTGCTTGTTCTCCAAGAGGTTGTGGGTTCAACTCTGAGGCAAGGCCCATGAACTTTGTATGGCTGCATGTATTTGCCTAGTCTAATGGACTGTGTTGCCTATGAGTTTCCATTGGATTGATAGGCCAGATAATGTCTTTTGCATTTGTTCGGCCATGTTGTGTGCACAGTCACTAGGATTATGTGAACTAATGTAAACTCTGTTACCAACTTCTCTGTGTTGGTGTAGTGGTAGGCTCTTTGCTTGGGCTGCGAGAAATTGTGGGTTTGACTCTGAGGCAAAGCCCATGGACTTTGTATGGCTGCATGTAATTGCCTAGTCCAATGGACTGTATTGCCTATGAGTTTCCACTGGTTTGATAGGCCAGGTAATGTCTTTTGCTTTTGTTTGGCCATGTTGTGTGCGCAGTCACTAGGAATATGTGAATTAATGTAGACGCAGCTTCCTACTTTTTTGTGTTGGTGTAGTTGTAAGCTCTTTGCTTGTTCTGCCAGAGGTTGTGGGTTTGACTCTGAGGCAAGGCCCATGGACTTTGTATGGCTGCATGTAATTGCCTAGTCCAATGGACTATGTTGTCTATGAGTTTCCATTGGATTGATAGACCAGGGACTGTCTTTTGCTTTTGTTTGGCCATGTTGTGTGCGCAGTCACTAGGATTATGTGAATTTATGTTGAGTCAGTTTAGCTCTTCTCTGTGTTAGTGTAGTGGTAGGCTCTTTGCTTGGGCTGAGAGAGGTTGTGGGTTTGACTCTGAGACAAGGCCCATGGACTTTGTATGGCTGCATGTAATTGCCTAGTCCAATTGATTGCGTTGCCTATGAGTTTCCATTGGATTGATAGGCCAGGTACCGTCTTTTGCTTTTGTTTGGCCATGTTGTGTGCGCAGTCACTAGGATTATGTGAATTAATGTAGAATCAGTTTCCCACTTCTCTGTGTTGGTTTAGGGGTAGGCTCTTTGCTTAAGCTGCGAGAGGTTGTGGGTTCGACTCTGAGGCAAGGCCCATCGAGTTTGTATGGCTGCATATAATTGCGTAGTTCAATTGACTGTGTTGCCTATGAGTTCCCATTGGATTGATAGGCCAGGTACTGCCTTTTGCTTTTGTTTGGCCATGTTGTGTGTGCAGTCACTAGGATTATGTGAATTAATGTAGAATCAGGTTCACATTTCTCTGTGTTGGTGTAGTGGTAGGCTCTTTGCTTGAGCCGCGAGAGGTTGTGAGTTCGACTTTGAGGCAAGGCCCATGGACGTTGTATGGCTGCATGTTATTGCCTAGTCCAATGGACTATGTTGCCTATGAGTTTTAATTGGAATGATAGGCCAGGTACTGTCTTTTGCATTTGTTTGGCCATGTTGTGTGCGCAGTCACTAGGATTATGTGAATTAATGTAGAGTCAGTTTCACACTTCTCTGTGTTGCTGTAGTGGTAGGCTTTTCTCTTGGGCTGCGAGAGGTTGTGAGTTCGACTCTGAGGCAAGGCCCATGGACTTTGTATGGCTGCATGTAATTGCATAGTCCAATGGACTGTGTTACCTATGAGTTTCCGTTGGATTGATAGGCCAGGTACTGTCTTTTGCTTTCGTTTGGCCATGTTGTGTGCGCAGTCACTAGGATTATGTGAATTTATGTTCAATTAGTTTTGCACTTCTCTGTGTTGGTGTAGTGGTAGGCTTTTTGCTTGAGCTGTTAGAGGTTGTGGGTTTGACTCTGAGGCAAAGCCCATGGACTTTGTATGGCTGCATGTAATTGCATAGTCCAATGGACTGTGTTGCCTATGAGTTTCCATTGGATTGATAGGCCAGATATGGACTTTTGCTTTCGTTTGGCCATGTTGTGTGCGCAGTCGGTAGGATTATGTGAATTAATGTAGAATCAGTTTCCCACTTCTCTGTATTGGTGTAGTGGTAGGCTCTTTGCCTGGCTGCGAGAGGTTGTGGGTTAGACTCTGAAGCAAGGCCCATGGACTTTGTATGTCTCCATGTAATTGTCTAGTCCAATGGACTGTGTTGCCTATGAGTTTCCATTGGATTGATAGGCCAGGTACTGTGTTTGGCCATGTTGTGTGCGCAGTCACTAGGATTATGTGAATTAATGTAGAGTCAGTTTCCAACTTCTCTGTGTTGGTTTAGTGGTAGGCTCTTTGCTTGTTCTCCAAGAGGTTGTGGGTTCGACTCTGAGGCAAGGCCCATGAACTTTGTATGGCTGCATGTGTTTGCCTAGTCTAATGGACTGTGTTGCCTATGAGTTTCCATTGGATTGATAGGCCAGATAATGTCTTTTGCATTTGTTTCGCAATGTTGTGTGCACAGTCACTAGGATTATGTGAACTAATGTAAACTCAGTTTCCATCTTGTCTGTGTTGGTGTAGTGGTAGGCTCTTTGCTTGGGCTGCGAGAAATTGTGGGTTTGACTCTGAGGCAAAGCCCATGGACTTTGTATGGCTGCATGTAATTGTTTAGTCCAATGGACTGTGTTGCCTATGAGTTTCCATTGGCTTGATAGGCCAGGTAATGTCTTTTGCTTTTGTTTGGCCATGTTGTGTGCGCAGTCTCTAGGAATATGTGAATTAATGTAGACGCAGCTTCCTACTTTTTTGTGTTGGTGTAGTTGTAAGCTCTTTGCTTGTTCTGCCAGAGGTTGTGGGTTTGACTCTGAGGCAAGGCCCATGGACTTTGTATGGCTGCATGTAATTGCCTAGTCCAATGGACTATGTTGTATATGAGTTTCCATTGGATTGATAGGCCAGGGACTGTCTTTTGCTTTTGTTTGGCCATGTTGTGTGCGCAGTCACTCGGATTATGTGAATTTATGTTGAGTCAGTTTCGCTCTTCTCTGTGTTGGTGTAGTGGTAGGCTCTTTGCTTGGGCTACAAGAGGTTGTGGGTTTGACTCTGGGGCAAGGCCCATGGGCTTTGTATGGCTGCATTTAATTGCCTAGTCTAATGTACTGTGTTACCTTTGAGTTTCCATTGGATTGATAGGCCAGGTACTGTCTTTTGCTTTTGTTTGGCCATGTTGTGTGCGCAGTCACTAGGATTATGTGAATTAATGTAGAGTCGGTTTCCAACTTCTCTGTGTTGGTGTAGTGGTAGGCTCTTTGCTTGTTCTCCAAGAAGTTGTGGGTTCGACTCTGAGGCAAGGCCCATGAACTTTGTATGGCTGCATGTATTTGCCTAGTCTAATGGACTGTATTGCCTATGAGTTTCCATTGGATTGATAGGCCAGGTATTGTCTTTTGTTTGGCCATGTTGTGTGCGCAGTCGGTAGGATTATGTGAATTAATGTAGAATCAGTTTCCCACTTATCTGTGTTGGTGTAATGGTAGGCTCTTTGCTTGGCTGCGAGAGGTTGTGGGTTTGACTCTGAGGCAAGGCCCATGGACTTTGTATGTCTTCATGTAATTGTCTAGTTCAATGGACTGTGTTGCCTATGAGTTTCCATTGGCTTGATAGGCCAGGTAATGTCTTTTGCTTTTGTTTGGCCATGTTGTGTGCACATTCACTAGGATTATGTGAATTAATGTAGACACAGCTTCCAACTTCTTTGTGTTGGTGTAGTTGTAGGCTCTTTGCTTGTTCTGCCAGAGGTTGTGGGTTTGACTCTGAGGCAAGGCCCATGGACTTTGTATGGCTGCATGTAATTGCCAAGTCCAATGGACTGTGTTGCCTATGAGTTTCCATTGGATTGATAGGCCAGGTATTGTCTTTTGCTTTTGTTTGGCCATGTTGTGTGCGCAGTCACTAGGATTATGTGAATTAATGTAGAATCCATTTCCCACTTCTCTGTGTTGGTGTAGTGGAAGCTGCTTTGCTTGGCTGCGAGAGGTTGTGGGTTTGACTCTGCGGCATGGCCCATGGACTTTGTACGGCTGCATGTAATCGCCTAGTTCAATGGACTGTGTTGCCTATGGGTTTCCATTGGCCTGATAGGCCAGGTAATGTCTTTTGCTTTTGTTTGGCCATGTTGTGTGCGCATTCACTAGGATTATGTGAATTAATGTAGACGCAGCTTCCTACTTCTTTGTGTTGGTGTAGTTGTAGGCTCTTTGCTTGTTCTGCCAGAGGTTGTGGGTTTGACTCTGAGGCAAGGCCCATGGACTTTGTGAGGCTGCATGTAATTGCCTATTCCAATGGACTATGCTGTCTATGAGTTTCCATTGGATTGATAGGCAAGGGACTGTCTTTAGCTTTTGTTTGGCCATGTTGTGTGCGCAGTCACTAGGATTATGTGAATTAATGTAGAGTCAGTTTCAGACTTCTCTGTGTTGGTGTAGTGGTAGGCTCTTTGCTTGGGCTGCAAGAGGTTGTGGGTTCGACTCTAATGCAAGGCTTATGGACTTTGTATGGCTGCATGTAATTGCCTAGTCCAATAGACTTTGTTGCCTATGAGTTTCCATTGGATTGATAGGCCAGGTATTGACTTTTGCTTTCGTTTGGCCATGTTGTGTGCGCAGTCACTAGGATTATGTGAATTAATGTAGAGTCAGTTTCACATTTCTCTGTGTTGGTGTAGTGGTAGGCTCTTTGCTTGGGCTGCGAGAGGTTGTGGGTTTGACTTTGAGGCAAGGCCCATGGACTTTTTATGGCTGCATGTAATTGCCTAGTCCAATGGACTGTGTTACCTATGAGTTTCCATGGGATTGATAGGCCAGGTACTGTCTTTTGTTTTCGTTTGGCCATGTTGTGTGCGCACTCACTAGGATTATGTGAATTAATCTAGAGGCAGGTTCACATTTCTCTGTGTTGGTGTCGTGGTAGGCTCTTTGCTTGAGCTGCGAGAGGTTGTGAGTTCGACTATGAAGCAAGGCCCATAGACTGTGTATGGCTGCATGTTATTGCCTAGTCCAATGGACTGTGTTGCCTATGTGTTTCCATTGGATTGATAAGCCAGGTACTGTCTTTTGCTTTTGTTTAGCCATGTTGTGTGCGCAGTCGGTAGGATTATGTGAATTAATGTAGAATCAGTTTCCCACTTCTCTGTATTGGTGTAGTGGTAGGCTCTTTGCTTGGCTGCGAGAGGTTGTGGGTTTGACGCTGAGGCAAGGCCCATGAACTTTGTATGGCTGCATGTATTTGCCTAGTCTAAAGGACTGTGTTGTCTATGAGTTTCCATTGGATTGATAGGCCAGATAATGTCTTTTACATTTGTTTCGCCATGTTGTGTGCACAGTCACTAGGATTATGTGAACTAATGTAAACTCAGTTTCCAACTTGTCTGTGTTGGTGTAGTGGTAGGCTCATTTCTTGGGCTGCGAGCAATTGTGGGTTTGACTCTGAGGCAAAGCCCATGGACTTTGTATGGCTGCATGTAATTGTTTAGTCCAATGGACTGTGTTGCCTATGAGTTTCCATTGGCTTGATAGGCCAGGTAATGTCTTTTGCTTTTGTTTGGCCATGTTGTGTGCGCAGTCGCTAGGAATATGTGAATTAATGTAGACGCAGCTTCCTACTTTTTTGTGTTGGTGTAGTTGTAAGCTCTTTGCTTGTTCTGCCAGAGGTTGTGAGTTTGACTCTGAGGCAAGGCCCATGAACTTTGTATGGCTGCATGTATTTGCCTAGTCTAATGGACTGTGTTGCCTATGAGTTTCCATTGGATTGATAGGCCAGATAATGTCTTTTGCATTTGTTTCGCCATGTTGTGTGCACAGTCACTAGGATTATGTGAACTAATGTAAACTATGTACCAACTTCTCTGTGTTGGTGTAGTGGTAGGCTCTTTGCTTGGGCTACAAGAGGTTGTGGGTTCGACTCTGAGGCAAGGCCCATGGACTTTGTATGGCTGCATGTAATTGCCTAGTCCAATTGATTGCTTTGCCTATGAGTTTCTATTGGATTTATAGGCCAGGTAATGTCTTTTGCTTTTGTTTGGCCATGTTGTGTGCGCAGTCACTAGGATTATGTGAATTAATGTAGAATCAGTTTTCCACTTCTCTGTGTTGGTGTATTTGTAGGCTCTTTGCTTGGGCTACAAGAGGTTGTGGGTTCAACTCTGGGGCAAGGCCCATGGGCTTTGTATGGCTGCATGTATTTGCCTAGTCTAATGGACTGTGTTGCCTATGAGTTTCCATTGGATTGATAGGCCAGGTATTTTCTTTTCTTTGGCCATGTTGTGTGCGCAGTCGGTAGGATTATGTGAATTAATGTAGAATCAGTTTCCCACTTCTCTGTGTTGGTGTAGTGGTAGGCTCTTTGCTTGGCTGCGAGAGGTTGTGGGTTTGACTCTGAGGCAAGGCCCATGGACTTTGTATGTCTCTATGTAATTGTCTAGTCCAATGGACTGTGTTGCCTATGAGTTTCCATTGGATTGATGTGCCAGGTACTGTCTTTTGCTTTTGTTTGGCCATGTTGTGTGCGCAGTCACTAGGATTATGTGAATTAATGTAGAGTCAGGTTCACACTTCTCTGTGTTGCTGTAGTGGTAGGCTTTTTTCTTGGGCTGCGAGAGGATGTGAGTTCGACTCTGAGGCAAGGCCCATGGACTTTGTATGGCTGCATGTTATTGCCTAGTCCAATGGACTATGTTACCTATGAGTTTCAATTGGAATGATAGGCCAGGTACTGTCTTTTGCTTTTGTTTGGCCATGTTGTGTGCGCAGTCACTAGGATTATGTGAATTAATGTAGAATCCTTCTCCTACTTCTCTGTGTTGGTGTAGTGGTAGGCTCTTTGCTTGGGCTGCGAGCAGTTGTGGTTTGACTCTGAGGCAAAGCCCATGGACTTTGTATAGCTGCATGTAATTGCCTAGTCCAATGGACTATGTTGTCTATGAGTTTCCATTGGATTGATAGGCCAGGGACTGTCTATTGCTTTTGTTTGGCCATGTTGTGTGCGCAGTCACTAGGATTATGTGAATTTATGTTGAGTCAGTTTCGCACTTCTCTGTGTTGGTGTAGTGGTAGGCTCTTTGCTTGGTCTTTGAGAGGTAGTGGTTTTGACTCTGAGGCAAGGCCCATGGACTTTGTATGGCTGCATGTTATTGCCTAGTCCAAAGGATTGCGTTGCCTATGAGTTTCCATTGGATTAATAGGCCAGGTACTGTCTTTTGCTTTTGTTTGGCCATGTTGTGTGCGCAGTCACTAGGATTATGTGAATTAATGTAGAGTCATTCACCTAATTCTTTGTGTTGGTGTAGTGGTAGTCTCTTTGCTTAAGCTGCGAGAGGTTGTGGGTTCGACTCTGAGGCAAGGCCCATGGAGTTTGTATGGCTGCATGTAATCGCCTAGTTCAATTGACTGTGTTGCCTATGAGTTCCCATCGGATTGATAGGCCAGGTACTGTCTTTTGCTTTTGTTTGGCCATGTTGTGTGCGCAGTCACTAGGATTATGTGAACTAATGTAAACTCAGATTCCAACTTCTCTGTGTTGGTGTAGTGGTAGGCTCTTTGCTTGGGCTGCGAGAGGTTGTGGGTTCGACTCTGAGGCAAGGCCCATGGAGTTTGTATGGCTGCATGTAATCGCCTAGTTCAATTGACTGTGTTGCCTATGAGTTTCCATTGGCTTGATAGGCTAGGTAATGTCTTCTGCTTTTGTTTGGCCATGTTGTGTGCGCAGTCACTAGGATTATGTGAATTAATGTAGACGCAGCTTCCTACTTCTTTGTGTTTTTGTAGTTGTAGGCTCTTTGCTTGTTCTTCCAGAGGTTGTGGGTTTGACTCTGAGGCAAGGCCCATGGACTTTGTATGGCTGCATGTAATTGCCTAGTCCAATGGACTATGTTGCCTATGAGTTTCCATTGGATTGATAGGCCAGGTACTGCCTTTTGCTTTTGTTTGACCATGTTGTGTGCGCAGTCACTAGGGTTATGGGAATTAATGTAGAGTCAGTTTCCCACTTCTCTGTGTTGGTGTAGTGGTAGGCTCTTTGCTTGGGCTGCGAGAGGTTGTGGGTTCGACTTTAATGCAAGGCTCATGGACTTTGAATGGCTGCATGTAGTTTCTTAGTCCAATGGACTGTGTTGCCTATGAGTTTCTATTGGATTGATAGGCCAGTTACTGTCTTTTGTTTTCGTTTGGCCATGTTGTGTGCGCAGTCACTAGGATTATGTGAATTAATGTAGAGTCAGGTTTACATTTCTCTGTGTTGGTGTAGTGGTAGGCTCTTTGATTGAGCTGCGAGAGGTTGTGAGTTCAACTTTGAGGCAAGGCCCATGGACTTTGTATGGCTGCATGTAATTGCCTAGTCCAATTGATTGCTTTGCCTATGAGTTTCTATTGGATTGATAGGCCAGGTACTGTCTTTTGCTTTTGTTTGGCCATTTTGTGTGCGCAGTCACTAGGATTATGTGAATTAATGTAGAGTCATTCACCTACTTCTCTGTGTTGGTGTAGTGGTAGTCTCTTTGCTTAAGCTGCAAGAGGTTGTGGGTTCGACTCTGAGGCAAGGCCCATGGAGTTTGTATGGCTGCATGTAATTGCCTATTTCAATTAACTGTGTTGCCTATGAGTTCCCATTGGATTGATTGGCCAGGTACTGTCTTTTGCTTTTGTTTGGCCATGTTGTGTGCGCAGTCACTAGGATTATGTGAACTAATGTAAACTCAGTTTCCAACTTCTCTGTCTTGGTGTAGTGGTAGGCTCTTTGCTTGGGCTGCGAGAAATTGTGGGTTTGACTCTGAGGCAAATCCCATGGACTTTATATGGCTGCATGTAATTGCCTAGTCCAATGGACTGTGTTGCCTATGAGTTTCCATTGGATTGATTGGCCAGGTATTATCTTTTGTTTGGTTATGTTGTGTGCGCAGTCGGTAGGATTATGTGAATTAATGTAGAATCAGTTTCCCAGTTCTCTGTGTTGCTGTAGTGGAAGGCTCTTTGCTTAGCTGCAAGAGGTTGTGGGTTTGACTCTGAGGCAAGGCCCATGGAGTTTGTATGGCTGCATGTAATTGCCTAGTTCAATTAACTGTGTTGCCTATGAGTTCCCATTGGATTGATAGGCCAGGTACTGTCTTTTGCTTTTGTTTGGCCATGTTGTGTGCGCAGTCAGTAGGATTATGTGAATTAATGTAGACGCAGCTTCCTACTTCTTTGTGTTGGTGAAGTTGTAGGCTCTTTGCTTGTTCTGCCAGAGATTGTGGGTATGACTCTGAGGCAAGGCCCATGGACTTTGTATGGCTGCATGTAATTGCGTAGTCCAATGGACTATGTTGTCTATGAGTTTCCATTGGATTGATAGGCCAGGGACTGTCTTTTGCTTTTGTTTGGCCATGTTGTGTGCGCAGTCACTAGGATTATGTGAATTAATGTAGAGTCATTCTCTTCTCTGTGTTGGTGTAGTGGTAGGCTCTTTCCTTGGGTTACAAGAAGTTGTGGGTTTGACTTTGAGGCAAAGCCCATGGACTTTGTATGGTTGAATGTAATTGCCTAGTCCAATGGACTGTGTTGCCTATGAGTTTTCATTGAATGAATAGGCCAGGTATTGTCTTTTGTTTGGCCATGTTGTGTGCGCAGTCGGTAGGATTATGTGAATTAATGTAGAATCAGTTTCCCACTTCTCTGTGTTAGTGTAGTGGTAGGCTCTTTGCTTGGCTGCGAGAAGTTGTGGGTTTGACTCTGAGGCAAGGCCCATGGACTTTGTATGTCTCCATGTAATTGTCTAGTCCAATGGACTGTGTTGCCTATGAGTTTCCATTGGATTGATAGGCCAGGTACTGTCTTTTGCTTTTGTTTGGCCATGTTGTGTGCGCAGTCACTAGGATTATGTGAATTAATGTAGAAACGGTTTTCCACTTCTCTGTGTTGGTGTATTGGTAGGCTCTTTGCCTTGGCTATGAGAGGTTGTGGGTTTGACTCTGGGGCAAGGCCCATGGGCTTTGTATGGCTGCATGTAGTTGCCTAGTCCAATGTACTGTGTTACCTATGAGTTTCCGTTGGATTGATAGGCCACGTACTGTCTTTTGCTTTTGTTTGGCCATGTTGTGTGCGCAGTCACTAGGATTATGTTAATTAATGTAGAGTCGGTTTCCAACTTCTCTGAGTTGGTTTAGTGGTAGGCTCTTTGCTTGTTCTCCAAGAGGTTGTGGGTTCGACTCTGAGGCAATGCCCATGAACTTTACATGGCTGCATGTAAGTGCCTAGTCTAATGGACTGTGTTGCCTATGAGTTTCCATTGGATTGATAGGCCAGATAATGTCTTTTGCATTTGTTTGGCCATGTTGTGTGCGCAGTCACTAGGATTATGTGAATTAATGTAGAGTCATTCACCTACTTCTCTGTGTTGGTGTAGTGGTAGGCTCTTTGCCCTGGCTACGAGAGGTTGTGGGTTCGACTCTGGGGCAAGACCCATGGGCTTTGTATGGCTGCATGTAATTGCCTAGTCCAATGTACTGTGTTACCTATGAGTTTCCATTGGATTGATAGGCCAGGTACTGTCTTTTGCTTTTGTTTGGCCATGTTGTGTGCGCAGTCACTAGGATTATGTTAATTAATGTAGAGTCGGTTTCCAACTTCACTGAGTTGGTTTAGTGGTAGGCTCTTTGCTTGTTCTCCAAGAGGTTGTGGGTTCGACTCTGAGGCAAGGCCCATGAACTTTGTTTGGCTGCATGTAATTGCCTAGTCTAATGGACTGTGTTGCTTATGAGTTTCCATTTGATTGAATGGACAGGTACTGTCTTTTGTTTTCGTTTGGCCATGTTGTGTGCGCAGTCACTAGGATTATGTGAATTAATGCTATTGGATTTTTCAAGTCAGTATTCACACAGCAGTTTCTGCTATTTCATGTATTCCCCTTACATAGTCACTGGTGTGCATACCTTATCTCCCCATAGTGATGTTTTTTTAGGTTTTTGCACCCAGTTCGGACTTAGAATGGTGTTCCAAACGTTATTCCTATTTGTTAGTATTTTTTCGTTTGTGAACCCTCCCCAACCACACCTATTGCCAATCCATATCATACGCATAAATAGCCTGGGTCTCAGCTTCCCATACACGGTAGATACAAGTAAAATATATCTTTTTAAAAGGTATCAACCACTGAGGACTTCGGTTCTTTTAAACAATTTTTCATACACGGTAGGTTTTTTAACTGCATGAGAGGACACACACAAGCTAGGGACCCCAACGTAGAGAAATACTTTGGCGTAGTGTTGGGGCTCTATTGCATTGATCAATTCAGTAGCTAAATTTCTCTTGATTCATATGTTCATGGCAGTAATGCAGATTCCATTTTTCACATATTCACTCTTGCATATAGCTATTGAATTTTTCAAGTCAGTATTCACACAGCAGTTTCTGCTATTTCATGTATTCCCCTTACATAGTCACTGGTGTGCATACCTTATCTCCCCATAGTGCCTGGGATCTGACCCAGACACTAGCAGTTTTGCACTCCTACCCAAAACTGGGCTCTTCACTGAACTCACTACCTCCACGGTTCAACTCTTAACTGAACTTCAACTAACTGACTGGTTTTCCCACCTCCAGGCCTGTGAACTCCTTGGTGGGTGGGGCCAACCGCCTGGCTCCGCCCCACCTGGTGTGGACATCAGCCCCTGGAGGGAGGCAACAACGGTTTTGTGTCTGACTAGTGTAACTATCCGGGAAAGGGGGTGTGTGTGTGTTATGTCTGTGACTAACTGGCTAGTCCAGGGCGTCACACTTGCACCCCCTTCTTGTGATGTGAAGGTGTGTAGTCAGTGCCTACGTGTAATTCCTGACACCACTCCTCTGGCTGACTTGGTGAGCTGTCACTGACTGGGTGGGGTGCAGTAATGGTGGATGCTGCTGCTGCTTGGATAGCATGTGTATCTACTGTGAACAGCTTATCAATGGTGGCAAATCGGGGCAGCTTAACCTCTTGCTCTCCGCAGTTCAACACTCTCACGCGCACTCTTCCCTTCCGTATTAATGAATAAAACTGTGATATAAATAGTATATAGATACCCCACAAATGCAGATAAAGGTAGGTTATGGGAAAAGGGAGAAGAGGGAAACAGGAAAATAGTGTAATAAAGTATACCTTCCAGGGGGGAGAGGAAATGGCAGCACAGCCAGTGGAGGTGAAGCAAGGGGAAGCCTGCAACTAAATTGTTGAGAGCATTATCACATGGTGACTGAGCCTGATTGTAACGGGAGCATAGAGGTGCCGATCCTGTCTTACCTGCGTTGGTGTAGAAGTGGGTTTCCAGTGGTGGAGTCAGCTGTGTGCAGTGGTGGCTGTGGGTTCTTTTATGTGCGACCGTAGTAATAGCTGCGCCCACTTCCTGTATGGGAGTGGAATGCAGTGAGGCTAATGGAACGCACGTCCACGTGCCGCGCCCCTGAAGGTAATACCGATCATTGAATACAAAAAAATTTCTCATACTACTGTATGGGGGTCCCTATATTTAATATGATATCCAAGCCACAGCATCCACCGTTACTTCACCACACCCATTCAGTGACAGCTCACCAAGTCAACCAGAGGAGTGGTGTAAGGAATTACACGTAGGCACTGACTCCACACCTTCACATCACAAGAAGCGGGTCCACAGGGTAGTGCAAGAATACGAGCAAGTCTTCAGCAAACATCCGCTAGACTTTGGGAGAATAAAAGGGGTCCATATTCATGGTTTAAGAACTTGGGTTCTAACGTGCCCAGAGTATGCTCCACTCTATGCTCCCTTTACAATCAGGCTCAGTCACCATGTGATAACGCTCTCAACTCTTTAGTTGCAGGCTTCCTTTTGCTTCACCTCCACTGGCTGTGCTGCCATTTCCTCTCACCCCCAGAAGGTATACTTTATTACACTATTTTCCTCTTTCCCTGTTCCCCCTTTTCCCATAACCTACCTTTATTTACAATTGTGGGGTATCTATATGATATTTACATCATAGTTTTATTCATTAGTGCGGAAGGGAAGAGTGCCCGTGAGAGTGTTAAACTGCGGAGAGCAGGAGGTTAAGCTGCCCCGACTTGCCACCATTGATAAGCTGTTCACAGTAGATACACATGCTATCCAAGTAGCAGCATCCACTATTACTGCACCCCACCCAGTCAGTGACTGCTCACCAAGTCAGCCAGAGGAGTGGTGTAAGGAATTACACGTAGGCACTGACTCCACACCTTCACATCACAAGAAGCGGGTCCACAGGGTAGTGCAAGAATACGAGCGAGCAAGTCTTCAGCAAACATCCGCTAGATTTTGGGGGAATAAAAGGGGTCCAACACTACATCCCCACAGGTGCACACCCACCCATCAAAGAGAGCTATAAGCCAATACCACCTTCACATTACCAGTGTACCAAGGACATGTTGAGCAACATGAAGGCGGCTGGGGTTATCCGTGACAGTTGTAGCCTTTGGGCAGCTCCGTTGGTCCTGTTAAAGAAGAAGGACGGCACCACTCCCCCGTATTGAGGAATCGCTAGCTGCATTGAGAACTGCAAATTATTTTTCTACCCTTGATCTCACTAGTCACTATTGGCTAGTGTCCGTTGCTGAGGCAGACCGGGGGAAGACCGCCTTTGCCACCCCTATGGCGCTGGAGGTCGGCAGACTGTTGTTCAAAAGCAGTGTCTGACGAACAAATTTGCTTCATCCTGAGGAACTGGCCAGCCGGTACGGCCCGGATGGTGGAGGGGGTATGAGCAGAAGAAGCATGCAGCAGTGCGTTGACTGATGTTTCCTTCCTATGGACGTCGGTCTGAACAATTCGCTCAGAACCGAATGAAATTTTAATATCCAGGAAGTCAACGCAACTGCTGCTATGCTTATGCGTCAATCTGATGTTAAAGGTGTTGTTATTAAGTTCCTCCATAAATGTCTCGAGCTGCTCCACAGTGCCCTGCCAAAAAATCAAAATATCATCAATATACCTTAGCCAGCACTGCACATGGGCGCCAGCCCCTGCACCTCCGTCACCAAAAACCAACCAATCCCAGTACCTCTGCCTTCTATCTAGGTGCCTTGAGTTATGTCCTGTAAACTGTCACAGCGACCCAGACACACATGTGTAGTAGGGGAATATCCCTGCTGAGATGCCAGTGCTAGAGCACTCGTTTGCTGTGGAGTTGAACGCTATGTGAGCAGTTCTTACCTTCAATGAGCAGAAGTCTCTTTTTTCAGATTTCAATATCTCTGTGGGTATCTGGCAGAAATATGGAATACTCTTTACTGCTAAGACCCTGTACACCACTCCCACTAAAGGGGGCTTTACACGCTGCGACATCGCTAATGCGGAGTCGTTGGGGTCACGGAATTTGTGACGCACATCCGGCCGCATTAGCGATGTTGCTGCGTGTGACACCGATGAGCGATTTTGCATCGTTGCAAAAACGTGCAAAATCGCTCATCGGTGACATGGGTCTCCATTCTCGATTATCGTTACTGCAGCAGTAACGATGTAGTTCGTCGCTCCTGCGGCAGCACACATCACTCCGTGTGACACCGCAGAAACGAGGAACCTCTCCTTACCTGCCTCCCAGCCGCTATGAGGAAGGAAGGAGGTGGGCGGGATGTTCCGGCCACTCATCTCCGCCCCTCCGCTGCTATTGGGCGGTCGCTCAGTGACGTCGCTGTGACGCCGCACGGACCGCCCCCTTAGAAAGGAGGCGGTTCGCCGGTCACAGCGACGTCGCCGGTCAGGTAAGTATGTGTGACGGGTCTGGTCGGTGTTGTGCGGCATGGGCAGCGATTTGCCCGTGTCGCGCAACAGATGGGGCGGGTACCCACACTAGCGATATCGGGACCGATATCGCAGTGTGTAAAGTAGCCTTTAGTCACATGACCAAGACTGTATCTGTGTCCCTACAACACACTTGAGACAAATGTGTGTGTGAGCCTGCATTGTGGGGTATATATAATATATTATAGAGCTGGGAAGGATCATTCTAAGCAGTGAGCTGTTCCAGTATTTGTAGGAAAATACCCAGTAGAAGCATCAAACACAGCACCAATACCTCCCATCAGTATCCCACCACAGTGCCATGTAACCAATGCCCTACACTCCCATCTACACCAATACTATACAGGCACAAACTAGTATATCTGACTAAAAGCCCCCAAAATATGAAGAACGGCCTATAGTTGAGTGTGGATATAAAATCTATGTGAGCAGAGCTAGAATAGAAATCACTGATCGCATTGAAGTCATTCTGACCATAAATCACCATGATATCAAGGTGAGGAGTTGTGTGTTACTGCTGGGAGGAAAGGGTTAACAGTGGAATATTAAGGTGCATTTCTGTGTGCAGTGTTACTAGTCAATGTAACAATTCAATATGAGCTGCTCTTGGTGCCGGGGGAGGGAGATGCTCTCCTGAGCAAGATAGATGGGGAATGAACATGATATCTATATAGTGTAAGGCAGGGGGTCTCAAACTCGGCTGGGTGTATGGGCCGCACAGAGGAAAAAAATAATTTGGGGGGCTGCATTCTTTGCAGGACAAAGTGACATTTTTATTGGTACCATATATATATATTTTTTTCACACACCTTTGGATGACTGATTTTCAACATTTTTCACTTGTTTATTATAACAAATGTGCACATTCTTTGGTTAAATCTAAAAAAAAAAAATTTGATGTTAAAAAAAAGTCATGCCTTATTTTGGTTTTTTTTACATTTTATCCCTTTCTTTTAACTAATAGTGTTACAATTATGACGCTAGCGTTTTGTGAAGGGAATGCTTTGCCTACTTCCGTGACTATGGCCTTCCGGAACTGCTGCATTTTGGCTGACCTCTCCGCCTCGGGAATAAGAGACATAAAGTTCTCCTTGTAGCGTGGGTCTAACAGTGTTACCAACCAGTAATGATTGTCGGCCAAGATGTTCTTAACGCGAGGGTCACGAGACAGGCAGCTTACCACAAAGTCATCCATGTGCGCCAGACTCTTAACAGCCATCACTTCAGTATCCAGACCAACACGATGACTGAACATGCTGTCCTCCTCCTTCTCCTCCTCCTCCTCCTCCTCCTCCTCCTCATCATCTACCCTGTCCTCTGGCCAGCCACGCTGAACTGAGCATATGACTGGTATGCATGTCATATCCTCAATTTGGCCGGAGAGTTGCTCCATGTCTTCATCCTCCTCCTCGTCATAGTCCTCCACTGCACGTTGTGATGAGACGAGGCTGGGCTATGTGTTATCACCCACACCCACTACTGTTTCTTGCTCCAACTCATCGTGTTCCGCCTGCAATGCATCATGTTTGGTTTTGAGCAGAGACCGTTTTAGAAGGCAGAGAAGCGGTATGGTGACGCTAATAATGGCGTCATCGCCGCTCACCATCTTGGTGGAGTCCTCAAAGTTTTGGAGGATGGTACATAGGTCGGACATCCATCTCCACTCCTCAGGTGTTATGTGTGGAGTTTGACCCATTTCCCGACGGCTTAGGTGATGCAGGTACTCAACAACTGCCCTCTTCTGCTCACATATCCTGATCAACATGTGCAGAGTTGAATTCCAACGCGTGGGGACATCACACACCAGTCTGTGAGCCGGAAGATGCAAACGACGCTGAAAGCCGGCAAGGCCGGCTGAAGCAGTAGGTGACTTTCGAAAATGTGCAGACAGGCAGCGAACTTTTACCAGCAGATCAGACAGCTCTGGGTATGACTTTAGAAACCGCTGAACCACGAGGTTGAGCACATGGGCCATGCATGGAACATGTGTCAGCTGGCCTCGCCTCAAAGCCGCCACCAGGTTCCGGCCATTGTCACACACAACCTTTCCTGGCTTTAGGTTGAGAGGTGTGAGCCAGTGATCTGCATGCTGTTTTAGAGCTGTCCACACCTCTTCTGCATTGTGGGGTTTGTCACCTATGCAGATTAGCTGCAGCACAGTCTGTTGCCGCTTCGCCGAGGCAGTGCTGCAGTGCTTCCAGCTTGGGACTGGTGTGGAGGGTAAAGTGGATGAGGATGCGCAGGAGGAGGAGGAGGCTGAAGAGCATGACATTCCGGAGCTGTAGAGTGTGTTTGAAACCCTGACTGAGGTAGGGCCTGCAAACCTTGGTGTGGGAAGGACTTGTTCCGTTCCTCGCTCAAACTGGGTCCCAGCTGGGCTGGGCTGGGTCCCTACCCGGCTGGGTAGGGCGTTGTGGGGGGTTTGTCTATCTCCGTTTGAGGTGAGTTTGTTTAAGTTAGCCTTTTCTTTGGCGTTTTTTGGAGCCCTGCGGGTTGGGGAGTTGGTATCGCCCAGTAAGGCGTTCCCCAGGGGCTTGGATTGGGGTGACATTATGTCAGTGGAAAACGGAGTTGAATTTTGGATTAGGAAATCGAAAACTGATCAGAGAGGTGTGGGTAGACTAGTCCGTTTGGGGATGGTTGTGGCATCTGATATGTGCCCGTTCAAGTGTCTCGGGAATTTTCAACAGATCCGTCCGAAGGTGGATGGCCCCTTATTATGTCACGAGGATGGGTCCTTTTTATCGAGATACCAATTTGTGAGTGTTTTTAGGGCATGTTTGAAGTCGTTGGGGTTAGATCCGAAGTCTTTCGGATTGGGGCAGCGACGGAGGCCTCTATATGCGGCCTACCGGAGGAGACAGTTAAGCAGATTGGTAGGTGGAAGTCGCAGCGCTTTAAGTCGTATGTACGTCCCCAGGTGGTTGTTGGCAAATGAGGGGAAAAGGGGGGGGTATTAGGGTAGCAATGGGGGGGGGTGAGAGTGTGTGTTTTTTGTAAATTTGGTTTGGTGAGGCAATAAAATGGTGTCGTCTGTACATTTTGTATTGCAGAAGCACCCCCTCTTCCTTCCCTGGTCTGGATCCTTGGCCACTCTTATGTGTATTGGGGAGCCCGACGAGCGGACGCGAGATGGAACGGGAGACAGCTAGGTTTTGAGAAGGACCTGGCTCTCGTGCGATGGCTCGGTGTTCGGGGGTTAGGGTGGAACAGGGTGTTGCAGGAGGTACATAGATACGCCCGGTTGGACAGACCTCCTGACATGTTAGTGTTGCATGCCGGGGGGAATGATTTGGGTGGGCGTCCTTTTCGAATCTTGATAAAGGACATCAAACATGATTTGTTACGGTTATGGGTGTCGTTTCCAGGTCTAACGATAGTCTGGTCGGAGATAGTAGCGAGAAAGAGTTGGCAGAAAGCGCGGTCAGTTGACAGGTTGAACAAGGCGCGGGCGAAGGTTAATAGGGCGATCTCGAAGTTTGTTAGTCGGAACGGGGGTATAGCAATACGGCATGTTGAGTTGGAAAGGACGGAAGAGGAATTTTGGTTGGCTGACGGGGTACACCTTAATGCGGTGGGAACTGACTTATGGGCTCTTGGCTTGCAGGGAGGTATTGAGAGGGCCCTTTGGTTGCGGGGGGTCTCAGGCACTTGAAGGGTTTCAAGGTGCCTTCGTTGTGGTGTTGTTTATTGGTGGGTCCTTGAAGTTGGTTTAAAATTGGTTCGGGGATTCATCCGGGTATGGATCCTCTCATTGGCAGAATTGATGGTCCCCTGGTGATTTTGGGGGGGAACCCCGACGGGGTATGTCGGGGCCCCTGGGGGTGTGGTTGGGGTTGACGGAGGATTAACCCTTACCATTTGGTGCTCCTGAGCCAGTGTGGGTAACGGCTGGGAGCAAGTTGAGGTTTTTTATTGCTCGGTTATGGGAATCACCAGGGTTTTGGTAGCTTCAAGGACCTTACCACATTGCAAATTTTATTGGTTATGTATTCTTGTTAATAAAATGGCTGCTATGGCCAAAATTATCCAAAGATAAATTTGTGTCTGTGTAATTACTTTTAAATAAGAAATGGGAATGGAGGTGTGGGGTATGAAAGGAAGACCGGAGTCAACAATTCCAGGGTCAAGCATGTTTATTTGCCTAAGCTTCGTTCCAGGATAGAAAGGGTAAGAGTGCCTTTCAGAATTCGAAGTGGTCGGACTGTACGGGCCACCAAGAACTGCAGGAGAGCTTGAACATCTTCCCATGGATTTGCGACATCCTCCCTCATCAGTTACGTAGGTAAGCAGGTTCTCAGCATTGCAGCCCATTTGTTATCTTAAGTTAGTTAAGCGGGGTTAACTAACCTGTCAGTTCAGCCTCAGGTCTAAAGCAGAGGCCTGGACTCCACTCCTTACTCCTCACTCCACAACTCTCCTTAAAAACAACTGACTCCTTTTTCCTGCCCCGGGGTCTCCAGACCCCTAGGTGGGCAATTCCTTCCGTCTGGTCCTGCCCACTGGTGTGCCTGTCTTTCCCTGGGGGAGGTGACTAGGGTTTTCTGGTTGGCTTTGTGTGACTTAGGTGAGGGAAGTTGTTATGCGGGGGCCTATGTGTGACTACCTGCAGTGTCAGGGCGTCACATATGTATGTGTGTATGTCTGCTAAAGGAATCCGCACCGTCATATTTACAAACACAAAATGTTGACTCTATGCACAGAAGAGAGTCATTCTATTTACATGATTTGTGTTTTTTTACCTTTTAAAACTATCATTAAATGTTAAGTTTTAGTTAGGGATTTATGCTTCTGTCTGTCTCTCTCCCAGTCTCTGTCATCTGTCTGTCTCTGTGTGTCTCTATCTCTATCCATGTCTGTCTGTCTCTCTATCTCTGTCTGTCTCTCTGTGTCTGTCTGTCTCTCTCTCTTTGTGGCTGTCTGTTTCTATGTCTGTCTGTCTCTTTTCCAGGCCTGTCTCTTTTCCAGGTCTGTCTCTTTTCCAGGTCTGTCTCTTTCCCTGTCTGTCTGTCTCTTCCCCTGTCTGTCTCTTCCCCTGTCTGTCTCTTCCCCTGTCTGTCTCTGTATTTCTTTGTCTGTCTCTGTCTTTCTCTTCCCCTGTCTGTCTCTTTCCCTGTCTCTCTCTGCCTGTCTCTCTTTGTCTCTCTCTGTCTGACTCATTCCCCGTTTGTCTCTTTCCCTGTCTATCTCTGTATTTCTTTGTCTGTGTCTATCTGTCTGTCTCTCTCTGTCTGTCTCTTCCCCTGTCTGTCTCTTTCCCTGTCGGTCTGCCTTTTCTCCTGCCTGTCTCTGTATGTTTGTCTCTGTCTGTTTCCCTATCTGCCTCTGTCTCTTTCTCTGTCTCTGTCTGTCTGCCTTTTTTCCCTGTCTATCTCTGTCTGTCTCTTTCCCTGTCTGCCTCTGTCTGTTTGTCTCTGTCTCTTTCCCTGTCTGTCTATGCCTATCTGTCTCTGTCTGTTTGTCTCTCAGTCTGTGTCTGTCTCTCTCTATCTGTCTCCCCACTGACATCATATTATCTCACACATAAGCTTCTTATACTATGAATGTCCTTTGTTCCTATAGCAACCAATCACAGCTGCTATTAATAACTTGCAGCTCCCACCTCCATTCAGTTTAATGGAGGCAGGTTTTTTGGAGAGTAACTGTAAAGCGCGGGGTTAAATATTCCTGTTAAAACATAGTCTACGACGTTCCCTGAGTCACATGAGGTGTCTGCAAAATTTTGTGTTTGTAAATATGACGGTGCGGATTCCTTTAGCAGACATACACACATACATATGTGACGCCCTGACACTGCAGGTAGTCACACATAGGCCCCCGCATAACAACATCCCTCACCTAAGTCACACAAAGCCAACCAGAAAATCCTAGTCACCTCCCCCAGGGAAAGACAGGCACACCAGTGGGCAGGACCAGACGGAAGGAAACGCCCACCTAGGGGTCTGGAGACCCCGGGGCAGGAAAAAGGAGTCAGTTGTTTTTAAGGAGAGTTGTGGAGTGAGGAGTAAGGAGTGGAGTCCAGGCCTCTGCTTTAGACCTGAGGCTGAACTGACAGGTTAGTTAACCCCGCTTAACTAACTTAAGACAACAAATGGGCTGCAATGCTGAGAACCTGCTTACCTACGTAACTGATGAGGGAGGATGTCGCAAATCCATGGGAAGATGTTCAAGCTCTCCTGCAGTTCTTGGTGGTCCGTACAGTCTGACAACTTCGAATTCTGAAAGGCACTCTTACCCTTTCTACCCTGGAACGAAGCTTACGCAAATAAACATGCTTGACCCTGGAATTGTTGACTCCGGTCTTCCTTTCATACCCCACACCTCCATTCCCATTTCTTATTTAAAAGTAATTACACAGACACAAATTTATCTTTGGATAATTTTGGCCATAGCAGCCATTTTATTAACAAGAATACATAACCAATAAAATTTGCAATGTGGTAAGGTCCTTGAAGCTACCAAAACCCTGGTGATTCCCATAACCGAGCAATAAAAAACCTCAACTTGCTCCCAGCCGTTACCCACACTGGCTCAGGAGCACCAAATGGTAAGGGTTAATCCTCCGTCAACCCCAACCACACCCCCAGGGGCCCCGACATACCCCGTCGGGGTTCCCCCCAAAATCACCAGGGGACCATCAATTCTGCCAATGAGGGGATCCATACCCGGATGAATCCCCGAACCAATTTTAAACCAACTTCAAGGACCCACCAATAAACAACACCACAACGAAGGCACCTTGAAACCCTTCAAGTGCCTGAGACCCCCCGCAACCAAAGGGCCCTCTCAATACCTCCCTGCAAGCCAAGAGCCCATAAGTCAGTTCCCACCGCATTAAGGTGTACCCCGTCAGCCAACCAAAATTCCTCTTCCGTCCTTTCCAACTCAACATGCCGTATTGCTATACCCCCGTTCCGACTAACAAACTTCGAGATCGCCCTATTAACCTTCGCCCGCGCCTTGTTCAACCTGTCAACTGACCGCGCTTTCTGCCAACTCTTTCTCGCTACTATCTCCGACCAGACTATCGTTAGACCTGGAAACGACACCCATAACCGTAACAAATCATGTTTGATGTCCTTTATCAAGATTCGAAAAGGACGCCCACCCAAATCATTCCCCCCGGCATGCAACACTAAGATGTCAGGAGGTCTGTCCAACCGGGCGTATCTATGCACCTCCTGCAACACCCTGTTCCACCCTAACCCCCGAACACCGAGCCATCGCACGAGAGCCAGGTCCTTCTCAAAACCTAGCTGTCTCCCGTTCCATCTCGCGTCCGCTCGTCGGGCTCCCCAATACACATAAGAGTGGCCAAGGATCCAGACCAGGGAAGGAAGGGGGGGTGCTTCTGCAATACAAAATGTACAGACGACACCATTTTATTGCCTCACCAAACCAAATTGACAAAAAACACACACTCTCCCCCCCCATTGCTACCCTAATACCCCCCCCCTTTTCCCCTCAATTGCCAACAACCACCTGGGGACGTACATACGACTTAAAGCGCTGCGACTTCCACCTACCAATCTGCTTAACTGTCTCCTCCGGTAGGCCGCATATAGAGGCCTCCGTCGCTGCCCCAATCCGAAAGACTTCGGATCTAACCCCAACGACTTCAAACATGCCCTAAAAACACTCACAAATTGGTATCTCGATAAAAAGGACCCATCCTCGTGACATAATAAGGGGCCATCCACCTTCGGACGGATCTGTTGAAAATTCCCGAGACACTTAAACGGGCACATATCAGATGCCACAACCATCCCCAAACGGACTAGTCTACCCACACCTCTCTGATCAGTTTTCGATTTCCTAATCCAAAATTCAACTCCGTTTTCCACTGACAATGTCACCCCAATCCAAGCCCCCGGGGAACGCCTTACTGGGCGATACCAACTCCCCAACCCGCAGGGCTCCAAAAAACGCCAAAGAAAAGGCTAACTTAAACAAACTCACCTCAAACGGAGATAGACAAACCCCCCACAACGCCCTACCCAGCCCAGCCCAGCTGGGACCCAGTTTGAGCGAGGAACGGAACAAGTCCTTCCCACACCAAGGTTTGCAGGCCCTACCTCAGTCAGGGTTTCACCCACACTCTACAGCTCCGGAATGTCATGCTCTTCAGCCTCCTCCTCCTCCTGCGCATCCTCATCCACTTTACCCTCCACACCAGTCCCAAGCTGGAAGCACTGCAGCACTGCCTCGGCGAAGCGGCAACAGGCTGTGCTGCAGCTAATCTGCATAAGTGACAAATCCCACAATGCAGAAGAGGTGTGGACAGCTCTAAAACAGCATGCAGATCACTGGCTCACACCTCTGAACCTAAAGCCAGGAAAGGTTGTGTGTGACAATGGCCGGAACCTAGTGGCGGCTTTGAGGCGAGGCCAGCTGACACATGTTCCATGCATGGCCCATGTGCTCAACCTCGTGGTTCAGCGGTTTCTAAAGTCATACCCAGAGCTGTCTGATCTGCTGGTAAAAGTTCGCCGCCTGTCTGCACATTTTCGAAAGTCACCTACTGCTTCAGCCGGCCTTGCCGGCTTTCAGCGTCGTTTGCATCTTCCGGCTCACAGACTGGTGTGTGATGTCCCCACGCGTTGGAATTCAACTCTGCACATGTTGATCAGGATATGTGAGCAGAAGAGGGCAGTTGTTGAGTACCTGCATCACCTAAGCCGTCGGGAAATGGGTCAAACTCCACACATAACACCTGAGGAGTGGAGATGGATGTCCGACCTATGTACCATCCTCCAAAACTTTGAGGACTCCACCAAGATGGTGAGCGGCGATGACGCCATTATTAGCGTCACCATACCGCTTCTCTGCCTTCTAAAACGGTCTCTGCTCAAAACCAAACATGATGCATTGCAGGCGGAACACGATGAGTTGGAGCAAGAAACAGTAGTGGGTGTGGGTGATAACACATAGCCCAGCCTCGTCTCATCACAACGTGCAGTGGAGGACTATGACGAGGAGGAAGATGAAGACATGGAGCAACTCTCCGGCCAAATTGAGGATATGACATGCATACCAGTCATATGCTCAGTTCAGCGTGGCTGGCCAGAGGACAGGGTAGATGAGGAGGAGGAGGAGAAGGAGGAGGACAGCATGTTCAGTCATCGTGTTGGTCTGGATACTGAAGTGATGGCTGTTAAGAGTCTGGCGCACATGGATGACTTTATGGTAAGCTGCCTGTCTCGTGACCCTCGCGTTAAGAACATCTTGGCCGACAATCATTACTGGTTGGTAACACTGTTAGACCCACGCTACAAGGAGAACTTTATGTCTCTTATTCCCGAGGCGGAGAGGTCAGACAAAATGCAGCAGTTCCGGAAGGCCATAGTCACGGAAGTAGGCAAAGCATTCCCTTCACAAAACGCTAGCGTCATAATTGTAACACTATTAGTTAAAAGAAAGTGATAAAATGTAAAAAAAAACAAAATAAGGCATGACTTTTTTTTAACATCACATTTATTTTTTTTAGATTTAACCAAAGAATGTGCACATTTGTTATAATAAACAAGTGAAAAATGTTGAAAATCAGTCATCCAAAGGTGTGTGAAAAAAATATATACATATATGGTACCAATAAAAATGTCACTTTGTCTTGCAAAGAATGCAGCCCCCCAAATTATTTTTTTCCTCTGTGCGGCCCATACACCCAGCCGAGTTTGAGACCCCCTGCCTTACACTATATAGATATTATGTTCATTCCCCATCTATCTTGCTCAGGAGAGCATCTCCCTCCCCCGGCACCAAGAGCAGCTCATACTGAATTGTTACATTGACTAGTAACACTGCACACAGAAATGCACCTTAATATTCCACTGTTAACCCTTTCCTCCCAGCAGTAACACACAACTCCTCACCTTGATATCATGGTGATTTATGGTCAGAATGACTTCAATGCGATCAGTGATTTCTATTCTAGCTCTGCTCACATAGATTTTATATCCACACTCAACTATAGGCCGTTCTTCATATTTTGGGGGCTTTTAGTCAGATATACTAGTTTGTGCCTGTATAGTATTGGTGTAGATGGGAGTGTAGGGCATGGGTTACATGGCACTGTGGTGGGATACTGATGGGAGGTATTGGTGCTGTGTTTGATGCTTCTACTGGGTATTTTCCTACAAATACTGGAACAGCTCACTGCTTAGAATGATCCTTCCCAGCTCTATAATATATTATATATACCCCACAATGCAGGCTCACACACACATTTGTCTCAAGTGTGTTGTAGGGACACAGATACAGTCTTGGTCATGTGACTAAAGGCTACTTTACACACTGCGATATCGGTCCCGATATCGCTAGTGTGGGTACCCGCCCCCATCTGTTGCGCGACACGGGTAAATCGCTGCCCATGCCGCACAACACCGACCAGACCCGTCACACATACTTACCTGCCCGGCGACGTCGCTGTGACCGGCGAACCGCCTCCTTTCTAAGGGGGCGGTCCGTGCGGCGTCACAGCGACGTCACTGAGCGACCGCCCAATAGCAGCGGAGGGGCGGAGATGAGTGGCCGGAACATCCCGCCCACCTCCTTCCTTCCTCATAGCGGCTGGGAGGCAGGTAAGGAGAGGTTCCTCGTTTCTGCGGTGTCACACGGAGTGATGTGTGCTGCCGCAGGAGCGACGAACTACATCGTTACTGCTGCAGTAACGATAATCGAGAATGGAGACCCATGTCACCGATGAGCGATTTTGCACGTTTTTGCAACGATGCAAAATCGCTCATCGGTGTCACACGCAGCAACATCGCTAATGCGGCCGGATGTGCGTCACAAATTCCGTGACCCCAACGACTCCGCATTAGCGATGTCGCAGCGTGTAAAGCCCCCTTTAGTGGGAGTGGTGTACAGGGTCTTAGCAGTAAAGAGTATTCCATATTTCTGCCAGATACCCACAGAGATATTGAAATCTGAAAAAAGAGACTTCTGCTCATTGAAGGTAAGAACTGCTCACATAGCGTTCAACTCCACAGCAAACGAGTGCTCTAGCACTGGCATCTCAGCAGGGATATTCCCCTACTACACATGTGTGTCTGGGTCGCTGTGACAGTTTACAGGACATAACTCAGGGCACCTAGACAGAAGGCAGAGGGACTACTTTCTATTTCTGGTGTAGAGCTTAGTACAATATATATATATATACTATTACATGTGACACATGTACCTTGTATTACCATTATTCGCTGTATATGAACCCCTTTTCTCCGGGCATTATTTGTCTATAGCATTTTTCACGAACCTGAAGCAACTGAGAACCCTTCAGTGAAGGAATTCCACTAACCCTCACAATACCAACCAGGGGCCTCCCTGCAGTAACTCAGGTAGTTGTACCCATTCTCTTTACGCATTCTATGTGTTCTTCTTCTTTCTTCTTTTTTTTTCTTTTTTCTTCTTTTTATTTCTATCATGTAGTTCAGGGGTTTATAGATATATGTCCTGCATTTCATATTTCCTTTAGTGGTGCTTCTTACCCATTCTCATATCATTTACCCTAGTATTTCATGATCCTGAGGCGACTGAGAACCCTTTAATAAAGGAATCCTTTTTCACCTGAATTGTCAAGTGATACTTACCAGTGACTATCACGTAATGTTACAGGTAGTTCCATTTTCTTCCTCTTCTTTCTCTCCTTTCTTCTTTGTCACACGGTCCATTGTGTTATAGCCCACGTGTCATGATAACACTTGTACCATCTTTTCATTTAGATTCCACCTACAATTATTTACCGATTCCAGTTCTGGAATAGGCTTTCATCATCTACTCACTAGAATTCTCAAGTGCATAAGGTACTGAGACATATACATGTTCACACCATTATAAAGAACAAAGTATAAACATTGAGGTTTTTCTCACACCCATGTTCCTGTGTTCTTTGATATGATATGTGTTCATTTCCTTCACTATATAGGATTGCAAGTTTTCCATTTGTACCTTAATGGCAATGACGCTATACAATTGAACACATATCATCCTGTTATCCATATAGGTGTGTATTTACCTGCTTGACTATTTTTGGTTGTTTGATCCAGAATGTTTCTCCAGATAGGTCATGTGGACATTTTCTTTCCTCAGTACAAATGTTTTCACTATGGCTTTGGAAAATTTTTTTGTATGTGCCTCATGGTCATTTGACCCATTGTACTCTCAAGTAGCAATATATTGTACTGTTATGTTGTACTATGTACTAATTACGTGTTTATATGGTTTTGTAACCCTTTATGATCTTAGATAACTTTATCCTTGATAAAGACCTAAAAACAAGGTCGAAACGTTGGATGAATTATCCTTTTGCACAAATAAAGAATTTTCAGCATTCCAAGAGTTCTTTTCTTACGTTATTAATCACTATAGTGTACCAGAGCTATTTCTTTTGAATTGACTCTTATTTTTTCTGAGCACCTGCTATATACACAGTGAGCCAGACATATTCAATTTTCATTCAGAAGGCAGAGGGAAGCCTTAGCAGCTGAGCATATATCTTTGCTTGTGAGCATTAGAACAGGCCGGCGATTACACGGTAACATGAAAAATGTCCAGCTTGCATTATGACTAGAACATGACAATATCCTTTTAAGTACTAACCTATGATGCGTTCCTAAGCAGTTGATGTTATATGTTCTACATTTCATTTTCTGCATACTTTACAAGTAGTAGAATTTGCTTTGATATAGGCAACTGGATTTTCACAATGAAAAGGCAAAGGATAACGCCCGAAAAAGACGCCATACATTATGTCAGTGCCATCACTGACAAACCTGGATTGACCATGAAATACGGTATGGAGAGCTGTTGTCATCGTATTAGATAGATAAGAATGATTATATGTATTGTAGAAATGTCTCCTATCATGTTCCCTAATTTTTTATTATGTCCACATCCTGGTCCCCATCTTGGACATCATAACAAACGTGCACTTTTTTGTTTAATTTACACATTGGACCATAGGAAAAATGACACTACAGCTACAGAGGTGACCGTCTGATAGCCCAGCTCGACTATCCATCTCTACTGAAGACCCTTTCAGCTTTTTGAGAGTTGGGTGGAGGACATCATCTCTGAAAATAGGGTCCCACAGCTGCACCCCATCAGTGTGAGCAGGACTCTTAGGACTCTTAGAAGAGTCAATGCTCTGAGACCATGGGGGGCGCTTAGCCCCCTCTCTTCGTCACTGAGGATGGTTTCATTTTTCAGGGATTAGAGAGGGTGGTCCTTGTGGTGGACTGCAGGTATGGAGAGCTGTTGTCATCGTATTAAATAGATAAGAATGATTATATGTATTGTAGAAATGTCTCCTATCATGTTCCCTAATTTTTTATTATGTCCACATCCTGGTCCCCATCTTGGACATCATAACAAACGTGCACTTTTTTGTTTAATTTACACATTGGACCATAGGAAAAATGACACTACAGCTACAGAGGTGACCGTCTGATAGCCCAGCTCGACTATCCATCTCTACTGAAGACCCTTTCAGCTATTTGAGAGTTGGGTGGAGAACATCATCTCTGAAAATAGGGTCCCACAGCTGCACCCCATCAGTGTGAGCAGGACTCTTAGGACTCTTAGAAGAGTCAATGCTCTGAGACCATGGGGGGCGCTTAGCCCCCTCTCTTCGTCACTGAGGATGATTTCACTTTTCAGGGAATAGAGAGGGTGGTCCTTGTGGTGGACTGCAGGTATGGAGAGCTGTTGTCATCGTATTAGATAGATAAGAATGATTATATGTATTGTAGAAATGTCTCCTATCATGTTCCCTATTTTTTTATTATGTCCACATCCTGGTCCCCATCTTGGACATCATAACAAACGTGCACTTTTTTGTTTAATTTACACATTGGACCATAGGAAAAATGACACTACAGCTACAGAGGTGACCGTCTGAT
The DNA here is from genome assembly GCF_048569485.1 of Anomaloglossus baeobatrachus. NCBI lineage: Eukaryota > Metazoa > Chordata > Amphibia > Anura > Aromobatidae > Anomaloglossus > Anomaloglossus baeobatrachus. The sequence continues at coordinate 468,986 of NW_027442146.1, read as the reverse complement.
AGCCCAGCTCGACTATCCATCTCTACTGAAGACCCTTTCAGCTTTTTGAGAGTTGGGTGGAGGACATCATCTCTGAAAATAGGGTCCCACAGCTGCACCCCATCAGTGTGAGCAGGAATCTTAGGACTCTTAGAAGAGTCAATGCTCTGAGACCATGGGGGGCGCTTAGCCCCCTCTCTTCGTCACTGAGGATGATTTCATTTTTCAGGGATTAGAGAGAGTGGTCCTTGTGGTGGACTGCAGGTATGGAGAGCTGTTGTGATCGTATTAGATAGATAAGAATGATTATATGTATTGTAGAAATGTCTCCTATCATGTTCCCTAATTTTTTTATTATGTCCACATCCTGGTCCCCATCTTGGACATCATAACAAACGTGCACTTTTTTGTTTAATTTACACATTGGACCATAGGAAAAATGACACTATAGCTACAGAGGTGACCGTCTGATAGCCCAGCTCGACTATCCATCTCTACTGAAGACCCTTTCAGCTTTTTGAGAGTTGGGTGGAGGACATCATCTCTGAAAATAGGGTCCCACAGCTGCACCCCATTAGTGTAAGCAGGACTCTTAGGACTCTTAGAAGAGTCAATGCTCTAAAACCATGGGGGGCGCTTAGCCCCCTCTCTTCGTCCCTGAGGATGATTTCATTTTTCAGGGATTAGAGAGGGTGGTCCTTGTGGTGGACTGCAGGTATGGAGAGCTGTTGTCATCGTATTAGATAGATAAGAATGATTATATGTATTGTAGAAATGTCTCCTATCATGTTCCCTAATTTCTTATTATGTCCACATCCTGGTCCCCATCTTGGACATCATAACAAACGTGCACTTTTTTGTTTAATTTACACATTGGACCATAGGAAAAATGACACTACAGCTACAGAGGTGACCGTCTGATAGCACAGCTCGACTATCCATCTCTACTGAAGACCCTTTCAGCTTTTTGAGAGTTGGGTGGAGGACATCATCTCTGAAAATAGGGTCCCACAGCTTCACCCCATCAGTGTGAGCAGGACTCTTAGGACTCTTAGAAGAGTCAATGCTCTGGTACCATGGGGGGTGCTTGGCCCCTCTCTTCGTCACTGAGGATGATTTCATTTTTCAGGGATTAGAGAGGGTGGTCCTTGTGGTGGACTGCAGGTATGGAGAGCTGTTGTCATCGTATTAGATAGATTAGAATGATTATATGTATTGTAGAAATGTCTCCTATCATGTTCCCTAATTTTTTATTATGTCCACATCCTGGTCCCCATCTTGGACATCATAACAAACGTGCACTTTTTTGTTTAATTTACACATTGGACCATAGGAAAAATGACACTATAGCTACAGAGGTGACCGTCTGATAGCCCAGCTCGACTATCCATCTCTACTGAAGACCCTTTCAGCTTTTTGAGAGTTGGGTGGAGGACATCATCTCTGAAAATAGGGTCCCACAGCTGCACCCCATCAGTGTGAGCAGGACTCTTAGGACTCTTAGAAGAGTCAATGCTCTGAGACCATTGGGGGCACTTAGCCCCCTCTCTTCATCACTGAGGATGATTTCATTTTTCAGGGATTAGAGAGGGTGGTCCTTGTGGTGGACTGCAGATATGGAGAGCTGTTATCATCGTATTAGATAGATAAGAATGATTATATGTATTGTAGAAATGTCTCCTATCATGTTCCCTAATTTTTTATTATGTCCACATCCTGGTCCCCATCTTGGACATCATAACAAACGTGCACTTTTTTGTTTAATTTACACATTGGACCATAGGAAAAATGACACTACAGCTACAGAGGTGACCGTCTGATAGCCCAGCTCGACTATCCATCTCTACTGAAGACCCTTTCAGCTTTTTGAGAGTTGGGTGGAGGACATCATCTCTGAAAATAGGGTCCCACAGCTGCACCCCATCAGTGTGAACAGGACTCTTAGGACTCTTAGAAGAGTCAATGCTCTGAGACCATGGGGGGCGCTTAGCCCCCTCTCTTCGTCACTGAGGATGATTTCATTTTTCAGGGATTAGAGAGGGTGGTCCTTGTGGTGGACTGCAGGTATGGAGAGCTGTTGTCATCGTATTAAATAGATAAGAATGATTATATGTATTGTAGAAATGTCTCCTATCATGTTCCCTAATTTTTTATTATGTCCACATCCTGGTCCCCATCTTGGACATCATAACAAACGTGCACTTTTTTGTTTAATTTACACATTGGACCATAGGAAAAATGACACTACAGCTACAGAGGTGACCGTCTGATAGCCCAGCTCGACTATCCATCTCTACTGAAGACCCTTTCAGCTTTTTGAGAGTTGGGTGGAGAACATCATCTCTGAAAATAGGGTCCCACAGCTGCACCCCATCAGTGTGAGCAGGACTCTTAGGACTCTTAGAAGAGTCAATGCTCTGAGACCATGGGGGGCGCTTAGCCCCCTCTCTTCGTCACTGAGGATGATTTCACTTTTCAGGGAATAGAGAGGGTAGTCCTTGTGGTGGACTGCAGGTATGGAGAGCTGTTGTCATCGTATTAGATAGATAAGAATGATTATATGTATTGTAGAAATGTCTCCTATCATGTTCCCTATTTTTTTATTATGTCCACATCCTGGTCCCCATCTTGGAGATCATAACAAACGTGCACTTTTTTGTTTAATTTACACATTGGACCATAGGAAAAATGACACTACAGCTACAGAGGTGACCGTCTGATAGCCCAGCTCGACTATCCATCTCTACTGAAGACCCTTTCAGCTTTTTGAGAGTTGGGTGGAGGACATCATCTCTGAAAATAGGGTCCCACAGCTGCACCCCATCAGTGTGAGCAGGACTCTTAGGACTCTTAGAAGAGTTAATGCTCTGAGACCATGGGGGCGCTTAGCCCCCTCTCTTCGTCACTGAGGATGATTTCATTTTTCAGGGATTAGAGAGGCTGGTCCTTGTGGTGGACTGCAGGTATGGAGAGCTGTTGTCATCGTATTAGATAGATAAGAATGATTATATGTATTGTAGAAATGTCTCCTATCATGTTCCCTAATTTTTTATTATGTCCACATCCTGGTCCCCATCTTGGACATCATAACAAACGTGCACTTTTTTGTTTAATTTACACATTGGACCATAGGAAAAATGACACTACAGCTACAGAGGTGACCGTCTGATAGCCCAGCTCGACTATCCATCTCTACTGAAGACCCTTTCAGCTTTTTGAGAGTTGGGTGGAGGACATCATCTCTGAAAATAGGGTCCCACAGCTGCACCCCATCAGTGTGAACAGGACTCTTAGGACTCTTAGAAGAGTCAATGCTCTGAGACCATGGGGGGCGCTTAGCCCCCTCTCTTCGTCACTGAGGATGATTTCATTTTTCAGGGATTAGAGAGGGTGGTCCTTGTGGTGGACTGCAGGTATGGAGAGCTGTTGTCATCGTATTAAATAGATAAGAATGATTATATGTATTGTAGAAATGTCTCCTATCATGTTCCCTAATTTTTTATTATGTCCACATCCTGGTCCCCATCTTGGACATCATAACAAACGTGCACTTTTTTGTTTAATTTACACATTGGACCATAGGAAAAATGACACTACAGCTACAGAGGTGACCGTCTGATAGCCCAGCTCGACTATCCATCTCTACTGAAGACCCTTTCAGCTTTTTGAGAGTTGGGTGGAGAACATCATCTCTGAAAATAGGGTCCCACAGCTGCACCCCATCAGTGTGAGCAGGACTCTTAGGACTCTTAGAAGAGTCAATGCTCTGAGACCATGGGGGGCGCTTAGCCCCCTCTCTTCGTCACTGAGGATGATTTCACTTTTCAGGGAATAGAGAGGGTAGTCCTTGTGGTGGACTGCAGGTATGGAGAGCTGTTGTCATCGTATTAGATAGATAAGAATGATTATATGTATTGTAGAAATGTCTCCTATCATGTTCCCTATTTTTTTATTATGTCCACATCCTGGTCCCCATCTTGGAGATCATAACAAACGTGCACTTTTTTGTTTAATTTACACATTGGACCATAGGAAAAATGACACTACAGCTACAGAGGTGACCGTCTGATAGCCCAGCTCGACTATCCATCTCTACTGAAGACCCTTTCAGCTTTTTGAGAGTTGGGTGGAGGACATCATCTCTGAAAATAGGGTCCCACAGCTGCACCCCATCAGTGTGAGCAGGAATCTTAGGACTCTTAGAAGAGTCAATGCTCTGAGACCATGGGGGGCGCTTAGCCCCCTCTCTTCGTCACTGAGGATGATTTCATTTTTCAGGGATTAGAGAGAGTGGTCCTTGTGGTGGACTGCAGGTATGGAGAGCTGTTGTGATCGTATTAGATAGATAAGAATGATTATATGTATTGTAGAAATGTCTCCTATCATGTTCCCTAATTTTTTATTATGTCCACATCCTGGTCCCCATCTTGAACATCATAACAAACGTGCACTTTTTTGTTTAATTTACACATTGGACCATAGGAAAAATGACACTACAGCTACAGAGGTGACCGTCTGATAGCCCAGCTCGACTATCCATCTCTACTGAAGACCCTTTCAGCTTTTTGAGAGTTGGGTGGAGGACATCATCTCTTTAAATAGGGTCCCACAGCTGCACCCCATCAGTGTAAGCAGGACTCTTAGGACTCTTAGAAGAGTCAATGCTCTAAAACCATGGGGGGCGCTTAGCCCCCTCTCTTCGTCCCTGAGGATGATTTCATTTTTCAGGGATTAGAGAGGGTGGTCCTTGTGGTGGACTGCAGGTATGGAGAGCTGTTGTCATCGTATTAGATAGATAAGAATGATTATATGTATTGTAGAAATGTCTCCTATCATGTTCCCTAATTTCTTATTATGTCCACATCCTGGTCCCCATCTTGGACATCATAACAAACGTGCACTTTTTTGTTTAATTTACACATTGGACCATAGGAAAAATGACACTACAGCTACAGAGGTGACCGTCTGATAGCCCAGCTCGACTATCCATCTCTACTGAAGACCCTTTCAGCTTTTTGAGAGTTGGGTGGAGGACATCATCTCTGAAAATAGGGTCCCACAGCTTCACCCCATCAGTGTGAGCAGGACTCTTAGGACTCTTAGAAGAGTCAATGCTCTGGTACCATGGGGGGCGCTTGGCCCCCTCTCTTCGTCACTGAGGATGATTTCATTTTTCAGGGATTAGAGAGGGTGGTCCTTGTGGTGGACTGCAGGTATGGAGAGCTGTTGTCATCGTATTAGATAGATAAGAATGATTATATGTATTGTAGAAATGTCTCCTATCATGTTCCCTAATTTTTTATTATGTCCACATCCTGGTCCCCATCTTGGACATCATAACAAACGTGCACTTTTTTGTTTAATTTACACATTGGGCCATAGGAAAAATGACACTACAGCTACAGAGGTGACCGTCTGATAGCCCAGCTCGACTATCCATCTCTACTGAAGACCCTTTCAGCTTTTTGAGAGTTGGGTGGAGGACATCATCTCTGAAAATAGGGTCCCACAGCTGCACCCCATCAGTGTGAGCAGGACTCTTAGGACTCTTAGAAGAGTCAATGCTCTGAGACCATGGGGGGCGCTTAGCCCCCTCTCTTCGTCACTGAGGATGATTTCATTTTTCAGGGATTAGAGAGGGTGGTCCTTGTGGTGGACTGCAGGTATGGAGAGCTGTTGTCATCGTATTAAATAGATAAGAATGATTATATGTATTGTAGAAATGTCTCCTATCATGTTCCCTAATTTTTTATTATGTCCACATCCTGGTCCCCATCTTGGACATCATAACAAACGTGCACTTTTTTGTTTAATTTACACATTGGACCATAGGAAAAATGACACTACAGCTACAGAGGTGACCGTCTGATAGCCCAGCTCGACTATCCATCTCTACTGAAGACCCTTTCAGCTTTTTGAGAGTTGGGTGGAGGACATCATCTCTTAAAATAGGGTCCCACAGCTGCACCCCATCAGTGTGAGCAGGACTCTTAGGACTCTTAGAAGAGTCAATGCTCTAAAACCATGGGGGGCGCTTAGCCCCCTCTCTTCGTCACTGAGGATGATTTCATTTTTCAGGGATTAGAGAGGGTGGTCCTTGTTGTGGACTGCAGGTATGGAGAGCTGTTGTCATCGTATTAGATAGATAAGAATGATTATATGTATTGTAGAAATGTCTCCTATCATGTTCCCTAATTTTTTATTATGTCCACATCCTGGTCCCCATCTTGGACATCATAACAAACGTGCACTTTTTTGTTTAATTTACACATTGGACCATAGGAAAAATGACACTACAGCTACAGAGGTGACCGTCTGATAGCCCAGCTCGACTATCCATCTCTACTAAAGACCCTTTCAGCTTTTTGAGAGTTGGGTGGAGGACATCATCTCTGAAATTAGGGTCCCACAGCTGCACCCCATCAGTGTGAGCAGGACTCTTAGGACTCTTAGAAGAGTCAATGCTCTGAGACCATTGGGGGCACTTAGCCCCCTCTCTTCATCACTGAGGATGATTTCATTTTTCAGGGATTAGAGAGGGTGGTCCTTGTGGTGGACTGCAGGTATGGAGAGCTGTTATCATCGTATTAGGTAGATAAGAATGATTATATGTATTGTAGAAATGTCTCCTATCATGTTCCCTAATTTTTTATTATGTCCACATCCTGGTCCCCATCTTGGACATCATAACAAACGTGCACTTTTTTGTTTAATTTACACATTGGACCATAGGAAAAATGACACTACAGCTACAGAGGTGACCGTCTGATAGCCCAGCTCGACAATCCATCTCTACTGAAGACCCTTTCAGCTTTTTGAGAGTTGGGTGGAGGACATCATCTCTGAAAATAGGGTCCCACAGCTGCACCCCATCAGTGTGAGCAGGACTCTTAGGACTCTTAGAAGAGTCAATGCTCTGAGACCATGGGGGGCGCTTAGCCCCCTCTCTTCGTCACTGAGGATGATTTCATTTTTCAGGGATTAGAGAGGGTGGTCCTTGTGGTGGACTGCAGGTATGGAGAGCTGTTGTCATCGTATTAAATAAATAAGAATGATTATATGTATTGTAGAAATGTCTCCTATCATGTTCCCTAATTTTTTATTATGTCCACATCCTGGTCCCCATCTTGGACATCATAACAAACGTGCACTTTTTTGTTTAATTTCCACATTGGACCATAGGAAAAATGACACTACAGCTACAGAGGTGACCGTCTGATAGCCCAGCTCGACTATCCATCTCTACTGAAGACCCTTTCAGCTTTTTGAGAGTTGGGTGGAGGACATCATCTCTTAAAATAGGGTCCCACAGCTGCACCCCATCAGTGTAAGCAGGACTCTTAGGACTCTTAGAAGAGTTAATGCTCTAAAACCATGAGGGGCGCTTAGCCCCCTCTCTTCGTCACTGAGGATGATTTCATTTTTCAGGGATTAGAGAGGGTGGTCCTTGTGGTGGACTGCAGGTATGGAGAGCTGTTGTCATCGTATTAGATAGATAAGAATGATTATATGTATTGTAGAAATGTCTCCTATCATGTTCCCTAATTTTTTATTATGTCCACATCCTGGTCCCCATCTTGGACATCATAACAAACGTGCACTTTTTTGTTTAATTTACACATTGGACCATAGGAAAAATGACACTACAGCTACAGAGGTGACCGTCTGATAGCCCAGCTCGACTATCCATCTCTACTGAAGACCCTTTCAGCTTTTTGAGAGTTGGGTGGAGGACATCATCTCTGAAAATAGGGTCCCACAGCTGCACCCCATCAGTGTGAGCAGGACTCTTAGGACTCTTAGAAGAGTCAATGCTCTGAGACCATTGGGGGCACTTAGCCCCCTCTCTTCATCACTGAGGATGATTTCATTTTTCAGGGATTAGAGAGGGTGGTCCTTGTGGTGGACTGCAGATATGGAGAGCTGTTATCATCGTATTAGATAGATAAGAATGTATGTCCACATCCTGGTCCCCATCTTGGACATCATAACAAACGTGCACTTTTTTGTTTAATTTACACATTGGACCATAGGAAAAATGACACTACAGCTACAGAGGTGACCGTCTGATAGCCCAGCTCGACTATCCATCTCTACTGAAGACCCTTTCAGCTTTTTGAGAGTTGGGTGGAGGACATCATCTCTGAAAATAGGGTCCCACAGCTGCACCCCATCAGTGTGAGCAGGACTCTTAGGACTCTTAGAAGAGTCAATGCTCTGAGACCATGGGGGGCGCTTAGCCCCCTCTCTTCGTCACTGAGGATGATTTCATTTTTCAGGGATTAGAGAGGGTGGTCCTGGTGGTGGACTGCAGGTATGGAGAGCTGTTGTCATCGTATTAAATAGATAAGAATGATTATATGTATTGTAGAAATGTCTCCTATCATGTTCCCTAATTTTTTATTATGTCCACATCCTGGTCCCCATCTTGGACATCATAACAAACGTGCACTTTTTTGTTTAATTTACACATTGGACCATAGGAAAAATGACACTACAGCTACAGAGGTGACCGTCTGATAGCCCAGCTCGACTATCCATCTCTACTGAAGACCCTTTCAGCTTTTTGAGAGTTGGGTGGAGAACATCATCTCTGAAAATAGGGTCCCACAGCTGCACCCCATCAGTGTGAGCAGGACTCTTAGGACTCTTAGAAGAGTCAATGCTCTGAGACCATGGGGGGCGCTTAGCCCCCTCTCCTCGTCACTGAGGATGATTTCACATTTCAGGGAATAGAGAGGGTGGTCCTTGTGGTGGACTGCAGGTATGGAGAGCTGTTGTCATCGTATTAGATAGATAAGAATGATTATATGTATTGTAGAAATGTCTCCTATCATGTTCCCTATTTTTTTATTATGTCCACATCCTGGTCCCCATCTTGGAAATCATAACAAACGTGCACTTTTTTGTTTAATTTACAAATTGGACAATAGGAAAAATGACACTACAGCTACAGAGGTGACCGTCTGATAGCCCAGCTCGACTATCCATCTCTACTGAAGACCCTTTCAGCTTTTTGAGAGTTGGGTGGAGGACATCATCTCTGAAAATAGGGTCCCACAGCTGCACCCCATCAGTGTGAGCAGGAATCTTAGGACTCTTAGAAGAGTCAATGCTCTGAGACCATGGGGGGCGCTTAGCCCCCTCTCTTCGTCACTGAGGATGATTTCATTTTTCAGGGATTAGAGAGAGTGGTCCTTGTGGTGGACTGCAGGTATGGAGAGCTGTTGTGATCGTATTAGATAGATAAGAATGATTATATGTATTGTAGAAATGTCTCCTATCATGTTCCCTAATTTTTTATTATGTCCACATCCTGGTCCCCATCTTGAACATCATAACAAACGTGCACTTTTTTGTTTAATTTACACATTGGACCATAGGAAAAATGACACTACAGCTACAGAGGTGACCGTCTGATAGCCCAGCTCGACTATCCATCTCTACTGAAGACCCTTTCAGCTTTTTGAGAGTTGGGTGGAGGACATCATCTCTGAAAATAGGGTCCCACAGCTTCACCCCATCAGTGTGAGCAGGACTCTTAGGACTCTTAGAAGAGTCAATGCTCTGGTACCATGGGGGGCGCTTGGCCCCCTCTCTTCGTCACTGAGGATGATTTCATTTTTCAGGGATTAGAGAGGGTGGTCCTTGTGGTGGACTGCAGGTATGGAGAGCTGTTGTCATCATATTAGATAGATAAGAATGATTATATGTATTGTAGAAATGTCTCCTATCATGTTCCCTAATTTTTTATTATGTCCACATCCTGGTCCCCATCTTGGACATCATAACAAACGTGCACTTTTTTGTTTAATTTACACATTGGACCATAGGAAAAATGACACTACAGCTACAGAGGTGACCGTCTGATAGCCCAGCTCGACTATCCATCTCTACTGAAGACCCTTTCAGCTTTTTGAGAGTTGGGTGGAGGACATCATCTCTGAAAATAGGGTCCCACAGCTGCACCCCATCAGTGTGAGCAGGACTCTTAGGACTCTTAGAAGAGTTAATGCTCTGAGACCATGGGGGCGCTTAGCCCCCTCTCTTCGTCACTGAGGATGATTTCATTTTTCAGGGATTAGAGAGGGTGGTCCTTGTGGTGGACTGCAGGTATGGAGAGCTGTTGTCATCGTATTAGATAGATAAGAATGATTATATGTATTGTAGAAATGTCTCCTATCATGTTCCCTAATTTTTTATTATGTCCACATCCTGGTCCCCATCTTGGACATCATAACAAACGTGCACTTTTTTGTTTAATTTACACATTGGACCATAGGAAAAATGACACTACAGCTACAGAGGTGACCGTCTGATAGCCCAGCTCGACAATCCATCTCTACTGAAGACCCTTTCAGCTTTTTGAGAGTTGGGTGGAGAACATCATCTCTGAAAATAGGGTCCCACAGCTGCACCCCATCAGTGTGAGCAGGACTCTTAGGACTCTTAGAAGAGTCAATGTTTTGAGACCATGGGGGGCGCTTAGCCCCCTCTCTTCGTCACTGAGGATGATTTCACTTTTCAGGGAATAGAGAGGGTGGTCCTTGTGGTGGACTGCAGGTATGGAGAGCTGTTGTCATCGTATTAGATAGATAAGAATGATTATATGTATTGTAGAAATGTCTCCTATCATGTTCCCTATTTTTTTATTATGTCCACATCCTGGTCCCCATCTTGGAAATCATAACAAACGTGCACTTTTTTGTTTAATTTACACATTGGACCATAGGAAAAATGACACTACAGCTACAGAGGTGACCGTCTGGTAGCCCAGCTCGACTATCCATCTCTACTGAAGACCCTTTCAGCTTTTTGAGAGTTGGGTGGAGGACATCATCTCTGAAAATAGGGTCCCACAGCTGCACCCCATCAGTGTGAGCAGGACTCTTAGGACTCTTAGAAGAGTCAATGTTTTGAGACCATGGGGGGCGCTTAGCCCCCTCTCTTCGTCACTGAGGATGATTTCATTTTTCAGGGATTAGAGAGAGTGGTCCTTGTGGTGGACTGCAGGTATGGAGAGCTGTTGTCATCGTATTAGATAGATAAGAATGATTATATGTATTGTAGAAATGTCTCCTATCATGTTCCCTAATTTTTTATTATGTCCACATCCTGGTCCCCATCTTGGAAATCATAACAAACGTGCACTTTTTTGTTTAATTTACACATTGGACCATAGGAAAAATGACACTACAGCTACAGAGGTGACCGTCTGATAGCCCAGCTCGACTATCCATCTCTACTGAAGACCCTTTCAGCTTTTTGAGAGTTGGGTGGAGGACATCATCTCTTAAAATAGGGTCCCACAGCTGCACCCCATCAGTGTAAGCAGGACTCTTAGGACTCTTAGAAGAGTCAATGCTCTAAAACCATGGGGGGCGCTTAGCCCCCTCTCTTCGTCCCTGAGGATGATTTCATTTTTCAGGGATTAGAGAGGGTGGTCCTTGTGGTGGACTGCAGGTATGGAGAGCTGTTGTCATCGTATTAGATAGATAAGAATGATTATATGTATTGTAGAAATGTCTCCTATCATGTTCCCTAATTTTTTATTATGTCCACATCCTGGTCCCCATCTTGGACATCATAACAAACGTGCACTTTTTTGTTTAATTTACACATTGGACCATAGGAAAAATGACACTACAGCTACAGAGGTGACCGTCTGATAGCCCAGCTCGACTATCCATCTCTACTGAAGACCCTTTCAGCTTTTTGAGAGTTGGGTGGAGGACATCATCTCTGAAAATAGGGTCCCACAGCTGCACCCCATCAGTGTGAGCAGGACTCTTAGGACTCTTAGAAGAGTTAATGCTCTGAGACCATGGGGGCGCTTACCCCCTCTCTTCGTCACTGAGCATGATTTCATTTTTCAGGGATTAGAGAGGGTGGTCCTTGTGGTGGACTGCAGGTATGGAGAGCTGTTGTCATCGTATTAGATAGATAAGAATGATTATATGTATTGTAGAAATGTCTCCTATCATGTTCCCTAATTTTTTATTATGTCCACATCCTGGTCCCCATCTTGGACATCATAACAAACGTGCACTTTTTTGTTTAATTTACACATTGGACCATAGGAAAAATGACACTACAGCTACAGAGGTGACCGTCTGATAGCCCAGCTCGACTATCCATCTCTACTGAAGACCCTTTCAGCTTTTTGAGAGTTGGGTGGAGGACATCATCTCTTAAAATAGGGTCCCACAGCTGCACCCCATCAGTGTAAGCAGGACTCTTAGGACTCTTAGAAGAGTCAATGCTCTGAGACCATGGGGGGCGCTTAGCCCCCTCTCTTCGTCACTGAGGATGATTTCATTTTTCAGGGATTAGAGAGGGTGGTCCTTGTGGTGGACTGCAGGTATGGAGAGCTGTTGTCATCGTATTAAATAGATAAGAATGATTATATGTATTGTAGAAATGTCTCCTATCATGTTCCCTAATTTTTTATTATGTCCACATCCTGGTCCCCATCTTGGACATCATAACAAACGTGCACTTTTTTGTTTAATTTCCACATTGGACCATAGGAAAAATGACACTACAGCTACAGAGGTGACCGTCTGATAGCCCAGCTCGACTATCCATCTCTACTGAAGACCCTTTCAGCTTTTTGAGAGTTGGGTGGAGGACATCATCTCTTAAAATAGGGTCCCACAGCTGCACCCCATCAGTGTAAGCAGGACTCTTAGGACTCTTAGAAGAGTTAATGCTCTAAAACCATGAGGGGCGCTTAGCCCCCTCTCTTCGTCACTGAGGATGATTTCATTTTTCAGGGATTAGAGAGGGTGGTCCTTGTGGTGGACTGCAGGTATGGAGAGCTGTTGTCATCGTATTAGATAGATAAGAATGATTATATGTATTGTAGAAATGTCTCCTATCATGTTCCCTAATTTTTTATTATGTCCACATCCTGGTCCCCATCTTGGACATCATAACAAACGTGCACTTTTTTGTTTAATTTACACATTGGACCATAGGAAAAATGACACTACAGCTACAGAGGTGACCGTCTGATAGCCCAGCTCGACTATCCATCTCTACTGAAGACCCTTTCAGCTTTTTGAGAGTTGGGTGGAGGACATCATCTCTGAAAATAGGGTCCCACAGCTGCACCCCATCAGTGTGAGCAGGACTCTTAGGACTCTTAGAAGAGTCAATGCTCTGAGACCATTGGGGGCACTTAGCCCCCTCTCTTCATCACTGAGGATGATTTCATTTTTCAGGGATTAGAGAGGGTGGTCCTTGTGGTGGACTGCAGATATGGAGAGCTGTTATCATCGTATTAGATAGATAAGAATGTATGTCCACATCCTGGTCCCCATCTTGGACATCATAACAAACGTGCACTTTTTTGTTTAATTTACACATTGGACCATAGGAAAAATGACACTACAGCTACAGAGGTGACCGTCTGATAGCCCAGCTCGACTATCCATCTCTACTGAAGACCCTTTCAGCTTTTTGAGAGTTGGGTGGAGGACATCATCTCTGAAAATAGGGTCCCACAGCTGCACCCCATCAGTGTGAGCAGGACTCTTAGGACTCTTAGAAGAGTCAATGCTCTGAGACCATGGGGGGCGCTTAGCCCCCTCTCTTCATCACTGAGGATGATTTCATTTTTCAGGGATTAGAGAGGGTGGTCCTTGTGGTGGACTGCAGGTATGGAGAGCTGTTGTCATCGTATTAAATAGATAAGAATGATTATATGTATTGTAGAAATGTCTCCTATCATGTTCCCTAATTTTTTATTATGTCCACATCCTGGTCCCCATCTTGGACATCATAACAAACGTGCACTTTTTTGTTTAATTTACACATTGGACCATAGGAAAAATGACACTACAGCTACAGAGGTGACCGTCTGATAGCCCAGCTCGACTATCCATCTCTACTGAAGACCCTTTCAGCTTTTTGAGAGTTGGGTGGAGAACATCATCTCTGAAAATAGGGTCCCACAGCTGCACCCCATCAGTGTGAGCAGGACTCTTAGGACTCTTAGAAGAGTCTATGCTCTGAGACCATGGGGGGCGCTAGCCCCCTCTCCTCGTCACTGAGGATGATTTCACTTTTCAGGGAATAGAGAGGGTGGTCCTTGTGGTGGACTGCAGGTATGGAGAGCTGTTGTCATCGTATTAGATAGATAAGAATGATTATATGTATTGTAGAAATGTCTCCTATCATGTTCCCTATTTTTTTATTATGTCCACATCCTGGTCCCCATCTTGGAAATCATAACAAACGTGCACTTTTTTGTTTAATTTACAAATTGGACAATAGGAAAAATGACACTACAGCTACAGAGGTGACCGTCTGATAGCCCAGCTCGACTATCCATCTCTACTGAAGACCCTTTCAGCTTTTTGAGAGTTGGGTGGAGGACATCATCTCTGAAAATAGGGTCCCACAGCTGCACCCCATCAGTGTGAGCAGGAATCTTAGGACTCTTAGAAGAGTCAATGCTCTGAGACCATGGGGGGCGCTTAGCCCCCTCTCTTCGTCACTGAGGATGATTTCATTTTTCAGGGATTAGAGAGAGTGGTCCTTGTGGTGGACTGCAGGTATGGAGAGCTGTTGTGATCGTATTAGATAGATAAGAATGATTATATGTATTGTAGAAATGTCTCCTATCATGTTCCCTAATTTTTTATTATGTCCACATCCTGGTCCCCATCTTGAACATCATAACAAACGTGCACTTTTTTGTTTAATTTACACATTGGACCATAGGAAAAATGACACTACAGCTACAGAGGTGACCGTCTGATAGCCCAGCTCGACTATCCATCTCTACTGAAGACCCTTTCAGCTTTTTGAGAGTTGGGTGGAGGACATCATCTCTGAAAATAGGGTCCCACAGCTGCACCCCATCAGTGTGAGCAGGACTCTTAGGACTCTTAGAAGAGTTAATGCTCTGAGACCATGGGGGCGCTTAGCCCCCTCTCTTCGTCACTGAGGATGATTTCATTTTTCAGGGATTAGAGAGGGTGGTCCTTGTGGTGGACTGCAGGTATGGAGAGCTGTTGTCATCGTATTAGATAGATAAGAATGATTATATGTATCGTAGAAATGTCTCCTATCATGTTCCCTAATTTTTTATTATGTCCACATCCTGGTCCCCATCTTGGACATCATAACAAACGTGCACTTTTTTGTTTAATTTACACATTGGACCATAGGAAAAATGACACTACAGCTACAGAGGTGACCGTCTGATAGCCCAGCTCGACTATCCATCTCTACTGAAGACCCTTTCAGCATTTTGAGAGTTGGGTGGAGGACATCATCTCTGAAAATAGGGTCCCACAGCTGCACCCCATCAGTGTGAGCAGGACTCTTAGGACTCTTAGAAGAGTCAATGCTCTGAGACCATTGGGGGCACTGAGCCCCCTCTCTTCGTCACTGAGGATGATTTCATTTTTCAGGGATTAGAGAGGGTGGTCCTTGTGGTGGACTGCAGGTATGGAGAGCTGTTGTCATCGTATTAGATAGATAAGAATGATTATATGTATTGTAGAAATGTCTCCTATCATGTTCCCTAATTTTTTATTATGTCCACATCCTGGTCCCCATCTTGGACATCATAACAAACATGCACTTTTTTGTTTAATTTACACATTGGACCATAGGAAAAATGACACTACAGCTACAGAGGTGACCGTCTGATAGCCCAGCTCGACAATCCATCTCTACTGAAGACCCTTTCAGCTTTTTGAGAGTTGGGTGGAGAACATCATCTCTGAAAATAGGGTCCCACAGCTGCACCCCATCAGTGTGAGCAGGACTCTTAGGACTCTTAGAAGAGTCAATGTTTTGAGACCATGGGGGGCGCTTAGCCCCCTCTCTTCGTCACTGAGGATGATTTCACTTTTCAGGGAATAGAGAGGGTGGTCCTTGTGGTGGACTGCAGGTATGGAGAGCTGTTGTCATCGTATTAGATAGATAAGAATGATTATATGTATTGTAGAAATGTCTCCTATCATGTTCCCTATTTTTTTATTATGTCCACATCCTGGTCCCCATCTTGGAAATCATAACAAACGTGCACTTTTTTGTTTAATTTACACATTGGACCATAGGAAAAATGACACTACAGCTACAGAGGTGACCGTCTGGTAGCCCAGCTCGACTATCCATCTCTACTGAAGACCTTTTCAGCTTTTGAGAGTTGGGTGGAGGACATCATCTCTGAAAATAGGGTCCCACAGCTGCACCCCATCAGTGTGAGCAGGACTCTTAGGACTCTTAGAAGAGTCAATGTTTTGAGACCATGGGGGGCGCTTAGCCCCCTCTCTTCGTCACTGAGGATGATTTCATTTTTCAGGGATTAGAGAGAGTGGTCCTTGTGGTGGACTGCAGGTATGGAGAGCTGTTGTCATCGTATTAGATAGATAAGAATGATTATATGTATTGTAGAAATGTCTCCTATCATGTTCCCTAATTTTTTATTATGTCCACATCCTGGTCCCCATCTTGGAAATCATAACAAACGTGCACTTTTTTGTTTAATTTACACATTGGACCATAGGAAAAATGACACTACAGCTACAGAGGTGACCGTCTGATAGCCCAGCTCGACTATCCATCTCTACTGAAGACCCTTTCAGCTTTTTGAGAGTTGGGTGGAGGACATCATCTCTTAAAATAGGGTCCCACAGCTGCACCCCATCAGTGTAAGCAGGACTCTTAGGACTCTTAGAAGAGTCAATGCTCTAAAACCATGGGGGGCGCTTAGCCCCCTCTCTTCGTCCCTGAGGATGATTTCATTTTTCAGGGATTAGAGAGGGTGGTCCTTGTGGTGGACTGCAGGTATGGAGAGCTGTTGTCATCGTATTAGATAGATAAGAATGATTATATGTATTGTAGAAATGTCTCCTATCATGTTCCCTAATTTTTTATTATGTCCACATCCTGGTCCCCATCTTGGACATCATAACAAACGTGCACTTTTTTGTTTAATTTACACATTGGACCATAGGAAAAATGACACTACAGCTACAGAGGTGACCGTCTGATAGCCCAGCTCGACTATCCATCTCTACTGAAGACCCTTTCAGCTTTTTGAGAGTTGGGTGGAGGACATCATCTCTGAAAATAGGGTCCCACAGCTGCACCCCATCAGTGTGAGCAGGACTCTTAGGACTCTTAGAAGAGTTAATGCTCTGAGACCATGGGGGCGCTTACCCCCTCTCTTCGTCACTGAGGATGATTTCATTTTTCAGGGATTAGAGAGGGTGGTCCTTGTGGTGGACTGCAGGTATGGAGAGCTGTTGTCATCGTATTAGATAGATAAGAATGATTATATGTATTGTAGAAATGTCTCCTATCATGTTCCCTAATTTTTTATTATGTCCACATCCTGGTCCCCATCTTGGACATCATAACAAACGTGCACTTTTTTGTTTAATTTACACATTGGACCATAGGAAAAATGACACTACAGCTACAGAGGTGACCGTCTGATAGCCCAGCTCGACTATCCATCTCTACTGAAGACCCTTTCAGCTTTTTGAGAGTTGGGTGGAGGACATCATCTCTTAAAATAGGGTCCCACAGCTGCACCCCATCAGTGTAAGCAGGACTCTTAGGACTCTTAGAAGAGTCAATGCTCTAAAACCATGGGGGGCGCTTAGCCCCCTCTCTTCGTCCCTGAGGATGATTTCATTTTTCAGGGATTAGAGAGGGTGGTCCTTGTGGTGGACTGCAGGTATGGAGAGCTGTTGTCATCGTATTAGATAGATAAGAATGATTATATGTATTGTAGAAATGTCTCCTATCATGTTCCCTAATTTTTTATTATGTCCACATCCTGGTCCCCATCTTGGACATCATAACAAACGTGCACTTTTTTGTTTAATTTACACATTGGACCATAGGAAAAATGACACTACAGCTACAGAGGTGACCGTCTGATAGCCCAGCTCGACTATCCATCTCTACTGAAGACCCTTTCAGCTTTTTGAGAGTTGGGTGGAGGACATCATCTCTGAAAATAGGGTCCCACAGCTGCACCCCATCAGTGTGAGCAGGACTCTTAGGACTCTTAGAAGAGTCAATGCTCTGAGACCATTGGGGGCACTTAGCCCCCTCTCTTCATCACTGAGGATGATTTCATTTTTCAGGGATTAGAGAGGGTGGTCCTTGTGGTGGACTGCAGATATGGAGAGCTGTTATCATCGTATTAGATAGATAAGAATGATTATATGTATTGTAGAAATGTCTCCTATCATGTTCCCTAATTTTTTATTATGTCCACATCCTGGTCCCCATCTTGGACATCATAACAAACGTGCACTTTTTTGTTTAATTTACACATTGGACCATAGGAAAAATGACACTACAGCTACAGAGGTGACCGTCTGATAGCCCAGCTCGACTATCCATCTCTACTGAAGACCCTTTCAGCATTTTGAGAGTTGGGTGGAGGACATCATCTCTGAAAATAGGGTCCCACAGCTGCACCCCATCAGTGTGAGCAGGACTCTTAGGACTCTTAGAAGAGTCAATGCTCTGAGACCATTAGGGGCACTGAGCCCCCTCTCTTCGTCACTGAGGATGATTTCATTTTTCAGGGATTAGAGAGGGTGGTCCTTGTGGTGGACTGCAGGTACGGAGAGCTGTTGTCATCGTATTAGATAGATAAGAATGATTATATGTATTGTAGAAATGTCTCCTATCATGTTCCCTAATTTTTTATTATGTCCACATCCTGGTCCCCATCTTGGACATCATAACAAACATGCACTTTTTTGTTTAATTTACACATTGGACCATAGGAAAAATGACACTACAGCTACAGAGGTGACGGTCTGATAGCCCAGCTCGACAATCCATCTCTACTGAAGACCCTTTCAGCTTTTTGAGAGTTGGGTGGAGGACATCATCTCTGAAAATAGGGTCCCACAGCTGCACCCCATCAGTGTGAGCAGGACTCTTAGGACTCTTAGAAGAGTCAATGTTTTGAGACCATGGGGGGCGCTTAGCCCCCTCTCTTCGTCACTGAGGATGATTTCACTTTTCAGGGAATAGAGAGGGTGGTCCTTGTGGTGGACTGCAGGTATGGAGAGCTGTTGTCATCGTATTAGATAGATAAGAATGATTATATGTGTTGTAGAAATGTCTCCTATCATGTTCCCTATTTTTTTATTATGTCCACATCCTGGTCCCCATCTTGGAAATCATAACAAACGTGCACTTTTTTGTTTAATTTACACATTGGACCATAGGAAAAATGACACTACAGCTACAGAGGTGACCGTCTGGTAGCCCAGCTCGACTATCCATCTCTACTGAAGACCCTTTCAGCTTTTTGAGAGTTGGGTGGAGGACATCATCTCTGAAAATAGGGTCCCACAGCTGCACCCCATCAGTGTGAGCAGGACTCTTAGGACTCTTAGAAGAGTCAATGTTTTGAGACCATGGGGGGCGCTTAGCCCCCTCTCTTCGTCACTGAGGATGATTTCATTTTTCAGGGATTAGAGAGAGTGGTCCTTGTGGTGGACTGCAGGTATGGAGAGCTGTTGTCATCGTATTAGATAGATAAGAATGATTATATGTATTGTAGAAATGTCTCCTATCATGTTCCCTAATTTTTTATTATGTCCACATCCTGGTCCCCATCTTGGAAATCATAACAAACATGCACTTTTTTGTTTAATTTACACATTGGACCATAGGAAAAATGACACTACAGCTACAGAGGTGACCGTCTGATAGCCCAGCTCGACTATCCATCTCTACTGAAGACCCTTTCAGCTTTTTGAGAGTTGGGTGGAGGACATCATCTCTTAAAATAGGGTCCCACAGCTGCACCCCATCAGTGTAAGCAGGACTCTTAGGACTCTTAGAAGAGTCAATGCTCTAAAACCATGGGGGGCGCTTAGCCCCCTCTCTTCGTCCCTGAGGATGATTTCATTTTTCAGGGATTAGAGAGGGTGGTCCTTGTGGTGGACTGCAGGTATGGAGAGCTGTTGTCATCGTATTAGATAGATAAGAATGATTATATGTATTGTAGAAATGTCTCCTATCATGTTCCCTAATTTTTTATTATGTCCACATCCTGGTCCCCATCTTGGACATCATAACAAACGTGCACTTTTTTGTTTAATTTACACATTGGACCATAGGAAAAATGACACTACAGCTACAGAGGTGACCGTCTGATAGCCCAGCTCGACTATCCATCTCTACTGAAGACCCTTTCAGCTTTTTGAGAGTTGGGTGGAGGACATCATCTCTGAAAATAGGGTCCCACAGCTGCACCCCATCAGTGTGAGCAGGACTCTTAGGACTCTTAGAAGAGTTAATGCTCTGAGACCATGGGGGCGCTTACCCCCTCTCTTCGTCACTGAGGATGATTTCATTTTTCAGGGATTAGAGAGGGTGGTCCTTGTGGTGGACTGCAGGTATGGAGAGCTGTTGTCATCGTATTAGATAGATAAGAATGATTATATGTATTGTAGAAATGTCTCCTATCATGTTCCCTAATTTTTTATTATGTCCACATCCTGGTCCCCATCTTGGACATCATAACAAACGTGCACTTTTTTGTTTAATTTACACATTGGACCATAGGAAAAATGACACTACAGCTACAGAGGTGACCGTCTGATAGCCCAGCTCGACTATCCATCTCTACTGAAGACCCTTTCAGCTTTTTGAGAGTTGGGTGGAGGACATCATCTCTTAAAATAGGGTCCCACAGCTGCACCCCATCAGTGTAAGCAGGACTCTTAGGACTCTTAGAAGAGTCAATGCTCTAAAACCATGGGGGGCGCTTAGCCCCCTCTCTTCGTCCCTGAGGATGATTTCATTTTTCAGGGATTAGAGAGGGTGGTCCTTGTGGTGGACTGCAGGTATGGAGAGCTGTTGTCATCGTATTAGATAGATAAGAATGATTATATGTATTGTAGAAATGTCTCCTATCATGTTCCCTAATTTTTTATTATGTCCACATCCTGGTCCCCATCTTGGACATCATAACAAACGTGCACTTTTTTGTTTAATTTACACATTGGACCATAGGGAAAATGAAACTACAGCTACAGAGGTGACCGTCTGATAGCCCAGCTCGACTATCCATCTCTACTGAAGACCCTTTCAGCTTTTTGAGAGTTGGGTGGAGGACATCATCTCTGAAAATAGGGTCCCACAGCTGCACCCCATCAGTGTGAGCAGGACTCTTAGGACTCTTAGACCCTTTCAGCTTTTTGAGAGTTGGGTGGAGGACATCATCTCTGAAAATAGGGTCCCACAGCTGCACCCCATCAGTGTGAGCAGGACTCTTAGGACTCTTAGAAGAGTCAATGCTCTGAGACCATTGGGGGCACTTAGCCCCCTCTCTTCATCACTGAGGATGATTTCATTTTTCAGGGATTAGAGAGGGTGGTCCTTGTGGTGGACTGCAGATATGGAGAGCTGTTATCATCGTATTAGATAGATAAGAATGATTATATGTATTGTAGAAATGTCTCCTATCATGTTCCCTAATTTTTTATTATGTCCACATCCTGGTCCCCATCTTGGACATCATAACAAACGTGCACTTTTTTGTTTAATTTACACATTGGACCATAGGAAAAATGACACTACAGCTACAGAGGTGACCGTCTGATAGCCCAGCTCGACTATCCATCTCTACTGAAGACCCTTTCAGCTTTTTGAGAGTTGGGTGGAGGACATCATCTCTGAAAATAGGGTCCCACAGCTGCACCCCATCAGTGTGAGCAGGACTCTTAGGACTCTTAGAAGAGTCAATGCTCTGAGACCATGGGGGGCGCTTAGCCCCCTCTCTTCGTCACTGAGGATGATTTCATTTTTCAGGGATTAGAGAGGGTGGTCCTTGTAGTGGACTGCAGGTATGGAGAGCTGTTGTCATCGTATTAAATAGATAAGAATGATTATATGTATTGTGGAAATGTCTCCTATCATGTTCCCTAATTTTTTATTATGTCCACATCCTGGTCCCCATTATTATTATTATTATTATTATTTATTTATAGAGCACCATTAATTCCATGGTGCTGTACATGAGAAGGGGGTTACATACAAAATACGTATACAAGTTACAGTAGACAGACTAGTACAGAGGGAAGAGGGCCCTACCCTTGCGGGCTTACATTCTATAGGATTATGGAGAGGAGACAATAGGTGGGGTGTAGGTCAGGCGGCAGCTCTGCACGGTGGTCGGGCGGCAGCTCCGCACGGTGGTCGGGCGGCAGCTCCGCACGGTGGTCGGGCGGCAGCTCCGCACGGTGGTCGGGCGGCAGCTCCGCACGGTGGTCGGGCGGCAGCTCCGCACGGTGGTCTTGGACATCTTGGACATCTTGGACATCATAACAAACGTGCACTTTTTTGTTTAATTTACACATTGGACCATAGGAAAAATGACACTACAGCTACAGAGGTGACCGTCTGATAGCCCAGCTCGACTATCCATCTCTACTGAAGACCCTTTCAGCTTTTTGAGAGTTGGGTGGAGAACATCATCTCTGAAAATAGGGTCCCACAGCTGCACCCCATCAGTGTGAGCAGGACTCTTAGGACTCTTAGAAGAGTCAATGCTCTGAGACCATGGGGGGCGCTTAGCCCCCTCTCCTCGTCACTGAGGATGATTTCACTTTTTAGGGAATAGAGAGGGTGGTCCTTGTGGTGGACTGCAGGTATGGAGAGCTGTTGTCATCGTATTAGATAGATAAGAATGATTATATGTATTGTAGAAATGTCTCCTATCATGTTCCCTATTTTTTTATTATGTCCACATCCTGGTCCCCATCTTGGAAATCATAACAAACGTGCACTTTTTTGTTTAATTTACAAATTGGACCATAGGAAAAATGACACTACAGCTACAGAGGTGACCGTCTGATAGCCCAGCTCGACTATCCATCTCTACTGAAGACCCTTTCAGCTTTTTGAGAGTTGGGTGGAGGACATCATCTCTGAAAATAGGGTCCCACAGCTGCACCTCATCAGAGTGAGCAGGAATCTTAGGACTCTTAGAAGAGTCAATGCTCTGAGACCATGGGGGGCGCTTAGCCCCCTCTCTTCGTCACTGAGGATGATTTCATTTTTCAGGGATTAGAGAGAGTGGTCCTTGTGGTGGACTGCAGGTATGGAGAGCTGTTGTGATCGTATTAGATAGATAAGAATGATTATATGTATTGTAGAAATGTCTTCAGTAGAGATGGATAGTCGAGCTGGGCTATCAGACGGTCACCTCTGTAGCTGTAGTGTCATTTTTCCTATGGTCCAATGTGTAAATTAAACAAAAAAGTGCACGTTTGTTATGATGTCCAAGATGGGGACCAGGATGTGGACATAATAAAAAATTAGGGAACATGATAGGAGACATTTCTACAATACATATAATCATTCTTATCTATCTAATACGATGACAACAGCTCTCCATACCTGCAGTCCACCACAAGGACCACCCTCTCTAATCCCTGAAAAATGAAATCATCCTCAGTGACGAAGAGAGGGGGCTAAGCGCCCCCATGGTCTCAGAGCATTAACTCTTCTAAGAGTCCTAAGGGCATTTCGCGCATAAATGAAATGATCACATTTTTCTCCAAAACTATAACAGATGCAAGCTTGTCCTGTTTGGTGGAGATAATATTTAATAAAATAAGTAGAAACCTACTAAAAGTTTTGTGTGTTTATATTGCAATCCTGAGATAATCGTCTCCATGCTCCAAATCCATTTTAAAGCCATTTCAAAGGCATTTCACGCATAAATGAAATGATCACATTTTTCTCCAAAACTATAACACATGCAAGCTTGTCCTGTTTGGTGGAGATGATATTTAATAAAATAAGTAGAAATCCACTAAAAGTTTTGTTTGGTTATCTTGCAATCCCAAGATAATCGTCTCCATGCTCCAAATCCATTTTAAAGAAATTTTTAAGGCATTTCGCGCATAAATGAAATGATCACATTTTTCTCCAAAACTATAACAGATGCAAGCTTGTCCTGTTTGGTGGAGATAATATTTAATAAAATAAGTAGAAATCTACTAAAAGTTTTGTTTGTTTATATTGCCATCCTGAGATAATCGTCTCCATGCTCCAAATCCATTTTAAAGCCATTTCAAAGGCATTTTGCGCATAAATGAAATGATCACATTTTTCTCCAAAACTATAACACATGCAAGCTTGTCCTGTTTGGTGGAGATGATATTTGGTAAAATAAGTAGAAATCCACTAAAAGTTTTGTTTGGTTATCTTGCAATCCCGAGATAATCGTCTCCATGCTCCAAATCTATTTTAAAGCCATTTCAAAGGCATTGTGCGCATAAATGAAATGATCACATTTTTCTCCAACACTATAACAGATGCAAGCTTGTCCTGTTTGGTGGGGATAATATTTAATAAAACAAGTAGAAATCCACTAAAAGTTTTGTTTGGTTATCTTGCAATCCCGAGATAATCGTCTCCATGCTCCAAATCCATTTTAAAGCCATTTTTAAGGCATTTCGCGCATAAATGAAATGATCACATTTTTCTCCAAAACTATAACAGATGGAAGCTCGTCCTGTTTGGAGGGGATAATATTTAATAAAATAAGTAGAAATCCACTAAAAGTTTTGTTTGGTTATCTTGCAATCCCGAGATAATCGTCTCCATGCTTCAAATCCATTTAAAAGCCATTTTGAAGGCATTTCGCGCATAAATGAAATGATCACATTTTTCTTCAAAACTAAAACAGATGCAAGCTTGTCTTGTTTGGTAGAGATGATATTTAATAAAATATGTAGAAATCCACTAAAAGTTTTGTTTGGTTATCTTGCAATCCCGAGATAATCGTCTCCATGCTTCAAAACCATTTTAAAGCCATTTTTAAGGCATTTCGCGCATACATTAAATGATCACATTTTTCTCCAAAACTATAACAGATGCAAGCTTGTCCTGTTTGGTGGAGATAATATTTAATAAAATAAGTAGAAACCTACTAAAAGTTTCGTTTGTTTATATTGCAATCCTGAGATAATCGTCTCCATGCTCCAAATCCATTTTAAAGCCATTTCAAAGGCATTTCGCGCATAAATGAAATGATCACATTTTTCTCCAAAACTATAACACATGCAAGCTTGTCCTGTTTGGTGGAGATGATATTTAATAAAATAAGTAGAAATCCACTAAAAGTTTTATTTGGTTATCTTGCAATCCCAAGATAATCGTTTTCATGCTCCAAATCCATTTTAAAGCCATTTTTAAGGCATTTCGCGCATAAATGAAATGATCACATTTTTCTCCAAAACTATAACAGATGCAAGCTTGTCCTGTTTGGTGGAGATAATATTTAATAAAATAAGTAGAAATCTACTAAAAGTTTCGTTTGTTTATATTGCCATCCTGAGATAATCGTCTCCATGCTCCAAATCCATTTTAAAGCCATTTCAAAGGCATTTTGCGCATAAATGAAATGATCACATTTTTCTCCAAAACTATAACACATGCAAGCTTGTCCTGTTTGGTGGAGATGATATTTGGTAAAATAAGTAGAAATCCACTAAAAGTTTTGTTTGGTTATCTTGCAATCCCGAGATAATCGTCTCCATGCTCCAAATCTATTTTAAAGCCATTTCAAAGGCATTGTGCGCATAAATGAAATGATCACATTTTTCTCCAAAACTATAACAGATGCAAGCTTGTCCTGTTTGGAGGGGATGATATTTAATAAAATAATTAGAAATCCATTAAAAGTTTTGTTTGGTTATCTTGCAATCCCGAGATAATCGTCTCCATGCTTCAAAACCATTTTAAAGCCATTTTTAAGGCATTTCGCGCATAAATGAAATGATCACATTTTTCTCCAAAACTATAACAGATGCAAGCTTGTCCTGTTTGGTGGAGATAATATTTAATAAAATAAGTAGAAACCTACTAAAAGTTTCGTTTGTTTATATTGCAATCCTGAGATAATCGTCTCCATGCTCCAAATCCATTTTAAAGCCATTTCGAAGGCATTTCGCGCATAAATGAAATGATCACATTTTTCTCCAAAACTATAACACATGCAAGCTTGTCCTGTTTGGTGGAGATGATATTTAATAAAATAAGTAGAAATCCACTAAAAGTTTTATTTGGTTATCTTGCAATCCCAAGATAATCGTTTCCATGCTCCAAATCCATTTTAAAGCCATTTTTAAGGCATTTCGCGCATAAATGAAATGATCACATTTTTCTCCAAAACTATAACAGATGCAAGCTTGTCCTGTTTGGAGGGGATGATATTTAATAAAATAATTAGAAATCCACTAAAAGTTGTGTTTGGTTATCTTGCAATCCCGAGATAATCGTCTCCATGCTTCAAAACCATTTTAAAGCCATTTTAAGGCACTTCGCGCATAAATGAAATGATCACATTTTTCTCCAAAACTATAACAGATGCAAGCTTGTCCTGTTTGGTGGAGATTATATTTAAAAAAAATAAGTAGAAATCCACTAAAAGTTTTGTTTGGTTATCTTGCAATCCCGAGATAATCGTCTCCGTGCTCCAAACCCTTTTTAAAGCCATTTTTAAGGCATTTCGCGCATAAATGAAATGATCACATTTTTCTCCAAAACTATAACAGATGCAAGCTTGTCCTGTTTGGTGGGGATAATATTTAATAAAATAAGTAGAAATCCACTAAAAGTTTTGTTTGGCGCCCCCCATGGTTTTAGAGCATTGACTCTTCTAAGAGTCCTAAGAGTCCTGCTTACACTGATGGGGTGCAGCTGTGGGACCCTATTTTAAGAGATGATGTCCTCCACCCAACTCTCAAAAAGCTGAAAGGGTCTTCAGTAGAGATGGATAGTCGAGCTGGGCTATCAGACGGTCACCTCTGTAGCTGTAGTGTCATTTTTCCTATGGTCCAATGTGTAAATTAAACAAAAAAGTGCACGTTTGTTATGATGTCCAAGATGGGGACCAGGATGTGGACATAATAAAAAATTAGGGAACATGATAGGAGACATTTCTACAATACATATAATCATTCTTATCTATCTAATACGATCACAACAGCTCTCCATTCCTGCAGTCCACCACAAGGACCACTCTCTCTAATCCCTGAAAAATGAAATCATCCTCAGTGACGAAGAGAGGGGGCTAAGCGCCCCCCATGGTCTCAGAGCATTGACTCTTCTAAGAGTCCTAAGAGTCCTGCTCACACTGATGGGGTGCAGCTGTGGGACCCTATTTTCAGAGATGATGTCCTCCACCCAACTCTCAAAAAGCTGAAAGGGTCTTCAGTAGAGATGGATAGTCGAGCTGGGCTATCAGACGGTCACCTCTGTAGCTGTAGTGTCATTTTTCCTATGGTCCAATGTGTAAATTAAACAAAAAAGTGCACATTTGTTATGATTTCCAAGATGGGGACCAGGATGTGCACATAATAAAAAAATAGGGAACATGATAGGAGACATTTCTACAATACATATAATTATTCTTATCTATCTAATACGATGACAACAGCTCTCCATACCTGCAGTCCACCACAAGGACCACCCTCTCTAATCCCTGAAAAATGAAATCATCCTCAGTGACGAAGAGAGGGGGCTAAGCGCACCCCATGGTCTCAAAACATTGACTCTTCTAAGAGTCCTAAGAGTCCTGCTCACACTGATGGGGTGCAGCTGTGGGACCCTATTTTCAGAGATGATGTCCTCCACCCAACTCTCAAAAAGCTGAAAGGGTCTTCAGTAGAGATGGATAGTCGAGCTGGGCTATCAGACGGTCACCTCTGTAGCTGTAGTGTCATTTTTCCTATGGTCCAATGTGTAAATTAAACAAAAAAGTGCACGTTTGTTATGATGTCCAAGATGGGGACCAGGATGTGGACATAATAAAAAATTAGGGAACATGATAGGAGACATTTCTACAATACATATAATCATTCTTATCTATCTAATACGATGATAACAGCTCTCCATACCTGCAGTCCACCACAAGGACCACCCTCTCTAATCCCTGAAAAATGAAATCATCTTCAGTGACGAAGAGAGGGGGCTAAGCGCCCCCATGGTCTCAGAGCATTAACTCTTCTAAGAGTCCTAAGAGTCCTGCTCACACTGATGGGGTGCAGCTGTGGGACCCTATTTTCAGAGATGATGTCCTCCACCCAACTCTCAAAAAGCTGAAAGGGTCTTCAGTAGAGATGGATAGTCGAGCTGGGCTATCAGACGGTCACCTCTGTAGCTGTAGTGTCATTTTTCCTATGGTCCAATGTGTAAATTAAACAAAAAAGTGCACGTTTGTTATGATGTCCAAGATGGGGACCAGGATGTGGACATAATAAAAAATTAGGGAACATGATAGGAGACATTTCTACAATACATATAATCATTCTTATCTATCTAATACGATGACAACAGCTCTCCATACCTGCAGTCCACCACAAGGACCACCCTCTCTAATCTTTGAAAAATGAAATCATCCTCAGTGACGAAGAGAGGGGGCCAAGCGCCCCCCATGGTACCAGAGCATTGACTCTTCTAAGAGTCCTAAGAGTCCTGCTCACACTGATGGGGTGAAGCTGTGGGACCCTATTTTCAGAGATGATGTCCTCCACCCAACTCTCAAAAAGCTGAAAGGGTCTTCAGTAGAGATGGATAGTCGAGCTGGGCTATCAGACGGTCACCTCTGTAGCTGTAGTGTCATTTTTCCTATGGTCCAATGTGTAAATTAAACAAAAAAGTGCACGTTTGTTATGATGTCCAAGATGGGGACCAGGATGTGGACATAATAAGAAATTAGGGAACATGATAGGAGACATTTCTACAATACATATAATCATTCTTATCTATCTAATGCGATGACAACAGCTCTCCATACCTGCAGTCCACCACAAGGACCACCCTCTCTAATCCCTGAAAAATGAAATCATCCTCAGTGATGAAGAGAGGGGGCTATGTGCCCCCAATGGTCTCAGAGCATTGACTCTTCTAAGAGTCCTAAGAGTCCTGCTCACACTGATGGGGTGCAGCTGTGGGACCCTATTTTCAGAGATGATGTCCTCCACCCAACTCTCAAAAAGCTGAAAGGGTCTTCAGTAGAGATGGATAGTCGAGCTGGGCTATCAGACGGTCACCTCTGTAGCTGTAGTGTCATTTTTCCTATGGTCCAATGTGTAAATTAAACAAAAAAGTGCACGTTTGTTATGATGTCCAAGATGGGGACCAGGATGTGGACATAATAAAAAATTAGGGAACATGATAGGAGACATTTCTACAATACATATAATCATTCTTATCTATCTAATACGATGACAACAGCTCTCCATACCTGCAGTCCACCACAAGGACCACCCTCTCTAATCCCTGAAAAATGAAATCATCCTCAGTGACGAAGAGAGGGGGCTAAGCGCCCCCATGGTCTCAGAGCATTAACTCTTCTAAGAGTCCTAAGAGTCCTGCTCACACTGATGGGGTGCAGCAGTGGGACCCTATTTTCAGAGATGATGTCCTCCACCCAACTCTCAAAAAGCTGAAAGGGTCTTCAGTAGAGATGGATAGTCGAGCTGGGCTATCAGACGGTCACCTCTGTAGCTGTAGTGTCATTTTTCCTATGGTCCAATGTGTAAATTAAACAAAAAAGTGCACGTTTGTTATGATGTCCAAGATGGGGACCAGGATGTGGACATAATAAAAAATTAGGGAACATGATAGGAGACATTTCTACAATACATATAATCATTCTTATCTATCTAATACGATGACAACAGCTCTCCATACCTGCAGTCCACCACAAGGACCACCCTCTCTAATCCCTGAAAAATGAAATCATCCTCAGTGACGAAGAGAGGGGGCCAAGCGCCCCCCATGGTACCAGAGCATTGACTCTTCTAAGAGTCCTGCTCACACTGATGGGGTGAAGCTGTGGGACCCTATTTTCAGAGATGATGTCCTCCACCCAACTCTCAAAAAGTTGAAAGGGTCTTCAGTAGAGATGGATAGTCGAGCTGGGCTATCAGACGGTCACCTCTGTAGCTGTAGTGTCATTTTTCCTATGGTCCAATGTGTAAATTAAACAAAAAAGTGCACGTTTGTTATGATGTCCAAGATGGGGACCAGGATGTGGACATAATAAAAAATTAGGGAACATGATAGGAGACATTTCTACAATACATATAATCATTCTTATCTATCTAATACGATGACAACAGCTCTCCATACCTGCAGTCCACCACAAGGACCACCCTCTCTAATCCCTGAAAAATGAAATCATCCTCAGGGACGAAGAGAGGGGGCTAAGCGCCCCCCATGGTTTTAGAGCATTGACTCTTCTAAGAGTCCTAAGAGTCCTGCTTACACTGATGGGGTGCAGCTGTGGGACCCTATTTTCAGAGATGATGTCCTCCACCCAACTCTCAAAAAGCTGAAAGGGTCTTCAGTAGAGATGGATAGTCGAGCTGGGCTATCAGACGGTCACCTCTGTAGCTGTAGTGTCATTTTTCCTATGGTCCAATGTGTAAATTAAACAAAAAAGTGCACGTTTGTTATGATGTTCAAGATGGGGACCAGGATGTGGACATAATAAAAAATTAGGGAACATGATAGGAGACATTTCTACAATACATATAATCATTCTTATCTATCTAATACGATCACAACAGCTCTCCATACCTGCAGTCCACCACAAGGACCACTCTCTCTAATCCCTGAAAAATTAAATCATCCTCAGTGACGAAGAGAGGGGGCTAAGCGCCCCCCATGGTCTCAGAGCATTGACTCTTCTAAGAGTCCTAAGATTCCTGCTCACACTGATGGGGTGCAGCTGTGGGACCCTATTTTCAGAGATGATGTCCTCCACCCAACTCTCAAAAAGCTGAAAGGGTCTTCAGTAGAGATGGATAGTCGAGCTGGGCTATCAGACGGTCACCTCTGTAGCTGTAGTGTCATTTTTCCTATGGTCCAATGTGTAAATTAAACAAAAAAGTGCACGTTTGTTATGATTTCCAAGATGGGGACCAGGATGTGGACATAATAAAAAAATAGGGAACATGATAGGAGACATTTCTACAATACATATAATCATTCTTATCTATCTAATACGATGACAACAGCTCTCCATACCTGCAGTCCACCACAAGGACCACCCTCTCTATTCCCTGAAAAGTGAAATCATCCTCAGTGACGAAGAGAGGGGGCTAAGCGCCCCCCATGGTCTCAGAGCATTGACTCTTCTAAGAGTCCTAAGAGTCCTGCTCACACTGATGGGGTGCAGCTGTGGGACCCTATTTTCAGAGATGATGTTCTCTACCCAACTCTCAAAAAGCTGAAAGGGTCTTCAGTAGAGATGGATAGTCGAGCTGGGCTATCAGACGGTCACCTCTGTAGCTGTAGTGTCATTTTTCCTATGGTCCAATGTGTAAATTAAACAAAAAAGTGCACGTTTGTTATGATGTCCAAGATGGGGACCAGGATGTGGACATAATAAAAAATTAGGGAACATGATAGGAGACATTTCTACAATACATATAATCATTCTTATCTATCTAATACGATGACAACAGCTCTCCATACCTGCAGTCCACCACAAGGACCACCCTCTCTAATCCCTGAAAAATGAAATCATCCTCAGTGACGAAGAGAGGGGGCTAAGCGCCCCCCATGGTACCAGAGCATTGACTCTTCTAAGAGTCCTAAGAGTCCTGCTCACACTGATGGGGTGAAGCTGTGGGACCCTATTTTCAGAGATGATGTCCTCCACCCAACTCTCAAAAAGCTGAAAGGGTCTTCAGTAGAGATGGATAGTCGAGCTGGGCTATCAGACGGTCACCTCTGTAGCTGTAGTGTCATTTTTCCTATGGTCCAATGTGTAAATTAAACAAAAAAGTGCACGTTTGTTATGATGTCCAAGATGGGGACCAGGATGTGGACATAATAAGAAATTAGGGAACATGATAGGAGACATTTCTACAATACATATAATCATTCTTATCTATCTAATACGATGACAACAGCTCTCCATACCTGCAGTCCACCACAAGGACCACCCTCTCTAATCCCTGAAAAATGAAATCATCCTCAGTGACGAAGAGAGGGGGCCAAGCGCCCCCCATGGTACCAGAGCATTGACTCTTCTAAGAGTCCTGCTCACACTGATGGGGTGAAGCTGTGGGACCCTATTTTCAGAGATGATGTCCTCCACCCAACTCTCAAAAAGTTGAAAGGGTCTTCAGTAGAGATGGATAGTCGAGC
This sequence comes from Anomaloglossus baeobatrachus, assembly GCF_048569485.1. NCBI lineage: Eukaryota > Metazoa > Chordata > Amphibia > Anura > Aromobatidae > Anomaloglossus > Anomaloglossus baeobatrachus. The sequence continues at coordinate 436,817 of NW_027442146.1, read as the reverse complement.
TGGGCTATCAGACGGTCACCTCTGTAGCTGTAGTGTCATTTTTCCTATGGTCCAATGTGTAAATTAAACAAAAAAGTGCACGTTTGTTATGATGTCCAAGATGGGGACCAGGATGTGGACATAATAAAAAATTAGGGAACATGATAGGAGACATTTCTACAATACATATAATCATTCTTATCTATCTAATACGATGACAACAGCTCTCCATACCTGCAGTCCACCACAAGGACCACCCTCTCTAATCCCTGAAAAATGAAATCATCCTCAGGGACGAAGAGAGGGGGCTAAGCGCCCCCCATGGTTTTAGAGCATTGACTCTTCTAAGAGTCCTAAGAGTCCTGCTTACACTGATGGGGTGCAGCTGTGGGACCCTATTTTCAGAGATGATGTCCTCCACCCAACTCTCAAAAAGCTGAAAGGGTCTTCAGTAGAGATGGATAGTCGAGCTGGGCTATCAGACGGTCACCTCTGTAGCTGTAGTGTCATTTTTCCTATGGTCCAATGTGTAAATTAAACAAAAAAGTGCACGTTTGTTATGATGTTCAAGATGGGGACCAGGATGTGGACATAATAAAAAATTAGGGAACATGATAGGAGACATTTCTACAATACATATAATCATTCTTATCTATCTAATACGATCACAACAGCTCTCCATTCCTGCAGTCCACCACAAGGACCACTCTCTCTAATCCCTGAAAAATGAAATCATCCTCAGTGACGAAGAGAGGGGGCTAAGCGCCCCCCATGGTCTCAGAGCATTGACTCTTCTAAGAGTCCTAAGAGTCCTGCTCACACTGATGGGGTGCAGCTGTGGGACCCTATTTTCAGAGATGATGTCCTCCACCCAACTCTCAAAAAGCTGAAAGGGTCTTCAGTAGAGATGGATAGTCGAGCTGGGCTATCAGACGGTCACCTCTGTAGCTGTAGTGTCATTTTTCCTATGGTCCAATGTGTAAATTAAACAAAAAAGTGCACATTTGTTATGATTTCCAAGATGGGGACCAGGATGTGCACATAATAAAAAAATAGGGAACATGATAGGAGACATTTCTACAATACATATAATTATTCTTATCTATCTAATACGATGACAACAGCTCTCCATACCTGCAGTCCACCACAAGGACCACCCTCTCTAATCCCTGAAAAATGAAATCATCCTCAGTGACGAAGAGAGGGGGCTAAGCGCACCCCATGGTCTCAAAACATTGACTCTTCTAAGAGTCCTAAGAGTCCTGCTCACACTGATGGGGTGCAGCTGTGGGACCCTATTTTCAGAGATGATGTCCTCCACCCAACTCTCAAAAAGCTGAAAGGGTCTTCAGTAGAGATGGATAGTCGAGCTGGGCTATCAGACGGTCACCTCTGTAGCTGTAGTGTCATTTTTCCTATGGTCCAATGTGTAAATTAAACAAAAAAGTGCACGTTTGTTATGATGTCCAAGATGGGGACCAGGATGTGGACATAATAAAAAATTAGGGAACATGATAGGAGACATTTCTACAATACATATAATCATTCTTATCTATCTAATACGATGATAACAGCTCTCCATACCTGCAGTCCACCACAAGGACCACCCTCTCTAATCCCTGAAAAATGAAATCATCTTCAGTGACGAAGAGAGGGGGCTAAGCGCCCCCATGGTCTCAGAGCATTAACTCTTCTAAGAGTCCTAAGAGTCCTGCTCACACTGATGGGGTGCAGCTGTGGGACCCTATTTTCAGAGATGATGTCCTCCACCCAACTCTCAAAAAGCTGAAAGGGTCTTCAGTAGAGATGGATAGTCGAGCTGGGCTATCAGACGGTCACCTCTGTAGCTGTAGTGTCATTTTTCCTATGGTCCAATGTGTAAATTAAACAAAAAAGTGCACGTTTGTTATGATGTCCAAGATGGGGACCAGGATGTGGACATAATAAAAAATTAGGGAACATGATAGGAGACATTTCTACAATACATATAATCATTCTTATCTATCTAATACGATGACAACAGCTCTCCATACCTGCAGTCCACCACAAGGACCACCCTCTCTAATCTTTGAAAAATGAAATCATCCTCAGTGACGAAGAGAGGGGGCCAAGCGCCCCCCATGGTACCAGAGCATTGACTCTTCTAAGAGTCCTAAGAGTCCTGCTCACACTGATGGGGTGAAGCTGTGGGACCCTATTTTCAGAGATGATGTCCTCCACCCAACTCTCAAAAAGCTGAAAGGGTCTTCAGTAGAGATGGATAGTCGAGCTGGGCTATCAGACGGTCACCTCTGTAGCTGTAGTGTCATTTTTCCTAGGGTCCAATGTGTAAATTAAACAAAAAAGTGCACGTTTGTTATGATGTCCAAGATGGGGACCAGGATGTGGACATAATAAGAAATTAGGGAACATGATAGGAGACATTTCTACAATACATATAATCATTCTTATCTATCTAATGCGATGACAACAGCTCTCCATACCTGCAGTCCACCACAAGGACCACCCTCTCTAATCCCTGAAAAATGAAATCATCCTCAGTGATGAAGAGAGGGGGCTAAGTGCCCCCAATGGTCTCAGAGCATTGACTCTTCTAAGAGTCCTAAGAGTCCTGCTCACACTGATGGGGTGCAGCTGTGGGACCCTATTTTCAGAGATGATGTCCTCCACCCAACTCTCAAAAAGCTGAAAGGGTCTTCAGTAGAGATGGATAGTCGAGCTGGGCTATCAGACGGTCACCTCTGTAGCTGTAGTGTCATTTTTCCTATGGTCCAATGTGTAAATTAAACAAAAAAGTGCACGTTTGTTATGATGTCCAAGATGGGGACCAGGATGTGGACATAATAAAAAATTAGGGAACATGATAGGAGACATTTCTACAATACATATAATCATTCTTATCTATCTAATACGATGACAACAGCTCTCCATACCTGCAGTCCACCACAAGGACCACCCTCTCTAATCCCTGAAAAATGAAATCATCCTCAGTGACGAAGAGAGGGGGCTAAGCGCCCCCATGGTCTCAGAGCATTAACTCTTCTAAGAGTCCTAAGAGTCCTGCTCACACTGATGGGGTGCAGCAGTGGGACCCTATTTTCAGAGATGATGTCCTCCACCCAACTCTCAAAAAGCTGAAAGGGTCTTCAGTAGAGATGGATAGTCGAGCTGGGCTATCAGACGGTCACCTCTGTAGCTGTAGTGTCATTTTTCCTATGGTCCAATGTGTAAATTAAACAAAAAAGTGCACGTTTGTTATGATGTCCAAGATGGGGACCAGGATGTGGACATAATAAAAAATTAGGGAACATGATAGGAGACATTTCTACAATACATATAATCATTCTTATCTATCTAATACGATGACAACAGCTCTCCATACCTGCAGTCCACCACAAGGACCACCCTCTCTAATCCCTGAAAAATGAAATCATCCTCAGTGACGAAGAGAGGGGGCCAAGCGCCCCCCATGGTACCAGAGCATTGACTCTTCTAAGAGTCCTGCTCACACTGATGGGGTGAAGCTGTGGGACCCTATTTTCAGAGATGATGTCCTCCACCCAACTCTCAAAAAGTTGAAAGGGTCTTCAGTAGAGATGGATAGTCGAGCTGGGCTATCAGACGGTCACCTCTGTAGCTGTAGTGTCATTTTTCCTATGGTCCAATGTGTAAATTAAACAAAAAAGTGCACGTTTGTTATGATGTCCAAGATGGGGACCAGGATGTGGACATAATAAAAAATTAGGGAACATGATAGGAGACATTTCTACAATACATATAATCATTCTTATCTATCTAATACGATGACAACAGCTCTCCATACCTGCAGTCCACCACAAGGACCACCCTCTCTAATCCCTGAAAAATGAAATCATCCTCAGGGACGAAGAGAGGGGGCTAAGCGCCCCCCATGGTTTTAGAGCATTGACTCTTCTAAGAGTCCTAAGAGTCCTGCTTACACTGATGGGGTGCAGCTGTGGGACCCTATTTTCAGAGATGATGTCCTCCACCCAACTCTCAAAAAGCTGAAAGGGTCTTCAGTAGAGATGGATAGTCGAGCTGGGCTATCAGACGGTCACCTCTGTAGCTGTAGTGTCATTTTTCCTATGGTCCAATGTGTAAATTAAACAAAAAAGTGCACGTTTGTTATGATGTTCAAGATGGGGACCAGGATGTGGACATAATAAAAAATTAGGGAACATGATAGGAGACATTTCTACAATACATATAATCATTCTTATCTATCTAATACGATCACAACAGCTCTCCATACCTGCAGTCCACCACAAGGACCACTCTCTCTAATCCCTGAAAAATTAAATCATCCTCAGTGACGAAGAGAGGGGGCTAAGCGCCCCCCATGGTCTCAGAGCATTGACTCTTCTAAGAGTCCTAAGATTCCTGCTCACACTGATGGGGTGCAGCTGTGGGACCCTATTTTCAGAGATGATGTCCTCCACCCAACTCTCAAAAAGCTGAAAGGGTCTTCAGTAGAGATGGATAGTCGAGCTGGGCTATCAGACGGTCACCTCTGTAGCTGTAGTGTCATTTTTCCTATGGTCCAATGTGTAAATTAAACAAAAAAGTGCACGTTTGTTATGATTTCCAAGATGGGGACCAGGATGTGGACATAATAAAAAAATAGGGAACATGATAGGAGACATTTCTACAATACATATAATCATTCTTATCTATCTAATACGATGACAACAGCTCTCCATACCTGCAGTCCACCACAAGGACCACCCTCTCTATTCCCTGAAAAGTGAAATCATCCTCAGTGACGAAGAGAGGGGGCTAAGCGCCCCCCATGGTCTCAGAGCATTGACTCTTCTAAGAGTCCTAAGAGTCCTGCTCACACTGATGGGGTGCAGCTGTGGGACCCTATTTTCAGAGATGATGTTCTCTACCCAACTCTCAAAAAGCTGAAAGGGTCTTCAGTAGAGATGGATAGTCGAGCTGGGCTATCAGACGGTCACCTCTGTAGCTGTAGTGTCATTTTTCCTATGGTCCAATGTGTAAATTAAACAAAAAAGTGCACGTTTGTTATGATGTCCAAGATGGGGACCAGGATGTGGACATAATAAAAAATTAGGGAACATGATAGGAGACATTTCTACAATACATATAATCATTCTTATCTATCTAATACGATGACAACAGCTCTCCATACCTGCAGTCCACCACAAGGACCACCCTCTCTAATCCCTGAAAAATGAAATCATCCTCAGTGACGAAGAGAGGGGGCTAAGCGCCCCCCATGGTACCAGAGCATTGACTCTTCTAAGAGTCCTAAGAGTCCTGCTCACACTGATGGGGTGAAGCTGTGGGACCCTATTTTCAGAGATGATGTCCTCCACCCAACTCTCAAAAAGCTGAAAGGGTCTTCAGTAGAGATGGATAGTCGAGCTGGGCTATCAGACGGTCACCTCTGTAGCTGTAGTGTCATTTTTCCTATGGTCCAATGTGTAAATTAAACAAAAAAGTGCACGTTTGTTATGATGTCCAAGATGGGGACCAGGATGTGGACATAATAAGAAATTAGGGAACATGATAGGAGACATTTCTACAATACATATAATCATTCTTATCTATCTAATACGATGACAACAGCTCTCCATACCTGCAGTCCACCACAAGGACCACCCTCTCTAATCCCTGAAAAATGAAATCATCCTCAGTGACGAAGAGAGGGGGCCAAGCGCCCCCCATGGTACCAGAGCATTGACTCTTCTAAGAGTCCTGCTCACACTGATGGGGTGAAGCTGTGGGACCCTATTTTCAGAGATGATGTCCTCCACCCAACTCTCAAAAAGTTGAAAGGGTCTTCAGTAGAGATGGATAGTCGAGCTGGGCTATCAGACGGTCACCTCTGTAGCTGTAGTGTCATTTTTCCTATGGTCCAATGTGTAAATTAAACAAAAAAGTGCACGTTTGTTATGATGTCCAAGATGGGGACCAGGATGTGGACATAATAAAAAATTAGGGAACATGATAGGAGACATTTCTACAATACATATAATCATTCTTATCTATCTAATACGATGACAACAGCTCTCCATACCTGCAGTCCACCACAAGGACCACCCTCTCTAATCCCTGAAAAATGAAATCATCCTCAGGGACGAAGAGAGGGGGCTAAGCGCCCCCCATGGTTTTAGAGCATTGACTCTTCTAAGAGTCCTAAGAGTCCTGCTTACACTGATGGGGTGCAGCTGTGGGACCCTATTTTCAGAGATGATGTCCTCCACCCAACTCTCAAAAAGCTGAAAGGGTCTTCAGTAGAGATGGATAGTCGAGCTGGGCTATCAGACGGTCACCTCTGTAGCTGTAGTGTCATTTTTCCTATGGTCCAATGTGTAAATTAAACAAAAAAGTGCACGTTTGTTATGATGTTCAAGATGGGGACCAGGATGTGGACATAATAAAAAATTAGGGAACATGATAGGAGACATTTCTACAATACATATAATCATTCCTATCTATCTAATACGATCACAACAGCTCTCCATACCTGCAGTCCACCACAAGGACCACTCTCTCTAATCCCTGAAAAATTAAATCATCCTCAGTGACGAAGAGAGGGGGCTAAGCGCCCCCCATGGTCTCAGAGCATTGACTCTTCTAAGAGTCCTAAGATTCCTGCTCACACTGATGGGGTGCAGCTGTGGGACCCTATTTTCAGAGATGATGTCCTCCACCCAACTCTCAAAAAGCTGAAAGGGTCTTCAGTAGAGATGGATAGTCGAGCTGGGCTATCAGACGGTCACCTCTGTAGCTGTAGTGTCATTTTTCCTATGGTCCAATGTGTAAATTAAACAAAAAAGTGCACGTTTGTTATGATTTCCAAGATGGGGACCAGGATGTGGACATAATAAAAAATAGGGAACATGATAGGAGACATTTCTACAATACATATAATCATTCTTATCTATCTAATACGATGACAACAGCTCTCCATACCTGCAGTCCACCACAAGGCCCACCCTCTCTATTCCCTGAAAAGTGAAATCATCCTCAGTGACGAAGAGAGGGGGCTAAGCGCCCCCCATGGTCTCAGAGCATTGACTCTTCTAAGAGTCCTACGAGTCCTGCTCACACTGATGGGGTGCAGCTGTGGGACCCTATTTTCAGAGATGATGTTCTCTACCCAACTCTCAAAAAGCTGAAAGGGTCTTCAGTAGAGATGGATAGTCGAGCTGGGCTATCAGACGGTCACCTCTGTAGCTGTAGTGTCATTTTTCCTATGGTCCAATGTGTAAATTAAACAAAAAAGTGCACGTTTGTTATGATGTCCAAGATGGGGACCAGGATGTGGACATAATAAAAAATTAGGGAACATGATAGGAGACATTTCTACAATACATATAATCATTCTTATCTATCTAATACGATGACAACAGCTCTCCATACCTGCAGTCCACCACAAGGACCACCCTCTCTAATCCCTGAAAAATGAAATCATCCTCAGTGACGAAGAGAGGGGGCTAAGCGCCCCCCATGGTACCAGAGCATTGACTCTTCTAAGAGTCCTAAGAGTCCTGCTCACACTGATGGGGTGAAGCTGTGGGACCCTATTTTCAGAGATGATGTCCTCCACCCAACTCTCAAAAAGCTGAAAGGGTCTTCAGTAGAGATGGATAGTCGAGCTGGGCTATCAGACGGTCACCTCTGTAGCTGTAGTGTCATTTTTCCTATGGTCCAATGTGTAAATTAAACAAAAAAGTGCACGTTTGTTATGATGTCCAAGATGGGGACCAGGATGTGGACATAATAAGAAATTAGGGAACATGATAGGAGACATTTCTACAATACATATAATCATTCTTATCTATCTAATACGATGACAACAGCTCTCCATACCTGCAGTCCACCACAAGGACCACCCTCTCTATTCCCTGAAAAGTGAAATCATCCTCAGTGACGAAGAGAGGGGGCTAAGCGCCCCCCATGGTCTCAGAGCATTGACTCTTCTAAGAGTCCTAAGAGTCCTGCTCACACTGATGGGGTGCAGCTGTGGGACCCTATTTTCAGAGATGATGTCCTCCACCCAACTCTCAAAAAGCTGAAAGGGTCTTCAGTAGAGATGGATAGTCGAGCTGGGCTATCAGACGGTCACCTCTGTAGCTGTAGTGTCATTTTTCCTATAGTCCAATGTGTAAATTAAACAAAAAAGTGCACGTTTGTTATGATGTCCAAGATGGGGACCAGGATGTGGACATAATAAAAAATTAGGGAACATGATAGGAGACATTTCTACAATACATATAATCATTCTTATCTATCTAATACGATGACAACAGCTCTCCATACCTGCAGTCCACCACAAGGACCACCCTCTCTAATCCCTAAAAAATGAAATCATCCTCAGTGACGAAGAGAGGGGGCCAAGCGCCCCCCATGGTACCAGAGCATTGACTCTTCTAAGAGTCCTAAGAGTCCTGCTCACACTGATGGGGTGCAGCTGTGGGACCCTATTTTCAGAGATGATGTTCTCTACCCAACTCTCAAAAAGCTGAAAGGGTCTTCAGTAGAGATGGATAGTCGAGCTGGGCTATCAGACGGTCACCTCTGTAGCTGTAGTGTCATTTTTCCTATGGTCCAATGTGTAAATTAAACAAAAAAGTGCACGTTTGTTATGATGTCCAAGATGGGGACCAGGATGTGGACATAATAAAAAATTAGGGAACATGATAGGAGACATTTCTACAATACATATAATCATTCTTATCTATCTAATACGATGACAACAGCTCTCCATACCTGCAGTCCACCACAAGGACCACCCTCTCTAATCCCTGAAAAATGAAATCATCCTCAGTGACGAAGAGAGGGGGCTAAGCGCCCCCCATGGTACCAGAGCATTGACTCTTCTAAGAGTCCTGCTCACACTGATGGAGTGAAGCTGTGGGACCCTATTTTCAGAGATGATGTCCTCCACCCAACTCTCAAAAAGCTGAAAGGGTCTTCAGTAGAGATGGATAGTCGAGCTGGGCTATCAGACGGTCACCTCTGTAGCTGTAGTGTCATTTTTCCTATGGTCCAATGTGTAAATTAAACAAAAAAGTGCACGTTTGTTATGATGTCCAAGATGGGGACCAGGATGTGGACATAATAAGAAATTAGGGAACATGATAGGAGACATTTCTACAATACATATAATCATTCTTATCTATCTAATACGATGACAACAGCTCTCCATACCTGCAGTCCACCACAAGGACCACCCTCTCTATTCCCTGAAAAGTGAAATCATCCTCAGTGACGAAGAGAGGGGGCTAAGCGCCCCCCATGGTCTCAGAGCATTGACTCTTCTAAGAGTCCTAAGAGTCCTGCTCACACTGATGGGGTGCAGCTGTGGGACCCTATTTTCAGAGATGATGTCCTCCACCCAACTCTCAAAAAGCTGAAAGGGTCTTCAGTAGAGATGGATAGTCGAGCTGGGCTATCAGACGGTCACCTCTGTAGCTGTAGTGTCATTTTTCCTATGGTCCAATGTGTAAATTAAACAAAAAAGTGCACGTTTGTTATGATGTCCAAGATGGGGACCAGGATGTGGACATAATAAAAAATTAGGGAACATGATAGGAGACATTTCTACAATACATATAATCATTCTTATCTATCTAATACGATGACAACAGCTCTCCATACCTGCAGTCCACCACAAGGACCACCCTCTCTATTCCCTGAAAAGTGAAATCATCCTCAGTGACGAAGAGAGGGGGCTAAGCGCCCCCCATGGTCTCAGAGCATTGACTCTTCTAAGAGTCCTAAGAGTCCTGCTCACACTGATGGGGTGCAGCTGTGGGACCCTATTTTCAGAGATGATGTTCTCTACCCAACTCTCAAAAAGCTGAAAGGGTCTTCAGTAGAGATGGATAGTCGAGCTGGGCTATCAGACGGTCACCTCTGTAGCTGTAGTGTCATTTTTCCTATGGTCCAATGTGTAAATTAAACAAAAAAGTGCACGTTTGTTATGATGTCCAAGATGGGGACCAGGATGTGGACATAATAAAAAATTAGGGAACATGATAGGAGACATTTCTACAATACATATAATCATTCTTATCTATCTAATACGATGACAACAGCTCTCCATACCTGCAGTCCACCACAAGGACCACCCTCTCTAATCCCTGAAAAATGAAATCATCCTCAGTGACGAAGAGAGGGGGCTAAGCGCCCCCCATGGTACCAGAGCATTGACTCTTCTAAGAGTCCTAAGAGTCCTGCTCACACTGATGGGGTGAAGCTGTGGGACCCTATTTTCAGAGATGATGTCCTCCACCCAACTCTCAAAAAGCTGAAAGGGTCTTCAGTAGAGATGGATAGTCGAGCTGGGCTATCAGACGGTCACCTCTGTAGCTGTAGTGTCATTTTTCCTATGGTCCAATGTGTAAATTAAACAAAAAAGTGCACGTTTGTTATGATGTCCAAGATGGGGACCAGGATGTGGACATAATAAGAAATTAGGGAACATGATAGGAGACATTTCTACAATACATATAATCATTCTTATCTATCTAATACGATGACAACAGCTCTCCATACCTGCAGTCCACCACAAGGACCACCCTCTCTAATCCCTGAAAAATGAAATCATCCTCAGTGACGAAGAGAGGGGGCCAAGCGCCCCCCATGGTACCAGAGCATTGACTCTTCTAAGAGTCCTGCTCACACTGATGGGGTGAAGCTGTGGGACCCTATTTTCAGAGATGATGTCCTCCACCCAACTCTCAAAAAGTTGAAAGGGTCTTCAGTAGAGATGGATAGTCGAGCTGGGCTATCAGACGGTCACCTCTGTAGCTGTAGTGTCATTTTTCCTATGGTCCAATGTGTAAATTAAACAAAAAAGTGCACGTTTGTTATGATGTCCAAGATGGGGACCAGGATGTGGACATAATAAAAAATTAGGGAACATGATAGGAGACATTTCTACAATACATATAATCATTCTTATCTATCTAATACGATGACAACAGCTCTCCATACCTGCAGTCCACCACAAGGACCACCCTCTCTAATCCCTGAAAAATGAAATCATCCTCAGGGACGAAGAGAGGGGGCTAAGCGCCCCCCATGGTTTTAGAGCATTGACTCTTCTAAGAGTCCTAAGAGTCCTGCTTACACTGATGGGGTGCAGCTGTGGGACCCTATTTTCAGAGATGATGTCCTCCACCCAACTCTCAAAAAGCTGAAAGGGTCTTCAGTAGAGATGGATAGTCGAGCTGGGCTATCAGACGGTCACCTCTGTAGCTGTAGTGTCATTTTTCCTATGGTCCAATGTGTAAATTAAACAAAAAAGTGCACGTTTGTTATGATTTCCAAGATGGGGACCAGGATGTGGACATAATAAAAAATAGGGAACATGATAGGAGACATTTCTACAATACATATAATCATTCTTATCTATCTAATACGATGACAACAGCTCTCCATACCTGCAGTCCACCACAAGGACCACCCTCTCTATTCCCTGAAAAGTGAAATCATCCTCAGTGACGAAGAGAGGGGGCTAAGCGCCCCCCATGGTCTCAGAGCATTGACTCTTCTAAGAGTCCTACGAGTCCTGCTCACACTGATGGGGTGCAGCTGTGGGACCCTATTTTCAGAGATGATGTTCTCTACCCAACTCTCAAAAAGCTGAAAGGGTCTTCAGTAGAGATGGATAGTCGAGCTGGGCTATCAGACGGTCACCTCTGTAGCTGTAGTGTCATTTTTCCTATGGTCCAATGTGTAAATTAAACAAAAAAGTGCACGTTTGTTATGATGTCCAAGATGGGGACCAGGATGTGGACATAATAAAAAATTAGGGAACATGATAGGAGACATTTCTACAATACATATAATCATTCTTATCTATCTAATACGATGACAACAGCTCTCCATACCTGCAGTCCACCACAAGGACCACCCTCTCTAATCCCTGAAAAATGAAATCATCCTCAGTGACGAAGAGAGGGGGCTAAGCGCCCCCCATGGTACCAGAGCATTGACTCTTCTAAGAGTCCTAAGAGTCCTGCTCACACTGATGGGGTGCAGCTGTGGGACCCTATTTTCAGAGATGATGTCCTCCACCCAACTCTCAAAAAGCTGAAAGGGTCTTCAGTAGAGATGGATAGTCGAGCTGGGCTATCAGACGGTCACCTCTGTAGCTGTAGTGTCATTTTTCCTATGGTCCAATGTGTAAATTAAACAAAAAAGTGCACGTTTGTTATGATGTCCAAGATGGGGACCAGGATGTGGACATAATAAGAAATTAGGGAACATGATAGGAGACATTTCTACAATACATATAATCATTCTTATCTATCTAATACGATGACAACAGCTCTCCATACCTGCAGTCCACCACAAGGACCACCCTCTCTATTCCCTGAAAAGTGAAATCATCCTCAGTGACGAAGAGAGGGGGCTAAGCGCCCCCCATGGTCTCAGAGCATTGACTCTTCTAAGAGTCCTAAGAGTCCTGCTCACACTGATGGGGTGCAGCTGTGGGACCCTATTTTCAGAGATGATGTCCTCCACCCAACTCTCAAAAAGCTGAAAGGGTCTTCAGTAGAGATGGATAGTCGAGCTGGGCTATCAGACGGTCACCTCTGTAGCTGTAGTGTCATTTTTCCTATAGTCCAATGTGTAAATTAAACAAAAAAGTGCACGTTTGTTATGATGTCCAAGATGGGGACCAGGATGTGGACATAATAAAAAATTAGGGAACATGATAGGAGACATTTCTACAATACATATAATCATTCTTATCTATCTAATACGATGACAACAGCTCTCCATACCTGCAGTCCACCACAAGGACCACCCTCTCTAATCCCTAAAAAATGAAATCATCCTCAGTGACGAAGAGAGGGGGCCAAGCGCCCCCCATGGTACCAGAGCATTGACTCTTCTAAGAGTCCTAAGAGTCCTGCTCACACTGATGGGGTGCAGCTGTGGGACCCTATTTTCAGAGATGATGTTCTCTACCCAACTCTCAAAAAGCTGAAAGGGTCTTCAGTAGAGATGGATAGTCGAGCTGGGCTATCAGACGGTCACCTCTGTAGCTGTAGTGTCATTTTTCCTATGGTCCAATGTGTAAATTAAACAAAAAAGTGCACGTTTGTTATGATGTCCAAGATGGGGACCAGGATGTGGACATAATAAAAAATTAGGGAACATGATAGGAGACATTTCTACAATACATATAATCATTCTTATCTATCTAATACGATGACAACAGCTCTCCATACCTGCAGTCCACCACAAGGACCACCCTCTCTAATCCCTGAAAAATGAAATCATCCTCAGTGACGAAGAGAGGGGGCTAAGCGCCCCCCATGGTACCAGAGCATTGACTCTTCTAAGAGTCCTGCTCACACTGATGGAGTGAAGCTGTGGGACCCTATTTTCAGAGATGATGTCCTCCACCCAACTCTCAAAAAGCTGAAAGGGTCTTCAGTAGAGATGGATAGTCGAGCTGGGCTATCAGACGGTCACCTCTGTAGCTGTAGTGTCATTTTTCCTATGGTCCAATGTGTAAATTAAACAAAAAAGTGCACGTTTGTTATGATGTCCAAGATGGGGACCAGGATGTGGACATAATAAGAAATTAGGGAACATGATAGGAGACATTTCTACAATACATATAATCATTCTTATCTATCTAATACGATGACAACAGCTCTCCATACCTGCAGTCCACCACAAGGACCACCCTCTCTATTCCCTGAAAAGTGAAATCATCCTCAGTGACGAAGAGAGGGGGCTAAGCGCCCCCCATGGTCTCAGAGCATTGACTCTTCTAAGAGTCCTAAGAGTCCTGCTCACACTGATGGGGTGCAGCTGTGGGACCCTATTTTCAGAGATGATGTCCTCCACCCAACTCTCAAAAAGCTGAAAGGGTCTTCAGTAGAGATGGATAGTCGAGCTGGGCTATCAGACGGTCACCTCTGTAGCTGTAGTGTCATTTTTCCTATGGTCCAATGTGTAAATTAAACAAAAAAGTGCACGTTTGTTATGATGTCCAAGATGGGGACCAGGATGTGGACATAATAAAAAATTAGGGAACATGATAGGAGACATTTCTACAATACATATAATCATTCTTATCTATCTAATACGATGATAACAGCTCTCCATATCTGCAGTCCACCACAAGGACCACCCTCTCTAATCCCTGAAAAATTAAATCATCCTCAGTGATGAAGAGAGGGGGCTAAGTGCCCCCAATGGTCTCAGAGCATTGACTCTTCTAAGAGTCCTAAGAGTCCTGCTCACACTGATGGGGTGCAGCTGTGGGACCCTATTTTCAGAGATGATGTCCTCCACCCAACTCTCAAAAAGCTGAAAGGGTCTTCAGTAGAAATGGATAGTCGAGCTGGGCTATCAGACGGTCACCTCTGTAGCTGTAGTGTCATTTTTCCTATGGTCCAATGTGTAAATTAAACAAAAAAGTGCACGTTTGTTATGATGTCCAAGATGGGGACCAGGATGTGGACATAATAAAAAATTAGGGAACATGATAGGAGACATTTCTACAATACATATAATCATTCTTATCTATCTAATACGATCACAACAGCTCTCCATACCTGCAGTCCACCACAAGGACCACTCTCTCTAATCCCTGAAAAATTAAATCATCCTCAGTGACGAAGAGAGGGGGCTAAGCGCCCCCCATGGTCTCAGAGCATTGACTCTTCTAAGAGTCCTAGGATTCCTGCTCACACTGATGGGGTGCAGCTGTGGGACCCTATTTTCAGAGATGATGTCCTCCACCCAACTCTCAAAAAGCTGAAAGGGTCTTCAGTAGAGATGGATAGTCGAGCTGGGCTATCAGACGGTCACCTCTGTAGCTGTAGTGTCATTTTTCCTATGGTCCAATGTGTAAATTAAACAAAAAAGTGCACGTTTGTTATGATTTCCAAGATGGGGACCAGGATGTGGACATAATAAAAAAATAGGGAACATGATAGGAGACATTTCTACAATACATATAATCATTCTTATCTATCTAATACGATGACAACAGCTTTCCATACCTGCAGTCCACCACAAGGACCACCCTCTCTATTCCCTGAAAAGTGAAATCATCCTCAGTGACGAAGAGAGGGGGCTAAGCGCCCCCCATGGTCTCAGAGCATTGACTCTTCTAAGAGTCCTAAGAGTCCTGCTCACACTGATGGGGTGCAGCTGTGGGACCCTATTTTCAGAGATGATGTTCTCCACCCTACTCTCAAAAAGCTGAAAGGGTCTTCAGTAGAGATGGATAGTCGAGCTGGGCTATCAGACGGTCACCTCTGTAGCTGTAGTGTCATTTTTCCTATGGTCCAATGTGTAAATTAAACAAAAAAGTGCACGTTTGTTATGATGTCCAAGATGGGGACCAGGATGTGGACATAATAAAAAATTAGGGAACATGATAGGAGACATTTCTACAATACATATAATCATTCTTATCTATCTAATACGATGATAACAGCTCTCCATATCTGCAGTCCACCACAAGGACCACCCTCTCTAATCCCTGAAAAATGAAATCATCCTCAGTGATGAAGAGAGGGGGCTAAGTGCCCCCAATGGTCTCAGAGCATTGACTCTTCTAAGAGTCCTAAGAGTCCTGCTCACACTGATGGGGTGCAGCTGTGGGACCCTATTTTCAGAGATGATGTCCTCCACCCAACTCTCAAAAAGCTGAAAGGGTCTTCAGTAGAGATGGATAGTCGAGCTGGGCTATCAGACGGTCACCTCTGTAGCTGTAGTGTCATTTTTCCTATGGTCCAATGTGTAAATTAAACAAAAAAGTGCACGTTTGTTATGATGTCCAAGATGGGGACCAGGATGTGGACATAATAAAAAATTAGGGAACATGATAGGAGACATTTCTACAATACATATAATCATTCTTATCTATCTAATACGATGACAACAGCTCTCCATACCTGCAGTCCACCACAAGGACCACTCTCTCTAATCCCTGAAAAATGAAATCATCCTCAGTGACGAAGAGAGGGGGCTAAGCGCCCCCCATGGTCTCAGAGCATTGACTCTTCTAAGAGTCCTAGGATTCCTGCTCACACTGATGGGGTGCAGCTGTGGGACCCTATTTTCAGAGATGATGTCCTCCACCCAACTCTCAAAAAGCTGAAAGGGTCTTCAGTAGAGATGGATAGTCGAGCTGGGCTATCAGACGGTCACCTCTGTAGCTGTAGTGTCATTTTTCCTATGGTCCAATGTGTAAATTAAACAAAAAAGTGCACGTTTGTTATGATTTCCAAGATGGTGACCAGGATGTGGACATAATAAAAAAATAGGGAACATGATAGGAGACATTTCTACAATACATATAATCATTCTTATCTATCTAATACGATGACAACAGCTTTCCATACCTGCAGTCCACCACAAGGACCACCCTCTCTATTCCCTGAAAAGTGAAATCATCCTCAGTGACGAAGAGAGGGGGCTAAGCGCCCCCCATGGTCTCAGAGCATTGACTCTTCTAAGAGTCCTAAGAGTCCTGCTCACACTGATGGGGTGCAGCTGTGGGACCCTATTTTCAGAGATGATGTTCTCCACCCTACTCTCAAAAAGCTGAAAGGGTCTTCAGTAGAGATGGATAGTCGAGCTGGGCTATCAGACGGTCACCTCTGTAGCTGTAGTGTCATTTTTCCTATGGTCCAATGTGTAAATTAAACAAAAAAGTGCACGTTTGTTATGATGTCCAAGATGGGGACCAGGATGTGGACATAATAAAAAATTAGGGAACATGATAGGAGACATTTCTACAATACATATAATCATTCTTATCTATCTAATACGATGACAACAGCTCTCCATACCTGCAGTCCACCACAAGGACCACTCTCTCTAATCCCTGAAAAATGAAATCATCCTCAGTGACGAAGAGAGGGGGCTAAGCGCCCCCATGGTCTCAGAGCATTAACTCTTCTAAGAGTCCTAAGAGTCCTGCTCACACTGATGGGGTGCAGCTGTGGGACCCTATTTTCAGAGATGATGTCCTCCACCCAACTCTCAAAAAGCTGAAAGGGTCTTCAGTAGAGATGGATAGTCGAGCTGGGCTATCAGACGGTCACCTCTGTAGCTGTAGTGTCATTTTTCCTATGGTCCAATGTGTAAATTAAACAAAAAAGTGCACGTTTGTTATGATGTCCAAGATGGGGACCAGGATGTGGACATAATAAAAAATTAGGGAACATGATAGGAGACATTTCTACAATACATATAATCATTCTTATCTATCTAATACGATGACAACAGCTCTCCATACCTGCAGTCCACCACAAGGACCACCCTCTCTAATCCCTGAAAAATGAAATCATCCTCAGGGACGAAGAGAGGGGGCTAAGCGCCCCCCATGGTTTTAGAGCATTGACTCTTCTAAGAGTCCTAAGAGTCCTGCTTACACTGATGGGGTGCAGCTGTGGGACCCTTTTTTAAGAGATGATGTCCTCCACCCAACTCTCAAAAAGCTGAAAGGGTCTTCAGTAGAGATGGATAGTCGAGCTGGGCTATCAGACGGTCACCTCTGTAGCTGTAGTGTCATTTTTCCTATGGTCCAATGTGTAAATTAAACAAAAAAGTGCACGTTTGT
Organism: Anomaloglossus baeobatrachus; assembly: GCF_048569485.1. Taxonomy (NCBI): domain Eukaryota; kingdom Metazoa; phylum Chordata; class Amphibia; order Anura; family Aromobatidae; genus Anomaloglossus; species Anomaloglossus baeobatrachus. Next base: position 419,230 of record NW_027442146.1, on the reverse strand, counting down.
TATGATGTCCAAGATGGGGACCAGGATGTGGACATAATAAAAAATTAGGGAACATGATAGGAGACATTTCTACAATACATATAATCATTCTTATCTATCTAATACGATGACAACAGCTCTCCATACCTGCAGTCCACCACAAGGACCACCCTCTCTAATCCCTGAAAAATGAAATCATCCTCAGTGACGAAGAGAGGGGGCTAAGCGCCCCCATGGTCTCAGAGCATTAACTCTTCTAAGAGTCCTAAGAGTCCTGCTCACACTGATGGGGTGCAGCTGTGGGACCCTATTTTCAGAGATGATGTCCTCCACCCAACTCTCAAAAAGCTGAAAGGGTCTTCAGTAGAGATGGATAGTCGAGCTGGGCTATCAGACGGTCACCTCTGTAGCTGTAGTGTCATTTTTCCTATGGTCCAATGTGTAAATTAAACAAAAAAGTGCACGTTTGTTATGATGTCCAAGATGGGGACCAGGATGTGGACATAATAAAAAATTAGGGAACATGATAGGAGACATTTCTACAATACATATAATTATTCTTATCTATCTAATACGATGACAACAGCTCTCCATACCTGCAGTCCACCACAAGGACCACCCTCTCTAATCCCTGAAAAATGAAATCATCCTCAGTGACGAAGAGAGGGGGCCAAGCGCCCCCCATGGTACCAGAGCATTGACTCTTCTAAGAGTCCTAAGAGTCCTGCTCACACTGATGGGGTGAAGCTGTGGGACCCTATTTTCAGAGATGATGTCCTCCACCCAACTCTCAAAAAGCTGAAAGGGTCTTCAGTAGAGATGGATAGTCGAGCTGGGCTATCAGACGGTCACCTCTGTAGCTGTAGTGTCATTTTTCCTATGGTCCAATGTGTAAATTAAACAAAAAAGTGCACGTTTGTTATGATGTTCAAGATGGGGACCAGGATGTGGACATAATAAAAAATTAGGGAACATGATAGGAGACATTTCTACAATACATATAATCATTCTTATCTATCTAATACGATCACAACAGCTCTCCATACCTGCAGTCCACCACAAGGACCACTCTCTCTAATCCCTGAAAAATGAAATCATCCTCAATGACGAAGAGAGGGGGCTAAGCGCCCCCCATGGTCTCAGAGCATTGACTCTTCTAAGAGTCCTAAGATTCCTGCTCACACTGATGGGGTGCAGCTGTGGGACCCTATTTTCAGAGATGATGTCCTCCACCCAACTCTCAAAAAGCTGAAAGGGTCTTCAGTAGAGATGGATAGTCGAGCTGGGCTATCAGACGGTCACCTCTGTAGCTGTAGTGTCATTTTTCCTATGGTCCAATTTGTAAATTAAACAAAAAAGTGCACGTTTGTTATGATTTCCAAGATGGGGACCAGGATGTGGACATAATAAAAAAATAGGGAACATGATAGGAGACATTTCTACAATACATATAATCATTCTTATCTATCTAATACGATGACAACAGCTCTCCATACCTGCAGTCCACCACAAGGACCACCCTCTCTATTCCCTGAAAAGTGAAATCATCCTCAGTGACGAGGAGAGGGGGCTAAGCGCCCCCCATGGTCTCAGAGCATTGACTCTTCTAAGAGTCCTAAGAGTCCTGCTCACACTGATGGGGTGCAGCTGTGGGACCCTATTTTCAGAGATGATGTTCTCCACCCAACTCTCAAAAAGCTGAAAGGGTCTTCAGTAGAGATGGATAGTCGAGCTGGGCTATCAGACGGTCACCTCTGTAGCTGTAGTGTCATTTTTCCTATGGTCCAATGTGTAAATTAAACAAAAAAGTGCACGTTTGTTATGATGTCCAAGATGGGGACCAGGATGTGGACATAATAAAAAATTAGGGAACATGATAGGAGACATTTCTACAATACATATAATCATTCTTATCTATTTAATACGATGACAACAGCTCTCCATACCTGCAGTCCACTACAAGGACCACCCTCTCTAATCCCTGAAAAATGAAATCATCCTCAGTGACGAAGAGAGGGGGCTAAGCGCCCCCATGGTCTCAGAGCATTGACTCTTCTAAGAGTCCTAAGAGTCCTGCTCACACTGATGGGGTGCAGCTGTGGGACCCTATTTTCAGAGATGATGTCCTCCACCCAACTCTCAAAAAGCTGAAAGGTTCTTCAGTAGAGATGGATAGTCGAGCTAGGCTATCAGACGGTCACCTCTGTAGCTGTAGTGTCATTTTTCCTATGGTCCAATGTGTAAATTAAACAAAAAAGTGCACGTTTGTTATGATGTCCAAGATGGGGACCAGGATGTGGACATAATAAAAAATTAGGGAACATGATAGGAGACATTTCTACAATACATGTAATCATTCTTATCTATCTAATACGATGATAACAGCTCTCCATATCTGCAGTCCACCACAAGGACCACCCTCTCTAATCCCTGAAAAATGAAATCATCCTCAGTGATGAAGAGAGGGGGCTAAGTGCCCCCAATGGTCTCAGAGCATTGACTCTTCTAAGAGTCCTAAGAGTCCTGCTCACACTGATGGGGTGCAGCTGTGGGACCCTATTTTCAGAGATGATGTCCTCCACCCAACTCTCAAAAAGCTGAAAGGGTCTTCAGTAGAGATGGATAGTCGAGCTGGGCTATCAGACGGTCACCTCTGTAGCTGTAGTGTCATTTTTCCTATGGTCCAATGTGTAAATTAAACAAAAAAGTGCACGTTTGTTATGATGTCCAAGATGGGGACCAGGATGTGGACATAATAAAAAATTAGGGAACATGATAGGAGACATTTCTACAATACATATAATCATTCTTATCTATCTAATACGATGACAACAGCTCTCCATACCTGCAGTCCACCACAAGGACCACCCTCTCTATTCCCTGAAAAGTGAAATCATCCTCAGTGACGAAGAGAGGGAGCTAAGCGCCCCCCATGGTCTCAGAGCATTGACTCTTCTAAGAGTCCTAAGAGTCCTGCTCACACTGATGGGGTGCAGCTGTGGGACCCTATTTTCAGAGATGATGTTCTCCACCAAACTCTCAAAAAGCTGAAAGGGTCTTCAGTAGAGATGGATAGTCGAGCTGGGCTATCAGACGGTCACCTCTGTAGCTGTAGTGTCATTTTTCCTTTGGTCCAATGTGTAAATTAAACAAAAAAGTGTACGTTTGTTATGATGTCCAAGATGGGGACCAGGATGTGGACATAATAAAAAATTAGGGAACATGATAGGAGACATTTCTACAATACATATAATCATTCTTATCTATTTAATACGATGACAACAGCTCTCCATACCTGCAGTCCACCACAAGGACCACCCTCTCTAATCCCTGAAAAATGAAATCATCCTCAGTGACGAAGAGAGGGGGCTAAGCGCCCCCATGGTCTCAGAGCATTGACTCTTCTAAGAGTCCTAAGAGTCCTGCTCACACTGATGGGGTGCAGCTGTGGGACCCTATTTTCAGAGATGATGTCCTCCACCCAACTCTCAAAAAGCTGAAAGGTTCTTCAGTAGAGATGGATAGTCGAGCTAGGCTATCAGACGGTCACCTCTGTAGCTGTAGTGTCATTTTTCCTATGGTCCAATGTGTAAATTAAACAAAAAAGTGCACGTTTGTTATGATGTCCAAGATGGGGACCAGGATGTGGACATAATAAAAAATTAGGGAACATGATAGGAGACATTTCTACAATACATGTAATCATTCTTATCTATCTAATACGATGATAACAGCTCTCCATATCTGCAGTCCACCACAAGGACCACCCTCTCTAATCCCTGAAAAATGAAATCATCCTCAGTGATGAAGAGAGGGGGCTAAGTGCCCCCAATGGTCTCAGAGCATTGACTCTTCTAAGAGTCCTAAGAGTCCTGCTCACACTGATGGGGTGCAGCTGTGGGACCCTATTTTCAGAGATGATGTCCTCCACCCAACTCTCAAAAAGCTGAAAGGGTCTTCAGTAGAGATGGATAGTCGAGCTGGGCTATCAGACGGTCACCTCTGTAGCTGTAGTGTCATTTTTCCTATGGTCCAATGTGTAAATTAAACAAAAAAGTGCACGTTTGTTATGATGTCCAAGATGGGGACCAGGATGTGGACATAATAAAAAATTAGGGAACATGATAGGAGACATTTCTACAATACATATAATCATTCTTATCTATCTAATACGATGACAACAGCTCTCCATACCTGCAGTCCACCACAAGGACCACCCTCTCTATTCCCTGAAAAGTGAAATCATCCTCAGTGACGAAGAGAGGGAGCTAAGCGCCCCCCATGGTCTCAGAGCATTGACTCTTCTAAGAGTCCTAAGAGTCCTGCTCACACTGATGGGGTGCAGCTGTGGGACCCTATTTTCAGAGATGATGTTCTCCACCAAACTCTCAAAAAGCTGAAAGGGTCTTCAGTAGAGATGGATAGTCGAGCTGGGCTATCAGACGGTCACCTCTGTAGCTGTAGTGTCATTTTTCCTTTGGTCCAATGTGTAAATTAAACAAAAAAGTGTACGTTTGTTATGATGTCCAAGATGGGGACCAGGATGTGGACATAATAAAAAATTAGGGAACATGATAGGAGACATTTCTACAATACATATAATCATTCTTATCTATTTAATACGATGACAACAGCTCTCCATACCTGCAGTCCACCACAAGGACCACCCTCTCTAATCCCTGAAAAATGAAATCATCCTCAGTGACGAAGAGAGGGGGCTAAGCGCCCCCCATGGTCTCAGAGCATTGACTCTTCTAAGAGTCCTAAGAGTCCTGCTCACACTGATGGGGTGCAGCTGTGGGACCCTATTTTCAGAGATGATGTCCTCCACCCAACTCTCAAAAAGCTGAAAGGGTCTTCAGTAGAGATGGATAGTCGAGCTGGGCTATCAGACGGTCACCTCTGTAGCTGTAGTGTCATTTTTCCTATGGTCCAATGTGTAAATTAAACAAAAAAGTGCACGTTTGTTATGATGTCCAAGATGGGGACCAGGATGTGGACATAATAAAAAATTAGGGAACATGATAGGAGACATTTCTACAATACATATAATCATTCTTATCTATCTAATACGATGACAACAGCTCTCCATACCTGCAGTCCACCACAAGGACCACCCTCTCTAATCCCTGAAAAATGAAATCATCCTCAGTGACGAAGAGAGGGGGCTAAGCGCCCCCATGGTCTCAGAGCATTAACTCTTCTAAGAGTCCTAAGAGTCCTGCTCACACTGATGGGGTGCAGCTGTGGGACCCTATTTTCAGAGATGATGTCCTCCACCCAACTCTCAAAAAGCTGAAAGGGTCTTCAGTAGAGATGGATAGTCGAGCTGGGCTATCAGACGGTCACCTCTGTAGCTGTAGTGTCATTTTTCCTATGGTCCAATGTGTAAATTAAACAAAAAAGTGCACGTTTGTTATGATGTCCAAGATGGGGACCAGGATGTGGACATAATAAAAAATTAGGGAACATGATAGGAGACATTTCTACAATACATATAATCATTCTTATCTATCTAATACAATGACAACAGCTCTCCATACCTGCAGTCCACCACAAGGACCACCCTCTCTAATCCCTGAAAAATGAAATCATCCTCAGTGACGAAGAGAGGGGGCCAAGCGCCCCCCATGGTACCAGAGCATTGACTCTTCTAAGAGTCCTAAGAGTCCTGCTCACATTGATGGGGTGAAGCTGTGGGACCCTATTTTCAGAGATGATGTCCTCCACCCAACTCTCAAAAAGCTGAAAGGGTCTTCAGTAGAGATGGATAGTCGAGCTGGGCTATCAGACGGTCACCTCTGTAGCTGTAGTGTCATTTTTCCTATGGTCCAATGTGTAAATTAAACAAAAAAGTGCACGTTTGTTATGATGTCCAAGATGGGGACCAGGATGTGGACATAATAAGAAATTAGGGAACATGATAGGAGACATTTCTACAATACATATAATCATTCTTATCTATCTAATACGATGACAACAGCTCTCCATACCTGCAGTCCACCACAAGGACCACCCTCTCTAATCCCTGAAAAATGAAATCATCCTCAGGGACGAAGAGAGGGGGCTAAGCGCCCCCCATGGTTTTAGAGCATTGACTCTTCTAAGAGTCCTAAGAGTCCTGCTTACACTGATGGGGTGCAGCTGTGGGACCCTATTTTCAGAGATGATGTCCTCCACCCAACTCTCAAAAAGCTGAAAGGGTCTTCAGTAGAGATGGATAGTCGAGCTGGGCTATCAGACGGTCACCTCTGTAGCTGTAGTGTCATTTTTCCTATGGTCCAATGTGTAAATTAAACAAAAAAGTGCACGTTTGTTATGATGTTCAAGATGGGGACCAGGATGTGGACATAATAAAAAATTAGGGAACATGATAGGAGACATTTCTACAATACATATAATCATTCTTATCTATCTAATACGATCACAACAGCTCTCCATACCTGCAGTCCACCACAAGGACCACTCTCTCTAATCCCTGAAAAATGAAATCATCCTCAGTGACGAAGAGAGGGGGCTAAGCGCCCCCCATGGTCTCAGAGCATTGACTCTTCTAAGAGTCCTAAGATTCCTGCTCACACTGATGGGGTGCAGCTGTGGGACCCTATTTTCAGAGATGATGTCCTCCACCCAACTCTCAAAAAGCTGAAAGGGTCTTCAGTAGAGATGGATAGTCGAGCTGGGCTGTCAGACGGTCACCTCTGTAGCTGTAGTGTCATTTTTCCTATGGTCCAATGTGTAAATTAAACAAAAAAGTGCACGTTTGTTATGATTTCCAAGATGGGGACCAGGATGTGGACATAATAAAAAAATAGGGAACATGATAGGAGACATTTCTACAATACATATAATCATTCTTATCTATCTAATACGATGACAACAGCTCTCCATACCTGCAGTCCACCACAAGGACCACCCTCTCTATTCCCTGAAAAGTGAAATCATCCTCAGTGACGAAGAGAGGGGGCTAAGCGCCCCCCATGGTCTCAGAGCATTGACTCTTCTAAGAGTCCTAAGAGTCCTGCTCACACTGATGGGGTGCAGCTGTGGGACCCTATTTTCAGAGATGATGTTCTCCACCCAACTCTCAAAAAGCTGAAAGGGTCTTCAGTAGAGATGGATAGTCGAGCTGGGCTATCAGACGGTCACCTCTGTAGCTGTAGTGTCATTTTTCCTATGGTCCAATGTGTAAATTAAACAAAAAAGTGCACGTTTGTTATGATGTCCAAGATGGGGACCAGGATGTGGACATAATAAAAAATTAGGGAACATGATAGGAGACATTTCTACAATACATATAATCATTCTTATCTATTTAATACGATGACAACAGCTCTCCATACCTGCAGTCCACCACAAGGACCACCCTCTCTAATCCCTGAAAAATGAAATCATCCTCAGTGACGAAGAGAGGGGGCTAAGCGCCCCCCATGGTCTCAGAGCATTGACTCTTCTAAGAGTCCTAAGAGTCCTGCTCACACTGATGGGGTGCAGCTGTGGGACCCTATTTTCAGAGATGATGTCCTCCACCCAACTCTCAAAAAGCTGAAAGGGTCTTCAGTAGAGATGGATAGTCGAGCTGGGCTATCAGACGGTCACCTCTGTAGCTGTAGTGTCATTTTTCCTATGGTCCAATGTGTAAATTAAACAAAAAAGTGCACGTTTGTTATGATGTCCAAGATGGGGACCAGGATGTGGACATAATAAAAAATTAGGGAACATGATAGGAGACATTTCTACAATACATATAATCATTCTTATCTATCTAATATGATGATAACAGCTCTCCATATCTGCAGTCCACCACAAGGACCACCCTCTCTAATCCCTGAAACATGAAATCATCCTCAGTGATGATGTGGCGCCCCTGACCTGGTCAGGCACCACTGAGTACTGCACCCATGCTGGGGACAGTACAATACAGGTAATCCAGAAGGCTGACTGGGGTGTGGAACACAGGCGCATAGTGATCAGGTCTCACACATGTACCTTTGAGAGGACCCCTGGGGAATCCAGGGGGGGGAAAAGCCTTGACCTTCACTGGAATAGTGGAGGGGGCCAAAAGCCTCCATCTCCTCTCGAGGGGTGTGGTAAGAGAGTCTGGTTGCTAGGTGGCGTAGGCAAGAACCGGAGAGGAGGGGCAGTGAGTCAGTTAGAGCAGAACTCCAGAGGGCTCAGTGAGGAGCAGACCTGTGGGGCTGTTGCTGTCTAACAGCGCCCGCGCAGTGGCTATTGACGGGGGAGAACGGTCAACTAGGAGTGCTACCCGAAATCCATCTTCAGCTAGAGAGAGGGCACGGAGTGGGAAGTAAGGAGACTGCTAGAGAGTACCAGGCCCAAACGGGCGGCAGATCCCGAAGCGGAGATAGATCCAGCTTTCTTTTGCTAAACCTGCCGGCGTGGGGCTCTCAAAGCCCACGCCACAACACCACAAAAGCCGCAGCCACGTAGCCACAGTTAGGGCCCATAGGTCACAGGAGGCAAGCAGCTGGAGTGGCCTGGTCCAGGCGACAAGCAAACGGCAAACGAAGGGGAGAGAGGCTGCAGCATCTTCCCTGGGTGACCCCCATAGGGACTAAAAGTCGGGGTCACCCCAAACCACCAAGGGCTAAGGAAGGCGAGTCGGTAGTCACCCTCATAAGTCAGCCTGAAGGACACCTGGTTCCAGCCTGGTTCATCCCAGCTACGCCCGGGTCACTCACCCTGCCATCAATTGTGAGTAAAAAACCCTGAAAGACATCCTGCCTGTGTGGAGTTATTCTGCGACTTGTGGTACTACACATCTACACAGGACCCTGGGGCTTGCCTCACTCTCAGGAGGCTACTACACCTGACTGCACATACCATCAGCCCCAGGCATCCCTAACCTGCAGTGGCGGTCCCCACTGACCGCAAATCTGAGAGTGGCGTCACGACAAACAGAAGATTTCCTACCTGTGACAAGGTCCAGCTACGTGGAGTCCCTGAAGGTAATGCACCGACACTGCACTTGTGGGGCTTCACATCTGGCGTCACGAACAGGATAAGGACTAGACCTGTTCAGACAGGTGACCATGTGCCTGGGCGGTCCGCTTGAAAAATTGGAAGCGCCGCCATATTGCCACCATGAAAAGCGCGCTGAAAAACAACAGCAGCCCGCGCTGGAAGAAGTTACCGCCTACGAGGAGGTGTGGCTACCCAGAGATCCCCTGCAGAGTTCGGACCTCGCAAGTGAAGAGAGCGGAGGCGTCCAGAGACGGCGGGAAGGAAAGAGAGCCACAAGCCTGCTGCTGCTGCAGAGAGAGGAAATGGAGTCCAGACGCGGATACCCCGAACCAGGCTCTGCTGCCTGGTGGTGCCGGGAGCTTGCTATCTTCTGCGACCAGCTGGAGGCCAGGATTATACGACAGCTCAGTGAGGGACGCACGGAGCTTCTGGAGATGGCTGCGGCGGTTCGGACCTACGAGGAGGGAGCCGCGCGATGCATGCCAGACCGAGCGGCGACGACTCAGACCCCGATGGTGCCACCGATGGGTGAGTCCAGTGTTGCCCCGGCCAGCGCAAGTGCCCCGACCCCTGCTGCTACGACCGTGGTCCCAGAAGAGGCGCCCGGCGCGGCGATGCTGAGCGAGGCCGCAGCCACGCTAGGTGCGGCCCGCCAAGTCCAGGCCGCCGCAGCGATGCCCCGCCTGGCCCGCAAAGGTCCGACTGCCACTGCAATACTCATCCGTGCCGCAGGTGTGACGCTGACCCAGGCTGCCACCCTGCTGAGCCCAGTCCGCCAGGACCCCACCGCAGCAGCGACGCTCGTCCGCGCCGCAAGTGAGATGCTGAACCAGGCCGCAGCCACGCCAGGTGCGGCCCGTCAAGCCCCGATCACTGCAGCGACGCCCAGCTCAGCCTGCACGGATCCCATCGAGGCTGCGACGCCAATGGAGACCGCGGCTGCAATGCCCAGTCCGGCCCGCCAGGAACCGGCCGCAACAGCGACGCAGGTCCAGGCCGCCGCCACGCCAGGCTCGGCCCGCACAGACCAGGCTGCTGCCATGCCAGGCGCGGCCCGCCAAGAGAAGAAGGGATCACCATTTACCCCGGCCTGCAAGGCCAGAGCAGACACCGCTCCCCAGACTAAGGACGTCCCTGCTAGGAAATCCCTGGTAGGTGAGGACTCCGCATACTGGCAGTTGAAGGCTGACATGGAGGCCAAGTTCCCACAGGAAATGGTGGCCCAATATCTGCTTCCCCCGAACACCCCTAAGACAACTCCTGCAGCAACCACGCCCAAGAGTCCACCGCCCGGGCCGGCTGAAGAACATCTATCCCCAGCACTGCCCCAGCCAGAGTGCAGCGAAGAACTAAGGGGGAGAGGAGGCCAGGAAGCTGAGGAGCTGACTCCGGAGTCACCGGTAGTGGACCCATACCCAGAGCCGGAGATGCTGCCCTATTCTCGCTGGGATGAGGAAGATCTGACACCGTCTGCTGACGAAGATCAGCCTAGAAACCTCACCTGGGGGCCTGCAGGCATGGAAGAAACAGCCCAACAGAATCCAGCCCGTAAGACACGGCGCCGTAGCAGAGCCCAGTTGTCTCCTGCACCGCCATCCCCAGAGCAGAGAGAAGTCACGGTCAGAGACCTAGAGGAGAAAAGGTGCCTGAGAAGGTCCAAAGCACAGGTTAGAGGACCCCTTTGCAGAGGAATTGTCGAAGATTTTAGCCTGAAGTCAGGATACGGTTTTATCGTTGCCCCTGGTATAAAGGAAGGTATCTTCGTCAATAGGAGAGATGTGAGAGCTCATTTGCCCAGAGGACATCCTGGAAGAAACTTAAAGATGGGAGACTCCGTACAGTTTACCGTGCATCAAGGAGAAAGAGGCTGGTACGCGCTTGACGTAGCACCATGTCCTAAAGAAAGAGAAGGAAGAAAAGACAGAGATAAAGAAACAGATGCAGAAAAGGAAACAGATGAAGACCAAGAAAGAAAAGACAAGGAACCTACAGATGAGACGACCACAGACGACGACAAAGAGCAAGAAAGCAACAGGTGCCGCAGCCCTACAGGCCTAAGCCCTGGTGTGGAGGAGTAAAGAAAAGTAAGAAGAACAGCAGTTAGAAAGTTAAAGTTTTGATCAGTTTGGAAGTTTTGCAACGTTCTCAAGTTCAAGTATGTGCCCACAAAAACTATTGTGAGAAATAAACCTTAAGGCTATGAACTGGCTATAGCCACAAACTCTCGCAGTGTAAATAGTTACACCAGAGGCACCACCACCAGAGCCAGCCTGTTTAGGGGCTTGGCTCGTCTGCAACCAGAGGGGGCCCGTCCGTATATAGGGCCTTGGCTCACCTGCGACCAGAGAGCATGCCTGTTTATGGGGCCTGGCTCTCCACCACAAAGAGGGTACCTGGTCAGCACCAACTGTGGAGGCCGCCTCTACATCCTGCCAGAAGAGGCTGAAGGCGCGGATCCACCAGGCCAGGTATACCCTGAAACCACCAGACCCTGAAAGCCGCCTCTACATCCTGCCAGAAGTGGCTGAAGGCGCGGCCAACGGGAGAGGAAGATTGGAGGAAAGGTCTGGGGAAGTGGATGGCCCAGACCTGGTTACCAATATGACCGGTGACCTGCCTCCTAAAAAGGGGTTTGGGTGGGTTAACGGACTTGTGGGTGGAGGGTGGTGATGTATAGTACCTGGTGGTTTTAAAAAAATGTTTTACATGTTTTAATGTTTTATGCATTTTAAAATGTTGTCTTGCAGCCCGAGGACGTGCTGGTGATAACTAAGGGGGAATGTGGCGCCCCTGACCTGGTCAGGCACCACTGAGTACTGCACCCATGCTGGGGACAGTACAATACAGGTAATCCAGAAGGCTGACTGGGGTGTGGAACACAGGCGCATAGTGATCAGGTCTCACACATGTACCTTTGAGAGGACCCCTGGGGAATCCAGGGGGGGGAAAAGCCTTGACCTTCACTGGAATAGTGGAGGGGGCCAAAAGCCTCCATCTCCTCTCGAGGGGTGTGGTAAGAGAGTCTGGTTGCTAGGTGGCGTAGGCAAGAACCGGAGAGGAGGGGCAGTGAGTCAGTTAGAGCAGAACTCCAGAGGGCTCAGTGAGGAGCAGACCTGTGGGGCTGTTGCTGTCTAACAGCGCCCGCGCAGTGGCTATTGACGGGGGAGAACGGTCAACTAGGAGTGCTACCCGAAATCCATCTTCAGCTAGAGAGAGGGCACGGAGTGGGAAGTAAGGAGACTGCTAGAGAGTACCAGGCCCAAACGGGCGGCAGATCCCGAAGCGGAGATAGATCCAGCTTTCTTTTGCTAAACCTGCCGGCGTGGGGCTCTCAAAGCCCACGCCACAACACCACAAAAGCCGCAGCCACGTAGCCACAGTTAGGGCCCATAGGTCACAGGAGGCAAGCAGCTGGAGTGGCCTGGTCCAGGCGACAAGCAAACGGCAAACGAAGGGGAGAGAGGCTGCAGCATCTTCCCTGGGTGACCCCCATAGGGACTAAAAGTCGGGGTCACCCCAAACCACCAAGGGCTAAGGAAGGCGAGTCGGTAGTCACCCTCATAAGTCAGCCTGAAGGACACCTGGTTCCAGCCTGGTTCATCCCAGCTACGCCCGGGTCACTCACCCTGCCATCAATTGTGAGTAAAAAAACCCTGAAAGACATCCTGCCTGTGTGGAGTTATTCTGCGACTTGTGGTACTACACATCTACACAGGACCCTGGGGCTTGCCTCACTCTCAGGAGGCTACTACACCTGACTGCACATACCATCAGCCCCAGGCATCCCTAACCTGCAGTGGCGGTCCCCACTGACCGCAAATCTGAGAGTGGCGTCACGACAAACAGAAGATTTCCTACCTGTGACAAGGTCCAGCTACGTGGAGTCCCTGAAGGTAATGCACCGACACTGCACTTGTGGGGCTTCACAATGAAGAGAGGGGGCTAAGTGCCCCCAATGGTCTCAGAGCATTGACTCTTCTAAGAGTCCTAAGAGTCCTGCTCACACTGATGGGGTGCAGCTGTGGGACCCTATTTTCAGAGATGATGTCCTCCACCCAACTCTCAAAAAGCTGAAAGGGTCTTCAGTAGAGATGGATAGTCGAGCTGGGCTATCAGACGGTCACCTCTGTAGCTGTAGTGTCATTTTCCCTATGGTCCAATGTGTAAATTAAACAAAAAAGTGCACGTTTTGTTATGATGTCCAAGATGGGGACCAGGATGTGGACATAATAAAAAATTAGGGAACATGATAGGAGACATTTCTACAATACATATAATCATTCTTATCTATCTAATACGATGACAACAGCTCTCCATACCTGCAGTCCACCACAAGGACCACCCTCTCTAATCCCTGAAAAATGAAATCATCCTCAGTGACGAAGAGAGGGGGCTAAGCGCCCCCATGGTCTCAGAGCATTAACTCTTCTAAGAGTCCTAAGAGTCCTGCTCACACTGATGGGGTGCAGCTGTGGGACCCTATTTTCAGAGATGATGTCCTCCACCCAACTCTCAAAAAGCTGAAAGGGTCTTCAGTAGAGATGGATAGTCGAGCTGGGCTATCAGACGGTCACCTCTGTAGCTGTAGTGTCATTTTTCCTATGGTCCAATGTGTAAATTAAACAAAACAGTGCACGTTTGTTATGATGTCCAAGATGGGGACCAGGATGTGGACATAATAAAAAATTAGGGAACATGATAGGAGACATTTCTACAATACATATAATCATTCTTATCTATCTAATACGATGACAACAGCTCTCCATACCTGCAGTCCACCACAAGGACCACCCTCTCTAATCCCTGAAAAATGAAATCATCCTCAGTGACGAAGAGAGGGGGCCAAGCGCCCCCCATGGTACCAGAGCATTGACTCTTCTAAGAGTCCTAAGAGTCCTGCTCACACTGATGGGGTGAAGCTGTGGGACCCTATTTTCAGAGATGATGTCCTCCACCCAACTCTCAAAAAGCTGAAAGGGTCTTCAGTAGAGATGGATAGTCGAGCTGGGCTATCAGACGGTCACCTCTGTAGCTGTAGTGTCATTTTTCCTATGGTCCAATGTGTAAATTAAACAAAAAAGTGCACGTTTGTTATGATGTCCAAGATGGGGACCAGGATGTGGACATAATGAGAAATTAGGGAACATGATAGGAGACATTTCTACAATACATATAATCATTCCTATCTATCTAATACGATGACAACAGCTCTCCATACCTGCAGTCCACCACAAGGACCACCCTCTCTAATCCCTGAAAAATGAAATCATCCTCAGGGACGAAGAGAGGGGGCTAAGCGCCCCCCATGGTTTTAGAGCATTGACTCTTCTAAGAGTCCTAAGAGTCCTGCTTACACTGATGGGGTGCAGCTGTGGGACCCTATTTTCAGAGATGATGTCCTCCACCCAACTCTCAAAAAGCTGAAAGGGTCTTCAGTAGAGATGGATAGTCGAGCTGGGCTATCAGACGGTCACCTCTGTAGCTGTAGTGTCATTTTTCCTATGGTCCAATGTGTAAATTAAACAAAAAAGTGCACGTTTGTTATGATGTCCAAGATGGGGACCAGGATGTGGACATAATAAAAAATTAGGGAAGATGATAGGAGACATTTCTACAATACATATAATCATTCTTATCTATTTAATACGATGACAACAGCTCTCCATACCTGCAGTCCACCACAAGGACCACCCTCTCTAATCCCTGAAAAATGAAATCATCCTCAGTGACGAAGAGAGGGGGCTAAGCGCCCCCCATGGTCTCAGAGCATTGACTCTTCTAAGAGTCCTAAGAGTCCTGCTCACACTGATGGGGTGCAGCTGTGGGACCCTATTTTCAGAGATGATGTCCTCCACCCAACTCTCAAAAAGCTGAAAGGGTCTTCAGTAGAGATGGATAGTCGAGCTGGGCTATCAGACGGTCACCTCTGTAGCTGTAGTGTCATTTATCCTATGGTCCAATGTGTAAATTAAACAAAAAAGTGCACGTTTGTTATGATTTCCAAGATGGGGACCAGGATGTGGACATAATAAAAAAATAGGGAACATGATAGGAGACATTTCTACAATACATATAATCATTCTTATCTATCTAATACGATGACAACAGCTCTCCATACCTGCAGTCCACCACAAGGACCACCCTCTCTATTCCCTGAAAAGTGAAATCATCCTCAGTGACGAAGAGAGGGGGCTAAGCGCCCCCCATGGTCTCAGAGCATTGACTCTTCTAAGAGTCCTAAGAGTCCTGCTCACACTGATGGGGTGCAGCTGTGGGACCCTATTTTCAGAGATGATGTTCTCCACCCAACTCTCAAAAAGCTGAAAGGGTCTTCAGTAGAGATGGATAGTCGAGCTGGGCTATCAGACGGTCACCTCTGTAGCTGTAGTGTCATTTTTCCTATGGTCCAATGTGTAAATTAAACAAAAAAGTGCACGTTTGTTATGATGTCCAAGATGGGGACCAGGATGTGGACATAATAAAAAATTAGGGAACATGATAGGAGACATTTCTACAATACATATAATCATTCTTATCTATTTAATACGATGACAACAGCTCTCCATACCTGCAGTCCACCACAAGGACCACCCTCTCTAATCCCTGAAAAATGAAATCATCCTCAGTGACGAAGAGAGGGGGCTAAGCGCCCCCCATGGTCTCAGAGCATTGACTCTTCTAAGAGTCCTAAGAGTCCTGCTCACACTGATGGGGTGCAGCTGTGGGACCCTATTTTCAGAGATGATGTCCTCCACCCAACTCTCAAAAAGCTGAAAGGGTCTTCAGTAGAGATGGATAGTCGAGCTGGGCTATCAGACGGTCACCTCTGTAGCTGTAGTGTCATTTTTCCTATGGTCCAATGTGTAAATTAAACAAAAAAGTGCACGTTTGTTATGATGTCCAAGATGGGGACCAGGATGTGGACATAATAAAAAATTAGGGAACATGATAGGAGACATTTCCACAATACATATAATCATTCTTATCTATCTAATATGATGATAACAGCTCTCCATATCTGCAGTCCACCACAAGGACCACCCTCTCTAATCCCTGAAAATTGAAATCATCCTCAGTGATGAAGAGAGGGGGCTAAGTGCCCCCAATGGTCTCAGAGCATTGACTCTTCTAAGAGTCCTAAGAGTCCTGCTCACACTGATGGGGTGCAGCTGTGGGACCCTATTTTCAGAGATGATGTCCTCCACCCAACTCTCAAAAAGCTGAAAGGGTCTTCAGTAGAGATGGATAGTCGAGCTGGGCTATCAGACGGTCACCTCTGTAGCTGTAGTGTCATTTTCCCTATGGTCCAATGTGTAAATTAAACAAAAAAGTGCACGTTTGTTATGATGTCCAAGATGGGGACCAGGATGTGGACATAATAAAAAATTAGGGAACATGATAGGAGACATTTCTACAATACATATAATCATTCTTATCTATCTAATACGATGACAACAGCTCTCCATACCTGCAGTCCACCACAAGGACCACCCTCTCTAATCCCTGAAAAATGAAATCATCCTCAGTGACGAAGAGAGGGGGCTAAGCGCCCCCATGGTCTCAGAGCATTAACTCTTCTAAGAGTCCTAAGAGTCCTGCTCACACTGATGGGGTGCAGCTGTGGGACCCTATTTTCAGAGATGATGTCCTCCACCCAACTCTCAAAAAGCTGAAAGGGTCTTCAGTAGAGATGGATAGTCGAGCTGGGCTATCAGACGGTCACCTCTGTAGCTGTAGTGTCATTTTCCCTATGGTCCAATGTGTAAATTAAACAAAAAAGTGCACGTTTTGTTATGATGTCCAAGATGGGGACCAGGATGTGGACATAATAAAAAATTAGGGAACATGATAGGAGACATTTCTACAATACATATAATCATTCTTATCTATCTAATACGATGACAACAGCTCTCCATACCTGCAGTCCACCACAAGGACCACCCTCTCTAATCCCTGAAAAATGAAATCATCCTCAGTGACGAAGAGAGGGGGCTAAGCGCCCCCATGGTCTCAGAGCATTAACTCTTCTAAGAGTCCTAAGAGTCCTGCTCACACTGATGGGGTGCAGCTGTGGGACCCTATTTTCAGAGATGATGTCCTCCACCCAACTCTCAAAAAGCTGAAAGGGTCTTCAGTAGAGATGGATAGTCGAGCTGGGCTATCAGACGGTCACCTCTGTAGCTGTAGTGTCATTTTTCCTATGGTCCAATGTGTAAATTAAACAAAACAGTGCACGTTTGTTATGATGTCCAAGATGGGGACCAGGATGTGGACATAATAAAAAATTAGGGAACATGATAGGAGACATTTCTACAATACATATAATCATTCTTATCTATCTAATACGATGACAACAGCTCTCCATACCTGCAGTCCACCACAAGGACCACCCTCTCTAATCCCTGAAAAATGAAATCATCCTCAGTGACGAAGAGAGGGGGCCAAGCGCCCCCCATGGTACCAGAGCATTGACTCTTCTAAGAGTCCTAAGAGTCCTGCTCACACTGATGGGGTGAAGCTGTGGGACCCTATTTTCAGAGATGATGTCCTCCACCCAACTCTCAAAAAGCTGAAAGGGTCTTCAGTAGAGATGGATAGTCGAGCTGGGCTATCAGACGGTCACCTCTGTAGCTGTAGTGTCATTTTTCCTATGGTCCAATGTGTAAATTAAACAAAAAAGTGCACGTTTGTTATGATGTCCAAGATGGGGACCAGGATGTGGACATAATGAGAAATTAGGGAACATGATAGGAGACATTTCTACAATACATATAATCATTCCTATCTATCTAATACGATGACAACAGCTCTCCATACCTGCAGTCCACCACAAGGACCACCCTCTCTAATCCCTGAAAAATGAAATCATCCTCAGGGACGAAGAGAGGGGGCTAAGCGCCCCCCATGGTTTTAGAGCATTGACTCTTCTAAGAGTCCTAAGAGTCCTGCTTACACTGATGGGGTGCAGCTGTGGGACCCTATTTTCAGAGATGATGTCCTCCACCCAACTCTCAAAAAGCTGAAAGGGTCTTCAGTAGAGATGGATAGTCGAGCTGGGCTATCAGACGGTCACCTCTGTAGCTGTAGTGTCATTTTTCCTATGGTCCAATGTGTAAATTAAACAAAAAAGTGCACGTTTGTTATGATGTCCAAGATGGGGACCAGGATGTGGACATAATAAAAAATTAGGGAAGATGATAGGAGACATTTCTACAATACATATAATCATTCTTATCTATTTAATACGATGACAACAGCTCTCCATACCTGCAGTCCACCACAAGGACCACCCTCTCTAATCCCTGAAAAATGAAATCATCCTCAGTGACGAAGAGAGGGGGCTAAGCGCCCCCCATGGTCTCAGAGCATTGACTCTTCTAAGAGTCCTAAGAGTCCTGCTCACACTGATGGGGTGCAGCTGTGGGACCCTATTTTCAGAGATGATGTCCTCCACCCAACTCTCAAAAAGCTGAAAGGGTCTTCAGTAGAGATGGATAGTCGAGCTGGGCTATCAGACGGTCACCTCTGTAGCTGTAGTGTCATTTATCCTATGGTCCAATGTGTAAATTAAACAAAAAAGTGCACGTTTGTTATGATTTCCAAGATGGGGACCAGGATGTGGACATAATAAAAAAATAGGGAACATGATAGGAGACATTTCTACAATACATATAATCATTCTTATCTATCTAATACGATGACAACAGCTCTCCATACCTGCAGTCCACCACAAGGACCACCCTCTCTATTCCCTGAAAAGTGAAATCATCCTCAGTGACGAAGAGAGGGGGCTAAGCGCCCCCCATGGTCTCAGAGCATTGACTCTTCTAAGAGTCCTAAGAGTCCTGCTCACACTGATGGGGTGCAGCTGTGGGACCCTATTTTCAGAGATGATGTTCTCCACCCAACTCTCAAAAAGCTGAAAGGGTCTTCAGTAGAGATGGATAGTCGAGCTGGGCTATCAGACGGTCACCTCTGTAGCTGTAGTGTCATTTTTCCTATGGTCCAATGTGTAAATTAAACAAAAAAGTGCACGTTTGTTATGATGTCCAAGATGGGGACCAGGATGTGGACATAATAAAAAATTAGGGAACATGATAGGAGACATTTCTACAATACATATAATCATTCTTATCTATTTAATACGATGACAACAGCTCTCCATACCTGCAGTCCACCACAAGGACCACCCTCTCTAATCCCTGAAAAATGAAATCATCCTCAGTGACGAAGAGAGGGGGCTAAGCGCCCCCCATGGTCTCAGAGCATTGACTCTTCTAAGAGTCCTAAGAGTCCTGCTCACACTGATGGGGTGCAGCTGTGGGACCCTATTTTCAGAGATGATGTCCTCCACCCAACTCTCAAAAAGCTGAAAGGGTCTTCAGTAGAGATGGATAGTCGAGCTGGGCTATCAGACGGTCACCTCTGTAGCTGTAGTGTCATTTTTCCTATGGTCCAATGTGTAAATTAAACAAAAAAGTGCACGTTTGTTATGATGTCCAAGATGGGGACCAGGATGTGGACATAATAAAAAATTAGGGAACATGATAGGAGACATTTCCACAATACATATAATCATTCTTATCTATCTAATATGATGATAACAGCTCTCCATATCTGCAGTCCACCACAAGGACCACCCTCTCTAATCCCTGAAAATTGAAATCATCCTCAGTGATGAAGAGAGGGGGCTAAGTGCCCCCAATGGTCTCAGAGCATTGACTCTTCTAAGAGTCCTAAGAGTCCTGCTCACACTGATGGGGTGCAGCTGTGGGACCCTATTTTCAGAGATGATGTCCTCCACCCAACTCTCAAAAAGCTGAAAGGGTCTTCAGTAGAGATGGATAGTCGAGCTGGGCTATCAGACGGTCACCTCTGTAGCTGTAGTGTCATTTTCCCTATGGTCCAATGTGTAAATTAAACAAAAAAGTGCACGTTTGTTATGATGTCCAAGATGGGGACCAGGATGTGGACATAATAAAAAATTAGGGAACATGATAGGAGACATTTCTACAATACATATAATCATTCTTATCTATCTAATACGATGACAACAGCTCTCCATACCTGCAGTCCACCACAAGGACCACCCTCTCTAATCCCTGAAAAATGAAATCATCCTCAGTGACGAAGAGAGGGGGCTAAGCGCCCCCATGGTCTCAGAGCATTAACTCTTCTAAGAGTCCTAAGAGTCCTGCTCACACTGATGGGGTGCAGCTGTGGGACCCTATTTTCAGAGATGATGTCCTCCACCCAACTCTCAAAAAGCTGAAAGGGTCTTCAGTAGAGATGGATAGTCGAGCTGGGCTATCAGACGGTCACCTCTGTAGCTGTAGTGTCATTTTTCCTATGGTCCAATGTGTAAATTAAACAAAAAAGTGCACGTTTGTTATGATGTCCAAGATGGGGACCAGGATGTGGACATAATAAAAAATTAGGGAACATGATAGGAGACATTTCTACAATACATATAATCATTCTTATCTATCTAATACGATGACAACAGCTCTCCATACCTGCAGTCCACCACAAGGACCACCCTCTCTAATCCCTGAAAAATGAAATCATCCTCAGTGACGAAGAGAGGGGGCCAAGCGCCCCCCATGGTACCAGAGCATTGACTCTTCTAAGAGTCCTAAGAGTCCTGCTCACACTGATGGGGTGAAGCTGTGGGACCCTATTTTCAGAGATGATGTCCTCCACCCAACTCTCAAAAAGCTGAAAGGGTCTTCAGTAGAGATGGATAGTCGAGCTGGGCTATCAGACGGTCACCTCTGTAGCTGTAGTGTCATTTTTCCTATGGTCCAATGTGTAAATTAAACAAAAAAGTGCACGTTTGTTATGATGTCCAAGATGGGGACCAGGATGTGGACATAATAAGAAATTAGGGAACATGATAGGAGACATTTCTACAATACATATAATCATTCTTATCTATCTAATACGATGACAACAGCTCTCCATACCTGCAGTCCACCACAAGGACCACCCTCTCTAATCCCTGAAAAATGAAATCATCCTCAGGGACGAAGAGAGGGGGCTAAGCGCCCCCCATGGTTTTAGAGCATTGACTCTTCTAAGAGTCCTAAGAGTCCTGCTTACACTGATGGGGTGCAGCTGTGGGACCCTATTTTCAGAGATGATGTCCTCCACCCAACTCTCAAAAAGCTGAAAGGGTCTTCAGTAGAGATGGATAGTCGAGCTGGGCTATCAGACGGTCACCTCTGTAGCTGTAGTGTCATTTTTCCTATGGTCCAATGTGTAAATTAAACAAAAAAGTGCACGTTTGTTATGATGTCCAAGATGGGGACCAGGATGTGGACATAATAAAAAATTAGGGAACATGATAGGAGACATTTCTACAATACATATAATCATTCTTATCTATCTAATACGATCACAACAGCTCTCCATACCTGCAGTCCACCACAAGGACCACTCTCTCTAATCCCTGAAAAATGAAATCATCCTCAGTGACGAAGAGAGGGGGCTAAGCGCCCCCCATGGTCTCAGAGCATTGACTCTTCTAAGAGTCCTAAGATTCCTGCTCACACTGATGGGGTGCAGCTGTGGGACCCTATTTTCAGAGATGATGTCCTCCACCCAACTCTCAAAAAGCTGAAAGGGTCTTCAGTAGAGATGGATAGTCGAGCTGGGCTATCAGACGGTCACCTCTGTAGCTGTAGTGTCATTTTTCCTATGGTCCAATGTGTAAATTAAACAAAAAAGTGCACGTTTGTTATGATGTCCAAGATGGGGACCAGGATGTGGACATAATAAAAAAATAGGGAACATGATAGGAGACATTTCTACAATACATATAATCATTCTTATCTATCTAATACGATGACAACAGCTCTCCATATCTGCAGTCCACCACAAGGACCACCCTCTCTATTCCCTGAAAAGTGAAATCATCCTCAGTGACGAAGAGAGGGGGCTAAGCGCCCCCCATGGTCTCAGAGCATTGACTCTTCTAAGAGTCCTAAGAGTCCTGCTCACACTGATGGGGTGCAGCTGTGGGACCCTATTTTCAGAGATGATGTTCTCCACCCAACTCTCAAATAGCTGAAAGGGTCTTCAGTAGAGATGGATAGTCGAGCTGGGCTATCAGACGGTCACCTCTGTAGCTGTAGTGTCATTTTTCCTATGGTCCAATGTGTAAATTAAACAAAAAAGTGCACGTTTGTTATGATGTCCAAGATGGGGACCAGGATGTGGACATAATAAAAAATTAGGGAACATGATAGGAGACATTTCTACAATACATATAATCATTCTTATCTATTTAATACGATGACAACAGCTCTCCATACCTGCAGTCCACCACAAGGACCACCCTCTCTAATCCCTGAAAAATGAAATCATCCTCAGTGACGAAGAGAGGGGGCTAAGCGCCCCCCATGGTCTCAGAGCATTGACTCTTCTAAGAGTCCTAAGAGTCCTGCTCACACTGATGGGGTGCAGCTGTGGGACCCTATTTTCAGAGATGATGTCCTCCACCCAACTCTCAAAAAGCTGAAAGGGTCTTCAGTAGAGATGGATAGTCGAGCTGGGCTATCAGACGGTCACCTCTGTAGCTGTAGTGTCATTTTTCCTATGGTCCAATGTGTAAATTAAACAAAAAAGTGCACGTTTGTTATGATGTCCAAGATGGGGACCAGGATGTGGACATAATAAAAAATTAGGGAACATGATAGGAGACATTTCTACAATACATATAATCATTCTTATCTATCTAATACGATGACAACAGCTCTCCATACCGTATTTCATGGTCAATCCAGGTTTGTCAGTGATGGCACTGACATAATGTATGGCGTCTTTTTCGGGCGTTATCCTTTGCCTTTTCATTGTGAAAATCCAGTTGCCTATATCAAAGCAAATTCTACTACTTGTAAAGTATGCAGAAAATGAAATGTAGAACATATAACATCAACTGCTTAGGAACGCATCATAGGTTAGTACTTAAAAGGATATTGTCATGTTCTAGTCATAATGCAAGCTGGACATTTTTCATGTTACCCTGTAATCGCCGGCCTGTTCTAATGCTCACAAGCAAAGATATATGCTCAGCTGCTAAGGCTTCCCTCTGCCTTCTGAATGAAAATTGAATATGTCTGGCTCACTGTGTATATAGCAGGTGCTCAGAAAAAATAAGAGTCAATTCAAAAGAAATAGCTCTGGCACACTATAGTGATTAATAACGTAAGAAAAGAACTCTTGGAATGCTGAAAATTCTTTATTTGTGCAAAAGGATAATTCATCCAACGTTTCAACCTTGTTTTTAGGTCTTTATCAAGGATAAAGTTATCTAAGATCATAAAGGGTTACAAAACCATATAAACACGTAATTAGTACATAGTACAACATAACAGTACAATATATTGCTACTTGAGAGTACAATGGGTCAAATGACCATGAGGCACATACAAAAAATTTTTCCAAAGCCATAGTGAAAACATTTGTACTGAGGAAAGAAAATTTCCACATGACCTATCTGGAGAAACATTCTGGATCAAACAACCAAAAATAGTCAAGCAGGTAAATACACACCTATATGGATAACAGGATGATATGTGTTCAATTGTATAGCGTCATTGCCATTAAGGTACAAATGGAAAACTTGCAATCCTATATAGTGAAGGAAATGAACACATATCATATCAAAGAACACAGGAACATGGGTGTGAGAAAAACCTCAATGTTTATACTTTGTTCTTTATAATGGTGTGAACATGTATATGTCTCAGTACCTTATGCACTTGAGAATTCTAGTGAGTAGATGATGAAAGCCTATTCCAGAACTGGAATCGGTAAATAATTGTAGGTGGAATCTAAATGAAAAGATGGTACAAGTGTTATCATGACACGTGGGCTATAACACAATGGACCGTGTGACAAAGAAGAAAGGAGAGAAAGAAGAGGAAGAAAATGGAACTACCTGTAACATTACGTGATAGTCACTGGTAAGTATCACTTGACAATTCAGGTGAAAAAGGATTCCTTTATTAAAGGGTTCTCAGTCGCCTCAGGATCATGAAATACTAGGGTAAATGATATGAGAATGGGTAAGAAGCACCACTAAAGGAAATATGAGATGCAGGACATATATCTATAAACCCCTGAACTACATGATAGAAATAAAAAGAAGAAAAAAGAAAAAAAAGAAGAAAGAAGAAGAACACATAGAATGCGGAAAGAGAATGGGTACAACAACCTGAGTTACTGCAGGGAGGCCCCTGGTTGGTATTGTGAGGGTTAGTGGAATTCCTTCACTGAAGGGTTCTCAGTTGCCTCAGGTTCGTGAAAAATGCTATAGACAAATAATGCCCGGAGAAAAGGGGTTCATATACAGCGAATAATGGTAATACAAGGTACATGTGTCACATGTAATAGTATATATATATATATTGTACTAAGCTCTACACCAGAAATAGAAAGTAGTCCCTCTGCCTTCTGTCTAGGTGCCCTGAGTTATGTCCTGTAAACTGTCACAGCGACCCAGACACACATGTGTAGTAGGGGAATATCCCTGCTGAGATGCCAGTGCTAGAGCACTCGTTTGCTGTGGAGTTGAACGCTATGTGAGCAGTTCTTACCTTCAATGAGCAGAAGTCTCTTTTTTCAGATTTCAATATCTCTGTGGGTATCTGGCAGAAATATGGAATACTCTTTACTGCTAAGACCCTGTACACCACTCCCACTAAAGGGGGCTTTACACGCTGCGACATCGCTAATGCGGAGTCGTTGGGGTCACGGAATTTGTGACGCACATCCGGCCGCATTAGCGATGTTGCTGCGTGTGACACCGATGAGCGATTTTGCATCGTTGCAAAAACGTGCAAAATCGCTCATCGGTGACATGGGTCTCCATTCTCGATTATCGTTACTGCAGCAGTAACGATGTAGTTCGTCGCTCCTGCGGCAGCACACATCACTCTGTGTGACACCGCAGAAACGAGGAACCTCTCCTTACCTGCCTCCCAGCCGCTATGAGGAAGGAAGGAGGTGGGCGGGATGTTCCGGCCACTCATCTCCGCCCCTCCGCTGCTATTGGGCGGTCGCTCAGTGACGTCGCTGTGACGCCGCACGGACCGCCCCCTTAGAAAGGAGGCGGTTCGCCGGTCACAGCGACGTCGCCGGGCAGGTAAGTATGTGTGACGGGTCTGGTCGGTGTTGTGCGGCATGGGCAGCGATTTACCCGTGTCGCGCAACAGATGGGGGCGGGTACCCACACTAGCGATATCGGGACCGATATCGCAGTGTGTAAAGTAGCCTTTAGTCACATGACCAAGACTGTATCTGTGTCCCTACAACACACTTGAGACAAATGTGTGTGTGAGCCTGCATTGTGGGGTATATATAATATATTATAGAGCTGGGAAGGATCATTCTAAGCAGTGAGCTGTTCCAGTATTTGTAGGAAAATACCCAGTAGAAGCATCAAACACAGCACCAATACCTCCCATCAGTATCCCACCACAGTGCCATGTAACCCATGCCCTACACACCCATCTACACCAATACTATACAGGCACAAACTAGTATATCTGACTAAAAGCCCCCAAAATATGAAGAACGGCCTATAGTTGAGTGTGGATATAAAATCTATGTGAGCAGAGCTAGAATAGAAATCACTGATCGCATTGAAGTCATTCTGACCATAAATCACCATGATATCAAGGTGAGGAGTTGTGTGTTACTGCTGGGAGGAAAGGGTTAACAGTGGAATATTAAGGTGCATTTCTGTGTGCAGTGTTACTAGTCAATGTAACAATTCAGTATGAGCTGCTCTTGGTGCCGGGGGAGGGAGATGCTCTCCTGAGCAAGATAGATGGGGAATGAACATAATATCTATATAGTGTAAGGCAGGGGGTCTCAAACTCGGCTGGGTGTATGGGCCGCACAGAGGAAAAAAATAATTTGGGGGGCTGCATTCTTTGCAAGACAAAGTGACATTTTTATTGGTACCATATATGTATATATTTTTTTTACACACCTTTGGATGACTGATTTTCAACATTTTTCACTTGTTTATTATAACAAATGTGCACATTCTTTGGTTAAATCTAAAAAAAAAAATGTGATGTTAAAAAAAAGTCATGCCTTATTTTGTTTTTTTTTACATTTTATCCCTTTCTTTTAACTAATAGTGTTACAATTATGACGCTAGCGTTTTGTGAAGGGAATGCTTTGCCTACTTCCGTGACTATGGCCTTCCGGAACTGCTGCATTTTGGCTGACCTCTCCGCCTCGGGAATAAGAGACATAAAGTTCTCCTTGTAGCGTGGGTCTAACAGTGTTACCAACCAGTAATGATTGTCGGCCAAGATGTTCTTAACGCGAGGGTCACGAGACAGGCAGCTTACCATAAAGTCATCCATGTGCGCCAGACTCTTAACAGCCATCACTTCAGTATCCAGACAAACACGATGACTGAACATGCTGTCCTCCTCCTTCTCCTCCTCCTCATCTACCCTGTCCTCTGGCCAGCCACGCTGAACTGAGCATATGACTGGTATGCATGTCATATCCTCAATTTGGCCGGAGAGTTGCTCCATGTCTTCATCTTCCTCCTCGTCATAGTCCTCCACTGCACGTTGTGATGAGACGAGGCTGGGCTATGTGTTATCACCCACACCCACTACTGTTTCTTGCTCCAACTCATCGTGTTCCGCCTGCAATGCATCATGTTTGGTTTTGAGCAGAGACCGTTTTAGAAGGCAGAGAAGCGGTATGGTGACGCTAATAATGGCGTCATCGCCGCTCACCATCTTGGTGGAGTCCTCAAAGTTTTGGAGGATGGTACATAGGTCGGACATCCATCTCCACTCCTCAGGTGTTATGTGTGGAGTTTGACCCATTTCCCGACGGCTTAGGTGATGCAGGTACTCAACAACTGCCCTCTTCTGCTCACATATCCTGATCAACATGTGCAGAGTTGAATTCCAACGCGTGGGGACATCACACACCAGTCTGTGAGCCGGAAGATGCAAACGACGCTGAAAGCCGGCAAGGCCGGCTGAAGCAGTAGGTGACTTTCGAAAATGTGCAGACAGGCGGCGAACTTTTACCAGCAGATCAGACAGCTCTGGGTATGACTTTAGAAACCGCTGAACCACGAGGTTGAGCACATGGGCCATGCATGGAACATGTGTCAGCTGGCCTCGCCTCAAAGCCGCCACTAGGTTCCGGCCATTGTCACACACAACCTTTCCTGGCTTTAGGTTCAGAGGTGTGAGCCAGTGATCTGCATGCTGTTTTAGAGCTGTCCACACCTCTTCTGCATTGTGGGATTTGTCACTTATGCAGATTAGCTGCAGCACAGCCTGTTGCCGCTTCGCCGAGGCAGTGCTGCAGTGCTTCCAGCTTGGGACTGGTGTGGAGGGTAAAGTGGATGAGGATGCGCAGGAGGAGGAGGAGGCTGAAGAGCATGACATTCCGGAGCTGTAGAGTGTGGGTGAAACCCTGACTGAGGTAGGGCCTGCAAACCTTGGTGTGGGAAGGACTTGTTCCGTTCCTCGCTCAAACTGGGTCCCAGCTGGGCTGGGCTGGGTCCCTACCCGGCTGGGTAGGGCGTTGTGGGGGGTTTGTCTATCTCCGTTTGAGGTGAGTTTGTTTAAGTTAGCCTTTTCTTTGGCGTTTTTTGGAGCCCTGCGGGTTGGGGAGTTGGTATCGCCCAGTAAGGCGTTCCCCGGGGGCTTGGATTAGGGTGACATTGTCAGTGGAAAACGGAGTTGAATTTTGGATTAGGAAATCGAAAACTGATCAGAGAGGTGTGGGTAGACTAGTCCGTTTGGGGATGGTTGTGGCCCGTTCAAGTGTCTCGGGAATTTTCAACAGATCCGTCCGAAGGTGGATGGCCCCTTATTATGTCACGAGGATGGGTCCTTTTTATCGAGATACCAATTTGTGAGTGTTTTTAGGGCATGTTTGAAGTCGTTGGGGTTAGATCCGAAGTCTTTCGGATTGGGGCAGCGACGGAGGCCTCTATATGCGGCCTACCGGAGGAGACAGTTAAGCAGATTGGTAGGTGGAAGTCGCAGCGCTTTAAGTCGTATGTACGTCCCCAGGTGGTTGTTGGCAATTGAGGGGAAAAGGGGGGGGTATTAGGGTAGCAATGGGGGGGGGTGAGAGTGTGTGTTTTTTGTCAATTTGGTTTGGTGAGGCAATAAAATGGTGTCGTCTGTACATTTTGTATTGCAGAAGCACCCCCCCTTCCTTCCCTGGTCTGGATCCTTGGCCACTCTTATGTGTATTGGGGAGCCCGACGAGCGGACGCGAGATGGAACGGGAGACAGCTAGGTTTTGAGAAGGACCTGGCTCTCGTGCGATGGCTCGGTGTTCGGGGGTTAGGGTGGAACAGGGTGTTGCAGGAGGTGCATAGATACGCCCGGTTGGACAGACCTCCTGACATGTTAGTGTTGCATGCCGGGGGGAATGATTTGGGTGGGCGTCCTTTTCGAATCTTGATAAAGGACATCAAACATGATTTGTTACGGTTATGGGTGTCGTTTCCAGGTCTAACGATAGTCTGGTCGGAGATAGTAGCGAGAAAGAGTTGGCAGAAAGCACGGTCAGTTGACAGGTTGAACAAGGCGCGGGCGAAGGTTAATAGGGCGATCTCGAAGTTTGTTAGTCGGAACGGGGGTATAGCAATACGGCATGTTGAGTTGGAAAGGACGGAAGAGGAATTTTGGTTGGCTGACGGGGTACACCTTAATGCGGTGGGAACTGACTTATGGGCTCTTGGCTTGCAGGGAGGTATTGAGAGGGCCCTTTGGTTGCGGGGGGTCTCAGGCACTTGAAGGGTTTCAAGGTGCCTTCGTTGTGGTGTTGTTTATTGGTGGGTCCTTGAAGTTGGTTTAAAATTGGTTCGGGGATTCATCCGGGTATGGATCCCCTCATTGGTAGAATTGATGGTCCCCTGGTGATTTTGGGGGGGAACCCCGACGGGGTATGTCGGGGCCCCTGGGGGTGTGGTTGGGGTTGACGGAGGATTAACCCTTACCATTTGGTGCTCCTGAGCCAGTGTGGGTAACGGCTGGGAGCAAGTTGAGGTTTTTTATTGCTCGGTTATGGGAATCACCAGGGTTTTGGTAGCTTCAAGGACCTTACCACATTGCAAATTTTATTGGTTATGTATTCTTGTTAATAAAATGGCTGCTATGGCCAAAATTATCCAAAGATAAATTTGTGTCTGTGTAATTACTTTTAAATAAGAAATGGGAATGGAGGTGTGGGGTATGAAAGGAAGACCGGAGTCAACAATTCCAGGGTCAAGCATGTTTATTTGCGTAAGCTTCGTTCCAGGGTAGAAAGGGTAAGAGTGCCTTTCAGAATTCGAAGTGGTCGGACTGTATGGACCACCAAGAACTGCAGGAGAGCTTGAACATCTTCCCATGGATTTGCGACATCCTCCCTCATCAGTTACGTAGGTAAGCAGGTTCTCAGCATTGCAGCCCATTTGTTGTCTTAAGTTAGTTAAGCGGGGTTAACTAACCTGTCAGTTCAGCCTCAGGTCTAAAGCAGAGGCCTGGACTCCACTCCTTACTCCTCACTCCACAACTCTCCTTAAAAACAACTGACTCCTTTTTCCTGCCCCGGGGTCTCCAGACCCCTAGGTGGGCGTTTCCTTCCGTCTGGTCCTGCCCACTGGTGTGCCTGTCTTTCCCTGGGGGAGGTGACTAGGATTTTCTGGTTGGCTTTGTGTGACTTAGGTGAGGGAAGTTGTTATGCGGGGGCCTATGTGTGACTACCTGCAGTGTCAGGGCGTCACATATGTATGTGTGTATGTCTGCTAAAGGAATCCGCACCGTCATATTTACAAACACAAAATTTTGCAGACACCTCATGTGACTCAGGGAACGTCGTAGACTATGTTTTAACAGGAATATTTAACCCCGCGCTTTACAGTTACTCTCCAAAAAACCTGCCTCCATTAAACTGAATGGAGGTGGGAGCTGCAAGTTATTAATAGCAGCTGTGATTGGTTGCTATAGGAACAAAGGACATTCATAGTATAAGAAGCTTATGTGTGAGATAATATGATGTCAGTGGGGAGACAGATAGAGAGAGACAGACACAGACTGAGAGACAAACAGACAGAGACAGATAGGCATAGACAGACAGGGAAAGAGACAGAGACAAACAGACAGAGGCAGACAGGGAAAGAGACAGACAGAGATAGACAGGGAAAAAAGGCAGACAGACAGAGACAGAGAAAGAGACAGAGGCAGATAGGGAAACAGACAGAGACAAACATACAGAGACAGGCAGGAGAAAAGGCAGACCGACAGGGAAAGAGACAGACAGGGGAAGAGACAGACAGAGAGAGACAGACAGATAGAGACAGACAAAGAAATACAGAGATAGACAGGGAAAGAGACAAACGGGGAATGAGTCAGACAGAGAGAGACAAAGAGAGACAGGCAGAGAGAGACAGGGAAAGAGACAGACAGGGGAAGAGAAAGACAGAGACAGACAAAGAAATACAGAGACAGACAGGGGAAGAGACAGACAGGGGAAGAGACAGACAGGGGAAGAGACAGACAGACAGGGAAAGAGACAGACCTGGAAAAGAGACAGACCTGGAAAAGAGACAGGCCTGGAAAAGAGACAGACAGACATAGAAACAGACAGCCACAAAGAGAGAGAGAGACAGACAGACACAGAGAGACAGACAGAGATAGAGAGACAGACAGACATGGATAGAGATAGAGACACACAGAGACAGACAGATGACAGAGACTGGGAGAGAGACAGACAGAAGCATAAATCCCTAACTAAAACTTAACATTTAATGATAGTTTTAAAAGGTAAAAAAACACAAATCATGTAAATAGAATGACTCTCTTCTGTGCATAGAGTCAACATTTTGTGTTTGTAAATATGACGGTGCGGATTCCTTTAGCAGACATACACACATACATATGTGACGCCCTGACACTGCAGGTAGTCACACATAGGCCCCCGCATAACAACTTCCCTCACCTAAGTCACACAAAGCCAATCAGAAAACCCTAGTCACCTCCCCCAGGGAAAGACAGGCACACCAGTGGGCAGGACCAGACGGAAGGAAACGCCCACCTAGGGGTCTGGAGACCCCGGGGCAGGAAAAAGGAGTCAGTTGTTTTTAAGGAGAGTTGTGGAGTGAGGAGTAAGGAGTGGAGTCCAGGCCTCTGCTTTAGACCTGAGGCTGAACTGACAGGTTAGTTAACCCCGCTTAACTAACTTAAGATAACAAATGGGCTGCAATGCTGAGAACCTGCTTACCTACGTAACTGATGAGGGAGGATGTCGCAAATCCATGGGAAGATGTTCAAGCTCTCCTGCAGTTCTTGGTGGCCCGTACAGTCCGACCACTTCGAATTCTGAAAGGCACTCTTACCCTTTCTACCCTGGAACGAAGCTTAGGCAAATAAACATGCTTGACCCTGGAATTGTTGACTCCGGTCTTCCTTTCATACCCCACACTTCCATTCCCATTTCTTATTTCAAAGTAATTACACAGACACAAATTTATCTTTGGATAATTTTGGCCATAGCAGCCATTTTATTAACAAGAATACATAACCAATAAAATTTGCAATGTGGTAAGGTCCTTGAAGCTACCAAAACCCTGGTGATTCCCATAACCGAGCAATAAAAAACCTCAACTTGCTCCCAGCCATTACCCACACTGGCTCAGGAGCACCAAATGGTAAGGGTTAATCCTCCGTCAACCCCAACCACACCCCCAGGGGCCCCGACATACCCCGTCGGGGTTCCCCCCCAAAATCACCAGGGGACCATCAATTCTGCCAATGAGGGGATCCATACCCGGATGAATCCCCGAACCAATTTTAAACCAACTTCAAGGACCCACCAATAAACAACACCACAACGAAGGCACCTTGAAACCCTTCAAGTGCCTGAGACCCCCCGCAACCAAAGGGCCCTCTCAATACCTCCCTGCAAGCCAAGAGCCCATAAGTCAGTTCCCACCGCATTAAGGTGTACCCCGTCAGCCAACCAAAATTCCTCTTTCGTCCTTTCCAACTCAACATGCCGTATTGCTATACCCGCGTTCCGACTAACAAACTTCGAGATCGCCCTATTAACCTTCGCCCGCGCCTTGTTCAACCTGTCAACTGACCGCGCTTTCTGCCAACTCTTTCTCGCTACTATCTCCGACCAGACTATCGTTAGACCTGGAAACGACACCCATAACCGTAACAAATCATGTTTGATGTCCTTTATCAAGATTCGAAAAGGACGCCCACCCAAATCATTCCCCCCGGCATGCAACACTAACATGTCAGGAGGTCTGTCCAACCGGGCGTATCTATGCACCTCCTGCAACACCCTGTTCCACCCTAACCCCCGAACACCGAGCCATCGCACGAGAGCCAGGTCCTTCTCAAAACCTAGCTGTCTCCCGTTCCATCTCGCGTCCGCTCGTCGGGCTCCCCAATACACATAAGAGTGGCCAAGGATCCAGACCAGGGAAGGAAGAGGGGGTGCTTCTGCAATACAAAATGTACAGACGACACCATTTTATTGCCTCACCAAACCAAATTGACAAAAAACACACACTCTCACCCCCCCCATTGCTACCCTAATACCCCCCCCTTTTCCCCTCAATTGCCAACAACCACCTGGGGACGTACATACGACTTAAAGCGCTGCGACTTCCACCTACCAATCTGCTTAACTGTCTCCTCCGGTAGGCCGCATATAGAGGCCTCCGTCGCTGCCCCAATCCGAAAGACTTCGGATCTAACCCCAACGACTTCAAACATGCCCTAAAAACACTCACAAATTGGTATCTCGATAAAAAGGACCCATCCTCATGACATAATAAGGGGCCATCCACCTTCGGACGGATCTGTTGAAAATTCCCGAGACACTTGAACGGGCACATATCAGATGCCACAACCATCCCCAAACGGACTAGTCTACCCACACCTCTCTGATCAGTTTTCGATTTCCTAATCCAAAATTCAACTCCGTTTTCCACTGACATAATGTCACCCCAATCCAAGCCCCCGGGGAACGCCTTACTGGGCGATACCAACTCCCCAACCCGCAGGGCTCCAAAAAACGCCAAAGAAAAGGCTAACTTAAACAAACTCACCTCAAACGGAGATAGACAAACCCCCCACAACGCCCTACCCAGCCGGGTAGGGACCCAGCCCAGCCCAGCTGGGACCCAGTTTGAGCGAGGAACGGAACAAGTCCTTCCCACACCAAGGTTTGCAGGCCCTACCTCAGTCAGGGTTTCACCCACACTCTACAGCTCCGGAATGTCATGCTCTTCAGCCTCCTCCTCCTCCTGCGCATCCTCATCCACTTTACCCTCCACACCAGTCCCAAGCTGGAAGCACTGCAGCACTGCCTCGGCGAAGCGGCAACAGACTGTGCTGCAGCTAATCTGCATAGGTGACAAACCCCACAATGCAGAAGAGGTGTGGACAGCTCTAAAACAGCATGCAGATCACTGGCTCACACCTCTGAACCTAAAGACAATGGCCGGAACCTGGTGGCGGCTTTGAGGCGAGGCCAGCTGACACATGTTCCATGCATGGCCCATGTGCTCAACCTCGTGGTTCAGCGGTTTCTAAAGTCATACCCAGAGCTGTCTGATCTGCTGGTAAAAGTTCGCTGCCTGTCTGCACATTTTCGAAAGTCACCTACTGCTTCAGCCGGCCTTGCCGGCTTTCAGCGTCGTTTGCATCTTCCGGCTCACAGACTGGTGTGTGATGTCCCCACGCGTTGGAATTCAACTCTGCACATGTTGATCAGGATATGTGAGCAGAAGAGGGCAGTTGTTGAGTACCTGCATCACATAAGCCGTCGGGAAATGGGTCAAACTCCACACATAACACCTGAGGAGTGGAGATGGATGTCCGACCTATGTACCATCCTCCAAAACTTTGAGGACTCCACCAAGATGGTGAGCGGCGATGATGCCATTATTAGCGTCACCATACCGCTTCTCTGCCTTCTAAAACGGTCTCTGCTCAAAACCAAACATGATGCATTGCAGGCGGAACACGATGAGTTGGAGCAAGAAACAGTAGTGGGTGTGGGTGATAACACACAGCCCAGCCTCGTCTCATCACAACGTGCAGTGGAGGACTATGACGAGGAGGAGGATGAAGACATGGAGCAACTCTCCGGCCAAATTGAGGATATGACATGCATACCAGTCATATGCTCAGTTCAGCGTGGCTGGCCAGAGGACAGGGTAGATGATGAGGAGGAGGAGGAGGAGAAGGAGGAGGACAGCATGTTCAGTCATCGTGTTGGTCTGGATCCTGAAGTGATGGCTGTTAAGAGTCTGGCGCACATGGATGACTTTGTGGTAAGCTGCCTGTCTCGTGACCCTCGCGTTAAGAACATCTTGGCCGACAATCATTACTGGTTGGTAACACTGTTAGACCCACGCTACAAGGAGAACTTTATGTCTCTTATTCCCGAGGCGGAGAGGTCAGCCAAAATGCAGCAGTTCCGGAAGGCCATAGTCACGGAAGTAGGCAAAGCATTCCCTTCACAAAACGCTAGCGTCATAATTGTAACACTATTTGTTAAAAGAAAGGGATAAAATGTAAAAAAAACCAAAATAAGGCATGACTTTTTTTTAACATCAAATTTTTTTTTTTTAGATTTAACCAAAGAATGTGCACATTTGTTATAATAAACAAGTGAAAAATGTTGAAAATCAGTCATCCAAAGGTGTGTGAAAAAAATATATATATATGGTACCAATAAAAATGTCACTTTGTCCTGCAAAGAATGCAGCCCCCCAAATTATTTTTTTCCTCTGTGCGGCCCATACACCCAGCCGAGTTTGAGACCCCCTGCCTTACACTATATAGATATCATGTTAATTCCCCATCTATCTTGCTCAGGAGAGCATCTCCCTCCCCCGGCACCAAGAGCAGCTCATATTGAATTGTTACATTGACTAGTAACACTGCACACAGAAATGCACTTTAATATTCCACTGTTAACCCTTTCCTCCCAGCAGTAACACACAACTCCTCACCTTGATATCATGGTGATTTATGGTCAGAATGACTTCAATGCGATCAGTGATTTCTATTCTAGCTCTGCTCACATAGATTTTATATCCACACTCAACTATAGGCCGTTCTTCATATTTTGGGGGCTTTTAGTCAGATATACTAGTTTGTGCCTGTATAGTATTGGTGTAGATGGGAGTGTAGGGCATGGGTTACATGGCACTGTGGTGGGATACTGATGGGAGGTATTGGTGCTGTGTTTGATGCTTCTACTGGGTATTTTCCTACAAATACTGGAACAGCTCACTGCTTAGAATGATTCTTCCCAGCTCTATAATATATTATATATACCCCACAATGCAGGCTCACACACACATTTGTCTCAAGTGTGTTGTAGGGACACAGATACAGTCTTGGTCATGTGACTAAAGGCTACTTTACACACTGCGATATCGGTCCCGATATCGCTAGTGTGGGTACCCGCCCCATCTGTTGCGCGACACGGGCAAATCGCTGCCCATGCCGCACAACACCGACCAGACCCGTCACACATACTTACCTGACCGGCGACGTCGCTGTGACCGGCGAACCGCCTCCTTTCTAAGGGGGCGGTCCGTGCGGCGTCACAGCGACGTCACTGAGCGACCGCCCAATAGCAGCGGAGGGGCGGAGATGAGTGGCCGGAACATCCCGCCCACCTCCTTCCTTCCTCATAGCGGCTGGGAGGCAGGTAAGGAGAGGTTCCTCGTTTCTGCGGTGTCACACGGAGTGATGTGTGCTGCCGCAGGAGCGACGAACTACATCGTTACTGCTGCAGTAACGATAATCGAGAATGGAGACCCATGTCACCGATGAGCGATTTTGCACGTTTTTGCAACGATGCAAAATCGCTCATCGGTGTCACACGCAGCAACATCGCTAATGCGGCCGGATGTGCGTCACAAATTCCGTGACCCCAACGACTCCGCATTAGCGATGTCGCAGCGTGTAAAGCCCCCTTTAGTGGGAGTGGTGTACAGGGTCTTAGCAGTAAAGAGTATTCCATATTTCTGCCAGATACCCACAGAGATATTGAAATCTGAAAAAAGAGACTTCTGCTCATTGAAGGTAAGAACTGCTCACATAGCGTTCAACTCCACAGCAAACGAGTGCTCTAGCACTGGCATCTCAGCAGGGATATTCCCCTACTACACATGTGTGTCTGGGTCGCTGTGACAGTTTACAGGACATAACTCAAGGCACCTAGATAGAAGGCAGAGGTACTGGGATTGGTTGGTTTTTGGTGACGGAGGTGCAGGGGCTGGCGCCCATGTGCAGTGCTGGCTAAGGTATATTGATGATATTTTGATTTTTTGGCAGGGCACTGTGGAGCAGCTCGAGACATTTATGGAGGAACTTAATAACAACACCTTTAACATCAGATTGACGCATAAGCATAGCAGCAGTTGCGTTGACTTCCTGGATATTAAAATTTCATTCGGTTCTGAGCGAATTGTTCAGACCGACGTCCATAGGAAGGAAACATCAGTCAACGCACTGCTGCATGCTTCTTCTGCTCATACTCCCTCCACCATCCGGGCCGTACCGACTGGCCAGTTCCTCAGGATGAAGCAAATTTGTTCGTCAGACACTGCTTTTGAACAACAGTCTGCCGACCTCCAGCGCCATAGGGGTGGCAAAGGCGGTCTTCCCCCGGTCTGCCTCAGCAACGGACACTAGCCAATAGTGACTAGTGAGATCAAGGGTAGAAAAATAATTTGCAGTTCTCAATGCAGCTAGCGATTCCTCAATACGGGGGAGTGGTGCCGTCCTTCTTCTTTAACAGGACCAACGGAGCTGCCCAAAGGCTACAACTGTCACGGATAACCCCAGCCGCCTTCATGTTGCTCAACATGTCCTTGGTACACTGGTAATGTGAAGGTGGTATTGGCTTATAGCTCTCTTTGATGGGTGGGTGTGCACCTGTGGGGATGTAGTGTTGGACCCCTTTTATTCCCCCAAAATCTAGCGGATGTTTGCTGAAGACTTGCTCGCTCGTATTCTTGCACTACCCTGTGGACCCGCTTCTTGTGATGTGAAGGTGTGGAGTCAGTGCCTACGTGTAATTCCTTACACCACTCCTCTGGCTGACTTGGTGAGCAGTCACTGACTGGGTGGGGTGCAGTAATAGTGGATGCTGCTACTTGGATAGCATGTGTATCTACTGTGAACAGCTTATCAATGGTGGCAAGTCGGGGCAGCTTAACCTCCTGCTCTCCGCAGTTTAACACTCTCACGGGCACTCTTCCCTTCCGCACTAATGAATAAAACTATGATGTAAATATCATATAGATACCCCACAATTGTAAATAAAGGTAGGTTATGGGAAAAGGGGGAACAGGGAAAGAGGAAAATAGTGTAATAAAGTATACCTTCTGGGGGTGAGAGGAAATGGCAGCACAGCCAGTGGAGGTGAAGCAAAAGGAAGCCTGCAACTAAAGAGTTGAGAGCGTTATCACATGGTGACTGAGCCTGATTGTAAAGGGAGCATAGAGTGGAGCATACTCTGGGCACGTTAGAACCCAAGTTCTTAAACCATGAATATGGACCCCTTTTATTCTCCCAAAGTCTAGCGGATGTTTGCTGAAGACTTGCTCGTATTCTTGCACTACCCTGTGGACCCGCTTCTTGTGATGTGAAGGTGTGGAGTCAGTGCCTACGTGTAATTCCTTACACCACTCCTCTGGTTGACTTGGTGAGCTGTCACTGAATGGGTGTGGTGAAGTAACGGTGGATGCTGTGGCTTGGATATCATATTAAATATAGGGACCCCCATACAGTAGTATGAGAAATTTTTTTGTATTCAATGATCGGTATTACCTTCAGGGGCGCGGCACGTGGACGTGCGTTCCATTAGCCTCACTGCATTCCACTCCCATACAGGAAGTGGGCGCAGCTATTACTACGGTCGCACATAAAAGAACCCACAGCCACCACTGCACACAGCTGACTCCACCACTGGAAACCCACTTCTACACCAACGCAGGTAAGACAGGATCGGCACCTCTATGCTCCCGTTACAATCAGGCTCAGTCACCATGTGATAATGCTCTCAACAATTTAGTTGCAGGCTTCCCCTTGCTTCACCTCCACTGGCTGTGCTGCCATTTCCTCTCCCCCCTGGAAGGTATACTTT
Organism: Anomaloglossus baeobatrachus; assembly: GCF_048569485.1. NCBI lineage: Eukaryota > Metazoa > Chordata > Amphibia > Anura > Aromobatidae > Anomaloglossus > Anomaloglossus baeobatrachus. Next base: position 381,079 of record NW_027442146.1, on the reverse strand, counting down.
ATTACACTATTTTCCTGTTTCCCTCTTCTCCCTTTTCCCATAACCTACCTTTATCTGTATTTGTGGGGTATCTATATACTATTTATATCACAGTTTTATTCATTAATACGGAAGGGAAGAGTGCGCGTGAGAGTGTTGAACTGCGGAGAGCAAGAGGTTAAGCTGCCCCGATTTGCCACCATTGATAAGCTGTTCACAGTAGATACACATGCTATCCAAGCAGCAGCAGCATCCACCATTACTGCACCCCACCCACTCAGTGACAGCTCACCAAGTCAGCCAGAGGAGTGGTGTCAGGAATTACACGTAGGCACTGACTACACACCTTCACATCACAAGAAGGGGGTGCAAGTGTGACGCCCTGGACTAGCCAGTTAGTCACAGACATAACACACACACACCCCCTTTCCCGGATAGTTACACTAGTCAGACACAAAACCGTTGTTGCCTCCCTCCAGGGGCTGATGTCCACACCAGGTGGGGCGGAGCCAGGCGGTTGGCCCCACCCACCAAGGAGTTCACAGGCCTGGAGGTGGGAAAACCAGTCAGTTAGTTGAAGTTCAGTTTAGAGTTGAACCGTGGAGGTAGTGAGTTCAGTGAGGAGCCCAGTTTTGGGTAGGAGTGCAAAACTGCTAGTGTCTGGGTCAGATCCCAGGCACTATGGGGAGATAAGGTATGCACACCAGTGACTATGTAAGGGGAATACATGAAATAGCAGAAACTGCAGTGTGAATACTGACTTGAAAAATTCAATAGCTATATGCAAGAGTGAATATGTGAAAAATGGAATCTGCATTACTGCCATGAACATATGAATCAAGAGAAATTTAGCTACTGAATTGATCAATGCAATAGAGCCCCAACACTACGCCAAAGTATTTCTCTACGTTGGGGTCCCTAGCTTGTGTGTGTCCTCTCATGCAGTTAAAAAACCTACCGTGTATGGGAAGCTGAGACCCAGGCTATTTATGCGTATGATATGGATTGGCAATAGGTGTGGTTGGGGAGGGTTCACAAACGAAAAAATACTAACAAATAGGAATAACGTTTGGAACACCATTCTAAGTCCGAACTGGGTGCAAAAACCTAAAAAAACATCACTATGGGGAGATAAGGTATGCACACCAGTGACTATGTAAGGGGAATACATGAAATAGCAGAAACTGCTGTGTGAATACTGACTTGAAAAATCCAATAGCATTAATTCACATAATCCTAGTGACTGCGCACACAACATGGCCAAACGAAAACAAAAGACAGTACCTGGCCATTCTATCCAATGGAAACTCATAGGCAACACAGTCCATTAGACTAGGCAATTACATGCAGCCAAACAAAGTTCATGGGCCTTGCCTCAGAGTCGAACCCACAACCTCTTGGAGAACAAGCAAAGAGCCTACCACTAAACCAACTCAGTGAAGTTGGAAACCGACTCTACATTAATTAACATAATCCTAGTGACTGCGCACACAACATGGCCAAACAAAAGCAAAAGACAGTACCTGGCCTATCAATCCAATGGACACTCATAGGTAACACAGTACATTGGACTAGGCAATTACATGCAGCCATACAAAGCCCATGGGTCTTGCCCCAGAGTCGAACCCACAACCTCTCGTAGCCAGGGCAAAGAGCCTACCACTACACCAACACAGAGAAGTAGGTGAATGACTCTACATTAATTCACATAATCCTAGTGACTGCGCACACAACATGGCCAAACAAATGCAAAAGACATTATCTGGCCTATCAATCCAATGGAAACTCATAGGCAACACAGTCCATTAGACTAGGCACTTACATGCAGCCATGTAAAGTTCATGGGCATTGACTCAGAGTCGAACCCACAACCTCTTGGAGAACAAGCAAAGAGCCTACCACTAAACCAACTCAGAGAAGTTGGAAACCGACTCTACATTAATTAACATAATCCTAGTGACTGCGCACACAACATGGCCAAACAAAAGCAAAAGACAGTACGTGGCCTATCAATCCAACGGAAACTCATAGGTAACACAGTACATTGGACTAGGCAATTACATGCAGCCATACAAAGCCCATGGGCCTTGCCCCAGAGTCAAACCCACAACCTCTCGCAGCCAAGCAAAGAGCCTACCACTACACCAACACAGAAAAGTGGGAAACTGATTCTACATTAATTCACATAATCCTACCGACTGCGCACACAACATGGCTAAACAAAAGACAATACCTGGCCTATCAATTCAATGGAAACTCATAGGCAACACAGTCCATTGGACTAGGCAATTACATGCAGCCATACAAAGTCCATGGGCTTTGCCTAAAAGTCAAACCCACAACTTCTCGCAGCCCAAGCAAAGAGCCTACCACTACACCAACACAGAGAAGTGGGAAACTGATTCTACATTAATTCACATAATCCTACCGACTGCGCACACAACATGGCCAAACAAAAGACAATACCTGGCCTATCAATCCAATTGAAACTCATAGGCAATACAGTCCATTAGACTAGGCAAATAAATGCAGCCATACAAAGTTCATGGGCCTTGCCTCAGAGTCGAACCCACATCCTCTTGGAGAACAAGCAAAGAGCCTACCACTAAACCAACACAGAGAAGTTGGAAACCGACTCTACATTAATTCATATAATCCTAGTGACTGCGCACACAACATGGCCAAACAAAAGCAAAAGACAGTACCTGGCCTTTCAATCCAATGGAAACTCATAGGCAACACAGTCCATTGGACTAGACAATTACATGGAGACATATAAAGTCCATGGGCCTTGCCTCAGAGTCAAACCCACAACCTCTCGCAGCCAAGCAAAGAGCCTACTACTACACCAACACAGAAAAGTGGGAAACTGGTACTACATTAATTCACATAATCCTACCGACTGCGCACACAACATGGCCAAACAAAAGCAAAAGTCAGTACCTGGCTTATCAATCCAATGGAAACTCATAGGCAACACAGTCCATTGGACTAGAAAATTACATGGAGACATACAAAGTCCATGGGCCTTGCCTCAGAGTCAAACCCACAACCTCTCGCAGCCAAGCAAAGAGCCTACCACTACACCAACACAGAGAAGTGGGAAACTGATTCTACATTAATTCACATAATCCTACCGACTGCGCACACAACATGGCTAAACAAAAGACAATACCTGGCCTATCAATTCAATGGAAACTCATAGGCAACACAGTCCATTGGACTAGGCAATTACATGCAGCCATACAAAGTCCATGGGCTTTGCCTAAAAGTCAAACCCACAACTTCTCGCAGCCCAAGCAAAGAGCCTACCACTACACCAACACAGAGAAGTGGGAAACTGATTCTACATTAATTCACATAATCCTACCGACTGCGCACACAACATGGCCAAACAAAAGACAATACCTGGCCTATCAATCCAATGGAAACTCATAGGCAACACAGTCCATTAGACTAGGCAAATACATGCAGCCATACAAAGTTCATGGGCCTTGCCTCAGAGTCGAACCCACATCCTCTTGGAGAACAAGCAAAGAGCCTACCACTAAACCAACACAGAGAAGTTGGAAACTGACTCTACATTAATTCATATAATCCTAGTGACTGCGCACACAACATGGCCAAACAAAAGCAAAAGACATTACCTGGCCTATCAATCCAATGTAAACTCATAGGTAACACAGTACATTGGACTAGGCAATTGCATGCCGCCATACAAAGCCCATGGGCCTTGCCCCAGAGTCAAACCCACAACCTCTCGTAGCCCAAGCAAAGAGCCTACCAATACACCAACACAGAGAAGTAGAAAACAGATTCTACATTAATTCACATAATCCTAGTGACTGCGCACACAACATGGCCAAACAAAAGCAAAAGACGGTACCTGGCCTTTTAATCCAATGGAAACTCATAGGCAACGCAATCAATTGGACTAGGCAATTACATGCAGCCATACAAAGTCCATGGGCCTTGTCTCAGAGTCAAACCCACAACCTCTCTCAGCCCAAGCAAAGAGCCTACCACTACACCAACACAGAGAAGAGCTAAACTGACTCAACATAAATTCACATAATCCTAGTGACTGCGCACACAACATGGCCAAACAAAAGCAAAAGACAGTCCCTGGCCTATCAATCCAACGGAAACTCATAGACAACATAGTCCATTGGACTAGGTAATTACATGCAGCCATACAAAGTCCATGGGCCTTGCCTCAGAGTCAAACCCACAACCTCTGGCAGAACAAGCAAAGAGCTTACAACTAACACCAACACAAAAAAGTAGGAAGCTGCGTCTACATTAATTCACATATTCCTAGTGACTGCGCACACAACATGGCCAAACAAAAGCAAAAGACATTACCTGGCCTATCAAACCAATGGAAACTCATAGGCAACACAGTCCATTGGACTAGGCAATTACATGCAGCCATACAAAGTCCATGGGCTTTGCCTCAGAGTCAAACCCACAATTTCTCGCAGCCCAAGCAAAGAGCCTACCACTACACCAACACAGAGAAGTTGGTAACAGAGTTTACATTCATAGTATCATAGTATCATAGTTTTTAAGGTTGAAGGGAGACTCTAAGTCCATCTAGTTCAACCCGTAGCCTAACATGTTGATCCAGAGGAAGGCAAAAAAACCCCAATGTGGCAAACAAGTTCCAATGGGGAAAAAATTTCCTTCCTGACTCCACATCCGGCAATCAGACTAGTTCCCTGGATCAATACCCTGTCATAAAATCTAATATACATAACTGGTAATATTACATTTTTCAAGAAAGGCATCCAGGCTCTGCTTAAATGTTAGTAGTGAATCACTCATTACAACATCATGCGGCAGAGAGTTCCATAGTCTCACTGCTCGTACAGTAAAGAATCCTCGTCTGTGATTATGATTAAACCTTCTTTCCTCAAGACGTAGCGGATGCCCCCGTGTTCCAGTCGCAGGCCTAGGTGTAAAAAGATCTTTGGAAAGGTCTCTGTACTGTCCCCTCATATATTTATACATTGTGATTAGATCTCCCCTAAGCCTTCGTTTTTCCAGACTAAATAACCCCAAGTTTAATAATCTGTCTTGGTATTGCAGCCCACCCATTCCTCTAATAATCTTGGTCGCTCTTCTCTGCACCCTCTCCAGTTCAGCTATGTCCTTCTTATATATCGGTGACCAGAATTGTACACAGTATTCTAAGTGCGGTCGCACTAGTGACTTGTACAGAGGTAGAAGTATATTTTTTTCATGAACACTTATACCTCTTTTAATACATCCCATTATTTTATTAGCCCTGGCAGCAGCTGCCTGACACTGTCCACTAAAGTGAAGTTTACCATCCACCCATACACCCAAGTCTTTTTCTGTGTCTGTTTTACCCAGTGTTCTACAATTAAGTACATAATCATAAATGTTATTTCCTCTACCCAAGTGCATGACCTTACATTTATCTACATTAAACTTCAATTGCCACTTCTCAGCCCAATCCTCCAATTTACATAAATCTCCCTGTAATATAAAATTATCCTCCTCTGTATTGATTACCCTGCAGAGTTTAGTATCATCTGCAAATATTGAAATTCTACTCCGCATGCCCCCAACAAGGTCATTTATAAATATGTTGAAAAGAAGCGGGCCCAATACTGACCCCTGTGGTACCCCACTATGAACTGAGACCCAGTCCGAGTACGTACCATTAATAACCACCCTTTGTTTCCTATCACTGAGCCAGTTTTTAACCCAGTTACACATATTTTCCCCTATCCCCATTATTCTCATTTTATGTACCAACCTTTTGTGTGGCACCGTATCAAAAGCTTTTGAAAAGTCCATATACACAACATCCACTGCATTTCCCTGGTCCAAGCTTGAACTTACCTCTTCATAGAAGCTGATCAAATTAGTTTGACAGGATCGATCCCTCATAAACCCATGTTGATACTCTGTCATAAGGTTATTTTTCTTGAGATACTCCAGTATAGCATCTCTCAAGAAACCCTCAAGGATTTTACCAACCGTAGAGGTTAAACTTACCGGCCTATAATTTCCTGGCTCAGTTTTTGTCCCCTTTTTGAATATTGGCACCACATTTGCTATGCGCCAGTCCTGCGGTACCGACCCTGTTATTAAGGAATCTGAGAAGATTAAAAATAATGGTCTATCTATCACAGAACTCAATTCCTGTAGTACTCTGGGGTGTATGCCATCCGGGCCCGGAGATTTGTCAACCTTAGTGATTTCGAGGCGGCGGCGTACTTCCTGCTGGGTTAAGCAGGTAATATTCAAGGGTGAATTTATGGCATCACTGGTCATGTCATCTGCCATGGCATTTTCTTGTATAAAAACCGTAGAAAAAAAGTCATTCAGCAGGTTGGCTTTACCCTCATCCCCTTCCACCATTTCACCAAGACTATTTTTAAGGGGGCCAACACTATCGCTTTTCAGTTTTTTACTGTTTATGTAGTTAAAGAATATTTTAGGATTATTTTTACTTTCTCTCGCAATGAGTCTCTCTGTCTCAAACTTAGCTAACTTAATTTGCTTTTTACATATTTTATTTAATTTTCTATAATTTCTATACATTAGTTCACATAATCCTAGTGACTGTGCACACAACATGGCCAAACAAATGCAAAACACATTATCTGGCCTATCAATCCAATGGAAACTCATAGGCAACACAGTCCATTAGACTAGGCAAATACATGCAGCCATACAAAGTTCATGGGCCTTGCCTCAGAGTCGAACCCACAACCTCTTGGAGAACAAGCAAAGAGCCTACCACTAAACCAACACAGAGAAGTAGGTGATTGACTCTACATTAATTCACATAATCCTAGTGACTGCGCACACAACATGGCCAAACAAAAGCAAAAGACGGTATCTGGCCTATCAATCCAATTGAAGCTCATAAGCAACATAGTCCATTGGACTAGGCAATAACATGCAGCCATACAATGTCCATGGGCCTTGCCTCAAAGTCGAACTCACAACCTCTCGCAGCTCAAGCAAAGAGCCTACTACTACACCAACACAGAGAAATGGGTACCTGACTCTACATTAATTCACATAAACCTAGTGACTGCGCACACAACATGGCCAAACGAAAGCAAAAGTCAATACCTGGCCTATCAATCCAATGGAAACTCATAGGCAACACAGTCCATTGGACTAGGAAATTACATGCAGCCATAAAAAGTCCATGGGCCTTGCCTCAGAGTCAAATCCACAACCTCTCGCAGCTCAAGCCAAGAGCCTACCACTACACCAACACAGAGAAATGTGAAACTGACTCTATATTAATTCACATAATCCTAGTGACTGCGCACACAACATGGCCAAACGAAAGCAAAAGTCAATACCTGGCCTATCAATCCAATGGAAACTCATAGGCAACACAGTCCTTTGGACTAGGCAATTACATGCAGCCATACAAAGTCCATGAGCCTTGCATTTGAGTCGAACTCACAACCTCTCCCAGCCCAAGCAAAGAGCCTACCACTACACCAACACAGAGAAGTGGGAAACTGACTCAACATTAATTCACATAATCCTAGTGACTGCGCACAAAACATGGCCAAACAAAAGCAAAAGAAGGCACCTGGCCTTATCAATCCAATGGAATCTCATAGGTAACACAGTCCATTGGACTATGCAATTACATGCAGCCATAAAAAGTCCATGGGCCTTGCCTCAGAGTCGAACTCACAACCTCTCGCAGCCCAAGAAAAAAGCCTACCACTACAGCAACACGGAGAAGTGTGAAACCGACTCTACATTAACTCACATAATCCTAGTGACTGCGCACACAACATGGCCAAACGAAAGCAAAAGACAGTACCTGGCCTATCAATCCAATGGAAACTCAGAGGCAACCCCATCCATTGGACTAGGCAATTACATGCAGCCATACAGAGGTCATGGGCCTTGCCTCAGAGTCTATCCCACAACCTCTGGCAGAACAAGCAAAGAGCCTACAACCACACCAACACAAAGAAGTAGGAAGCTGCATCTACATTAATTCACATAATCCTAGTGACTGCGCACACAACATGGCCAAACAGAAGCAAAAGACATTACCTGGCCTATCAAGCCAATGGAAACTCATAGGCAACACAGTCCATTGAACTTGGCAATTACATGCAGCCATACAAAGTCCATGGGCCTTGCCTCAGAGTCAAACCCACAACCTCTCGCAGCCAAGCAAAGCGCCTTCCACTACACCAACACAGAGAAGTGGGAAACTGATTCTACATTAATTCACATAATCCTACCGACTTCGCACACAACATAACCAAACAAAAGACAATACCTGGCCTATCAGTCCAATGAAAACTCATAGGCAACACAGTCCATTGGACTAGGCAATTACATGCAGCCATACAAAGTCTATGGGCTTTGCCTCAGAGTCAAACCCACATTTTCTCGCAGCCCAAGAAAAGAGCCTACCACTACACCAACACAGAGAAGTTGAAAACTGAGTTTACATTAGTTCACATAATCCTAGTGACTGCGCACACAACATGGCCAAACAAAAGCAAAAGGTAGTACCTGGCCTATCAATCCAATAGGAACTCATAGGTAACACAGTCAACTAAAATAGGCAATTACATGCAGCCATACAAACTCCATGGGCCTTGCCTCAAAGTCTAACCAACAACCTTTCGCAGCTTAAGCAAAGAGACTACCACTACACCAACACAGAGAAGTAGGTAAATGACTCTACATTAATTCACATAATCCTAGTGACTGCGCACACAACATGGCCAAACAAATGCAAAAGACATTATCTGGCCTATCAATCCAATGAAATCATAGGCAACATAGTCCATTAGACTAAGCAAATATATGCAGCCATACAAAGTTAATGGGCCTTGCCTCAGAGTCGAACCCACAACCTGTTGGAGAACAAGCAAAGAGCCTACCACTAAACCAACACAGAGAAGTTGGAAACAGACTCTACATTAATTCACAGAATCCTAGTGACTGCGCACACAACATGGCCAAACAAAAGCAAAAGACAGTACCTGGCCTATCAATCCAATGGAAACTCAAAGCTAACACAGTACATTGGACTAGGCAATTACATGCAGCCATACAAAGCCCATTGGCGTTGCCCAAGAGTCGAACCCACACCCTCTCGTAGCCCAAGGAAAGAGCCTACTAATACACCAACACAGAGAAGTGGAAAACCGATTCTTCATTAATTCACATAATCCTAGTGACTGCGCACATAACATGGCCAAACAAAAGCAAAAGACAGTACCTGGCCTATCAAACCAATGGAAACTCATAGGCAACACAGTCCTTTGGACTAGACAATTACATGCAGACATACAAAGTCCACGGGCCTTGCATTAGAGTCGAACCCACAACCTCTCGCAGCCCAAGCAAAGAGCCTACCACTACACCAACACAGAGAAGTGGGAAACTGATTCTACATTAATTCAAATAATCCTACTGACTGCGCACACAACATGGCCAAACAAAACACAATACCTGGCCTATCAATTCAAAGGAAACTCATAAGCAACACAGTCCATTGGACTTGGCAATTACATGCAGCCATACAAAGTCCATGGGCTTTGCCTCAGAGTCAAACCCACAATTTCTCGCAGCCCAAGGAAATAGCCTACGATTACACCAACACAGAGAAGTTGGAAACTGAGTTTACATTAGTTCACATAATCCTAGTGACTGCGCACACAACATGGCCAAACAAAAGACAATACCTGGCCTATCAATTCAATGGAAACTCATAGGCAACACAGTCAATTGAACTAGACAATTACATGCTGCCATACAAACTCCATGGGCTTTGCCTCAGAGTCGAATCCACAACCTCTCACAGCTTAAGCAAAGAGACTACAACTACACCAACACAGAGAAGTAGGTGAATGAGTCTACATTAATTCACATAATCCTAGTGACTGCGAACACAACATAGCCAAACAAAAGCAAAAGACAGTACCTGGCCTATCAATCCAATTGAAACTCATAGGCAACATAGTCCATTGGACTAGGCAATAACATGCAGCCATACAAAGTCCATGGTCCTTGCCTCAAAGTCTAACTCACAACCTCTCGCAGCTCAAGCAAAGAGCCTACCACTACACCAACACAGAGAAATGTGTACCTGACTCTACATTAATTCACATAATCCTAGTGACTGCGAACACAACATGGCCAAACATAAGCAAAAGGCAGTACCTGGCCTATCAATAAAATGGGAACTCATAGGCAACACAGTCAATTGAACTACACAATTACATGCAGCCATACAAACTCCATGGGCCTTGCCTCAGAGTCGTACCCCCAACCTCTCGCAGCTTAAGCAAAGAGCCTACCCCTAAACAACACAGAGAAGTGGGAAACTGATTCTACATTAATTCACATAATCCTACCGACTGCGCACACAACACGGCCAAACAAAAGGCAATACCTGGCCTATCAATTCAATGGAAACTCATAGGCAACACAGTCCATTGGACTAGGCAATTACATGCAGCCATACAAAGTCCATGGGCTTTGCCTAAAAGTCAAACCCACAACTTCTCACAGCCCAAGCAAAGAGCCTACCACTACACCAACACAGAGAAGTTGGTAACTGAGTTTACATTAATTCACATAATCCTAGTGACTGCGCACACAACATGGCCAAACAAAAGCAAAAGACAGTACCTGGCCTATCAATCCAATGGAAAATCATAGGCAACACAGTCCATTGGACTAGACAATTACATGGAGACATACAAAGTCCATGGGCCTTTCCTCAGAGTCAAACCCACAACCTCTCGCAGCCAAGCAAAGAGCCTACCACTACACCAACACAGAGAAGTGGGAAACTGATTCTACATTAATTCACATAATCCTACCGACTGCACACACAACATGGCCAAACAAAAGACAATACCTGGCCTATCAATCCAATGGAAACTCATAGGCAACACAGTCCATTAGACTAGGCAAATACATGCAGCCATATAAAGTTCATGGGCCTTGCCTCAGAGTCGAACCCACATCCTCTTGGAGAACAAGCAAAGAGCCTACCACTAAACCAACACAGAGAAGTTGGAAACCGACTCTACATTAATTCACATAATCCTAGTGACTGCGCACACAACATGGCCAAACAAAAGCAAAAGACATTACCTGGCCTATCAATCCAATGTAAACTCATAGGTAACACAGTACATTACTAGGATTATGTGAATTAATGTAGAGTCAGGTTCACATTTCTCTGTGTTGGTGTAGTGGTAGGCTCTTTGCTTGAGCTGCGAGAGGTTGTGAGTTAGACTTTGAGGCATGGCCCATGGACTTTGTATGGCTGCATGTTATTGCCTAGTCCAATGGACTATGTTGCCTATGAGTTTCAATTGGATTGATAGGCCAGGTACTGTCTTTTGCTTTTGTTTGGCCATGTTGTGTTCGCAGTCACTAGGATTATGTGAATTAATGTAGAGTCATTCACCTACTTCTCTGTGTTGGTGTAGTTGTAGTCTCTTTGTTGCTTATGAGTTTCAATTTGATTGATAGGCCAGGTACTGTCTTTTGCTTTTGTTTGGCCATGTTATGTGCGCAGTCACTAGGATTATGTGAATTAATGTAGAGTCATTCACCTACTTCTCTGTGTTGGTGTAGTGGTAGTCTCTTGGCTTAAACTGCGAGAGATTGTGGGTTCGACTCTGAGGCAAAGCCCATGGAGTTTGTATGGCAGCATGTAATTGCCTAGTTCAATTGACTGTGTTGCCTATGAGTTTCCATTGAATTGATAGGCCAGGTATTGTCTTTTGTTTGGCCATGTTGTGTGCGCAGTCACTAGGATTATGTGAACTAATGTAAACTCAGTTTCCAACTTCTCTGTGTTGGTGTAATCGTAGGCTATTGCCTTGGGCTGCGAGAAATTGTGGGTTTGACTCTGAGGCAAAGCCCGTGGGTTTGACTCTGAGGCAAAGCCCATGGACTTTGTATGGCTGCATGTAATTGCCAAGTCCAATGGACTGTGTTGCCTATGAGTTTCCTTTGAATTGATAGGCCAGGTATTGTCTTTTGTTTGGCCATGTTGTGTGCGCAGTCGGTAGGATTATTTGAATTAATGTAGAATCAGTTTCCCACTTCTCTGTGTTGGTGTAGTGGTAGGCTCTTTGCTTCGGCTGCGAGAGGTTGTGGGTTCGACTCTAATGCAAGGCCCATGGACTTTGTATGTCTCCATGTAATTGTCTAGTCCAATGGACTGTGTTGCCTATGAGTTTCCATTGGTTTGATAGGCCAGGTACTGTCTTTTGCTTTTGTTTGGCCATGTTATGTGCGCAGTCACTAGGATTATGTGAATTAATGAAGAATTGGTTTTCCACTTCTCTGTGTTGGTGTATTAGTAGGCTCTTTCCTTGGGCTACGAGAGGGTGTGGGTTCGATTCTGGGGCAAGGCCTATGGGCTTTGTATGGCTGCATGTAATTGCCTAGTCCAATGTACTGTGTTAGCTTTGAGTTTCCATTGGATTGATAGGCTAGGTGCTGTCTTTTGCTTTTGTTTTGCCATGTTGTGTGCGCAGTCACTAGGATTCTGTGAATTAATGTAGAGTTTGTTTCCAACTTCTCTGTGTTGGTTTAGTGGTAGGCTCTTTGCTTGTTCTCCAAGAGGTTGTGGGTTCGACTCTGAGGCAAGGCCCATTAACTTTGTATGGCTGCATATATTTGCTTAGTCTAATGGACTATGTTGCCTATGATTTCATTGGATTGATAGGCCAGATAATGTCTTTTGCATTTGTTTGGCCATGTTGTGTGCGCAGTCTCTAGGATTATGTGAATTAATGTAGAGTCATTTACCTACTTCTCTGTGTTGGTGCAGTGGTAGTCTTTTTGCTTAAGCTGCGAAAGGTTGTTGGTTCGACTTTGAGGCAAGGCCCATGGAGTTTGTATGGATGCATGTAATTGCCTATTTCAGTTGACTGTGTTACCTATGAGTTCCTATTGGATTGATAGGCCAGGTACTACCTTTTGCTTTTGTTTGGCCATGTTGTGTGCGCAGTCACTAGGATTATGTGAACTAATGTAAACTCAGTTTTCAACTTCTCTGTGTTGGTGTAGTGGTAGGCTCTTTTCTTGGGCTGCGAGAAAATGTGGGTTTGACTCTGAGGCAAAGCCCATAGACTTTGTATGGCTGCATGTAATTGCCTAGTCCAATGGACTGTGTTTCCTATGAGTTTTCATTGGACTGATAGGCCAGGTATTGTCTTTTGTTTGGTTATGTTGTGTGCGAAGTCGGTAGGATTATGTGAATTAATGTAGAATCAGTTTCCCACTTCTCTGTGTTGGTGTAGTGGAAGGCGCTTTGCTTGGCTGCGAGAAGTTGTGGGTTTGACTCTGAGGCAAGGCCCATGGACTTTGTATGGCTGCATGTAATTGCATAGTTCAATGGACTGTGTTGCCTATGAGTTTCCATTGGCTTGATAGGCCAGGTATTGACTTTTGCTTCTGTTTGGCCATGTTGTGTGCGCAGTCACTAGGATTATGTGAATTAATGTAGATGCAGCTTCCTACTTCTTTGTGTTGGTGTGGTTGTAGGCTCTTTGCTTGTTCTGCCAGAGGTTGTGGGATACACTCTGAGGCAAGGCCCATGGACTTTTTATGGCTGCATGTAATTGCATAGTCCAATGGACTGTGTTACCTATGAGATTCCATTGGATTGATAGGCCAGGTGCCTTCTTTTGCTTTTGTTTGGCCATGTTTTGTGCGCAGTCACTAGGATTATGTAAATTAATGTTGAGTCAGTTTCCCACTTCTCTGTGTTGGTGTAGTGGTAGGCTCTTTGCTTGGGCTGGGAGAGGTTGTGAGTTCGACTCAAATGCAAGGCTCATGGACTTTGTATGGCTGCATGTAATTGCCTAGTCCAATGGACTGTGTTGCCTATGAGTTTCCATTGGATTGATAGGCCAGGTATTGACTTTTGCTTTCGTTTGGCCATGTTGTGTGCGCAGTCACTAGGTTTATGTGAATTAATGTAGAGTCAGGTTCACATTTCTCTGTGTTGGTGTAGTAGTAGGCTCTTTGCTTGAGCTGCGAGAGGTTGTGAGTTCGACTTTGAGGCAAGGCCCATGGACATTGTATGGCTGCATGTTATTGCCTAGTCCAATGGACTATGTTGCTTATGAGCTTCAATTGGATTGATAGGCCAGATACTGTCTTTTGCTTTTGTTTGGCCATGTTGTGTGCGCAGTCACTAGGATTATGTGAATTAATGTAGAGTCATTCACCTACTTCTCTGTGTTGGTTTAGTGGTAGGCTCTTTGCTTGTTCTCCAAGAGGTTGTGGGTTCAACTCTGAGGCAAGGCCCATGAACTTTGTATGGCTGCATGTATTTGCCTAGTCTAATGGACTGTGTTGCCTATGAGTTTCCATTGGATTGATAGGCCAGATAATGTCTTTTGCATTTGTTTGGCCATGTTGTGTGCACAGTCACTAGGATTATGTGAACTAATGTAAACTCTGTTACCAACTTCTCTGTGTTGGTGTAGTGGTAGGCTCTTTGCTTGGGCTGCGAGAAATTGTGGGTTTGACTCTGAGGCAAAGCCCATGGACTTTGTATGGCTGCATGTAATTGCCTAGTCCAATGGACTGTATTGCCTATGAGTTTCCACTGGTTTGATAGGCCAGGTAATGTCTTTTGCTTTTGTTTGGCCATGTTGTGTGCGCAGTCACTAGGAATATGTGAATTAATGTAGACGCAGCTTCCTACTTTTTTGTGTTGGTGTAGTTGTAAGCTCTTTGCTTGTTCTGCCAGAGGTTGTGGGTTTGACTCTGAGGCAAGGCCCATGGACTTTGTATGGCTGCATGTAATTGCCTAGTCCAATGGACTATGTTGTCTATGAGTTTCCATTGGATTGATAGACCAGGGACTGTCTTTTGCTTTTGTTTGGCCATGTTGTGTGCGCAGTCACTAGGATTATGTGAATTTATGTTGAGTCAGTTTAGCTCTTCTCTGTGTTGGTGTAGTGGTAGGCTCTTTGCTTGGGCTGAGAGAGGTTGTGGGTTTGACTCTGAGACAAGGCCCATGGACTTTGTATGGCTGCATGTAATTGCCTAGTCCAATTGATTGCGTTGCCTATGAGTTTCCATTGGATTGATAGGCCAGGTACCGTCTTTTGCTTTTGTTTGGCCATGTTGTGTGCGCAGTCACTAGGATTATGTGAATTAATGTAGAGTCAGTTTCACACTTCTCTGTGTTGCTGTAGTGGTAGGCTTTTTTCTTGGGCTGCGAGAGGTTGTGAGTTCGACTCTGAGGCAAGGCCCATGGACTTTGTATGGCTGCATGTAATTGCATAGTCCAATGGACTGTGTTACCTATGTGTTTCCATTGGATTGATAGGCCAGGTACTGTCTTTTGCTTTCGTTTGGCCATGTTGTGTGCGCAGTCACTAGGATTATGTGAATTTATGTTCAATTAGTTTTGCACTTCTCTGTGTTGGTGTAGTGGTAGGCTTTTTGCTTGAGCTGTTAGAGGTTGTGGGTTTGACTCTGAGGCAAGGCCCATGGACTTTGTATGGCTGCATGTAATTGCATAGTCCAATGGACTGTGTTGCCTATGAGTTTCCATTGGATTGATAGGCCAGATATGGACTTTTGCTTTTGTTTGGCCATGTTGTGTGCGCAGTCACTAGGATTATGTGAATTAATGTAGAGGAAGGTTCACATTTCTCTGTGTTGGTGTAGTGGTAGGCTCTTTGCTTGAGCTGCGAGAGGTTGTGAGTTCGACTTTGAGGCAAGGCCCATGGACTTTGTATGGCTGCATGTTATTGCCTAGTCCAATGGACTGTGTTGCCTATGAGTTTCCATTGGATTGATAAGCCAGGTACTGTCTTTTGCTTTTGTTTAGCCATGTTGTGTGCGCAGTCGGTAGGATTATGTGAATTAATGTAGAATCAGTTTCCCACTTCTCTGTATTGGTGTAGTGGTAGGCTCTTTGCCTGGCTGCGAGAGGTTGTGGGTTTGACTCTGAAGCAAGGCCCATGGACTTTGTATGTCTCCATGTAATTGTCTAGTCCAATGGACTGTGTTGCCTATGAGTTTCCATTGGATTGATAGGCCAGGTACTGTGTTTGGCCATGTTGTGTGCACAGTCACTAGGATTATGTGAAGTAATGTAGAGTCAGTTTCCAACTTCTCTGTGTTGGTTTAGTGGTAGGCTCTTTGCTTGTTCTCCAAGAGGTTGTGGGTTCGACTCTGAGGCAAGGCCCATGAACTTTGTATGGCTGCATGTATTTGCCTAGTCTAATGAACTGTGTTGCCTATGAGTTTCCATTGGATTGATAGGCCAGGGACTGTCTTTTGCTTTTGTTTGGCCATGTTGTGTGCGCAGTCACTCGGATTATGTGAATTTATGTTGAGTCAGTTTCACTCTTCTCTGTGTTGGTGTAGTGGTAGGCTCTTTGCTTGGGCTACAAGCGGTTGTGGGTTCGACTCTGAGGCAAGGCCCATGGACTTTGTATGGCTGCATGTAATTGCCTAGTCCAATTGATTGCTTTGCCTATGAGTTTCTATTGGATTGATAGGCCAGGTACTGTCTTTTGCTTTTGTTTGGCCATGTTGTGTGCGCAGTCACTAGGATTATGTGAATTAATGTAGAATCAGTTTTTCACTTCTCTGTGTTGGTGTATTGGTAGGCTCTTTGCTTGGGCTACGAGAGGTTGTGGGTTCGACTCTGGGGCAAGGCCCATGGGCTTTGTATGGCTGCATTTAATTGCCTAGTCTAATGTACTGTGTTACCTTTGAGTTTCCATTGGATTGATAGGCCAGGTACTGTCTTTTGCTTTTGTTTGGCCATGTTGTGTGCGCAGTCACTAGGATTATGTGAATTAATGTAGAGTCGGTTTCCAACTTCTCTGTGTTGGTGTAGTGGTAGGCTCTTTGCTTGTTCTCCAAGAAGTTGTGGGTTCGACTCTGAGGCAAGGCCCATGAACTTTGTATGGCTGCATGTATTTGCCTAGTCTAATGCACTGTATTGCCTATGAGTTTCCATTGGATTGATAGGCCAGGTATTGTCTTTTGTTTGGCCATGTTGTGTGCGCAGTCGGTAGGATTATGTGAATTAATGTAGAATCAGTTTCCCACTTATCTGTGTTGGTGTAGTGGTAGGCTCTTTGCTTGGCTGCGAGAGGTTGTGGGTTTGACTTTGAGGCAAGGCCCATGGACTTTGTATGTCTTCATGTAATTGTCTAGTTCAATGGACTGTGTTGCCTATGAGTTTCCATTGGCTTGATAGGCCAGGTAATGTCTTTTGCTTTTGTTTGGCCATGTTGTGTGCACATTCACTAGGATTATGTGAATTAATGTAGACACAGCTTCCTACTTCTTTGTGTTGGTGTAGTTGTAGGCTCTTTGCTTGTTCTGCCAGAGGTTGTGGGTTTGACTCTGAGGCAAGGCCCATGGACTTTGTATGGCTGCATGTAATTGCCAAGTCCAATGGACTGTGTTGCCTTTGAGTTTCCATTGGATTGATAGGCCAGGTATTGTCTTTTGCTTTTGTTTGGCCATGTTGTGTGCGCAGTCACTAGGATTATGTGAATTAATGTAGAATCCATTTCCCACTTCTCTGTGTTGGTGTAGTGGAAGCTGCTTTGCTTGGCTGCGAGAGGTTGTGGGTTTGACTCTGCGGCATGGCCCATGGACTTTGTACGGCTGCATGTAATCGCCTAGTTCAATGGACTGTGTTGCCTATGGGTTTCCATTGGCCTGATAGGCCAGGTAATGTCTTTTGCTTTTGTTTGGCCATGTTGTGTGCGCATTCACTAGGATTATGTGAATTAATGTAGACGCAGCTTCCTACTTCTTTGTGTTGGTGTAGTTGTAGGCTCTTTGCTTGTTCTGCCAGAGGTTGTGGGTTTGACTCTGAGGCAAGGCCCATGGACTTTGTGAGGCTGCATGTAATTGCCTATTCCAATGGACTATGCTGTCTATGAGTTTCCATTGGATTGATAGGCAAGGGACTGTCTTTAGCTTTTGTTTGGCCATGTTGTGTGCGCAGTCACTAGGATTATGTGAATTTATGTTGAGTCAGTTTCGCACTTCTCTGTGTTGGTGTAGTGGTAGGCTCTTTGCTTGGGCTGTGAGAGGTTGTGGGTTTGACTCTGAGGCAAGGCCCATGGACTTTGTATTGCTGCATGTAATTGCCTAGTCCAATGGATTGATAGGCCAGGTACTGTCTTTTGTTTTCGTTTGGCCATGTTTTGTGCGCAGTCACTAGGATTATGTGAATTAATGTAGAGACAGTTTCACACTTCTCTGTGTTGCTGAAGTGGTAGGCTTTTTTGTTGGGCTGCGAGAGGTTGTGAGTTCGACTCTGAGGCAAGGCCCATGGACTTTGTATGGCTGCATGTAATTGCATAGTCCAATGGACTGCGTTACCTATGAGTTTCCATTGGATTGATAGGCCAGGTCCTTTCTTTTGCTTTTGTTTGGCCATGTTGTGTGCGCAGTCACTAGGAATATGTGAATTAATGTAGAGTCAGTTTCACATTTCTCTTTGTTGGTGTAGTGGTAGGCTCTTTGCCTGAGCTGTGAGAGGTTGTGGGTTTGACTCTGAGGCAAGGCCCATGGACTTTTTATGGCTGCATGTAATTGCCTAGTCCAATGGACTGTGTTGCCTATGAGTTTCCATTGGATTGATAGGCCAGGTATTGACTTTTGCTTTCGTTTAGCCATGTTGTGTGCGCAGTCACTAGGATTATGTGAATTAATGTAGAGTCAGTTTCAGACTTCTCTGTGTTGGTGTAGTGGTAGGCTCTTTGCTTGGGCTGCAAGAGGTTGTGGGTTCGACTCTAATGCAAGGCTTATGGACTTTGTATGGCTGCATGTAATTGCCTAGTCCAATAGACTTTGTTGCCTATGAGTTTCCATTGGATTGATAGGCCAGGTATTGACTTTTGCTTTCGTTTGGCCATGTTGTGTGCGCAGTCACTAGGATTATGTGAATTAATGTAGAGTCAGTTTCACATTTCTCTGTGTTGGTGTAGTGGTAGGCTCTTTGCTTGGGCTGCGAGAGGTTGTGGGTTTGACTTTGAGGCAAGGCCCATGGACTTTTTATGTCTCCATGTAATTGCCTAGTCCAATGGACTGTGTTGCCTATGAGTTTCCATTGGATTGATAGGCCAGGTACTGTCTTTTGTTTTCGTTTGGCCATGTTGTGTGCGCACTCACTAGGATTATGTGAATTAATGTAGAGTCAGTTTCCAACTTCTCTGTGTTGGTTTAGTGGTAGGCTCTTTGCTTGTTCTCCAAGAGGTTGTGGGTTCGACTCTGAGGCAAGGCCCATGAACTTTGTATGGCTGCATGTATTTGCCTAGTCTAAAGGACTGTGTTGTCTATGAGTTTCCATTGGATTGATAGGCCAGATAATGTCTTTTGCATTTGTTTCGCCATGTTGTGTGCACAGTCACTAGGATTATGTGAACTAATGTAAACTCAGTTTCCAACTTGTCTGTGTTGGTGTAGTGGTAGGCTCATTTCTTGGGCTGCGAGCAATTGTGGGTTTGACTCTGAGGCAAAGCCCATGGACTTTGTATGGCTGCATGTAATTGTTTAGTCCAATGGACTGTGTTGCCTATGAGTTTCCATTGGCTTGATAGGCCAGGTAATGTCTTTTGCTTTTGTTTGGCCATGTTGTGTGCGCAGTCGCTAGGAATATGTGAATTAATGTAGACGCAGCTTCCTACTTTTTTGTGTTGGTGTAGTTGTAAGCTCTTTGCTTGTTCTGCCAGAGGTTGTGGGTTTGACTCTGAGGCAAGGCCCATGAACTTTGTATGGCTGCATGTATTTGCCTAGTCTAATGGACTGTGTTGCCTATGAGTTTCCATTGGATTGATAGGCCAGATAATGTCTTTTGCATTTGTTTCGCCATGTTGTGTGCACAGTCACTAGGATTATGTGAACTAATGTAAACTCTGTACCAACTTCTCTGTGTTGGTGTAGTGGTAGGCTCTTTGCTTGGGCTACAAGAGGTTGTGGGTTCGACTCTGAGGCAAGGCCCATGGACTTTGTATGGCTGCATGTAATTGCCTAGTCCAATTGATTGCTTTGCCTATGAGTTTCTATTGGATTTATAGGCCAGGTAATGTCTTTTGCTTTTGTTTGGCCATGTTGTGTGCGCAGTCACTAGGATTATGTGAATTAATGTAGAATCAGTTTTCCACTTCTCTGTGTTGGTGTATTTGTAGGCTCTTTGCTTGGGCTACAAGAGGTTGTGGATTTGACTCTGGGGCAAGGCCCATGGGCTTTGTATGGCTGCATGTATTTGCCTAGTCTAATGGACTGTGTTGCCTATGAGTTTCCATTGGATTGATAGGCCAGGTATTTTCTTTTGTTTGGCCATGTTGTGTGCGCAGTCGGTAGGATTATGTGAATTAATGTAGAATCAGTTTCCCACTTCTCTGTGTTGGTGTAGTGGTAGGCTCTTTGCTTGGCTGCGAGAGGTTGTGGGTTTGACTCTGAGGCAAGGCCCATGGACTTTGTATGTCTCCATGTAATTGTCTAGTCCAATGGACTGTGTTGCCTATGAGTTTCCATTGGATTGATGGGCCAGGTACTGTCTTTTGCTTTTGTTTGGCCATGTTGTGTGCGCAGTCACTAGGATTATGTGAATTAATGTAGAGTCAGGTTCACACTTCTCTGTGTTGCTGTAGTGGTAGGCTTTTTTCTTGGGCTGCGAGAGGATGTGAGTTCGACTCTGAGGCAAGGCCCATGGACTTTGTATGGCTGCATGTTATTGCCTAGTCCAATGGACTATGTTACCTATGAGTTTCAATTGGAATGATAGGCCAGGTACTGTCTTTTGCTTTTGTTTGGCCATGTTGTGTGCGCAGTCACTAGGATTATGTGAATTAATGTAGACGCAGCTTCCTACTTCTTTGTGTTTTTGTAGTTGTAGGCTCTTTGCTTGTTCTGCCAGAGGTTGTGGGTTTGACTCTGAGGCAAGGCCCATGGACTTTGTATGGCTGCATGTAATTGCCTAGTCCAATGTACTGTGTTACCTATGAGTTTCCATTGGATTGATAGGCCAGGTACTGCCTTTTGCTTTTGTTTGACCATGTTGTGTGCGCAGTCACTAGGGTTATGGGAATTAATGTAGAGTCAGTTTCCCACTTCTCTGTGTTGGTGTAGTGGTAGGCTCTTTACTTGGGCTGCGAGAGGTTGTGGGTTTGACTTTAATGCAAGGCTCATGGACTTTGAATGGCTGCATGTAATTTCTTAGTCCAATGGACTGTGTTGCCTATGAGTTTCTATTGGATTGATAGGCCAGTTACTGTCTTTTGTTTTCGTTTGGCCATGTTGTGTGCGCAGTCACTAGGATTATGTGAATTAATGTAGAGTCAGGTTTACATTTCTCTGTGTTGGTGTAGTGGTAGGCTCTTTGCTTGAGCTGCGAGAGGTTGTGAGTTCGACTTTGAGGCAAGGCCCATGGACTTTGTATGGCTGCATGTAATTGCCTAGTCCAATTGATTGCTTTGCCTATGAGTTTCTATTGGATTGATAGGCCAGGTACTGTCTTTTGCTTTTGTTTGGCCATTTTGTGTGCGCAGTCACTAGGATTATGTGAATTAATGTAGAGTCATTCACCTACTTCTCTGTGTTGGTGTAGTGGTAGTCTCTTTGCTTAAGCTGCAAGAGGTTGTGGGTTCGACTCTGAGGCAAGGCCCATGGAGTTTGTATGGCTGCATGTAATTGCCTATTTCAATTAACTGTGTTGCCTATGAGTTCCCATTGGATTGATTGGCCAGGTACTGTCTTTTGCTTTTGTTTGGCCATGTTGTGTGCGCAGTCACTAGGATTATGTGAACTAATGTAAACTCAGTTTCCAACTTCTCTGTCTTGGTGTAGTGGTAGGCTCTTTGCTTGGGCTGCGAGAAATTGTGGGTTTGACTCTGAGGCAAAGCCCATGGACCTTATATGGCTGCATGTAATTGCCTAGTCCAATGGACTGTGTTGCCTATGAGTTTCCATTGGATTGATTGGCCAGGTATTATCTTTTGTTTGGTTATGTTGTGTGCGCAGTCGGTAGGATTATGTGAATTAATGTAGAATCAGTTTCCCAGTTCTCTGTGTTGCTGTAGTGGAAGGCTCTTTGCTTAGCTGCAAGAGGTTGTGGGTTTGACTCTGAGGCAAGGCCCATGGAGTTTGTATGGCTGCATGTAATTGCCTAGTTCAATTAACTGTGTTGCCTATGAGTTCCCATTGGATTGATAGGCCAGGTACTGTCTTTTGCTTTTGTTTGGCCATGTTGTGTGCGCAGTCACTAGGATTATGTGAATTAATGTAGACGCAGCTTCCTACTTCTTTGTGTTGGTGAAGTTGTAGGCTCTTTGCTTGTTCTGCCAGAGATTGTGGGTATGACTCTGAGGCAAGGCCCATGGACTTTGTATGGCTGCATGTAATTGCGTAGTCCAATGGACTATGTTGTCTATGAGTTTCCATTGGATTGATAGGCCAGGGACTGTCTTTTGTTTTCGTTTGGTCATGTTGTGTGCGCAGTCACTATGATTATGTGAATTAATGTAGAGTCATTCTCTTCTCTGTGTTGGTGTAGTGGTAGGCTCTTTCCTTGGGAAACAAGAAGTTGTGGGTTTGACTTTGAGGCAAAGCCCATGGACTTTGTATGGTTGAATGTAATTGCCTAGTCCAATGGACTGTGTTGCCTATGCGTTTTCATTGAATGAATAGGCCAGGTATTGTCTTTTGTTTGGCCATGTTGTGTGCGCAGTCGGTAGGATTATGTGAATTAATGTAGAATCAGTTTCCCACTTCTCTGTGTTGGTGTAGTGGTAGGCTCTTTCCTTGGGAAACAAGAAGTTGTGGGTTTGACTTTGAGGCAAGGCCCATGGACTTTGTATGGCTGCATGTAATTGCATAGTCCAATGGACTGTGTTACCTATGAGTTTCCATTGGATTGATAGGCCAGGTACTGTCTTTTGCTTTCGTTTGGCCATGTTGTGTGCGCAGTCACTAGGATTATGTGAATTTATGTTCAATTAGTTTCGCACTTCTCTGTGTTGGTGTAGTGGTAGGCTTTTTGCTTGAGCTGTTAGAGGTTGTGGGTTTGACTCTGAGGCAAGGCCCATGGACTTTGTATGTCTCCATGTAATTGTCTAGTCCAATGGACTGTGTTGCCTATGAGTTTCCATTGGATTGATAAGCCAGGTACTGTCTTTTGCTTTTGTTTGGCCATGTTGTGTGCGCAGTCACTAGGATTATGTGAATTAATGTAGAAACGGTTTTCCACTTCTCTGTGTTGGTGTATTGGTAGGCTCTTTGCCTTGGCTATGAGAGGTTGTGGGTTTGACTCTGGGGCAAGGCCCATGGGCTTTGTATGGCTGCATGTAATTGCCTAGTCCAATGTACTGTGTTACCTATGAGTTTCCGTTGGATTGATAGGCCACGTACTGTCTTTTGCTTTTGTTTGGCCATGTTGTGTGCGCAGTCACTAGGATTATGTTAATTAATGTAGAGTCGGTTTCCAACTTCTCTGAGTTGGTTTAGTGGTAGGCTCTTTGCTTGTTCTCCAAGAGGTTGTGGGTTCGACTCTGAGGCAATGCCCATGAACTTTACATGGCTGCATGTAAGTGCCTAGTCTAATGGACTGTGTTGCATATGAGTTTCCATTGGATTAATAGGCCAGATAATGTCTTTTGCATTTGTTTGGCCATGTTGTGTGCGCAGTCACTAGGATTATGTGAATTAATGTAGAGGCATTCACCTACTTCTCTGTGTTGGTGTAGTGGTAGGCTCTTTGCCCTGGCTACGAGAGGTTGTGGGTTCGACTCTGGGGCAAGACCCATGGGCTTTGTATGGCTGCATGTAATTGCCTAGTCCAATGTACTGTGTTACCTATGAGTTTCCATTGGATTGATAGGCCAGGTACTGTCTTTTGCTTTTGTTTGGCCATGTTGTGTGCGCAGTCACTAGGATTATGTTAATTAATGTAGAGTCGGTTTCCAACTTCACTGAGTTGGTTTAGTGGTAGGCTCTTTGCTTGTTCTCCAAGAGGTTGTGGGTTCGACTCTGAGGCAAGGCCCATGAACTTTGTTTGGCTGCATGTAATTGCCTAGTCTAATGGACTGTGTTGCTTATGAGTTTCCATTTGATTGAATGGACAGGTACTGTCTTTTGTTTTCGTTTGGCCATGTTGTGTGCGCAGTCACTAGGATTATGTGAATTAATGCTATTGGATTTTTCAAGTCAGTATTCACACAGCAGTTTCTGCTATTTCATGTATTCCCCTTACATAGTCACTGGTGTGCATACCTTATCTCCCCATAGTGATGTTTTTTTAGGTTTTTGCACCCAGTTCGGACTTAGAATGGTGTTCCAAACGTTATTCCTATTTGTTAGTATTTTTTCGTTTGTGAACCCTCCCCAACCACACCTATTGCCAATCCATATCATACGCATAAATAGCCTGGGTCTCAGCTTCCCATACACGGTAGATACAAGTAAAATATATCTTTTTAAAAGGTATCAACCACTGAGGACTTCGGTTCTTTTAAACAATTTTTCATGCACGGTAGGTTTTTTAACTGCATGAGAGGACACACACAAGCTAGGGACCCCAACGTAGAGAAATACTTTGGCGTAGTGTTGGGGCTCTATTGCATTGATCAATTCAGTAGCTAAATTTCTCTTGATTCATATGTTCATGGCAGTAATGCAGATTCCATTTTTCACATATTCACTCTTGCATATAGCTATTGAATTTTTCAAGTCAGTATTCACACAGCAGTTTCTGCTATTTCATGTATTCCCCTTACATAGTCACTGGTGTGCATACCTTATCTCCCCATAGTGCCTGGGATCTGACCCAGACACTAGCAGTTTTGCACTCCTACCCAAAACTGGGCTCTTCACTGAACTCACTACCTCCACGGTTCAACTCTTAACTGAACTTCAACTAACTGACTGGTTTTCCCACCTCCAGGCCTGTGAACTCCTTGGTGGGTGGGGCCAACTGCCTGGCTCCGCCCCACCTGGTGTGGACATCAGCCCCTGGAGGGAGGCAACAACGGTTTTGTGTCTGACTAGTGTAACTATCCGGGAAAGGGGGTGTGTGTGTGTTATGTCTGTGACTAACTGGCTAGTCCAGGGCGTCACACTTGCACCCCCTTCTTGTGATGTGAAGGTGTGTAGTCAGTGCCTACGTGTAATTCCTGACACCACTCCTCTGGCTGACTTGGTGAGCTGTCACTGACTGGGTGGGGTGCAGTAATGGTGGATGCTGCTGCTGCTTGGATAGCATGTGTATCTACTGTGAACAGCTTATCAATGGTGGCAAATCGGGGCAGCTTAACCTCTTGCTCTCCGCAGTTCAACACTCTCACGCGCACTCTTCCCTTCCGTATTAATGAATAAAACTGTGATATAAATAGTATATAGATACCCCACAAATGCAGATAAAGGTAGGTTATGGGAAAAGGGAGAAGAGGGAAACAGGAAAATAGTGTAATAAAGTATACCTTCCAGGGGGGAGAGGAAATGGCAGCACAGCCAGTGGAGGTGAAGCAAGGGGAAGCCTGCAACTAAATTGTTGAGAGCATTATCACATGGTGACTGAGCCTGATTGTAACGGGAGCATAGAGGTGCCGATCCTGTCTTACCTGCGTTGGTGTAGAAGTGGGTTTCCAGTGGTGGAGTCAGCTGTGTGCAGTGGTGGCTGTGGGTTCTTTTATGTGCGACCGTAGTAATAGCTGCGCCCACTTCCTGTATGGGAGTGGAATGCAGTGAGGCTAATGGAACGCACGTCCACGTGCCGCGCCCCTGAAGGTAATACCGATCATTGAATACAAAAAAATTTCTCATACTACTGTATGGGGGTCCCTATATTTAATATGATATCCAAGCCACAGCATCCACCGTTACTTCACCACACCCATTCAGTGACAGCTCACCAAGTCAACCAGAGGAGTGGTGTAAGGAATTACACGTAGGCACTGACTCCACACCTTCACATCACAAGAAGCGGGTCCACAGGGTAGTGCAAGAATACGAGCAAGTCTTCAGCAAACATCCGCTAGACTTTGGGAGAATAAAAGGGGTCCATATTCATGGTTTAAGAACTTGGGTTCTAACGTGCCCAGAGTATGCTCCACTCTATGCTCCCTTTACAATCAGGCTCAGTCACCATGTGATAACGCTCTCAACTCTTTAGTTGCAGGCTTCCTTTTGCTTCACCTCCACTGGCTGTGCTGCCATTTCCTCTCACCCCCTGAAGGTATACTTTATTACACTATTTTCCTCTTTCCCTGTTCCCCCTTTTCCCATAACCTACCTTTATTTACAATTGTGGGGTATCTATATGATATTTACATCATAGTTTTATTCATTAGTGCGGAAGGGAAGAGTGCCCGTGAGAGTGTTAAACTGCGGAGAGCAGGAGGTTAAGCTGCCCCGACTTGCCACCATTGATAAGCTGTTCACAGTAGATACACATGCTATCCAAGTAGCAGCATCCACTATTACTGCACCCCACCCAGTCAGTGACTGCTCACCAAGTCAGCCAGAGGAGTGGTGTAAGGAATTACACGTAGGCACTGACTCCACACCTTCACATCACAAGAAGCGGGTCCACAGGGTAGTGCAAGAATACGAGCGAGCAAGTCTTCAGCAAACATCCGCTAGATTTTGGGGGAATAAAAGGGGTCCAACACTACATCCCCACAGGTGCACACCCACCCATCAAAGAGAGCTATAAGCCAATACCACCTTCACATTACCAGTGTACCAAGGACATGTTGAGCAACATGAAGGCGGCTGGGGTTATCCGTGACAGTTGTAGCCTTTGGGCAGCTCCGTTGGTCCTGTTAAAGAAGAAGGACGGCACCACTCCCCCGTATTGAGGAATCGCTAGCTGCATTGAGAACTGCAAATTATTTTTCTACCCTTGATCTCACTAGTCACTATTGGCTAGTGTCCGTTGCTGAGGCAGACCGGGGGAAGACCGCCTTTGCCACCCCTATGGCGCTGGAGGTCGGCAGACTGTTGTTCAAAAGCAGTGTCTGACGAACAAATTTGCTTCATCCTGAGGAACTGGCCAGCCGGTACGGCCCGGATGGTGGAGGGGGTATGAGCAGAAGAAGCATGCAGCAGTGCGTTGACTGATGTTTCCTTCCTATGGACGTCGGTCTGAACAATTCGCTCAGAACCGAATGAAATTTTAATATCCAGGAAGTCAACGCAACTGCTGCTATGCTTATGCGTCAATCTGATGTTAAAGGTGTTGTTATTAAGTTCCTCCATAAATGTCTCGAGCTGCTCCACAGTGCCCTGCCAAAAAATCAAAATATCATCAATATACCTTAGCCAGCACTGCACATGGGCGCCAGCCCCTGCACCTCCGTCACCAAAAACCAACCAATCCCAGTACCTCTGCCTTCTATCTAGGTGCCTTGAGTTATGTCCTGTAAACTGTCACAGCGACCCAGACACACATGTGTAGTAGGGGAATATCCCTGCTGAGATGCCAGTGCTAGAGCACTCGTTTGCTGTGGAGTTGAACGCTATGTGAGCAGTTCTTACCTTCAATGAGCAGAAGTCTCTTTTTTCAGATTTCAATATCTCTGTGGGTATCTGGCAGAAATATGGAATACTCTTTACTGCTAAGACCCTGTACACCACTCCCACTAAAGGGGGCTTTACACGCTGCGACATCGCTAATGCGGAGTCGTTGGGGTCACGGAATTTGTGACGCACATCCGGCCGCATTAGCGATGTTGCTGCGTGTGACACCGATGAGCGATTTTGCATCGTTGCAAAAACGTGCAAAATCGCTCATCGGTGACATGGGTCTCCATTCTCGATTATCGTTACTGCAGCAGTAACGATGTAGTTCGTCGCTCCTGCGGCAGCACACATCACTCCGTGTGACACCGCAGAAACGAGGAACCTCTCCTTACCTGCCTCCCAGCCGCTATGAGGAAGGAAGGAGGTGGGCGGGATGTTCCGGCCACTCATCTCCGCCCCTCCGCTGCTATTGGGCGGTCGCTCAGTGACGTCGCTGTGACGCCGCACGGACCGCCCCCTTAGAAAGGAGGCGGTTCGCCGGTCACAGCGACGTCGCCGGTCAGGTAAGTATGTGTGACGGGTCTGGTCGGTGTTGTGCGGCATGGGCAGCGATTTGCCCGTGTCGCGCAACAGATGGGGCGGGTACCCACACTAGCGATATCGGGACCGATATCGCAGTGTGTAAAGTAGCCTTTAGTCACATGACCAAGACTGTATCTGTGTCCCTACAACACACTTGAGACAAATGTGTGTGTGAGCCTGCATTGTGGGGTATATATAATATATTATAGAGCTGGGAAGGATCATTCTAAGCAGTGAGCTGTTCCAGTATTTGTAGGAAAATACCCAGTAGAAGCATCAAACACAGCACCAATACCTCCCATCAGTATCCCACCACAGTGCCATGTAACCCATGCCCTACACTCCCATCTACACCAATACTATACAGGCACAAACTAGTATATCTGACTAAAAGCCCCCAAAATATGAAGAACGGCCTATAGTTGAGTGTGGATATAAAATCTATGTGAGCAGAGCTAGAATAGAAATCACTGATCGCATTGAAGTCATTCTGACCATAAATCACCATGATATCAAGGTGAGGAGTTGTGTGTTACTGCTGGGAGGAAAGGGTTAACAGTGGAATATTAAGGTGCATTTCTGTGTGCAGTGTTACTAGTCAATGTAACAATTCAATATGAGCTGCTCTTGGTGCCGGGGGAGGGAGATGCTCTCCTGAGCAAGATAGATGGGGAATGAACATGATATCTATATAGTGTAAGGCAGGGGGTCTCAAACTCGGCTGGGTGTATGGGCCGCACAGAGGAAAAAAATAATTTGGGGGGCTGCATTCTTTGCAGGACAAAGTGACATTTTTATTGGTACCATATATATATATTTTTTTCACACACCTTTGGATGACTGATTTTCAACATTTTTCACTTGTTTATTATAACAAATGTGCACATTCTTTGGTTAAATCTAAAAAAAAAAAATTTGATGTTAAAAAAAAGTCATGCCTTATTTTGTTTTTTTTTACATTTTATCCCTTTCTTTTAACTAATAGTGTTACAATTATGACGCTAGCGTTTTGTGAAGGGAATGCTTTGCCTACTTCCGTGACTATGGCCTTCCGGAACTGCTGCATTTTGGCTGACCTCTCCGCCTCGGGAATAAGAGACATAAAGTTCTCCTTGTAGCGTGGGTCTAACAGTGTTACCAACCAGTAATGATTGTCGGCCAAGATGTTCTTAACGCGAGGGTCACGAGACAGGCAGCTTACCATAAAGTCATCCATGTGCGCCAGACTCTTAACAGCCATCACTTCAGTATCCAGACCAACACGATGACTGAACATGCTGTCCTCCTCCTTCTCCTCCTCCTCCTCCTCCTCCTCCTCATCATCTACCCTGTCCTCTGGCCAGCCACGCTGAACTGAGCATATGACTGGTATGCATGTCATATCCTCAATTTGGCCGGAGAGTTGCTCCATGTCTTCATCCTCCTCCTCGTCATAGTCCTCCACTGCACGTTGTGATGAGACGAGGCTGGGCTGTGTGTTATCACCCACACCCACTACTGTTTCTTGCTCCAACTCATCGTGTTCCGCCTGCAATGCATCATGTTTGGTTTTGAGCAGAGACCGTTTTAGAAGGCAGAGAAGCGGTATGGTGACGCTAATAATGGCGTCATCGCCGCTCACCATCTTGGTGGAGTCCTCAAAGTTTTGGAGGATGGTACATAGGTCGGACATCCATCTCCACTCCTCAGTTCTTATGTGTGGAGTTTGACCCATTTCCCGACGGCTTAGGTGATGCAGGTACTCAACAACTGCCCTCTTCTGCTCACATATCCTGATCAACATGTGCAGAGTTGAATTCCAACGCGTGGGGACATCACACACCAGTCTGTGAGCCGGAAGATGCAAACGACGCTGAAAGCCGGCAAGGCCGGCTGAAGCAGTAGGTGACTTTCGAAAATGTGCAGACAGGCAGCGAACTTTTACCAGCAGATCAGACAGCTCTGGGTATGACTTTAGAAACCGCTGAACCACGAGGTTGAGCACATGGGCCATGCATGGAACATGTGTCAGCTGGCCTCGCCTCAAAGCCGCCACCAGGTTCCGGCCATTGTCACACACAACCTTTCCTGGCTTTAGGTTCAGAGGTGTGAGCCAGTGATCTGCATGCTGTTTTAGAGCTGTCCACACCTCTTCTGCATTGTGGGGTTTGTCACCTATGCAGATTAGCTGCAGCACAGTCTGTTGCCGCTTCGCCGAGGCAGTGCTGCAGTGCTTCCAGCTTGGGACTGGTGTGGAGGGTAAAGTGGATGAGGATGCGCAGGAGGAGGAGGAGGCTGAAGAGCATGACATTCCGGAGCTGTAGAGTGTGGGTGAAACCCTGACTGAGGTAGGGCCTGCAAACCTTGGTGTGGGAAGGACTTGTTCCGTTCCTCGCTCAAACTGGGTCCCAGCTGGGCTGGGCTGGGTCCCTACCCGGCTGGGTAGGGCGTTGTGGGGGGTTTGTCTATCTCCGTTTGAGGTGAGTTTGTTTAAGTTAGCCTTTTCTTTGGCGTTTTTTGGAGCCCTGCGGGTTGGGGAGTTGGTATCGCCCAGTAAGGCGTTCCCCGGGGGCTTGGATTGGGGTGACATTGTCAGTGGAAAACGGAGTTGAATTTTGGATTAGGAAATCGAAAACTGATCAGAGAGGTGTGGGTAGACTAGTCCGTTTGGGGATGGTTGTGGCCCGTTCAAGTGTCTCGGGAATTTTCAACAGATCCGTCCGAAGGTGGATGGCCCCTTATTATGTCACGAGGATGGGTCCTTTTTATCGAGATACCAATTTGTGAGTGTTTTTAGGGCATGTTTGAAGTCGTTGGGGTTAGATCCGAAGTCTTTCGGATTGGGGCAGCGACGGAGGCCTCTATATGCGGCCTACCGGAGGAGACAGTTAAGCAGATTGGTAGGTGGAAGTCGCAGCGCTTTAAGTCGTATGTACGTCCCCAGGTGGTTGTTGGCAATTGAGGGGAAAAGGGGGGGGGTATTAGGGTAGCAATGGGGGGGGGGGAGAGTGTGTGTTTTTTGTCAATTTGGTTTGGTGAGGCAATAAAATGGTGTCGTCTGTACATTTTGTATTGCAGAAGCACCCCCCCTTCCTTCCCTGGTCTGGATCCTTGGCCACTCTTATGTGTATTGGGGAGCCCGACGAGCGGACGCGAGATGGAACGGGAGACAGCTAGGTTTTGAGAAGGACCTGGCTCTCGTGCGATGGCTCGGTGTTCGGGGGTTAGGGTGGAACAGGGTGTTGCAGGAGGTGCATAGATACGCCCGGTTGGACAGACCTCCTGACATCTTAGTGTTGCATGCCGGGGGGAATGATTTGGGTGGGCGTCCTTTTCGAATCTTGATAAAGGACATCAAACATGATTTGTTACGGTTATGGGTGTCGTTTCCAGGTCTAACGATAGTCTGGTCGGAGATAGTAGCGAGAAAGAGTTGGCAGAAAGCGCGGTCAGTTGACAGGTTGAACAAGGCGCGGGCGAAGGTTAATAGGGCGATCTCGAAGTTTGTTAGTCGGAACGGGGGTATAGCAATACGGCATGTTGAGTTGGAAAGGACGGAAGAGGAATTTTGGTTGGCTGACGGGGTACACCTTAATGCGGTGGGAACTGACTTATGGGCTCTTGGCTTGCAGGGAGGTATTGAGAGGGCCCTTTGGTTGCGGGGGGTCTCAGGCACTTGAAGGGTTTCAAGGTGCCTTCGTTGTGGTGTTGTTTATTGGTGGGTCCTTGAAGTTGGTTTAAAATTGGTTCGGGGATTCATCCGGGTATGGATCCCCTCATTGGTAGAATTGATGGTC
Source organism: Anomaloglossus baeobatrachus (assembly GCF_048569485.1). Taxonomy (NCBI): domain Eukaryota; kingdom Metazoa; phylum Chordata; class Amphibia; order Anura; family Aromobatidae; genus Anomaloglossus; species Anomaloglossus baeobatrachus. The sequence continues at coordinate 349,208 of NW_027442146.1, read as the reverse complement.
CCCTGGTGATTTTGGGGGGGAACCCCGACGGGGTATGTCGGGACCCCTGGGGGTGTGGTTGGGGTTGACGGAGGATTAACCCTTACCATTTGGTGCTCCTGAGCCAGTGTGGGTAACGGCTGGGAGCAAGTTGAGGTTTTTTATTGCTCGGTTATGGGAATCACCAGGGTTTTGGTAGCTTCAAGGACCTTACCACATTGCAAATTTTATTGGTTATGTATTCTTGTTAATAAAATGGCTGCTATGGCCAAAATTATCCAAAGATAAATTTGTGTCTGTGTAATTACTTTTAAATAAGAAATGGGAATGGAGGTGTGGGGTATGAAAGGAAGACCGGAGTCAACAATTCCAGGGTCAAGCATGTTTATTTGCGTAAGCTTCGTTCCAGGGTAGAAAGGGTAAGAGTGCCTTTCAGAATTCGAAGTGGTCGGACTGTACGGACCACCAAGAACTGCAGGAGAGCTTGAACATCTTCCCATGGATTTGCGACATCCTCCCTCATCAGTTACGTAGGTAAGCAGGTTCTCAGCATTGCAGCCCATTTGTTGTCTTAAGTTAGTTAAGCGGGGTTAACTAACCTGTCAGTTCAGCCTCAGGTCTAAAGCAGAGGCCTGGACTCCACTCCTTACTCCTCACTCCACAACTCTCCTTAAAAACAACTGACTCCTTTTTCCTGCCCCGGGGTCTCCAGACCCCTAGGTGGGCGTTTCCTTCCGTCTGGTCCTGCCCACTGGTGTGCCTGTCTTTCCCTGGGGGAGGTGACTAGGATTTTCTGGTTGGCTTTGTGTGACTTAGGTGAGGGAAGTTGTTATGCGGGGGCCTATGTGTGACTACCTGCAGTGTCAGGGCGTCACATATGTATGTGTGTATGTCTGCTAAAGGAATCCGCACCGTCATATTTACAAACACAAAATTTTGCAGACACCTCATGTGACTCAGGGAACGTCGTAGACTATGTTTTAACAGGAATATTTAACCCCGCGCTTTACAGTTACTCTCCAAAAAACCTGCCTCCATTAAACTGAATGGAGGTGGGAGCTGCAAGTTATTAATAGCAGCTGTGATTGGTTGCTATAGGAACAAAGGACATTCATAGTATAAGAAGCTTATGTGTGAGATAATATGATGTCAGTGGGGAGACAGATAGAGAGAGACAGACACAGACTGAGAGACAAACAGACAGAGACAGATAGGCATAGACAGACAGGGAAAGAGACAGAGACAAACAGACAGAGGCAGACAGGGAAAGAGACAGACAGAGATAGACAGGGAAAAAAGGCAGACAGACAGAGACAGAGAAAGAGACAGAGGCAGATAGGGAAACAGACAGAGACAAACATACAGAGACAGGCAGGAGAAAAGGCAGACCGACAGGGAAAGAGACAGACAGGGGAAGAGACAGACAGAGAGAGACAGACAGATAGAGACAGACAAAGAAATACAGAGATAGACAGGGAAAGAGACAAACGGGGAATGAGTCAGACAGAGAGAGACAAAGAGAGACAGGCAGAGAGAGACAGGGAAAGAGACAGACAGGGGAAGAGAAAGACAGAGACAGACAAAGAAATACAGAGACAGACAGGGGAAGAGACAGACAGGGGAAGAGACAGACAGGGGAAGAGACAGACAGACAGGGAAAGAGACAGACCTGGAAAAGAGACAGACCTGGAAAAGAGACAGGCCTGGAAAAGAGACAGACAGACATAGAAACAGACAGCCACAAAGAGAGAGAGAGACAGACAGACACAGAGAGACAGACAGAGATAGAGAGACAGACAGACATGGATAGAGATAGAGACACACAGAGACAGACAGATGACAGAGACTGGGAGAGAGACAGACAGAAGCATAAATCCCTAACTAAAACTTAACATTTAATGATAGTTTTAAAAGGTAAAAAAACACAAATCATGTAAATAGAATGACTCTCTTCTGTGCATAGAGTCAACATTTTGTGTTTGTAAATATGACGGTGCGGATTCCTTTAGCAGACATACACACATACATATGTGACGCCCTGACACTGCAGGTAGTCACACATAGGCCCCCGCATAACAACTTCCCTCACCTAAGTCACACAAAGCCAATCAGAAAACCCTAGTCACCTCCCCCAGGGAAAGACAGGCACACCAGTGGGCAGGACCAGACGGAAGGAAACGCCCACCTAGGGGTCTGGAGACCCCGGGGCAGGAAAAAGGAGTCAGTTGTTTTTAAGGAGAGTTGTGGAGTGAGGAGTAAGGAGTGGAGTCCAGGCCTCTGCTTTAGACCTGAGGCTGAACTGACAGGTTAGTTAACCCCGCTTAACTAACTTAAGATAACAAATGGGCTGCAATGCTGAGAACCTGCTTACCTACGTAACTGATGAGGGAGGATGTCGCAAATCCATGGGAAGATGTTCAAGCTCTCCTGCAGTTCTTGGTGGCCCGTACAGTCCGACCACTTCGAATTCTGAAAGGCACTCTTACCCTTTCTACCCTGGAACGAAGCTTAGGCAAATAAACATGCTTGACCCTGGAATTGTTGACTCCGGTCTTCCTTTCATACCCCACACTTCCATTCCCATTTCTTATTTAAAAGTAATTACACAGACACAAATTTATCTTTGGATAATTTTGGCCATAGCAGCCATTTTATTAACAAGAATACATAACCAATAAAATTTGCAATGTGGTAAGGTCCTTGAAGCTACCAAAACCCTGGTGATTCCCATAACCGAGCAATAAAAAACCTCAACTTGCTCCCAGCCATTACCCACACTGGCTCAGGAGCACCAAATGGTAAGGGTTAATCCTCCGTCAACCCCAACCACACCCCCAGGGGCCCCGACATACCCCGTCGGGGTTCCCCCCCAAAATCACCAGGGGACCATCAATTCTGCCAATGAGGGGATCCATACCCGGATGAATCCCCGAACCAATTTTAAACCAACTTCAAGGACCCACCAATAAACAACACCACAACGAAGGCACCTTGAAACCCTTCAAGTGCCTGAGACCCCCCGCAACCAAAGGGCCCTCTCAATACCTCCCTGCAAGCCAAGAGCCCATAAGTCAGTTCCCACCGCATTAAGGTGTACCCCGTCAGCCAACCAAAATTCCTCTTTCGTCCTTTCCAACTCAACATGCCGTATTGCTATACCCCCGTTCCGACTAACAAACTTCGAGATCGCCCTATTAACCTTCGCCCGCGCCTTGTTCAACCTGTCAACTGACCGCGCTTTCTGCCAACTCTTTCTCGCTACTATCTCCGACCAGACTATCGTTAGACCTGGAAACGACACCCATAACCGTAACAAATCATGTTTGATGTCCTTTATCAAGATTCGAAAAGGACGCCCACCCAAATCATTCCCCCCGGCATGCAACACTAACATGTCAGGAGGTCTGTCCAACCGGGCGTATCTATGCACCTCCTGCAACACCCTGTTCCACCCTAACCCCCGAACACCGAGCCATCGCACGAGAGCCAGGTCCTTCTCAAAACCTAGCTGTCTCCCGTTCCATCTCGCGTCCGCTCGTCGGGCTCCCCAATACACATAAGAGTGGCCAAGGATCCAGACCAGGGAAGGAAGAGGGGGTGCTTCTGCAATACAAAATGTACAGACGACACCATTTTATTGCCTCACCAAACCAAATTGACAAAAAACACACACTCTCACCCCCCCCATTGCTACCCTAATACCCCCCCCTTTTCCCCTCAATTGCCAACAACCACCTGGGGACGTACATACGACTTAAAGCGCTGCGACTTCCACCTACCAATCTGCTTAACTGTCTCCTCCGGTAGGCCGCATATAGAGGCCTCCGTCGCTGCCCCAATCCGAAAGACTTCGGATCTAACCCCAACGACTTCAAACATGCCCTAAAAACACTCACAAATTGGTATCTCGATAAAAAGGACCCATCCTCATGACATAATAAGGGGCCATCCACCTTCGGACGGATCTGTTGAAAATTCCCGAGACACTTGAACGGGCACATATCAGATGCCACAACCATCCCCAAACGGACTAGTCTACCCACACCTCTCTGATCAGTTTTCGATTTCCTAATCCAAAATTCAACTCCGTTTTCCACTGACATAATGTCACCCCAATCCAAGCCCCCGGGGAACGCATTACTGGGCGATACCAACTCCCCAACCCGCAGGGCTCCAAAAAACGCCAAAGAAAAGGCTAACTTAAACAAACTCACCTCAAACGGAGATAGACAAACCCCCCACAACGCCCTACCCAGCCGGGTAGGGACCCAGCCCAGCCCAGCTGGGACCCAGTTTGAGCGAGGAACGGAACAAGTCCTTCCCACACCAAGGTTTGCAGGCCCTACCTCAGTCAGGGTTTCACCCACACTCTACAGCTCCGGAATGTCATGCTCTTCAGCCTCCTCCTCCTCCTGCGCATCCTCATCCACTTTACCCTCCACACCAGTCCCAAGCTGGAAGCACTGCAGCACTGCCTCGGCGAAGCGGCAACAGACTGTGCTGCAGCTAATCTGCATAGGTGACAAACCCCACAATGCAGAAGAGGTGTGGACAGCTCTAAAACAGCATGCAGATCACTGGCTCACACCTCTGAACCTAAAGACAATGGCCGGAACCTGGTGGCGGCTTTGAGGCGAGGCCAGCTGACACATGTTCCATGCATGGCCCATGTGCTCAACCTCGTGGTTCAGCGGTTTCTAAAGTCATACCCAGAGCTGTCTGATCTGCTGGTAAAAGTTCGCTGCCTGTCTGCACATTTTCGAAAGTCACCTACTGCTTCAGCCGGCCTTGCCGGCTTTCAGCGTCGTTTGCATCTTCCGGCTCACAGACTGGTGTGTGATGTCCCCACGCGTTGGAATTCAACTCTGCACATGTTGATCAGGATATGTGAGCAGAAGAGGGCAGTTGTTGAGTACCTGCATCACCTAAGCCGTCGGGAAATGGGTCAAACTCCACACATAACACCTGAGGAGTGGAGATGGATGTCCGACCTATGTACCATCCTCCAAAACTTTGAGGACTCCACCAAGATGGTGAGCGGCGATGACGCCATTATTAGCGTCACCATACCGCTTCTCTGCCTTCTAAAACGGTCTCTGCTCAAAACCAAACATGATGCATTGCAGGCGGAACACGATGAGTTGGAGCAAGAAACAGTAGTGGGTGTGGGTGATAACACACAGCCCAGCCTCGTCTCATCACAACGTGCAGTGGAGGACTATGACGAGGAGGAGGATGAAGACATGGAGCAACTCTCCGGCCAAATTGAGGATATGACATGCATACCAGTCATATGCTCAGTTCAGCGTGGCTGGCCAGAGGACAGGGTAGATGATGAGGAGGAGGAGGAGGAGGAGGAGAAGGAGGAGGACAGCATGTTCAGTCATCGTGTTGGTCTGGATCCTGAAGTGATGGCTGTTAAGAGTCTGGCGCACATGGATGACTTTGTGGTAAGCTGCCTGTCTCGTGACCCTCGCGTTAAGAACATCTTGGCCGACAATCATTACTGGTTGGTAACACTGTTAGACCCACGCTACAAGGAGAACTTTATGTCTCTTATTCCCGAGGCGGAGAGGTCAGCCAAAATGCAGCAGTTCCGGAAGGCCATAGTCACGGAAGTAGGCAAAGCATTCCCTTCACAAAACGCTAGCGTCATAATTGTAACACTATTTGTTAAAAGAAAGGGATAAAATGTAAAAAAAAACAAAATAAGGCATGACTTTTTTTTAACATCAAATTTTTTTTTTTTAGATTTAACCAAAGAGTGTGCATATTTGTTATAATAAACAAGTGAAAAATGTTGAAAATCAGTCATCCAAAGGTGTGTGAAAAAAATATATATATATGGTACCAATAAAAATGTCACTTTGTCCTGCAAAGAATGCAGCCCCCCAAATTATTTTTTTCCTCTGTGCGGCCCATACACCCAGCCGAGTTTGAGACCCCCTGCCTTACACTATATAGATATCATGTTAATTCCCCATCTATCTTGCTCAGGAGAGCATCTCCCTCCCCCGGCACCAAGAGCAGCTCATATTGAATTGTTACATTGACTAGTAACACTGCACACAGAAATGCACTTTAATATTCCACTGTTAACCCTTTCCTCCCAGCAGTAACACACAACTCCTCACCTTGATATCATGGTGATTTATGGTCAGAATGACTTCAATGCGATCAGTGATTTCTATTCTAGCTCTGCTCACATAGATTTTATATCCACACTCAACTATAGGCCGTTCTTCATATTTTGGGGGCTTTTAGTCAGATATACTAGTTTGTGCCTGTATAGTATTGGTGTAGATGGGAGTGTAGGGCATGGGTTACATGGCACTGTGGTGGGATACTGATGGGAGGTATTGGTGCTGTGTTTGATGCTTCTACTGGGTATTTTCCTACAAATACTGGAACAGCTCACTGCTTAGAATGATTCTTCCCAGCTCTATAATATATTATATATACCCCACAATGCAGGCTCACACACACATTTGTCTCAAGTGTGTTGTAGGGACACAGATACAGTCTTGGTCATGTGACTAAAGGCTACTTTACACACTGCGATATCGGTCCCGATATCGCTAGTGTGGGTACCCGCCCCATCTGTTGCGCGACACGGGCAAATCGCTGCCCATGCCGCACAACACCGACCAGACCCGTCACACATACTTACCTGACCGGCGACGTCGCTGTGACCGGCGAACCGCCTCCTTTCTAAGGGGGCGGTCCGTGCGGCGTCACAGCGACGTCACTGAGCGACCGCCCAATAGCAGCGGAGGGGCGGAGATGAGTGGCCGGAACATCCCGCCCACCTCCTTCCTTCCTCATAGCGGCGGGGAGGCAGGTAAGGAGAGGTTCCTCGTTTCTGCGGTGTCACACGGAGTGATGTGTGCTGCCGCAGGAGCGACGAACTACATCGTTACTGCTGCAGTAACGATAATCGAGAATGGAGACCCATGTCACCGATGAACGATTTTGCACGTTTTTGCAACGATGCAAAATCGCTCATCGGTGTCACACGCAGCAACATCGCTAATGCGGCCGGATGTGCGTCACAAATTCCGTGACCCCAACAACTCCGCATTAGCGATGTCGCAGCGTGTAAAGCCCCCTTTAGTGGGAGTGGTGTAAAGGGTCTTAGCAGTAAAGAGTATTCCATATTTCTGCCAGATACCCACAGAGATATTGAAATCTGAAAAAAGAGACTTCTGCTCATTGAAGGTAAGAACTGCTCACATAGCGTTCAACTCCACAGCAAACGAGTGCTCTAGCACTGGCATCTCAGCAGGGATATTCCCCTACTACACATGTGTGTCTGGGTCGCTGTGACAGTTTACAGGACATAACTCAAGGCACCTAGATAGAAGGCAGAGGTACTGGGATTGGTTGGTTTTTGGTGACGGAGGTGCAGGGGCTGGCGCCCATGTGCAGTGCTGGCTAAGGTATATTGATGATATTTTGATTTTTTGGCAGGGCACTGTGGAGCAGCTCGAGACATTTATGGAGGAACTTAATAACAACACCTTTAACATCAGATTGACGCATAAGCATAGCAGCAGTTGCGTTGACTTCCTGGATATTAAAATTTCATTCGGTTCTGAGCGAATTGTTCAGACCGACGTCCATAGGAAGGAAACATCAGTCAACGCACTGCTGCATGCTTCTTCTGCTCATACTCCCTCCACCATCCGGGCCGTACCGACTGGCCAGTTCCTCAGGATGAAGCAAATTTGTTCGTCAGACACTGCTTTTGAACAACAGTCTGCCGACCTCCAGCGCCATAGGGGTGGCAAAGGCGGTCTTCCCCCGGTCTGCCTCAGCAACGGACACTAGCCAATAGTGACTAGTGAGATCAAGGGTAGAAAAATAATTTGCAGTTCTCAATGCAGCTAGCGATTCCTCAATACGGGGGAGTGGTGCCGTCCTTCTTCTTTAACAGGACCAACGGAGCTGCCCAAAGGCTACAACTGTCACGGATAACCCCAGCCGCCTTCATGTTGCTCAACATGTCCTTGGTACACTGGTAATGTGAAGGTGGTATTGGCTTATAGCTCTCTTTGATGGGTGGGTGTGCACCTGTGGGGATGTAGTGTTGGACCCCTTTTATTCCCCCAAAATCTAGCGGATGTTTGCTGAAGACTTGCTCGCTCGTATTCTTGCACTACCCTGTGGACCCGCTTCTTGTGATGTGAAGGTGTGGAGTCAGTGCCTACGTGTAATTCCTTACACCACTCCTCTGGCTGACTTGGTGAGCAGTCACTGACTGGGTGGGGTGCAGTAATAGTGGATGCTGCTACTTGGATAGCATGTGTATCTACTGTGAACAGCTTATCAATGGTGGCAAGTCGGGGCAGCTTAACCTCCTGCTCTCCGCAGTTTAACACTCTCACGGGCACTCTTCCCTTCCGCACTAATGAATAAAACTATGATGTAAATATCATATAGATACCCCACAATTGTAAATAAAGGTAGGTTATGGGAAAAGGGGGAACAGGGAAAGAGGAAAATAGTGTAATAAAGTATACCTTCTGGGGGTGAGAGGAAATGGCAGCACAGCCAGTGGAGGTGAAGCAAAAGGAAGCCTGCAACTAAAGAGTTGAGAGCGTTATCACATGGTGACTGAGCCTGATTGTAAAGGGAGCATAGAGTGGAGCATACTCTGGGCACGTTAGAACCCAAGTTCTTAAACCATGAATATGGACCCCTTTTATTCTCCCAAAGTCTAGCGGATGTTTGCTGAAGACTTGCTCGTATTCTTGCACTACCCTGTGGACCCGCTTCTTGTGATGTGAAGGTGTGGAGTCAGTGCCTACGTGTAATTCCTTACACCACTCCTCTGGTTGACTTGGTGAGCTGTCACTGAATGGGTGTGGTGAAGTAACGGTGGATGCTGTGGCTTGGATATCATATTAAATATAGGGACCCCCATACAGTAGTATGAGAAATTTTTTTGTATTCAATGATCGGTATTACCTTCAGGGGCGCGGCACGTGGACGTGCGTTCCATTAGCCTCACTGCATTCCACTCCCATACAGGAAGTGGGCGCAGCTATTACTACGGTCGCACATAAAAGAACCCACAGCCACCACTGCACACAGCTGACTCCACCACTGGAAACCCACTTCTACACCAACGCAGGTAAGACAGGATCGGCACCTCTATGCTCCCGTTACAATCAGGCTCAGTCACCATGTGATAATGCTCTCAACAATTTAGTTGCAGGCTTCCCCTTGCTTCACCTCCACTGGCTGTGCTGCCATTTCCTCTCCCCCCTGGAAGGTATACTTTATTACACTATTTTCCTGTTTCCCTCTTCTCCCTTTTCCCATAACCTACCTTTATCTGCATTTGTGGGGTATCTATATACTATTTATATCACAGTTTTATTCATTAATACGGAAGGGAAGAGTGCGCGTGAGAGTGTTGAACTGCGGAGAGCAAGAGGTTAAGCTGCCCCGATTTGCCACCATTGATAAGCTGTTCACAGTAGATACACATGCTATCCAAGCAGCAGCAGCATCCACCATTACTGCACCCCACCCACTCAGTGACAGCTCACCAAGTCAGCCAGAGGAGTGGTGTCAGGAATTACACGTAGGCACTGACTACACACCTTCACATCACAAGAAGGGGGTGCAAGTGTGACGCCCTGGACTAGCCAGTTAGTCACAGACATAACACACACACACCCCCTTTCCCGGATAGTTACACTAGTCAGACACAAAACCGTTGTTGCCTCCCTCCAGGGGCTGATGTCCACACCAGGTGGGGCGGAGCCAGGCGGTTGGCCCCACCCACCAAGGAGTTCACAGGCCTGGAGGTGGGAAAACCAGTCAGTTAGTTGAAGTTCAGTTTAGAGTTGAACCGTGGAGGTAGTGAGTTCAGTGAGGAGCCCAGTTTTGGGTAGGAGTGCAAAACTGCTAGTGTCTGGGTCAGATCCCAGGCACTATGGGGAGATAAGGTATGCACACCAGTGACTATGTAAGGGGAATACATGAAATAGCAGAAACTGCAGTGTGAATACTGACTTGAAAAATTCAATAGCTATATGCAAGAGTGAATATGTGAAAAATGGAATCTGCATTACTGCCATGAACATATGAATCAAGAGAAATTTAGCTACTGAATTGATCAATGCAATAGAGCCCCAACACTACGCCAAAGTATTTCTCTACGTTGGGGTCCCTAGCTTGTGTGTGTCCTCTCATGCAGTTAAAAAACCTACCGTGTATGGGAAGCTGAGACCCAGGCTATTTATGCGTATGATATGGATTGGCAATAGGTGTGGTTGGGGAGGGTTCACAAACGAAAAAATACTAACAAATAGGAATAACGTTTGGAACACCATTCTAAGTCCGAACTGGGTGCAAAAACCTAAAAAAACATCACTATGGGGAGATAAGGTATGCACACCAGTGACTATGTAAGGGGAATACATGAAATAGCAGAAACTGCTGTGTGAATACTGACTTGAAAAATCCAATAGCATTAATTCACATAATCCTAGTGACTGCGCACACAACATGGCCAAACGAAAACAAAAGACAGTACCTGGCCATTCTATCCAATGGAAACTCATAGGCAACACAGTCCATTAGACTAGGCAATTACATGCAGCCAAACAAAGTTCATGGGCCTTGCCTCAGAGTCGAACCCACAACCTCTTGGAGAACAAGCAAAGAGCCTACCACTAAACCAACTCAGTGAAGTTGGAAACCGACTCTACATTAATTAACATAATCCTAGTGACTGCGCACACAACATGGCCAAACAAAAGCAAAAGACAGTACCTGGCCTATCAATCCAATGGACACTCATAGGTAACACAGTACATTGGACTAGGCAATTACATGCAGCCATACAAAGCCCATGGGTCTTGCCCCAGAGTCGAACCCACAACCTCTCGTAGCCAGGGCAAAGAGCCTACCACTACACCAACACAGAGAAGTAGGTGAATGACTCTACATTAATTCACATAATCCTAGTGACTGCGCACACAACATGGCCAAACAAATGCAAAAGACATTATCTGGCCTATCAATCCAATGGAAACTCATAGGCAACACAGTCCATTAGACTAGACAATTACATGGAGACATACAAAGTCCATGGGCCTTGCCTCAGAGTCAAACCCACAACTTCTCGCAACCAAGCAAAGAGCCTACCACTACACTAACACAGAGAAGTGGGAAACTGATTCTACATTAATTCACATAATCCTACCGACTGCGCACACAACATGGCCAAACAAAAGACAATACCTGGCCTATTCATTCAATGAAAACTCATAGGCAACACAGTCCATTGGACTAGGCAATTACATTCAACCATACAAAGTCCATGGGCTTTGCCTCGAAGTCAAACCCACAACTTCTTGTAACCCAAGGAAAGAGCCTACCACTACACCAACACAGAGAAGAGAATGACTCTACATTAATTCACATAATCCTAGTGACTGCGCACACAACATGACCAAACGAAAACAAAAGACAGTCCCTGGCCTATCAATCCAATGGAAACTCATAGACAACATAGTCCATTGGACTACGCAATTACATGCAGCCATACAAAGTCCATGGGCCTTGCCTCAGAGTCATACCCACAATCTCTGGCAGAACAAGCAAAGAGCCTACAACTTCACCAACACAAAGAAGTAGGAAGCTGCGTCTACATTAATTCACATAATCCTAGTGACTGCGCACACAACATGGCCAAACAAAAGCAAAAGACAGTACCTGGCCTATCAATCCAATGGGAACTCATAGGCAACACAGTTAATTGAACTAGGCAATTACATGCAGCCATACAAACTCCATGGGCCTTGCCTCAGAGTCAAACCCACAACCTCTTGCAGTTAAGCAAAGAGCCTTCCACTACACCAACACAGAGAACTGGGAAACTGATTCTACATTAATTCACATAATCCTACCGACTGCGCACACAACATAACCAAACAAACGATAATACCTGGCCAATCAATCCAATGGAAACTCAAAGGCAACACAGTCCATTGGACTAGGCAATTACATGCAGCCATATAAAGTCCATGGGCTTTGCCTCAGAGTCAAACCCACAATTTCTCGCAGCCCAAGCAATGAGCCTACCACTACACCAAGACAGAGAAGTTGGAAACTGAGTTTACATTAGTTCACATAATCCTAGTGACTGCGCACACAACATGGCCAAACAAAAGCAAAAGACAGTACCTGGCCTATCAATCCAATGGGACCTCATTGGCAACACAGTTAATTGAAATAGGCAATTACATGCAGCCATACAAACTCCATGGGCCTTGCCTCAGAGTCGAACCCACAACCTCTTGCAGCTTAAGCAAAGAGAGTACCACTACACCAACACAGAGAAGTAGGTGAATGACTCTACATTAATTCACATAATCCTAGTGACTGCGCACACAACATGGCCAAACAAAAGCAAAAGACAGTACCTGGCCTATCAATCCAATAGAAACTCATAGGCAAAGCAATCAATTGGACTAGGCAATTACATGCAGCCATACAAAGTCCATGGGCCTTGCCTCAAAGTCGAACTCACAACCTCTCGCAGCTCAAGCAAAGAGCCTACCACTACACCAACACAGAGAAATGTAAACCTGACTCTACATTAATTCACATAATCCTAGTGACTGCGCACACAACATGGCCAAACGAAAACAAAAGACAGTAACTGGCCTATCAATCCAATAGAAACTCATAAGAAACACAGTCCATTGGACTAAGCAATTACATGCAGCCATTCAAAGTCCATGAGCCTTGCATTAGAGTCGAACCCACAACCTCTCGCAGCCCAAGCAAAGAGCCTACCACTACACCAACACAGAGAAGTGGGAAACTGACTCTACATTAATTCCCATAACCCTAGTGACTGCGCACACAACATGGTCAAACAAAAGCAAAAGGCAGTACCTGGCCTATCAATCCAATGGAAACTCATAGGCAACATAGTCCATTGGACTAGGCAATTACATGCAGTCATACAAAGTCCATGGGCCTTGCCTCAGAGTCAAACCCACAACCTCTGGCAGAACAAGCAAAGAGCCTACAACTACAAAAACACAAAGAAGTAGGAAGCTGCGTCTACATTAATTCACATAATCCTAGTGACTGTGCACACAACATGGCCAAACAAAAGCAGAAGACATTACCTAGCCTATCAAGCCAATGGAAACTCATAGTCAACACAGTTAATTGAAATAGGCAATTACATGCAGCCATTCAAACTCCGTGGGCCTTGCCTCAGAGTCGAACCCACAACTTCTTGCAGCTTAAGCAAAGAGAGTACCACTACACCAACACAGAGAAGTAGGTGAATGACTCTACATTAATTCACATAATCCTAGTGACTGCGCACACAACATGGCCAAACAAAAGCAAAAGACAGTACCTGGCCTATTAATCCAATGGAAACTCATAGGCAACGCAATCCTTTGGACTAGGCAATAACATGCAGCCATACAAAGTCCATGGGCCTTGCCTCAGAGTCAAAACCACTACCTCTCAAAGCCCAAGCAAAGAGCCTACCACTACACCAACACAGAGAAGTGCAAAACTGACTCAACATAAATTCACATAATCCTAGTGACTGCGCACACAACATGGCCAAACAAAAGCAATAGACAGTCCCTGGCCTATCAATCCAATGGAAACTCATAGACAACATAGTCCATTGGACTAGGCAATTACATGCAGCCATACAAAGTCCATGGGCTTTGCCTCAGAGTCAAACCACAACTGCTCGCAGCCCAAGCAAAGAGCCTACCACTACACCAACTCAGAGAAGTAGGAGAATGATTCTACATTAATTCACATAATCCTAGTGACTGCGCACACAACATGGCCAAACAAAAGCAAAAGACAGTACCTGGCCTATCATTCCAATTGAAACTCATAGGTAACATAGTCCATTGGACTAGGCAATAACATGCAGCCATACAAAGTCCATGGGCCTTGCCTCAGAGTCGAACTCACAACCTCTCGCAGCCCAAGAAAAAAGCCTACCACTACAGCAACACAGAGAAGTGTGAAACTGACTCTACATTAATTCACATAATCCTAGTGACTGCGCACAAAACATGGCCAAACAAAAGCAAAAGAAAGCACCTGGCCTATCAATCCAATGGAAACTCATAGGTAACGCAGTCCATTGGACTATGCAATTACATGCAGCCATACAAAGTCCATGGGCCTTGCCTCAGAGTCAAACCCACAACCTCTCACAGTCCAAGCAAAGAGCCTACCACTACACCAACACAGAGAATTGCGAAACTGACTCAACATAAATTCACATAATCCTAGTGACTGCGCACACAACATGGCCAAACAAAAGCTAAAGACAGTCCCTTGCCTATCAATCCAATGGAAACTCATAGACAACATAGTCCATTGGAATAGGCAATTACATACAGCCTCACAAAGTCCATGGGCCTTGCCTCAGAGTCAAACCCACAACCTCTGGCAGAACAAGCAAAGAGCCTACAACTACACCAACACAAAGAAGTAGGAAGCTGCGTCTACATTAATTCACATAATCCTAGTGAATGCGCACACAACATGGCCAAACAAAAGCAAAAGACATTACCTGGCCTATCAGGCCAATGGAAACTCATAGGCAACACAGTCCATTGAACTAGGCAATTACATGTAGCCATACAAAGTCCATGGGCCATGCCTCAGAGTCAAACCCACAACCTCTCGCAGCCAAGCAAAGCAGCTTCCACTACACCAACACAGAGAAGTGGGAAACGGATTCTACATTAATTCACATAATCCTAGTGACTGCGCACACAACATGGCCAAACAAAAGCAAAAGACAATACCTGGCCTATCAATCCAATGAAAACTCATAGGCAACACAGTCCATTGGACTTGGCAATTACATGCAGCCATATAAAGTCCATGGGCCTTGCCTCAGAGTCAAACCCACAACCTCTGGCAGAACAAGCAAAGAGCCTACAACTACACCAACACAAAGAAGTAGGAAGCTGCGTCTACATTAATTCACATAATCCTAGTGAATGCGCACACAACATGGCCAAACAAAAGCAAAAGACATTACCTGGCCTATCAAGCCAATGGAAACTCATAGGCAACACAGTCCATTGAACTAGACAATTACATGGAGACATACAAAGTCCATGGGCCTTGCCTCAGAGTCAAACCCACAATCTCTCGCAGCCAAGCAAAGAGCCTACCACTACACCAACACAGAGAAGTGGGAAACTGATTCTACATTAATTCACATAATCCTACCGACTGCGCACACAACATGGCCAAACAAAAGACAATACCTGGCCTATCAATCCAATGGAAACTCATAGGCAACACAGTCCATTAGACTAGGCAAATACATGCAGCCATACAAAGTTCATGGGCCTTGCCTCAGAGTCGAACCCACAACTTCTTGGAGAACAAGCAAAGAGCCTACCACTACACCAACACAGAGAAGTTGGAAACCGACTCTACATTAATTCACATAATCCTAGTGACTGCGCACACAACATTGCCAAACAAAAGCAAAAGACAGTACCTGGTCTATCAATCCAATGGAAACTCAAAGGTAACACAGTACATTAGACTAGGCAATTAAATGCAGCCATACAAAGCCCATGGGCCTTGCCCCAGAGTCGAACCCACAACCTCTCGTAGCCCAAGCAAAGAGCCTACCAATACACCAACACAGAGAAGTGGAAAACTGATTCTACATTAATTCACATAATCCTAGTGACTGCGCACACAACATGGCCAAACAAAAGCAAAAGACAGTACCTGGCCTATCAATCCAATAGAAACTCATAGGCAAAGCAATCAATTGGACTAGGCAATTACATGCAGCCATACAAAGCCCATGGGCCTTGCCTCAGAGTCAAACCCACAACCTCTGGCAGAACAAGCAAAGAGCTTACAACTACACCAACACAAAAAAGTAGGAAGCTGCGTCTACATTAATTCACATATTCCTAGAGACTGCGCACACAACATGGCCAAACAAAAGCAAAAGACATTACCTGGCCTATCAAGCCAATGGAAACTCATAGGCAACACAGTCCATTGGACTAAACAATTACATGCAGCCATACAAAGTCCATGGGCTTTGCCTCAGAGTCAAACCCACAATTTCTCGCCGCCCAAGCAAAGAGCCTACCACTACACCAACACAGACAAGATGGAAACTGAGTTTACATTAGTTCACATAATCCTAGTGACTGTGCACACAACATGGCGAAACAAATGCAAAAGACATTATCTGGCCTATCAATCCAATGGAAACTCATAGGCAACACAGTCCATTAGACTAGGCAAATACATGCAGCCATACAAAGTTCATGGGCCTTGCCTCTGAGTCGATCCCACAACCTCTTGGAGAACAAGCAAAGAGCCTACCACTAAACCAACACAGAGAAGTTGGAAACCGACTCTACATTAATTCACATAATCCTAGTGACTGCGCACACAACATGGCCAAACAAAAGCAAAAGACAGTATCTGGCCTATCAATCCAATGGAAACTCATAGGCAACACAGTCCTTTGGACTAGACAATTACATGGAGACATACAAAGTCCATGGGCCTTGCCTCAGAGTCAAACCCACAACCTCTCGCAGCCAAGCAAAGAGCCTTCCACTACACCAATACAGAGAAGTGGGAAACTGATTCTACATTAATTCACATAATGCTACCGACTGCGCACACAACATGGCCAAACGAAAGCAAAAGACAGTACCTGGCTTATCAATCCAATGGAAACTCATAGGCAACACAGTCCATTGGACTAGGCAATAACATGCAGCCATACAAAGTCCATGGGCCTTGCCTCAAAGTCGAACTCACAACCTCTCGCAGCTCAAGCAAAGAGCCTACCACTACACCAACACAGAGAAATGTGAACCTGCCTCTACATTAATTCACATAATCCTAGTGACTGCGCACACAACATGGCCAAACGAAAGCAAAAGTCAATACCTGGCCTATCAATCCAATGGAAACTCATAGGCAACACAGTCCATTGGACTAGGCAATTACATGCAGCCATAAAAAGTCCATGGGCCTTGCCTCAGAGTCAAACCCACAACCTCTCACAGCCCAAGCAAAGAGCCTACCACTACACCAACAAAGAGAAATGTGAAACTGACTCTACATTAATTCACATATTCCTAGTGACTGCGCACACAACATGGCCAAACAAAAGCAAAAGAAAGCACCTGGCCTATCAATCCAATGGAAACTCATAGGTAACGCAGTCCATTGGACTATGCAATTACATGCAGCCATACAAAGTCCATGGGCCTTGCCTCAGAGTCGAACTCACAACCTCTCGCAGCCCAAGAAAAAAGCCTACTACTTCAGCAACACAGAGAAGTGTGAAACTGTCTCTACATTAACTCACATAATCCTAGTGACTGCGCACAAAACATGGCCAAACGAAAACAAAAGACAGTACCTGGCCTATCAATCCATTGGACTAGGCAATTACATGCAGCCATACAAAGTCCATGGGCCTTGCCTCAGAGTCAAACCCACAACTTCTCGCAGCCCAAGCAAAGATCCTACCACTACACCAACACAGAGAAATGTGAAACTGACTCTACATTAAATCACATAATCCTAGTGACTGCGCACACAACATGGCCAAACGAAAGCAAAAGTCAATACCTGGCCTATCAATCCAATGGAAACTCATAGGCAACACAGTCCATTGGACTAGGCAATTACATGCAGTTATACAAAGTCCATGAACCTTGCATTAGAGTCAAACCCACAACTTCTCGCAGCCAAAGCACTACACCAACACAGAGAAGTTTGAAACTGACTCTTCATTAACTCACATAATCCTAGTGACTGCGCACACAACATGAATAAACGAAAGCAAAAGACAGTACCTGGCCTATCAATCCAATGGAAACTCATAGGCAACACAGTCCATTAGACTAGGCAATTACATACAGCCATAATAAGTCCATGGGCCTTGCCCCAGAGTCAAACCCACAACATCTACGCAGCCCAAACAAAGAGCCTACCACTACACCAACACAGAGAAATGTGAAACTGACTCTACATTAATTCACATAATCCTAGTGACTGTGCACACAACATGGCCAAACGAAAGCAAAAGTCAATACCTGGCCTATCAATCCAATGGAAACTCATAGGTAACACAGTCCATTGGACTATGTAATTACATGCAGCCATACAAAGTCCATGGGCCTTGCCTCAGAGTCAAACCCACAACCTCTAACAGCTCAAGCAAAAAGCCTACCACTACACCAACACAGAGAAGTGCGAAACTAATTGAACATAAATTCACATAATCCTAGTGACTGCGCACACAACATGGCCAAACGAAAGCAAAAGACAGTACCTGGCCTATCAATCCAATGGAAACTCATAGGTAACACAGTCCATTGGACTATGCAATTACATGCAGCCATACAAAGTCCATGGGCCTTGCCTCAGAGTCGAACTCACAACCTCTCGCAGCCCAAGAAAAAAGCCTACCACTACAGCAACACAGAGAAGTGTGAAACTGACTCTACATTAATTCACATAATCCTAGTGACTGCGCACACAACATGGCCAAACAAAAGCAAAAGACAGTACCTGGCCTATCATTCCAATTAAAACTCATAGGCAACATAGTCCATTGGACTAGGCAATAACATGCAGCCATACAACGTCCATGGGCCTTGCCTCAAAGTCAAACTCACAACCTCTCGCAGCTCAAGCAAAGAGCCTACCACTACACCAACACAGAGAAATGTGAACCTGACTCTACATTAATTCACATAATCCTAGTGACTGCGCACACAACATGGCCAAACAAAAGCAAAAGGCAGTACCTGGCCTATCAATCCAATGGGAACTCATAGGCAACACAGTCAATTGAACTACGCAATTATATGCAGCCATACAAACTCCATGGACCTTGCCTCAGAGTCGAACCCACAATCTCTCGCAGCTTAAGCAAAGAGCCTACCCCTAAACCAACACAGAGAAGTGGGAAACCGACTCTACATTAATTCACATAATACTAGTGACTGCGCACACAACATGGCCAAACAAAAGCAAAAGACAGTACCTGGCCTATCAATCCAATGGAAACTCATAGGCAACACAGTCCATTGGACTAGACAATTACATGGAGACATACAAAGTCCATGGGCCTTGCCTCAGAGTCAAACCCACAACCTCTCGCAGCCAAGCAAAGAGCCTACTACTACACCAACACAGAAAAGTGGGAAACTGGTACTACATTAATTCACATAATCCTACCGACTGCGCACACAACATGGCCAAACAAAAGCAAAAGTCAGTACCTGGCTTATCAATCCAATGGAAACTCATAGGCAACACAGTCCATTGGACTAGAAAATTACATGGAGACATACAAAGTCCATGGGCCTTGCCTCAGAGTCAAACCCACAACCTCTCGCAGCCAAGCAAAGAGCCTACCACTACACCAACACAGAGAAGTGGGAAACTGATTCTACATTAATTCACATAATCCTACCGACTGCGCACACAACATGGCTAAACAAAAGACAATACCTGGCCTATCAATTCAATGGAAACTCATAGGCAACACAGTCCATTGGACTAGGCAATTACATGCAGCCATACAAAGTCCATGGGCTTTGCCTAAAAGTCAAACCCACAACTTCTCGCAGCCCAAGCAAAGAGCCTACCACTACACCAACACAGAGAAGTGGGAAACTGATTCTACATTAATTCACATAATCCTACCGACTGCGCACACAACATGGCCAAACAAAAGACAATACCTGGCCTATCAATCCAATTGAAACTCATAGGCAATACAGTCCATTAGACTAGGCAAATACATGCAGCCATACAAAGTTCATGGGCCTTGCCTCAGAGTCGAACCCACATCCTCTTGGAGAACAAGCAAAGAGCCTACCACTAAACCAACACAGAGAAGTTGAAAACCGACTCTACATTAATTCATATAATCCTAGTGACTGTGCACACAACATGGCCAAACAAAAGCAAAAGACAGTACCTGGCCTTTCAATCCAATGGAAACTCATAGGCAACACAGTCCATTGGACTAGACAATTACATGGAGACATACAAAGTCCATGGGCCTTGCCTCAGAGTCAAACCCACAACCTCTCGCAGCCTAGCAAAGAGCCTACTACTACACCAACACAGAAAAGTGGGAAACTGGTACTACATTAATTCACATAATCCTACCGACTGCGCACACAACATGGCCAAACAAAAGCAAAAGTCAGTACCTGGCTTATCAATCCAATGGAAACTCATAGGCAACACAGTCCATTGGACTAGAAAATTACATGGAGACATACAAAGTCCATGGGCCTTGCCTCAGAGTCAAACCCACAACCTCTCGCAGCCAAGCAAAGAGCCTACCACTACACCAACACAGAGAAGTGGGAAACTGATTCTACATTAATTCACATAATCCTACCGACTGCGCACACAACATGGCTAAACAAAAGACAATACCTGGCCTATCAATTCAATGGAAACTCATAGGCAACACAGTCCATTGGACTAGGCAATTACATGCAGCCATACAAAGTCCATGGGCTTTGCCTAAAAGTCAAACCCACAACTTCTCGCAGCCCAAGCAAAGAGCCTACCACTACACCAACACAGAGAAGTGGGAAACTGATTCTACATTAATTCACATAATCCTACCGACTGCGCACACAACATGGCCAAACAAAAGACAATACCTGGCCTATCAATCCAATGGAAACTCATAGGCAACACAGTCCATTAGACTAGGCAAATACATGCAGCCATACAAAGTTCATGGGCCTTGCCTCAGAGTCGAACCCACATCCTCTTGGAGAACAAGCAAAGAGCCTACCACTAAACCAACACAGAGAAGTTGGAAACCGACTCTACATTAATTCATATAATCCTAGTGACTGCGCACACAACATGGCCAAACAAAAGCAAAAGACATTACCTGGCCTATCAATCCAATGTAAACTCATAGGTAACACAGTACATTGGACTAGGCAATTGCATGCCGCCATACAAAGCCCATGGGCCTTGCCCCAGAGTCAAACCCACAACCTCTCGTAGCCCAAGCAAAGAGCCTACCAATACACCAACACAGAGAAGTAGAAAACAGATTCTACATTAATTCACATAATCCTAGTGACTGCGCACACAACATGGCCAAACAAAAGCAAAAGACGGTACCTGGCCTATTAATCCAATGGAAACTCATAGGCAACGCAATCAATTGGACTAGGCAATTACATGCAGCCATACAAAGTCCATGGGCCTTGTCTCAGAGTCAAACCCACAACCTCCCTCAGCCCAAGCAAAGAGCCTACCACTACACCAACACAGAGAAGAGCTAAACTGACTCAACATAAATTCACATAATCCTAGTGACTGCGCACACAACATGGCCAAACAAAAGCAAAAGACAGTCCCTGGCCTATCAATCCAACGGAAACTCATAGACAACATAGTCCATTGGACTAGGCAATTACATGCAGCCATACAAAGTCCATGGGCCTTGCCTCAGAGTCAAACCCACAACCTCTGGCAGAACAAGCAAAGAGCTTACAACTAACACCAACACAAAAAAGTAGGAAGCTGCGTCTACATTAATTCACATATTCCTAGTGACTGCGCACACAACATGGCCAAACAAAAGCAAAAGACATTACCTGGCCTATCAAACCAATGGAAACTCATAGGCAACACAGTCCATTGGACTAGGCAATTACATGCAGCCATACAAAGTCCATGGGCTTTGCCTCAGAGTCAAACCCACAATTTCTCGCAGCCCAAGCAAAGAGCCTACCACTACACCAACACAGAGAAGTTGGTAACAGAGTTTACATTAGTTCACATAATCCTAGTGACTGTGCACACAACATGGCCAAACAAATGCAAAAGACATTATCTGGCCTATCAATCCAATGGAAACTCATAGGCAACACAGTCCATTAGACTAGGCAAATACATGCAGCCATACAAAGTTCATGGGCCTTGCCTCAGAGTCGAACCCACAACCTCTTGGAGAACAAGCAAAGAGCCTACCACTAAACCAACACAGAGAAGTAGGTGATTGACTCTACATTAATTCACATAATCCTAGTGACTGCGCACACAACATGGCCAAACAAAAGCAAAAGACGGTATCTGGCCTATCAATCCAATTGAAGCTCATAAGCAACATAGTCCATTGGACTAAGCAATAACATGCAGCCATACAATGTCCATGGGCCTTGCCTCAAAGTCGAACTCACAACCTCTCGCAGCTCAAGCAAAGAGCCTACTACTACACCAACACAGAGAAGTAGGTAAATGACTCTACATTAATTCACATAATCCTAGTGACTGCGCACACAACATGGCCAAACAAATGCAAAAGACATTATCTGGCCTATCAATCCAATGAAATCATAGGCAACATAGTCCATTAGACTAAGCAAATATATGCAGCCATACAAAGTTAATGGGCCTTGCCTCAGAGTCGAACCCACAACCTCTTGGAGAACAAGCAAAGAGCCTACCACTAAACCAACACAGAGAAGTTGGAAACAGACTCTACATTAATTCACAGAATCCTAGTGACTGCGCACACAACATGGCCAAACAAAAGCAAAAGACAGTACCTGGCCTATCAATCCAATGGAAACTCAAAGCTAACACAGTACATTGGACTAGGCAATTACATGCAGCCATACAAAGCCCATTGGCGTTGCCCAAGAGTCGAACCCACACCCTCTCGTAGCCCAAGGAAAGAGCCTACTAATACACCAACACAGAGAAGTGGAAAACCGATTCTTCATTAATTCACATAATCCTAGTGACTGCGCACATAACATGGCCAAACAAAAGCAAAAGACAGTACCTGGCCTATCAAACCAATGGAAACTCATAGGCAACACAGTCCTTTGGACTAGACAATTACATGCAGACATACAAAGTCCACGGGCCTTGCATTAGAGTCGAACCCACAACCTCTCGCAGCCCAAGCAAAGAGCCTACCACTACACCAACACAGAGAAGTGGGAAACTGATTCTACATTAATTCAAATAATCCTACTGACTGCGCACACAACATGGCCAAACAAAACACAATACCTGGCCTATCAATTCAAAGGAAACTCATAAGCAACACAGTCCATTGGACTTGGCAATTACATGCAGCCATACAAAGTCCATGGGCTTTGCCTCAGAGTCAAACCCACAATTTCTCGCAGCCCAAGGAAATAGCCTACGATTACACCAACACAGAGAAGTTGGAAACTGAGTTTACATTAGTTCACATAATCCTAGTGACTGCGCACACAACATGGCCAAACAAAAGACAATACCTGGCCTATCAATTCAATGGAAACTCATAGGCAACACAGTCAATTGAACTAGACAATTACATGCTGCCATACAAACTCCATGGGCTTTGCCTCAGAGTCGAACCCACAACCTCTCACAGCTTAAGCAAAGAGACTACAACTACACCAACACAGAGAAGTAGGTGAATGAGTCTACATTAATTCACATAATCCTAGTGACTGCGAACACAACATAGCCAAACAAAAGCAAAAGACAGTACCTGGCCTATCAATCCAATTGAAACTCATAGGCAACATAGTCCATTGGACTAGGCAATAACATGCAGCCATACAAAGTCCATGGGCCTTGCCTCAAAGTCTAACTCACAACCTCTCGCAGCTCAAGCAAAGAGCCTACCACTACACCAACACAGAGCAATGTGTACCTGACTCTACATTAATTCACATAATCCTAGTGACTGCGAACACAACATGGCCAAACATAAGCAAAAGGCAGTACCTGGCCTATCAATAAAATGGGAACTCATAGGCAACACAGTCAATTGAACTACACAATTACATGCAGCCATACAAACTCCATGGGCCTTGCCTCAGAGTCGTACCCACAACCTCTCGCAGCTTAAGCAAAGAGCCTACCCCTAAACCAACACAGAGAAGTGGGAAACTGATTCTACATTAATTCACATAATCCTACCGACTGCGCACACAACACGGCCAAACAAAAGGCAATACCTGGCCTATCAATTCAATGGAAACTCATAGGCAACACAGTCCATTGGACTAGGCAATTACATGCAGCCATACAAAGTCCATGGGCTTTGCCTAAAAGTCAAACCCACAACTTCTCGCAGCCCAAGCAAAGAGCCTACCACTACACCAACACAGAGAAGTTGGTAACTGAGTTTACATTAATTCACATAATCCTAGTGACTGCGCACACAACATGGCCAAACAAAAGCAAAAGACAGTACCTGGCCTATCAATCCAATGGAAAATCATAGGCAACACAGTCCATTGGACTAGACAATTACATGGAGACATACAAAGTCCATGGGCCTTTCCTCAGAGTCAAACCCACAACCTCTCACAGCCAAGCAAAGAGCCTACCACTACACCAACACAGAGAAGTGGGAAACTGATTCTACATTAATTCACATAATCCTACCGACTGCGCACACAACATGGCCAAACAAAAAACAATACCTGGCCTATCAATCCAATGGAAACTCATAGGCAACACAGTCCATTAGACTAG
Organism: Anomaloglossus baeobatrachus; assembly: GCF_048569485.1. Classification (NCBI taxonomy): domain Eukaryota; kingdom Metazoa; phylum Chordata; class Amphibia; order Anura; family Aromobatidae; genus Anomaloglossus; species Anomaloglossus baeobatrachus. The sequence continues at coordinate 324,647 of NW_027442146.1, read as the reverse complement.
GCAAATACATGCAGCCATATAAAGTTCATGGGCCTTGCCTCAGAGTCGAACCCACATCCTCTTGGAGAACAAGCAAAGAGCCTACCACTAAACCAACACAGAGAAGTTGGAAACCGACTCTACATTAATTCACATAATCCTAGTGACTGCGCACACAACATGGCCAAACAAAAGCAAAAGACATTACCTGGCCTATCAATCCAATGTAAACTCATAGGTAACACAGTACATTACTAGGATTATGTGAATTAATGTAGAGTCAGGTTCACATTTCTCTGTGTTGGTGTAGTGGTAGGCTCTTTGCTTGAGCTGCGAGAGGTTGTGAGTTAGACTTTGAGGCATGGCCCATGGACTTTGTATGGCTGCATGTTATTGCCTAGTCCAATGGACTATGTTGCCTATGAGTTTCCATTGGATTGATAGGCCAGGTACTGTCTTTTGCTTTTGTTTGGCCATGTTGTGTTCGCAGTCACTAGGATTATGTGAATTAATGTAGAGTCATTCACCTACTTCTCTGTGTTGGTGTAGTTGTAGTCTCTTTGTTGCTTATGAGTTTCAATTTGATTGATAGGCCAGGTACTGTCTTTTGCTTTTGTTTGGCCATGTTATGTGCGCAGTCACTAGGATTATGTGAATTAATGTAGAGTCATTCACCTACTTCTCTGTGTTGGTGTAGTGGTAGTCTCTTGGCTTAAACTGCGAGAGATTGTGGGTTCGACTCTGAGGCAAAGCCCATGGAGTTTGTATGGCAGCATGTAATTGCCTAGTTCAATTGACTGTGTTGCCTATGAGTTTCCATTGAATTGATAGGCCAGGTATTGTCTTTTGTTTGGCCATGTTGTGTGCGCAGTCACTAGGATTATGTGAACTAATGTAAACTCAGTTTCCCACTTCTCTGTGTTGGTGTAGTGGTAGGCTCTTTGCTTCGGCTGCGAGAGGTTGTGGGTTCGACTCTAATGCAAGGCCCATGGACTTTGTATGTCTCCATGTAATTGTCTAGTCCAATGGACTGTGTTGCCTATGAGTTTCCATTCGTTTGATAGGCCAGGTACTGTCTTTTGCTTTTGTTTGGCCATGTTATGTGCGCAGTCACTAGGATTATGTGAATTAATGAAGAATTGGTTTTCCACTTCTCTGTGTTGGTGTATTAGTAGGCTCTTTCCTTGGGCTACGAGAGGGTGTGGGTTCGATTCTGGGGCAAGGCCTATGGGCTTTGTATGGATGCATGTAATTGCCTAGTCCAATGTACTGTGTTAGCTTTGAGTTTCCATTGGATTGATAGGCTAGGTGCTGTCTTTTGCTTTTGTTTTGCCATGTTGTGTGCGCAGTCACTAGGATTCTGTGAATTAATGTAGAGTTTGTTTCCAACTTCTCTGTGTTGGTTTAGTGGTAGGCTCTTTGCTTGTTCTCCAAGAGGTTGTGGGTTCGACTCTGAGGCAAGGCCCATTAACTTTGTATGGCTGCATATATTTGCTTAGTCTAATGGACTATGTTGCCTATGATTTCATTGGATTGATAGGCCAGATAATGTCTTTTGCATTTGTTTGGCCATGTTGTGTGCGCAGGCTCTAGGATTATGTGAATTAATGTAGAGTCATTTACCTACTTCTCTGTGTTGGTGTAGTGGTAGTCTTTTTGCTTAAGCTGCGAAAGGTTGTTGGTTCGACTTTGAGGCAAGGCCCATGGAGTTTGTATGGATGCATGTAATTGCCTATTTCAGTTGACTGTGTTACCTATGAGTTCCTATTGGATTGATAGGCCAGGTACTACCTTTTGCTTTTGTTTGGCCATGTTGTGTGCGCAGTCACTAGGATTATGTGAACTAATGTAAACTCAGTTTTCAACTTCTCTGTGTTGGTGTAGTGGTAGGCTCTTTTCTTGGGCTGCGAGAAAATGTGGGTTTGACTCTGAGGCAAAGCCCATAGACTTTGTATGGCTGCATGTAATTGCCTAGTCCAATGGACTGTGTTTCCTATGAGTTTTCATTGGACTGATAGGCCAGGTATTGTCTTTTGTTTGGTTATGTTGTGTGCGAAGTCGGTAGGATTATGTGAATTAATGTAGAATCAGTTTCCCACTTCTCTGTGTTGGTGTAGTGTAAGGCGCTTTGCTTGGCTGCGAGAAGTTGTGGGTTTGACTCTGAGGCAAGGCCCATGGACTTTGTATGGCTGCATGTAATTGCATAGTTCAATGGACTGTGTTACCTATGAGATTCCATTGGATTGATAGGCCAGGTGCCTTCTTTTGCTTTTGTTTGGCCATGTTTTGTGCGCAGTCACTAGGATTATGTGAATTAATGTAGATGCAGCTTCCTACTTCTTTGTGTTGGTGTGGTTGTAGGCTCTTTGCTTGTTCTGCCAGAGGTTGTGGGATACACTCTGAGGCAAGGCCCATGGACTTTTTATGGCTGCATGTAATTGCATAGTCCAATGGACTGTGTTACCTATGAGATTCCATTGGATTGATAGGCCAGGTGCCTTCTTTTGCTTTTGTTTGGCCATGTTTTGTGCGCAGTCACTAGGATTATGTGAATTAATGTTGAGTCAGTTTCCCACTTCTCTGTGTTGGTGTAGTGGTAGGCTCTTTGCTTGGGCTGGGAGAGGTTGTGAGTTTGACTCAAATGCAAGGCTCATGGACTTTGTATGGCTGCATGTAATTGCCTAGTCCAATGGACTGTGTTGCCTATGAGTTTCCATTGGATTGATAGGCCAGGTATTGACTTTTGCTTCTGTTTGGCCATGTTGTGTGCGCAGTCACTAGGATTATGTGAATTAATGTAGATGCAGCTTCCTACTTCTTTGTGTTGGTGTGGTTGTAGGCTCTTTGCTTGTTCTGCCAGAGGTTGTGGGATACACTCTGAGGCAAGGCCCATGGACTTTTTATGGCTGCATGTAATTGCATAGTCCAATGGACTGTGTTACCTATGAGATTCCATTGGATTGATAGGCCAGGTGCCTTCTTTTGCTTTCGTTTGGCCATGTTGTGTGCGCAGTCACTAGGTTTATGTGAATTCATGTAGAGTCAGGTTCACATTTCTCTGTGTTGGTGTAGTAGTAGGCTCTTTGCTTGAGCTGCGAGAGGTTGTGAGTTCGACTTTGAGGCAAGGCCCATGGACATTGTATGGCTGCATGTTATTGCCTAGTCCAATGGACTATGTTGCATATGAGCTTCAATTGGATTGATAGGCCAGATACTGTCTTTTGCTTTTGTTTGGCCATGTTGTGTGCGCAGTCACTAGGATTATGTGAATTAATGTAGAGTCATTCACCTACTTCTCTGTGTTGGTTTAGTGGTAGGCTCTTTGCTTGTTCTCCAAGAGGTTGTGGGTTCAACTCTGAGGCAAGGCCCATGAACTTTGTATGGCTGCATGTATTTGCCTAGTCTAATGGACTGTGTTGCCTATGAGTTTCCATTGGATTGATAGGCCAGATAATGTCTTTTGCATTTGTTTGGCCATGTTGTGTGCACAGTCACTAGGATTATGTGAACTAATGTAAACTCTGTTACCAACTTCTCTGTGTTGGTGTAGTGGTAGGCTCTTTGCTTGGGCTGCGAGAAATTGTGGGTTTGACTCTGAGGCAAAGCCCATGGACTTTGTATGGCTGCATGTAATTGCTTAGTCCAATGGACTGTATTGCCTATGAGTTTCCACTGGTTTGATAGGCCAGGTAATGTCTTTTGCTTTTGTTTGGCCATGTTGTGTGCGCAGTCACTAGGAATATGTGAATTAATGTAGACGCAGCTTCCTACTTTTTTGTGTTGGTGTAGTTGTAAGCTCTTTGCTTGTTCTGCCAGAGGTTGTGGGTTTGACTCTGAGGCAAGGCCCATGGACTTTGTATGGCTGCATGTAATTGCCTAGTCCAATGGACTATGTTGTCTATGAGTTTCCATTGGATTGATAGACCAGGGACTGTCTTTTGCTTTTGTTTGGCCATGTTGTGTGCGCAGTCACTAGGATTATGTGAATTTATGTTGAGTCAGTTTAGCTCTTCTCTGTGTTGGTGTAGTGGTAGGCTCTTTGCTTGGGCTGAGAGAGGTTGTGGGTTTGACTCTGAGACAAGGCCCATGGACTTTGTATGGCTGCATGTAATTGCCTAGTCCAATTGATTGCGTTGCCTATGAGTTTCCATTGGATTGATAGGCCAGGTACTGCCTTTTGCTTTTGTTTGGCCATGTTGTGTGCGCAGTCACTAGGATTATGTGAATTAATGTAGAATCAGTTTCCCACTTCTCTGTGTTGGTTTAGGGGTAGGCTCTTTGCTTAAGCTGCGAGAGGTTGTGGGTTCGACTCTGAGGCAAGGCCCATCGAGTTTGTATGGCTGCATATAATTGCGTAGTTCAATTGACTGTGTTGCCTATGAGTTCCCATTGGATTGATAGGCCAGGTACTGCCTTTTGCTTTTGTTTGGCCATGTTGTGTGTGCAGTCACTAGGATTATGTGAATTAATGTAGAGTCAGGTTCACATTTCTCTGTGTTGGTGTAGTGGTAGGCTCTTTGCTTGAGCTGCGAGAGGTTGTGAGTTCGACTTTGAGGCAAGGCCCATGGACGTTGTATGGTTGCATGTTATTGCCTAGTCCAATGGACTATGTTGCCTATGAGTTTTAATTGGAATGATAGGCCAGGTACTGTCATTTGCTTTTGTTTGGCCATGTTGTGTGCGCAGTCACTAGGATTATGTGAATTAATGTAGAGTCAGTTTCACACTTCTCTGTGTTGCTGTAGTGGTAGGCTTTTTTCTTGGGCTGCGAGAGGTTGTGAGTTCGACTCTGAGGCAAGGCCCATGGACTTTGTATGGCTGCATGTAATTGCATAGTCCAATGGACTGTGTTACCTATGTGTTTCCATTGGATTGATAGGCCAGGTACTGTCTTTTGCTTTCGTTTGGCCATGTTGTGTGCGCAGTCACTAGGATTATGTGAATTTATGTTCAATTAGTTTTGCACTTCTCTGTGTTGGTGTAGTGGTAGGCTTTTTGCTTGAGCTGTTAGAGGTTGTGGGTTTGACTCTGAGGCAAGGCCCATGGACTTTGTATGGCTGCATGTAATTGCATAGTCCAATGGACTGTGTTGCCTATGAGTTTCCATTGGATTGATAGGCCAGATATGGACTTTTGCTTTCGTTTGGCCATGTTGTGTGCGCAGTCACTAGGATTATGTGAATTAATGTAGAGGCAGGTTCACATTTCTCTGTGTTGGTGTAGTGGTAGGCTCTTTGCTTGAGCTGCGAGAGGTTGTGAGTTCGACTTTGAGGCAAGGCCCATGGACTTTGTATGGCTGCATGTTATTGCCTAGTCCAATGGACTGTGTTGCCTATGAGTTTCCATTGGATTGATAAGCCAGGAACTGTCTTTTGCTTTTGTTTAGCCATGTTGTGTGCGCAGTCGGTAGGATTATGTGAATTAATGTAGAATCAGTTTCCCACTTCTCTGTATTGGTGTAGTGGTAGGCTCTTTGCCTGGCTGCGAGAGGTTGTGGGTTTGACTCTGAAGCAAGGCCCATGGACTTTGTATGTCTCCATGTAATTGTCTAGTCCAATGGACTGTGTTGCCTATGAGTTTCCATTGGATTGATAGGCCAGGTACTGTGTTTGGCCATGTTGTGTGCGCAGTCACTAGGATTATGTGAAGTAATGTAGAGTCAGTTTCCAACTTCTCTGTGTTGGTTTAGTGGTAGGCTCTTTGCTTGTTCTCCAAGAGGTTGTGGGTTCGACTCTGAGGCAAGGCCCATGGACTTTGTATGGCTGCATGTATTTGCCTAGTCTAATGGACTGTGTTGCCTATGAGTTTCCATTGGATTGATAGGCCAGGTACTGTCTTTTGCTTTTGTTTGGCCATGTTGTGTGCGCAGTCACTAGGATTTTGTGAATTAATGTAGAATCAGTTTTTCACTTCTCTGTGTTGGTGTATTGGTAGGCTCTTTGCTTGGGCTACGAGAGGTTGTGGGTTCGACTCTGGGGCAAGGCCCATGGGCTTTGTATGGCTGCATTTCATTGCCTAGTCTAATGTACTGTGTTACCTTTGAGTTTCCATTGGATTGATAGGCCAGGTACTGTCTTTTGCTTTTGTTTGGCCATGTTGTGTGCGCAGTCACTAGGATTATGTGAATTAATGTAGAGTCGGTTTCCAACTTCTCTGTGTTGGTGTAGTGGTAGGCTCTTTGCTTGTTCTCCAAGAAGTTGTGGGTTCGACTCTGAGGCAAGGCCCATGAACTTTGTATGGCTGCATGTATTTGCCTAGTCTAATGGACTGTATTGCCTATGAGTTTCCATTGGATTGATAGGCCAGGTATTGTCTTTTGTTTGGCCATGTTGTGTGCGCAGTCGGTAGGATTATGTGAATTAATGTAGAATCAGTTTCCCATTTATCTGTGTTGGTGTAGTGGTAGGCTCTTTGCTTGGCTGCGAGAGGTTGTGGGTTTGACTCTGAGGCAAGGCCCATGGACTTTGTATGTCTTCATGTAATTGTCTAGTTCAATGGACTGTGTTGCCTATGAGTTTCCATTGGCTTGATAGGCCAGGTAATGTCTTTTGCTTTTGTTTGGCCATGTTGTGTGCACATTCACTAGGATTATGTGAATTAATGTAGACACAGCTTCCTACTTCTTTGTGTTGGTGTAGTTGTAGGCTCTTTGCTTGTTCTGCCAGAGGTTGTGGGTTTGACTCTGAGGCAAGGCCCATGGACTTTGTATGGCTGCATGTAATTGCCAAGTCCAATGGACTGTGTTGCCTATGAGTTTCCATTGGATTGCTAGGCCAGGTATTGTCTTTTGCTTTTGTTTGGCCATGTTGTGTGCGCAGTCACTAGGATTATGTGAATTAATGTAGAATCCATTTCCCACTTCTCTGTGTTGGTGTAGTGGAAGCTGCTTTGCTTGGCTGCGAGAGGTTGTGGGTTTGACTCTGCGGCATGGCCCATGGACTTTGTACGGCTGCATGTAATCGCCTAGTTCAATGGACTGTGTTGCCTATGTGTTTCCATTGGCCTGATAGGCCAGGTAATGTCTTTTGCTTTTGTTTGGCCATGTTGTGTGCGCATTCACTAGGATTATGTGAATTAATGTAGACGCAGCTTCCTACTTCTTTGTGTTGGTGTAGTTGTAGGCTCTTTGCTTGTTCTGCCAGAGGTTGTGGGTTTGACTCTGAGGCAAGGCCCATGGACTTTGTGAGGCTGCATGTAATTGCCTATTCCAATGGACTATGCTGTCTATGAGTTTCCATTGGATTGATAGGCAAGGGACTGTCTTTAGCTTTTGTTTGGCCATGTTGTGTGCGCAGTCACTAGGATTATGTGAATTTATGTTGAGTCAGTTTCGCACTTCTCTGTGTTGGTGTAGTGGTAGGCTCTTTGCTTGGGCTGTGAGAGGTTGTGGGTTTGATTCTGAGGCAAGGCCCATGGACTTTGTATTGCTGCATGTAATTGCCTAGTCCAATGGATTGATAGGCCAGGTACTGTCTTTTGTTTTCGTTTGGCCATGTTTTGTGCGCAGTCACTAGGATTATGTGAATTAATGTAAACTCAGTTACCAACTTCTCTGTGTTGGTGTAGTGGTAGGCTCTTTGCTTGGGCTGCGAGAAGTTGTGGGTTTGACTTTTAGGCAAAGCCCATGGACTTTGTATGGCTGCATGTAATTGCCTAGTCCAATGGACTGTGTTGCCTATGAGTTTCCATTGGATTGATAGGCCAGGTATTTTCTTTTGTTTGGCCATGTTGTGTGCGCAGTCGGTAGGATTATGTGAATTAATGTAGAATCAGTTTCCCACTTCTCTGTGTTGGTGTAGTGGTAGGCTCTTTGCTTGGCTGCGAGAGGTTGTGGGTTTGACTCTGAGGCAAGGCCCATGGACTTTGTATGTCTCCATGTAATTGTCTAGTCCAATGGACTGTGTTGCCTATGAGTTTCCATTGGATTGATGGGCCAGGTACTGTCTTTTGCTTTTGTTTGGCCATGTTGTGTGCGCAGTCACTAGGATTATGTGAATTAATGTAGAGTCAGGTTCACACTTCTCTGTGTTGCTGTAGTGGTAGGCTTTTTTCTTGGGCTGCGAGAGGATGTGAGTTCGACTCTGAGGCAAGGCCCATGGACTTTGTATAGCTGCATGTAATTGCCTAGTCCAATGGACTATGTTGTCTATGAGTTTCCATTGGATTGATAGGCCAGGGACTGTCTATTGCTTTTGTTTGGCCATGTTGTGTGCGCAGTCACTAGGATTATGTGAATTAATGTAGAGTCATTCACCTAATTCTTTGTGTTGGTGTAGTGGTAGTCTCTTTGCTTAATCTGCGAGAGGTTGTGGGTTCGACTCTGAGGCAAGGCCCATGGAGTTTGTATGGCTGCATGTAATCGCCTAGTTCAATTGACTGTGTTGCCTATGAGTTCCCATCGGATTGATAGGCCAGGTACTGTCTTTTGCTTTTGTTTGGCCATGTTGTGTGCGCAGTCACTAGGATTATGTGAACTAATGTAAACTCAGATTCCAACTTCTCTGTGTTGGTGTAGTGGTAGGCTCTTTGCTTGGGCTGCGAGAGGTTGTGGGTTCGACTCTGAGGCAAGGCCCATGGAGTTTGTATGGCTGCATGTAATCGCCTAGTTCAATTGACTGTGTTGCCTATGAGTTTTTATTGGCTTGATAGGCTAGGTAATGTCTTCTGCTTTTGTTTGGCCATGTTGTGTGCGCAGTCACTAGGATTATGTGAATTAATGTAGACGCAGCTTCCTACTTCTTTGTGTTTTTGTAGTTGTAGGCTCTTTGCTTGTTCTGCCAGAGGTTGTGGGTTTGACTCTGAGGCAAGGCCCATGGACTTTGTATGGCTGCATGTAATTGCCTAGTCCAATGTACTGTGTTACCTATGAGTTTCCATTGGATTGATAGGCCAGGTACTGCCTTTTGCTTTTGTTTGACCATGTTGTGTGCGCAGTCACTAGGGTTATGGGAATTAATGTAGAGTCAGTTTCCCACTTCTCTGTGTTGGTGTAGTGGTAGGCTCTTTGCTTGGGCTGCGAGAGGTTGTGGGTTCGACTTTAATGCAAGGCTCATGGACTTTGAATGGCTGCATGTAATTTCTTAGTCCAATGGACTGTGTTGCCTATGAGTTTCTATTGGATTGATAGGCCAGTTACTGTCTTTTGTTTTCGTTTGGCCATGTTGTGTGCGCAGTCACTAGGATTATGTGAATTAATGTAGAGTCAGGTTTACATTTCTCTGTGTTGGTGTAGTGGTAGGCTCTTTGCTTGAGCTGCGAGAGGTTGTGAGTTCGACTTTGAGGCAAGGCCATGGACTTTGTATGGCTGCATGTAATTGCCTAGTCCAATTGATTGCTTTGCCTATGAGTTTCTATTGGATTGATAGGCCAGGTACTGTCTTTTGCTTTTGTTTGGCCATTTTGTGTGCGCAGTCACTAGGATTATGTGAATTAATGTAGAGTCATTCACCTACTTCTCTGTGTTGGTGTAGTGGTAGTCTCTTTGCTTAAGCTGCAAGAGGTTGTGGGTTCGACTCTGAGGCAAGGCCCATGGAGTTTGTATGGCTGCATGTAATTGCCTATTTCAATTAACTGTGTTGCCTATGAGTTCCCATTGGATTGATTGGCCAGGTACTGTCTTTTGCTTTTGTTTGGCCATGTTGTGTGCGCAGTCACTAGGATTATGTGAACTAATGTAAACTCAGTTTCCAACTTCTCTGTCTTGGTGTAGTGGTAGGCTCTTTGCTTGGGCTGCGAGAAATTGTGGGTTTGACTCTGAGGCAAAGCCCATGGACTTTATATGGCTGCATGTAATTGCCTAGTCCAATGGACTGTGTTGCCTATGAGTTTCCATTGGATTGATTGGCCAGGTATTATCTTTTGTTTGGTTATGTTGTGTGCGCAGTCGGTAGGATTATGTGAATTAATGTAGAATCAGTTTCCCAGTTCTCTGTGTTGCTGTAGTGGAAGGCTCTTTGCTTAGCTGCAAGAGGTTGTGGGTTTGACTCTGAGGCAAGGCCCATGGAGTTTGTATGGCTGCATGTAATTGCCTAGTTCAATTAACTGTGTTGCCTATGAGTTCCCATTGGATTGATAGGCCAGGTACTGTCTTTTGCTTTTGTTTGGCCATGTTGTGTGCGCAGTCACTAGGATTATGTGAATTAATGTAGACGCAGCTTCCTACTTCTTTGTGTTGGTGAAGTTGTAGGCTCTTTGCTTGTTCTGCCAGAGATTGTGGGTATGACTCTGAGGCAAGGCCCATGGACTTTGTATGGCTGCATGTAATTGCGTAGTCCAATGGACTATGTTGTCTATGAGTTTCCATTGGATTGATAGGCCAGGGACTGTCTTTTGTTTTCGTTTGGTCATGTTGTGTGCGCAGTCACTAGGATTATGTGAATTAATGTAGAGTCATTCTCTTCTCTGTGTTGGTGTAGTGGTAGGCTCTTTCCTTGGGTTACAAGAAGTTGTGGGTTTGACTTTGAGGCAAAGCCCATGGACTTTGTATGGTTGAATGTAATTGCCTAGTCCAATGGACTGTGTTGCCTATGCGTTTTCATTGAATGAATAGGCCAGGTATTGTCTTTTGTTTGGCCATGTTGTGTGCGCAGTCGGTAGGATTATGTGAATTAATGTAGAATCAGTTTCCCACTTCTCTGTGTTAGTGTAGTGGTAGGCTCTTTGCTTGGCTGCGAGAAGTTGTGGGTTTGACTCTGAGGCAAGGCCCATGGACTTTGTATGTCTCCATGTAATTGTCTAGTCCAATGGACTGTGTTGCCTATGAGTTTCCATTGGATTGATAAGCCAGGTACTGTCTTTTGCTTTTGTTTGGCCATGTTGTGTGCGCAGTCACTAGGATTATGTGAATTAATGTAGAAACGGTTTTCCACTTCTCTGTGTTGGTGTATTGGTAGGCTCTTTGCCTTGGCTATGAGAGGTTGTGGGTTTGACTCTGGGGCAAGGCCCATGGGCTTTGTATGGCTGCATGTAATTGCCTAGTCCAATGTACTGTGTTACCTATGAGTTTCCGTTGGATTGATAGGCCACGTACTGTCTTTTGCTTTTGTTTGGCCATGTTGTGTGCACAGTCACTAGGATTATGTTAATTAATGTAGAGTCGGTTTCCAACTTCTCTGAGTTGGTTTAGTGGTAGGCTCTTTGCTTGTTCTCCAAGAGGTTGTGGGTTCGACTCTGAGGCAATGCCCATGAACTTTACATGGCTGCATGTAAGTGCCTAGTCTAATGGACTGTGTTGCATATGAGTTTCCATTGGATTGATAGGCCAGATAATGTCTTTTGCATTTGTTTGGCCATGTTGTGTGCGCAGTCACTAGGATTATGTGAATTAATGTAGAGGCATTCACCTACTTCTCTGTGTTGGTGTAGTGGTAGGCTCTTTGCCCTGGCTACGAGAGGTTGTGGGTTCGACTCTGGGGCAAGACCCATGGGCTTTGTATGGCTGCATGTAATTGCCTAGTCCAAAGTACTGTGTTACCTATGAGTTTCCATTGGATTGATAGGCCAGGTACTGTCTTTTGCTTTTGTTTGGCCATGTTGTGTGCGCAGTCACTAGGATTATGTTAATTAATGTAGAGTCAGTTTCCAACTTCACTGAGTTGGTTTAGTGGTAGGCTCTTTGCTTGTTCTCCAAGAGGTTGTGGGTTCGACTCTGAGGCAAGGCCCATGAACTTTGTTTGGCTGCATGTAATTGCCTAGTCTAATGGACTGTGTTGCTTATGAGTTTCCATTTGATTGAATGGACAGGTACTGTCTTTTGTTTTCGTTTGGCCATGTTGTGTGCGCAGTCACTAGGATTATGTGAATTAATGCTATTGGATTTTTCAAGTCAGTATTCACACAGCAGTTTCTGCTATTTCATGTATTCCCCTTACATAGTCACTGGTGTGCATACCTTATCTCCCCATAGTGATGTTTTTTTAGGTTTTTGCACCCAGTTCGGACTTAGAATGGTGTTCCAAACGTTATTCCTATTTGTTAGTATTTTTTCGTTTGTGAACCCTCCCCAACCACACCTATTGCCAATCCATATCATACGCATAAATAGCCTGGGTCTCAGCTTCCCATACACGGTAGATACAAGTAAAATATATCTTTTTAAAAGGTATCAACCACTGAGGACTTCGGTTCTTTTAAACAATTTTTCATACACGGTAGGTTTTTTAACTGCATGAGAGGACACACACAAGCTAGGGACCCCAACGTAGAGAAATACTTTGGCGTAGTGTTGGGGCTCTATTGCATTGATCAATTCAGTAGCTAAATTTCTCTTGATTCATATGTTCATGGCAGTAATGCAGATTCCATTTTTCACATATTCACTCTTGCATATAGCTATTGAATTTTTCAAGTCAGTATTCACACAGCAGTTTCTGCTATTTCATGTATTCCCCTTACATAGTCACTGGTGTGCATACCTTATCTCCCCATAGTGCCTGGGATCTGACCCAGACACTAGCAGTTTTGCACTCCTACCCAAAACTGGGCTCTTCACTGAACTCACTACCTCCACGGTTCAACTCTTAACTGAACTTCAACTAACTGACTGGTTTTCCCACCTCCAGGCCTGTGAACTCCTTGGTGGGTGGGGCCAACCGCCTGGCTCCGCCCCACCTGGTGTGGACATCAGCCCCTGGAGGGAGGCAACAACGGTTTTGTGTCTGACTAGTGTAACTATCCGGGAAAGGGGGTGTGTGTGTGTTATGTCTGTGACTAACTGGCTAGTCCAGGGCGTCACACTTGCACCCCCTTCTTGTGATGTGAAGGTGTGTAGTCAGTGCCTACGTGTAATTCCTGACACCACTCCTCTGGCTGACTTGGTGAGCTGTCACTGACTGGGTGGGGTGTAGTAATGGTGGATGCTGCTGCTGCTTGGATAGCATGTGTATCTACTGTGAACAGCTTATCAATGGTGGCAAATCGGGGCAGCTTAACCTCTTGCTCTCCGCAGTTCAACACTCTCACGCGCACTCTTCCCTTCCGTATTAATGAATAAAACTGTGATATAAATAGTATATAGATACCCCACAAATGCAGATAAAGGTAGGTTATGGGAAAAGGGAGAAGAGGGAAACAGGAAAATAGTGTAATAAAGTATACCTTCCAGGGGGGAGAGGAAATGGCAGCACAGCCAGTGGAGGTGAAGCAAGGGGAAGCCTGCAACTAAATTGTTGAGAGCATTATCACATGGTGACTGAGCCTGATTGTAACGGGAGCATAGAGGTGCCGATCCTGTCTTACCTGCGTTGGTGTAGAAGTGGGTTTCCAGTGGTGGAGTCAGCTGTGTGCAGTGGTGGCTGTGGGTTCTTTTATGTGCGACCGTAGTAATAGCTGCGCCCACTTCCTGTATGGGAGTGGAATGCAGTGAGGCTAATGGAACGCACGTCCACGTGCCGCGCCCCTGAAGGTAATACCGATCATTGAATACAAAAAAATTTCTCATACTACTGTATGGGGGTCCCTATATTTAATATGATATCCAAGCCACAGCATCCACCGTTACTTCACCACACCCATTCAGTGACAGCTCACCAAGTCAACCAGAGGAGTGGTGTAAGGAATTACACGTAGGCACTGACTCCACACCTTCACATCACAAGAAGCGGGTCCACAGGGTAGTGCAAGAATACGAGCAAGTCTTCAGCAAACATCCGCTAGACTTTGGGAGAATAAAAGGGGTCCATATTCATGGTTTAAGAACTTGGGTTCTAACGTGCCCAGAGTATGCTCCACTCTATGCTCCCTTTACAATCAGGCTCAGTCACCATGTGATAACGCTCTCAACTCTTTAGTTGCAGGCTTCCTTTTGCTTCACCTCCACTGGCTGTGCTGCCATTTCCTCTCACCCCCTGAAGGTATACTTTATTACACTATTTTCCTCTTTCCCTGTTCCCCCTTTTCCCATAACCTACCTTTATTTACAATTGTGGGGTATCTATATGATATTTACATCATAGTTTTATTCATTAGTGCGGAAGGGAAGAGTGCCCGTGAGAGTGTTAAACTGCGGAGAGCAGGAGGTTAAGCTGCCCCGACTTGCCACCATTGATAAGCTGTTCACAGTAGATACACATGCTATCCAAGTAGCAGCATCCACTATTACTGCACCCCACCCAGTCAGTGACTGCTCACCAAGTCAGCCAGAGGAGTGGTGTAAGGAATTACACGTAGGCACTGACTCCACACCTTCACATCACAAGAAGCGGGTCCACAGGGTAGTGCAAGAATACGAGCGAGCAAGTCTTCAGCAAACATCCGCTAGATTTTGGGGGAATAAAAGGGGTCCAACACTACATCCCCACAGGTGCACACCCACCCATCAAAGAGAGCTATAAGCCAATACCACCTTCACATTACCAGTGTACCAAGGACATGTTGAGCAACATGAAGGCGGCTGGGGTTATCCGTGACAGTTGTAGCCTTTGGGCAGCTCCGTTGGTCCTGTTAAAGAAGAAGGACGGCACCACTCCCCCGTATTGAGGAATCGCTAGCTGCATTGAGAACTGCAAATTATTTTTCTACCCTTGATCTCACTAGTCACTATTGGCTAGTGTCCGTTGCTGAGGCAGACCGGGGGAAGACCGCCTTTGCCACCCCTATGGCGCTGGAGGTCGGCAGACTGTTGTTCAAAAGCAGTGTCTGACGAACAAATTTGCTTCATCCTGAGGAACTGGCCAGCCGGTACGGCCCGGATGGTGGAGGGGGTATGAGCAGAAGAAGCATGCAGCAGTGCGTTGACTGATGTTTCCTTCCTATGGACGTCGGTCTGAACAATTCGCTCAGAACCGAATGAAATTTTAATATCCAGGAAGTCAACGCAACTGCTGCTATGCTTATGCGTCAATCTGATGTTAAAGGTGTTGTTATTAAGTTCCTCCATAAATGTCTCGAGCTGCTCCACAGTGCCCTGCCAAAAAATCAAAATATCATCAATATACCTTAGCCAGCACTGCACATGGGCGCCAGCCCCTGCACCTCCGTCACCAAAAACCAACCAATCCCAGTACCTCTGCCTTCTATCTAGGTGCCTTGAGTTATGTCCTGTAAACTGTCACAGCGACCCAGACACACATGTGTAGTAGGGGAATATCCCTGCTGAGATGCCAGTGCTAGAGCACTCGTTTGCTGTGGAGTTGAACGCTATGTGAGCAGTTCTTACCTTCAATGAGCAGAAGTCTCTTTTTTCAGATTTCAATATCTCTGTGGGTATCTGGCAGAAATATGGAATACTCTTTACTGCTAAGACCCTGTACACCACTCCCACTAAAGGGGGCTTTACACGCTGCGACATCGCTAATGCGGAGTCGTTGGGGTCACGGAATTTGTGACGCACATCCGGCCGCATTAGCGATGTTGCTGCGTGTGACACCGATGAGCGATTTTGCATCGTTGCAAAAACGTGCAAAATCGCTCATCGGTGACATGGGTCTCCATTCTCGATTATCGTTACTGCAGCAGTAACGATGTAGTTCGTCGCTCCTGCGGCAGCACACATCACTCCGTGTGACACCGCAGAAACGAGGAACCTCTCCTTACCTGCCTCCCAGCCGCTATGAGGAAGGAAGGAGGTGGGCGGGATGTTCCGGCCACTCATCTCCGCCCCTCCGCTGCTATTGGGCGGTCGCTCAGTGACGTTGCTGTGACGCCGCACGGACCGCCCCCTTAGAAAGGAGGCGGTTCGCCGGTCACAGCGACGTCGCCGGTCAGGTAAGTATGTGTGACGGGTCTGGTCGGTGTTGTGCGGCATGGGCAGCGATTTGCCCGTGTCGCGCAACAGATGGGGCGGGTACCCACACTAGCGATATCGGGACCGATATCGCAGTGTGTAAAGTAGCCTTTAGTCACATGACCAAGACTGTATCTGTGTCCCTACAACACACTTGAAACAAATGTGTGTGTGAGCCTGCATTGTGGGGTATATATAATATATTATAGAGCTGGGAAGGATCATTCTAAGCAGTGAGCTGTTCCAGTATTTGTAGGAAAATACCCAGTAGAAGCATCAAACACAGCACCAATACCTCCCATCAGTATCCCACCACAGTGCCATGTAACCCATGCCCTACACTCCCATCTACACCAATACTATACAGGCACAAACTAGTATATCTGACTAAAAGCCCCCAAAATATGAAGAACGGCCTATAGTTGAGTGTGGATATAAAATCTATGTGAGCAGAGCTAGAATAGAAATCACTGATCGCATTGAAGTCATTCTGACCATAAATCACCATGATATCAAGGTGAGGAGTTGTGTGTTACTGCTGGGAGGAAAGGGTTAACAGTGGAATATTAAGGTGCATTTCTGTGTGCAGTGTTACTAGTCAATGTAACAATTCAATATGAGCTGCTCTTGGTGCCGGGGGAGGGAGATGCTCTCCTGAGCAAGATAGATGGGGAATGAACATGATATCTATATAGTGTAAGGCAGGGGGTCTCAAACTCGGCTGGGTGTATGGGCCGCACAGAGGAAAAAAATAATTTGGGGGGCTGCATTCTTTGCAGGACAAAGTGACATTTTTATTGGTACCATATATATATATTTTTTTCACACACCTTTGGATGACTGATTTTCAACATTTTTCACTTGTTTATTATAACAAATGTGCACATTCTTTGGTTAAATCTAAAAAAAAAAAATTTGATGTTAAAAAAAAGTCATGCCTTATTTTGTTTTTTTTTACATTTTATCCCTTTCTTTTAACTAATAGTGTTACAATTATGACGCTAGCGTTTTGTGAAGGGAATGCTTTGCCTACTTCCGTGACTATGGCCTTCCGGAACTGCTGCATTTTGGCTGACCTCTCCGCCTCGGGAATAAGAGACATAAAGTTCTCCTTGTAGCGTGGGTCTAACAGTGTTACCAACCAGTAATGATTGTCGGCCAAGATGTTCTTAACGCGAGGGTCACGAGACAGGCAGCTTACCACAAAGTCATCCATGTGTGCCAGACTCTTAACAGCCATCACTTCAGTATCCAGACCAACACGATGACTGAACATGCTGTCCTCCTCCTTCTCCTCCTCCTCCTCCTCCTCCTCCTCATCATCTACCCTGTCCTCTGGCCAGCCACGCTGAACTGAGCATATGACTGGTATGCATGTCATATCCTCAATTTGGCCGGAGAGTTGCTCCATGTCTTCATCCTCCTCCTCGTCATAGTCCTCCACTGCACGTTGTGATGAGACGAGGCTGGGCTATGTGTTATCACCCACACCCACTACTGTTTCTTGCTCCAACTCATCGTGTTCCGCCTGCAATGCATCATGTTTGGTTTTGAGCAGAGACCGTTTTAGAAGGCAGAGAAGCGGTATGGTGACGCTAATAATGGCGTCATCGCCGCTCACCATCTTGGTGGAGTCCTCAAAGTTTTGGAGGATGGTACATAGGTCGGACATCCATCTCCACTCCTCAGGTGTTGTGTGGAGTTTGACCCATTTCCCGACGGCTTAGGTGATGCAGGTACTCAACAACTGCCCTCTTCTGCTCACATATCCTGATCAACATGTGCAGAGTTGAATTCCAACGCGTGGGGACATCACACACCAGTCTGTGAGCCGGAAGATGCAAACGACGCTGAAAGCCGGCAAGGCCGGCTGAAGCAGTAGGTGACTTTCGAAAATGTGCAGACAGGCAGCGAACTTTTACCAGCAGATCAGACAGCTCTGGGTATGACTTTAGAAACCGCTGAACCACGAGGTTGAGCACATGGGCCATGCATGGAACATGTGTCAGCTGGCCTCGCCTCAAAGCCGCCACCAGGTTCCGGCCATTGTCACACACAACCTTTCCTGGCTTTAGGTTCAGAGGTGTGAGCCAGTGATCTGCATGCTGTTTTAGAGCTGTCCACACCTCTTCTGCATTGTGGGGTTTGTCACCTATGCAGATTAGCTGCAGCACAGTCTGTTGCCGCTTCGCCGAGGCAGTGCTGCAGTGCTTCCAGCTTGGGACTGGTGTGGAGGGTAAAGTGGATGAGGATGCGCAGGAGGAGGAGGAGGCTGAAGAGCATGACATTCCGGAGCTGTAGAGTGTGTTTGAAACCCTGACTGAGGTAGGGCCTGCAAACCTTGGTGTGGGAAGGACTTGTTCCGTTCCTCGCTCAAACTGGGTCCCAGCTGGGCTGGGCTGGGTCCCTACCCGGCTGGGTAGGGCGTTGTGGGGGTTTGTCTATCTCCGTTTGAGGTGAGTTTGTTTAAGTTAGCCTTTTCTTTGGCGTTTTTTGGAGCCCTGCGGGTTGGGGAGTTGGTATCGCCCAGTAAGGCGTTCCCCAGGGGCTTGGATTGGGGTGACATTATGTCAGTGGAAAACGGAGTTGAATTTTGGATTAGGAAATCGAAAACTGATCAGAGAGGTGTGGGTAGACTAGTCCGTTTGGGGATGGTTGTGGCATCTGATATGTGCCCGTTCAAGTGTCTCGGGAATTTTCAACAGATCCGTCCGAAGGTGGATGGCCCCTTATTATGTCACGAGGATGGGTCCTTTTTATCGAGATACCAATTTGTGAGTGTTTTTAGGGCATGTTTGAAGTCGTTGGGGTTAGATCCGAAGTCTTTCGGATTGGGGCAGCGACGGAGGCCTCTATATGCGGCCTACCGGAGGAGACAGTTAAGCAGATTGGTAGGTGGAAGTCGCAGCGCTTTAAGTCGTATGTACGTCCCCAGGTGGTTGTTGGCAATTGAGGGGAAAAGGGGGGGGTATTAGGGTAGCAATGGGGGGGGGGTGAGAGTGTGTGTTTTTTGTAAATTTGGTTTGGTGAGGCAATAAAATGGTGTCGTCTGTACATTTTGTATTGCAGAAGCACCCCCTCTTCCTTCCCTGGTCTGGATCCTTGGCCACTCTTATGTGTATTGGGGAGCCCGACGAGCGGACGCGAGATGGAACGGGAGACAGCTAGGTTTTGAGAAGGACCTGGCTCTCGTGCGATGGCTCGGTGTTCGGGGGTTAGGGTGGAACAGGGTGTTGCAGGAGGTACATAGATACGCCCGGTTGGACAGACCTCCTGACATGTTAGTGTTGCATGCCGGGGGGAATGATTTGGGTGGGCGTCCTTTTCGAATCTTGATAAAGGACATCAAACATGATTTGTTACGGTTATGGGTGTCGTTTCCAGGTCTAACGATAGTCTGGTCGGAGATAGTAGCGAGAAAGAGTTGGCAGAAAGCGCGGTCAGTTGACAGGTTGAACAAGGCGCGGGCGAAGGTTAATAGGGCGATCTCGAAGTTTGTTAGTCGGAACGGGGGTATAGCAATACGGCATGTTGAGTTGGAAAGGACGGAAGAGGAATTTTGGTTGGCTGACGGGGTACACCTTAATGCGGTGGGAACTGACTTATGGGCTCTTGGCTTGCAGGGAGGTATTGAGAGGGCCCTTTGGTTGCGGGGGGTCTCAGGCACTTGAAGGGTTTCAAGGTGCCTTCGTTGTGGTGTTGTTTATTGGTGGGTCCTTGAAGTTGGTTTAAAATTGGTTCGGGGATTCATCCGGGTATGGATCCCCTCATTGGCAGAATTGATTGTCCCCTGGTGATTTTGGGGGGAACCCCGACGGGGTATGTCGGGGCCCCTGGGGGTGTGGTTGGGGTTGACGGAGGATTAACCCTTACCATTTGGTGCTCCTGAGCCAGTGTGGGTAACGGCTGGGAGCAAGTTGAGGTTTTTTATTGCTCGGTTATGGGAATCACCAGGGTTTTGGTAGCTTCAAGGACCTTACCACATTGCAAATTTTATTGGTTATGTATTCTTGTTAATAAAATGGCTGCTATGGCCAAAATTATCCAAAGATAAATTTGTGTCTGTGTAATTACTTTTAAATAAGAAATGGGAATGGAGGTGTGGGGTATGAAAGGAAGACCGGAGTCAACAATTCCAGGGTCAAGCATGTTTATTTGCCTAAGCTTCGTTCCAGGGTAGAAAGGGTAAGAGTGCCTTTCAGAATTCGAAGTGGTCGGACTGTACGGGCCACCAAGAACTGCAGGAGAGCTTGAACATCTTCCCATGGATTTGCGACATCCTCCCTCATCAGTTACGTAGGTAAGCAGGTTCTCAGCATTGCAGCCCATTTGTTATCTTAAGTTAGTTAAGCGGGGTTAACTAACCTGTCAGTTCAGCCTCAGGTCTAAAGCAGAGGCCTGGACTCCACTCTTTACTCCTCACTCCACAACTCTCCTTAAAAACAACTGACTCCTTTTTCCTGCCCCGGGGTCTCCAGACCCCTAGGTGGGCAATTCCTTCCGTCTGGTCCTGCCCACTGGTGTGCCTGTCTTTCCCTGGGGGAGGTGACTAGGGTTTTCTGGTTGGCTTTGTGTGACTTAGGTGAGGGAAGTTGTTATGCGGGGGCCTATGTGTGACTACCTGCAGTGTCAGGGCGTCACATATGTATGTGTGTATGTCTGCTAAAGGAATCCGCACCGTCATATTTACAAACACAAAATGTTGACTCTATGCACAGAAGAGAGTCATTCTATTTACATGATTTGTGTTTTTTTACCTTTTAAAACTATCATTAAATGTTAAGTTTTAGTTAGGGATTTATGCTTCTGTCTGTCTCTCTCCCAGTCTCTGTCATCTGTCTGTCTCTGTGTGTCTCTATCTCTATCCATGTCTGTCTGTCTCTCTATCTCTGTCTGTCTCTCTGTGTCTGTCTGTCTCTCTCTCTCTTTGTGGCTGTCTGTTTCTATGTCTGTCTGTCTCTTTTCCAGGCCTGTCTCTTTTCCAGGTCTGTCTCTTTTCCAGGTCTGTCTCTTTCCCTGTCTGTCTGTCTCTTCCCCTGTCTGTCTCTTCCCCTGTCTGTCTCTTCCCCTGTCTGTCTCTGTATTTCTTTGTCTGTCTCTGTCTTTCTCTTCCCCTGTCTGTCTCTTTCCCTTTCTCTCTCTGCCTGTCTCTCTTTGTCTCTCTCTGTCTGACTCATTCCCCGTTTGTCTCTTTCCCTGTCTATCTCTGTATTTCTTTGTCTGTGTCTATCTGTCTGTCTCTCTCTGTCTGTCTCTTCCCCTGTCTGTCTCTTTCCCTGTCGGTCTGCCTTTTCTCCTGCCTGTCTCTGTATGTTTGTCTCTGTCTGTTTCCCTATCTGCCTCTGTCTCTTTCTCTGTCTCTGTCTGTCTGCCTTTTTTCCCTGTCTATCTCTGTCTGTCTCTTTCCCTGTCTGCCTCTGTCTGTTTGTCTCTGTCTCTTTCCCTGTCTGTCTATGCCTATCTGTCTCTGTCTGTTTGTCTCTCAGTCTGTGTCTGTCTCTCTCTATCTGTCTCCCCACTGACATCATATTATCTCACACATAAGCTTCTTATACTATGAATGTCCTTTGTTCCTATAGCAACCAATCACAGCTGCTATTAATAACTTGCAGCTCCCACCTCCATTCAGTTTAATGGAGGCAGGTTTTTTGGAGAGTAACTGTAAAGCGCGGGGTTAAATATTCCTGTTAAAACATAGTCTACGACGTTCCCTGAGTCACATGAGGTGTCTGCAAAATTTTGTGTTTGTAAATATGACGGTGCGGATTCCTTTAGCAGACATACACACATACATATGTGACGCCCTGACACTGCAGGTAGTCACACATAGGCCCCCGCATAACAACTTCCCTCACCTAAGTCACACAAAGCCAACCAGAAAATCCTAGTCACCTCCCCCAGGGAAAGACAGGCACACCAGTGGGCAGGACCAGACGGAAGGAAACGCCCACCTAGGGGTCTGGAGACCCCGGGGCAGGAAAAAGGAGTCAGTTGTTTTTAAGGAGAGTTGTGGAGTGAGGAGTAAGGAGTGGAGTCCAGGCCTCTGCTTTAGACCTGAGGCTGAACTGACAGGTTAGTTAACCCCGCTTAACTAACTTAAGACAACAAATGGGCTGCAATGCTGAGAACCTGCTTACCTACGTAACTGATGAGGGAGGATGTCGCAAATCCATGGGAAGATGTTCAAGCTCTCCTGCAGTTCTTGGTGGTCCGTACAGTCCGACCACTTCGAATTCTGAAAGGCACTCTTACCCTTTCTACCCTGGAACGAAGCTTAGGCAAATAAACATGCTTGACCCTGGAATTGTTGACTCCGGTCTTCCTTTCATACCCCACACCTCCATTCCCATTTCTTATTTAAAAGTAATTACACAGACACAAATTTATCTTTGGATAATTTTGGCCATAGCAGCCATTTTATTAACAAGAATACATAACCAATAAAATTTGCAATGTGGTAAGGTCCTTGAAGCTACCAAAACCCTGGTGATTCCCATAACCGAGCAATAAAAAACCTCAACTTGCTCCCAGCCGTTACCCACACTGGCTCAGGAGCACCAAATGGTAAGGGTTAATCCTCCGTCAACCCCAACCACACCCCCAGGGGCCCCGACATACCCCGTCGGGGTTCCCCCCAAAATCACCAGGGGACCATCAATTCTGCCAATGAGGGGATCCATACCCGGATGAATCCCCGAACCAATTTTAAACCAACTTCAAGGACCCACCAATAAACAACACCACAACGAAGGCACCTTGAAACCCTTCAAGTGCCTGAGACCCCCCGCAACCAAAGGGCCCTCTCAATACCTCCCTGCAAGCCAAGAGCCCATAAGTCAGTTCCCACCGCATTAAGGTGTACCCCGTCAGCCAACCAAAATTCCTCTTCCGTCCTTTCCAACTCAACATGCCGTATTGCTATACCCCCGTTCCGACTAACAAACTTCGAGATCGCCCTATTAACCTTCGCCCGCGCCTTGTTCAACCTGTCAACTGACCGCGCTTTCTGCCAACTCTTTCTCGCTACTATCTCCGACCAGACTATCGTTAGACCTGGAAACGACACCCATAACCGTAACAAATCATGTTTGATGTCCTTTATCAAGATTCGAAAAGGACGCCCACCCAAATCATTCCCCCCGGCATGCAACACTAAGATGTCAGGAGGTCTGTCCAACCGGGCGTATCTATGCACCTCCTGCAACACCCTGTTCCACCCTAACCCCCGAACACCGAGCCATCGCACGAGAGCCAGGTCCTTCTCAAAACCTAGCTGTCTCCCGTTCCATCTCGCGTCCGCTCGTCGGGCTCCCCAATACACATAAGAGTGGCCAAGGATCCAGACCAGGGAAGGAAGGGGGGGTGCTTCTGCAATACAAAATGTACAGACGACACCATTTTATTGCCTCACCAAACCAAATTGACAAAAAACACACACTCTCCCCCCCCCCATTGCTACCCTAATACCCCCCCCCTTTTCCCCTCAATTGCCAACAACCACCTGGGGACGTACATACGACTTAAAGCGCTGCGACTTCCACCTACCAATCTGCTTAACTGTCTCCTCCGGTAGGCCGCATATAGAGGCCTCCGTCGCTGCCCCAATCCGAAAGACTTCGGATCTAACCCCAACGACTTCAAACATGCCCTAAAAACACTCACAAATTGGTATCTCGATAAAAAGGACCCATCCTCGTGACATAATAAGGGGCCATCCACCTTCGGACGGATCTGTTGAAAATTCCCGAGACACTTGAACGGGCACATATCAGATGCCACAACCATCCCCAAACGGACTAGTCTACCCACACCTCTCTGATCAGTTTTCGATTTCCTAATCCAAAATTCAACTCCGTTTTCCACTGACAATGTCACCCCAATCCAAGCCCCCGGGGAACGCCTTACTGGGCGATACCAACTCCCCAACCCGCAGGGCTCCAAAAAACGCCAAAGAAAAGGCTAACTTAAACAAACTCACCTCAAACGGAGATAGACAAACCCCCCACAACGCCCTACCCAGCCCAGCCCAGCTGGGACCCAGTTTGAGTGAGGAACGGAACAAGTCCTTCCCACACCAAGGTTTGCAGGCCCTACCTCAGTCAGGGTTTCACCCACACTCTACAGCTCCGGAATGTCATGCTCTTCAGCCTCCTCCTCCTCCTGCGCATCCTCATCCACTTTACCCTCCACACCAGTCCCAAGCTGGAAGCACTGCAGCACTGCCTCGGCGAAGCGGCAACAGGCTGTGCTGCAGCTAATCTGCATAAGTGACAAATCCCACAATGCAGAAGAGGTGTGGACAGCTCTAAAACAGCATGCAGATCACTGGCTCACACCTCTGAACCTAAAGCCAGGAAAGGTTGTGTGTGACAATGGCCGGAACCTAGTGGCGGCTTTGAGGCGAGGCCAGCTGACACATGTTCCATGCATGGCCCATGTGCTCAACCTCGTGGTTCAGCGGTTTCTAAAGTCATACCCAGAGCTGTCTGATCTGCTGGTAAAAGTTCGCCGCCTGTCTGCACATTTTCGAAAGTCACCTACTGCTTCAGCCGGCCTTGCCGGCTTTCAGCGTCGTTTGCATCTTCCGGCTCACAGACTGGTGTGTGATGTCCCCACGCGTTGGAATTCAACTCTGCACATGTTGATCAGGATATGTGAGCAGAAGAGGGCAGTTGTTGAGTACCTGCATCACCTAAGCCGTCGGGAAATGGGTCAAACTCCACACATAACACCTGAGGAGTGGAGATGGATGTCCGACCTATGTACCATCCTCCAAAACTTTGAGGACTCCACCAAGATGGTGAGCGGCGATGACGCCATTATTAGCGTCACCATACCGCTTCTCTGCCTTCTAAAACGGTCTCTGCTCAAAACCAAACATGATGCATTGCAGGCGGAACACGATGAGTTGGAGCAAGAAACAGTAGTGGGTGTGGGTGATAACACATAGCCCAGCCTCGTCTCATCACAACGTGCAGTGGAGGACTATGACGAGGAGGAAGATGAAGACATGGAGCAACTCTCCGGCCAAATTGAGGATATGACATGCATACCAGTCATATGCTCAGTTCAGCGTGGCTGGCCAGAGGACAGGGTAGATGAGGAGGAGGAGGAGAAGGAGGAGGACAGCATGTTCAGTCATCGTGTTGGTCTGGATACTGAAGTGATGGCTGTTAAGAGTCTGGCGCACATGGATGACTTTATGGTAAGCTGCCTGTCTCGTGACCCTCGCGTTAAGAACATCTTGGCCGACAATCATTACTGGTTGGTAACACTGTTAGACCCACGCTACAAGGAGAACTTTATGTCTCTTATTCCCGAGGCGGAGAGGTCAGACAAAATGCAGCAGTTCCGGAAGGCCATAGTCACGGAAGTAGGCAAAGCATTCCCTTCACAAAACGCTAGCGTCATAATTGTAACACTATTAGTTAATAGAAAGTGATAAAATGTAAAAAAAAACAAAATAAGGCATGACTTTTTTTTAACATCACATTTATTTTTTTTAGATTTAACCAAAGAATGTGCACATTTGTTATAATAAACAAGTGAAAAATGTTGAAAATCAGTCATCCAAAGGTGTGTGAAAAAAATATATACATATATGGTACCAATAAAAATGTCACTTTGTCTTGCAAAGAATGCAGCCCCCCAAATTATTTTTTTCCTCTGTGCGGCCCATACACCCAGCCGAGTTTGAGACCCCCTGCCTTACACTATATAGATATTATGTTCATTCCCCATCTATCTTGCTCAGGAGAGCATCTCCCTCCCCCGGCACCAAGAGCAGCTCATACTGAATTGTTACATTGACTAGTAACACTGCACACAGAAATGCACCTTAATATTCCACTGTTAACCCTTTCCTCCCAGCAGTAACACACAACTCCTCACCTTGATATCATGGTGATTTATGGTCAGAATGACTTCAATGCGATCAGTGATTTCTATTCTAGCTCTGCTCACATAGATTTTATATCCACACTCAACTATAGGCCGTTCTTCATATTTTGGGGGCTTTTAGTCAGATATACTAGTTTGTGCCTGTATAGTATTGGTGTAGATGGGAGTGTAGGGCATGGGTTACATGGCACTGTGGTGGGATACTGATGGGAGGTATTGGTGCTGTGTTTGATGCTTCTACTGGGTATTTTCCTACAAATACTGGAACAGCTCACTGCTTAGAATGATCCTTCCCAGCTCTATAATATATTATATATACCCCACAATGCAGGCTCACACACACATTTGTCTCAAGTGTGTTGTAGGGACACAGATACAGTCTTGGTCATGTGACTAAAGGCTACTTTACACACTGCGATATCGGTCCCGATATCGCTAGTGTGGGTACCCGCCCCCATCTGTTGCGCGACACGGGTAAATCGCTGCCCATGCCGCACAACACCGACCAGACCCGTCACACATACTTACCTGCCCGGCGACGTCGCTGTGACCGGCGAACCGCCTCCTTTCTAAGGGGGCGGTCCGTGCGGCGTCACAGCGACGTCACTGAGCGACCGCCCAATAGCAGCGGAGGGGCGGAGATGAGTGGCCGGAACATCCCGCCCACCTCCTTCCTTCCTCATAGCGGCTGGGAGGCAGGTAAGGAGAGGTTCCTCGTTTCTGCGGTGTCACACGGAGTGATGTGTGCTGCCGCAGGAGCGACGAACTACATCGTTACTGCTGCAGTAACGATAATCGAGAATGGAGACCCATGTCACCGATGAGCGATTTTGCACGTTTTTGCAACGATGCAAAATCGCTCATCGGTGTCACACGCAGCAACATCGCTAATGCGGCCGGATGTGCGTCACAAATTCCGTGACCCCAACGACTCCGCATTAGCGATGTCGCAGCGTGTAAAGCCCCCTTTAGTGGGAGTGGTGTACAGGGTCTTAGCAGTAAAGAGTATTCCATATTTCTGCCAGATACCCACAGAGATATTGAAATCTGAAAAAAGAGACTTCTGCTCATTGAAGGTAAGAACTGCTCACATAGCGTTCAACTCCACAGCAAACGAGTGCTCTAGCACTGGCATCTCAGCAGGGATATTCCCCTACTACACATGTGTGTCTGGGTCGCTGTGACAGTTTACAGGACATAACTCAGGGCACCTAGACAGAAGGTAGAGGGACTACTTTCTATTTCTGGTGTAGAGCTTAGTACAATATATATATATATACTATTACATGTGACACATGTACCTTGTATTACCATTATTCGCTGTATATGAACCCCTTTTCTCCGGGCATTATTTGTCTATAGCATTTTTCACGAACCTGAAGCAACTGAGAACCCTTCAGTGAAGGAATTCCACTAACCCTCACAATACCAACCAGGGGCCTCCCTGCAGTAACTCAGGTAGTTGTACCCATTCTCTTTACGCATTCTATGTGTTCTTCTTCTTTCTTCTTTTTTTTCTTTTTTCTTCTTTTTATTTCTATCATGTAGTTCAGGGGTTTATAGATATATGTCCTGCATTTCATATTTCCTTTAGTGGTGCTTCTTACCCATTCTCATATCATTTACCCTAGTATTTCATGATCCTGAGGCGACTGAGAACCCTTTAATAAAGGAATCCTTTTTCACCTGAATTGTCAAGTGATACTTACCAGTGACTATCACATAATGTTACAGGTAGTTCCATTTTCTTCCTCTTCTTTCTCTCCTTTCTTCTTTGTCACACGGTCCATTGTGTTATAGCCCACGTGTCATGATAACACTTGTACCATCTTTTCATTTAGATTCCACCTACAATTATTTACCGATTCCAGTTCTGGAATAGGCTTTCATCATCTACTCACTAGAATTCTCAAGTGCATAAGGTACTGAGACATATACATGTTCACACCATTATAAAGAACAAAGTATAAACATTGAGGTTTTTCTCACACCCATGTTCCTGTGTTCTTTGATATGATATGTGTTCATTTCCTTCACTATATAGGATTGCAAGTTTTCCATTTGTACCTTAATGGCAATGACGCTATACAATTGAACACATATCATCCTGTTATCCATATAGGTGTGTATTTACCTGCTTGACTATTTTTGGTTGTTTGATCCAGAATGTTTCTCCAGATAGGTCATGTGGAAATTTTCTTTCCTCAGTACAAATGTTTTCACTATGGCTTTGGAAAAATTTTTTGTATGTGCCTCATGGTCATTTGACCCATTGTACTCTCAAGTAGCAATATATTGTACTGTTATGTTGTACTATGTACTAATTACGTGTTTATATGGTTTTGTAACCCTTTATGATCTTAGATAACTTTATCCTTGATAAAGACCTAAAAACAAGGTCGAAACGTTGGATGAATTATCCTTTTGCACAAATAAAGAATTTTCAGCATTCCAAGAGTTCTTTTCTTACGTTATTAATCACTATAGTGTACCAGAGCTATTTCTTTTGAATTGACTCTTATTTTTTCTGAGCACCTGCTATATACACAGTGAGCCAGACATATTCAATTTTCATTCAGAAGGCAGAGGGAAGCCTTAGCAGCTGAGCATATATCTTTGCTTGTGAGCATTAGAACAGGCCGGCGATTACAGGGTAACATGAAAAATGTCCAGCTTGCATTATGACTAGAACATGACAATATCCTTTTAAGTACTAACCTATGATGCGTTCCTAAGCAGTTGATGTTATATGTTCTACATTTCATTTTCTGCATACTTTACAAGTAGTAGAATTTGCTTTGATATAGGCAACTGGATTTTCACAATGAAAAGGCAAAGGATAACACCCGAAAAAGACGCCATACATTATGTCAGTGCCATCACTGACAAACCTGGATTGACCATGAAATACGGTATGGAGAGCTGTTGTCATCGTATTAGATAGATAAGAATGATTATATGTATTGTAGAAATGTCTCCTATCATGTTCCCTAATTTTTTATTATGTCCACATCCTGGTCCCCATCTTGGACATCATAACAAACGTGCACTTTTTTGTTTAATTTACACATTGGACCATAGGAAAAATGACACTACAGCTACAGAGGTGACCGTCTGATAGCCCAGCTCGACTATCCATCTCTACTGAAGACCCTTTCAGCTTTTTGAGAGTTGGGTGGAGGACATCATCTCTGAAAATAGGGTCCCACAGCTGCACCCCATCAGTGTGAGCAGGACTCTTAGGACTCTTAGAAGAGTCAATGCTCTGAGACCATGGGGGGCGCTTAGCCCCCTCTCTTCGTCACTGAGGATGATTTCATTTTTCAGGGATTAGAGAGGGTGGTCCTTGTGGTGGACTGCAGGTATGGAGAGCTGTTGTCATCGTATTAAATAGATAAGAATGATTATATGTATTGTAGAAATGTCTCCTATCATGTTCCCTAATTTTTTATTATGTCCACATCCTGGTCCCCATCTTGGACATCATAACAAACGTGCACTTTTTTGTTTAATTTACACATTGGACCATAGGAAAAATGACACTACAGCTACAGAGGTGACCGTCTGATAGCCCAGCTCGACTATCCATCTCTACTGAAGACCCTTTCAGCTATTTGAGAGTTGGGTGGAGAACATCATCTCTGAAAATAGGGTCCCACAGCTGCACCCCATCAGTGTGAGCAGGACTCTTAGGACTCTTAGAAGAGTCAATGCTCTGAGACCATGGGGGGCGCTTAGCCCCCTCTCTTCGTCACTGAGGATGATTTCACTTTTCAGGGAATAGAGAGGGTGGTCCTTGTGGTGGACTGCAGGTATGGAGAGCTGTTGTCATCGTATTAGATAGATAAGAATGATTATATGTATTGTAGAAATGTCTCCTATCATGTTCCCTATTTTTTTATTATGTCCACATCCTGGTCCCCATCTTGGACATCATAACAAACGTGCACTTTTTTGTTTAATTTACACATTGGACCATAGGAAAAATGACACTACAGCTACAGAGGTGACCGTCTGATAGCCCAGCTCGACTATCCATCTCTACTGAAGACCCTTTCAGCTTTTTGAGAGTTGGGTGGAGGACATCATCTCTGAAAATAGGGTCCCACAGCTGCACCCCATCAGTGTGAGCAGGAATCTTAGGACTCTTAGAAGAGTCAATGCTCTGAGACCATGGGGGGCGCTTAGCCCCCTCTCTTCGTCACTGAGGATGATTTCATTTTTCAGGGATTAGAGAGAGTGGTCCTTGTGGTGGACTGCAGGTATGGAGAGCTGTTGTGATCGTATTAGATAGATAAGAATGATTATATGTATTGTAGAAATGTCTCCTATCATGTTCCCTAATTTTTTATTATGTCCACATCCTGGTCCCCATCTTGGACATCATAACAAACGTGCACTTTTTTGTTTAATTTACACATTGGACCATAGGAAAAATGACACTATAGCTACAGAGGTGACCGTCTGATAGCCCAGCTCGACTATCCATCTCTACTGAAGACCCTTTCAGCTTTTTGAGAGTTGGGTGGAGGACATCATCTCTGAAAATAGGGTCCCACAGCTGCACCCCATCAGTGTAAGCAGGACTCTTAGGACTCTTAGAAGAGTCAATGCTCTAAAACCATGGGGGGCGCTTAGCCCCCTCTCTTCGTCCCTGAGGATGATTTCATTTTTCAGGGATTAGAGAGGGTGGTCCTTGTGGTGGACTGCAGGTATGGAGAGCTGTTGTCATCGTATTAGATAGATAAGAATGATTATATGTATTGTAGAAATGTCTCCTATCATGTTCCCTAATTTCTTATTATGTCCACATCCTGGTCCCCATCTTGGACATCATAACAAACGTGCACTTTTTTGTTTAATTTACACATTGGACCATAGGAAAAATGACACTACAGCTACAGAGGTGACCGTCTGATAGCCCAGCTCGACTATCCATCTCTACTGAAGACCCTTTCAGCTTTTTGAGAGTTGGGTGGAGGACATCATCTCTGAAAATAGGGTCCCACAGCTTCACCCCATCAGTGTGAGCAGGACTCTTAGGACTCTTAGAAGAGTCAATGCTCTGGTACCATGGGGGGCGCTTGGCCCCTCTCTTCGTCACTGAGGATGATTTCATTTTTCAGGGATTAGAGAGGGTGGTCCTTGTGGTGGACTGCAGGTATGGAGAGCTGTTGTCATCGTATTAGATAGATTAGAATGATTATATGTATTGTAGAAATGTCTCCTATCATGTTCCCTAATTTTTTATTATGTCCACATCCTGGTCCCCATCTTGGACATCATAACAAACGTGCACTTTTTTGTTTAATTTACACATTGGACCATAGGAAAAATGACACTACAGCTACAGAGGTGACCGTCTGATAGCCCAGCTCGACTATCCATCTCTACTGAAGACCCTTTCAGCTTTTTGAGAGTTGGGTGGAGGACATCATCTCTGAAAATAGGGTCCCACAGCTGCACCCCATCAGTGTGAGCAGGACTCTTAGGACTCTTAGAAGAGTTAATGCTCTGAGACCATGGGGGCGCTTAGCCCCCTCTCTTCGTCACTGAGGATGATTTCATTTTTCAGGGATTAGAGAGGCTGGTCCTTGTGGTGGACTGCAGGTATGGAGAGCTGTTGTCATCGTATTAGATAGATAAGAATGATTATATGTATTGTAGAAATGTCTCCTATCATGTTCCCTAATTTTTTATTATGTCCACATCCTGGTCCCCATCTTGGACATCATAACAAACGTGCACTTTTTTGTTTAATTTACACATTGGACCATAGGAAAAATGACACTACAGCTACAGAGGTGACCGTCTGATAGCCCAGCTCGACTATCCATCTCTACTGAAGACCCTTTCAGCTTTTTGAGAGTTGGGTGGAGGACATCATCTCTGAAAATAGGGTCCCACAGCTGCACCCCATCAGTGTGAGCAGGACTCTTAGGACTCTTAGAAGAGTCAATGCTCTGAGACCATTGGGGGCACTTAGCCCCCTCTCTTCATCACTGAGGATGATTTCATTTTTCAGGGATTAGAGAGGGTGGTCCTTGTGGTGGACTGCAGATATGGAGAGCTGTTATCATCGTATTAGATAGATAAGAATGATTATATGTATTGTAGAAATGTCTCCTATCATGTTCCCTAATTTTTTATTATGTCCACATCCTGGTCCCCATCTTGGACATCATAACAAACGTGCACTTTTTTGTTTAATTTACACATTTGACCATAGGAAAAATGACACTACAGCTACAGAGGTGACCGTCTGATAGCCCAGCTCGACTATCCATCTCTACTGAAGACCCTTTCAGCTTTTTGAGAGTTGGGTGGAGGACATCATCTCTGAAAATAGGGTCCCACAGCTGCACCCCATCAGTGTGAACAGGACTCTTAGGACTCTTAGAAGAGTCAATGCTCTGAGACCATGGGGGGCGCTTAGCCCCCTCTCTTCGTCACTGAGGATGATTTCATTTTTCAGGGATTAGAGAGGGTGGTCCTTGTGGTGGACTGCAGGTATGGAGAGCTGTTGTCATCGTATTAAATAGATAAGAATGATTATATGTATTGTAGAAATGTCTCCTATCATGTTCCCTAATTTTTTATTATGTCCACATCCTGGTCCCCATCTTGGACATCATAACAAACGTGCACTTTTTTGTTTAATTTACACATTGGACCATAGGAAAAATGACACTACAGCTACAGAGGTGACCGTCTGATAGCCCAGCTCGACTATCCATCTCTACTGAAGACCCTTTCAGCTTTTTGAGAGTTGGGTGGAGAACATCATCTCTGAAAATAGGGTCCCACAGCTGCACCCCATCAGTGTAAGCAGGACTCTTAGGACTCTTAGAAGAGTCAATGCTCTAAAACCATGGGGGGCGCTTAGCCCCCTCTCTTCGTCCCTGAGGATGATTTCATTTTTCAGGGATTAGAGAGGGTGGTCCTTGTGGTGGACTGCAGGTATGGAGAGCTGTTGTCATCGTATTAGATAGATAAGAATGATTATATGTATTGTAGAAATGTCTCCTATCATGTTCCCTAATTTTTTATTATGTCCACATCCTGGTCCCCATCTTGGACATCATAACAAACGTGCACTTTTTTGTTTAATTTACACATTGGACCATAGGAAAAATGACACTACAGCTACAGAGGTGACCGTCTGATAGCCCAGCTCGACTATCCATCTCTACTGAAGACCCTTTCAGCTTTTTGAGAGTTGGGTGGAGGACATCATCTCTGAAAATAGGGTCCCACAGCTGCACCCCATCAGTGTGAGCAGGACTCTTAGGACTCTTAGAAGAGTTAATGCTCTGAGACCATGGGGGCGCTTAGCCCCCTCTCTTCGTCACTGAGGATGATTTCATTTTTCAGGGATTAGAGAGGGTGGTCCTTGTGGTGGACTGCAGGTATGGAGAGCTGTTGTCATCGTATTAGATAGATAAGAATGATTATATGTATTGTAGAAATGTCTCCTATCATGTTCCCTAATTTTTTATTATGTCCACATCCTGGTCCCCATCTTGGATGTCCTCCACCCAACTCTCAAAAAGCTGAAAGGGTCTTCAGTAGAGATGGATAGTCGAGCTGGGCTATCAGACGGTCACCTCTGTAGCTGTAGTGTCATTTTTCCTATGGTCCAATGTGAAAATTAAACAAAAAAGTGCACGTTTGTTATGATGTCCAAGATGGGGACCAGGATGTGGACATAATAAAAAATTAGGGAACATGATAGGAGACATTTCTACAATACATATAATCATTCTTATCTATCTAATACGATGAAAACAGCTCTCCATACCTGCAGTCCACCACAAGGACCACTCTCTCTAATCCCTGAAAAATGAAATCATCCTCAGTGACGAAGAGAGGGGGCTAAGAGCCCCCATGGTCTCAGAGCACTGACTCTTCTAAGAGTCCTAAGAGTCCTGCTCACACTGATGGGGTGACCCTATTTTAAGAGATGATGTCCTCCACCCAACTCTCAAAAAGCTGAAAGGGTCTTCAGTAGAGATGGATAGTCGAGCTGGGCTATCAGACGGTCACCTCTGTAGCTGTAGTGTCATTTTTCCTATGGTCCAATGTGTAAATTAAACAAAAAAGTGCACGTTTGTTATGATGTCCAAGATGGGGACCAGGATGTGGACATAATAAAAAATTAGGAAACATGATAGGAGACATTTTTACAATACATATAATCATTCTTATCTATCTAATACGATAACAACAGCTCTCCATACCTGCAGTCCACCACAAGGACCACCCTCTCTAATCCCTGAAAAATGAAACCATCCTCAGGGACGAAGAGAGGGGGCTAAGCGCCCCCCATGGTCTCAGAGCATTGACTCTTCTAAGAGTCCTAAGAGTCCTGCTCACACTGATGGGGTGCAGCTGTGGGACCCTATTTTCAGAGATGATGTCCTCCACCCAACTCTCAAAAAGCTGAAAGGGTCTTCAGTAGAGATGGATAGTCGAGCTGGGCTATCAGACGGTCACCTGTGTAGCTGTAGTGTCATTTTTCCTATGGTCCAATGTGTAAATTAAACAAAAAAGTGCACGTTTGTTATGATATCCAAGATGGGGACCAGGATGTGGACATAATAAAAAATTAGGGAACATGATAGGAGACATTTCTACAATACATATAATCATTCTTATCTATCTAATACGATGACAACAGCTCTCCATACCTGCAGTCCACCACAAGGACCAACCTCTCTAATCCCTGAAAAATGAAATCATCCTCAGTGACGAAGAGAGGGGGCTAAGCGCCCCCCATGGTCTCAGAGCATTGACTCTTCTAAGAGTCCTAAGAGTCCTGCTTACACTGATGGGGTGCAGCTGTGGGACCCTATTTTCAGAGATGATGTCCTCCACCCAACTCTCAAAAAGCTGAAAGGGTCTTCAGTAGAGATGGATAGTCGAGCTGGGCTATCAGACGGTCACCTCTGTAGCTGTAGTGTCATTTTTCCTATGGTCCAATGTGTAAATTAAACAAAAAAGTGCACGTTTGTTATGATGTCCAAGATGGGGACCAGGATGTGGACATAATAAAAAATTAGGGAACATGATAGGAGACATTTCTACAATACATATAATCATTCTTATCTATCTAATACGATGACAACAGCTCTCCATACCTGCAGTCCACCACAAGGACCACCCTCTCTAATCCCTGAAAAATTAAATCATCCTCAGTGACGAAGAGAGGGGGCTAAGCGCCCCCCATGGTCTCAGAGCATTGACTCTTCTAAGAGTCCTAAGAGTCCTGCTCACACTGATGGGGTGCAGCTGTGGGACCCTATTTTCAGAGATGATGTCCTCCACCCAACTCTCAAAAAGCTGAAAGGGTCTTCAGTAGAGATGGATAGTCGAGCTGGGCTATCAGACGGTCACCTCTGTAGCTGTAGAGTCATTTTTCCTATGGTCCAATGTGTAGATTAAACAAAAAAGTGCACATTCTTTATGATGTCCAAGATGGGGACCAGGATGTGGACATAATAAAAAATTAGGGAACATGATAGGAGACATTTCTACAATACATATAATCATTCTTATCTATCTAATACGATGACAACAGCTCTCCATACCTGCAGTCCACCACAAGGATCACTCTCTTAAATCCCTGAAAAATGAAATCATCCTCAGTGACGAAGAGAGGGAGCTTAGCGCCCCCCATGGTCTCAGAGCATTGACTCTTCTAAGAGTCCTGCTCACACTGATGGGGTGCAGCTGTGGGAGCCTATTTTCAGAGATGATGTCCTCCACCCAACTCTCAAAAAGCTGAAAGGGTCTTCAATAGAGATGGATAGTCGAGCTGGGCTATCAGACGGTCACCTCTGTAGCTGTAGTGTCATTTTTCCTATGGTCCAATGTGTAAATTAAACAAAAAAGTGCACGTTTGTTATGGTGTCCAAGATGGGGACCAGGATGTGGACATAATAAAAAATTAGGGAACATGATAGGAGACATTTCTACAATACATATAATCATTCTTATCTATCTAATACGATAACAACAGCTCTCCATACCTGCAGTCCACCACAAGGACCACCCTCTCTAATCCCTGAAAAATGAAACCATCCTCAGGGACGAAGAGAGGGGGCTAAGCGCCCCCCATGGTCTCAGAGCATTGACTCTTCTAAGAGTCCTAAGAGTCCTGCTCACACTGATGGGGTGCAGCTGTGGGACCCTATTTTCAGAGATGATGTCCTCCACCCAACTCTCAAAAAGCTGAAAGGGTCTTCAGTAGAGATGGATAGTCGAGCTGGGCTATCAGACGGTCACCTGTGTAGCTGTAGTGTCATTTTTCCTATGGTCCAATGTGAAAATTAAACAAAAAAGTGCACGTTTGTTATGATGTCCAAGATGGGGACCAGGATGTGGACATAATAAAAAATTAGGGAACATGATAGGAGACATTTCTACAATACATATAATCATTCTTATCTATCTAATACGATGAAAACAGCTCTCCATACCTGCAGTCCACCACAAGGACCACTCTCTCTAATCCCTGAAAAATGAAATCATCCTCAGTGACGAAGAGAGGGGGCTAAGAGCCCCCATGGTCTCAGAGCATTGACTCTTCTTAGAGTCCTAAGAGTCCTGCTCACACTGATGGGGTGCAGCTGTGGTACCCTATTTTCAGAGATGATGTCCTCCACCCAACTCTCAAAAAGCTGAAAGGGTCTTCAGTAGAGATGGATAGTCGAGCTGGGCTATCAGACGGTCACCTCTGTAGCTGTAGTGTCATTTTTCCTATGGTCCAATGTGTAAATTAAACAAAAAAGTGCACGTTTGTTATGATGTCCAAGATGGGGACCAGGATGTGGACATAATAAAAAATTAGGGAACATGATAGGAGACATTTCTACAATACATATAATCATTCTTATCTATCTAATACGATGACAACAGCTCTCCATACCTGCAGTCCACCACAAGGACCACCCTGTCTAATCCCTGAAAAATTAAATCATCCTCAGTGACGAAGAGAGGGGGCTAAGCGCCCCCCATGGTCTCAGAGCATTGACTCTTCTAAGAGTCCTAAGAGTCCTGCTCACACTGATGGGGTGCAGCAGTGGGACCCTATTTTCAGAGATGATGTCCACCACCCAACTCTCAAAAAGCTGAAAGGGTCTTCAGTAGAGATGGATAGTCGAGCTGGGCTATCAGACGGTCACCTCTGTAGCTGTAGAGTCATTTTTCCTATGGTCCAATGTGTAGATTAAACAAAAAAGTGCACATTTGTTATGATGTCCAAGATGGGGACCAGGATGTGGACATAATAAAAAATTAGGGAACATGATAGGAGACATTTCTACAATACATATAATCATTCTTATCTATCTAATACGATGACAACAGCTCTCCATACCTGCAGTCCACCACAAGGACCACCCTCTCTAATCCTTGAAAAATGAAATCATCCTCAGTGACGAAGAGAGGGGGCTAAGCGCCCCCCATGGTCTCAGAGCATTGACTCTTCTAAGAGTCCTAAGAGTCCTGCTCACACTGATGGGGTGCAGCTGTGGGACCCTATTTTCAGAGATGATGTCCTCCACCCAACTCTCAAAAAGCTGAAAGGGTCTTCAGTAGAGATGGATAGTCGAGCTGGGCTATCAGACGGTCACCTCTGTAGCTGTAGAGTCATTTTTCCTATGGTCCAATGTGTAGATTAAACAAAAAAGTGCACATTCTTTATGATGTCCAAGATGGGGACCAGGATGTGGACATAATAAAAAATTAGGGAACATGATAGGAGACATTTCTACAATACATATAATCATTCTTATCTATCTAATACGATGACAACAGCTCTCCATACCTGCAGTCCACCACAAGGATCACTCTCTTAAATCCCTGAAAAATGAAATCATCCTCAGTGACGAAGAGAGGGAGCTTAGCGCCCCCCATGGTCTCAGAGCATTGACTCTTCTAAGAGTCATGCTCACACTGATGGGGTGCAGCTGTGGGAGCCTATTTTCAGAGATGATGTCCTCCACCCAACTCTCAAAAAGCTGAAAGGGTCTTCAATAGAGATGGATAGTCGAGCTGGGCTATCAGACGGTCACCTCTGTAGCTGTAGTGTCATTTTTCCTATGGTCCAATGTGTAAATTAAACAAAAAAGTGCACGTTTGTTATGATGTCCAAGATGGGGACCAGGATGTGGACATAATAAAAAATTAGGGAACATGATAGGAGACATTTCTACAATACATATAATCATTCTTATCTATCTAATACGATGACAACAGCTCTCCATACCTGCAGTCCACCACAAGGACCACCCTCTCTAATCCCTGAAAAATGAAATCATCCTCAGTGACGAAGAGAGGGGGCTAAGCGCCCCCCATGGTCTCAGAGCATTGACTCTTCTAAGAGTCCAAAGAGTCCTGCTCAAACTGATGGGGTGCAGCTGTGGGACCCTATTTTCAGAGATGATGTCCTCCAGCCAACTCTCAAAAAGCTGAAAGGGTCTTCAGTAGAGATGGATAGTCGAGCTGGGCTATCAGACGGTCACCTCTGTAGCTTTAGTGTCATTTTTCCTATGGTACAATGTGTAAATTAAACAAAAAAGTGCACGTTTGTTATGGTGTCCAAGATGGGGACCAGGATGTGGACATAATAAAAAATTAGGGAACATGATAGGAGACATTTCTACAATACATATAATCATTCTTATCTATCTAATACGATGACAACAGCTCTCCATACCTGCAGTCCACCACAAGGACAACCCTCTCTAATCCCTGAAAAAAGAAATCATCCTCAGTGACGAAAAGAGGGGGCTAAGCGCCCCCCATGGTCTCAGAGCATTGACTCTTCTAAGAGTCCTAAGAGTCCTGCTCACACTGATGGGGTGCAGCTGTGGGACCCTATTTTCAGAGATGATGTCCTCCACCCAACTCTCAAAAAGCTGAAAGGGTCTTCAGTAGAGATGGATAGTCGAGCTGGGCTATCAGACGGTCACCTCTGTAGCTGTAGTGTCATTTTTCCTATGGTCCAATGTGAAAATTAAACAAAAAAGTGCACGTTTGTTATGATGTCCAAGATGGGGACCAGGATGTGGACATAATAAAAAATTAGGGAACATGATAGGAGACATTTCTACAATACATATAATCATTCTTATCTATCTAATACGATGAAAACAGCTCTCCATACCTGCAGTCCACCACAAGGACCACTCTCTCTAATCCCTGAAAAATGAAATCATCCTCAGTGACGAAGAAAGGGGGCTAAGAGCCCCCATGGTCTCAGAGCATTGACTCTTCTAAGAGTCCTAAGAGTCCTGCTCACACTGATGGGGTGCAGCTGTGGTACCCTATTTTCAGAGATGATGTCCTCCACCCAACTCTCAAAAAGCTGAAAGGGTCTTCAGTAGAGATGGATAGTCGAGCTGGGCTATCAGACGGTCACCTCTGTAGCTGTAGTGTCATTTTTCCTATGGTCCAATGTGTAAATTAAACAAAAAAGTGCACGTTTGTTATGATGTCCAAGATGGGGACCAGGATGTGGACATAATAAAAAATTAGGGAACATGATAGGAGACATTTTTACAATACATATAATCATTCTTTTCTATCTAATACGATAACAAAAGCTCTCCATACCTGCAGTCCACCACAAGGACCACTCTCTCTAATCCCTGAAAAATGAAATCATCCTCAGTGACGAAGAGAGGGGGCTAAGCGCCCCCCATGGTCTCAGAGCATTGACTCTTCTAAGAGTCCTAAGAGTCCTGCTCACACTGATGGGGTGCAGCTGTGGGACCCTATTTTCAGAGATGATGTCCTCCACTCAACTCTCAAAGAGCTGAAAGGGTCTTCAATACAGATGGATAGTCGAGCTGGGCTATCAGACGGTCACCTCTGTAGCTGTAGTGTCATTTTTCCTATGGTCCAATGTGTAAATTAAACAAAAAAGTGCACGTTTGTTATGATGTCCAAGATGGGGACCAGGATGTGGACATAATAAAAAATTAGGGAACATGATAGGAGACATTTCTACAATACATATAATCATTCTTATCTATCTAATACGATGACAACAGCTCTCCATACCTGCAGTCCACCACAAGGACCACCCTCTCTAATCCCTGAAAAATTAAATCATCCTCAGTGACGAAGAGAGGGGGCTAAGCGCCCCCCATGGTCTCAGAGCATTGACTCTTCTAAGAGTCCTAAGAGTCCTGCTCACACTGATGGGGTGCAGCTGTGGGACCCTATTTTCAGAGATGATGTCCACCACCCAACTCTCAAAAAGCTGAAAGGGTCTTCAGTAGAGATGGATAGTCGAGCTGGGCTATCAGACGGTCACCTCTGTAGCTGTAGAGTCATTTTTCCTATGGTCCAATGTGTAGATTAAACAAAAAAGTGCACATTTGTTATGATGTCCAAGATGGGGACCAGGATGTGGACATAATAAAAAATTAGGGAACATGATAGGAGACATTTCTACAATACATATAATCATTCTTATCTATCTAATACGATGACAACAGCTCTCCATACCTGCAGTCCACCACAAGGACCACCCTCTCTAATCCTTGAAAAATGAAATCATCCTCAGTGACGAAGAGAGGGGGCTAAGCGCCCCCCATGGTCTCAGAGCATTGACTCTTCTAAGAGTCCTAAGAGTCCTGCTCACACTGATGGGGTGCAGCTGTGGGACCCTATTTTCAGAGATGATGTCCTCCACCCAACTCTCAAAAAGCTGAAAGGGTCTTCAGTAGAGATGGATAGTCGAGCTGGGCTATCAGACGGTCACCTCTGTAGCTGTAGAGTCATTTTTCCTATGGTCCAATGTGTAGATTAAACAAAAAAGTGCACATTCTTTATGATGTCCAAGATGGGGACCAGGATGTGGACATAATAAAAAATTAGGGAACATGATAGGAGACATTTCTACAATACATATAATCATTCTTATCTATCTAATACGATGACAACAGCTCTCCATACCTGCAGTCCACCACAAGGATCACTCTCTTAAATCCCTGAAAAATGAAATCATCCTCAGTGACGAAGAGAGGGAGCTTAGCGCCCCCCATGGTCTCAGAGCATTGACTCTTCTAAGAGTCCTGCTCACACTGATGGGGTGCAGCTGTGGGAGCCTATTTTCAGAGATGATGTCCTCCACCCAACTCTCAAAAAGCTGAAAGGGTCTTCAATAGAGATGGATAGTCGAGCTGGGCTATCAGACGGTCACCTCTGTAGCTGTAGTGTCATTTTTCCTATGGTCCAATGTGTAAATTAAACAAAAAAGTGCACGTTTGTTATGATGTCCAAGATGGGGACCAGGATGTGGACATAATAAAAAATTAGGGAACATGATAGGAGACATTTCTACAATACATATAATCATTCTTATCTATCTAATACGATGACAACAGCTCTCCATACCTGCAGTCCACCACAAGGACCACCCTCTCTAATCCCTGAAAAATGAAATCATCCTCAGTGACGAAGAGAGGGGGCTAAGCGCCCCCCATGGTCTCAGAGCATTGACTCTTCTAAGAGTCCAAAGAGTCCTGCTCAAACTGATGGGGTGCAGCTGTGGGACCCTATTTTCAGAGATGATGTCCTCCAGCCAACTCTCAAGAAGCTGAAAGGGTCTTCAGTAGAGATGGATAGTCGAGCTGGGCTATCAGACGGTCACCTCTGTAGCTTTAGTGTCATTTTTCCTATGGTACAATGTGTAAATTAAACAAAAAAGTGCACGTTTGTTATCGTGTCCAAGATGGGGACCAGGATGTGGACATAATAAAAAATTAGGGAACATGATAGGAGACATTTCTACAATACATATAATCATTCTTATCTATCTAATACGATGACAACAGCTCTCCATACCTGCAGTCCACCACAAGGACAACCCTCTCTAATCCCTGAAAAAAGAAATCATCCTCAGTGACGAAAAGAGGGGGCTAAGCGCCCCCCATGGTCTCAGAGCATTGACTCTTCTAAGAGTCCTAAGAGTCCTGCTCACACTGATGGGGTGCAGCTGTGGGACCCTATTTTCAGAGATGATGTCCTCCACCCAACTCTCAAAAAGCTGAAAGGGTCTTCAGTAGAGATGGATAGTCGAGCTGGGCTATCAGACGGTCACCTCTGTAGCTGTAGTGTCATTTTTCCTATGGTCCAATGTGAAAATTAAACAAAAAAGTGCACGTTTGTTATGATGTCCAAGATGGGGACCAGGATGTGGACATAATAAAAAATTAGGGAACATGATAGGAGACATTTCTACAATACATATAATCATTCTTATCTATCTAATACGATGAAAACAGCTCTCCATACCTGCAGTCCACCACAAGGACCACTCTCTCTAATCCCTGAAAAATGAAATCATCCTCAGTGACGAAGAAAGGGGGCTAAGAGCCCCCATGGTCTCAGAGCATTGACTCTTCTAAGAGTCCTAAGAGTCCTGCTCACACTGATGGGGTGCAGCTGTGGTACCCTATTTTCAGAGATGATGTCCTCCACCCAACTCTCAAAAAGCTGAAAGGGTCTTCAGTAGAGATGGATAGTCGAGCTGGGCTATCAGACGGTCACCTCTGTAGCTGTAGTGTCATTTTTCCTATGGTCCAATGTGTAAATTAAACAAAAAAGTGCACGTTTGTTATGATGTCCAAGATGGGGACCAGGATGTGGACATAATAAAAAATTAGGGAACATGATAGGAGACATTTTTACAATACATATAATCATTCTTTTCTATCTAATACGATAACAAAAGCTCTCCATACCTGCAGTCCACCACAAGGACCACTCTCTCTAATCCCTGAAAAATGAAATCATCCTCAGTGACGAAGAGAGGGGGCTAAGCGCCCCCCATGGTCTCAGAGCATTGACTCTTCTAAGAGTCCTAAGAGTCCTGCTCACACTTATGGGGTGCAGCTGTGGGACCCTATTTTCAGAGATGATGTCCTCCACTCAACTCTCAAAGAGCTGAAAGGGTCTTCAATAGAGATGGATAGTCGAACTGGGCTATCAGACGGTCACCTCTGTAGCTGTAGTGTCATTTTTCCTATGGTCCAATGTGTAAATTAAACAAAAAAGTGCACGTTTGTTATGATGTCCAAGATGGGGACCAGGATGTGGACATAATAAAAAATTAGGGAACATGATAGGAGACATTTCTACAATACATATAATCATTCTTATCTATCTAATACGATGACAACAGCTCTCCATACCTGCAGTCCACCACAAGGACCACCCTCTCTAATCCCTGAAAAATGAAATTATCCTCTGTGACGAAGAGAGGGGGCTAAGTGCCCCCAATGGTCTCAGAGCATTGACTCTTCTAAGAGTCCTAAGAGTCCTGCTCACACTGATGGGGTGCAGCTGTGGGACCCTATTTTCAGAGATGATGTCCTCCACCCAACTCTCAAAAAGCTGAAAGGGTCTTCAGTAGAGATGGATAGTCGAGCTGGGCTATCAGACGGTCACCTCTGTAGCTTTAGTGTCATTTTTCCTATGGTCCAATGCGTAAATTAAACAAAAAAGTGCACGTTTGTTATGATGTCCAAGATGGGGACCAGGATGTGGACATAATAAAAAATTAGGGAAGATGATAGGAGACATTTCTACAATACATAAAATCATTCTTATCTATCTAATACGATGACAACAGCTCTCCATACCTGCAGCCCACCACAAGGACAACCCTCTCTAATCCCTGAAAAATGAAATCATCCTCAGTGACGAAGAGAGGGGGCTAAGAGCCCCCATGGTCTCAGAGCATTGACTCTTCTAAGAGTCCTAAGAGTCCTGCTCACACTGATGGGGTGCAGCTGTGGGACCCTATTTTCAGAGATGATGTCCTCCACCCAACTCTCAAAAAGCTGAAAGGGTCTTCAGTAGAGATGGATAGTCGAGCTGGGCTATCAGACGGTCACCTCTGTAGCTGTAGTGTCATTTTTCCTATGGTCCAATGTGTAAATTAAACAAAAAAGTGCACGTTTGTTATGATGTCCAAGATGGGGACCAGGATGTGGACATAATAAAAAATTAGGGAACATGATAGGAGACATTTTTACAATACATATAATCATTCTTTTCTATCTAATACGATAACAAAAGCTCTCCATACCTGCAGTCCACCACAAGGACCACTCTCTCTAATCCCTGAAAAATGAAATCATCCTCAGTGACGAAGAGAGGGGGCTAAGCGCCCCCCATGGTCTCAGAGCATTGACTCTTCTAAGAGTCCTAAGAGTCCTGCTCACACTTATGGGGTGCAGCTGTGGGACCCTATTTTCAGAGATGATGTCCTCCACTCAACTCTCAAAGAGCTGAAAGGGTCTTCAATAGAGATGGATAGTCGAACTGGGCTATCAGACGGTCACCTCTGTAGCTGTAGTGTCATTTTTCCTATGGTCCAATGTGTAAATTAAACA
The DNA here is from genome assembly GCF_048569485.1 of Anomaloglossus baeobatrachus. Taxonomy (NCBI): domain Eukaryota; kingdom Metazoa; phylum Chordata; class Amphibia; order Anura; family Aromobatidae; genus Anomaloglossus; species Anomaloglossus baeobatrachus. The sequence goes on along the minus strand of NW_027442146.1, from coordinate 280,631 downwards.
AAAAAGTGCACGTTTGTTATGATGTCCAAGATGGGGACCAGGATGTGGACATAATAAAAAATTAGGGAACATGATAGGAGACATTTCTACAATACATATAATCATTCTTATCTATCTAATACGATGACAACAGCTCTCCATACCTGCAGTCCACCACAAGGACCACCCTCTCTAATCCCTGAAAAATGAAATTATCCTCTGTGACGAAGAGAGGGGGCTAAGTGCCCCCAATGGTCTCAGAGCATTGACTCTTCTAAGAGTCCTAAGAGTCCTGCTCACACTGATGGGGTGCAGCTGTGGGACCCTATTTTCAGAGATGATGTCCTCCACCCAACTCTCAAAAAGCTGAAAGGGTCTTCAGTAGAGATGGATAGTCGAGCTGGGCTATCAGACGGTCACCTCTGTAGCTTTAGTGTCATTTTTCCTATGGTCCAATGCGTAAATTAAACAAAAAAGTGCACGTTTGTTATGATGTCCAAGATGGGGACCAGGATGTGGACATAATAAAAAATTAGGGAAGATGATAGGAGACATTTCTACAATACATAAAATCATTCTTATCTATCTAATACGATGACAACAGCTCTCCATACCTGCAGCCCACCACAAGGACAACCCTCTCTAATCCCTGAAAAATGAAATCATCCTCAGTGACGAAGAGAGGGGGCTAAGAGCCCCCATGGTCTCAGAGCATTGACTCTTCTAAGAGTCCTAAGAGTCCTGCTCACACTGATGGGGTGCAGCTGTGGGACCCTATTTTCAGAGATGATGTCCTCCACCCAACTCTCAAAAAGCTGAAAGGGTCTTCAGTAGAGATGGATAGTCGAGCTGGGCTATCAGACGGTCACCTCTGTAGCTGTAGAGTCATTTTTCCTATGGTCCAATGTGTAGATTAAACAAAAAAGTGCACATTTGTTATGATGTCCAAGATGGGGACCAGGATGTGGACATAATAAAAAATTAGGGAACATGATAGGAGACATTTCTACAATACATATAATCATTCTTATCTATCTAATACGATGACAACAGCTCTCCATACCTGCAGTCCACCACAAGGACCACCCTCTCTAATCCTTGAAAAATGAAATCATCCTCAGTGACGAAGAAAGGGGGCTTAGCGCCCCCCATGGTCTCAGAGCATTGACTCTTTTAAGAGTCCTGCTCACACTGATGGGGTGCAGCTGTGGTAGCCTATTTTCAGAGATGATGTCCTCCACCCAACTCTCAAAAAGCTGAAAGGGTCTTCAGTAGAGATGGATAGTCGAGCTGGGCTATCAGACGGTCACCTCTGTAGCTTTAGTGTCATTTTTCCTATGGTCCAATGTGTAAATTAAACAAAAAAGTGCACGTTTGTTATGATGTCCAAGATGGGGACCAGGATGTGGACATAATAAAAAATTAGGGAACATGATAGGAGACATTTCTACAATACATATAATCATTCTTATCTATCTAATACGATGACAACAGCTCTCCATACCTGCAGTCCACCACAAGGACAACCCTCTCTAATCCCTGAAAAATGAAATCATCCTCAGTGACGAAGAGAGGGGGCTAAGCGCCCCCCATGGTCTCAGAGCATTGACTCTTCTAAGAGTCCTAAGAGTCCTGCTCACACTGATGGGGTGCAGCTGTGGGACCCTATTTTCAGAGATGATGTCCTCCACCCAACTCTCAAAATGCTGAAAGGGTCTTCAGTAGAGATGGATATTCGAGCTGGGCTATCAGACGGTCACCTCTGTAGCTGTAGTGTCATTTTTCCTATGGTTCAATGTGTAAATTAAACAAAAAAGTGCACGTTTGTTATGAAGTCCAAGATGGGGACCAGGATGTGGACATAATAAAAAATTAGGGAACATGATAGGAGACATTTCTACAATACATATAATCATTCTTATCTATCTAATACGATGACAACAGCTCTCCATACCTGCAGTCCACCACAAGGACCACCCTCTCTAATCCTTGAAAAATGAAATCATCCTCAGTGACGAAGAGAGGGAGCTAAGCGCCCCCCAAGGTCTCAGAGCATTGACTCTTCTAAGAGTCCTAAGAGTCCTGCTCACACTGATGGGGTGCAGCTGTGGGACCCTATTTTCAGAGATGATGTCCTCCACCCAACTCTCAAAAAGCTGAAAGGGTCTTCAGTAGAGATGGATAGTCGAGCTGGGCTATCAGACGGTCACCTCTGTAGCTGTAGTGTCATTTTTCCTATGGTCCAATGTGAAAATTAAACAAAAAAGTGCACGTTTGTTATGAAGTCCAAGATGGGGACCAGGATGTGGACATAATAAAAAATTAGGGAACATGATAGGAGACATTTCTACAATACATATAATCATTCTTATCTATCTAATACGATGAAAACAGCTCTCCATACCTGCAGTCCACCACAAGGACCACTCTCTCTAATCCCTGAAAAATGAAATCATCCTCAGTGACGAAGAGAGGGGGCTAAGAGCCCCCATGGTCTCAGAGCATTGACTCTTCTTAGAGTCCTAAGAGTCCTGCTCACACTGATGGGGTGCAGCTGTGGGACCCTATTTTCAGAGATGATGTCCTCCACCCAACTCTCAAAAAGCTGAAAGGGTCTTCAGTAGAGATGGATAGTCGAGCTGGGCTATCAGACGGTCACCTCTGTAGCTGTAGAGTCATTTTTCCTATGGTCCAATGTGTAGATTAAACAAAAAAGTGCACATTCTTTATGATGTCCAAGATGGGGACCAGGATGTGGACATAATAAAAAATTAGGGAACATGATAGGAGACATTTCTACAATACATATAATCATTCTTATCTATCTAATACGATGACAACAGCTCTCCATACCTGCAGTCCACCACAAGGATCACTCTCTTAAATCCCTGAAAAATGAAATCATCCTCAGTGACGAAGATAGGGAGCTTAGCGCCCCCCATGGTCTCAGAGCATTGACTCTTCTAAGAGTCATGCTCACACTGATGGGGTGCAGCTGTGGGAGCCTATTTTCAGAGATGATGTCCTCCACCCAACTCTCAAAAAGCTGAAAGGGTCTTCAATAGAGATGGATAGTCGAGCTGGGCTATCAGACGGTCACCTCTGTAGCTGTAGTGTCATTTTTCCTATGGTCCAATGTGTAAATTAAACAAAAAAGTGCACGTTTGTTATGATGTCCAAGATGGGGACCAGGATGTGGACATAATAAAAAATTAGGGAACATGATAGGAGACATTTCTACAATACATATAATCATTCTTATCTATCTAATACGATGACAACAGCTCTCCATACCTGCAGTCCACCACAAGGACCACCCTCTCTAATCCCTGAAAAATGAAATCATCCTCAGTGACGAAGAGAGGGGGCTAAGCGCCCCCCATGGTCTCAGAGCATTGACTCTTCTAAGAGTCCAAAGAGTCCTGCTCAAACTGATGGGGTGCAGCTGTGGGACCCTATTTTCAGAGATGATGTCCTCCAGCCAACTCTCAAAAAGCTGAAAGGGTCTTCAGTAGAGATGGATAGTCGAGCTGGGCTATCAGACGGTCACCTCTGTAGCTTTAGTGTCATTTTTCCTATGGTACAATGTGTAAATTAAACAAAAAAGTGCACGTTTGTTATGGTGTCCAAGATGGGGACCAGGATGTGTACATAATAAAAAATTAGGGAACATGATAGGAGACATTTCTACAATACATATAATCATTCTTATCTATCTAATACGATGACAACAGCTCTCCATACCTGCAGTCCACCAAAAGGACAACCCTCTCTAATCCCTGAAAAAAGAAATCATCCTCAGTGACGAAAAGAGGGGGCTAAGCGCCCCCCATGGTCTCAGAGCATTGACTCTTCTAAGAGTCCTAAGAGTCCTGCTCACACTGATGGGGTGCAGCTGTGGGACCCTATTTTCAGAGATGATGTCCTCCACCCAACTCTCAAAAAGCTGAAAGGGTCTTCAGTAGAGATGGATAGTCGAGCTGGGCTATCAGACGGTCACCTCTGTAGCTGTAGTGTCATTTTTCCTATGGTCCAATGTGAAAATTAAACAAAAAAGTGCACGTTTGTTATGATGTCCAAGATGGGGACCAGGATGTGGACATAATAAAAAATTAGGGAACATGATAGGAGACATTTCTACAATACATATAATCATTCTTATCTATCTAATACGATGAAAACAGCTCTCCATACCTGCAGTCCACCACAAGGACCACTCTCTCCAATCCCTGAAAAATGAAATCATCCTCAGTGACGAAGAAAGGGGGCTAAGAGCCCCCATGGTCTCAGAGCATTGACTCTTCTAAGAGTCCTAAGAGTCCTGCTCACACTGATGGGGTGCAGCTGTGGTACCCTATTTTCAGAGATGATGTCCTCCACCCAACTCTCAAAAAGCTGAAAGGGTCTTCAGTAGAGATGGATAGTCGAGCTGGGCTATCAGACGGTCACCTCTGTAGCTGTAGTGTCATTTTTCCTATGGTCCAATGTGTAAATTAAACAAAAAAGTGCACGTTTGTTATGATGTCCAAGATGGGGACCAGGATGTGGACATAATAAAAAATTAGGGAACATGATAGGAGACATTTTTACAATACATATAATCATTCTTTTCTATCTAATACGATAACAAAAGCTCTCCATACCTGCAGTCCACCACAAGGACAACTCTCTCTAATCCCTGAAAAATGAAATCATCCTCAGTGACGAAGAGAGGGGGCTAAGCGCCCCCCATGGTCTCAGAGCATTGACTCTTCTAAGAGTCCTAAGAGTCCTGCTCACACTGATGGGGTGCAGCTGTGGGACCCTATTTTCAGAGATGATGTCCTCCACTCAACTCTCAAAGAGCTGAAAGGGTCTTCAATACAGATGGATAGTCGAGCTGGGCTATCAGACGGTCACCTCTGTAGCTGTAGAGTCATTTTTCCTATGGTCCAATGTGTAGATTAAACAAAAAAGTGCACATTTGTTATGATGTCCAAGATGGGGACCAGGATGTGGACATAATAAAAAATTAGGGAACATGATAGGAGACATTTCTACAATACATATAATCATTCTTATCTATCTAATACGATGACAACAGCTCTCCATACCTGCAGTCCACCACAAGGACCACCCTCTCTAATCCTTGAAAAATGAAATCATCCTCAGTGACGAAGAGAGGGGGCTAAGCACCCCCCATGGTCTCAGAGCATTGACTCTTCTAAGAGTCCTAAGAGTCCTGCTCACACTGATGGGGTGCAGCTGTGGGACCCTATTTTCAGAGATGATGTCCTCCACCCAACTCTCAAAAAGCTGAAAGGGTCTTCAGTAGAGATGGATAGTCGAGCTGGGCTATCAGACGGTCACCTCTGTAGCTGTAGAGTCATTTTTCCTATGGTCCAATGTGTAGATTAAACAAAAAAGTGCACATTCTTTATGATGTCCAAGATGGGGACCAGGATGTGGACATAATAAAAAATTAGGGAACATGATAGGAGACATTTCTACAATACATATAATCATTCTTATCTATCTAATACGATGACAACAGCTCTCCATACCTGCAGTCCACCACAAGGATCACTCTCTTAAATCCCTGAAAAATGAAATCATCCTCAGTGACGAAGAGAGGGAGCTTAGCGCCCCCCATGGTCTCAGAGCATTGACTCTTCTAAGAGTCCTGCTCACACTGATGGGGTGCAGCTGTGGGAGCCTATTTTCAGAGATGATGTCCTCCACCCAACTCTCAAAAAGCTGAAAGGGTCTTCAATAGAGATGGATAGTCGAGCTGGGCTATCAGACGGTCACCTCTGTAGCTGTAGTGTCATTTTTCCTATGGTCCAATGTGTAAATTAAACAAAAAAGTGCACGTTTGTTATGATGTCCAAGATGGGGACCAGGATGTGGACATAATAAAAAATTAGGGAACATGATAGGAGACATTTCTACAATACATATAATCATTCTTATCTATCTAATACGATGACAACAGCTCTCCATACCTGCAGTCCACCACAAGGACCACCCTCTCTAATCCCTGAAAAATGAAATCATCCTCAGTGACGAAGAGAGGGGGCTAAGCGCCCCCCATGGTCTCAGAGCATTGACTCTTCTAAGAGTCCAAAGAGTCCTGCTCAAACTGATGGGGTGCAGCTGTGGGACCCTATTTTCAGAGATGATGTCCTCCAGCCAACTCTCAAAAAGCTGAAAGGGTCTTCAGTAGAGATGGATAGTCGAGCTGGGCTATCAGACGGTCACCTCTGTAGCTTTAGTGTCATTTTTCCTATGGTACAATGTGTAAATTAAACAAAAAAGTGCACGTTTGTTATCGTGTCCAAGATGGGGACCAGGATGTGGACATAATAAAAAATTAGGGAACATGATAGGAGACATTTCTACAATACATATAATCATTCTTATCTATCTAATACGATGACAACAGCTCTCCATACCTGCAGTCCACCACAAGGACAACCCTCTCTAATCCCTGAAAAAAGAAATCATCCTCAGTGACGAAAAGAGGGGGCTAAGCGCCCCCCATGGTCTCAGAGCATTGACTCTTCTAAGAGTCCTAAGAGTCCTGCTCACACTGATGGGGTGCAGCTGTGGGACCCTATTTTCAGAGATGATGTCCTCCACCCAACTCTCAAAAAGCTGAAAGGGTCTTCAGTAATGATGGATAGTCGAGCTGGGCTATCAGACGGTCACCTCTGTAGCTGTAGTGTCATTTTTCCTATGGTCCAATGTGAAAATTAAACAAAAAAGTGCACGTTTGTTATGATGTCCAAGATGGGGACCAGGATGTGGACATAATAAAAAATTAGGGAACATGATAGGAGACATTTCTACAATACATATAATCATTCTTATCTATCTAATACGATGAAAACAGCTCTCCATACCTGCAGTCCACCACAAGGACCACTCTCTCTAATCCCTGAAAAATGAAATCATCCTCAGTGACGAAGAAAGGGGGCTAAGAGCCCCCATGGTCTCAGAGCATTGACTCTTCTAAGAGTCCTAAGAGTCCTGCTCACACTGATGGGGTGCAGCTGTGGTACCCTATTTTCAGAGATGATGTCCTCCACCCAACTCTCAAAAAGCTGAAAGGGTCTTCAGTAGAGATGGATAGTCGAGCTGGGCTATCAGACGGTCACCTCTGTAGCTGTAGTGTCATTTTTCCTATGGTCCAATGTGTAAATTAAACAAAAAAGTGCACGTTTGTTATGATGTCCAAGATGGGGACCAGGATGTGGACATAATAAAAAATTAGGGAACATGATAGGAGACATTTTTACAATACATATAATCATTCTTTTCTATCTAATACGATAACAAAAGCTCTCCATACCTGCAGTCCACCACAAGGACCACTCTCTCTAATCCCTGAAAAATGAAATCATCCTCAGTGACGAAGAGAGGGGGCTAAGCGCCCCCCATGGTCTCAGAGCATTGACTCTTCTAAGAGTCCTAAGAGTCCTGCTCACACTTATGGGGTGCAGCTGTGGGACCCTATTTTCAGAGATGATGTCCTCCACTCAACTCTCAAAGAGCTGAAAGGGTCTTCAATAGAGATGGATAGTCGAACTGGGCTATCAGACGGTCACCTCTGTAGCTGTAGTGTCATTTTTCCTATGGTCCAATGTGTAAATTAAACAAAAAAGTGCACGTTTGTTATGATGTCCAAGATGGGGACCAGGATGTGGACATAATAAAAAATTAGGGAACATGATAGGAGACATTTCTACAATACATATAATCATTCTTATCTATCTAATACGATGACAACAGCTCTCCATACCTGCAGTCCACCACAAGGACCACCCTCTCTAATCCCTGAAAAATGAAATTATCCTCTGTGACGAAGAGAGGGGGCTAAGTGCCCCCAATGGTCTCAGAGCATTGACTCTTCTAAGAGTCCTAAGAGTCCTGCTCACACTGATGGGGTGCAGCTGTGGGACCCTATTTTCAGAGATGATGTCCTCCACCCAACTCTCAAAAAGCTGAAAGGGTCTTCAGTAGAGATGGATAGTCGAGCTGGGCTATCAGACGGTCACCTCTGTAGCTTTAGTGTCATTTTTCCTATGGTCCAATGTGTAAATTAAACAAAAAAGTGCACGTTTGTTATGATGTCCAAGATGGGGACCAGGATGTGGACATAATAAAAAATTAGGGAAGATGATAGGAGACATTTCTACAATACATATAATCATTCTTATCTATCTAATACGATGACAACAGCTCTCCATACCTGCAGCCCACCACAAGGACAACCCTCTCTAATCCCTGAAAAATGAAATCATCCTCAGTGACGAAGAGAGGGGGCTAAGAGCCCCCATGGTCTCAGAGCATTGACTCTTCTAAGAGTCCTAAGAGTCCTGCTCACACTGATGGGGTGCAGCTGTGGGACCCTATTTTCAGAGATGATGTCCTCCACCCAACTCTCAAAAAGCTGAAAGGGTCTTCAGTAGAGATGGATAGTCGAGCTGGGCTATCAGACGGTCACCTCTGTAGCTGTAGAGTCATTTTTCCTATGGTCCAATGTGTAGATTAAACAAAAAAGTGCACATTTGTTATGATGTCCAAGATGGGGACCAGGATGTGGACATAATAAAAAATTAGGGAACATGATAGGAGACATTTCTACAATACATATAATCATTCTTATCTATCTAATACGATGACAACAGCTCTCCATACCTGCAGTCCACCACAAGGACCACCCTCTCTAATCCTTGAAAAATGAAATCATCCTCAGTGACGAAGAAAGGGGGCTTAGCGCCCCCCATGGTCTCAGAGCATTGACTCTTTTAAGAGTCCTGCTCACACTGATGGGGTGCAGCTGTGGTAGCCTATTTTCAGAGATGATGTCCTCCACCCAACTCTCAAAAAGCTGAAAGGGTCTTCAATAGAGATGGATAGTCGAGCTGGGCTATCAGACGGTCACCTCTGTAGCTGTAGTGTCATTTTTCCTATGGTCCAATGTGTAAATTAAACAAAAAAGTGCACGTTTGTTATGATGTCCAAGATGGGGACCAGGATGTGGACATAATAAAAAATTAGGGAACATGATAGGAGACATTTCTACAATACATATAATCATTCTTATCTATTCAATACGATGACAACAGCTCTCCATACCTGCAGTCCACCACAAGGACCACCCTCTCTAATCCCTGAAAAATGAAATCATCCTCAGTGACGAAGAGAGGGGGCTAAGCGCCCCCCATGGTCTCAGAGCATTGACTCTTCTAAGAGTCCAAAGAGTCCTGCTCAAACTGATGGGGTGCAGCTGTGGGACCCTATTTTCAGAGATGATGTCCTCCAGCCAACTCTCAAAAAGCTGAAAGGGTCTTCAGTAGAGATGGATAGTCGAGCTGGGCTATCAGACGGTCACCTCTGTAGCTTTAGTGTCATTTTTCCTATGGTCCAATGTGTAAATTAAACAAAAAAGTGCACGTTTGTTATGATGTCCAAGATGGGGACCAGGATGTGGACATAATAAAAAATTAGGGAACATGATAGGAGACATTTCTACAATACATATAATCATTCTTATCTATCTAATACGATGACAACAGCTCTCCATACCTGCAGTCCACCACAAGGACAACCCTCTCTAATCCCTGAAAAATGAAATCATCCTCAGTGACGAAGAGAGGGGGCTAAGCGCCCCCCATGGTCTCAGAGCATTGACTCTTCTAAGAGTCCTAAGAGTCCTGCTCACACTGATGGGGTGCAGCTGTGGGACCCTATTTTCAGAGATGATGTCCTCCACCCAACTCTCAAAATGCTGAAAGGGTCTTCAGTAGAGATGGATATTCGAGCTGGGCTATCAGACGGTCACCTCTGTAGCTGTAGTGTCATTTTTCCTATGGTTCAATGTGTAAATTAAACAAAAAAGTGCACGTTTGTTATGAAGTCCAAGATGGGGACCAGGATGTGGACATAATAAAAAATTAGGGAACATGATAGGAGACATTTCTACAATACATATAATCATTCTTATCTATCTAATACGATGACAACAGCTCTCCATACCTGCAGTCCACCACAAGGACCACCCTCTCTAATCCTTGAAAAATGAAATCATCCTCAGTGACGAAGAGAGGGAGCTAAGCGCCCCCCAAGGTCTCAGAGCATTGACTCTTCTAAGAGTCCTAAGAGTCCTGCTCACACTGATGTGGTGCAGCTGTGGGACCCTATTTTCAGAGATGATGTCCTCCACTCAACTCTCAAAGAGCTGAAAGGGTCTTCAATAGAGATGGAAAGTCAAGCTGGGCTATCAGACGGTCACCTCTGTAGCTGTAGTGTCATTTTTCCTATGGTCCAATGTGTAAATTAAACAAAAAAGTGCACGTTTGTTATGATGTCCAAGATGGGGACCAGGATGTGGACATAATAAAAAATTAGGGAACATGATAGGAGACATTTCTACAATACATATAATCATTCTTATCTATCTAATACGATGACAACAGCTCTCCATACCTGCAGTCCACCACAAGGACCACCCTCTCTAATCCCTGAAAAATGAAATCATCCTCAGTGACGAAGAGAGGGGGCTAAGTGCCCCCAATGGTCTCAGAGCATTGACTCTTCTAAGAGTCCTAAGAGTCCTGCTCACACTGATGGGGTGCAGCTGTGGGACCCTATTTTCAGAGATGATGTCCTCCACCCAACTCTCAAAAAGCTGAAAGGGTCTTCAGTAGAGATGGATAGTCGAGCTGGGCTATCAGACGGTCACCTCTGTAGCTGTAGTGTCATTTTTCCTATGGTCCAATGTGTAAATTAAACAAAAAAGTGCACGTTTGTTATGATGTCCAAGATGGGGACCAGGATGTGGACATAATAAAAAATTAGGGAACATGATAGGAGACATTTCTACAATACATATAATCATTCTTATCTATTTAATACGATGACAACAGCTCTCCATACCTGCAGTCCACCACAAGGACCACCCTCTCTAATCCCTGAAAAATGAAATCATCCTCAGTGACGAAGAGAGGGGGCTAAGTGCCCCCAATGGTCTCAGAGCATTGACTCTTCTAAGAGTCCTAAGAGTCCTGCTCACACTGATGGGGTGCAGCTGTGGGACCCTATTTTCAGAGATGATGTCCTCCACCCAACTCTCAAAAAGATGAAAGGGTCTTCAGTAGAGATGGATAGTCGAGCTGGGCTATCAGACGGTCACCTCTGTAGCTGTAGTGTCATTTTTCCTATGGTCCAATGTGTAAATTAAACAAAAAAGTGCACGTTTGTTATGATGTCCAAGATGGGGACCAGGATGTGGACCTAATAAAAAATTAGGGAACATGATAGGAGACATTTCTACAATACATATAATCATTCTTATCTATCTAATACGATGACAACAGCTCTCCATACCTGCAGTCCACCACAAGGACCACCCTCTCTAATCCCTGAAAAATGAAATCATCCTCAGTGACGAAGAGAGGGGGCTAAGCGCCCCCATGGTCTCAGAGCATTAACTCTTCTAAGAGTCCTAAGAGTGCTGCTCACACTGATGGGGTGCAGCTGTGGGACCCTATTTTCAGAGATGATGTCCTCCACCCAACTCTCAAAAAGCTGAAAGGGTCTTCAGTAGAGATGGATAGTCGAGCTGGGCTATCAGACGGTCACCTCTGTAGCTGTAGTGTCATTTTTCCTATGGTCCAATGGGTAAATTAAACAAAAAAGTGCACGTTTGTTATGATGTCCAAGATGGGGACCAGGATGTGGACATAATAAAAAATTAGGGAACATGATAGGAGACATTTCTACAATACATATAATCATTCTTATCTATCTAATACGATCACAACAGCTCTCCATACCTGCAGTCCACCACAAGGACCACCCTCTCTAATCCCTGAAAAATGAAATCATCCTCAGGGACGAAGAGAGGTTGCTAAGCGCCCCCCATGGTTTTAGAGCATTGACTCTTCTAAGAGTCCTAAGAGTCCTGCTTACACTGATGGGGTGCAGCTGTGGGACCCTATTTTAAGAGATGATGTCCTCCACCCAACTCTCAAAAAGCTGAAAGGGTCTTCAGTAGAGATGGATAGTCGAGCTGGGCTATCAGACGGTCACCTCTGTAGCTGTAGTGTCATTTTTCCTATGGTCCAATGTGTAAATTAAACAAAAAAGTGCACGTTTGTTATGATGTTCAAGATGGGGACCAGGATGTGGACATAATAAAAAATTAGGGAACATGATAGGAGACATTTCTACAACACATATAATCATTCTTATCTATTTAATACGATGACAACAGCTCTCCATACCTGCAGTCCACCACAAGGACCACCCTCTCTAATCCTTGAAAAATGAAATCATCCTCAGTGACGAAGAGAGGGAGCTAAGCGCCCCCCAAGGTCTCAGAGCATTGACTCTTCTAAGAGTCCTAAGAGTCCTGCTCACACTGATGGGGTGCAGCTGTGGGACCCTATTTTCAGAGATGATGTCCTCCACCCAACTCTCAAAAAGCTGAAAGGGTCTTCAGTAGAGATGGATAGTCGAGCTGGGCTATCAGACGGTCACCTCTGTAGCTGAAGTGTCATTTTTCCTATGGTCCAATGTGAAAATTAAACAAAAAAGTGCACGTTTGTTATGATGTCCAAGATGGGGACCAGGATGTGGACATAATAAAAAATTAGGGAACATGATAGGAGACATTTCTACAATACATATAATCATTCTTATCTATCTAATACGATGACAACAGCTCTCCATACCTGCAGTCCACCACAAGGACCACCCTCTCTAATCCCTGAAAAATGAAATCATCCTCAGTGACGAAGAGAGGGGGCTAAGTGCCCCCAATGGTCTCAGAGCATTGACTCTTCTAAGAGTCCTAAGAGTCCTGCTCACACTGATGGGGTGCAGCTGTGGGACCCTATTTTCAGAGATGATGTCCTCCACCCAACTCTCAAAAAGCTGAAAGGGTCTTCAGTAGAGATGGATAGTCGAGCTGGGCTATCAGACGGTCACCTCTGTAGCTGTAGTGTCATTTTTCCTATGGTCCAATGTGTAAATTAAACAAAAAAGTGCACGTTTGTTATGATGTCCAAGATGGGGACCAGGATGTGGACCTAATAAAAAATTAGGGAACATGATAGGAGACATTTCTACAATACATATAATCATTCTTATCTATCTAATACGATGACAACAGCTCTCCATACCTGCAGTCCACCACAAGGACCACCCTCTCTAATCCCTGAAAAATGAAATCATCCTCAGTGACGAAGAGAGGGGGCTAAGCGCCCCCATGGTCTCAGAGCATTAACTCTTCTAAGAGTCCTAAGAGTGCTGCTCACACTGATGGGGTGCAGCTGTGGGACCCTATTTTCAGAGATGATGTCCTCCACCCAACTCTCAAAAAGCTGAAAGGGTCTTCAGTAGAGATGGATAGTCGAGCTGGGCTATCAGACGGTCACCTCTGTAGCTGTAGTGTCATTTTTCCTATGGTCCAATGTGTAAATTAAACAAAAAAGTGCACGTTTGTTATGATGTCCAAGATGGGGACCAGGATGTGGACATAATAAAAAATTAGGGAACATGATAGGAGACATTTCTACAATACATATAATAATTCTTATCTATCTAATACGATCACAACAGCTCTCCATACCTGCAGTCCACCACAAGGACCACCCTCTCTAATCCCTGAAAAATGAAATCATCCTCAGGGACGAAGAGAGGTTGCTAAGCGCCCCCCATGGTTTTAGAGCATTGACTCTTCTAAGAGTCCTAAGAGTCCTGCTTACACTGATGGGGTGCAGCTGTGGGACCCTATTTTAAGAGATGATGTCCTCCACCCAACTCTCAAAAAGCTGAAAGGGTCTTCAGTAGAGATGGATAGTCGAGCTGGGCTATCAGACGGTCACCTCTGTAGCTGTAGTGTCATTTTTCCTATGGTCCAATGTGTAAATTAAACAAAAAAGTGCACGTTTGTTATGATTTCCAAGATGGGGACCAGGATGTGGACATAATAAAAAAATAGGGAACATGATAGGAGACATTTCTACAATACATATAATCATTCTTATCTATCTAATACGATGACAACAGCTCTCCATACCTGCAGTCCACCACAAGGACCACCCTCTCTATTCTCTGAAAAGTGAAATCATCCTCAGTGACGAAGAGAGGGGGCTAAGCGCCCCCCATGGTCTCAGAGCATTGACTCTTCTAAGAGTCCTAAGAGTCCTGCTCACACTGATGGGGTGCAGCTGTGGGACCCTATTTTCAGAGATGATGTTCTCCACCAAACTCTCAAAAAGCTGAAAGGGTCTTCAGTAGAGATGGATAGTCGAGCTGGGCTATCAGACGGTCACCTCTGTAGCTGTAGTGTCATTTTTCCTATGGTCCAATGTGTAAATTAAACAAAAAAGTGCACGTTTGTTATGATGTCCAAGATGGGGACCAGGATGTGGACATAATAAAAAATTAGGGAACATGATAGGAGACATTTCTACAATACATATAATCATTCTTATCTATCTAATACGATGACAACAGCTCTCCATACCTGCAGTCCACCACAAGGACCACCCTCTCTAATCCCTGAAAAATGAAATCATCCTCAGGGACGAAGAGAGGGGGCTAAGCGCCCCCATGGTTTTAGAGCATTGACTCTTCTAAGAGTCCTAAGAGTCCTGCTTACACTGATGGGGTGCAGCTGTGGGACCCTATTTTCAGAGATGATGTCCTCCACCCAACTCTCAAAAAGCTGAAAGGGTCTTCAGTAGAGATGGATAGTCGAGCTGGGCTATCAGACGGTCACCTCTGTAGCTGTAGTGTCATTTTTCCTATGGTCCAATGTGTAAATTAAACAAAAAAGTGCACGTTTGTTATGATGTTCAAGATGGGGACCAGGATGTGGACATAATAAAAAATTAGGGAACATGATAGGAGACATTTCTACAATACATATAATCATTCTTATCTATCTAATACGATGACAACAGCTCTCCATACCTGCAGTCCACCACAAGGACCACTCTCTCTAATCCCTGAAAAGTGAAATCATCCTCAGTGACGAAGAGAGGGGGCTAAGCGCCCTCCATGGTCTCAGAGCATTGACTCTTCTAAGAGTCCTAAGAGTCCTGCTCACACTGATGGGGTGCAGCTGTGGGACCCTATTTTCAGAGATGATGTTCTCTACCCAACTCTCAAAAAGCTGAAAGGGTCTTCAGTAGAGATGGATAGTCGAGCTGGGCTATCAGACGGTCACCTCTGTAGCTGTAGTGTCATTTTTCCTATGGTCCAATGTGTAAATTAAACAAAAAAGTGCACGTTTGTTATGATGTCCAAGATGGGGACCAGGATGTGGACATAATAAAAAATTAGGGAACATGATAGGAGACATTTCTACAATACATATAATCATTCTTATCTATCTAATACGATGACAACAGCTCTCCATACCTGCAGTCCACCACAAGGACCACCCTCTTTAATCCCTGGAAAATGAAATCATCCTCAGTGACGAAGAGAGGGGGCTAAGCGCCCCCATGGTCTCAGAGCATTAACTCTTCTAAGAGTCCTAAGAGTCCTGCTCATACTGATGGGGTGCAGCTGTGGGACCCTATTTTCAGAGATGATGTCCTCCACCCAACTCTCAAAAAGCTGAAAGGGTCTTCAGTAGAGATGGATAGTCGAGCTGGGCTATCAGACGGTCACCTCTGTAGCTGTAGTGTCATTTTTCCTATGGTCCAATGTGTAAATTAAACAAAAAAGTGCACGTTTGTTATGATGTCCAAGATGGGGACCAGGATGTGGACATAATAAAAAATTAGGGAACATGATAGGAGACATTTCTACAATACATATAATCATTCTTATCTATCTAATACGATGATAACAGCTCTCCATATCTGCAGTTCACCACAAGGACCACCCTCTCTAATCCCTGAAAAATGAAATCATCCTCAGTGATGAAGAGAGGGGGCTAAGTGCCCCCAATGGTCTCAGAGCATTGACTCTTCTAAGAGTCCTAAGAGTCCTGCTCACACTGATGGGGTGCAGCTGTGGGACCCTATTTTCAGAGATGATGTCCTCCACCCAACTCTCAAAAAGCTGAAAGGGTCTTCAGTAGAGATGGATAGTCGAGCTGGGCTATCAGACGGTCACCTCTGTAGCTGTAGTGTCATTTTTCCTATGGTCCAATGTGTAAATTAAACAAAAAAGTGCACGTTTGTTATGATGTCCAAGATGGGGATCAGGATGTGGACATAATAAAAAATTAGGGAACATGATAGGAGACATTTCTACAATACATATAATCATTCTTATCTATCTAATACGATGACAACAGCTCTCCATACCTGCAGTCCACCACAAGGACCACCCTCTCTAATCCCTGAAAAATGAAATCATCCTCAGTGACGAAGAGAGGGGGCTAAGCGCCCCCATGGTCTCAGAGCATTAACTCTTCTAAGAGTCCTAAGATTCCTGCTCACACTGATGGGGTGCAGCTGTGGGACCCTATTTTCAGAGATGATGTCCTCCACCCAACTCTCAAAAAGCTGAAAGGGTCTTCAGTAGAGATGGATAGTCGAGCTGGGCTATCAGACGGTCACCTCTGTAGCTGTAGTGTCATTTTTCCTATGGTCCAATGTGTAAATTAAACAAAAAAGTGCACGTTTGTTATGATGTTCAAGATGGGGACCAGGATGTGGACATAATAAAAAATTAGGGAACATGATAGGAGACATTTCTACAATACATATAATCATTCTTATCTATCTAATACGATGACAACAGCTCTCCATACCTGCAGTCCACCACAAGGACCACTCTCTCTAATCCCTGAAAAGTGAAATCATCCTCAGTGACGAAGAGAGGGGGCTAAGCGCCCTCCATGGTCTCAGAGCATTGACTCTTCTAAGAGTCCTAAGAGTCCTGCTCACACTGATGGGGTGCAGCTGTGGGACCCTATTTTCAGAGATGATGTTCTCTACCCAACTCTCAAAAAGCTGAAAGGGTCTTCAGTAGAGATGGATAGTCGAGCTGGGCTATCAGACGGTCACCTCTGTAGCTGTAGTGTCATTTTTCCTATGGTCCAATGTGTAAATTAAACAAAAAAGTGCACGTTTGTTATGATGTCCAAGATGGGGACCAGGATGTGGACATAATAAAAAATTAGGGAACATGATAGGAGACATTTCTACAATACATATAATCATTCTTATCTATCTAATACGATGACAACAGCTCTCCATACCTGCAGTCCACCACAAGGACCACCCTCTCTAATCCCTGAAAAATGAAATCATCCTCAGTGACGAAGAGAGGGGGCTAAGCGCCCCCATGGTCTCAGAGCATTAACTCTTCTAAGAGTCCTAAGAGTCCTGCTCATACTGATGGGGTGCAGCTGTGGGACCCTATTTTCAGAGATGATGTCCTCCACCCAACTCTCAAAAAGCTGAAAGGGTCTTCAGTAGAGATGGATAGTCGAGCTGGGCTATCAGACGGTCACCTCTGTAGCTGTAGTGTCATTTTTCCTATGGTCCAATGTGTAAATTAAACAAAAAAGTGCACGTTTGTTATGATGTCCAAGATGGGGACCAGGATGTGGACATAATAAAAAATTAGGGAACATGATAGGAGACATTTCTACAATACATATAATCATTCTTATCTATCTAATACGATGATAACAGCTCTCCATATCTGCAGTTCACCACAAGGACCACCCTCTCTAATCCCTGAAAAATGAAATCATCCTCAGTGATGAAGAGAGGGGGCTAAGTGCCCCCAATGGTCTCAGAGCATTGACTCTTCTAAGAGTCCTAAGAGTCCTGCTCACACTGATGGGGGTGCAGCTGTGGGACCCTATTTTCAGAGATGATGTCCTCTCCACCCAACTCTCAAAAAGCTGAAAGGGTCTTCAGTAGAGATGGATAGTCGAGCTGGGCTATCAGACGGTCACCTCTGTAGCTGTAGTGTCATTTTTCCTATGGTCCAATGTGTAAATTAAACAAAAAAGTGCACGTTTGTTATGATGTCCAAGATGGGGACCAGGATGTGGACATAATAAAAAATTAGGGAACATGATAGGAGACATTTCTACAATACATATAATCATTCTTATCTATCTAATACGATGACAACAGCTCTCCATACCTGCAGTCCACCACAAGGACCACCCTCTCTATTCCCTGAAAAGTGAAATCATCCTCAGTGACGAAGAGAGGGGGCTAAGCACGCCCCATGGTCTCAGAGCATTGACTCTTCTAAGAGTCCTAAGAGTCCTGCTCACACTGATGGGGTGCAGCTGTGGGACCCTATTTTCAGAGATGATGTTCTCCACCCAACTCTCAAAAAGCTGAAAGGATCTTCAGTAGAGATGGATAGTCGAGCTGGGCTATCAGACGGTCACCTCTGTAGCTGTAGTGTCATTTTTCCTATGGTCCAATGTGTAAATTAAACAAAAAAGTGCACGTTTGTTATGATGTCCAAGATGGGGACCAGGATGTGGACATAATAAAAAATTAGGGAACATGATAGGAGACATTTCTACAATACATATAATCATTCTTATCTATTTAATACGATGACAACAGCTCTCCATACCTGCAGTCCACCACAAGGACCACCCTCTCTAATCCCTGAAAAATGAAATCATCCTCAGTGATGAAGAGAGGGGGCTAAGTGCCCCCAATGGTCTCAGAGCATTGACTCTTCTAAGAGTCCTAAGAGTCCTGCTCACACTGATGGGGGTGCAGCTGTGGGACCCTATTTTCAGAGATGATGTCCTCCACCCAACTCTCAAAAAGCTGAAAGGGTCTTCAGTAGAGATGGATAGTCGAGCTGGGCTATCAGACGGTCACCTCTGTAGCTGTAGTGTCATTTTTCCTATGGTCCAATGTGTAAATTAAACAAAAAAGTGCACGTTTGTTATGATGTCCAAGATGGGGATCAGGATGTGGACATAATAAAAAATTAGGGAACATGATAGGAGACATTTCTACAATACATATAATCATTCTTATCTATCTAATACGATGACAACAGCTCTCCATACCTGCAGTCCACCACAAGGACCACCCTCTCTAATCCCTGAAAAATGAAATCATCCTCAGTGACGAAGAGAGGGGGCTAAGCGCCCCCATGGTCTCAGAGCATTAACTCTTCTAAGAGTCCTAAGATTCCTGCTCACACTGATGGGGTGCAGCTGTGGGACCCTATTTTCAGAGATGATGTCCTCCACCCAACTCTCAAAAAGCTGAAAGGGTCTTCAGTAGAGATGGATAGTCGAGCTGGGCTATCAGACAGTCACCTCTGTAGCTGTAGTGTCATTTTTCCTATGGTCCAATGTGTAAATTAAACAAAAAAGTGCACGTTTGTTATGATGTTCAAGATGGGGACCAGGATGTGGACATAATAAAAAATTAGGGAACATGATAGGAGACATTTCTACAATACATATAATCATTCTTATCTATCTAATACGATGACAACAGCTCTCCATACCTGCAGTCCACCACAAGGACCACTCTCTCTAATCCCTGAAAAGTGAAATCATCCTCAGTGACGAAGAGAGGGGGCTAAGCGCCCTCCATGGTCTCAGAGCATTGACTCTTCTAAGAGTCCTAAGAGTCCTGCTCACACTGATGGGGTGCAGCTGTGGGACCCTATTTTCAGAGATGATGTTCTCTACCCAACTCTCAAAAAGCTGAAAGGGTCTTCAGTAGAGATGGATAGTCGAGCTGGGCTATCAGACGGTCACCTCTGTAGCTGTAGTGTCATTTTTCCTATGGTCCAATGTGTAAATTAAACAAAAAAGTGCACGTTTGTTATGATGTCCAAGATGGGGACCAGGATGTGGACATAATAAAAAATTAGGGAACATGATAGGAGACATTTCTACAATACATATAATCATTCTTATCTATCTAATACGATGACAACAGCTCTCCATACCTGCAGTCCACCACAAGGACCACCCTCTCTAATCCCTGAAAAATGAAATCATCCTCAGTGACGAAGAGAGGGGGCTAAGCGCCCCCATGGTCTCAGAGCATTAACTCTTCTAAGAGTCCTAAGAGTCCTGCTCACACTGATGGGGTGCAGCTGTGGGACCCTATTTTCAGAGATGATGTCCTCCACCCAACTCTCAAAAAGCTGAAAGGGTCTTCAGTAGAGATGGATAGTCGAGCTGGGCTATCAGACAGTCACCTCTGTAGCTGTAGTGTCATTTTTCCTATGGTCCAATGTGTAAATTAAACAAAAAAGTGCACGTTTGTTATGATGTTCAAGATGGGGACCAGGATGTGGACATAATAAAAAATTAGGGAACATGATAGGAGACATTTCTACAATACATATAATCATTCTTATCTATCTAATACGATGACAACAGCTCTCCATACCTGCAGTCCACCACAAGGACCACTCTCTCTAATCCCTGAAAAGTGAAATCATCCTCAGTGACGAAGAGAGGGGGCTAAGCGCCCTCCATGGTCTCAGAGCATTGACTCTTCTAAGAGTCCTAAGAGTCCTGCTCACACTGATGGGGTGCAGCTGTGGGACCCTATTTTCAGAGATGATGTTCTCTACCCAACTCTCAAAAAGCTGAAAGGGTCTTCAGTAGAGATGGATAGTCGAGCTGGGCTATCAGACGGTCACCTCTGTAGCTGTAGTGTCATTTTTCCTATGGTCCAATGTGTAAATTAAACAAAAAAGTGCACGTTTGTTATGATGTCCAAGATGGGGACCAGGATGTGGACATAATAAAAAATTAGGGAACATGATAGGAGACATTTCTACAATACATATAATCATTCTTATCTATCTAATACGATGACAACAGCTCTCCATACCTGCAGTCCACCACAAGGACCACCCTCTCTAATCCCTGAAAAATGAAATCATCCTCAGTGACGAAGAGAGGGGGCTAAGCGCCCCCATGGTCTCAGAGCATTAACTCTTCTAAGAGTCCTAAGAGTCCTGCTCATACTGATGGGGTGCAGCTGTGGGACCCTATTTTCAGAGATGATGTCCTCCACCCAACTCTCAAAAAGCTGAAAGGGTCTTCAGTAGAGATGGATAGTCGAGCTGGGCTATCAGACGGTCACCTCTGTAGCTGTAGTGTCATTTTTCCTATGGTCCAATGTGTAAATTAAACAAAAAAGTGCACGTTTGTTATGATGTCCAAGATGGGGACCAGGATGTGGACATAATAAAAAATTAGGGAACATGATAGGAGACATTTCTACAATACATATAATCATTCTTATCTATCTAATACGATGATAACAGCTCTCCATATCTGCAGTTCACCACAAGGACCACCCTCTCTAATCCCTGAAAAATGAAATCATCCTCAGTGATGAAGAGAGGGGGCTAAGTGCCCCCAATGGTCTCAGAGCATTGACTCTTCTAAGAGTCCTAAGAGTCCTGCTCACACTGATGGGGTGCAGCTGTGGGACCCTATTTTCAGAGATGATGTCCTCCACCCAACTCTCAAAAAGCTGAAAGGGTCTTCAGTAGAGATGGATAGTCGAGCTGGGCTATCAGACGGTCACCTCTGTAGCTGTAGTGTCATTTTTCCTATGGTCCAATGTGTAAATTAAACAAAAAAGTGCACGTTTGTTATGATGTCCAAGATGGGGACCAGGATGTGGACATAATAAAAAATTAGGGAACATGATAGGAGACATTTCTACAATACATATAATCATTCTTATCTATCTAATACGATGACAACAGCTCTCCATACCTGCAGTCCACCACAAGGACCACCCTCTCTATTCCCTGAAAAGTGAAATCATCCTCAGTGACGAAGAGAGGGGGCTAAGCACGCCCCATGGTCTCAGAGCATTGACTCTTCTAAGAGTCCTAAGAGTCCTGCTCACACTGATGGGGTGCAGCTGTGGGACCCTATTTTCAGAGATGATGTTCTCCACCCAACTCTCAAAAAGCTGAAAGGATCTTCAGTAGAGATGGATAGTCGAGCTGGGCTATCAGACGGTCACCTCTGTAGCTGTAGTGTCATTTTTCCTATGGTCCAATGTGTAAATTAAACAAAAAAGTGCACGTTTGTTATGATGTCCAAGATGGGGACCAGGATGTGGACATAATAAAAAATTAGGGAACATGATAGGAGACATTTCTACAATACATATAATCATTCTTATCTATTTAATACGATGACAACAGCTCTCCATACCTGCAGTCCACCACAAGGACCACCCTCTCTAATCCCTGAAAAATGAAATCATCCTCAGTGACGAAGAGAGGGGGCTAAGCGCCCCCCATGGTCTCAGAGCATTGACTCTTCTAAGAGTCCTAAGAGTCCTGCTCACACTGATGGGGTGCAGCTGTGGGACCCTATTTTCAGAGATGATGTCCTCCACCCAACTCTCAAAAAGCTGAAAGGGTCTTCAGTAGAGATGGATAGTCGAGCTGGGCTATCAGACGGTCACCTCTGTAGCTGTAGTGTCATTTTTCCTATGGTCCAAT
Organism: Anomaloglossus baeobatrachus; assembly: GCF_048569485.1. Taxonomy (NCBI): domain Eukaryota; kingdom Metazoa; phylum Chordata; class Amphibia; order Anura; family Aromobatidae; genus Anomaloglossus; species Anomaloglossus baeobatrachus. Next base: position 258,191 of record NW_027442146.1, on the reverse strand, counting down.
GTGTAAATTAAACAAAAAAGTGCACGTTTGTTATGATGTCCAAGATGGGGACCAGGATGTGGACATAATAAAAAATTAGGGAACATGATAGGAGACATTTCTACAATACATATAATCATTCTTATCTATCTAATACGATGATAACAGCTCTCCATATCTGCAGTCCACCACAAGGACCACCCTCTCTAATCCCTGAAAAATGAAATCATCCTCAGTGATGAAGAGAGGGGGCTAAGTGCCCCCAATGGTCTCAGAGCATTGACTCTTCTAAGAGTCCTAAGAGTCCTGCTCACACTGATGGGGTGCAGCTGTGGGACCCTATTTTCAGAGATGATGTCCTCCACCCAACTCTCAAAAAGCTGAAAGGGTCTTCAGTAGAGATGGATAGTCGAGCTGGGCTATCAGACGGTCACCTCTGTAGCTGTAGTGTCATTTTTCCTATGGTCCAATGTGTAAATTAAACAAAAAAGTGCACGTTTGTTATGATGTCCAAGATGGGGACCAGGATGTGGACATAATAAAAAATTAGGGAACATGATAGGAGACATTTCTACAATACATATAATCATTCTTATCTATCTAATACGATGACAACAGCTCTCCATACCTGCAGTCCACCACAAGGACCACCCTCTCTATTCCCTGAAAAGTGAAATCATCCTCAGTGACGAAGAGAGGGGGCTAAGCACCCCCCATGGTCTCAGAGCATTGACTCTTCTAAGAGTCCTAAGAGTCCTGCTCACACTGATGGGGTGCAGCTGTGGGACCCTATTTTCAGAGATGATGTTCTCCACCCAACTCTCAAAAAGCTGAAAGGATCTTCAGTAGAGATGGATAGTCGAGCTGGGCTATCAGACGGTCACCTCTGTAGCTGTAGTGTCATTTTTCCTATGGTCCAATGTGTAAATTAAACAAAAAAGTGCACGTTTGTTATGATGTCCAAGATGGGGACCAGGATGTGGACATAATAAAAAATTAGGGAACATGATAGGAGACATTTCTACAATACATATAATCATTCTTATCTATTTAATACGATGACAACAGCTCTCCATACCTGCAGTCCACCACAAGGACCACCCTCTCTAATCCCTGAAAAATGAAATCATCCTCAGTGACGAAGAGAGGGGGCTAAGCGCCCCCCATGGTCTCAGAGCATTGACTCTTCTAAGAGTCCTAAGAGTCCTGCTCACACTGATGGGGTGCAGCTGTGGGACCCTATTTTCAGAGATGATGTCCTCCACCCAACTCTCAAAAAGCTGAAAGGGTCTTCAGTAGAGATGGATAGTCGAGCTGGGCTATCAGACGGTCACCTCTGTAGCTGTAGTGTCATTTTTCCTATGGTCCAATGAGTAAATTAAACAAAAAAGTGCACGTTTGTTATGATGTCCAAGATGGGGACCAGGATGTGGACATAATAAAAAATTAGGGAACATGATAGGAGACATTTCTACAATACATATAATCATTCTTATCTATCTAATACGATGATAACAGCTCTCCATATCTGCAGTCCACCACAAGGACCACCCTCTCTAATCCCTGAAAAATGAAATCATCCTCAGTAATGAAGAGAGGGGGCTAAGTGCCCCCAATGGTCTCAGAGCATTGACTCTTCTAAGAGTCCTAAGAGTCCTGCTCACACTGATGGGGTGCAGCTGTGGGACCCTATTTTCAGAGATGATGTCCTCCACCCAACTCTCAAAAAGCTGAAAGGGTCTTCAGTAGAGATGGATAGTCGAGCTGGGCTATCAGACGGTCACCTCTGTAGCTGTAGTGTCATTTTTCCTATGGTCCAATGTGTAAATTAAACAAAAAAGTGCACGTTTGTTATGATGTCCAAGATGGGGACCAGGATGTGGACATAATAAAAAATTAGGGAACATGATAGGAGACATTTCTACAATACATATAATCGTTCTTATCTATCTAATACGATGACAACAGCTCTCCATACCTGCAGTCCACCACAAGGACCACCCTCTCTAATCCCTGAAAAATGAAATCATCCTCAGTGACGAAGAGAGGGGGCTAAGCGCCCCTATGGTCTCAGAGCATTAACTCTTCTAAGAGTCCTAAGAGTCCTGCTCACACTGATGGGGTGCAGCTGTGGGACCCTATTTTCAGAGATGATGTCCTCCACCCAACTCTCAAAAAGCTGAAAGGGTCTTCAGTAGAGATGGATAGTCGAGCTGGGCTATCAGACGGTCACCTCTGTAGCTGTAGTGTCATTTTTCCTATGGTCCAATGTGTAAATTAAACAAAAAAGTGCACGTTTGTTACGATGTCCAAGATGGGGACCAGGATGTGGACATAATAAAAAATTAGGGAACATGATAGGAGACATTTCTACAATACATATAATCATTCTTATCTATCTAATACGATGATAACAGCTCTCCATATCTGCAGTCCACCACAAGGACCACCCTCTCTAATCCCTGAAAAATGAAATCATCCTCAGTGATGAAGAGAGGGGGCTAAGTGCCCCCAATGGTCTCAGAGCATTGACTCTTCTAAGAGTCCTAAGAGTCCTGCTCACACTGATGGGGTGCAGCTGTGGGACCCTTTTTTCAGAGATGATGTCCTCCACCCAACTCTTAAAAAGCTGAAAGGGTCTTCAGTAGAGATGGATAGTCGAGCTGGGCTATCAGACGGTCACCTCTGTAGCTGTAGTGTCATTTTTCCTATGGTCCAATGTGTAAATTAAACAAAAAAGTGCACGTTTGTTATGATGTCCAAGATGGGGACCAGGATGTGGACATAATAAAAAATTAGGGAACATGATAGGAGACATTTCTACAATACATATAATCATTCTTATCTATCTAATACGATGACAACAGCTCTCCATACCTGCAGTCCACCACAAGGACCACCCTCTCTAATCCCTGAAAAATGAAATCATCCTCAGTGACGAAGAGAGGGGGCTAAGCGCCCCCATGGTCTCAGATCATTAACTCTTCTAAGAGTCCTAAGAGTCCTGCTCACACTGATGGGGTGCAGCTGTGGGACCCTATTTTCAGAGATGATGTCCTCCACCCAACTCTCAAAAAGCTGAAAGGGTCTTCAGTAGAGATGGATAGTCGAGCTGGGCTATCAGACGGTCACCTCTGTAGCTGTAGTGTCATTTTTCCTATGGTCCAATGTGTAAATTAAACAAAAAAGTGCACGTTTGTTATGATGTCCAAGATGGGGACCAGGATGTGGACATAATAAAAAATTAGGGAACATGATAGGAGACATTTCTACAATACACATAATCATTCTTATCTATCTAATACGATGACAACAGCTCTCCATACCTGCAGTCCACCACAAGGACCACCCTCTCTAATCCCTGAAAAATGAAATCATCCTCAGTGACGAAGAGAGGGGGCCAAGCGCCCCCCATGGTACCAGAGCATTGACTCTTCTAAGAGTCCTAAGAGTCCTGCTCACACTGATGGGGTGAAGCTGTGGGACCCTATTTTCAGAGATGATGTCCTCCACCCAACTCTCAAAAAGCTGAAAGGGTCTTCAGTAGAGATGGATAGTCGAGCTGGGCTATCAGACGGTCACCTCTGTAGCTGTAGTGTCATTTTTCCTATGGTCCAATGTGTAAATTAAACAAAAAAGTGCACGTTTGTTATGATGTCCAAGATGGGGACCAGGATGTGGACATAATAAGAAATTAGGGAACATGATAGGAGACATTTCTACAATACATATAATCATTCTTATCTATCTAATACGATGACAACAGCTCTCCATACCTGCAGTCCACCACAAGGACCACCCTCTCTAATCCCTGAAAAATGAAATCATCCTCAGGGACGAAGAGACGGGGCTAAGCGCCCCCATGGTTTTAGAGCATTGACTCTTCTAAGAGTCCTAAGAGTCCTGCTTACACTGATGGGGTGCAGCTGTGGGACCCTATTTTCAGAGATGATGTCCTCCACCCAACTCTCAAAAAGCTGAAAGGGTCTTCAGTAGAGATGGATAGTCGAGCTGGGCTATCAGACGGTCACCTCTGTAGCTGTAGTGTCATTTTTCCTATGGTCCAATATGTAAATTAAACAAAAAAGTGCACGTTTGTTATGATGTTCAAGATGGGGACCAGGATGTGGACATAATAAAAAATTAGGGAACATGATAGGAGACATTTCTACAATACATATAATCATTCTTATCTATCTAATACGATCACAACAGCTCTCCATACCTGCAGTCCACCACAAGGACCACCCTCTCTAATCCCTGAAAAATGAAATCATCCTCAGTGACGAAGAGAGGGGGCTAAGCGCCCCCATGGTCTCAGAGCATTAACTCTTCTAAGAGTCCTAAGAGTCCTGCTCACACTGATGGGGTGCAGCTGTGGGACCCTATTTTCAGAGATGATGTCCTCCACCCAACTCTCAAAAAGCTGAAAGGGTCTTCAGTAGAGATGGATAGTCGAGCTGGGCTATCAGACGGTCACCTCTGTAGCTGTAGTGTCATTTTTCCTATGGTCCAATGTGTAAATTAAACAAAAAAGTGCACGTTTGTTATGATGTTCAAGATGGGGACCAGGATGTGGACATAATAAAAAATTAGGGAACATGATAGGAGACATTTCTACAATACATATAATCATTCTTATCTATCTAATACGATGACAACAGCTCTCCATACCTGCAGTCCACCACAAGGACCACCCTCTCTAATCCCTGAAAAATGAAATCATCCTCAGTGACGAAGAGAGGGGGCCAAGCGCCCCCCATGGTACCAGAGCATTGACTCTTCTAAGAGTCCTAAGAGTCCTGCTCACACTGATGGGGTGAAGCTGTGGGACCCTATTTTCAGAGATGATGTCCTCCACCCAACTCTCAAAAAGCTGAAAGGGTCTTCAGTAGAGATGGATAGTCGAGCTGGGCTATCAGACGGTCACCTCTGTAGCTGTAGTGTCATTTTTCCTATGGTCCAATGTGTAAATTAAACACAAAAGTGCACGTTTGTTATGATGTCCAAGATGGGGACCAGGATGTGGACATAATAACAAATTAGGGAACATGATAGGAGACATTTCTACAATACATATAATCATTCTTATCTATCTAATACGATGACAACAGCTCTCCATACCTGCAGTCCACCACAAGGACCACCCTCTCTAATCCCTGAAAAATGAAATCATCCTCAGGGACGAAGAGAGGGGGCTAAGCGCCCCCATGGTTTTAGAGCATTGACTCTTCTAAGAGTCCTAAGAGTCCTGCTTACACTGATGGGGTGCAGCTGTGGGACCCTATTTTCAGAGATGATGTCCTCCACCCAACTCTCAAAAAGCTGAAAGGGTCTTCAGTAGAGATGGATAGTCGAGCTGGGCTATCAGACGGTCACCTCTGTAGCTGTAGTGTCATTTTTCCTATGGTCCAATGTGTAAATTAAACAAAAAAGTGCACGTTTGTTATGATGTCCAAGATGGGGACCAGGATGTGGACATAATAAGAAATTAGGGAACATGATAGGAGACATTTCTACAATACATATAATCATTCTTATCTATCTAATACGATGACAACAGCTCTCCATACCTGCAGTCCACCACAAGGACCACCCTCTCTAATCCCTGAAAAATGAAATCATCCTCAGGGACGAAGAGAGGGGGCTAAGCGCCCCCATGGTTTTAGAGCATTGATTCTTCTAAGAATCCTAAGAGTCCTGCTTACACTGATGGGGTGCAGCTGTGGGACCCTATTTTCAGAGATGATGTCCTCCACCCAACTCTCAAAAAGCTGAAAGGGTCTTCAGTAGAGATGGATAGTCGAGCTGGGCTATCAGACGGTCACCTCTGTAGCTGTAGTGTCATTTTTCCTATGGTCCAATATGTAAATTAAACAAAAAAGTGCACGTTTGTTATGATGTTCAAGATGGGGACCAGGATGTGGACATAATAAAAAATTAGGGAACATGATAGGAGACATTTCTACAATACATATAATCATTCTTATCTATCTAATACGATCACAACAGCTCTCCATACCTGCAGTCCACCACAAGGACCACTCTCTCTAATCCCTGAAAAGTGAAATCATCCTCAGTGACGAAGAGAGGGGGCTAAGCGCCCTCCATGGTCTCAGAGCATTGACTCTTCTAAGAGTCCTAAGAGTCCTGCTCACACTGATGGGGTGCAGCTGTGGGACCCTATTTTCAGAGATGATGTTCTCTACCCAACTCTCAAAAAGCTTAAAGGGTCTTCAGTAGAGATGGATAGTCGAGCTGGGCTATCAGACGGTCACCTCTGTAGCTGTAGTGTCATTTTTCCTATGGTCCAATGTGTAAATTAAACAAAAAAGTGCATGTTTGTTATGATGTCCAAGATGGGGACCAGGATGTGGACATAATAAAAAATTAGGGAACATGATAGGAGACATTTCTACAATACATATAATCATTCTTATCTATCTAATACGATGACAACAGCTCTCCATACCTGCAGTCCACCACAAGGACCACCCTCTCTAATCCCTGAAAAATGAAATCATCCTCAGTGACGAAGAGAGGGGGCTAAGCGCCCCCATGGTCTCAGAGCATTAACTCTTCTAAGAGTCCTAAGAGTCCTGCTCACACTGATGGGGTGCAGCTGTGGGACCCTATTTTCAGAGATGATGTCCTCCACCCAACTCTCAAAAAGCTGAAAGGGTCTTCAGTAGAGATGGATAGTCGAGCTGGGCTATCAGACGGTCACCTCTGTAGCTGTAGTGTCATTTTTCCTATGGTCCAATGTGTAAATTAAACAAAAAAGTGCACGTTTGTTATGATGTTCAAGATAGGGACCAGGATGTGGACATAATAAAAAATTAGGGAACATGATAGGAGACATTTCTACAATACATATAATCATTCTTATCTATCTAATACGATGACAACAGCTCTCCATACCTGCAGTCCACCACAAGGACCACCCTCTCTAATCCCTGAAAAATGAAATCATCCTCAGTGACGAAGAGAGGGGGCCAAGCGCCCCCCATGGTACCAGAGCATTGACTCTTCTAAGAGTCCTAAGAGTCCTGCTCACACTGATGGGGTGAAGCTGTGGGACCCTATTTTCAGAGATGATGTCCTCCACCCAACTCTCAAAAAGCTGAAAGGGTCTTCAGTAGAGATGGATAGTCGAGCTGGGCTATCAGACGGTCACCTCTGTAGCTGTAGTGTCATTTTTCCTATGGTCCAATGTGTAAATTAAACAAAAAAGTGCACGTTTGTTATGATGTTCAAGATGGGGACCAGGATGTGGACATAATAAAAAATTAGGGAACATGATAGGAGACATTTCTACAATACATATAATCATTCTTATCTATCTAATACGATCACAACAGCTCTCCATACCTGCAGTCCACCACAAGGACCACTCTCTCTAATCCCTGAAAAGTGAAATCATCCTCAGTGACGAAGAGAGGGGGCTAAGCGCCCTCCATGGTCTCAGAGCATTGACTCTTCTAAGAGTCCTAAGAGTCCTGCTCACACTGATGGGGTGCAGCTGTGGGACCCTATTTTCAGAGATGATGTTCTCTACCCAACTCTCAAAAAGCTGAAAGGGTCTTCAGTAGAGATGGATAGTCGAGCTGGGCTATCAGACGGTCACCTCTGTAGCTGTAGTGTCATTTTTCCTATGGTCCAATGTGTAAATTAAACAAAAAAGTGCACGTTTGTTATGATGTCCAAGATGGGGACCAGGATGTGGACATAATAAAAAATTAGGGAACATGATAGGAGACATTTCTACAATACATATAATCATTCTTATCTATCTAATACGATGACAACAGCTCTCCATACCTGCAGTCCACCACAAGGACCACCCTCTCTAATCCCTGAAAAATGAAATCATCCTCAGTGACGAAGAGAGGGGGCTAAGCGCCCCCATGGTCTCAGAGCATTAACTCTTCTAAGAGTCCTAAGAGTCCTGCTCACACTGATGGGGTGCAGCTGTGGGACCCTATTTTCAGAGATGATGTCCTCCACCCAACTCTCAAAAAGCTGAAAGGGTCTTCAGTAGAGATGGATAGTCGAGCTGGGCTATCAGACGGTCACCTCTGTAGCTGTAGTGTCATTTTTCCTATGGTCCAATGTGTAAATTAAACAAAAAAGTGCACGTTTGTTATGATGTCCAAGATGGGGACCAGGATGTGGACATAATAAAAAATTAGGGAACATGATAGGAGACATTTCTACAATACATATATTCATTCTTATCTATCTAATACGATGATAACAGCTCTCCATATCTGCAGTCCACCACAAGGACCACCCTCTCTAATCCCTGAAAAATGAAATCATCCTCAGTGATGAAGAGAGGGGGCTAAGTGCCCCCAATGGTCTCAGAGCATTGACTCTTCTAAGAGTCCTAAGAGTCCAGCTCACACTGATGGGGTGCAGCTGTGGGACCCTATTTTCAGAGATGATGTCCTCCACCCAACTCTCAAAAAGCTGAAAGGGTCTTCAGTAGAGATGGATAGTCGAGCTGGGCTATCAGACGGTCACCTCTGTAGCTGTAGTGTCATTTTTCCTATGGTCCAATGTGTAAATTAAACAAAAAAGTGCACGTTTGTTATGATGTCCAAGATGGGGACCAGGATGTGGACATAATAAAAAATTAGGGAACATGATAGGAGACATTTCTACAATACATATAATCATTCTTATCTATCTAATACGATGACAACAGCTCTCCATACCTGCAGTCCACCACAAGGACCACCCTCTCTAATCCCTGAAAAATGAAATCATCCTCAGTGACGAAGAGAGGGGGCTAAGCGCCCCCATGGTCTCAGAGCATTAACTCTTCTAAGAGTCCTAAGAGTCCTGCTCACACTGATGGGGTGCAGCTGTGGGACCCTATTTTCAGAGATGATGTCCTCCACCCAACTCTCAAAAAGCTGAAAGGGTCTTCAGTAGAGATGGATAGTCGAGCTGGGCTATCAGACGGTCACCTCTGTAGCTGTAGTGTCATTTTTCCTATGGTCCAATGTGTAAATTAAACAAAAAAGTGCACGTTTGTTATGATGTCCAAGATGGGGACCAGGATGTGGACATAATAAAAAATTAGGGAACATGATAGGAGACATTTCTACAATACATATAATCATTCTTATCTATCTAATACGATGACAACAGCTCTCCATACCTGCAGTCCACCACAAGGACCACCCTCTCTAATCCCTGAAAAATGAAATCATCCTCAGTGACGAAGAGAGGGGGCTAAGCGCCCCCATGGTCTCAGAGCATTAACTCTTCTAAGAGTCCTAAGAGTCCTGCTCACACTGATGGGGTGCAGCTGTGGGACCCTATTTTCAGAGATGATGTCCTCCACCCAACTCTCAAAAAGCTGAAAGGGTCTTCAGTAGAGATGGATAGTCGAGCTGGGCTATCAGACGGTCACCTCTGTAGCTGTAGTGTCATTTTTCCTATGGTCCAATGTGTAAATTAAACAAAAAAGTGCACGTTTGTTATGATGTTCAAGATGAGGACCAGGATGTGGACATAATAAAAAATTAGGGAACATGATAGGAGACATTTCTACAATACATATAATCATTCTTATCTATCTAATACGATCACAACAGCTCTCCATACCTGCAGTCCACCACAAGGACCACTCTCTCTAATCCCTGAAAAATGAAATCATCCTCAGTGACGAAGAGAGGGGGCTAAGCGCCCCCCATGGTCTCAGAGCATTGACTCTTCTAAGAGTCCTAAGATTCCTGCTCACACTGATGGGGTGCAGCTGTGGGACCCTATTTTCAGAGATGATGTCCTCCACCCAACTCTCAAAAAGCTGAAAGGGTCTTCAGTAGAGATGGATAGTCGAGCTGGGCTATCAGACGGTCACCTCTGTAGCTGTAGTGTCATTTTTCCTATGGTCCAATGTGTAAATTAAACAAAAAAGTGCACGTTTGTTATGATTTCCACGATGGGGACCAGGATGTGGACATAATAAAAAATTAGGGAACATGATAGGAGACATTTCTACAATACATATAATCATTCTTATCTATCTAATACGATGACAACAGCTCTCCATACCTGCAGTCCACCACAAGGACCACCCTCTCTAATCCCTGAAAAATGAAATCATCCTCAGTGACGAAGAGAGGGGGCTAAGCGCCCCCCATGGTCTCAGAGCATTGACTCTTCTAAGAGTCCTAAGATTCCTGCTCACACTGATGGGGTGCAGCTGTGGGACCCTATTTTCAGAGATGATGTCCTCCACCCAACTCTCAAAAAGCTGAAAGGGTCTTCAGTAGAGATGGATAGTCGAGCTGGGCTATCAGACGGTCACCTCTGTAGCTGTAGTGTCATTTTTCCTATGGTCCAATGTGTAAATTAAACAAAAAAGTGCACGTTTGTTATGATTTCCAAGATGGGGACCAGGATGTGGACATAATAAAAAAATAGGGAACATGATAGGAGACATTTCTACAATACATATAATCATTCTTATCTATCTAATACGATGACAACAGCTCTCCATACCTGCAGTCCACCACAAGGACCACCCTCTCTATTCCCTGAAAAGTGAAATCATCCTCAGTGACGAAGAGAGGGGGCTAAGCGCCCCCCATGGTCTCAGAGCATTGACTCTTCTAAGAGTCCTAAGAGTCCTGCTCACACTGATGGGGTGCAGCTGTGGGACCCTATTTTCAGAGATGATGTTCTCCACCCAACTCTCAAAAAGCTGAAAGGGTCTTCAGTAGAGATGGATAGTCGAGCTGGGCTATCAGACGGTCACCTCTGTAGCTGTAGTGTCATTTTTCCTATGGTCCAATGTGTAAATTAAACAAAAAAGTGCACGTTTGTTATGATGTCCAAGATGGGGACCAGGATGTGGACATAATAAAAAATTAGGGAACATGATAGGAGACATTTCTACAATACATATAATCATTCTTATCTATCTAATACGATGATAACAGCTCTCCATATCTGCAGTCCACCACAAGGACCACCCTCTCTAATGCCTGAAAAATGAAATCATCCTCAGTGATGAAGAGAGGGGGCTAAGTGCCCCCAATGGTCTCAGAGCATTGACTCTTCTAAGAGTCCTAAGAGTCCTGCTCACACTGATGGGGTGCAGCTGTGGGACCCTATTTTCAGAGATGATGTCCTCCACCCAACTCTCAAAAAGCTGAAAGGGTCTTCAGTAGAGATGGATAGTCGAGCTGGGCTATCAGACGGTCACCTCTGTAGCTGTAGTGTCATTTTTCCTATGGTCCAATGTGTAAATTAAACAAAAAAGTGCACGTTTGTTATGATGTCCAAGATGGGGACCAGGATGTGGACATAATAAAAAATTAGGGAACATGATAGGAGACATTTCTACAATACATATAATCGTTCTTATCTATCTAATACGATGACAACAGCTCTCCATACCTGCAGTCCACCACAAGGACCACCCTCTCTAATCCCTGAAAAATGAAATCATCCTCAGTGACGAAGAGAGGGGGCTAAGCGCCCCTATGGTCTCAGAGCATTAACTCTTCTAAGAGTCCTAAGAGTCCTGCTCACACTGATGGGGTGCAGCTGTGGGACCCTATTTTCAGAGATGATGTCCTCCACCCAACTCTCAAAAAGCTGAAAGGGTCTTCAGTAGAGATGGATAGTCGAGCTGGGCTATCAGACGGTCACCTCTGTAGCTGTAGTGTCATTTTTCCTATGGTCCAATGTGTAAATTAAACAAAAAAGTGCACGTTTGTTATGATGTCCAAGATGGGGACCAGGATATGGACATAATAAAAAATTAGGGAACATGATAGGAGACATTTCTACAATACATATAATCATTCTTATCTATCTAATACGATGATAACAGCTCTCCATATCTGCAGTCCACCACAAGGACCACCCTCTCTAATCCCTGAAAAATGAAATCATCCTCAGTGATGAAGAGAGGGGGCTAAGTGCCCCCAAAGGTCTCAGAGCATTGACTCTTCTAAGAGTCCTAAGAGTCCTGCTCACACTGATGGGGTGCAGCTGTGGGACCCTATTTTCAGAGATGATGTCCTCCACCCAACTCTCAAAAAGCTGAAAGGGTCTTCAGTAGAGATGGATAGTCGAGCTGGGCTATCAGACGGTCACCTCTGTAGCTGTAGTGTCATTTTTCCTATGGTCCAATGTGTAAATTAAACAAAAAAGTGCACGTTTGTTATGATGTCCAAGATGGGGACCAGGATGTGGACATAATAAAAAATTAGGGAACATGATAGGAGACATTTCTACAATACATATAATCATTCTTATCTATCTAATACGATGACAACAGCTCTCCATACCTGCAGTCCACCACAAGGACCACCCTCTCTAATCCCTGAAAAATGAAATCATCCTCAGTGACGAAGAGAGGGGGCTAAGCGCCCCCATGGTCTCAGAGCATTAACTCTTCTAAGAGTCCTAAGAGTCCTGCTCACACTGATGGGGTGCAGCTGTGGGACCCTATTTTCAGAGATGATGTCCTAAACCCAACTCTCAAAAAGCTGAAAGGGTCTTCAGTAGAGATGGATAGTCGAGCTGGGCTATCAGACGGTCACCTCTGTAGCTGTAGTGTCATTTTTCCTATGGTCCAATGTGTAAATTAAACAAAAAAGTGCACGTTTGTTATGATGTCCAAGATGGGGACCAGGATGTGGACATAATAAAAAATTAGGGAACATGATAGGAGACATTTCTACAATTCATATAATCATTCTTATTTATCTAATACGATGACAACAGCTCTCCATACCTGCAGTCCACCACAAGGACCACCCTCTCTAATCCCTGAAAAATGAAATCATCCTCAGTGACGAAGAGAGGGGGCTAAGCGCCCCCATGGTCTCAGAGCATTAACTCTTCTAAGAGTCCTAAGAGTCCTGCTCACACTGATGGGGTGCAGCTGTGGGACCCTATTTTCAGAGATGATGTCCTCCACCCAACTCTCAAAAAGCTGAAAGGGTCTTCAGTAGAGATGGATAGTCGAGCTGGGCTATCAGACGGTCACCTCTGTAGCTGTAGTGTCATTTTTCCTATGGTCCAATGTGTAAATTAAACAAAAAAGTGCACGTTTGTTATGATTTCCAAGATGGGGACCAGGATGTGGACATAATAAAAAAATAGGGAACATGATAGGAGACATTTCTACAATACATATAATCATTCTTATCTATCTAATACGATGACAACAGCTCTCCATACCTGCAGTCCACCACAAGGACCACCCTCTCTATTCCCTGAAAAGTGAAATCATCCTCAGTGACGAAGAGAGGGGGCTAAGCGCCCCCCATGGTCTCAGAGCATTGACTCTTCTAAGAGTCCTAAGAGTCCTGCTCACACTGATGGGGTGCAGCTGTGGGACCCTATTTTCAGAGATGATGTTCTCCACCCAACTCTCAAAAAGCTGAAAGGGTCTTCAGTAGAGATGGATAGTCGAGCTGGGCTATCAGACGGTCACCTCTGTAGCTGTAGTGTCATTTTTCCTATGGTCCAATGTGTAAATTAAACAAAAAAGTGCACGTTTGTTTTGATGTCCAAGATGGGGACCAGGATGTGGACATAATAAAAAATTAGGGAACATGATAGGAGACATTTCTACAATACATATAATCATTCTTATCTATCTAATACGATGATAACAGCTCTCCATATCTGCAGTCCACCACAAGGACCACCCTCTCTAATCCCTGAAAAATGAAATCATCCTCAGTGATGAAGAGAGGGGGCTAAGTGCCCCCAATGGTCTCATAGCATTGACTCTTCTAAGAGTCCTAAGAGTCCTGCTCACACTGATGGGGTGCAGCTGTGGGACCCTATTTTCAGAGATGATGTCCTCCACCCAACTCTCAAAAAGCTGAAAGGGTCTTCAGTAGAGATGGATAGTCGAGCTGGGCTATCAGACGGTCACCTCTGTAGCTGTAGTGTCATTTTTCCTATGGTCCAATGTGTAAATTAAACAAAAAAGTGCACGTTTGTTATGATGTTCAAGATGGGGACCAGGATGTGGACATAATAAAAAATTAGGGAACATGATAGGAGACATTTCTACAATACATATAATCGTTCTTATCTATCTAATACGATGACAACAGCTCTCCATACCTGCAGTCCACCACAAGGACCACCCTCTCTAATCCCTGAAAAATGAAATCATCCTCAGTGACGAAGAGAGGGGGCTAAGCGCCCCTATGGTCTCAGAGCATTAACTCTTCTAAGAGTCCTAAGAGTCCTGCTCACACTGATGGGGTGCAGCTGTGGGACCCTATTTTCAGAGATGATGTCCTCCACCCAACTCTCAAAAAGCTGAAAGGGTCTTCAGTAGAGATGGATAGTCGAGCTGGGCTATCAGACGGTCACCTCTGTAGCTGTAGTGTCATTTTTCCTATGGTCCAATGTGTAAATTAAACAAAAAAGTGCACGTTTGTTATGATGTCCAAGATGGGGACCAGGATGTGGACATAATAAAAAATTAGGGAACATGATAGGAGACATTTCTACAATACATATAATCATTCTTATCTATCTAATACGATGATAACAGCTCTACATATCTGCAGTCCACCACAAGGACCACCCTCTCTAATCCCTGAAAAATGAAATCATCCTCAGTGATGAAGAGAGGGGGCTAAGTGCCCCCAATGGTCTCAGAGCATTGACTCTTTTAAGAGTCCTAAGAGTCCTGCTCACACTGATGGGGTGCAGCTGTGGGACCTTATTTTCAGAGATGATGTCCTCCACCCAACTCTCAAAAAGCTGAAAGGGTCTTCAGTAGAGATGGATAGTCGAGCTGGGCTATCAGACGGTCACCTCTGTAGCTGTAGTGTCATTTTTCCTATGGTCCAATGTGTAAATTAAACAAAAAAGTGCACGTTTGTTATGATGTCCAAGATGGGGACCAGGATGTGGACATAATAAAAAATTAGGGAACATGATAGGAGACATTTCTACAATACATATAATCATTCTTATCTATCTAATACGATGACAACAGCTCTCCATACCTGCAGTCCACCACAAGGACCACCCTCTCTAATCCCTGAAAAATGAAATCATCCTCAGTGACGAAGAGAGGGGGCTAAGCGCCCCCATGGTCTCAGAGCATTAACTCTTCTAAGAGTCCTAAGAGTCCTGCTCACACTGATGGGGTGCAGCTGTGGGACCCTATTTTCAGAGATGATGTCCTAAACCCAACTCTCAAAAAGCTGAAAGGGTCTTCAGTAGAGATGGATAGTCGAGCTGGGCTATCAGACGGTCACCTCTGTAGCTGTAGTGTCATTTTTCCTATGGTCCAATGTGTAAATTAAACAAAAAAGTGCACGTTTGTTATGATGTCCAAGATGGGGACCAGGATGTGGACATAATAAAAAATTAGGGAACATGATAGGAGACATTTCTACAATACATATAATCATTCTTATCTATCTAATACGATGATAACAGCTCTCCATATCTGCAGTCCACCACAAGGACCACCCTCTCTAATCCCTGAAAAATGAAATCATCCTCAGTGATGAAGAGAGGGGGCTAAGTGCCCCCAATGGTCTCAGAGCATTGACTCTTCTAAGAGTCCTAAGAGTCCTGCTCACACTGATGGGGTGCAGCTGTGGGACCCTATTTTCAGAGATGATGTCCTCCACCCAACTCTCAAAAAGCTGAAAGGGTCTTCAGTAGAGATGGATAGTCGAGCTGGGCTATCAGACGGTCACCTCTGTAGCTGTAGTGTCATTTTTCCTATGGTCCAATGTGTAAATTAAACAAAAAAGTGCACGTTTGTTATGATGTCCAAGATGGGGACCAGGATGTGGACATAATAAAAAATTAGGGAACATGATAGGAGACATTTCTACAATACATATAATCGTTCTTATCTATCTAATACGATGACAACAGCTCTCCATACCTGCAGTCCACCACAAGGACCACCCTCTCTAATCCCTGAAAAATGAAATCATCCTCAGTGACGAAGAGAGGGGGCTAAGCGCCCCTATGGTCTCAGAGCATTAACTCTTCTAAGAGTCCTAAGAGTCCTGCTCACACTGATGGGGTGCAGCTGTGGGACCCTATTTTCAGAGATGATGTCCTCCACCCAACTCTCAAAAAGCTGAAAGGGTCTTCAGTAGAGATGGATAGTCGAGCTGGGCTATCAGACGGTCACCTCTGTAGCTGTAGTGTCATTTTTCCTATGGTCCAATGTGTAAATTAAACAAAAAAGTGCACGTTTGTTATGATGTCCAAGATGGGGACCAGGATGTGGACATAATAAAAAATTAGGGAACATGATAGGAGACATTTCTACAATACATATAATCATTCTTATCTATCTAATACGATGATAACAGCTCTCCATATCTGCAGTCCACCACAAGGACCACCCTCTCTAATCCCTGAAAAATGAAATCATCCTCAGTGATGAAGAGAGGGGGCTAAGTGCCCCCAATGGTCTCAGAGCATTGACTCTTCTAAGAGTCCTAAGAGTCCTGCTCACACTGATGGGGTGCAGCTGTGGGACCCTATTTTCAGAGATGATGTCCTCCACCCAACTCTCAAAAAGCTGAAAGGGTCTTCAGTAGAGATGGATAGTCGAGCTGGGCTATCAGACGGTCACCTCTGTAGCTGTAGTGTCATTTTTCCTATGGTCCAATGTGTAAATTAAACAAAAAAGTGCACGTTTGTTATGATGTCCAAGATGGGGACCAGGATGTGGACATAATAAAAAATTAGGGAACATGATAGGAGACATTTCTACAATACATATAATCATTCTTATCTATCTAATACGATGACAACAGCTCTCCATACCTGCAGTCCACCACAAGGACCACCCTCTCTAATCCCTGAAAAATGAAATCATCCTCAGTGACGAAGAGAGGGGGCTAAGCGCCCCCATGGTCTCAGAGCATTAACTCTTCTAAGAGTCCTAAGAGTCCTGCTCACACTGATGGGGTGCAGCTGTGGGACCCTATTTTAAGAGATGATGTCCTCCACCCAACTCTCAAAAAGCTGAAAGGGTCTTCAGTAGAGATGGATAGTCGAGCTGGGCTATCAGACGGTCACCTCTGTAGCTGTAGTGTCATTTTTCCTATGGTCCAATGTGTAAATTAAACAAAAAAGTGCACGTTTGTTATGATGTCCAAGATGGGGACCAGGATGTGGACATAATAAAAAATTAGGGAACATGATAGGAGACATTTCTACAATACATATAATCATTCTTATCTATCTAATACGATGACAACAGCTCTCCATACCTGCAGTCCACCACAAGGACCACCCTCTCTAATCCCTGAAAAATGAAATCATCCTCAGTGACGAAGAGAGGGGGCTAAGCGCCCCCATGGTCTCAGAGCATTAACTCTTCTAAGAGTCCTAAGAGTCCTGCTCACACTGATGGGGTGCAGCTGTGGGACCCTATTTTCAGAGATGATGTCCTCCACCCAACTCTCAAAAAGCTGAAAGGGTCTTCAGTAGAGATGGATAGTCGAGCTGGGCTATCAGACGGTCACCTCTGTAGCTGTAGTGTCATTTTTCCTATGGTCCAATGTGTAAATTAAACAAAAAAGTGCACGTTTGTTATGATGTCCAAGATGGGGACCAGGATGTGGACATAATAAAAAATTAGGGAACATGATAGGAGACATTTCTACAATACATATAATCATTCTTATCTATCTAATACGATGACAACAGCTCTCCATACCTGCAGTCCACCACAAGGACCACCCTCTCTAATCCCTGAAAAATGAAATCATCCTCAGGGACGAAGAGAGGGGGCTAAGCGCCCCCCATGGTTTTAGAGCATTGACTCTTCTAAGAGTCCTAAGAGTCCTGCTTACACTGATGGGGTGCAGCTGTGGGACCCTATTTTAAGAGATGATGTCCTCCACCCAACTCTCAAAAAGCTGAAAGGGTCTTCAGTAGAGATGGATAGTCGAGCTGGGCTATCAGACGGTCACCTCTGTAGCTGTAGTGTCATTTTTCCTATGGTCCAATGTGTAAATTAAACAAAAAAGTGCACGTTTGTTATGATGTCCAAGATGGGGACCAGGATGTGGACATAATAAAAAATTAGGGAACATGATAGGAGACATTTCTACAATACATATAATCATTCTTATCTATCTAATACGATGACAACAGCTCTCCATACCTGCAGTCCACCACAAGGACCACCCTCTCTAATCCCTGAAAAATGAAATCATCCTCAGTGACGAAGAGAGGGGGCTAAGCGCCCCCATGGTCTCAGAGCATTAACTCTTCTAAGAGTCCTAAGAGTCCTGCTCACACTGATGGGGTGCAGCTGTGGGACCCTATTTTCAGAGATGATGTCCTCCACCCAACTCTCAAAAAGCTGAAAGGGTCTTCAGTAGAGATGGATAGTCGAGCTGGGCTATCAGACGGTCACCTCTGTAGCTGTAGTGTCATTTTTCCTATGGTCCAATGTGTAAATTAAACAAAAAAGTGCACGTTTGTTATGATGTCCAAGATGGGGACCAGGATGTGGACATAATAAAAAATTAGGGAACATGATAGGAGACATTTCTACAATACATATAATCATTCTTATCTATCTAATACGATGACAACAGCTCTCCATACCTGCAGTCCACCACAAGGACCACCCTCTCTAATCCCTGAAAAATGAAATCATCCTCAGTGACGAAGAGAGGGGGCTAAGCGCCCCCATGGTCTCAGAGCATTAACTCTTCTAAGAGTCCTAAGAGTCCTGCTCACACTGATGGGGTGCAGCTGTGGGACCCTATTTTCAGAGATGATGTCCTCCACCCAACTCTCAAAAAGCTGAAAGGGTCTTCAGTAGAGATGGATAGTCGAGCTGGGCTATCAGACGGTCACCTCTGTAGCTTTAGTGTCATTTTTCCTATGGTCCAATGTGTAAATTAAACAAAAAAGTGCACGTTTGTTATGATGTCCAAGATGGGGACCAGGATGTGGACATAATAAAAAATTAGGGAACATGATAGGAGACATTTCTACAATACATATAATCATTCTTATCTATCTAATACGATGACAACAGCTCTCCATACCTGCAGTCCACCACAAGGACCACCCTCTCTAATCCCTGAAAAATGAAATCATCCTCAGGGATGAAGAGAGGGGGCTAAGCGCCCCCCATGGTTTTAGAGCATTGACTCTTCTAAGAGTCCTAAGAGTCCTGCTTACACTGATGGGGTGCAGCTGTGGGACCCTATTTTCAGAGATGATGTCCTCCACCCAACTCTCAAAAAGCTGAAAGGGTCTTCAGTAGAGATGGATAGTCGAGCTGGGCTATCAGACGGTCACCTCTGTAGCTGTAGTGTCATTTTTCCTATGGTCCAATGTGTAAATTAAACAAAAAAGTGCCCGTTTGTTATGATGTCCAAGATGGGGACCAGGATGTGGACATAATAAAAAATTAGGGAACATGATAGGAGACATTTCTACAATACATATAATCATTCTTATCTATCTAATACGATGACAACAGCTCTCCATACCTGCAGTCCACCACAAGGACCACCCTCTCTAATCCCTGAAAAATGAAATCATCCTCAGTGACGAAGAGAGGGGGCTAAGCGCCCCCATGGTCTCAGAGCATTAACTCTTCTAAGAGTCCTAAGAGTCCTGCTCACACTGATGGGGTGCAGCTGTGGGACCCTATTTTCAGAGATGATGTCCTCCACCCAACTCTCAAAAAGCTGAAAGGGTCTTCAGTAGAGATGGATAGTCGAGCTGGGCTATCAGACGGTCACCTCTGTAGCTGTAGTGTCATTTTTCCTATGGTCCAATGTGTAAATTAAACAAAAAAGTGCACGTTTGTTATGATGTCCAAGATGGGGACCAGGATGTGGACATAATAAAAAATTAGGGAACATGATAGGAGACATTTCTACAATACATATAATCATTCTTATCTATCTAATACGATGACAACAGCTCTCCATACCTGCAGTCCACCACAAGGACCACCCTCTCTAATCCCTGAAAAATGAAATCATCCTCAGTGACGAAGAGAGGGGGCTAAGCGCCCCCATGGTCTCAGAGCATTAACTCTTCTAAGAGTCCTAAGAGTCCTGCTCACACTGATGGGGTGCAGCTGTGGGACCCTATTTTCAGAGATGATGTCCTCCACCCAACTCTCAAAAAGCTGAAAGGGTCTTCAGTAGAGATGGATAGTCGAGCTGGGCTATCAGACGGTCACCTCTGTAGCTGTAGTGTCATTTTTCCTATGGTCCAATGTGTAAATTAAACAAAAAAGTGCACGTTTGTTATGATGTCCAAGATGGGGACCAGGATGTGGACATAATAAAAAATTAGGGAACATGATAGGAGACATTTCTACAATACATATAATCATTCTTATCTATCTAATACGATGACAACAGCTCTCCATACCTGCAGTCCACCACAAGGACCACCCTCTCTAATCCCTGAAAAATGAAATCATCCTCAGGGATGAAGAGAGGGGGCTAAGCGCCCCCCATGGTTTTAGAGCATTGACTCTTCTAAGAGTCCTAAGAGTCCTGCTTACACTGATGGGGTGCAGCTGTGGGACCCTATTTTAAGAGATGATGTCCTCCACCCAACTCTCAAAAAGCTGAAAGGGTCTTCAGTAGAGATGGATAGTCGAGCTGGGCTATCAGACGGTCACCTCTGTAGCTGTAGTGTCATTTTTCCTATGGTCCAATGTGTAAATTAAACAAAAAAGTGCACGTTTGTTATGATGTCCAAGATGGGGACCAGGATGTGGACATAATAAAAAATTAGGGAACATGATAGGAGACATTTCTACAATACATATAATCATTCTTATCTATCTAATACGATGACAACAGCTCTCCATACCTGCAGTCCACCACAAGGACCACCCTCTCTAATCCCTGAAAAATGAAATCATCCTCAGTGACGAAGAGAGGGGGCTAAGCGCCCCCATGGTCTCAGAGCATTAACTCTTCTAAGAGTCCTAAGAGTCCTGCTCACACTGATGGGGTGCAGCTGTGGGACCCTATTTTCAGAGATGATGTCCTCCACCCAACTCTCAAAAAGCTGAAAGGGTCTTCAGTAGAGATGGATAGTCGAGCTGGGCTATCAGACGGTCACCTCTGTAGCTGTAGTGTCATTTTTCCTATGGTCCAATGTGTAAATTAAACAAAAAAGTGCCCGTTTGTTATGATGTCCAAGATGGGGACCAGGATGTGGACATAATAAAAAATTAGGGAACATGATAGGAGACATTTCTACAATACATATAATCATTCTTATCTATCTAATACGATGACAACAGCTCTCCATACCTGCAGTCCACCACAAGGACCACCCTCTCTAATCCCTGAAAAATGAAATCATCCTCAGGGACGAAGAGAGGGGGCTAAGCGCCCCTCATGGTTTTAGAGCATTGACTCTTCTAAGAGTCCTAAGAGTCCTGCTTACACTGATGGGGTGCAGCTGTGGGACCCTATTTTAAGAGATGATGTCCTCCACCCAACTCTCAAAAAGCTGAAAGGGTCTTCAGTAGAGATGGATAGTCGAGCTGGGCTATCAGACGGTCACCTCTGTAGCTGTAGTGTCATTTTTCCTATGGTCCAATGTGTAAATTAAACAAAAAAGTGCACGTTTGTTATGATGTCCAAGATGGGGACCAGGATGTGGACATAATAAAAAATTAGGGAACATGATAAGAGACATTTCTACAATACATATAATCATTCTTATCTATCTAATACGATCACAACAGCTCTCCATACCTGCAGTCCACCACAAGGACCACTCTCTCTAATCCCTGAAAAATGAAATCATCCTCAGTGACATAGAGAGGGGGCTAGGCGCCCCCCATGGTCTCAAAACATTGACTCTTCTAAGAGTCCTAAGAGTCCTGCTCACACTGATGGGGTGCAGCTGTGGGACCCTATTTTCAGAGATGATGTCCTCCACCCAACTCTCAAAAAGCTGAAAGGGTCTTCAGTAGAGATGGATAGTCGAGCTGGGCTACCAGACGGTCACCTCTGTAGCTGTAGTGTCATTTTTCCTATGGTCCAATGTGTAAATTAAACAAAAAAGTGCACGTTTGTTATGATTTCCACGATGGGGACCAGGATGTGGACATAATAAAAAATTAGGGAACATGATAGGAGACATTTCTACAATACATATAATCATTCTTATCTATCTAATACGATGACAACAGCTCTCCATACCTGTAGTCCACCACAAGGACCACTCTCTCTAATCCCTGAAAAATGAAATCATCCTCAGTGACGAAGAGAGGGGGCTAGGCGCCCCCCATGGTCTCAAAACATTGACTCTTCTAAGAGTCCTAAGAGTCCTGCTCACACTGATGGGGTGCAGCTGTGGGACCCTATTTTCAGAGATGATGTCCTCCACCCAACTCTCAAAAAGCTGAAAGGGTCTTCAGTAGAGATGGATAGTCGAGCTGGGCTACCAGACGGTCACCTCTGTAGCTGTAGTGTCATTTTTCCTATGGTCCAATGTGTAAATTAAACAAAAAAGTGCACGTTTGTTATGATTTCCACGATGGGGACCAGGATGTGGACATAATAAAAAAATAGGGAACATGATAGGAGACATTTCTACAATACATATAATCATTCTTATCTATCTAATACGATGACAACAGCTCTCCATACCTGCAGTCCACCACAAGGACCACCCTCTCTATTCGCTGAAAAGTGAAATCATCCTCAGTGACGAAGAGAGGGGGCTAAGCGCCCCCCATGGTCTCAGAGCATTGACTCTTCTAAGAGTCCTAAGAGTCCTGCTTCCACTGATGGGGTGCAGCTGTGGGACCCTATTTCAGAGATGATGTTCTCCACCCAACTCTCAAAAAGCTGAAGGGTCTTCAGTAGAGATGGATAGTCGAGCTGGGCTATCAGACGGTCACCTCTGTAGCTGTAGTGTCATTTTTCCTATGGTCCAATGTGTAAATTAAACAAAAAAGTGCACGTTTGTTATGATGTCCAACATGGGGACCAGGATGTGGACATAATAAAAAATTAGGGAACATGATAGGAGACATTTCTACAATACATATAATCATTCTTATCTATTTAATACGATGACAACAGCTCTCCATACCTGCAGTCCACCACAAGGACCACCCTCTCTAATCCCTGAAAAATGAAATCATCCTCAGTGACGAAGAGAGGGGGCTAAGCGCCCCCCATGGTCTCAGAGCATTGACTCTTCAAAGAGTCCTAAGAGTCCTGCTCACACTGATGGGGTGCAGCTGTGGGACCCTATTTTCAGAGATGATGTCCTCCACCCAACTCTCAAAAAGCTGAAAGGGTCTTCAGTAGAGATGGATTGTCGAGCTGGGCTATCAGACGGTCACCTCTGTAGCTGTAGTGTCATTTTTCCTATGGTCCAATGTGTAAATTAAACAAAAAAGTGCACGTTTGTTATGATGTCCAAGATGGGGACCAGGATGTGGACATAATAAAAAATTAGGGAACATGATAGGAGACATTTCTACAATACATATAATCATTCTTATCTATCTAATACGATGATAACAGCTCTCCATACCTGCAGTCCACCACAAGGACCACCCTCTCTAATCCCTGAAAAATGAAATCATCCTCAGTGACGAAGAGAGGGGGCTAAGTGCCCCCAATGGTCTCAGAGCATTGACTCTTCTAAGAGTCCTAAGAGTCCTGCTCACACTGATGGGGTGCAGCTGTGGGACCCTATTTTCAGAGATGATGTCCTCCACCCAACTCTCAAAAAGCTGAAAGGGTCTTCAGTAGAGATGGATAGTCGAGCTGGGCTACCAGACGGTCACCTCTGTAGCTGTAGTGTCATTTTTCCTATGGTCCAATGTGTAAATTAAACAAAAAAGTGCACGTTTGTTATGATGTCCAAGATGGGGACCAGGATGTGGACATAATAAAAAATTAGGGAACATGATAGGAGACATTTCTACAATACATATAATCATTCTTATCTATCTAATACGATGACAACAGCTCTCCATACCTGCAGTCCACCACAAGGACCACCCTCTCTAATCCCTGAAAAATGAAATCATCCTCAGTGACGAAGAGAGGGGGCCAAGCGCCCCCCATGGTACCAGAGCATTGACTCTTCTAAGAGTCCTAAGTGTCCTGCTCACACTGATGGGGTGAAGCTGTGGGACCCTATTTGCAGAGATGATGTCCTCCACCCAACTCTCAAAAAGCTGAAAGGGTCTTCAGTAGAGATGGATAGTCGAGCTGGGCTATCAGACGGTCACCTCTGTAGCTGTAGTGTCATTTTTCCCATGGTCCAATGTGTAAATTAAACAAAAAAGTGCACGTTTGTTATGATGTCCAAGATGGGGACCAGGATGTGGACATAATAAAAAATTAGGGAACATGATAGGAGACATTTCTACAATACATATAATCATTCTTATCTATTTAATACGATGACAACAGCTCTCCATACCTGCAGTCCACCACAAGGACCACCCTCTCTAATCCCTGAAAAATGAAATCATCCTCAGTGACGAAGAGAGGGGGCTAAGCGCCCCCCATGGTCTCAGAGCATTGACTCTTCTAAGAGTCCTAAGAGTCCTGCTCACACTGATGGGGTGCAGCTGTGGGACCCTATTTTCAGAGATGATGTCCTCCACCCAACTCTCAAAAAGCTGAAAGGGTCTTCAGTAGAGATGGATTGTCGAGCTGGGCTATCAGACGGTCACCTCTGTAGCTGTAGTGTCATTTTTCCTATGGTCCAATGTGTAAATTAAACAAAAAAGTGCACGTTTGTTATGATGTCCAAGATGGGGACCAGGATGTGGACATAATAAAAAATTAGGGAACATGATAGGAGACATTTCTACAATACATATAATCATTCTTATCTATCTAATACGATGATAACAGCTCTCCATACCTGCAGTCCACCACAAGGACCACCCTCTCTAATCCCTGAAAAATGAAATCATCCTCAGTGACGAAGAGAGGGGGCTAAGTGCCCCCAATGGTCTCAGAGCATTGACTCTTCTAAGAGTCCTAAGAGTCCTGCTCACACTGATGGGGTGCAGCTGTGGGACCCTATTTTCAGAGATGATGTCCTCCACCCAACTCTCAAAAAGCTGAAAGGGTCTTCAGTAGAGATGGATAGTCGAGCTGGGCTATCAGACGGTCACCTCTGTAGCTGTAGTGTCATTTTTCCTATGGTCCAATGTGTAAATTAAACAAAAAAGTGCACGTTTGTTATGATGTCCAAGATGGGGACCAGGATGTGGACATAATAAAAAATTAGGGAACATGATAGGAGACATTTCTACAATACATATAATCATTCTTATCTATCTAATACGATGACAACAGCTCTCCATACCTGCAGTCCACCACAAGGACCACCCTCTCTAATCCGTGAAAAATGAAATCATCCTCAGTGACGAAGAGAGGGGGCCAAGCGCCCCCCATGGTACCAGAGCATTGACTCTTCTAAGAGTCCTAAGAGTCCTGCTCACACTGATGGGGTGAAGCTGTGGGACCCTATTTTCAGAGATGATGTCCTCCACCCAACTCTCAAAAAGCTGAAAGGGTCTTCAGTAGAGATGGATAGTCGAGCTGGGCTATCAGACGGTCACCTCTGTAGCTGTAGTGTCATTTTTCCTATGGTCCAATGTGTAAATTAAACAAAAAAGTGCACGTTTGTTATGATGTCCAAGATGGGGACCAGGATGTGGACATAATAAAAAATTAGGGAACATGATAGGAGACATTTCTACAATACATATAATCATTCTTATCTATCTAATACGATGATAACAGCTCTCCATACCTGCAGTCCACCACAAGGACCACCCTCTCTAATCCCTGAAAACTGAAATCATCCTCAGTGACGAAGAGAGGGGGCTAAGTGCCCCCAATGGTCTCAGAGCATTGACTCTTCTAAGAGTCCTAAGAGTCCTGCTCACACTGATGGGGTGCAGCTGTGGGACCCTATTTTCAGAGATGATGTCCTCCACCCAACTCTCAAAATGCTGCAAGGGTCTTCAGTAGAGATGGATAGTCGAGCTGGGCTATCAGACGGTCACCTCTGTAGCTGTAGTGTCATTTTTCCTATGGTCCAATGTGTAAATTAAACAAAAAAGTGCACGTTTGTTATGATGTTCAAGATGGGGACCAGGATGTGGACATAATAAAAAATTAGGGAACATGATAGGAGACATTTCTACAATACATATAATCATTCTTATCTATCTAATACGATCACAACAGCTCTCCATACCTGCAGTCCACCACAAGGACCACTCTCTCTAATCCCTGAAAAATGAAATCATCCTCAGTGACGAAGAGAGGGGGCTAAGCGCCCCCCATGGTCTCAGAGCATTGACTCTTCTAAGAGTCCTAAGATTCCTGCTCACACTGATGGGGTGCAGCTGTGGGACCCTATTTTCAGAGATGATGTCCTCCACCCAACTCTCAAAAAGCTGAAAGGGTCTTCAGTAGAGATGGATAGTCGAGCTGGGCTATCAGACGGTCACCTCTGTAGCTGTAGTGTCATTTTTCCTATGGTCCAATTTGTAAATTAAACAAAAAAGTGCACGTTTGTTATGATTTCCAAGATGGGGACCAGGATGTGGACATAATAAAAAAATAGGGAACATGATAGGAGACATTTCTACAATACATATAATCATTCTTATCTATCTAATACGATGAGAACAGCTCTCCATACCTGCAGTCCACCACAAGGACCACCCTCTCTATTCCCTGAAAAGTGAAATCATCCTCAGTGACGAGGAGAGGGGGCTAAGCGCCCCCCATGGTCTCAGAGCATTGACTCTTCTAAGAGTCCTAAGAGTCCTGCTCACACTGATGGGGTGCAGCTGTGGGACCCTATTTTCAGAGATGATGTTCTCCACCCAACTCTCAAAAAGCTGAAAGGGTCTTCAGTAGAGATGGATAGTCGAGCTGGGCTATCAGACGGTCACCTCTGTAGCTGTAGTGTCATTTTTCCTATGGTCCAATGTGTAAATTAAACAAAAAAGTGCACGTTTGTTATGATGTCCAAGATGGGGACCAGGATGTGGACATAATAAAAAATTAGGGAACATGATAGGAGACATTTCTACAATACATATAATCATTCTTATCTATTTAATACGATGACAACAGCTCTCCATACCTGCAGTCCACTACAAGGACCACCCTCTCTAATCCCTGAAAAATGAAATCATCCTCAGTGACGAAGAGAGGGGGCTAAGCGCCCCCCATGGTCTCAGAGCATTGACTCTTCTAAGAGTCCTAAGAGTCCTGCTCACACTGATGGGGTGCAGCTGTGGGACCCTATTTTCAGAGATGATGTCCTCCACCCAACTCTCAAAAAGCTGAAAGGTTCTTCAGTAGAGATGGATAGTCGAGCTGGGCTATCAGACGGTCACCTCTGTAGCTGTAGTGTCATTTTTCCTATGGTCCAATGTGTAAATTAAACAAAAAAGTGCACGTTTGTTATGATGTCCAAGATGGGGACCAGGATGTGGACATAATAAAAAATTAGGGAACATGATAGGAGACATTTCTACAATACATATAATCATTCTTATCTATCTAATACGATGATAACAGCTCTCCATATCTGCAGTCCACCACAAGGACCACCCTCTCTAATCCCTGAAAAATGAAATCATCCTCAGTGATGAAGAGAGGGGGCTAAGTGCCCCCAATGATCTCAGAGCATTGACTCTTCTAAGAGTCCTAAGAGTCCTGCTCACACTGATGGGTTGCAGCTGTGGGACCCTATTTTCAGAGATGATGTCCTCCACCCAACTCTCAAAAAGCTGAAAGGGTCTTCAGTAGAGATGGATAGTCGAGCTGGGCTATCAGACGGTCACCTCTGTAGCTGTAGTGTCATTTTTCCTATGGTCCAATGTGTAAATTAAACAAAAAAGTGCACGTTTGTTATGATGTCCAAGATGGGGACCAGGATGTGGACATAATAAAAAATTAGGGAACATGATAGGAGACATTTCTACAATACATATAATCATTCTTATCTATCTAATACGATGACAACAGCTCTCCATACCTGCAGTCCACCACAAGGACCACCCTCTCTAATCCCTGAAAAATGAAATCATCCTCAGTGACGAAGAGAGGGGGCTAAGCGCCCCCATGGTCTCAGAGCATTAACTCTTCTAAGAGTCCTAAGAGTCCTGCTCACACTGATGGGGTGCAGCTGTGGGACCCTATTTTCAGAGATGATGTCCTCCACCCAACTCTCAAAAAGCTGAAAGGGTCTTCAGTAGAGATGGATAGTCGAGCTGGGCTATCAGACGGTCACCTCTGTAGCTGTAGTGTCATTTTTCCTATGGTCCAATGTGTAAATTAAACAAAAAAGTGCACGTTTGTTATGATGTCCAAGATGGGGACCAGGATGTGGACATAATAAAAAATTAGGGAACATGATAGGAGACATTTCTACAATACATATAATCATTCTTATCTATCTAATACGATGACAACAGCTCTCCATACCTGCAGTCCACCACAAGGACCACTCTCTCTAATCCCTGAAAAATGAAATCATCCTCAGTGACGAAGAGAGGGGGCTAAGCGCCCCCCATGGTCTCAAAACATTGACTCTTCTAAGAGTCCTAAGAGTCCTGCTCACACTGATGGGGTGCAGCTGTGGGACCCTATTTTCAGAGATGATGTCCTCCACCCAACTCTCAAAAAGCTGAAAGGGTCTTCAGTAGAGATGGATAGTCGAGCTGGGCTATCAGACGGTCACCTCTGTAGCTGTAGTGTCATTTTTCCTATGGTCCAATGTGTAAATTAAACAAAAAAGTGCACGTTTGTTATGATTTCCAAGATGGGGACCAGGATGTGGACATAATAAAAAATTAGGGAACATGATAGGAGACATTTCTACAATACATATAATCATTCTTATCTATCTAATACGATCACAACAGCTCTCCATACCTGCAGTCCACCACAAGGACCACTCTCTCTAATCCCTGAAAAATGAAATCATCCTCAGTGACGAAGAGAGGGGGCTAAGCGCCCCCCATGGTCTCAAAACATTGACTCTTCTAAGAGTCCTAAGAGTCCTGCTCACACTGATGGGGTGCAGCTGTGGGACCCTATTTTCAGAGATGATGTCCTCCACCCAACTCTCAAAAAGCTGAAAGGGTCTTCAGTAGAGATGGATAGTCGAGCTGGGCTACCAGACGGTCACCTCTGTAGCTGTAGTGTCATTTTTCCTATGGTCCAATGTGTAAATTAAACAAAAAAGTGCACGTTTGTTATGATTTCCACGATGGGGACCAGGATGTGGACATAATAAAAAAATAGGGAACATGATAGGAGACATTTCTACAATACATATAATCATTCTTATCTATCTAATACGATGACAACAGCTCTCCATACCTGCAGTCCACCACAAGGACCACCCTCTCTATTCCCTGAAAAGTGAAATCATCCTCAGTGACGAAGAGAGGGGGCTAAGCGCCCCCCATGGTCTCAGAGCATTGACTCTTCTAAGAGTCCTAAGAGTCCTGCTCACACTGATGGGGTGCAGCTGTGGGACCCTATTTCAGAGATGATGTTCTCCACCCAACTCTCAAAAAGCTGAAAGGGTCTTCAGTAGAGATGGATAGTCGAGCTGGGCTATCAGACGGTCACCTCTGTAGCTGTAGTGTCATTTTTCCTATGGTCCAATGTGTAAATTAAACAAAAAAGTGCACGTTTGTTATGATGTCCAAGATGGGGACCAGGATGTGGACATAATAAAAAATTAGGGAACATGATAGGAGACATTTCTACAATACATATAATCATTCTTATCTATTTAATACGATGACAACAGCTCTCCATACCTGCAGTCCACCACAAGGACCACCCTCTCTAATCCCTGAAAAATGAAATCATCCTCAGTGACGAAGAGAGGGGGCTAAGCGCCCCCCATGGTCTCAGAGCATTGACTCTTCTAAGAGTCCTAAGAGTCCTGCTCACACTGATGGGGTGCAGCTGTGGGACCCTATTTTCAGAGATGATGTCCTCCACCCAACTCTCAAAAAGCTGAAAGGGTCTTCAGTAGAGATGGATTGTCGAGCTGGGCTATCAGACGGTCACCTCTGTAGCTGTAGTGTCATTT
Source organism: Anomaloglossus baeobatrachus (assembly GCF_048569485.1). Lineage (NCBI taxonomy): Eukaryota > Metazoa > Chordata > Amphibia > Anura > Aromobatidae > Anomaloglossus > Anomaloglossus baeobatrachus. The sequence continues at coordinate 228,083 of NW_027442146.1, read as the reverse complement.
TTCCTATGGTCCAATGTGTAAATTAAACAAAAAAGTGCACGTTTGTTATGATGTCCAAGATGGGGACCAGGATGTGGACATAATAAAAAATTAGGGAACATGATAGGAGACATTTCTACAATACATATAATCATTTTTATCTATCTAATACGATGATAACAGCTCTCCATACCTGCAGTCCACCACAAGGACCACCCTCTCTAATCCCTGAAAAATGAAATCATCCTCAGTGACGAAGAGAGGGGGCCAAGCGCCCCCCATGGTACCAGAGCATTGACTCTTCTAAGAGTCCTAAGAGTCCTGCTCACACTGATGGGGTGAAGCTGTGGGACCCTATTTTCAGAGATGATGTCCTCCACCCAACTCTCAAAAAGCTGAAATGGTCTTCAGTAGAGATGGATAGTCGAGCTGGGCTATCAGACGGTCACCTCTGTAGCTGTAGTGTCATTTTTCCTATGGTCCAATGTGTAAATTAAACAAAAAAGTGCACGTTTGTTATGATGTCCAAGATGGGGACCAGGATGTGGACATAATAAAAAATTAGGGAACATGATAGGAGACATTTCTACAATACATATAATCATTCTTATCTATCTAATACGATCACAACAGCTCTCCATACCTGCAGTCCACCACAAGGACCACTCTCTCTAATCCCTGAAAAATGAAATCATCCTCAGTGACGAAGAGAGGGGGCTAAGCGCCCCCCATGGTCTCAGAGCATTGACTCTTCTAAGAGTCCTAAGATTCCTGCTCACACTGATGGGGTGCAGCTGTGGGACCCTATTTTCAGAGATGATGTCCTCCACCCAACTCTCAAAAAGCTGAAAGGGTCTTCAGTTGAGATGGATAGTCGAGCTGGGCTATCAGACGGTCACCTCTGTAGCTGTAGTGTCATTTTTCCTATGGTCCAATTTGTAAATTAAACAAAAAAGTGCACGTTTGTTATGATTTCCAAGATGGGGACCAGGATGTGGACATAATAAAAAAATAGGGAACATGATAGGAGACATTTCTACAATACATATAATCATTCTTATCTATCTAATACGATGACAACAGCTCTCCATACCTGCAGTCCACCACAAGGACCACCCTCTCTATTCCCTGAAAAGTGAAATCATCCTCAGTGACGAGGAGAGGGGGCTAAGCGCCCCCCATGGTCTCAGAGCATTGACTCTTCTAAGAGTCCTAAGAGTCCTGCTCACACTGATGGGGTGCAGCTGTGGGACCCTATTTTCAGAGATGATGTCCTCCACCCAACTCTCAAAAAGCTGAAAGGTTCTTCAGTAGAGATGGATAGTCGAGCTGGGCTATCAGACGGTCACCTCTGTAGCTGTAGTGTCATTTTTCCTATGGTCCAATGTGTAAATTAAACAAAAAAGTGCACGTTTGTTATGATGTCCAAGATGGGGACCAGGATGTGGACATAATAAAAAATTAGGGAACATGATAGGAGACATTTCTACAATACATATAATCATTCTTATCTATCTAATACGATGATAACAGCTCTCCATATCTGCAGTCCACCACAAGGACCACCCTCTCTAATCCCTGAAAAATGAAATCATCCTCAGTGATGAAGAGAGGGGGCTAAGTGCCCCCAATGGTCTCAGAGCATTGACTCTTCTAAGAGTCCTAAGAGTCCTGCTCACACTGATGGGGTGCAGCTGTGGGACCCTATTTTCAGAGATGATGTCCTCCACCCAACTCTCAAAAAGCTGAAAGGGTCTTCAGTAGAGATGGATAGTCGAGCTGGGCTATCAGACGGTCACCTCTGTAGCTGTAGTGTCATTTTTCCTATGGTCCAATGTGTAAATTAAACAAAAAAGTGCACGTTTGTTATGATGTCCAAGATGGGGACCAGGATGTGGACATAATAAAAAATTAGGGAACATGATAGGAGACATTTCTACAATACATATAATCATTCTTATCTATCTAATACGATGACAACAGCTCTCCATACCTGCAGTCCACCACAAGGACCACCCTCTCTAATCCCTGAAAAATGAAATCATCCTCAGTGACGAAGAGAGGGGGCTAAGCGCCCCCATGGTCTCAGAGCATTAACTCTTCTAAGAGTCCTAAGAGTCCTGCTCACACTGATGGGGTGCAGCTGTGGGACCCTATTTTCAGAGATGATGTCCTCCACCCAACTCTCAAAAAGCTGAAAGGGTCTTCAGTAGAGATGGATAGTCGAGCTGGGCTATCAGACGGTCACCTCTGTAGCTGTAGTGTCATTTTTCCTATGGTCCAATGTGTAAATTAAACAAAAAAGTGCACGTTTGTTATGATGTCCAAGATGGGGACCAGGATGTGGACATAATAAAAAATTAGGGAACATGATAGGAGACATTTCTACAATACATATAATCATTCTTATCTATCTAATACGATGACAACAGCTCTCCATACCTGCAGTCCACCACAAGGACCACTCTCTCTAATCCCTGAAAAATGAAATCATCCTCAGTGACGAAGAGAGGGGGCTAAGCGCCCCCCATGGTCTCAAAACATTGACTCTTCTAAGAGTCCTAAGAGTCCTGCTCACACTGATGGGGTGCAGCTGTGGGACCCTATTTTCAGAGATGATGTCCTCCACCCAACTCTCAAAAAGCTGAAAGGGTCTTCAGTAGAGATGGATAGTCGAGCTGGGCTATCAGACGGTCACCTCTGTAGCTGTAGTGTCATTTTTCCTATGGTCCAATGTGTAAATTAAACAAAAAAGTGCACGTTTGTTATGATTTCCAAGATGGGGACCAGGATGTGGACATAATAAAAAAATAGGGAACATGATAGGAGACATTTCTACAATACATATAATCATTCTTATCTATCTAATACGATGACAACAGCTCTCCATACCTGCAGTCCACCACAAGGACCACCCTCTCTATTCCCTGAAAAGTGAAAATATCCTCAGTGACGAAGAGAGGGGGCTAAGCGCCCCCCATGGTCTCAGAGCATTGACTCTTCTAAGAGTCCTAAGAGTCCTGCTCACACTGATGGGGTGCAGCTGTGGGACCCTATTTTCAGAGATGATGTTCTCCACCAAACTCTCAAAAAGCTGAAAGGGTCTTCAGTAGAGATGGATAGTCGAGCTGGGCTATCAGACGGTCACCTCTGTAGCTGTAGTGTCATTTTTCCTATGGTCCAATGTGTAAATTAAACAAAAAAGTGCACGTTTGTTATGATGTCCAAGATGGGGACCAGGATGTGGACATAATAAAAAATTAGGGAACATGATAGGAGACATTTCTACAATACATATAATCATTCTTATCTATTTAATACGATGACAACAGCTCTCCATACCTGCAGTCCACCACAAGGACCACCCTCTCTAATCCCTGAAAAATGAAATCATCCTCAGTGACGAAGAGAGGGGGCTAAGCGCCCCCCATGGTCTCAGAGCATTGACTCTTCTAAGAGTCCTAAGAGTCCTGCTCACACTGATGGGGTGCAGCTGTGGGACCCTATTTTCAGAGATGATGTCCTCCACCCAACTCTCAAAAAGCTGAAAGGGTCTTCAGTAGAGATGGATTGTCGAGCTGGGCTATCAGACGGTCACCTCTGTAGCTGTAGTGTCATTTTTCCTATGGTCCAATGTGTAAATTAAACAAAAAAGTGCACGTTTGTTATGATGTCCAAGATGGGGACCAGGATGTGGACATAATAAAAAATTAGGGAACATGATAGGAGACATTTCTACAATACATATAATCATTCTTATCTATCTAATACGATGATAACAGCTCTCCATATCTGCAGTCCACCACAAGGACCACCCTCTCTAATCCCTGAAAAATGAAATCATCCTCAGTGATGAAGAGAGGGGGCTAAGTGCCCCCAATGGTCTCAGAGCATTGACTCTTCTAAGAGTCCTAAGAGTCCTGCTCACACTGATGGGGTGCAGCTGTGGGACCCTATTTTCAGAGATGATGTCCTCCACCCAACTCTCAAAAAGCTGAAAGGGTCTTCAGTAGAGATGGATAGTCGAGCTGGGCTATCAGACGGTCACCTCTGTAGCTGTAGTGTCATTTTTCCTATGGTCCAATGTGTAAATTAAACAAAAAAGTGCACGTTTGTTATGATGTCCAAGATGGGGACCAGGATGTGGACATAATAAAAAATTAGGGAACATGATAGGAGACGTTTCTACAATACATATAATCATTCTTATCTATCTAATACGATGACAACAGCTCTCCATACCTGCAGTCCACCACAAGGACCACCCTCTCTAATCCCTGAAAAATGAAATCATCCTCAGTGACGAAGAGAGGGGGCTAAGCGCCCCCATGGTCTCAGAGCATTAACTCTTCTAAGAGTCCTAAGAGTCCTGCTCACACTGATGGGGTGCAGCTGTGGGACCCTATTTTCAGAGATGATGTCCTCCACCCAACTCTCAAAAAGCTGAAAGGGTCTTCAGTAGAGATGGATAGTCGAGCTGGGCTATCAGACGGTCACCTCTGTAGCTGTAGTGTCATTTTTCCTATGGTCCAATGTGTAAATTAAACAAAAAAGTGCACGTTTGTTATGATGTCCAAGATGGGGACCAGGATGTGGACATAATAAAAAATTAGGGAACATGATAGGAGACATTTCTACAATACATATAATCATTCTTATCTATCTAATACGATGACAACAGCTCTCCATACCTGCAGTCCACCACAAGGACCACTCTCTCTAATCCCTGAAAAATGAAATCATCCTCAGTGACGAAGAGAGGGGGCTAAGTGTGGCGCCCTAGGACCTGGTCGCCACAACGGCATTGTCCTCCTGAGGGTTAATGCTGAGCCTGGAGGTAATGGGGAAATCTACTGGCCAGTAAGTTAACATCCACCGCAGTTTCTCCCTCAGGCCAGTAGGGGGAGCTCTGAACCTGAAGTTTCAGGGAGCTTCCTTAAGCCTGACCTGGGGGAGGAGTTAGTCAGTCTGTAGGGAGCAGCAGAAGTGAACAGACACAGAGTGAGCTGTCCTGTGAATCTGGGGCCTAGAGCTGGAGCAGTTTGGCCCAGAGAAGCAGGAGTAGCTGAGAGGCAGCAGAGAGACTCGGACATCGGAGTCTGTGGTTGCCAGGGTATAAAATCCGTCCCTGGTAGCCGAATCCGAAGGGCAGGGGAGCTGCAAGCCCCTGGCCCAGACACATCCAAGGTACAGCTGCAGCATCAGGGCCCGGTGTGGACCCCAGCGGAGAAGCACCAGGGAGTGGGCCTGCGCAGCCACCTACAGAGGGAAGGGACGTGCTATTGGTCCCAGCAGCGAAGAGGGCCATTGCTGGATTCAGAGAAGCAGGGTCCTATCATCACCAAGAAAGGTACAGGAGTAGGCCTCATACTCAGCTGGCCAGAAAGATCACCCCAAGTACTTCCAGGCCGACCGGATCCCCATCACCACCTGTAACGGTCTCCCAGGACTGGACTGTTCCCAGAGTAAAAGAGGAAAAGGTAAAGAGACTGTTGTTTGTGCCTGGTTCTTTCCTCGCCTGTCGGCCCTGCACCGTGTTAGTCACACAGCACCATAGACTTTCACAAGCACCAACTGTGCCCCGGGCATTGCTCCACCTGTGGGGAGCAGTACTACCATAGCTGCTATATCATCATCCCGGAGGCCTCACACAGCAGCGGCGGCTTATTAGCCGCATACCACAGGTGGCGTCACGAACACAACCATTAACAAGCAAGCCACATATTTTACTGACACCCGCCAGGGCCACGGAGCCGGGCCCAGCCACCACTGACTACCACCGGACTAGTCCGGCCCGGCATCGGGTGTCCCATAGCCCTGGGGTGGGCGAGTCAACTTTTGGCGTCACGAACAGGATTTCGTGCCCGGTCCCACCGGGTACTGTGCGCCTGCCGGAATTGTGCTTAAAAGACTGTGTACTGGCTGCAGACCACCGCCGCCATTAGCCTCGCCGAGCGCAGGAAGAAGGGGGGCGTGCCTGACAAAGAGCGCGAAGGGAGCGCGCCATCAGAGCAGAGCGCTGTTAACCCCGCGCGACCCGGAAGAAAATTTGAAAAGTGAACGGAGCCTGGTAAGGTTCACTAAGGGGGAGGAAGATGTCCGACTCAGAGGGAGGGCAGGTGGCTGCCATAGCCCGAGACGCCGCAGCACCAGCAGAAGCAATCCCAGTCGCCGTCGCCCCGGCCCCCACTGTAGCGCCGGTAATGCCGATCACCATGCCATACATACCGGGAGCAGAATGGCTGCCGCAATACTCCGGGGAGTCCCATACCTTGAGTGACTTCAGAGAAAGCCTGCACAGCTTATTCCGGGTGTATCCGCTGACTGAGAGCCAGAAGGTGGGCATATTAATGGGACAGCTAGCCGGCGCAGCCCAGCGTGAAGCGAAGTCATGGCCTGATACAGATAAAGGGACAGCAGCCCAGATACTGGCCAAGCTAAAGAGTACGTTTGACACTCGCACCGCAGCAGAGATAAAGATGAGATTCTTTGGGTGCAAGCAGCGGGCCACAGACAGCATAAGGGACTATGCCCTAAACCTGCAAGAGGCCCTGAAAGCAGTTAAACAGGTGGACCCAGAGAGTGTACGTGAAGAAGACAAACTCCTAACTGAGCAGTTCATAGAGGGGCTCCTGTCAGATGCCCACAGGACCCAGCTGCGTATCCTGGTCCTGCAGAACCCTGCTCTGGACTTTGCCAAGTTTAAGGACCAGGCCATCAGGGTACTGAGAGAATCTACGCCGAATGACCCAGTACCCCTCCGGCCTCCTGCTATCACGTACCCCGGGGTGGTGCCTGCAACACGAGCCACTGCAGGGGCTGAGGCGCAGTCCCTGGAAAAGGATCCCACTGCAGAGCTCAGACAGCAGGTCCGGGAACTGACCAAGACTGTGGCTGCCCTTGCCAAGACCGTGCAGTCTCTACAAATGACCCCCTCGCCTGCGAAAATCGAGTTGGCCTCCAGCCCAGAGGACGTCCCATGGATGCGACAGAGAAGGATTCCGCCGACCCGAGGCAGAGACACAGACCGGTACGATTCAACAGGACAACCGATCTGCCGCAACTGCAACCAGGCGGGCCACATTGCACGACGCTGTCCTTTAAATGGGCCGAGCCTGGGGCCAGGAGCCGACCCCCAGGTGTAAGGAAGCCCGGCTCAACCCCCAGCCGCAGCAAGTATGTGGGAGGACGACCGGTCCTTCCTATTGTGCTGGATGGAATCCCTTTGAATGCCCTCCTGGATACGGGGTCCCAGGTAACAACCATCCCCCACAAACTGTACAAAAGATATTGGGCCGATTCAGACATTGACCATGGCCCAGATGATGATTTAACAATTGTGGCCAGTAATGGTCAGCCCTTACCTCAGATTGGGTACAAAGAAGTAACCATTAAAGTGGGGCGGGTGGAATTGCCATGTCAGGGGATGATAATTGTAGATATTGATCGCAAAGAATCTGACCCACTGCTAACTCTTGGTACAAATGTGATAGAAAATTGTATTGCCGAAGTGATAATTTTGTTACAACAGGCGTCTGAAACTGCCAGCTCCGGGCAGCAGCGTGTCCTACAGAGGGAGATCAGAGCCCTGATGAGGAGGCAGCAGGTAGAGCTGGCCGGAGGAGAAATTGGCAGTGTGAGGGTAAGTGACCCCCTCCCCATTGTAATACCCCCAAGAAGTGAAATGTTGATATGGTGTCGGGCAGCAATAGGCCTCAAGGGTCAGGATTACCATGCCTTGGTGGAACCAATGTATTCAGACAGTAGGCCTGGAGTCCTGATAGCCAGAGGGGTAGCGGACGTCCGCAAGGGGAGAGTGCCCGTCCGTGTCCTGAATTGTGGGGAGGAGGAGGCCAAATTGCCCCGGTATGCCACTGTGGCAAAATTGTACACTGTCAGCAACAATACCATTAAAGCAGTGGAACCCTTGATCCCGTCCGACCAGGCGGAAGACAATGGCTCCAAGGGGCAGCCGGAAGACTGGTGCCAAAAATTACATGTGGGCACCGACTCCACCCCCTCACACCAAAAGCATGGGGTTTACCGGGTGGTACAGGAGTACGAGCGGGTCTTCAGCAAACACCCCCTAGATTTTGGGCAGGTGAAAGGGGTTCAACATCAAATCCCCACGGGTGATCATCATCCCATTAAAGAAAGATACCGCCCTGTACCCCCCGCACAGTATCAGTGTGCCAAGGAAATGTTACGGGAAATGAAGGAGGCTGGGGTTATCAGAGATAGTTGTAGCCCCTGGGCAGCTCCACTAGTGCTCGTAAAGAAAAAAGATGGTACAATGAGAATGTGTGTAGATTACAGGCAAATTAACCGCATTACGCATAAAGATGCCTATCCACTACCCAGAATAGAGGAGTCACTAACAGCCTTAAAGTCAGCTAACTATTTCTCCACCTTGGATCTCACCAGTGGGTATTGGCAGGTTCCCGTGGCAGAGGCGGACAAGGAGAAGACTGCATTCACGACACCAATGGGTCTTTGTGAGTTCAATTGTATGCCATTCGGGCTCTGCAACGCCCCAGGGACATTCCAAAGGTTGATGGAGTGCTGCTTGGGCCACCACAACTTCGAAACCGTGCTGCTGTACCTGGATGACGTAATAGTCTACTCCAAGACTTATGAGGACCACCTGAAGCACTTAGCAGAAGTGTTTGAGTCCTTGTCGAAATATGGCCTGAAGATCAAGCCGTCCAAATGTCACCTCTTGAAGCCAAAGGTACAGTACCTGGGTCATGTGGTCAGCGCAGAAGGCGTGGCACCTGATCCGGAGAAAGTCACGGTAATTAAGGACTGGCCAAGACCCACCACGGTGAAGGAGGTGCGGCAGTTCCTTGGACTGGTGGGCTACTACCGAAGGTTCATTGATGGGTTCACCAAGATAGCAGCGCCCCTTCAAGATCTCCTGGTGGGCCAGCCGAAGCAGGCCAAGAAGCAGAGCCCTCCATTTGAATGGGGCAGCCAACTGGAAACATCCTTTGTCCGGCTGAAAGGGGCTCTCACGGGAGAAGAAATTCTGGCCTACCCTGACTACAGCCAACCGTTTATACTGTACACAGACGCCAGCAACGTGGGACTGGGAGCAGTTCTGTCCCAGGTACAGGGAGGCAGAGAGAGGGTAATAGCGTACGCCAGTAGGAAGCTTCGGCCCACGGAAAGGAATCCAGAAAACTACAGTTCCTTCAAGCTGGAGTTCCTCGCTATTGTGTGGGCAGTGACTGAACGCTTCAAGCACTATCTGGCATCGGCCAAGTTTACCATCTTCACGGACAACAATCCGTTGACACACCTGGCAACAGCCAAGTTAGGTGCGATGGAACAGCGATGGATGGCCCGGCTGTCTAACTTTGACTTTACCATCAAGTATCGGGCTGGCAAGAAGAATAACAATGCTGATGCGCTGTCCAGAATGCCTCACTTACCCGAGTCTGGAGAAGACCTGGATGAACTCGAAGAGATAGAGTTACCGGCTTTCCATCACCAGGGTGTTTCACAGTGTGAGCATGCTGTGGGAGTGAAGCGCTTAAACCAGCACGAGGTCTCGGTCAATCCATTACTCCACCATAATTGGGAAGAAACACAGAATGGTGACCCGGCCGTGCGATTGGTCAAAGAGAAGCTAGCGCAAGCTGAGACCCATCTTGGCCCAGACGCTCCAGAGGAAGCCCAGCAGCTGTGGAAGGAGAGGGGACGACTGTTCACCTACCAGGGCAAGCTCTGCAAGAGATATGTCAACTATCGAACAAATGAACTTGTCTGGCAGATAGTGGTTCCGCAGAGGGATGCTCCAATGGTCCTAGCAGCGTATCATGATAACGCCGGGCACTTCGGGTGGAAGAAGTTGGAGGCCTTACTCCGTGATCGGTTCTACTGGGTGCACATGAGAAAGATGATCGAGAAATGGTGCCGAGACTGTGGCCCGTGTAACTTGAGGCGGAAGGATGATGCCAGCCAAAGGTCTCCCCTACAGCCAATTGTCACGAAGCAGCCCCTGGAGTTGGTGGCCCTGGACCACGTGAAGTTAACACCAAGCCGGTCAGGCTATGTGTACGCCCTCACCATTGTGGACCATTACTCTCGTTTCCTGGTAGTAGTGCCTGTGAAGGACCAGACAGCCAGGACGGCAGCTAGAGCGTTCCAGGCATCCTTTTGTCGACCGCACGGCTATCCGGAAAGGGTACTGACGGATCAGGGTCCTGCATTCGAGGCTGAAGTGTTCCAAGAGTTCTGTAACATGTACGGTTGTAAGAAAATTCGAACCACACCGTACCACCCCCAGACCAATGGACTGTGCGAGAAAATGAACCATGTGGTTATTGATATGCTGAAGACCCTACCGCTGGAAGAGAGGAACCAATGGCCAGAAAAGTTGCCAGATCTGGTAGACTTGTACAACCACATCCCAGTGAATTCGACCAACTGCAGCCCCGCTTACCTGATGCGAGCCAGACCAGGCAAGTTGCCTGTAGACTTTGAGATGGGGACTGTGTCGCCTGAGGCGGTTCAAGAAATAGAGGATTGGGATGCAGAACGGCAGCAGCGGTACCGTAAGGTCCAGGAGTGCGTGGAAAGGAGCCTGTCTCAAGCAAGAACGAGACAAGAACAGCATTACAATCAAACAGCCCCAGCAACTCCCTTAGCACCTGGAGAACAAGTCCTCAAGAAGAAGCGGAAGACGCATAAGTTGGATGATCAGTGGGAAAACGAGCCCTACACCATTATCCCCTCCAACTTTGACAATAGTAAGGTATGCCTCATAAGCAAAGATGAAGGCAAGACCTGTCAAGCAATTTCCCGAGACCGCCTGAAAGCGTGCCCTGAACGGTGCCGAATCCAAAGAGAAATGGAAGGAGTACAAGGAAGTCCCCAAAGTCAAGAGAAAGAAGGGGAGATGATTCAAACCATCCTTGGGAAGTTCCCCAAAACTTGGACCCGAATCAACAATGCCATAGTGGTACCAGTTTTGGCGTTTCCGCAGTTGGTCGAGCCAGAAACAGAAAAGGTTCCGGATCCACCTAAAGAATCGTCCGCTCCAGCACGAGATGACACGCCAGCAGTGGAACAGGAGGATCAACCCCCTGTCAGTGGTGAACCTGTCATACCCTTGGCGACTCCTGGACCACAAAGGCAACCATCACGCTTACCTATTGGGGTTAGGCCCACCTGTAGTGCTGAGATAGAAGACGCACCACGTAGTCAGGGGCAAACACCAGAGCTACGTAGGTCCCAGCGCAGCACTCGGGGACAACCCCCTCTAAGGTATATGGAGTCTACTGTATAAAGTAAAGAGTACTTATTAGAGTGTAAATAGTTATGCAAAATGTCTGTCATGTTGTGCACAAAATGTTTTCTTTTTCTTTGATTGCGAAAATGGACAATTGGGCCACTGGACTATGGGTGGCCAACACCTAAATTGTTCATAGTTAGCACCAGTGTGCTCAAACACCCCTGAAGAAAAACCCGTCCGGCGTGCATAGAGTGGGGTCATCAATGCTCTGACGCACGCCCAGAGCCTACGTTGGGGGTTTGATCTCGGCGGGTCCCCCATGGAGCAGTGTAATGGACACCCGGCAGGGAGCCACACTGGACTCTTATAGAAATGTTTAAGATTGTAACGTTAAAGAGAATGTGCCTCCCATATTGGGATGAAATGTATGACATGTTATGTTTTGTTTCTACAGTCCGGGAGTACTGAATTTAACTAAGGGGGAGTGTGGCGCCCTAGGACCTGGTCGCCACAACGGCATTGTCCTCCTGAGGGTTAATGCTGAGCCTGGAGGTAATGGGGAAATCTACTGGCCAGTAAGTTAACATCCACCGCAGTTTCTCCCTCAGGCCAGTAGGGGGAGCTCTGAACCTGAAGTTTCAGGGAGCTTCCTTAAGCCTGACCTGGGGGAGGAGTTAGTCAGTCTGTAGGGAGCAGCAGAAGTGAACAGACACAGAGTGAGCTGTCCTGTGAATCTGGGGCCTAGAGCTGGAGCAGTTTGGCCCAGAGAAGCAGGAGTAGCTGAGAGGCAGCAGAGAGACTCGGACATCGGAGTCTGTGGTTGCCAGGGTATAAAATCCGTCCCTGGTAGCCGAATCCGAAGGGCAGGGGAGCTGCAAGCCCCTGGCCCAGACACATCCAAGGTACAGCTGCAGCATCAGGGCCCGGTGTGGACCCCAGCGGAGAAGCACCAGGGAGTGGGCCTGCGCAGCCACCTACAGAGGGAAGGGACGTGCTATTGGTCCCAGCAGCGAAGAGGGCCATTGCTGGATTCAGAGAAGCAGGGTCCTATCATCACCAAGAAAGGTACAGGAGTAGGCCTCATACTCAGCTGGCCAGAAAGATCACCCCAAGTACTTCCAGGCCGACCGGATCCCCATCACCACCTGTAACGGTCTCCCAGGACTGGACTGTTCCCAGAGTAAAAGAGGAAAAGGTAAAGAGACTGTTGTTTGTGCCTGGTTCTTTCCTCGCCTGTCGGCCCTGCACCGTGTTAGTCACACAGCACCATAGACTTTCACAAGCACCAACTGTGCCCCGGGCATTGCTCCACCTGTGGGGAGCAGTACTACCATAGCTGCTATATCATCATCCCGGAGGCCTCACACAGCAGCGGCGGCTTATTAGCCGCATACCACAGGTGGCGTCACGAACACAACCATTAACAAGCAAGCCACATATTTTACTGACACCCGCCAGGGCCACGGAGCCGGGCCCAGCCACCACTGACTACCACCGGACTAGTCCGGCCCGGCATCGGGTGTCCCATAGCCCTGGGGTGGGCGAGTCATAAGCGCCCCCCATGGTCTCAAAACATTGACTCTTCTAAGAGTCCTAAGAGTCCTGCTCACACTGATGGGGTGCAGCTGTGGGACCCTATTTTCAGAGATGATGTCCTCCACCCAACTCTCAAAAAGCTGAAAGGGTCTCCAGTAGAGATGGATAGTCGAGCTGGGCTATCAGACGGTCACCTCTGTAGCTGTAGTGTCATTTTTCCTATGGTCCAATGTGTAAATTAAACAAAAAAGTGCACGTTTGTTATGATTTCCAAGATGGGGACCAGGATGTGGACATAATAAAAAAATAGGGAACATGATAGGAGACATTTCTACAATACATATAATCATTCTTATCTATCTAATACGATGACAACAGCTCTCCATACCTGCAGTCCACCACAAGGACCACCCTCTCTATTCCCTGAAAAGTGAAATCATCCTCAGTGACGAAGAGAGGGGGCTAAGCGCCCCCCATGGTCTCAGAGCATTGACTCTTCTAAGAGTCCTAAGAGTCCTGCTCACACTGATGGGGTGCAGCTGTGGGACCCTATTTTCAGAGATGATGTTCTCCACCAAACTCTCAAAAAGCTGAAAGGGTCTTCAGTAGAGATGGATAGTCGAGCTGGGCTATCAGACGGTCACCTCTGTAGCTGTAGTGTCATTTTTCCTATGGTCCAATGTGTAAATTAAACAAAAAAGTGCACGTTTGTTATGATGTCCAAGATGGGGACCAGGATGTGGACATAATAAAAAATTAGGGAACATGATAGGAGACATTTCTACAATACATATAATCATTCTTATCTATTTAATACGATGACAACAGCTCTCCATACCTGCAGTCCACCACAAGGACCACCCTCTCTAATCCCTGAAAAATGAAATCATCCTCAGTGACGAAGAGAGGGGGCTAAGCGCCCCCCATGGTCTCAGAGCATTGACTCTTCTAAGAGTCCTAAGAGTCCTGCTCACACTGATGGGGTGCAGCTGTGGGACCCTATTTTCAGAGATGATGTCCTCCACCCAACTCTCAAAAAGCTGAAAGGGTCTTCAGTAGAGATGGATTGTCGAGCTGGGCTATCAGACGGTCACCTCTGTAGCTGTAGTGTCATTTTTCCTATGGTCCAATGTGTAAATTAAACAAAAAAGTGCACGTTTGTTATGATGTCCAAGATGGGGACCAGGATGTGGACATAATAAAAAATTAGGGAACATGATAGGAGACATTTCTACAATACATATAATCATTCTTATCTATCTAATACGATGACAACAGCTCTCCATACCTGCAGTCCACCACAAGGACCACTCTCTCTAATCCCTGAAAAATGAAATCATCCTCAGTGACGAAGAGAGGGGGCTAAGCGCCCCCCATGGTCTCAAAACATTGACTCTTCTAAGAGTCCTAAGAGTCCTGCTCACACTGATGGGGTGCAGCTGTGGGACCCTATTTTCAGAGATGATGTCCTCCACCCAACTCTCAAAAAGCTGAAAGGGTCTTCAGTAGAGATGGATAGTCGAGCTGGGCTATCAGACGGTCACCTCTGTAGCTGTAGTGTCATTTTTCCTATGGTCCAATGTGTAAATTAAACAAAAAAGTGCACGTTTGTTATGATTTCCAAGATGGGGACCAGGATGTGGACATAATAAAAAATTAGGGAACATGATAGGAGACATTTCTACAATACATATAATCATTCTTATCTATCTAATACGATGACAACAGCTCTCCATACCTGCAGTCCACCACAAGGACCACCCTCTCTATTCCCTGAAAAGTGAAATCATCCTCAGTGACGAAGAGAGGGGGCTAAGCGCCCCCCATGGTCTCAGAGCATTGACTCTTCTAAGAGTCCTAAGAGTCCTGCTCACACTGATGGGGTGCAGCTGTGGGACCCTATTTTCAGAGATGATGTTCTCCACCAAACTCTCAAAAAGCTGAAAGGGTCTTCAGTAGAGATGGATAGTCGAGCTGGGCTATCAGACGGTCACCTCTGTAGCTGTAGTGTCATTTTTCCTATGGTCCAATGTGTAAATTAAACAAAAAAGTGCACGTTTGTTATGATGTCCAAGATGGGGACCAGGATGTGGACATAATAAAAAATTAGGGAACATGATAGGAGACATTTCTACAATACATATAATCATTCTTATCTATTTAATACGATGACAACAGCTCTCCATACCTGCAGTCCACCACAAGGACCACCCTCTCTAATCCCTGAAAAATGAAATCATCCTCAGTGACGAAGAGAGGGGGCTAAGCGCCCCCCATGGTCTCAGAGCATAGACTCTTCTAAGAGTCCTAAGAGTCCTGCTCACACTGATGGGGTGCAGCTGTGGGACCCTATTTTCAGAGATGATGTCCTCCACCCAACTCTCAAAAAGCTGAAAGGGTCTTCAGTAGAGATGGATTGTCGAGCTGGGCTATCAGACGGTCACCTCTGTAGCTGTAGTGTCATTTTTCCTATGGTCCAATGTGTAAATTAAACAAAAAAGTGCACGTTTGTTATGATGTCCAAGATGGGGACCAGGATGTGGACATAATAAAAAATTAGGGAACATGATAGGAGACATTTCTACAATACATATAATCATTCTTATCTATCTAATACGATGATAACAGCTCTCCATACCTGCAGTCCACCACAAGGACCACCCTCTCTAATCCCTGAAAAATGAAATCATCCTCAGTGACGAAGAGAGGGGGCTAAGTGCCCCCAATGGTCTCAGAGCATTGACTTTTCTAAGAGTCCTAAGAGTCCTGCTCACACTGATGGGGTGCAGCTGTGGGACCCTATTTTCAGAGATGATGTCCTCCATCCAACTCTCAAAAAGCTGAAAGGGTCTTCAGTAGAGATGGATAGTCGAGCTGGGCTATCAGACGGTCACCTCTGTAGCTGTAGTGTCATTTTTCCTATGGTCCAATGTGTAAATTAAACAAAAAAGTGCACGTTTGTTATGATGTCCAAGATGGGGACCAGGATGTGGACATAATAAAAAATTAGGGAACATGATAGGAGACATTTCTACAATACATATAATCATTCTTATCTATCTAATACGATGACAACAGCTCTCCATACCTGCAGTCCACCACAAGGACCACCCTCTCTAATCCCTGAAAAATGAAATCATCCTCAGTGACGAAGAGAGGGGGCTAAGCGCCCCCATGGTCTCAGAGCATTAACTCTTCTAAGAGTCCTAAGAGTCCTGCTCACACTGATGGGGTGCAGCTGTGGGACCCTATTTTCAGAGATGATGTCCTCCACCCAACTCTCAAAAAGCTGAAAGGGTCTTCAGTAGAGATGGATAGTCGAGCTGGGCTATCAGACGGTCACCTCTGTAGCTGTAGTGTCATTTTTCCTATGGTCCAATGTGTAAATTAAACAAAAAAGTGCACGTTTGTTATGATGTCCAAGATGGGGACCAGGATGTGGACATAATAAAAAATTAGGGAACATGATAGGAGACATTTCTACAATACATATAACATTCTTATCTATCTAATACGATGACAACAGCTCTCCATACCTGCAGTCCACCACAAGGACCACCCTCTCTAATCCCTGAAAAATGAAATCATCCTCAGTGACGAAGAGAGGGGGCCAAGCGCCCCCCATGGTACCAGAGCATTAACTCTTCTAAGAGTCCTAAGAGTCCTGCTCACATTGATGGGGTGAAGCTGTGGGACCCTATTTTCAGAGATGATGTCCTCCACCCAACTCTCAAAAAGCTGAAAGGGTCTTCAGTAGAGATGGATAGTCGAGCTGGGCTATCAGACGGTCACCTCTGTAGCTGTAGTGTCATTTTTCCTATGGTCCAATGTGTAAATTAAACAAAAAAGTGCACGTTTGTTATGATGTCCAAGATGGGGACCAGGATGTGGACATAATAAGAAATTAGGGAACATGATAGGAGACATTTCTACAATACATATAATCATTCTTATCTATCTGATACGATGACAACAGCTCTCCATACCTGCAGTCCACCACAAGGACCACCCTCTCTAATCCCTGAAAAATGAAATCATCCTCAGGGACGAAGAGAGGGGGCTAAGCGCCCCCCATGGTTTTAGAGCATTGACTCTTCTAAGAGTCCTAAGAGTCCTGCTTACACTGATGGGGTGCAGCTGTGGGACCCTATTTTCAGAGATGATGTCCTCCACCCAACTCTCAAAAAGCTGAAAGGGTCTTCAGTAGAGATGGATAGTCGAGCTGGGCTATCAGACGGTCACCTCTGTAGCTGTAGTGTCATTTTTCCTATGGTCCAATGTGTAAATTAAACAAAAAAGTGCACGTTTGTTATGATGTCCAAGATGGGGACCAGGATGTGGACATAATAAAAAATTAGGGAACATGATAGGAGACATTTCTACAATACATATAATCATTCTTATCTATTTAATACGATGACAACAGCTCTCCATACCTGCAGTCCACCACAAGGACCACCCTCTCTAATCCCTGAAAAATGAAATCATCCTCAGTGACGAAGAGAGGGGGCTAAGCGCCCCCCATGGTCTCAGAGCATTGACTCTTCTAAGAGTCCTAAGAGTCCTGCTCACACTGATGGGGTGCAGCTGTGGGACCCTATTTTCAGAGATGATGTCCTCCACCCAACTCTCAAAAAGCTGAAAGGGTCTTCAGTAGAGATGGATAGTCGAGCTGGGCTATCAGACGGTCACCTCTGTAGCTGTAGTGTCATTTTTCCTATGGTCCAATGTGTAAATTAAACAAAAAAGTGCACGTTTGTTATGATGTCCAAGATGGGGACCAGGATGTGGACATAATAAAAAATTAGGGAACATGATAGGAGACATTTCTACAATACATATAATCATTCTTATCTATCTAATACGATCACAACAGCTCTCCATACCTGCAGTCCACCACAAGGACCACTCTCTCTAATCCCTGAAAAATGAAATCATCCTCAGTGACGAAGAGAGGGGGCTAAGCGCCCCCCATGGTCTCAGAGCATTGACTCTTCTAAGAGTCCTAAGATTCCTGCTCACACTGATGGGGTGCAGCTGTGGGACCCTATTTTCAGAGATGATGTCCTCCACCCAACTCTCAAAAAGCTGAAAGGGTCTTCAGTAGAGATGGATAGTCGAGCTGGGCTATCAGACGGTCACCTCTGTAGCTGTAGTGTCATTTTTCCTATGGTCCAATGTGTAAATTAAACAAAAAAGTGCACGTTTGTTATGATGTCCAAGATGGGGACCAGGATGTGGACATAATAAAAAATTAGGGAACATGATAGGAGACATTTCTACAATACATATAATCATTCTTATCTATTTAATACGATGACAACAGCTCTCCATACCTGCAGTCCACCACAAGGACCACCCTCTCTAATCCCTGAAAAATGAAATCATCCTCAGTGACGAAGAGAGGGGGCTAAGCGCCCCCCATGGTCTCAGAGCATTGACTCTTCTAAGAGTCCTAAGAGTCCTGCTCACACTGATGGGGTGCAGCTGTGGGACCCTATTTTCAGAGATGATGTCCTCCACCCAACTCTCAAAAAGCTGAAAGGGTCTTCAGTAGAGATGGATAGTCGAGCTGGGCTATCAGACGGTCACCTCTGTAGCTGTAGTGTCATTTTTCCTATGGTCCAATGTGTAAATTAAACAAAAAAGTGCACGTTTGTTATGATGTCCAAGATGGGGACCAGGATGTGGACATAATAAAAAATTAGGGAACATGATAGGAGACATTTCTACAATACATATAATCATTCTTATCTATCTAATACGATGACAACAGCTCTCCATACCGTATTTCATGGTCAATCCAGGTTTGTCAGTGATGGCACTGACATAATGTATGGCGTCTTTTTCGGGCGTTATCCTTTGCCTTTTCATTGTGAAAATCCAGTTGCCTATATCAAAGCAAATTCTACTACTTGTAAAGTATGCAGAAAATGAAATGTAGAACATATAACATCAACTGCTTAGGAACGCATCATAGGTTAGTACTTAAAAGGATATTGTCATGTTCTAGTCATAATGCAAGCTGGACATTTTTCATGTTACCCTGTAATCGCCGGCCTGTTCTAATGCTCACAAGCAAAGATATATGCTCAGCTGCTAAGGCTTCCCTCTGCCTTCTGAATGAAAATTGAATATGTCTGGCTCACTGTGTATATAGCAGGTGCTCAGAAAAAATAAGAGTCAATTCAAAAGAAATAGCTCTGGCACACTATAGTGATTAATAACGTAAGAAAAGAACTCTTGGAATGCTGAAAATTCTTTATTTGTGCAAAAGGATAATTCATCCAACGTTTCGACCTTGTTTTTAGGTCTTTATCAAGGATAAAGTTATCTAAGATCATAAAGGGTTACAAAACCATATAAACACGTAATTAGTACATAGTACAACATAACAGTACAATATATTGCTACTTGAGAGTACAATGGGTCAAATGACCATGAGGCACATACAAAAAATTTTTCCAAAGCCATAGTGAAAACATTTGTACTGAGGAAAGAAAATTTCCACATGACCTATCTGGAGAAACATTCTGGATCAAACAACCAAAAATAGTCAAGCAGGTAAATACACACCTATATGGATAACAGGATGATATGTGTTCAATTGTATAGCGTCATTGCCATTAAGGTACAAATGGAAAACTTGCAATCCTATATAGTGAAGGAAATGAACACATATCATATCAAAGAACACAGGAACATGGGTGTGAGAAAAACCTCAATGTTTATACTTTGTTCTTTATAATGGTGTGAACATGTATATGTCTCAGTACCTTATGCACTTGAGAATTCTAGTGAGTAGATGATGAAAGCCTATTCCAGAACTGGAATCGGTAAATAATTGTAGGTGGAATCTAAATGAAAAGATGGTACAAGTGTTATCATGACACATGGGCTATAACACAATGGACCGTGTGACAAAGAAGAAAGGAGAGAAAGAAGAGGAAGAAAATGGAACTACCTGTAACATTACGTGATAGTCACTGGTAAGTATCACTTGACAATTCAGGTGAAAAAGGATTCCTTTATTAAAGGGTTCTCAGTCGCCTCAGGATCATGAAATACTAGGGTAAATGATATGAGAATGGGTAAGAAGCACCACTAAAGGAAATATGAGATGCAGGACATATATCTATAAACCCCTGAACTACATGATAGAAATAAAAAGAAGAAAAAAGAAAAAAAAGAAGAAAGAAGAAGAACACATAGAATGCGGAAAGAGAATGGGTACAACTACCTGAGTTACTGCAGGGAGGCCCCTGGTTGGTATTGTGAGGGTTAGTGGAATTCCTTCACTGAAGGGTTCTCAGTTGCCTCAGGTTCGTGAAAAATGCTATAGACAAATAATGCCCGGAGAAAAGGGGTTCATATACAGCGAATAATGGTAATACAAGGTACATGTGTCACATGTAATAGTATATATATATATATTGTACTAAGCTCTACACCAGAAATAGAAAGTAGTCCCTCTGCCTTTTGTCTAGGTGCCCTGAGTTATGTCCTGTAAACTGTCACAGCGACCCAGACACACATGTGTAGTAGGGGAATATCCCTGCTGAGATGCCAGTGCTAGAGCACTCGTTTGCTGTGGAGTTGAACGCTATGTGAGCAGTTCTTACCTTCAATGAGCAGAAGTCTCTTTTTTCAGATTTCAATATCTCTGTGGGTATCTGGCAGAAATATGGAATACTCTTTACTGCTAAGACCCTGTACACCACTCCCACTAAAGGGGGCTTTACACGCTGCGACATCGCTAATGCGGAGTCGTTGGGGTCACGGAATTTGTGACGCACATCCGGCCGCATTAGCGATGTTGCTGCGTGTGACACCGATGAGCGATTTTGCATCGTTGCAAAAACGTGCAAAATCGCTCATCGGTGACATGGGTCTCCATTCTCGATTATCGTTACTGCAGCAGTAACGATGTAGTTCGTCGCTCCTGCGGCAGCACACATCACTCCGTGTGACACCGCAGAAACGAGGAACCTCTCCTTACCTGCCTCCCAGCCGCTATGAGGAAGGAAGGAGGTGGGCGGGATGTTCCGGCCACTCATCTCCGCCCCTCCGCTGCTATTGGGCGGTCGCTCAGTGACGTCGCTGTGACGCCGCACGGACTGCCCCCTTAGAAAGGAGGCGGTTCGCCGGTCACAGCGACGTCGCCGGGCAGGTAAGTATGTGTGACGGGTCTGGTCGGTGTTGTGCGGCATGGGCAGCGATTTACCCGTGTCGCGCAACAGATGGGGGCGGGTACCCACACTAGCGATATCGGGACCGATATCGCAGTGTGTAAAGTAGCCTTTAGTCACATGACCAAGACTGTATCTGTGTCCCTACAACACACTTGAGACAAATGTGTGTGTGAGCCTGCATTGTGGGGTATATATAATATATTATAGAGCTGGGAAGGATCATTCTAAGCAGTGAGCTGTTCCAGTATTTGTAGGAAAATACCCAGTAGAAGCATCAAACACAGCACCAATACCTCCCATCAGTATCCCACCACAGTGCCATGTAACCCATGCCCTACACTCCCATCTACACCAATACTATACAGGCACAAACTAGTATATCTGACTAAAAGCCCCCAAAATATGAAGAACGGCCTATAGTTGAGTGTGGATATAAAATCTATGTGAGCAGAGCTAGAATAGAAATCACTGATCGCATTGAAGTCATTCTGACCATAAATCACCATGATATCAAGGTGAGGAGTTGTGTGTTACTGCTGGGAGGAAAGGGTTAACAGTGGAATATTAAGGTGCATTTCTGTGTGCAGTGTTACTAGTCAATGTAACAATTCAGTATGAGCTGCTCTTGGTGCCGGGGGAGGGAGATGCTCTCCTGAGCAAGATAGATGGGGAATGAACATAATATCTATATAGTGTAAGGCAGGGGGTCTCAAACTCGGCTGGGTGTATGGGCCGCACAGAGGAAAAAAATAATTTGGGGGGCTGCATTCTTTGCAAGACAAAGTGACATTTTTATTGGTACCATATATGTATATATTTTTTTCACACACCTTTGGATGACTGATTTTCAACATTTTTCACTTGTTTATTATAACAAATGTGCACATTCTTTGGTTAAATCTAAAAAAAATAAATGTGATGTTAAAAAAAAGTCATGCCTTATTTTGTTTTTTTTTACATTTTATCCCTTTCTTTTAACTAATAGTGTTACAATTATGACGCTAGCGTTTTGTGAAGGGAATGCTTTGCCTACTTCCGTGACTATGGCCTTCCGGAACTGCTGCATTTTGGCTGACCTCTCCGCCTCGGGAATAAGAGACATAAAGTTCTCCTTGTAGCGTGGGTCTAACAGTGTTACCAACCAGTAATGATTGTCGGCCAAGATGTTCTTAACGCGAGGGTCACGAGACAGGCAGCTTACCATAAAGTCATCCATGTGCGCCAGACTCTTAACAGCCATCACTTCAGTATCCAGACCAACACGATGACTGAACATGCTGTCCTCCTCCTTCTCCTCCTCCTCCTCCTCATCATCTACCCTGTCCTCTGGCCAGCCACGCTGAACTGAGCATATGACTGGTATGCATGTCATATCCTCAATTTGGCCAGAGAGTTGCTCCATGTCTTCATCCTCCTCCTCGTCATAGTCCTCCACTGCACGTTGTGATGAGACGAGGCTGGGCTGTGTGTTATCACCCACACCCACTACTGTTTCTTGCTCCAACTCATCGTGTTCCGCCTGCAATGCATCATGTTTGGTTTTGAGCAGAGACCGTTTTAGAAGGCAGAGAAGCGGTATGGTGACGCTAATAATGGCGTCATCGCCGCTCACCATCTTGGTGGAGTCCTCAAAGTTTTGGAGGATGGTACATAGGTCGGACATCCATCTCCACTCCTCAGGTGTTATGTGTGGAGTTTGACCCATTTCCCGACGGCTTAGGTGATGCAGGTACTCAACAACTGCCCTCTTCTGCTCACATATCCTGATCAACATGTGCAGAGTTGAATTCCAACGCGTGGGGACATCACACACCAGTCTGTGAGCCGGAAGATGCAAACGACGCTGAAAGCCGGCAAGGCCGGCTGAAGCAGTAGGTGACTTTCGAAAATGTGCAGACAGGCAGCGAACTTTTACCAGCAGATCAGACAGCTCTGGGTATGACTTTAGAAACCGCTGAACCACGAGGTTGAGCACATGGGCCATGCATGGAACATGTGTCAGCTGGCCTCGCCTCAAAGCCGCCACCAGGTTCCGGCCATTGTCACACACAACCTTTCCTGGCTTTAGGTTCAGAGGTGTGAGCCAGTGATCTGCATGCTGTTTTAGAGCTGTCCACACCTCTTCTGCATTGTGGGGTTTGTCACCTATGCAGATTAGCTGCAGCACAGTCTGTTGCCGCTTCGCCGAGGCAGTGCTGCAGTGCTTCCAGCTTGGGACTGGTGTGGAGGGTAAAGTGGATGAGGATGCGCAGGAGGAGGAGGAGGCTGAAGAGCATGACATTCCGGAGCTGTAGAGTGTGGGTGAAACCCTGACTGAGGTAGGGCCTGCAAACCTTGGTGTGGGAAGGACTTGTTCCGTTCCTCGCTCAAACTGGGTCCCAGCTGGGCTGGGCTGGGTCCCTACCCGGCTGGGTAGGGCGTTGTGGGGGGTTTGTCTATCTCCGTTTGAGGTGAGTTTGTTTAAGTTAGCCTTTTCTTTGGCGTTTTTTGGAGCCCTGCGGGTTGGGGAGTTGGTATCGCCCAGTAAGGCGTTCCCCGGGGGCTTGGATTGGGGTGACATTATGTCAGTGGAAAACGGAGTTGAATTTTGGATTAGGAAATCGAAAACTGATCAGAGAGGTGTGGGTAGACTAGTCCGTTTGGGGATGGTTGTGGCATCTGATATGTGCCCGTTCAAGTGTCTCGGGAATTTTCAACAGATCCGTCCGAAGGTGGATGGCCCCTTATTATGTCACGAGGATGGGTCCTTTTTATCGAGATACCAATTTGTGAGTGTTTTTAGGGCATGTTTGAAGTCGTTGGGGTTAGATCCGAAGTCTTTCGGATTGGGGCAGCGACGGAGGCCTCTATATGCGGCCTACCGGAGGAGACAGTTAAGCAGATTGGTAGGTGGAAGTCGCAGCGCTTTAAGTCGTATGTACGTCCCCAGGTGGTTGTTGGCAATTGAGGGGAAAAGGGGGGGTATTAGGGTAGCAATGGGGGGGGGTGAGAGTGTGTGTTTTTTGTCAATTTGGTTTGGTGAGGCAATAAAATGGTGTCGTCTGTACATTTTGTATTGCAGAAGCACCCCCTCTTCCTTCCCTGGTCTGGATCCTTGGCCACTCTTATGTGTATTGGGGAGCCCGACGAGCGGACGCGAGATGGAACGGGAGACAGCTAGGTTTTGAGAAGGACCTGGCTCTCGTGCGATGGCTCGGTGTTCGGGGGTTAGGGTGGAACAGGGTGTTGCAGGAGGTGCATAGATACGCCCGGTTGGACAGACCTCCTGACATGTTAGTGTTGCATGCCGGGGGGAATGATTTGGGTGGGCGTCCTTTTCGAATCTTGATAAAGGGCATCAAACATGATTTGTTACGGTTATGGGTGTCGTTTTCAGGTCTAACGATAGTCTGGTCGGAGATAGTAGCGAGAAAGAGTTGGCAGAAAGCGCGGTCAGTTGACAGGTTGAACAAGGCGCGGGCGAAGGTTAATAGGGCGATCTCGAAGTTTGTTAGTCGGAACGGGGGTATAGCAATACGGCATGTTGAGTTGGAAAGGACGGAAGAGGAATTTTGGTTGGCTGACGGGGTACACCTTAATGCGGTGGGAACTGACTTATGGGCTCTTGGCTTGCAGGGAGGTATTGAGAGGGCCCTTTGGTTGCGGGGGGTCTCAGGCACTTGAAGGGTTTCAAGGTGCCTTCGTTGTGGTGTTGTTTATTGGTGGGTCCTTGAAGTTGGTTTAAAATTGGTTCGGGGATTCATCCGGGTATGGATCCCCTCATTGGCAGAATTGATGGTCCCCTGGTGATTTTGGGTGGAACCCCGACGGGGTATGTCGGGGCCCCTGGGGGTGTGGTTGGGGTTGACGGAGGATTAACCCTTACCATTTGGTGCTCCTGAGCCAGTGTGGGTAACGGCTGGGAGCAAGTTGAGGTTTTTTATTGCTCGGTTATGGGAATCACCAGGGTTTTGGTAGCTTCAAGGACCTTACCACATTGCAAATTTTATTGGTTATGTATTCTTGTTAATAAAATGGCTGCTATGGCCAAAATTATCCAAAGATAAATTTGTGTCTGTGTAATTACTTTTAAATAAGAAATGGGAATGGAGGTGTGGGGTATGAAAGGAAGACCGGAGTCAACAATTCCAGGGTCAAGCATGTTTATTTGCCTAAGCTTCGTTCCAGGGTAGAAAGGGTAAGAGTGCCTTTCAGAATTCGAAGTGGTCGGACTGTACGGGCCACCAAGAACTGCAGGAGAGCTTGAACATCTTCCCATGGATTTGCGACATCCTCCCTCATCAGTTACGTAGGTAAGCAGGTTCTCAGCATTGCAGCCCATTTGTTATCTTAAGTTAGTTAAGTGGGGTTAACTAACCTGTCAGTTCAGCCTCAGGTCTAAAGCAGAGGCCTGGACTCCACTCCTTACTCCTCACTCCACAACTCTCCTTAAAAACAACTGACTCCTTTTTCCTGCCCCAGGGTCTCCAGACCCCTAGGTGGGCGTTTCCTTCCGTCTGGTCCTGCCCACTGGTGTGCCTGTCTTTCCCTGGGGGAGGTGACTAGGGTTTTCTGGTTGGCTTTGTGTGACTTAGGTGAGGGAAGTTGTTATGCGGGGGCCTATGTGTGACTACCTGCAGTGTCAGGGCGTCACATATGTATGTGTGTATGTCTGCTAAAGGAATCCGCACCGTCATATTTACAAACACAAAATGTTGACTCTATGCACAGAAGAGAGTCATTCTATTTACATGATTTGTGTTTTTTTACTTTTTAAAACTATCATTAAATGTTAAGTTTTAGTTAGGGATTTATGCTTCTGTCTGTCTCTCTCCCAGTCTCTGTCATCTGTCTGTCTCTGTGTGTCTCTATCTCTATCCATGTCTGTCTGTCTCTCTATCTCTGTCTGTCTCTCTGTGTCTGTCTGTCTCTCTCTCTCTTTGTGGCTGTCTGTTTCTATGTCTGTCTGTCTCTTTTCCAGGCCTGTCTCTTTTCCAGGTCTGTCTCTTTTCCAGGTCTGTCTCTTTCCCTGTCTGTCTGTCTCTTCCCCTGTCTGTCTCTTCCCCTGTCTGTCTCTTCCCCTGTCTGTCTCTGTATTTCTTTGTCTGTCTCTGTCTTTCTCTTCCCCTGTCTGTCTCTTTCCCTGTCTCTCTCTGCCTGTCTCTCTTTGTCTCTCTCTGTCTGACTCATTCCCCGTTTGTCTCTTTCCCTGTCTATCTCTGTATTTCTTTGTCTGTCTCTATCTGTCTGTCTCTCTCTGTCTGTCTCTTCCCCTGTCTGTCTCTTTCCCTGTCGGTCTGCCTTTTCTCCTGCCTGTCTCTGTATGTTTGTCTCTGTCTGTTTCCCTATCTGCCTCTGTCTCTTTCTCTGTCTCTGTCTGTCTGCCTTTTTTCCCTGTCTATCTCTGTCTGTCTCTTTCCCTGTCTGCCTTTGTCTGTTTGTCTCTGTCTCTTTCCCTGTCTGTCTATGCCTATCTGTCTCTGTCTGTTTGTCTCTCAGTCTGTGTCTGTCTCTCTCTATCTGTCTCCCCACTGACATCATATTATCTCACACATAAGCTTCTTATACTATGAATGTCCTTTGTTCCTATAGCAACCAATCACAGCTGCTATTAATAACTTGCAGCTCCCACCTCCATTCAGTTTAATGGAGGCAGGTTTTTTGGAGAGTAACTGTAAAGCGCAGGGTTAAATATTCCTGTTAAAACATAGTCTACGACGTTCCCTGAGTCACATGAGGTGTCTGCAAAATTTTGTGTTTGTAAATATGACGGTGCGGATTCCTTTAGCAGACATACACACATACATATGTGACGCCCTGACACTGCAGGTAGTCACACATAGGCCCCCGCATAACAACTTCCCTCACCTAAGTCACACAAAGCCAACCAGAAAATCCTAGTCACCTCCCCCAGGGAAAGACAGGCACACCAGTGGGCAGGACCAGACGGAAGGAAACGCCCACCTAGGGGTCTGGAGACCCCAGGGCAGGAAAAAGGAGTCAGTTGTTTTTAAGGAGAGTTGTGGAGTGAGGAGTAAGGAGTGGAGTCCAGGCCTCTGCTTTAGACCTAAGGCTGAACTGACAGGTTAGTTAACCCCGCTTAACTAACTTAAGACAACAAATGGGCTGCAATGCTGAGAACCTGCTTACCTACGTAACTGATGAGGGAGGATGTCGCAAATCCATGGGAAGATGTTCAAGCTCTCCTGCAGTTCTTGGTGGTCCGTACAGTCCGACCACTTCGAATTCTGAAAGGCACTCTTACCCTTTCTACCCTGGAACGAAGCTTACGCAAATAAACATGCTTGACCCTGGAATTGTTGACTCCGGTCTTCCTTTCATACCCCACACCTCCATTCCCATTTCTTATTTAAAAGTAATTACACAGACACAAATTTATCTTTGGATAATTTTGGCCATAGCAGCCATTTTATTAACAAGAATACATAACCAATAAAATTTGCAATGTGGTAAGGTCCTTGAAGCTACCAAAACCCTGGTGATTCCCAGAACCGAGCAATAAAAAACCTCAACTTGCTCCCAGCCGTTACCCACACTGGCTCAGGAGCACCAAATGGTAAGGGTTAATCCTCCGTCAACCCCAACCACACCCCCAGGGGCCCCGACATACCCCGTCGGGGTTCCCCCCCAAAATCACCAGGGGACCATCAATTCTGCCAATGAGGGGATCCATACCCGGATGAATCCCCAAACCAATTTTAAACCAACTTCAAGGACCCACCAATAAACAACACCACAACGAAGGCACCTTGAAACCCTTCAAGTGCCTGAGACCCCCCGCAACCAAAGGGCCCTCTCAATACCTCCCTGCAAGCCAAGAGCCCATAAGTCAGTTCCCACCGCATTAAGGTGTACCCCGTCAGCCAACCAAAATTCCTCTTCCGTCCTTTCCAACTCAACATGCCGTATTGCTATACCCCCGTTCCGACTAACAAACTTCGAGATCGCCCTATTAACCTTCGCCCGCGCCTTGTTCAACCTGTCAACTGACCGCGCTTTCTGCCAACTCTTTCTCGCTACTATCTCCGACCAGACTATCGTTAGACCTGGAAACGACACCCATAACCGTAACAAATCATGTTTGATGTCCTTTATCAAGATTCGAAAAGGACGCCCACCCAAATCATTCCCCCCGGCATGCAACACTAAGATGTCAGGAGGTCTGTCCAACCGGGGCGTATCTATGCACCTCCTGCAACACCCTGTTCCACCCTAACCCCCGAACACCGAGCCATCGCACGAGAGCCAGGTCCTTCTCAAAACCTAGCTGTCTCCCGTTCCATCTCGCGTCCGCTCGTCGGGCTCCCCAATACACATAAGAGTGGCCAAGGATCCAGACCAGGGAAGGAAGGGGGGGTGCTTCTGCAATACAAAATGTACAGACGACACCATTTTATTGCCTCACCAAACCAAATTGACAAAAAACACACACTCTCCCCCCCCCATTGCTACCCTAATACCCCCCCCCTTTTCCCCTCAATTGCCAACAACCACCTGGGGACGTACATACGACTTAAAGCGCTGCGACTTCCACCTACCAATCTGCTTAACTGTCTCCTCCGGTAGGCCGCATATAGAGGCCTCCATCGCTGCCCCAATCCGAAAGACTTCGGATCTAACCCCAACGACTTCAAACATGCCCTAAAAACACTCACAAATTGGTATCTCGATAAAAAGGACCCATCCTCGTGACATAATAAGGGGCCATCCACCTTCGGACGGATCTGTTGAAAATTCCCGAGACACTTGAACGGGCACATATCAGATGCCACAACCATCCCCAAACGGACTAGTCTACCCACACCTCTCTGATCAGTTTTCGATTTCCTAATCCAAAATTCAACTCCGTTTTCCACTGACAATGTCACCCCAATCCAAGCCCCCGGGGAACGCCTTACTGGGCGATACCAACTCCCCAACCCGCAGGGCTCCAAAAAACGCCAAAGAAAAGGCTAACTTAAACAAACTCACCTCAAACGGAGATAGACAAACCCCCCACAACGCCCTACCCAGCCCAGCCCAGCTGGGACCCAGTTTGAGCGAGGAACGGAACAAGTCCTTCCCACACCAAGGTTTGCAGGCCCTACCTCAGTCAGGGTTTCACCCACACTCTACAGCTCCGGAATGTCATGCTCTTCAGCCTCCTCCTCCTCCTGCGCATCCTCATCCACTTTACCCTCCACACCAGTCCCAAGCTGGAAGCACTGCAGCACTGCCTCGGCGAAGCGGCAACAGGCTGTGCTGCAGCTAATCTGCATAAGTGACAAATCCCACAATGCAGAAGAGGTGTGGACAGCTCTAAAACAGCATGCAGATCACTGGCTCACACCTCTGAACCTAAAGCCAGGAAAGGTTGTGTGTGACAATGGCCGGAACCTAGTGGCGGCTTTGAGGCGAGGCCAGCTGACACATGTTCCATGCATGGCCCATGTGCTCAACCTCGTGGTTCAGCGGTTTCTAAAGTCATACCCAGAGCTGTCTGATCTGCTGGTAAAAGTTCGCCGCCTGTCTGCACATTTTCGAAAGTCACCTACTGCTTCAGCCGGCCTTGCCGGCTTTCAGCGTCGTTTGCATCTTCCGGCTCACAGACTGGTGTGTGATGTCCCCACGCGTTGGAATTCAACTCTGCACATGTTGATCAGGATATGTGAGCAGAAGAGGGCAGTTGTTGAGTACCTGCATCACCTAAGCCGTCGGGAAATGGGTCAAACTCCACACATAACACCTGAGGAGTGGAGATGGATGTCCGACCTATGTACCATCCTCCAAAACTTTGAGGACTCCACCAAGATGGTGAGCGGCGATAACGCCATTATTAGCGTCACCATACCGCTTCTCTGCCTTCTAAAACGGTCTCTGCTCAAAACCAAACATGATGCATTGCAGGCGGAACACGATGAGTTGGAGCAAGAAACAGTAGTGGGTGTGGGTGATAACACATAGCCCAGCCTCGTCTCATCACAACGTGCAGTGGAGGACTATGACGAGGAGGAAGATGAAGACATGGAGCAACTCTCCGGCCAAATTGAGGATATGACATGCATACCAGTCATATGCTCAGTTCAGCGTGGCTGGCCAGAGGACAGGGTAGATGAGGAGGAGGAGGAGAAGGAGGAGGACAGCATGTTCAGTCATCGTGTTGGTCTGGATACTGAAGTGATGGCTGTTAAGAGTCTGGCGCACATGGATGACTTTATGGTAAGCTGCCTGTCTCGTGACCCTCGCGTTAAGAACATCTTGGCCGACAATCATTACTGGTTGGTAACACTGTTAGACCCACGCTACAAGGAGAGCTTTATGTCTCTTATTCCCGAGGCGGAGAGGTCAGCCAAAATGCAGCAGTTCCGGAAGGCCATAGTCACGGAAGTAGGCAAAGCATTCCCTTCACAAAACGCTAGCGTCATAATTGTAACACTATTAGTTAAAAGAAAGGGATAAAATGTAAAAAAAAACAAAATAAGGCATAACTTTTTTTTAACATCACATTTATTTTTTTTAGATTTAACCAAAGAATGTGCACATTTGTTATAATAAACAAGTGAAAAATGTTGAAAATCAGTCATCCAAAGGTGTGTGAAAAAAATATATACATATATGGTACCAATAAAAATGTCACTTTGTCTTGCAAAGAATGCAGCCCCCCAAATTATTTTTTTCCTCTGTGCGGCCCATACACCCAGCCGAGTTTGAGACCCCCTGCCTTACACTATATAGATATTATGTTCATTCCCCATCTATCTTGCTCAGGAGAGCATCTCCCTCCCCCGGCACCAAGAGCAGCTCATACTGAATTGTTACATTGACTAGTAACACTGCACACAGAAATGCACCTTAATATTCCACTGTTAACCCTTTCCTCCCAGCAGTAACACACAACTCCTCACCTTGATATCATGGTGATTTATGGTCAGAATGACTTCAATGCGATCAGTGATTTCTATTCTAGCTCTGCTCACATAGATTTTATATCCACACTCAACTATAGGCCGTTCTTCATATTTTGGGGGCTTTTAGTCAGATATACTAGTTTGTGCCTGTATAGTATTGGTGTAGATGGGAGTGTAGGGCATGGGTTACATGGCACTGTGGTGGGATACTGATGGGAGGTATTGGTGCTGTGTTTGATGCTTCTACTGGGTATTTTCCTACAAATACTGGAACAGCTCACTGCTTAGAATGATCCTTCCCAGCTCTATAATATATTATATATACCCCACAATGCAGGCTCACACACACATTTGTCTCAAGTGTGTTGTAGGGACACAGATACAGTCTTGGTCATGTGACTAAAGGCTACTTTACACACTGCGATATCGGTCCCGATATCGCTAGTGTGGGTACCCGCCCCCATCTGTTGCGCGACACGGGTAAATCGCTGCCCATGCCGCACAACACCGACCAGACCCGTCACACATACTTACCTGCCCGGCGACGTCGCTGTGACCGGCGAACCGCCTCCTTTCTAAGGGGGCGGTCCGTGCGGCGTCACAGCGACGTCACTGAGCGACCGCCCAATAGCAGCGGAGGGGCGGAGATGAGTGGCCGGAACATCCCGCCCACCTCCTTCCTTCCTCATAGCGGCTGGGAGGCAGGTAAGGAGAGGTTCCTCGTTTCTGCGGTGTCACACGGAGTGATGTGTGCTGCCGCAGGAGCGACGAACTACATCGTTACTGCTGCAGTAACGATAATCGAGAATGGAGACCCATGTCACCGATGAGCGATTTTGCACGTTTTTGCAACGATGCAAAATCGCTCATCGGTGTCACACGCAGCAACATCGCTAATGCGGCCGGATGTGCGTCACAAATTCCGTGACCCCAACGACTCCGCATTAGCGATGTCGCAGCGTGTAAAGCCCCCTTTAGTGGGAGTGGTGTACAGGGTCTTAGCAGTAAAGAGTATTCCATATTTCTGCCAGATACCCACAGAGATATTGAAATCTGAAAAAAGAGACTTCTGCTCATTGAAGGTAAGAACTGCTCACATAGCGTTCAACTCCACAGCAAACGAGTGCTCTAGCACTGGCATCTCAGCAGGGATATTCCCCTACTACACATGTGTGTCTGGGTCGCTGTGACAGTTTACAGGACATAACTCAGGGCACCTAGACAGAAGGCAGAGGGACTACTTTCTATTTCTGGTGTAGAGCTTAGTACAATATATATATATATATATACTATTACATGTGACACATGTACCTTGTATTACCATTATTCGCTGTATATGAACCCCTTTCATCCGGGCATTATTTGTCTATAGCATTTTTCACGAACCTGAGGCAACTGAGAACCCTTCAGTGAAGGAATTCCACTAACCCTCACAATACCAACCAGGGGCCTCCCTGCAGTAACTCAGGTAGTTGTACCCATTCTCTTTCCGCATTCTATGTGTTCTTCTTTCTTCTTTTTTTTCTTTTTTCTTCTTTTTATTTCTATCATGTAGTTCAGGGGTTTATAGATATATGTCCTGCATTTCATATTTCCTTTAGTGGTGCTTCTTACCCATTCTCATATCATTTACCCTAGTATATCCTTTTAAGTACTAACCTATGATGCGTTCCTAAGCAGTTGATGTTATATGTTCTACATTTCATTTTCTGCATACTTTACAAGTAGTAGAATTTGCTTTGATATAGGCAACTGGATTTTCACAATGAAAAGGCAAAGGATAACGCCCGAAAAAGACGCCATACATTATGTCAGTGCCATCACTGACAAACCTGGATTGACCATGAAATACGGTATGGAGAGCTGTTGTCATCGTATTAGATAGATAAGAATGATTATATGTATTGTAGAAATGTCTCCTATCATGTTCCCTAATTTTTTATTATGTCCACATCCTGGTCCCCATCTTGGACATCATAACAAACGTGCACTTTTTTGTTTAATTTACACATTGGACCATAGGAAAAATGACACTACAGCTACAGAGGTGACCGTCTGATAGCCCAGCTCGACTATCCATCTCTACTGAAGACCCTTTCAGCTTTTTGAGAGTTGGGTGGAGGACATCATCTCTGAAAATAGGGTCCCACAGCTGCACCCCATCAGTGTGAGCAGGACTCTTAGGACTCTTAGAAGAGTCAATGCTCTGAGACCATGGGGGGCGCTTAGCCCCCTCTCTTCGTCACTGAGGATGATTTCATTTTTCAGGGATTAGAGAGGGTGGTCCTTGTGGTGGACTGCAGGTATGGAGAGCTGTTGTCATCGTATTAAATAGATAAGAATGATTATATGTATTGTAGAAATGTCTCCTATCATGTTCCCTAATTTTTTATTATGTCCACATCCTGGTCCCCATCTTGGACATCATAACAAACGTGCACTTTTTTGTTTAATTTACACATTGGACCATAGGAAAAATGACACTACAGCTACAGAGGTGACCGTCTGATAGCCCAGCTCGACTATCCATCTCTACTGAAGACCCTTTCAGCTATTTGAGAGTTGGGTGGAGAACATCATCTCTGAAAATAGGGTCCCACAGCTGCACCCCATCAGTGTGAGCAGGACTCTTAGGACTCTTAGAAGAGTCAATGCTCTGAGACCATGGGGGGCGCTTAGCCCCCTCTCTTCGTCACTGAGGATGATTTCACTTTTCAGGGAATAGAGAGGGTGGTCCTTGTGGTGGACTGCAGGTATGGAGAGCTGTTGTCATCGTATTAGATAGATAAGAATGATTATATGTATTGTAGAAATGTCTCCTATCATGTTCCCTATTTTTTTATTATGTCCACATCCTGGTCCCCATCTTGGACATCATAACAAACG
Organism: Anomaloglossus baeobatrachus; assembly: GCF_048569485.1. Lineage (NCBI taxonomy): Eukaryota > Metazoa > Chordata > Amphibia > Anura > Aromobatidae > Anomaloglossus > Anomaloglossus baeobatrachus. Next base: position 194,364 of record NW_027442146.1, on the reverse strand, counting down.
TGCACTTTTTTGTTTAATTTACACAATGGACCATAGGAAAAATGACACTACAGCTACAGAGGTGACCGTCTGATAGCCCAGCTCGACTATCCATCTCTACTGAAGACCCTTTCAGCTTTTTGAGAGTTGGGTGGAGGACATCATCTCTGAAAATAGGGTCCCACAGCTTCACCCCATCAGTGTGAGCAGGACTCTTAGGACTCTTAGAAGAGTCAATGCTCTGGTACCATGGGGGGCACTTGGCCCCCTCTCTTCGTCACTGAGGATGATTTCATTTTTCAGGGATTAGAGAGGGTGGTCCTTGTGGTGGACTGCAGGTATGGAGAGCTGTTGTCATCGTATTAGATAGATAAGAATGATTATATGTATTGTAGAAATGTCTCCTATCATGTTCCCTAATTTTTTATTATGTCCACATCCTGGTCCCCATCTTGGACATCATAACAAACGTGCACTTTTTTGTTTAATTTACACATTGGACCATAGGAAAAATGACACTACAGCTACAGAGGTGACCGTCTGATAGCCCAGCTCGACTATCCATCTCTACTGAAGACCCTTTCAGCTTTTTGAGAGTTGGGTGGAGGACATCATCTCTGAAAATAGGGTCCCACAGCTGCACCCCATCAGTGTGAGCAGGACTCTTAGGACTCTTAGAAGAGTTAATGCTCTGAGACCATGGGGGCGCTTAGCCCCCTCTCTTCGTCACTGAGGATGATTTCATTTTTCAGGGATTAGAGAGGGTGGTCCTTGTGGTGGACTGCAGGTATGGAGAGCTGTTGTCATCGTATTAGATAGATAAGAATGATTATATGTATTGTAGAAATGTCTCCTATCATGTTCCCTAATTTTTTATTATGTCCACATCCTGGTCCCCATCTTGGACATCATAACAAACGTGCACTTTTTTGTTTAATTTACACATTGGACCATAGGAAAAATGACACTACAGCTACAGAGGTGACCGTCTGATAGCCCAGCTCGACTATCCATCTCTACTGAAGACCCTTTCAGCTTTTTGAGAGTTGGGTGGAGGACATCATCTCTGAAAATAGGGTCCCACAGCTGCACCCCATCAGTGTGAGCAGGACTCTTAGGACTCTTAGAAGAGTCAATGCTCTGAGACCATTGGGGGCACTTAGCCCTCTCTCTTCATCACTGAGGATGATTTCATTTTTCAGGGATTAGAGAGGGTGGTCCTTGTGGTGGACTGCAGATATGGAGAGCTGTTATCATCGTATTAGATAGATAAGAATGATTATATGTATTGTAGAAATGTCTCCTATCATGTTCCCTAATTTTTTATTATGTCCACATCCTGGTCCCCATCTTGGACATCATAACAAACGTGCACTTTTTTGTTTAATTTACACATTGGACCATAGGAAAAATGACACTACAGCTACAGAGGTGACCGTCTGATAGCCCAGCTCGACTATCCATCTCTACTGAAGACCCTTTCAGCTTTTTGAGAGTTGGGTGGAGGACATCATCTCTGAAAATAGGGTCCCACAGCTGCACCCCATCAGTGTGAGCAGGACTCTTAGGACTCTTAGAAGAGTCAATGCTCTGAGACCATGGGGGGCGCTTAGCCCCCTCTCTTTGTCACTGAGGATGATTTCATTTTTCAGGGATTAGAGAGGGTGGTCCTTGTGGTGGACTGCAGGTATGGAGAGCTGTTGTCATCGTATTAAATAGATAAGAATGATTATATGTATTGTAGAAATGTCTCCTATCATGTTCCCTAATTTTTTATTATGTCCACATCCTGGTCCCCATCTTGGACATCATAACAAACGTGCACTTTTTTGTTTAATTTACACATTGGACCATAGGAAAAATGACACTACAGCTACAGAGGTGACCGTCTGATAGCCCAGCTCGACTATCCATCTCTACTGAAGACCCTTTCAGCTTTTTGAGAGTTGGGTGGAGAACATCATCTCTGAAAATAGGGTCCCACAGCTGCACCCCATCAGTGTGAGCAGGACTCTTAGGACTCTTAGAAGAGTCAATGCTCTGAGACCATGGGGGGCGCTTAGCCCCCTCTCTTCGTCACTGAGGATGATTTCACTTTTCAGGGAATAGAGAGGGTGGTCCTTGTGGTGGACTGCAGGTATGGAGAGCTGTTGTCATCGTATTAGATAGATAAGAATGATTATATGTATTGTAGAAATGTCTCCTATCATGTTCCCTATTTTTTTATTATGTCCACATCCTGGTCCCCATCTTGGAAATCATAACAAACGTGCACTTTTTTGTTTAATTTACACATTGGACCATAGGAAAAATGACACTACAGCTACAGAGGTGACCGTCTGATAGCCCAGCTCGACTATCCATCTCTACTGAAGACCCTTTCAGCTTTTTGAGAGTTGGGTGGAGGACATCATCTCTGAAAATAGGGTCCCACAGCTGCACCCCATCAGTGTGAGCAGGAATCTTAGGACTCTTAGAAGAGTCAATGCTCTGAGACCATGGGGGGCGCTTAGCCCCCTCTCTTCGTCACTGAGGATGATTTCATTTTTCAGGGATTAGAGAGAGTGGTCCTTGTGGTGGACTGCAGGTATGGAGAGCTGTTGTCATCGTATTAGATAGATAAGAATGATTATATGTATTGTAGAAATGTCTCCTATCATGTTCCCTAATTTTTTATTATGTCCACATCCTGGTCCCCATCTTGGACATCATAACAAACGTGCACTTTTTTGTTTAATTTACACATTGGACCATAGGAAAAATGACACTACAGCTACAGAGGTGACCGTCTGATAGCCCAGCTCGACTATCCATCTCTACTGAAGACCCTTTCAGCTTTTTGAGAGTTGGGTGGAGGACATCATCTCTGAAAATAGGGTCCCACAGCTGCACCCCATCAGTGTGAGCAGGACTCTTAGGACTCTTAGAAGAGTCAATGCTCTGAGACCATTGGGGGCACTTAGCCCCCTCTCTTCATCACTGAGGATGATTTCATTTTTCAGGGATTAGAGAGGGTGGTCCTTGTGGTGGACTGCAGATATGGAGAGCTGTTATCATCGTATTAGATAGATAAGAATGATTATATGTATTGTAGAAATGTCTCCTATCATGTTCCCTAATTTTTTATTATGTCCACATCCTGGTCCCCATCTTGGACATCATAACAAACGTGCACTTTTTTGTTTAATTTACACATTGGACCATAGGAAAAATGACACTACAGCTACAGAGGTGACCGTCTGATAGCCCAGCTCGACTATCCATCTCTACTGAAGACCCTTTCAGCTTTTTGAGAGTTGGGTGGAGGACATCATCTCTGAAAATAGGGTCCCACAGCTGCACCCCATCAGTGTGAGCAGGACTCTTAGGACTCTTAGAAGAGTCAATGCTCTGAGACCATGGGGGGCGCTTAGCCCCCTCTCTTTGTCACTGAGGATGATTTCATTTTTCAGGGATTAGAGAGGGTGGTCCTTGTGGTGGACTGCAGGTATGGAGAGCTGTTGTCATCGTATTAAATAGATAAGAATGATTATATGTATTGTAGAAATGTCTCCTATCATGTTCCCTAATTTTTTATTATGTCCACATCCTGGTCCCCATCTTGGACATCATAACAAACGTGCACTTTTTTGTTTAATTTACACATTGGACCATAGGAAAAATGACACTACAGCTACAGAGGTGACCGTCTGATAGCCCAGCTCGACTATCCATCTCTACTGAAGACCCTTTCAGCTTTTTGAGAGTTGGGTGGAGAACATCATCTCTGAAAATAGGGTCCCACAGCTGCACCCCATCAGTGTGAGCAGGACTCTTAGGACTCTTAGAAGAGTCAATGCTCTGAGACCATGGGGGGCGCTTAGCCCCCTCTCTTCGTCACTGAGGATGATTTCACTTTTCAGGGAATAGAGAGGGTGGTCCTTGTGGTGGACTGCAGGTATGGAGAGCTGTTGTCATCGTATTAGATAGATAAGAATGATTATATGTATTGTAGAAATGTCTCCTATCATGTTCCCTATTTTTTATTATGTCCACATCCTGGTCCCCATCTTGGAAATCATAACAAACGTGCACTTTTTTGTTTAATTTACACATTGGACCATAGGAAAAATGACACTACAGCTACAGAGGTGACCGTCTGATAGCCCAGCTCGACTATCCATCTCTACTGAAGACCCTTTCAGCTTTTTGAGAGTTGGGTGGAGGACATCATCTCTGAAAATAGGGTCCCACAGCTGCACCCCATCAGTGTGAGCAGGAATCTTAGGACTCTTAGAAGAGTCAATGCTCTGAGACCATGGGGGGCGCTTAGCCCCCTCTCTTCGTCACTGAGGATGATTTCATTTTTCAGGGATTAGAGAGAGTGGTCCTTGTGGTGGACTGCAGGTATGGAGAGCTGTTGTGATCGTATTAGATAGATAAGAATGATTATATGTATTGTAGAAATGTCTCCTATCATGTTCCCTAATTTTTTATTATGTCCACATCCTGGTCCCCATCTTGGACATCATAACAAACGTGCACTTTTTTGTTTAATTTACACATTGGACCATAGGAAAAATGACACTACAGCTACAAAGGTGACCGTCTGATAGCCCAGCTCGACTATCCATCTCTACTGAAGACCCTTTCAGCTTTTTGAGAGTTGGGTGGAGGACATCATCTCTGAAAATAGGGTCCCACAGCTGCACCCCATCAGTGTGAGCAGGAATCTTAGGACTCTTAGAAGAGTCAATGCTCTGAGACCATGGGGGGCGCTTAGCCCCCTCTCTTCGTCACTGAGGATGATTTCATTTTTCAGGGATTAGAGAGAGTGGTCCTTGTGGTGGACTGCAGGTATGGAGAGCTGTTGTGATCGTATTAGATAGATAAGAATGATTATATGTATTGTAGAAATGTCTCCTATCATGTTCCCTAATTTTTTATTATGTCCACATCCTGGTCCCCATCTTGAACATCATAACAAACGTGCACTTTTTTGTTTAATTTACACATTGGACCATAGGAAAAATGACACTACAGCTACAGAGGTGACCGTCTGATAGCCCAGCTCGACTATCCATCTCTACTGAAGACCCTTTCAGCTTTTTGAGAGTTGGGTGGAGGACATCATCTCTGAAAATAGGGTCCCACAGCTGCACCCCATCAGTGTAAGCAGGACTCTTAGGACTCTTAGAAGAGTCAATGCTCTAAAACCATGGGGGGCGCTTAGCCCCCTCTCTTCGTCCCTGAGGATGATTTCATTTTTTAGGGATTAGAGAGGGTGGTCCTTGTGGTGGACTGCAGGTATGGAGAGCTGTTGTCATCGTATTAGATAGATAAGAATGATTATATGTATTGTAGAAATGTCTCCTATCATGTTCCCTAATTTCTTATTATGTCCACATCCTGGTCCCCATCTTGGACATCATAACAAACGTGCACTTTTTTGTTTAATTTACACATTGGACCATAGGAAAAATGATACTACAGCTACAGAGGTGACCGTCTGATAGCCCAGCTCGACTATCCATCTCTACTGAAGACCCTTTCAGCTTTTTGAGAGTTGGGTGGAGGACATCATCTCTGAAAATAGGGTCCCACAGCTTCACCCCATCAGTGTGAGCAGGACTCTTAGGACTCTTAGAAGAGTCAATGCTCTGGTACCATGGGGGGCGCTTGGCCCCCTCTCTTCGTCACTGAGGATGATTTCATTTTTCAGGGATTAGAGAGGGTGGTCCTTGTGGTGGACTGCAGGTATGGAGAGCTGTTGTCATCGTATTAGATAGATAAGAATGATTATATGTATTGTAGAAATGTCTCCTATCATGTTCCCTAATTTTTTATTATGTCCACATCCTGGTCCCCATCTTGAACATCATAACAAACGTGCACTTTTTTGTTTAATTTACACATTGGGCCATAGGAAAAATGACACTACAGCTACAGAGGTGACCGTCTGATAGCCCAGCTCGACTATCCATCTCTACTGAAGACCCTTTCAGCTTTTTGAGAGTTGGGTGGAGGACATCATCTCTGAAAATAGGGTCCCACAGCTGCACCCCATCAGTGTGAGCAGGACTCTTAGGACTCTTAGAAGAGTTAATGCTCTGAGACCATGGGGGCGCTTAGCCCCCTCTCTTCGTCACTGAGGATGATTTCATTTTTCAGGGATTAGAGAGGGTGGTCCTTGTGGTGGACTGCAGGTATGGAGAGCTGTTGTCATCGTATTAGATAGATAAGAATGATTATATGTATTGTAGAAATGTCTCCTATCATGTTCCCTAATTTTTTATTATGTCCACATCCTGGTCCCCATCTTGGACATCATAACAAACGTGCACTTTTTTGTTTAATTTACACATTGGACCATAGGAAAAATGACACTACAGCTACAGAGGTGACCGTCTGATAGCCCAGCTCGACTATCCATCTCTACTGAAGACCCTTTCAGCTTTTTGAGAGTTGGGTGGAGGACATCATCTCTGAAAATAGGGTCCCACAGCTGCACCCCATCAGTGTGAGCAGGACTCTTAGGACTCTTAGAAGAGTCAATGCTCTGAGACCATGGGGGGCGCTTAGCCCCCTCTCCTCGTCACTGAGGATGATTTCACTTTTCAGGGAATAGAGAGGGTGGTCCTTGTGGTGGACTGCAGGTATGGAGAGCTGTTGTCATCGTATTAGATAGATAAGAATGATTATATGTATTGTAGAAATGTCTCCTATCATGTTCCCTATTTTTTTATTATGTCCACATCCTGGTTCCCATCTTGGAAATCATAACAAACGTGCACTTTTTTGTTTAATTTACAAATTGGACAATAGGAAAAATGACACTACAGCTACAGAGGTGACCGTCTGATAGCCCAGCTCGACTATCCATCTCTACTGAAGACCCTTTCAGCTTTTTGAGAGTTGGGTGGAGGACATCATCTCTGAAAATAGGGTCCCACAGCTGCACCCCATCAGTGTGAGCAGGAATCTTAGGACTCTTAGAAGAGTCAATGCTCTGAGACCATGGGGGGCGCTTAGCCCCCTCTCTTCGTCACTGAGGATGATTTCATTTTTCAGGGATTAGAGAGAGTGGTCCTTGTGGTGGACTGCAGGTATGGAGAGCTGTTGTGATCGTATTAGATAGATAAGAATGATTATATGTATTGTAGAAATGTCTCCTATCATGTTCCCTAATTTTTTATTATGTCCACATCCTGGTCCCCATCTTGAACATCATAACAAACGTGCACTTTTTTGTTTAATTTACACATTGGACCATAGGAAAAATGACACTACAGCTACAGAGGTGACCGTCTGATAGCCCAGCTCGACTATCCATCTCTACTGAAGACCCTTTCAGCTTTTTGAGAGTTGGGTGGGGGACATCATCTCTGAAAATAGGGTCCCACAGCTTCACCCCATCAGTGTGAGCAGGACTCTTAGGACTCTTAGAAGAGTCAATGCTCTGGTACCATGGGGGGCGCTTCGCCCCCTCTCTTCGTCACTGAGGATGATTTCATTTTTCAGGGATTAGAGAGGGTGGTCCTTGTGGTGGACTGCAGGTATGGAGAGCTGTTGTCATCGTATTAGATAGATAAGAATGATTATATGTATTGTAGAAATGTCTCCTATCATGTTCCCTAATTTTTTATTATGTCCACATCCTGGTCCCCATCTTGGACATCATAACAAACGTGCACTTTTTTGTTTAATTTACACATTGGACCATAGGAAAAATGACACTACAGCTACAGAGGTGACCGTCTGATAGCCCAGCTCGACTATCCATCTCTACTGAAGACCCTTTCAGCATTTTGAGAGTTGGGTGGAGGACATCATCTCTGAAAATAGGGTCCCACAGCTGCACCCCATCAGTGTGAGCAGGACTCTTAAGACTCTTAGAAGAGTCAATGCTCTGAGACCATTGGGGGCACTGAGCCCCCTCTCTTCGTCACTGAGGATGATTTCATTTTTCAAGGTTTAGAGAGGGTGGTCCTTGTGGTGGACTGCAGGTATGGAGAGCTGTTATCATCGTATTAGATAGATAAGAATGATTATATGTATTGTAGAAATATCTCCTATCATGTTCCCTAATTTTTTATTATGTCCACATCCTGGTCCCCATCTTGGAAATCATAACAAACGTGCACTTTTTTGTTTAATTTACACATTGGACCATAGGAAAAATGACACTACAGCTACAGAGGTGACCGTCTGATAGCCCAGCTCGACTATCCATCTCTACTGAAGACCCTTTCAGCTTTTTGAGAGTTGGGTGGAGGACATCATCTCTGAAAATAGGGTCCCACATCTTCACCCCATCAGTGTGAGCAGGACTCTTAGGACTCTTAGAAGAGTCAATTCTCTGGTACCATGGGGGGCGCTTGGCCCCCTCTCTTCGTCACTGAGGATGATTTCATTTTTCAGGGATTAGAGAGGGTGGTCCTTGTGGTGGACTGCAGGTATGTAGAGCTGTTGTCATCGTATTAGATAGATAAGAATGATTATATGTATTGTAGAAATGTCTCCTATCATGTTCCCTAATTTTTTATTATGTCCACAGCCTGGTCCCCATCTTGGACATCATAACAAACGTGCACTTTTTTGTTTAATTTACACATTGGACCATAGGAAAAATGACACTACAGCTACAGAGGTGACCGTCTGATAGCCCAGCTCGACTATCCATCTCTACTGAAGACCCTTTCAGCTTTTTGAGAGTTGGGTGGAGGACATCATCTCTGAAAATAGGGTCCCACAGCTGCACCCCATCAGTGTGAGCAGGACTCTTAGGACTCTTAGAAGAGTTAATGCTCTGAGACCATGGGGGCGCTTAGCCCCCTCTCTTCGTCACTGAGGATGATTTCATTTTTCAGGGATTAGAGAGGGTGGTCCTTGTGGTGGACTGCAGGTATGGAGAGCTGTTGTCATCGTATTAAATAGATAAGAATGATTATATGTATTGTAGAAATGTCTCCTATCATGTTCCCTAATTTTTTATTATGTCCACATCCTGGTCCCCATCTTGGACATCATAACAAACGTGCACTTTTTTGTTTAATTTACACATTGGACCATAGGAAAAATGACACTACAGCTACAGAGGTGACCGTCTGATAGCCCAGCTCGACTATCCATCTCTACTGAAGACCCTTTCAGCTATTTGAGAGTTGGGTGGAGAACATCATCTCTGAAAATAGGGTCCCACAGCTGCACCCCATCAGTGTGAGCAGGACTCTTAGGACTCTTAGAAGAGTCAATGCTCTGAGACCATGGGGGGCGCTTAGCCCCCTCTCTTCGTCACTGAGGATGATTTCACTTTTCAGGGAATAGAGAGGGTGGTCCTTGTGGTGGACTGCAGGTATGGAGAGCTGTTGTCATCATATTAGATAGATAAGAATGATTATATGTATTGTAGAAATGTCTCCTATCATGTTCCCTATTTTTTTATTATGTCCACATCCTGGTCCCCATCTTGGACATCATAACAAACGTGCACTTTTTTGTTTAATTTACACATTGGACCATAGGAAAAATGACACTACAGCTACAGAGGTGACCGTCTGATAGCCCAGCTCGACTATCCATCTCTACTGAAGACCCTTTCAGCTTTTTGAGAGTTGGGTGGAGGACATCATCTCTGAAAATAGGGTCCCACAGCTTCACCCCATCAGTGTGAGCAGGACTCTTAGGACTCTTAGAAGAGTCAATGCTCTGGTACCATGGGGGGCACTTGGCCCCCTCTCTTCGTCACTGAGGATGATTTCATTTTTCAGGGATTAGAGAGGGTGGTCCTTGTGGTGGACTGCAGGTATGGAGAGCTGTTGTCATCGTATTAGATAGATAAGAATGATTATATGTATTGTAGAAATGTCTCCTATCATGTTCCCTAATTTTTTATTATGTCCACATCCTGGTCCCCATCTTGGACATCATAACAAACGTGCACTTTTTTGTTTAATTTACACATTGGACCATAGGAAAAATGACACTACAGCTACAGAGGTGACCGTCTGATAGCCCAGCTCGACTATCCATCTCTACTGAAGACCCTTTCAGCTTTTTGAGAGTTGGGTGGAGGACATCATCTCTGAAAATAGGGTCCCACAGCTGCACCCCATCAGTGTGAGCAGGACTCTTAGGACTCTTAGAAGAGTTAATGCTCTGAGACCATGGGGGCGCTTAGCCCCCTCTCTTCGTCACTGAGGATGATTTCATTTTTCAGGGATTAGAGAGGGTGGTCCTTGTGGTGGACTGCAGGTATGGAGAGCTGTTGTCATCGTATTAGATAGATAAGAATGATTATATGTATTGTAGAAATGTCTCCTATCATGTTCCCTAATTTTTTATTATGTCCACATCCTGGTCCCCATCTTGGACATCATAACAAACGTGCACTTTTTTGTTTAATTTACACATTGGACCATAGGAAAAATGACACTACAGCTACAGAGGTGACCGTCTGATAGCCCAGCTCGACTATCCATCTCCACTGAAGACCCTTTCAGCTTTTTGAGAGTTGGGTGGAGGACATCATCTCTGAAAATAGGGTCCCACAGCTGCACCCCATCAGTGTGAGCAGGACTCTTAGGACTCTTAGAAGAGTCAATGCTCTGAGACCATTGGGGGCACTTAGCCCCCTCTCTTCATCACTGAGGATGATTTCATTTTTCAGGGATTAGAGAGGGTGGTCCTTGTGGTGGACTGCAGATATGGAGAGCTGTTATCATCGTATTAGATAGATAAGAATGATTATATGTATTGTAGAAATGTCTCCTATCATGTTCCCTAATTTTTTATTATGTCCACATCCTGGTCCCCATCTTGGACATCATAACAAACGTGCACTTTTTTGTTTAATTTACACATTGGACCATAGGAAAAATGACACTACAGCTACAGAGGTGACCGTCTGATAGCCCAGCTCGACTATCCATCTCTACTGAAGACCCTTTCAGCTTTTTGAGAGTTGGGTGGAGGACATCATCTCTGAAAATAGGGTCCCACAGCTGCACCCCATCAGTGTGAGCAGGACTCTTAGGACTCTTAGAAGAGTCAATGCTCTGAGACCATGGGGGGCGCTTAGCCCCCTCTCTTTGTCACTGAGGATGATTTCATTTTTCAGGGATTAGAGAGGGTGGTCCTTGTGGTGGACTGCAGGTATGGAGAGCTGTTGTCATCGTATTAAATAGATAAGAATGATTATATGTATTGTAGAAATGTCTCCTATCATGTTCCCTAATTTTTTATTATGTCCACATCCTGGTCCCCATCTTGGACATCATAACAAACGTGCACTTTTTTGTTTAATTTACACATTGGACCATAGGAAAAATGACACTACAGCTACAGAGGTGACCGTCTGATAGCCCAGCTCGACTATCCATCTCTACTGAAGACCCTTTCAGCTTTTTGAGAGTTGGGTGGAGAACATCATCTCTGAAAATAGGGTCCCACAGCTGCACCCCATCAGTGTGAGCAGGACTCTTAGGACTCTTAGAAGAGTCAATGCTCTGAGACCATGGGGGGCGCTTAGCCCCCTCTCTTCGTCACTGAGGATGATTTCACTTTTCAGGGAATAGAGAGGGTGGTCCTTGTGGTGGACTGCAGGTATGGAGAGCTGTTGTCATCGTATTAGATAGATAAGAATGATTATATGTATTGTAGAAATGTCTCCTATCATGTTCCCTATTTTTTTATTATGTCCACATCCTGGTCCCCATCTTGGAAATCATAACAAACGTGCACTTTTTTGTTTAATTTACACATTGGACCATAGGAAAAATGACACTACAGCTACAGAGGTGACCGTCTGATAGCCCAGCTCGACTATCCATCTCTACTGAAGACCCTTTCAGCTTTTTGAGAGTTGGGTGGAGGACATCATCTCTGAAAATAGGGTCCCACAGCTGCACCCCATCAGTGTGAGCAGGAATCTTAGGACTCTTAGAAGAGTCAATGCTCTGAGACCATGGGGGGCGCTTAGCCCCCTCTCTTCGTCACTGAGGATGATTTCATTTTTCAGGGATTAGAGAGAGTGGTCCTTGTGGTGGACTGCAGGTATGGAGAGCTGTTGTCATCGTATTAGATAGATAAGAATGATTATATGTATTGTAGAAATGTCTCCTATCATGTTCCCTAATTTTTTATTATGTCCACATCCTGGTCCCCATCTTGGACATCATAACAAACGTGCACTTTTTTGTTTAATTTACACATTGGACCATAGGAAAAATGACACTACAGCTACAGAGGTGACCGTCTGATAGCCCAGCTCGACTATCCATCTCTACTGAAGACCCTTTCAGCTTTTTGAGAGTTGGGTGGAGGACATCATCTCTGAAAATAGGGTCCCACAGCTGCACCCCATCAGTGTGAGCAGGACTCTTAGGACTCTTAGAAGAGTCAATGCTCTGAGACCATTGGGGGCACTTAGCCCCCTCTCTTCATCACTGAGGATGATTTCATTTTTCAGGGATTAGAGAGGGTGGTCCTTGTGGTGGACTGCAGATATGGAGAGCTGTTATCATCGTATTAGATAGATAAGAATGATTATATGTATTGTAGAAATGTCTCCTATCATGTTCCCTAATTTTTTATTATGTCCACATCCTGGTCCCCATCTTGGACATCATAACAAACGTGCACTTTTTTGTTTAATTTACACATTGGACCATAGGAAAAATGACACTACAGCTACAGAGGTGACCGTCTGATAGCCCAGCTCGACTATCCATCTCTACTGAAGACCCTTTCAGCTTTTTGAGAGTTGGGTGGAGGACATCATCTCTGAAAATAGGGTCCCACAGCTGCACCCCATCAGTGTGAGCAGGACTCTTAGGACTCTTAGAAGAGTCAATGCTCTGAAACCATGGGGGGCGCTTAGCCCCCTCTCTTTGTCACTGAGGATGATTTCATTTTTCAGGGATTAGAGAGGGTGGTCCTTGTGGTGGACTGCAGGTATGGAGAGCTGTTGTCATCGTATTAAATAGATAAGAATGATTATATGTATTGTAGAAATGTCTCCTATCATGTTCCCTAATTTTTTATTATGTCCACATCCTGGTCCCCATCTTGGACATCATAACAAACGTGCACTTTTTTGTTTAATTTACACATTGGACCATAGGAAAAATGACACTACAGCTACAGAGGTGACCGTCTGATAGCCCAGCTCGACTATCCATCTCTACTGAAGACCCTTTCAGCTTTTTGAGAGTTGGGTGGAGAACATCATCTCTGAAAATAGGGTCCCACAGCTGCACCCCATCAGTGTGAGCAGGACTCTTAGGACTCTTAGAAGAGTCAATGCTCTGAGACCATGGGGGGCGCTTAGCCCCCTCTCTTCGTCACTGAGGATGATTTCACTTTTCAGGGAATAGAGAGGGTGGTCCTTGTGGTGGACTGCAGGTATGGAGAGCTGTTGTCATCGTATTAGATAGATAAGAATGATTATATGTATTGTAGAAATGTCTCCTATCATGTTCCCTATTTTTTTATTATGTCCACATCCTGGTCCCCATCTTGGAAATCATAACAAACGTGCACTTTTTTGTTTAATTTACACATTGGACCATAGGAAAAATGACACTACAGCTACAGAGGTGACCGTCTGATAGCCCAGCTCGACTATCCATCTCTACTGAAGACCCTTTCAGCTTTTTGAGAGTTGGGTGGAGGACATCATCTCTGAAAATAGGGTCCCACAGCTGCACCCCATCAGTGTGAGCAGGAATCTTAGGACTCTTAGAAGAGTCAATGCTCTGAGACCATGGGGGGCGCTTAGCCCCCTCTCTTCGTCACTGAGGATGATTTCATTTTTCAGGGATTAGAGAGAGTGGTCCTTGTGGTGGACTGCAGGTATGGAGAGCTGTTGTGATCGTATTAGATAGATAAGAATGATTATATGTATTGTAGAAATGTCTCCTATCATGTTCCCTAATTTTTTATTATGTCCACATCCTGGTCCCCATCTTGGACATCATAACAAACGTGCACTTTTTTGTTTAATTTACACATTGGACCATAGGAAAAATGACACTACATCTACAGAGGTGACCGTCTGATAGCCCAGCTCGACTATCCATCTCTACTGAAGACCCTTTCAGCTTTTTGAGAGTTGGGTGGAGGACATCATCTCTGAAAATAGGGTCCCACAGCTGCACCCCATCAGTGTGAGCAGGACTCTTAGGACTCTTAGAAGAGTCAATGCTCTGAGACCATTGGGGGCACTTAGCCCCCTCTCTTCATCACTGAGGATGATTTCATTTTTCAGGGATTAGAGAGGGTGGTCCTTGTGGTGGACTGCAGATATGGAGAGCTGTTATCATCGTATTAGATAGATAAGAATGATTATATGTATTGTAGAAATGTCTCCTATCATGTTCCCTAATTTTTTATTATGTCCACATCCTGGTCCCCATCTTGGACATCATAACAAACGTGCACTTTTTTGTTTAATTTACACATTGGACCATAGGAAAAATGACACTACAGCTACAGAGGTGACCGTCTGATAGCCCAGCTCGACTATCCATCTCTACTGAAGACCCTTTCAGCTTTTTGAGAGTTGGGTGGAGGACATCATCTCTGAAAATAGGGTCCCACAGCTGCACCCCATCAGTGTGAGCAGGACTCTTAGGACTCTTAGAAGAGTCAATGCTCTGAGACCATGGGGGGCGCTTAGCCCCCTCTCTTTGTCACTGAGGATGATTTCATTTTTCAGGGATTAGAGAGGGTGGTCCTTGTGGTGGACTGCAGGTATGGAGAGCTGTTGTCATCGTATTAAATAGATAAGAATGATTATATGTATTGTAGAAATGTCTCCTATCATGTTCCCTAATTTTTTATTATGTCCACATCCTGGTCCCCATCTTGGACATCATAACAAACGTGCACTTTTTTGTTTAATTTACACATTGGACCATAGGAAAAATGACACTACAGCTACAGAGGTGACCGTCTGATAGCCCAGCTCGACTATCCATCTCTACTGAAGACCCTTTCAGCTTTTTGAGAGTTGGGTGGAGAACATCATCTCTGAAAATAGGGTCCCACAGCTGCACCCCATCAGTGTGAGCAGGACTCTTAGGACTCTTAGAAGAGTCAATGCTCTGAGACCATGGGGGGCGCTTAGCCCCCTCTCTTCGTCACTGAGGATGATTTCACTTTTCAGGGAATAGAGAGGGTGGTCCTTGTGGTGGACTGCAGGTATGGAGAGCTGTTGTCATCGTATTAGATAGATAAGAATGATTATATGTATTGTAGAAATGTCTCCTATCATGTTCCCTATTTTTTTATTATGTCCACATCCTGGTCCCCATCTTGGAAATCATAACAAACGTGCACTTTTTTGTTTAATTTACACATTGGACCATAGGAAAAATGACACTACAGCTACAGAGGTGACCGTCTGATAGCCCAGCTCGACTATCCATCTCTACTGAAGACCCTTTCAGCTTTTTGAGAGTTGGGTGGAGGACATCATCTCTGAAAATAGGGTCCCACAGCTGCACCCCATCAGTGTGGGCAGGAATCTTAGGACTCTTAGAAGAGTCAATGCTCTGAGACCATGGGGGGCGCTTAGCCCCCTCTCTTCGTCACTGAGGATGATTTCATTTTTCAGGGATTAGAGAGAGTGGTCCTTGTGGTGGACTGCAGGTATGGAGAGCTGTTGTCATCGTATTAGATAGATAAGAATGATTATATGTATTGTAGAAATGTCTCCTATCATGTTCCCTAATTTTTTATTATGTCCACATCCTGGTCCCCATCTTGGACATCATAACAAACGTGCACTTTTTTGTTTAATTTACACATTGGACCATAGGAAAAATGACACTACAGCTACAGAGGTGACCGTCTGATAGCCCAGCTCGACTATCCATCTCTACTGAAGACCCTTTCAGCTTTTTGAGAGTTGGGTGGAGGACATCATCTCTGAAAATAGGGTCCCACAGCTGCACCCCATCAGTGTGAGCAGGACTCTTAGGACTCTTAGAAGAGTCAATGCTCTGAGACCATTGGGGGCACTTAGCCCCCTCTCTTCATCACTGAGGATGATTTCATTTTTCAGGGATTAGAGAGGGTGGTCCTTGTGGTGGACTGCAGATATGGAGAGCTGTTATCATCGTATTAGATAGATAAGAATGATTATATGTATTGTAGAAATGTCTCCTATCATGTTCCCTAATTTTTTATTATGTCCACATCCTGGTCCCCATCTTGGACATCATAACAAACGTGCACTTTTTTGTTTAATTTACACATTGGACCATAGGAAAAATGACACTACAGCTACAGAGGTGACCGTCTGATAGCCCAGCTCGACTATCCATCTCTACTGAAGACCCTTTCAGCTTTTTGAGAGTTGGGTGGAGGACATCATCTCTGAAAATAGGGTCCCACAGCTGCACCCCATCAGTGTGAGCAGGACTCTTAGGACTCTTAGAAGAGTCAATGCTCTGAGACCATGGGGGGCGCTTAGCCCCCTCTCTTTGTCACTGAGGATGATTTCATTTTTCAGGGATTAGAGAGGGTGGTCCTTGTGGTGGACTGCAGGTATGGAGAGCTGTTGTCATCGTATTAAATAGATAAGAATGATTATATGTATTGTAGAAATGTCTCCTATCATGTTCCCTAATTTTTTATTATGTCCACATCCTGGTCCCCATCTTGGACATCATAACAAACGTGCACTTTTTTGTTTAATTTACACATTGGACCATAGGAAAAATGACACTACAGCTACAGAGGTGACCGTCTGATAGCCCAGCTCGACTATCCATCTCTACTGAAGACCCTTTCAGCTTTTTGAGAGTTGGGTGGAGAACATCATCTCTGAAAATAGGGTCCCACAGCTGCACCCCATCAGTGTGAGCAGGACTCTTAGGACTCTTAGAAGAGTCAATGCTCTGAGACCATGGGGGGCGCTTAGCCCCCTCTCTTCGTCACTGAGGATGATTTCACTTTTCAGGGAATAGAGAGGGTGGTCCTTGTGGTGGACTGCAGGTATGGAGAGCTGTTGTCATCGTATTAGATAGATAAGAATGATTATATGTATTGTAGAAATGTCTCCTATCATGTTCCCTATTTTTTTATTATGTCCACATCCTGGTCCCCATCTTGGAAATCATAACAAACGTGCACTTTTTTGTTTAATTTACACATTGGACCATAGGAAAAATGACACTACAGCTACAGAGGTGACCGTCTGATAGCCCAGCTCGACTATCCATCTCTACTGAAGACCCTTTCAGCTTTTTGAGAGTTGGGTGGAGGACATCATCTCTGAAAATAGGGTCCCACAGCTGCACCCCATCAGTGTGAGCAGGAATCTTAGGACTCTTAGAAGAGTCAATGCTCTGAGACCATGGGGGGCGCTTAGCCCCCTCTCTTCGTCACTGAGGATGATTTCATTTTTCAGGGATTAGAGAGAGTGGTCCTTGTGGTGGACTGCAGGTATGGAGAGCTGTTGTGATCGTATTAGATAGATAAGAATGATTATATGTATTGTAGAAATGTCTCCTATCATGTTCCCTAATTTTTTATTATGTCCACATCCTGGTCCCCATCTTGGACATCATAACAAACGTGCACTTTTTTGTTTAATTTACACATTGGACCATAGGAAAAATGACACTACATCTACAGAGGTGACCGTCTGATAGCCCAGCTCGACTATCCATCTCTACTGAAGACCCTTTCAGCTTTTTGAGAGTTGGGTGGAGGACATCATCTCTGAAAATAGGGTCCCACAGCTGCACCCCATCAGTGTGAGCAGGACTCTTAGGACTCTTAGAAGAGTCAATGCTCTGAGACCATGGGGGGCGCTTAGCCCCCTCTCTTTGTCACTGAGGATGATTTCATTTTTCAGGGATTAGAGAGGGTGGTCCTTGTGGTGGACTGCAGGTATGGAGAGCTGTTGTCATCGTATTAAATAGATAAGAATGATTATATGTATTGTAGAAATGTCTCCTATCATGTTCCCTAATTTTTTATTATGTCCACATCCTGGTCCCCATCTTGGACATCATAACAAACGTGCACTTTTTTGTTTAATTTACACATTGGACCATAGGAAAAATGACACTACAGCTACAGAGGTGACCGTCTGATAGCCCAGCTCGACTATCCATCTCTACTGAAGACCCTTTCAGCTTTTTGAGAGTTGGGTGGAGAACATCATCTCTGAAAATAGGGTCCCACAGCTGCACCCCATCAGTGTGAGCAGGACTCTTAGGACTCTTAGAAGAGTCAATGCTCTGAGACCATGGGGGGCGCTTAGCCCCCTCTCTTCGTCACTGAGGATGATTTCACTTTTCAGGGAATAGAGAGGGTGGTCCTTGTGGTGGACTGCAGGTATGGAGAGCTGTTGTCATAGTATTAGATAGATAAGAATGATTATATGTATTGTAGAAATGTCTCCTATCATGTTCCCTATTTTTTTATTATGTCCACATCCTGGTCCCCATCTTGGAAATCATAACAAACGTGCACTTTTTTGTTTAATTTACACATTGGACCATAGGAAAAATGACACTACAGCTACAGAGGTGACCGTCTGATAGCCCAGCTCGACTATCCATCTCTACTGAAGACCCTTTCAGCTTTTTGAGAGTTGGGTGGAGGACATCATCTCTGAAAATAGGGTCCCACAGCTGCACCCCATCAGTGTGAGCAGGAATCTTAGGACTCTTAGAAGAGTCAATGCTCTGAGACCATGGGGGGCGCTTAGCCCCCTCTCTTCGTCACTGAGGATGATTTCATTTTTCAGGGATTAGAGAGAGTGGTCCTTGTGGTGGACTGCAGGTATGGAGAGCTGTTGTGATCGTATTAGATAGATAAGAATGATTATATGTATTGTAGAAATGTCTCCTATCATGTTCCCTAATTTTTTATTATGTCCACATCCTGGTCCCCATCTTGAACATCATAACAAACGTGCACTTTTTTGTTTAATTTACACATTGGACCATAGGAAAAATGACACTACAGCTACAGAGGTGACCGTCTGATAGCCCAGCTCGACTATCCATCTCTACTGAAGACCCTTTCAGCTTTTTAAGAGTTGGGTGGAGGACATCATCTCTGAAAATAGGGTCCCACAGCTGCACCCCATCAGTGTAAGCAGGACTCTTAGGACTCTTAGAAGAGTCAATGCTCTAAAACCATGGGGGGCGCTTAGCCCCCTCTCTTCGTCCCCGAGGATGATTTCATTTTTTAGGGATTAGAGAGGGTGGTCCTTGTGGTGGACTGCAGGTATGGAGAGCTGTTGTCATCGTATTAGATAGATAAGAATGATTATATGTATTGTAGAAATGTCTCCTATCATGTTCCCTAATTTCTTATTATGTCCACATCCTGGTCCCCATCTTGGACATCATAACAAACGTGCACTTTTTTGTTTAATTTACACATTGGACCATAGGAAAAATGACACTACAGCTACAGAGGTGACCGTCTGATAGCCCAGCTCGACTATCCATCTCTACTGAAGACCCTTTCAGCTTTTTGAGAGTTGGGTGGAGAACATCATCTCTGAAAATAGGGTCCCACAGCTGCACCCCATCAGTGTGAGCAGGACTCTTAGGACTCTTAGAAGAGTCAATGCTCTGAGACCATGGGGGGCGCTTAGCCCCCTCTCTTCGTCACTGAGGATGATTTCACTTTTCAGGGAATAGAGAGGGTGGTCCTTGTGGTGGACTGCAGGTATGGAGAGCTGTTGTCATCGTATTAGATAGATAAGAATGATTATATGTATTGTAGAAATGTCTCCTATCATGTTCCCTAATTTTTTATTATGTCCACATCCTGGTCCCCATCTTGGACATCATAACAAACGTGCACTTTTTTGTTTAATTTACACATTGGACCATAGGAAAAATGACACTACAGCTACAGAGGTGACCGTCTGATAGCCCAGCTCGACTATCCATCTCTACTGAAGACCCTTTCAGCTTTTTGAGAGTTGGGTGGAGGACATCATCTCTGAAAATAGGGTCCCACAGCTGCACCCCATCAGTGTGAGCAGGACTCTTAGGACTCTTAGAAGAGTCAATGCTCTGAGACCATTGGGGGCACTTAGCCCCCTCTCTTCGTCACTGAGGATGATTTCATTTTTCAGGGATTAGAGAGGGTGGTCCTTGTGGTGGACTGCAGGTATGGAGAGCTGTTGTCATCGTATTAAATAGATAAGAATGATTATATGTATTGTAGAAATGTCTCCTATCATGTTCCCTAATTTTTTATTATGTCCACATCCTGGTCCCCATCTTGGACATCATAACAAACGTGCACTTTTTTGTTTAATTTACACATTGGACCATAGGAAAAATGACACTACAGCTACAGAGGTGACCGTCTGATAGCCCAGCTCGACTATCCATCTCTACTGAAGACCCTTTCAGCTTTTTGAGAGTTGGGTGGAGGACATCATCTCTTAAAATAGGGTCCCACAGCTGCACCCCATCAGTGTAAGCAGGACTCTTAGGACTCTTAGAAGAGTCAATGCTCTAAAACCATGGGGGGCGCTTAGCCCCCTCTCTTCGTCACTGAGGATGATTTCATTTTTCAGGGATTAGAGAGGGTGGTCCTTGTGGTGGACTGCAGGTATGGAGAGCTGTTGTCATCGTATTAGATAGATAAGAATGATTATATGTATTGTAGAAATGTCTCCTATCATGTTCCCTAATTTTTTATTATGTCCACATCCTGGTCCCCATCTTGGACATCATAACAAACGTGCACTTTTTTGTTTAATTTACACATTGGACCATAGGAAAAATGACACTACAGCTACAGAGGTGACCGTCTGATAGCCCAGCTCGACTATCCATCTCTATTGAAGACCCTTTCAGCTTTTTGAGAGTTGGGTGGAGGACATCATCTCTGAAAATAGGGTCCCACAGCTGCACCCCATCAGTGTGAGCAGGACTCTTAGGACTCTTAGAAGAGTCAATGCTCTGAGACCATGGGGGGCGCTTAGCCCCCTCTCCTCGTCACTGAGGATGATTTCACTTTTCAGGGAATAGAGAGGGTGGTCCTTGTGGTGGACTGCAGGTATGGAGAGCTGTTGTCATCGTATTAGATAGATAAGAATGATTATATGTATTGTAGAAATGTCTCCTATCATGTTCCCTATTTTTTTATTATGTCCACATCCTGGTTCCCATCTTGGAAATCATAACAAACGTGCACTTTTTTGTTTAATTTACAAATTGGACAATAGGAAAAATGACACTACAGCTACAGAGGTGACCGTCTGATATCCCAGCTCGACTATCCATCTCTACTGAAGACCCTTTCAGCTTTTTGAGAGTTGGGTGGAGGACATCATCTCTGAAAATAGGGTCCCACAGCTGCACCCCATCAGTGTGAGCAGGAATCTTAGGACTCTTAGAAGAGTCAATGCTCTGAGACCATGGGGGGCGCTTAGCCCCCTCTCTTCGTCACTGAGGATGATTTCATTTTTCAGGGATTAGAGAGAGTGGTCCTTGTGGTGGACTGCAGGTAT
Source organism: Anomaloglossus baeobatrachus (assembly GCF_048569485.1). Taxonomy (NCBI): domain Eukaryota; kingdom Metazoa; phylum Chordata; class Amphibia; order Anura; family Aromobatidae; genus Anomaloglossus; species Anomaloglossus baeobatrachus. The sequence continues at coordinate 172,898 of NW_027442146.1, read as the reverse complement.
GGAGAGCTGTTGTGATCGTATTAGATAGATAAGAATGATTATATGTATTGTAGAAATGTCTCCTATCATGTTCCCTAATTTTTTATTATGTCCACATCCTGGTCCCCATCTTGAACATCATAACAAACGTGCACTTTTTTGTTTAATTTACACATTGGACCATAGGAAAAATGACACTACAGCTACAGAGGTGACCGTCTGATAGCCCAGCTCGACTATCCATCTCTACTGAAGACCCTTTCAGCTTTTTGAGAGTTGGGTGGGGGACATCATCTCTGAAAATAGGGTCCCACAGCTTCACCCCATCAGTGTGAGCAGGACTCTTAGGACTCTTAGAAGAGTCAATGCTCTGGTACCATGGGGGGCGCTTCGCCCCCTCTCTTCGTCACTGAGGATGATTTCATTTTTCAGGGATTAGAGAGGGTGGTCCTTGTGGTGGACTGCAGGTATGGAGAGCTGTTGTCATCGTATTAGATAGATAAGAATGATTATATGTATTGTAGAAATGTCTCCTATCATGTTCCCTAATTTTTTATTATGTCCACATCCTGGTCCCCATCTTGGACATCATAACAAACGTGCACTTTTTTGTTTAATTTCCACATTGGACCATAGGAAAAATGACACTACAGCTACAGAGGTGACCGTCTGATAGCCCAGCTCGACTGTCCATCTCTACTGAAGACCCTTTCAGCTTTTTGAGAGTTGGGTGGAGGACATCATCTCTGAAAATAGGGTCCCACAGCTGCACCCCATCAGTGTGAGCAGGACTCTTAGGACTCTTAGAAGAGTTAATGCTCTGAGACCATGGGGGCGCTTAGCCCCCTCTCTTCGTCACTGAGGATGATTTCATTTTTCAGGGATTAGAGAGGGTGGTCCTTGTGGTGGACTGCAGGTATGGAGAGCTGTTGTCATCGTATTAGATAGATAAGAATGATTATATGTATTGTAGAAATGTCTCCTATCATGTTCCCTAATTTTTTATTATGTCCACATCCTGGTCCCCATCTTGGACATCATAACAAACGTGCACTTTTTTGTTTAATTTACACATTGGACCATAGGAAAAATGACACTACAGCTACAGAGGTGACCGTCTGATAGCCCAGCTCGACTATCCATCTCTACTGAAGACCCTTTCAGCATTTTGAGAGTTGGGTGGAGGACATCATCTCTGAAAATAGGGTCCCACAGCTGCACCCCATCAGTGTGAGCAGGACTCTTAAGACTCTTAGAAGAGTCAATGCTCTGAGACCATTGGGGGCACTGAGCCCCCTCTCTTCGTCACTGAGGATGATTTCATTTTTCAGGGTTTAGAGAGGGTGGTCCTTGTGGTGGACTGCAGGTATGGAGAGCTGTTATCATCGTATTAGATAGATAAGAATGATTATATGTATTGTAGAAATATCTCCTATCATGTTCCCTAATTTTTTATTATGTCCACATCCTGGTCCCCATCTTGGACATCATAACAAACGTGCACTTTTTTGTTTAATTTACACATTGGACCATAGGAAAAATGACACTACAGCTACAGAGGTGACCGTCTGATAGCCCAGCTCGACTATCCATCTCTACTGAAGACCCTTTCAGCTTTTTGAGAGTTGGGTGGAGGACATCATCTCTGAAAATAGGGTCCCACAGCTTCACCCCATCAGTGTGAGCAGGACTCTTAGGACTCTTAGAAGAGTCAATTCTCTGGTACCATGGGGGGCGCTTGGCCCCCTCTCTTCGTCACTGAGGATGATTTCATTTTTCAGGGATTAGAGAGGGTGGTCCTTGTGGTGGACTGCAGGTATGTAGAGCTGTTGTCATCGTATTAGATAGATAAGAATGATTATATGTATTGTAGAAATGTCTCCTATCATGTTCCCTAATTTTTTATTATGTCCACATCCTGGTCCCCATCTTGGACATCATAACAAACGTGCACTTTTTTGTTTAATTTACACATTGGACCATAGGAAAAATGACACTACAGCTACAGAGGTGACCGTCTGATAGCCCAGCTCGACTATCCATCTCTACTGAAGACCCTTTCAGCTTTTTGAGAGTTGGGTGGAGGACATCATCTCTGAAAATAGGGTCCCACAGCTGCACCCCATCAGTGTGAGCAGGACTCTTAGGACTCTTAGAAGAGTTAATGCTCTGAGACCATGGGGGCGCTTAGCCCCCTCTCTTCATCACTGAGGATGATTTCATTTTTCAGGGATTAGAGAGGGTGGTCCTTGTGGTGGACTGCAGGTATGGAGAGCTGTTGTCATCGTATTAGATAGATAAGAATGATTATATGTATTGTAGAAATGTCTCCTATCATGTTCCCTAATTTTTTATTATGTCCACATCCTGGTCCCCATCTTGGACATCATAACAAACGTGCACTTTTTTGTTTAATTTACACATTGGACCATAGGAAAAATGACACTACAGCTACAGAGGTGACCGTCTGATAGCCCAGCTCGACAATCCATCTCTACTGAAGACCCTTTCAGCTTTTTGAGAGTTGGGTGGAGGACATCATCTCTGAAAATAGGGTCCCACAGCTGCACCCCATCAGTGTGAGCAGGACTCTTAGGACTCTTAGAAGAGTCAATGCTCTGAGACCATGGGGGGCGCTTAGCCCCCTCTCTTCGTCACTGAGGATGATTTCATTTTTCAGGGATTAGAGAGGGTGGTCCTTGTGGTGGACTGCAGGTATGGAGAGCTGTTGTCATCGTATTAAATAGATAAGAATGATTATATGTATTGTAGAAATGTCTCCTATCATGTTCCCTAATTTTTTATTATGTCCACATCCTGGTCCCCATCTTGGACATCATAACAAACGTGCACTTTTTTGTTTAATTTACACATTGGACCATAGGAAAAATGACACTACAGCTACAGAGGTGACCGTCTGATAGCCCAGCTCGACTATCCATCTCTACTGAAGACCCTTTCAGCTTTTTGAGAGTTGGGTGGAGAACATCATCTCTGAAAATAGGGTCCCACAGCTGCACCCCATCAGTGTGAGCAGGACTCTTAGGACTCTTAGAAGAGTCAATGTTTTGAGACCATGGGGGGCGCTTAGCCCCCTCTCTTCGTCACTGAGGATGATTTCACTTTTCAGGGAATAGAGAGGGTGGTCCTTGTGGTGGACTGCAGGTATGGAGAGCTGTTGTCATCGTATTAGATAGATAAGAATGATTATATGTATTGTAGAAATGTCTCCTATCATGTTCCCTAATTTTTTATTATGTCCACATCCTGGTCCCCATCTTGGAAATCATAACAAACGTGCACTTTTTGTTTAATTTACACATTGGACCATAGGAAAAATGACACTACAGCTACAGAGGTGACCGTCTGATAGCCCAGCTCGACTATCCATCTCTACTGAAGACCCTTTCAGCTTTTTGAGAGTTGGGTGGGGGACATCATCTCTGAAAATAGGGTCCCACAGCTTCACCCCATCAGTGTGAGCAGGACTCTTAGGACTCTTAGAAGAGTCAATGCTCTGGTACCATGGGGGGCGCTTCGCCCCCTCTCTTCGTCACTGAGGATGATTTCATTTTTCAGGGATTAGAGAGGGTGGTCCTTGTGGTGGACTGCAGGTATGGAGAGCTGTTGTCATCGTATTAGATAGATAAGAATGATTATATGTATTGTAGAAATGTCTCCTATCATGTTCCCTAATTTTTTATTATGTCCACATCCTGGTCCCCATCTTGGACATCATAACAAACGTGCACTTTTTTGTTTAATTTACACATTGGACCATAGGAAAAATGACACTACAGCTACAGAGGTGACCGTCTGATAGCCCAGCTCGACTATCCATCTCTACTGAAGACCCTTTCAGCTTTTTGAGAGTTGGGTGGAGGACATCATCTCTGAAAATAGGGTCCCACAGCTGCACCCCATCAGTGTGAGCAGGACTCTTAGGACTCTTAGAAGAGTTAATGCTCTGAGACCATGGGGGCGCTTAGCCCCCTCTCTTCGTCACTGAGGATGATTTCATTTTTCAGGGATTAGAGAGGGTGGTCCTTGTGGTGGACTGCAGGTATGGAGAGCTGTTGTCATCGTATTAGATAGATAAGAATGATTATATGTATTGTAAAAAAATTGTTTAAAAGAACAGAGAGTCCTCAGTGGTTGATACCTTTTAATGGCTAACTGAAAAGATGGTAATAATTGCAAGCTTTCGAGACTACTCAGGTCTCTTCATCAGGCATGGTATAACACAAAATCTGAAGAGTCACGTATTTATACACAACAGGACTTAGAATAGTGCAGTAAAAAAAAAAAAAAAAAAAAGAACAAGTTATATGAAACAGAACTATCTCTATGGCAGGGGGACAAGCTGTTCTAGCCATAAATACTGCTGCAGTTCAGTGTGAAAGTTTTATTGTCCTTTGATAAGGGTCTGGTCCAGGGCTGTGACATGCTCGGATGGTCAGAGGAGCACATCTTTTAACTGATGTAAAAAGACATGAATCCATGAGACACATTCATTCCTTCTCTGAATGTGTCAAAGGTCATCATAAGTTTGTACTCCCATAGTCTCCTGTCTCTCTGGGACTTGAAGTTTCCTTTCAATACCAGCAATTTCATGTCCATGATGCTGTGGTCTGGGTTACAAAAATGTTTGGCCACAGGTAGATCCATCCTTTTTTCTCTAATTGTGTGGCGGTGAGAATTCATCCTTGTCCTGAGCTGTTGTCCTGTCTCCCCTACATACAGACCCCCAGTTGGACATTTGGTACATATAATTAAGTACACCACATTGGTTGTGGTGCAGCTGAACGTACCTGGGATCTTGTAGTCCTGATGTGATCTGGGAATCTTTATCTTGTCCGTTGTCAATATTAATGGACAGGTCTTGCATTTTTTCTGGTTGCAGGGAAATGTTCCTGTTGGTGTTGGAGAGGACAGGGAGCTTCTGACAATGATGCTTCTTAGATTTGGGGGCTGTCTAAAACACAGAAGTGGGGGGTCTGGAAAAATAGATTTTAACCGGGCATCTTTTTGCAGTAATGGTTGTAGTTTCCGTGCAGCTCCTCTAAACACCTCCAGATGTGGATTGTAGGTGACTACAAGAGGGACCCGGTTGTTCTCTTCTTTGGTTTTATAATGTAGAAGATGGTTTCTTGATATTCTGGTGGCTCTTATAATCTGGTTTTCAATTGTTCTTGGGTGGTAGCCTTGATTCAAAAAGGTTTTTCTGAGGCCCTCAAGGTGATTGTCTCTATCTGTACTGTTGGAACATATCCGATTGTACCTGATAGCCTGGCTGTATACAATAGAGTTTTTTATGTGTTTTGGATGAAAACTGTCCCATTTCAGGTATGTTGGACAGCCCCCAAATCTAAGAAGCATCATTGTCAGAAGCTCCCTGTCCTCTCCAACACCAACAGGAACATTTCCCTGCAACCAGAAAAAATGCAAGACCTGTCCATTAATATTGACAACGGACAAGATAAAGATTCCCAGATCACATCAGGACTACAAGATCCCAGGTACGTTCAGCTGCACCACAACCAATGTGGTGTACTTAATTATATGTACCAAATGTCCAACTGGGGGTCTGTATGTAGGGGAGACAGGACAACAGCTCAGGACAAGGATGAATTCTCACCGCCACACAATTAGAGAAAAAAGGATGGATCTACCTGTGGCCAAACATTTTTGTAACCCAGACCACAGCATCATGGACATGAAATTGCTGGTATTGAAAGGAAACTTCAAGTCCCAGAGAGACAGGAGACTATGGGAGTACAAACTTATGATGACCTTTGACACATTCAGAGAAGGAATGAATGTGTCTCATGGATTCATGTCTTTTTACATCAGTTAAAAGATGTGCTCCTCTGACCATCCGAGCATGTCACAGCCCTGGACCAGACCCTTATCAAAGGACAATAAAACTTTCACACTGAACTGCAGCAGTATTTATGGCTAGAACAGCTTGTCCCCCTGCCATAGAGATAGTTCTGTTTCATATAACTTGTTCTTTTTTTTTTTTTTTTTTTTTTACTGCACTATTCTAAGTCCTGTTGTGTATAAATACGTGACTCTTCAGATTTTGTGTTATACCATGCCTGATGAAGAGACCTGAGTAGTCTCGAAAGCTTGCAATTATTACCATCTTTTCAGTTAGCCATTAAAAGGTATCAACCACTGAGGACTCTCTGTTCTTTTAAACAATTTTTTTATCTCTACTGGCTAACACGGTACAAAGATATATTTTACTTGTATCTATATGTATTGTAGAAATGTCTCCTATCATGTTCCCTAATTTTTTATTATGTCCACATCCTGGTCCCCATCTTGGACATCATAACAAACGTGCACTTTTTTGTTTAATTTACACATTGGACCATAGGAAAAATGACACTACAGCTACAGAGGTGACCGTCTGATAGCCCAGCTCGACTATCCATCTCTACTGAAGACCCTTTCAGCTTTTTGAGAGTTGGGTGGAGGACATCATCTCTGAAAATAGGGTCCCACAGCTGCACCCCATCAGTGTGAGCAGGACTCTTAGGACTCTTAGAAGAGTCAATGCTCTGAGACCATTGGGGGCACTTAGCCCCCTCTCTTCATCACTGAGGATGATTTCATTTTTCAGGGATTAGAGAGGGTGGTCCTTGTGGTGGACTGCAGATATGGAGAGCTGTTATCATCGTATTAGATAGATAAGAATGATTATATGTATTGTAGAAATATCTCCTATCATGTTCCCTAATTTTTTATTATGTCCACATCCTGGTCCCCATCTTGGACATCATAACAAACGTGCACTTTTTTGTTTAATTTACACATTGGACCATAGGAAAAATGACACTACAGCTACAGAGGTGACCGTCTGATAGCCCAGCTCGACTATCCATCTCTACTGAAGACCCTTTCAGCTTTTTGAGAGTTGGGTGGAGGACATCATCTCTGAAAATAGGGTCCCACAGCTTCACCCCATCAGTGTGAGCAGGACTCTTAGGACTCTTAGAAGAGTCAATTCTCTGGTACCATGGGGGGCGCTTGGCCCCCTCTCTTCGTCACTGAGGATGATTTCATTTTTCAGGGATTAGAGAGGGTGGTCCTTGTGGTGGACTGCAGGTATGTAGAGCTGTTGTCATCGTATTAGATAGATAAGAATGATTATATGTATTGTAGAAATGTCTCCTATCATGTTCCCTAATTTTTTATTATGTCCACATCCTGGTCCCCATCTTGGACATCATAACAAACGTGCACTTTTTTGTTTAATTTACACATTGGACCATAGGAAAAATGACACTACAGCTACAGAGGTGACCGTCTGATAGCCCAGCTCGACTATCCATCTCTACTGAAGACCCTTTCAGCTTTTTGAGAGTTGGGTGGAGGACATCATCTCTGAAAATAGGGTCCCACATCTGCACCCCATCAGTGTGAGCAGGACTCTTAGGACTCTTAGAAGAGTTAATGCTCTGAGACCATGGGGGCGCTTAGCCCCCTCTCTTCGTCACTGAGGATGATTTCATTTTTCAGGGATTAGAGAGGGTGGTCCTTGTGGTGGACTGCAGGTATGGAGAGCTGTTGTCATCGTATTAGATAGATAAGAATGATTATATGTATTGTAGAAATGTCTCCTATCATGTTCCCTATTTTTTTATTATGTCCACATCCTGGTCCCCATCTTGGAAATCATAACAAACGTGCACTTTTTGTTTAATTTACACATTGGACCATAGGAAAAATGACACTACAGCTACAGAGGTGACCGTCTGGTAGCCCAGCTCGACTATCCATCTCTACTGAAGACCCTTTCAGCTTTTTGAGAGTTGGGTGGAGGACATCATCTCTGAAAATAGGGTCCCACAGCTGCACCCCATCAGTGTGAGCAGGACTCTTAGGACTCTTAGAAGAGTCAATGTTTTGAGACCATGGGGGGCGCTTAGCCCCCTCTCTTCGTCACTGAGGATGATTTCACTTTTCAGGGAATAGAGAGGGTGGTCCTTGTGGTGGACTGCAGGTATGGAGAGCTGTTGTCATCGTATTAGATAGATAAGAATGATTATATGTATTGTAGAAATGTCTCCTATCATGTTCCCTATTTTTTTATTATGTCCACATCCTGGTCCCCATCTTGGAAATCATAACAAACGTGCACTTTTTGTTTAATTTACACATTGGACCATAGGAAAAATGACACTACAGCTACAGAGGTGACCGTCTGGTAGCCCAGCTCGACTATCCATCTCTACTGAAGACCCTTTCAGCTTTTTGAGAGTTGGGTGGAGGTCATCATCTCTGAAAATAGGGTCCCACAGCTGCACCCCATCAGTGTGAGCAGGACTCTTAGGACTCTTAGAAGAGTTAATGCTCTGAGACCATGGGGGCGCTTAGCCCCCTCTCTTCGTCACTGAGGATGATTTCATTTTTCAGGGATTAGAGAGGGTGGTCCTTGTGGTGGACTGCAGGTATGGAGAGCTGTTATCATCGTATTAGATAGATAAGAATGATTATATGTATTGTAGAAATGTCTCCTATCATGTTCCCTAATTTTTTATTATGTCCACATCCTGGTCCCCATCTTGGACATCATAACAAACGTGCACTTTTTTGTTTAATTTACACATTGGACCATAGGAAAAATGACACTACAGCTACAGAGGTGACCGTCTGATAGCCCAGCTCGACTATCCATCTCTACTGAAGACCCTTTCAGCATTTTGAGAGTTGGGTGGAGGACATCATCTCTGAAAATAGGGTCCCACAGCTGCACCCCATCAGTGTGAGCAGGACTCTTAAGACTCTTAGAAGAGTCAATGCTCTGAGACCATTGGGGGCACTGAGCCCTCTCTCTTCGTCACTGAGGATGATTTCATTTTTCAGGGTTTAGAGAGGGTGGTCCTTGTGGTGGACTGCAGGTATGGAGAGCTGTTATCATCGTATTAGATAGATAAGAATGATTATATGTATTGTAGAAATGTCTCCTATCATGTTCCCTAATTTTTTATTATGTCCACATCCTGGTCCCCATCTTGGACATCATAACAAACGTGCACTTTTTTGTTTAATTTACACATTGGACCATAGGAAAAATGACACTACAGCTACAGAGGTGACCGTCTGATAGCCCAGCTCGACTATCCATCTCTACTGAAGACCCTTTCAGCTTTTTGAGAGTTGGGTGGAGGACATCATCTCTGAAAATAGGGTCCCACAGCTTCACCCCATCAGTGTGAGCAGGACTCTTAGGACTCTTAGAAGAGTCAATGCTCTGGTACCATGGGGGGCGCTTGGCCCCCTCTCTTCGTCACTGAGGATGATTTCATTTTTCAGGGATTAGAGAGGGTGGTCCTTGTGGTGGACTGCAGGTATGTAGAGCTGTTGTCATCGTATTAGATAGATAAGAATGATTATATGTATTGTAGAAATGTCTCCTATCATGTTCCCTAATTTTTTATTATGTCCACATCCTGGTCCCCATCTTGGACATCATAACAAACGTGCACTTTTTTGTTTAATTTACACATTGGACCATAGGAAAAATGACACTACAGCTACAGAGGTGACCGTCTGATAGCCCAGCTCGACTATCCATTTCTACTGAAGACCCTTTCAGCTTTTTGAGAGTTGGGTGGAGGACATCATCTCTGAAAATAGGGTCCCACAGCTGCACCCCATCAGTGTGAGCAGGACTCTTAGGACTCTTAGAAGAGTTAATGCTCTGAGACCATGGGGGCGCTTAGCCCCCTCTCTTCGTCACTGAGGATGATTTCATTTTTCAGGGATTAGAGAGGGTGGTCCTTGTGGTGGACTGCAGGTATGGAGAGCTGTTGTCATCGTATTAGATAGATAAGAATGATTATATGTATTGTAGAAATGTCTCCTATCATGTTCCCTAATTTTTTATTATGTCCACATCCTGGTCCCCATCTTGGACATCATAACAAACGTGCACTTTTTTGTTTAATTTACACATTGGACCATAGGAAAAATGACACTACAGCTACAGAGGTGACCGTCTGATAGCCCAGCTCGACTATCCATCTCTACTGAAGACCCTTTCAGCTTTTTGAGAGTTGGGTGGAGGACATCATCTCTGAAAATAGGGTCCCACAGCTGCACCCCATCAGTGTGAGCAGGACTCTTAGGACTCTTAGAAGAGTCAATGCTCTGAGACCATTGGGGGCACTTAGCCCCCTCTCTTCGTCACTGAGGATGATTTCATTTTTCAGGGATTAGAGAGGGTGGTCCTTGTGGTGGACTGCAGGTATGGAGAGCTGTTATCATCGTATTAGATAGATAAGAATGATTATATGTATTGTAGAAATGTCTCCTATCATGTTCCCTAATTTTTTATTATGTCCACATCCTGGTCCCCATCTTGGACATCATAACAAACGTGCACTTTTTTGTTTAATTTACACATTGGACCATAGGAAAAATGACACTACAGCTACAGAGGTGACCGTCTGATAGCCCAGCTCGACAATCCATCTCTACTGAAGACCCTTTCAGCTTTTTGAGAGTTGGGTGGAGGACATCATCTCTGAAAATAGGGTCCCACAGCTGCACCCCATCAGTGTGAGCAGGACTCTTAGGACTCTTAGAAGAGTCAATGCTCTGAGACCATGGGGGGCGCTTAGCCCCCTCTCTTCGTCACTGAGGATGATTTCATTTTTCAGGGATTAGAGAGGGTGGTCCTTGTGGTGGACTGCAGGTATGGAGAGCTGTTGTCATCGTATTAAATAGATAAGAATGATTATATGTATTGTAGAAATGTCTCCTATCATGTTCCCTAATTTTTTATTATGTCCACATCCTGGTCCCCATCTTGGACATCATAACAAACGTGCACTTTTTTGTTTAATTTAAACATTGGACCATAGGAAAAATAACACTACAGCTACAGAGGTGACCGTCTGATAGCCCAGCTCGACTATCCATCTCTACTGAAGACCCTTTCAGCTTTTTGAGAGTTGGGTGGAGAACATCATCTCTGAAAATAGGGTCCCACAGCTGCACCCCATCAGTGTGAGCAGGACTCTTAGGACTCTTAGAAGAGTCAATGTTTTGAGACCATGGGGGGCGCTTAGCCCCCTCTCTTCGTCACTGAGGATGATTTCACTTTTCAGGGAATAGAGAGGGTGGTCCTTGTGGTGGACTGCAGGTATGGAGAGCTGTTGTCATCGTATTAGATAGATAAGAATGATTATATGTATTGTAGAAATGTCTCCTATCATGTTCCCTATTTTTTTATTATGTCCACATCCTGGTCCCCATCTTGGAAATCATAACAAACGTGCACTTTTTGTTTAATTTACACATTGGACCATAGGAAAAATGACACTACAGCTACAGAGGTGACCGTCTGGTAGCCCAGCTCGACTATCCATCTCTACTGAAGACCCTTTCAGCTTTTTGAGAGTTGGGTGGAGGACATCATCTCTGAAAATAGGGTCCCACAGCTGCACCCCATCAGTGTGAGCAGGACTCTTAGGACTCTTAGAAGAGTCAATGTTTTGAGACCATGGGGGGCGCTTAGCCCCCTCTCTTCGTCACTGAGGATGATTTCACTTTTCAGGGAATAGAGAGGGTGGTCCTTGTGGTGGACTGCAGGTATGGAGAGCTGTTGTCATCGTATTAGATAGATAAGAATGATTATATGTATTGTAGAAATGTCTCCTATCATGTTCCCTATTTTTTTATTATGTCCACATCCTGGTCCCCATCTTGGAAATCATAACAAACGTGCACTTTTTGTTTAATTTACACATTGGACCATAGGAAAAATGACACTACAGCTACAGAGGTGACCGTCTGGTAGCCCAGCTCGACTATCCATCTCTACTGAAGACCCTTTCAGCTTTTTGAGAGTTGGGTGGAGGACATCATCTCTGAAAATAGGGTCCCACAGCTGCACCCCATCAGTGTGAGCAGGACTCTTAGGACTCTTAGAAGAGTCAATGTTTTGAGACCATGGGGGGCGCTTAGCCCCCTCTCTTCGTCACTGAGGATGATTTCATTTTTCAGGGATTAGAGAGAGTGGTCCTTGTGGTGGACTGCAGGTATGGAGAGCTGTTGTGATCATATTAGATAGATAAGAATGATTATATGTATTGTAGAAATGTCTCCTATCATGTTCCCTAATTTTTTATTATGTCCACATCCTGGTCCCCATCTTGGACATCATAACAAACGTGCACTTTTTTGTTTAATTTACACATTGGACCATAGGAAAAATGACACTACAGCTACAGAGGTGACCGTCTGATAGCCCAGCTCGACTATCCATCTCTACTGAAGACCCTTTCAGCTTTTTGAGAGTTGGGTGGAGGACATCATCTCTTAAAATAGGGTCCCACAGCTGCACCCCATCAGTGTAAGCAGGACTCTTAGGAATCTTAGAAGAGTCAATGCTCTAAAACCATGGGGGGCGCTTAGCCCCCTCTCTTCGTCCCTGAGGATGATTTCATTTTTCAGGGATTAGAGAGGGTGGTCCTTGTGGTGGACTGCAGGTATGGAGAGCTGTTATCATCGTATTAGATAGATAAGAATGATTATATGTATTGTAGAAATGTCTCCTATCATGTTCCCTAATTTTTTATTATGTCCACATCCTGGTCCCCATCTTGGACATCATAACAAACGTGCACTTTTTTGTTTAATTTACACATTGGACCATAGGAAAAATGACACTACAGCTACAGAGGTGACCGTCTGATAGCCCAGCTCGACTATCCATCTCTACTGAAGACCCTTTCAGCTTTTTGAGAGTTGGGTGGAGGACATCATCTCTGAAAATAGGGTCCCACAGCTGCACCCCATCAGTGTGAGCAGGACTCTTAGGACTCTTAGAAGAGTCAATGCTCTGAGACCATGGGGGGCGCTTAGCCCCCTCTCTTCGTCACTGAGGATGATTTCATTTTTCAGGGATTAGAGAGGGTGGTCCTTGTGGTGGACTGCAGGTATGGAGAGCTGTTGTCATCGTATTAAATAGATAAGAATGATTATATGTATTGTAGAAATGTCTCCTAATTTTTTATTATGTCCACATCCTGGTCCCCATCTTGGACATCATAACAAACGTGCACTTTTTTGTTTAATTTACACATTGGACCATAGGAAAAATGACACTACAGCTACAGAGGTGACCGTCTGATAGCCCAGCTCGACTATCCATCTCTACTGAAGACCCTTTCAGCTTTTTGAGAGTTGGGTGGAGAACATCATCTCTGAAAATAGGGTCCCACAGCTGCACCCCGTCAGTGTGAGCAGGACTCTTAGGACTCTTAGAAGAGTCAATGTTTTGAGACCATGGGGGGCGCTTAGCCCCCTCTCTTCGTCACTGAGGATGATTTCACTTTTCAGGAAATAGAGAGGGTGGTCCTTGTGGTGGACTGCAGGTATGGAGAGCTGTTGTCATCGTATTAGATAGATAAGAATGATTATATGTATTGTAGAAATGTCTCCTATCATGTTCCCTATCTTTTTATTATGTCCACATCCTGGTCCCCATCTTGGAAATCATAACAAACGTGCACTTTTTTGTTTATTTACACATTGGACCATAGGAAAAATGACACTACAGCTACAGAGGTGACCGTCTGATAGCCCAGCTCGACTATCCATCTCTACTGAAGACCCTTTCAGCTTTTTGAGAGTTGGGTGGAGGACATCATCTCTGAAAATAGGGTCCCACAGCTGCACCCCATCAGTGTGAGCAGGACTCTTAGGACTCTTAGAAGAGTCAATGCTCTGAGACCATGGGGGGCGCTTAGCCCCCTCTCTTCGTCACTGAGGATGATTTCATTTTTCAGGGATTAGAGAGGGTGGTCCTTGTGGTGGACTGCAGGTATGGAGAGCTGTTGTCATCGTATTAAATAGATAAGAATGATTATATGTATTGTAGAAATGTCTCCTATCATGTTCCCTAATTTTTTATTATGTCCACATCCTGGTCCCCATCTTGGACATCATAACAAACGTGCACTTTTTTGTTTAATTTACACATTGGACCATAGGAAAAATGACACTACAGCTACAGAGGTGACCGTCTGATAGCCCAGCTCGACTATCCATCTCTACTGAAGACCCTTTCAGCTTTTTGAGAGTTGGGTGGAGGACATCATCTCTGAAAATAGGGTCCCACAGCTGCACCCCATCAGTGTGAGCAGGACTCTTAGGACTCTTAGAAGAGTTAATGCTCTGAGACCATGGGGGCGCTTAGCCCCCTCTCTTCGTCACTGAGGATGATTTCATTTTTCAGGGATTAGAGAGGGTGGTCCTTGTGGTGGACTGCAGGTATGGAGAGCTGTTGTCATCGTATTAGATAGATAAGAATGATTATATGTATTGTAGAAATGTCTCCTATCATGTTCCCTAATTTTTTATTATGTCCACATCCTGGTCCCCATCTTGGACATCATAACAAACGTGCACTTTTTTGTTTAATTTACACATTGGACCATAGGAAAAATGACACTACAGCTACAGAGGTGACCGTCTGATAGCCCAGCTCGACTATCCATCTCTACTGAAGACCCTTTCAGCTTTTTGAGAGTTGGGTGGAGGACATCATCTCTGAAAATAGGGTCCCACAGCTGCACCCCATCAGTGTGAGCAGGACTCTTAGGACTCTTAGAAGAGTCAATGCTCTGAGACCATTGGGGGCACTTAGCCCCCTCTCTTCGTCACTGAGGATGATTTCACTTTTCAGGGAATAGAGAGGGTGGTCCTTGTGGTGGACTGCAGGTATGGAGAGCTGTTGTCATCGTATTAGATAGATAAGAATGATTATATGTATTGTAGAAATGTCACCTATCATGTTCCCTATTTTTTTATTATGTCCACATCCTGGTCCCCATCTTGGAAATCATAACAAACGTGCACTTTTTTGTTTAATTTACACATTGGACCATAGGAAAAATGACACTACAGCTACAGAGGTGACCGTCTGATAGCCCAGCTCGACTATCCATCTCTACTGAAGACCCTTTCAGCTTTTTGAGAGTTGGGTGGAGGACATCATCTCTGAAAATAGGGTCCCACAGCTGCACCCCATCAGTGTGAGCAGGAATCTTAGGACTCTTAGAAGAGTCAATGCTCTGAGACCATGGGGGGCGCTTAGCCCCCTCTCTTCGTCACTGAGGATGATTTCATTTTTCAGGGATTAGAGAGAGTGGTCCTTGTGGTGGACTGCAGGTATAGAGAGCTGTTGTGATCGTATTAGATAGATAAGAATGATTATATGTATTGTAGAAATGTCTGCTATCATGTTCCCTAATTTTTTATTATGTCCACATCCGGGTCCCCATCTTGAACATCATAACAAACGTGCACTTTTTTGTTTAATTTACACATTGGACCATAGGAAAAATGACACTACAGCTACAGAGGTGACCGTCTGATAGCCCAGCTCGACTATCCATCTCTACTGAAGACCCTTTCAGCTTTTTGAGAGTTGGGTGGAGGACATCATCTCTGAAAATAGGGTCCCACAGCTGCACCCCATCAGTGTGAGCAGGACTCTTAGGACTCTTAGAAGAGTCAATGCTCTGAGACCATTGGGGGCACTTAGCCCCCTCTCTTCATCACTGAGGATGATTTCATTTTTCAGGGATTAGAGAGGGTGGTCCTTGTGGTGGACTGCAGATATGGAGAGCTGTTATCATCATATTAGATAGATAAGAATGATTATATGTATTGTAGAAATGTCTCCTATCATGTTCCCTAATTTTTTATTATGTCCACATCCTGGTCCCCATCTTGGACATCATAACAAACGTGCACTTTTTTGTTTAATTTACACATTGGACCATAGGAAAAATGACACTACAGCTACAGAGGTGACCGTCTGATAGCCCAGCTCGACTATCCATCTCTACTGAAGACCCTTTCAGCTTTTTGAGAGTTGGGTGGAGGACATCATCTCTGAAAATAGGGTCCCACAGCTGCACCCCATCAGTGTGAGCCGGACTCTTAGGAATCTTAGAAGAGTTAATGCTCTGAGACCATGGGGGCGCTTAGCCCCCTCTCTTCGTCACTGAGGATGATTTCATTTTTCAGGGATTAGAGAGGGTGGTCCTTGTGGTGGACTGCAGGTATGGAGAGCTGTTGTCATCGTATTAGATAGATAAGAATGATTATATGTATTGTAGAAATGTCTCCTATCATGTTCCCTATCTTTTTATTATGTCCACATCCTGGTCCCCATCTTGGAAATCATAACAAACGTGCACTTTTTTGTTTATTTACACATTGGACCATAGGAAAAATGACACTACAGCTACAGAGGTGACCGTCTGGTAGCCCAGCTCGACTATCCATCTCTACTGAAGACCCTTTCAGCTTTTTGAGAGTTGGGTGGAGGACATCATCTCTGAAAATAGGGTCCCACAGCTGCACCCCATCAGTGTGAGCAGGACTCTTAGGACTCTTAGAAGAGTCAATGTTTTGAGACCATGGGGGGCGCTTAGCCCCCTCTCTTCGTCACTGAGGATGATTTCACTTTTCAGGAAATAGAGAGGGTGGTCCTTGTGGTGGACTGCAGGTATGGAGAGCTGTTGTCATCGTATTAGATAGATAAGAATGATTATATGTATTGTAGAAATGTCTCCTATCATGTTCCCTATTTTTTTATTATGTCCACATCCTGGTCCCCATCTTGGAAATCATAACAAACGTGCACTTTTTTGTTTAATTTACACATTGGACCATAGGAAAAATGACACTACAGCTACAGAGGTGACCGTCTGGTAGCCCAGCTCGACTATCCATCTCTACTGAAGACCCTTTCAGCTTTTTGAGAGTTGGGTGGAGGACATCATCTCTGAAAATAGGGTCCCACAGCTGCACCCCATCAGTGTGAGCAGGACTCTTAGGACTCTTAGAAGAGTCAATGTTTTGAGACCATGGGGGGCGCTTAGCCCCCTCTCTTCATCACTGAGGATGATTTCATTTTTCAGGGATTAGAGAGAGTGGTCCTTGTGGTGGACTGCAGGTATGGAGAGCTGTTGTGATCGTATTAGATAGATAAGAATGATTATATGTATTGTAGAAATGTCTCCTATCATGTTCCCTAATTTTTTATTATGTCCACATCCTGGTCCCCATCTTGGACATCATAACAAACGTGCACTTTTTTGTTTAATTTACACATTGGACCATAGGAAAAATGACACTACAGCTACAGAGGTGACCGTCTGATAGCCCAGCTCGACTATCCATCTCTACTGAAGACCCTTTCAGCTTTTTGAGAGTTGGGTGGAGGACATCATCTCTTAAAATAGGGTCCCACAGCTGCACCCCATCAGTGTAAGCAGGACTCTTAGGACTCTTAGAAGAGTCAATGCTCTAAAACCATGGGGGGCGCTTAGCCCCCTCTCTTCGTCCCTGAGGATGATTTCATTTTTCAGGGATTAGAGAGGGTGGTCCTTGTGGTGGACTGCAGGTATGGAGAGCTGTTGTCATCGTATTAGATAGATAAGAATGATTATATGTATTGTAGAAATGTCTCCTATCATGTTCCCTAATTTTTTATTATGTCCACATCCTGGTCCCCATCTTGGACATCATAACAAACGTGCACTTTTTTGTTTAATTTACACATTGGACCATAGGAAAAATGACACTACAGCTACAGAGGTGACCGTCTGATAGCCCAGCTCGACTATCCATCTCTACTGAAGACCCTTTCAGCTTTTTGAGAGTTGGGTGGAGGACATCATCTCTGAAAATAGGGTCCCACAGCTGCACCCCATCAGTGTGAGCAGGACTCTTAGGACTCTTAGAAGAGTCAATGCTCTGAGACCATGGGGGGCGCTTAGCCCCCTCTCTTCGTCACTGAGGATGATTTCATTTTTCAGGGATTAGAGAGGGTGGTCCTTGTGGTGGACTGCAGGTATGGAGAGCTGTTGTCATCGTATTAAATAGATAAGAATGATTATATGTATTGTAGAAATGTCTCCTATCATGTTCCCTAATTTTTTATTATGTCCACATCCTGGTCCCCATCTTGGACATCATAACAAACGTGCACTTTTTTGTTTAATTTACACATTGGACCATAGGAAAAATGACACTACAGCTACAGAGGTGACCGTCTGATAGCCCAGCTCGACTATCCATCTCTACTGAAGACCCTTTCAGCTTTTTGAGAGTTGGGTGGAGGACATCATCTCTGAAAATAGGGTCCCACAGCTGCACCCCATCAGTGTGAGCAGGACTCTTAGGACTCTTAGAAGAGTTAATGCTCTGAGACCATGGGGGCGCTTAGCCCCCTCTCTTCGTCACTGAGGATGATTTCATTTTTCAGGGATTAGAGAGGGTGGTCCTTGTGGTGGACTGCAGGTATGGAGAGCTGTTGTCATCGTATTAGATAGATAAGAATGATTATATGTATTGTAGAAATGTCTCCTATCATGTTCCCTAATTTTTTATTATGTCCACATCCTGGTCCCCATCTTGGACATCATAACAAACGTGCACTTTTTTGTTTAATTTACACATTGGACCATAGGAAAAATGACACTACAGCTACAGAGGTGACCGTCTGATAGCCCAGCTCGACTATCCATCTCTACTGAAGACCCTTTCAGCTTTTTGAGAGTTGGGTGGAGGACATCATCTCTGAAAATAGGGTCCCACAGCTGCACCCCATCAGTGTGAGCAGGACTCTTAGGACTCTTAGAAGAGTCAATGCTCTGAGACCATTGGGGGCACTTAGCCCCCTCTCTTCGTCACTGAGGATGATTTCACTTTTCAGGGAATAGAGAGGGTGGTCCTTGTGGTGGACTGCAGGTATGGAGAGCTGTTGTCATCGTATTAGATAGATAAGAATGATTATATGTATTGTAGAAATGTCACCTATCATGTTCCCTATTTTTTTATTATGTCCACATCCTGGTCCCCATCTTGGAAATCATAACAAACGTGCACTTTTTTGTTTAATTTACACATTGGACCATAGGAAAAATGACACTACAGCTACAGAGGTGACCGTCTGATAGCCCAGCTCGACTATCCATCTCTACTGAAGACCCTTTCAGCTTTTTGAGAGTTGGGTGGAGGACATCATCTCTGAAAATAGGGTCCCACAGCTGCACCCCATCAGTGTGAGCAGGAATCTTAGGACTCTTAGAAGAGTCAATGCTCTGAGACCATGGGGGGCGCTTAGCCCCCTCTCTTCGTCACTGAGGATGATTTCATTTTTCAGGGATTAGAGAGAGTGGTCCTTGTGGTGGACTGCAGGTATAGAGAGCTGTTGTGATCGTATTAGATAGATAAGAATGATTATATGTATTGTAGAAATGTCTGCTATCATGTTCCCTAATTTTTTATTATGTCCACATCCGGGTCCCCATCTTGAACATCATAACAAACGTGCACTTTTTTGTTTAATTTACACATTGGACCATAGGAAAAATGACACTACAGCTACAGAGGTGACCGTCTGATAGCCCAGCTCGACTATCCATCTCTACTGAAGACCCTTTCAGCTTTTTGAGAGTTGGGTGGAGGACATCATCTCTGAAAATAGGGTCCCACAGCTGCACCCCATCAGTGTGAGCAGGACTCTTAGGACTCTTAGAAGAGTCAATGCTCTGAGACCATTGGGGGCACTTAGCCCCCTCTCTTCATCACTGAGGATGATTTCATTTTTCAGGGATTAGAGAGGGTGGTCCTTGTGGTGGACTGCAGATATGGAGAGCTGTTATCATCATATTAGATAGATAAGAATGATTATATGTATTGTAGAAATGTCTCCTATCATGTTCCCTAATTTTTTATTATGTCCACATCCTGGTCCCCATCTTGGACATCATAACAAACGTGCACTTTTTTGTTTAATTTACACATTGGACCATAGGAAAAATGACACTACAGCTACAGAGGTGACCGTCTGATAGCCCAGCTCGACTATCCATCTCTACTGAAGACCCTTTCAGCTTTTTGAGAGTTGGGTGGAGGACATCATCTCTGAAAATAGGGTCCCACAGCTGCACCCCATCAGTGTGAGCCGGACTCTTAGGAATCTTAGAAGAGTTAATGCTCTGAGACCATGGGGGCGCTTAGCCCCCTCTCTTCGTCACTGAGGATGATTTCATTTTTCAGGGATTAGAGAGGGTGGTCCTTGTGGTGGACTGCAGGTATGGAGAGCTGTTGTCATCGTATTAGATAGATAAGAATGATTATATGTATTGTAGAAATGTCTCCTATCATGTTCCCTAATTTTTTATTATGTCCACATCCTGGTCCCCATCTTGGACATCATAACAAACGTGCACTTTTTTGTTTAATTTACACATTGGACCATAGGAAAAATGACACTACAGCTACAGAGGTGACCGTCTGATAGCCCAGCTCGACTATCCATCTCTACTGAAGACCCTTTCAGCTTTTTGAGAGTTGGGTGGAGGACATCATCTCTGAAAATAGGGTCCCACAGCTGCACCCCATCAGTGTGAGCAGGACTCTTAGGACTCTTAGAAGAGTCAATGCTCTGAGACCATGGGGGGCACTTAGCCCCCTCTCTTCGTCACTGAGGATGATTTCATTTTTCAGGGATTAGAGAGGGTGGTCCTTGTGGTGGACTGCAGGTATGGAGAGCTGTTGTCATCGTATTAAATAGATAAGAATGATTATATGTATTGTAGAAATGTCTCCTATCATGTTCCCTAATTTTTTATTATGTCCACATCCTGGTCCCCATCTTGGACATCATAACAAACGTGCACTTTTTTGTTTAATTTACACATTGGACCATAGGAAAAATGACACTACAGCTACAGAGGTGACCGTCTGATAGCCCAGCTCGACTATCCATCTCTACTGAAGACCCTTTCAGCTTTTTGAGAGTTGGGTAGAGAACATCATCTCTGAAAATAGGGTCCCACAGCTGCACCCCATCAGTGTGAGCAGGACTCTTAGGACTCTTAGAAGAGTCAATGCTCTGAGACCATGGGGGGCGCTTAGCCCCCTCTCTTCGTCACTGAGGATGATTTAATTTTTCAGGGATTAGAGAGAGTGGTCCTTGTGGTGGACTGCAGGTATGGAGAGCTGTTGTGATCGTATTAGATAGATAAGAATGATTATATGTATTGTAGAAATGTCTCCTATCATGTTCCCTAATTTTTTATTATGTCCACATCCTGGTCCCCATCTTGAACATCATAACAAACGTGCACTTTTTTGTTTAATTTACACATTGGACCATAGGAAAAATGACACTACAGCTACAGAGGTGACCGTCTGATAGCCCAGCTCGACTATCCATCTCTACTGAAGACCCTTTCAGCTTTTTGAGAGTTGGGTGGAGGACATCATCTCTGAAAATAGGGTCCCACAGCTGCACCCCATCAGTGTAAGCAGGACTCTTAGGACTCTTAGAAGAGTCAATGCTCTAAAACCATGGGGGGCGCTTAGCCCCCTCTCTTCGTCCCTGAGGATGATTTCATTTTTCAGGGATTAGAGAGGGTGGTCCTTGTGGTGGACTGCAGGTATGGAGAGCTGTTGTCATCGTATTAGATAGATAAGAATGATTATATGTATTGTAGAAATGTCTCCTATCATGTTCCCTAATTTTTTATTATGTCCAAATCCTGGTCCCCATCTTGGACATCATAACAAACGTGCACTTTTTTGTTTAATTTACACATTGGACCATAGGAAAAATGACACTACAGCTACAGAGGTGACCGTCTGATAGCCCAGCTCGACTATCCATCTCTACTGAAGACCCTTTCAGCTTTTTGAGAGTTGGGTGGAGGACATCATCTCTGAAAATAGGGTCCCACAGCTGCACCCCATCAGTGTGAGCAGGACTCTTAGGACTCTTAGAAGAGTTAATGCTCTGAGACCATGGGGGCGCTTAGCCCCCTCTCTTCGTCACTGAGGATGATTTCATTTTTCAGGGATTAGAGAGGGTGGTCCTTGTGGTGGACTGCAGGTATGGAGAGCTGTTGTCATCGTATTAGATAGATAAGAATGATTATATGTATTGTAGAAATGTCTCCTATCATGTTCCCTAATTTTTTATTATGTCCACATCCTGGTCCCCATCTTGGACATCATAACAAACGTGCACTTTTTTGTTTAATTTACACATTGGACCATAGGAAAAATGACACTACAGCTACAGAGGTGACCGTCTGATAGCCCAGCTCGACTATCCATCTCTACTGAAGACCCTTTCAGCTTTTTGAGAGTTGGGTGGAGGACATCATCTCTGAAAATAGGGTCCCACAGCTGCACCCCATCAGTGTGAGCAGGACTCTTAGGACTCTTAGAAGAGTTAATGCTCTGAGACCATGGGGGCGCTTAGCCCCCTCTCTTCGTCACTGAGGATGATTTCATTTTTCAGGGATTAGAGAGGGTGGTCCTTGTGGTGGACTGCAGGTATGGAGAGCTGTTGTCATCGTATTAGATAGATAAGAATGATTATATGTATTGTAGAAATGTCTCCTATCATGTTCCCTAATTTTTTATTATGTCCACATCCTGGTCCCCATCTTGGACATCATAACAAACGTGCACTTTTTTGTTTAATTTACACATTGGACCATAGGAAAAATGACACTACAGCTACAGAGGTGACCGTCTGATAGCCCAGCTCGACTATCCATCTCTACTGAAGACCCTTTCAGCTTTTTGAGAGTTGGGTGGAGGACATCATCTCTGAAAATAGGGTCCCACAGCTGCACCCCATCAGTGTGAGCAGGACTCTTAGGACTCTTAGAAGAGTCAATGCTCTGAGACCATTGGGGGCACTTAGCCCCCTCTCTTCGTCACTGAGGATGATTTCATTTTTCAGGGATTAGAGAGGGTGGTCCTTGTGGTGGACTGCAGGTATGGAGAGCTGTTGTCATCGTATTAGATAGATAAGAATGATTATATGTATTGTAGAAATGTCTCCTATCATGTTCCCTAATTTTTTATTATGTCCACATCCTGGTCCCCATCTTGGACATCATAACAAACGTGCACTTTTTTGTTTAATTTACACATTGGACCATAGGAAAAATGACACTACAGCTACAGAGGTGACCGTCTGATAGCCCAGCTCGACAATCCATCTCTACTGAAGACCCTTTCAGCTTTTTGAGAGTTGGGTGGAGGACATCATCTCTGAAAATAGGGTCCCACAGCTGCACCCCATCAGTGTGAGCAGGACTCTTAGGACTCTTAGAAGAGTCAATGCTCTGAGACCATTGGGGGCACTTAGCCCCCTCTCTTCGTCACTGAGGATGATTTCATTTTTCAGGGATTAGAGAGGGTGGTCCTTGTGGTGGACTGCAGGTATGGAGAGCTGTTATCGTATTAGATAGATAAGAATGATTATATGTATTGTAGAAATGTCTCCTATCATGTTCCCTAATTTTTTATTATGTCCACATCCTGGTCCCCATCTTGGACATCATAACAAACGTGCACTTTTTTGTTTAATTTACACATTGGACCATAGGAAAAATGACACTACAGCTACAGAGGTGACCGTCTGATAGCCCAGCTCGACAATCCATCTCTACTGAAGACCCTTTCAGCTTTTTGAGAGTTGGGTGGAGGACATCATCTCTGAAAATAGGGTCCCACAGCTGCACCCCATCAGTGTGAGCAGGACTCTTAGGACTCTTAGAAGAGTCAATGCTCTGAGACCATGGGGGGCGCTTAGCCCCCTCTCTTCATCACTGAGGATGATTTCATTTTTCAGGGATTAGAGAGGGTGGTCCTTGTGGTGGACTGCAGGTATGGAGAGCTGTTGTCATCGTATTAAATAGATAAGAATTATTATATGTATTGTAGAAATGTCTCCTATCATGTTCCCTAATTTTTTATTATGTCCACATCCTGGTCCCCATCTTGGACATCATAACAAACGTGCACTTTTTTGTTTAATTTACACATTGGACCATAGGAAAAATGACACTACAGGTACAGAGGTGACCGTCTGATAGCCCAGCTCGACTATCCATCTCTACTGAAGACCCTTTCAGCTTTTTGAGAGTTTGATGGAGAACATCATCTCTGAAAATAGGGTCCCACAGCTGCACCCCATCAGTGTGAGCAGGACTCTTAGGACTCTTAGAAGAGTCAATGCTCTGAGACCATGGGGGGCGCTTAGCCCCCTCTCTTCGTCACTGAGGATGATTTCACTTTTCAGGGAATAGAGAGGGTGGTCCTTGTGGTGGACTGGACTGCAGGTATGGAGAGCTGTTGTCATCGTATTAGATAGATAAGAATGATTATATGTATTGTAGAAATGTCTCCTATCATGTTCCCTATTTTTTTATTATGTCCACATCCTGGTCCCCATCTTGGAAATCATAACAAACGTGCACTTTTTTGTTTAATTTACACATTGGACCATAGGAAAAATGACACTACAGCTACAGAGGTGACCGTCTGATAGCCCAGCTCGACTATCCATCTCTACTGAAGACCCTTTCAGCTTTTTGAGAGTTGGGTGGAGGACATCATCTCTGAAAATAGGGTCCCACAGCTGCACCCCATCAGTGTGAGCAGGACTCTTAGGACTCTTAGAAGAGTCAATGTTTTGAGACCATGGGGTGCGCTTAGCCCCCTCTCTTCGTCACTGAGGATGATTTCATTTTTCAGGGATTAGAGAGGGTGGTCCTTGTGGTGGACTGCAGGTATGGAGAGCTGTTGTCATCGTATTAAATAGATAAGAATGATTATATGTATTGTAGAAATGTCTCCTATCATGT
Organism: Anomaloglossus baeobatrachus; assembly: GCF_048569485.1. NCBI lineage: Eukaryota > Metazoa > Chordata > Amphibia > Anura > Aromobatidae > Anomaloglossus > Anomaloglossus baeobatrachus. The sequence continues at coordinate 148,203 of NW_027442146.1, read as the reverse complement.
TCCCTAATTTTTTATTATGTCCACATCCTGGTCCCCATCTTGGACATCATAACAAACGTGCACTTTTTTGTTTAATTTACACATTGGACCATAGGAAAAATGACACTACAGGTACAGAGGTGACCGTCTGATAGCCCAGCTCGACTATCCATCTCTACTGAAGACCCTTTCAGCTTTTTGAGAGTTTGGTGGAGAACATCATCTCTGAAAATAGGGTCCCACAGCTGCACCCCATCAGTGTGAGCAGGACTCTTAGGACTCTTAGAAGAGTCAATGCTCTGAGACCATGGGGGGCGCTTAGCCCCCTCTCTTCGTCACTGAGGATGATTTCACTTTTCAGGGAATAGAGAGGGTGGTCCTTGTGGTGGACTGCAGGTATGGAGAGCTGTTGTCATCGTATTAGATAGATAAGAATGATTATATGTATTGTAGAAATGTCTCCTATCATGTTCCCTATTTTTTTATTATGTCCACATCCTGGTCCCCATCTTGGAAATCATAACAAACGTGCACTTTTTTGTTTAATTTACACATTGGACCATAGGAAAAATGACACTACAGCTACAGAGGTGACCGTCTGATAGCCTAGCTCGACTATCCATCTCTACTGAAGACCCTTTCAGCTTTTTGAGAGTTGGGTGGAGGACATCATCTCTGAAAATAGGGTCCCACAGCTGCACCCCATCAGTGTGAGCAGGACTCTTAGGACTCTTAGAAGAGTCAATGTTTTGAGACCATGGGGTGCGCTTAGCCCCCTCTCTTCGTCACTGAGGATGATTTCATTTTTCAGGGATTAGAGAGGGTGGTCCTTGTGGTGGACTGCAGGTATGGAGAGCTGTTGTCATCGTATTAGATAGATAAGAATAATTATATGTATTGTAGAAATGTCTCCTATCATGTTCCCTATTTTTTTATTATGTCCACATCCTGGTCCCCATCTTGGAAATCATAACAAACGTGCACTTTTTTGTTTAATTTACACATTGGACCATAGGAAAAATGACACTACAGCTACAGAGGTGACCGTCTGATAGCCCAGCTCGACTATCCATCTCTACTGAAGACCCTTTCAGCTTTTTGAGAGTTGGGTGGAGGACATCATCTCTGAAAATAGGGTCCCACAGCTGCACCCCATCAGTGTGAGCAGGACTCTTAGGACTCTTAGAAGAGTCAATGCTCTGAGACCATGGGGGGCGCTTAGCCCCCTCTCTTCGTCACTGAGGATGATTTCATTTTTCAGGGATTAGAGAGAGTGGTCCTTGTGGTGGACTGCAGGAATGGAGAGCTGTTGTGATCGTATTAGATAGATAAGAATGATTATATGTATTGTAGAAATGTCTCCTATCATGTTCCCTAATTTTTTATTATGTCCACATCCTGGTCCCCATCTTGGAAATCATAACAAACGTGCACTTTTTTGTTTAATTTACACATTGGACCATAGGAAAAATGACACTACAGCTACAGAGGTGACCGTCTGATAGCCTAGCTCGACTATCCATCTCTACTGAAGACCCTTTCAGCTTTTTGAGAGTTGGGTGGAGGACATCATCTCTGAAAATAGGGTCCCACAGCTGCACCCCATCAGTGTAAGCAGGACTCTTAGGACTCTTAGAAGAGTCAATACTCTAAAACCATGGGGGGCGCTTAGCCCCCTCTCTTCGTCCCTGAGGATGATTTCATTTTTCAGGGATTAGAGAGGGTGGTCCTTGTGGTGGACTGCAGGTATGGAGAGCTGTTGTCATCGTATTAGATAGATAAGAATGATTATATGTATTGTAGAAATGTCTCCTATCATGTTCCCTAATTTCTTATTATGTCCACATCCTGGTCCCCATCTTGGACATCATAACAAACGTGCACTTTTTTGTTTAATTTACACATTGGACCATAGGAAAAATGACACTACAGCTACAGAGGTGACCGTCTGATAGCCCAGCTCGACTATCCATCTCTACTGAAGACCCTTTCAGCTTTTTGAGAGTTGGGTGGAGGACATCATCTCTTAAAATAGGGTCCCACAGCTGCACCCCATCAGTGTAAGCAGGACTCTTAGGACTCTTAGAAGAGTCAATGCTCTAAAACCATGGGGGGCGCCAAACAAAACTTTTAGTGGATTTCTACTTATTTTATTAAATATTATCCCCACCAAACAGGACAAGCTTGCATCTGTTATAGTTTTGGAGAAAAATGTGATCATTTCATTTATGCGCGAAATGCCTTAAAAATGGCTTTAAAATGGTTTTGAAGCATGGAGACGATTATCTCGGGATTGCAAGATAACCAAACAAAACTTTTAGTGGATTTCTAATTATTTTATTAAATATCATCCCCTCCAAACAGGACAAGCTTGCATCTGTTATAGTTTTGGAGAAAAATGTGATCATTTCATTTATGCGCACAATGCCTTTGAAATGGCTTTAAAATAGATTTGGAGCATGGAGACGATTATCTCAGGATTGCAATATAAACAAACGAAACTTTTAGTAGATTTCTACTTATTTTATTAAATATTATCTCCACCAAACAGGACAAGCTTGCATCTGTTATAGTTTTGGAGAAAAATGTGATCATTTCATTTATGCGCGAAATGCCTTAAAAATGGCTTTAAAATGGTTTTGAAGCATGGAGACGATTATCTCGGGATTGCAAGATAACCAAACAAAACTTTTAGTGGATTTCTAATTATTTTATTAAATATCATCCCCTCCAAACAGGACAAGCTTGCATCTGTTATAGTTTTGGAGAAAAATGTGATCATTTCATTTATGCGCACAATGCCTTTGAAATGGCTTTAAAATAGATTTGGAGCATGGAGACGATTATCTCGGGATTGCAAGATAACCAAACAAAACTTTTAGTGGATTTCTACTTATTTTACCAAATATCATCTCCACCAAACAGGACAAGCTTGCATCTGTTATACTTTTGGAGAAAAATGTGATCATTTCATTTATGCGCAAAATGCCTTTGAAATGGCTTTAAAATGGATTTGGAGCATGGAGACGATTATCTCAGGATGGCAATATAAACAAACGAAACTTTTAGTAGATTTCTACTTATTTTATTAAATATTATCTCCACCAAACAGGACAAGCTTGCATCTTTTATAGTTTTGGAGAAAAATGTGATCATTTCATTTATGCGCGAAATGCCTTAAAAATGGCTTTAAAATGGATTTGGAGCATGGAGACGATTATCTTGGGATTGCAAGATAACCAAACAAAACTTTTAGTGGATTTCTACTTATTTTATTAAATATTATCCCCACCAAACAGGACAAGCTTGCATCTGTTATAGTTTTGGAGAAAAATGTGATCATTTCATTTATTCGCGAAATGCCTTAAAAATGGCTTTAAAAAGGGTTTGGAGCATGGAGACGATTATCTCGGGATTGCAAGATAACCAAACAAAACTTTTAGTGGATTTCTACTTATTTTATGAAATATCATCTCCACCAAACAGGACAAGCTTGCATCTGTTATAGTTTTGGAGAAAAATGTGATCATTTCATTTATGCGCGAAATGCCTTAAAGATGGCTTTAAAATGGATTTGGAGCATGGAGACGACTATCTCGGGATTGCAAGATAACCAAACAAATCTGTTAGTGGATTTCTACTTATTTTATTAAATATCATCTCCACCAAACAGGAGAAGCTTGCATCTGTTATAGTTTTGGAGAAAAATGTGATCATTTCATTTATGCGCGAAATGCCTTTGAAATGGCTTTAAAATGGATTTGGAGCATGGAGACGATTATCTCAGGATTGCAATATAAACAAACGAAACTTTTAGTAGATTTCTACCTATTTTATTAAATATTATCTCCACCAAACAGGACAAGCTTGCATCTGTTATAGTTTTGGAGAAAAATGTGATCATTTCATTTATGCGCGAAATGCCTTAAAAATGGCTTTAAAATGGATTTGGAGCATGGAGACGATTATCTTGGGATTGCAAGATAACCAAACAAAACCTTTAGTGGATTTCTACTTATTTTATTAAATATCATCTCCACCAAACAGGACAAGCTTGCATGTGTTATAGTTTTGGAGAAAAATGTGATCATTTCATTTATGCGCGAAATGCCTTTGAAATGGCTTTAAAATGGATTTGGAGCATGGAGACGATTATCTCAGGATTGCAATATAAACAAACGAAACTTTTAGTAGGTTTCTACTTATTTTATTAAATATTATCTCCACCAAACAGGACAAGCTTGCATCTGTTATAGTTTTGGAGAAAAATGTGATCATTTCATGTATGCGCGAAATGCCTTAAAAATGGCTTTAAAATAGTTTTGAAGCATGGAGACGATTATCTCGGGATTGCAAGATAACCAAACAAAACTTTTAGTGGATTTCTACATATTTTATTAAATATCATCTCTAACAAACAGGACAAGCTTGCATCTGTTTTAGTTTTGAAGAAAAATGTGATCATTTCATTTATGCGCGAAATGCCTTCAAAATGGCTTTTAAATGGATTTGAAGCATGGAGACGATTATCTCGGGATTGCAAGATAACCAAACAAAACTTTTAGTGGATTTCTACTTATTTTATTAAATATTATCCCCTCCAAACAGGACGAGCTTCCATCTGTTATAGTTTTGGAGAAAAATGTGATCATTTCATTTATGCGCGAAATGCCTTAAAAATGGCTTTAAAATGGATTTGGAGCATGGAGACGATTATCTCGGGATTGCAAGATAACCAAACAAAACTTTTAGTGGATTTCTACTTATTTTATTAAATATTATCCCCACCAAACAGGACAAGCTTGCATCTGTTATAGTTTTGGAGAAAAATGTGATCATTTCATTTATGCGCACAATGCCTTTGAAATGGCTTTAAAATAGATTTGGAGTAAGGAGACGATTATCTCGGGATTGCAAGATAACCAAACAAAACTTTTAGTGGATTTCTACTTATTTTACCAAATATCATCTCCACCAAACAGGACAAGCTTGCATGTGTTATAGTTTTGGAGAAAAATGTGATCATTTCATTTATGCGCAAAATGCCTTTGAAATGGCTTTAAAATGGATTTGGAGCATGGAGACGATTATCTCAGGATGGCAATATAAACAAACAAAACTTTTAGTAGATTTCTACTTATTTTATTAAATATTATCTCCACCAAACAGGACAAGCTTGCATCTGTTATAGTTTTGGAGAAAAATGTGATCATTTCATTTATGCGCGAAATGCCTTAAAAATGGCTTTAAAATGGATTTGGAGCATGGAGACGATTATCTTGGGATTGCAAGATAACCAAACAAAACTTTTAGTGGATTTCTACTTATTTTATTAAATATCATCTCCACCAAACAGGACAAGCTTGCATGTGTTATAGTTTTGGAGAAAAATGTGATCATTTCATTTATGCGTGAAATGCCTTTGAAATGGCTTTAAAATGGATTTGGAGCATGGAGACGATTATCTCAGGATTGCAATATAAACAAACAAAACTTTTAGTAGGTTTCTACTTATTTTATTAAATATTATCTCCACCAAACAGGACAAGCTTGCATCTGTTATAGTTTTGGAGAAAAATGTGATCATTTCATTTATGCGCGAAATGCCCTTAGGACTCTTAGAAGAGTTAATGCTCTGAGACCATGGGGGCGCTTAGCCCCCTCTCTTCGTCACTGAGGATGATTTCATTTTTCAGGGATTAGAGAGGGTGGTCCTTGTGGTGGACTGCAGGTATGGAGAGCTGTTGTCATCGTATTAGATAGATAAGAATGATTATATGTATTGTAGAAATGTCTCCTATCATGTTCCCTAATTTTTTATTATGTCCACATCCTGGTCCCCATCTTGGACATCATAACAAACGTGCACTTTTTTGTTTAATTTACACATTGGACCATAGGAAAAATGACACTACAGCTACAGAGGTGACCGTCTGATAGCCCAGCTCGACTATTTATCTCTACTGAAGACATTTCTACAATACATATAATCATTCTTATCTATCTAATACGATCACAACAGCTCTCCATACCTGCAGTCCACCACAAGGACCACTTTCTCTAATCCCTGAAAAATGAAATCATCCTCAGTGACGAAGAGAGGGGGCTAAGCGCCCACCATGGTCTCAGAGCATTGACTCTTCTAAGAGTCCTAAGATTCCTGCTCACTCTGATGGGGTGCAGCTGTGGGACCCTATTTTCAGAGATGATGTCCTCCACCCAACTCTCAAAAAGCTGAAAGGGTCTTCAGTAGAGATGGATAGTCGAGCTGGGCTATCAGACGGTCACCTCTGTAGCTGTAGTGTCATTTTTCCTATGGTCCAATTTGTAAATTAAACAAAAAAGTGCACGTTTGTTATGATTTCCAAGATGGGGACCAGGATGTGGACATAATAAAAAAATAGGGAACATGATAGGAGACATTTCTACAATACATATAATCATTCTTATCTATCTAATACGATGACAACAGCTCTCCATACCTGCAGTCCACCACAAGGACCACCCTCTCTATTCCCTAAAAAGTGAAATCATCCTCAGTGACGAGGAGAGGGGGCTAAGCGCCCCCCATGGTCTCAGAGCATTGACTCTTCTAAGAGTCCTAAGAGTCCTGCTCACACTGATGGGGTGCAGCTGTGGGACCGTATTTTCAGAGATGATGTTCTCCACCCAACTCTCAAAAAGCTGAAAGCGTCTTCAGTAGAGATGGATAGTCGAGCTGGGCTATCAGACGGTCACCTCTGTAGCTGTAGTGTCATTTTTCCTATGGTCCAATGTGTAAATTAAACAAAAAAGTGCACGTTTGTTATGATGTCCAAGATGGGGACCAGGATGTGGACATAATAAAAAATTAGGGAACATGATAGGAGACATTTCTACAATACATATAATCATTCTTATCTATTTAATACGATGACAACAGCTCTCCATACCTGCAGTCCACTACAAGGACCACCCTCTCTAATCCCTGAAAAATGAAATCATCCTCAGTGACGAAGAGAGGGGGCTAAGCGCCCCCCATGGTCTCAGAGCATTGACTCTTCTAAGAGTCCTAAGAGTCCTGCTCACACTGATGGGGTGCAGCTGTGGGACCCTATTTTCAGAGATGATGTCCTCCACCCAACTCTCAAAAAGCTGAAAGGGTCTTCAGTAGAGATGGATAGTCGAGCTGGGCTATCAGACGGTCACCTCTGTAGCTGTAGTGTCATTTTTCCTATGGTCCAATGTGTAAATTAAACAAAAAAGTGCACGTTTGTTATGATGTCCAAGATGGGGACCAGGATGTGGACATAATAAAAAATTAGGGAACATGATAGGAGACATTTCTACAATACATATAATCATTCTTATCTATCTAATACGATGATAACAGCTCTCCATATCTGCAGTCCACCACAAGGACCACCCTCTCTAATCCCTGAAAAATGAAATCATCCTCAGTGATGAAGAGAGGGGGCTAAGTGCCCCCAATGGTCTCAGAGCATTGACTCTTCTAAGAGTCCTAAGAGTCCTGCTCACACTGATGGGGTGCAGCTGGGGGACCCTATTTTCAGAGATGATGTCCTCCACCCAACTCTCAAAAAGCTGAAAGGGTCTAAGAGTCCTAAGAGTCCTGCTCACACTGATGGGGTGCAGCTGTGGGACCCTATTTTCAGAGATGATGTCCTCCACCCAACTCTCAAAAAGCTGAAAGGTTCTTCAGTAGAGATGGATAGTCGAGCTGGGCTATCAGACGGTCACCTCTGTAGCTGTAGTTTCATTTTCCCTATGGTCCAATGTGTAAATTAAACAAAAAAGTGCACGTTTGTTATGATGTCCAAGATGGGGACCAGGATGTGGACATAATAAAAAATTAGGGGACATTATAGGAGACATTTCTACAATACATATAATCATTCTTATCTATCTAATACGATGATAACAGCTCTCCATATCTGCAGTCCACCACAAGGACCACCCTCTCTAATCCCTGAAAAATGAAATCATCCTCAGTGACGAAGAGAGGGGGCCAAGCGCCCCCCATGGTACCAGAGCATTGACTCTTCTAAGAGTCCTAAGAGTCCTGCTCACACTGATGGGGTGCAGCTGTGGGACCCTATTTTCAGAGATGATGTCCTCCACCCAACTCTCAAAATGCTGAAAGGGTCTTCAGTAGAGATGGATAGTCGAGCTGGGCTATCAGACGGTCACCTCTGTAGCTGTAGTGTCATTTTTCCTATGGTCCAATGTGTAAATTAAACAAAAAAGTGCACGTTTGTTATGATGGCCAAGATGGGGACCAGGATGTGGACATAATAAAAAATTAGGGAACATGATAGGAGACATTTCTACAATACATATAATCATTCTTATCTATCTAATACGATGACAACAGCTCTCCATACCTGCAGTCCACCACAAGGACCACCCTCTCTAATCCCTGAAAAATGAAATCATCCTCAGTGACGAAGAGAGGGGGCTAAGCGCCCCCATGGTCTCAGAGCATTAACTCTTCTAAGAGTCCTAAGAGTCCTGCTCACACTGATGGGGTGCAGCTGTGGGACCCTATTTTCAGAGATGATGTCCTCCACCCAACTCTCAAAAAGCTGAAAGGGTCTTCAGTAGAGATGGATAGTCGAGCTGGGCTATCAGACGGTCACCTCTGTAGCTGTAGTGTCATTTTTCCTATGGTCCAATGTGTAAATTAAACAAAAAAGTGCACGTTTGTTATGATGTCCAAGATGGGGACCAGGATGTGGACATAATAAAAAATTAGGGAACATGATAGGAGACATTTCTACAATACATATAATCATTCTTATCTATCTAATACGATGACAACAGCTCTCCATACCTGCAGTCCACCACAAGGACCACCCTCTCTAATCCCTGAAAAATGAAATCATCCTCAGTGACGAAGAGAGGGGGCCAAGCGCCCCCCATGGTACCAGAGCATTGACTCTTCTAAGAGTCCTAAGAGTCCTGCTCACACTGATGGGGTGAAGCTGTGGGACCCTATTTTCAGAGATGATGTCCTCCACCCAACTCTCAAAAAGCTGAAAGGGTCTTCAGTAGAGATGGATAGTCGAGCTGGGCTATCAGACGGTCACCTCTGTAGCTGTAGTGTCATTTTTCCTATGGTCCAATGTGTAAATTAAACAAAAAAGTGCACGTTTGTTATGATGTCCAAGATGGGGACCAGGATGTGGACATAATAAAAAATTAGGGAACATGATAGGAGACATTTCTACAATACATATAATCATTCTTATCTATCTAATACGATGACAACAGGTCTCCATACCTGCAGTCCACCACAAGGACCACCCTCTCTAATCCCTGAAAAATGAAATCATCCTCAGTGACGAAGAGAGGGGGCTAAGCGCCCCCCATGGTCTCAGAGCATTGACTCTTCTAAGAGTCCTAAGAGTCCTGCTCACACTGATGGGGTGCAGCTGTGGGACCCTATTTTCAGAGATGATGTCCTCCACCCAACTCTCAAAAAGCTGAAAGGGTCTTCAGTAGAGATGGATAGTCGAGCTGGGCTATCAGACGGTCACCTCTGTAGCTGTAGTGTCATTTTTCCTATGGTCCAATGTGTAAATTAAACAAAAAAGTGCACGTTTGTTATGATGGCCAAGATGGGGACCAGGATGTGGACATAATAAAAAATTAGGGAACATGATAGGAGACATTTCTACAATACATATAATCATTCTTATCTATCTAATACGATGACAACAGCTCTCCATACCTGCAGTCCACCACAAGGACCACCCTCTCTAATCCCTGAAAAATGAAATCATCCTCAGTGACGAAGAGAGGGGGCTAAGCGCCCCCATGGTCTCAGAGCATTAACTCTTCTAAGAGTCCTAAGAGTCCTGCTCACACTGATGGGGTGCAGCTGTGGGACCCTATTTTCAGAGATGATGTCCTCCACCCAACTCTCAAAAAGCTGAAAGGGTCTTCAGTAGAGATGGATAGTCGAGCTGGGCTATCAGACGGTCACCTCTGTAGCTGTAGTGTCATTTTTCCTATGGTCCAATGTGTAAATTAAACAAAAAAGTGCACGTTTGTTATGATGTCCAAGATGGGGACCAGGATGTGGACATAATAAAAAATTAGGGAACATGATAGGAGACATTTCTACAATACATATAATCATTCTTATCTATCTAATACGATGACAACAGCTCTCCATACCTGCAGTCCACCACAAGGACCACCCTCTCTAATCCCTGAAAAATGAAATCATCCTCAGTGACGAAGAGAGGGGGCCAAGCGCCCCCCATGGTACCAGAGCATTGACTCTTCTAAGAGTCCTAAGAGTCCTGCTCACACTGATGGGGTGAAGCTGTGGGACCCTATTTTCAGAGATGATGTCCTCCACCCAACTCTCAAAAAGCTGAAAGGGTCTTCAGTAGAGATGGATAGTCGAGCTGGGCTATCAGACGGTCACCTCTGTAGCTGTAGTGTCATTTTTCCTATGGTCCAATGTGTAAATTAAACAAAAAAGTGCACGTTTGTTATGATGTCCAAGATGGGGACCAGGATGTGGACATAATAAAAAATTAGGGAACATGATAGGAGACATTTCTACAATACATATAATCATTCTTATCTATCTAATACGATGACAACAGGTCTCCATACCTGCAGTCCACCACAAGGACCACCCTCTCTAATCCCTGAAAAATGAAATCATCCTCAGTGACGAAGAGAGGGGGCTAAGCGCCCCCCATGGTCTCAGAGCATTGACTCTTCTAAGAGTCCTAAGAGTCCTGCTCACACTGATGGGGTGCAGCTGTGGGACCCTATTTTCAGAGATGATGTCCTCCACCCAACTCTCAAAAAGCTGAAAGGGTCTTCAGTAGAGATGGATAGTCGAGCTGGGCTATCAGACGGTCACCTCTGTAGCTGTAGTGTCATTTTTCCTATGGTCCAATGTGTAAATTAAACAAAAAAGTGCACGTTTGTTATGATGTCCAAGATGGGGACCAGGATGTGGACATAATAAAAAATTAGGGAACATGATAGGAGACATTTCTACAATACATATAATCATTCTTATCTATTTAATACGATGACAACAGCTCTCCATACCTGCAGTCCACCACAAGGACCACCCTCTCTAATCCCTGAAAAATGAAATCATCCTCAGTGACGAAGAGAGGGGGCTAAGCGCCCCCCATGGTCTCAGAGCATTGACTCTTCTAAGAGTCCTAAGAGTCCTGCTCACACTGATGGGGTGCAGCTGTGGGACCCTATTTTCAGAGATGATGTCCTCCACCCAACTCTCAAAAAGCTGAAAGGGTCTTCAGTAGAGATGGATAGTCGAGCTGGGCTATCAGACGGTCACCTCTGTAGCTGTAGTGTCATTTTTCCTATTGTCCAATTTGTAAATTAAACAAAAAAGTGCACGTTTGTTATGATTTCCAAGATGGGGACCAGGATGTGGACATAATAAAAAAATAGGGAACATGATAGGAGACATTTCTACAATACATATAATCATTCTTATCTATCTAATACGATGACAACAGCTCTCCATACCTGCAGTCCACCACAAGGACCACCCTCTCTATTCCCTGAAAAGTGATATCATCCTCAGTGACGAGGAGAGGGGGCTAAGCGCCCCCCATGGTCTCAGAGCATTGACTCTTCTAAGAGTCCTAAGAGTCCTGCTCACACTGATGGGGTGCAGCTGTGGGACCCTATTTTCAGAGATGATGTTCTCCACCCAACTCTCAAAAAGCTGAAAGGGTCTTCAGTAGAGATGGATAGTCGAGCTGGGCTATCAGACGGTCACCTCTGTAGCTGTAGTGTCATTTTTCCTATGGTCCAATGTGTAAATTAAACAAAAAAGTGCACGTTTGTTATGATGTCCAAGATGGGGACCAGGATGTGGACATAATAAAAAATTAGGGAACATGATAGGAGACATTTCTACAATACATATAATCATTCTTATCTATCTAATACGATGACAACAGCTCTCCATACCTGCAGTCCACCACAAGGACCACCCTCTCTAATCCCTGAAAAATGGAATCATCCTCAGTGACGAAGAGAGGGGGCTAAGCGCCCCCCATGGTCTCAGAGCATTGACTCTTCTAAGAGTCCTAAGAGTCCTGCTCACACTGATGGGGTGCAGCTGTGGGACCCTATTTTCAGAGATGATGTCCTCCACCCAACTCTCAAAAAGCTGAAAGGGTCTTCAGTAGAGATGGATAGTCGAGCTGGGCTATCAGACGGTCACCTCTGTAGCTGTAGTGTCATTTTTCCTATGGTCCAATGTGTAAATTAAACAAAAAAGTGCACGTTTGTTATGATGTCCAAGATGGGGACCAGGATGTGGACATAATAAAAAATTAGGGAACATGATAGGAGACATTTCTACAATACATATAATCATTCTTATCTATTTAATACGATGACAACAGCTCTCCATACCTGCAGTCCACCACAAGGACCACCCTCTCTAATCCCTGAAAAATGAAATCATCCTCAGTGACGAAGAGAGGGGGCTAAGCGCCCCCCATGGTCTCAGAGCATTGACTCTTCTAAGAGTCCTAAGAGTCCTGCTCACACTGATGGGGTGCAGCTGTGGGACCCTATTTTCAGAGATGATGTCCTCCACCCAACTCTCAAAAAGCTGAAAGGGTCTTCAGTAGAGATGGATTGTCGAGCTGGGCTATCAGACGGTCACCTCTGTAGCTGTAGTGTCATTTTTCCTATGGTCCAATGTGTAAATTAAACAAAAAAGTGCACGTTTGTTATGATGTCCAAGATGGGGACCAGGATGTGGACATAATAAAAAATTAGGGAACATGATAGGAGACATTTCTACAATACATATAATCATTCTTATCTACCTAATACGATGATAACAGCTCTCCATACCTGCAGTCCACCACAAGGACCACCCTCTCTAATCCCTGAAAAATGAAATCATCCTCAGTGACGAAGAGAGGGGGCTAAGTGCCCCCAATGGTCTCAGAGCATTGACTCTTCTAAGAGTCCTAAGAGTCCTGCTCACACTGATGGGGTGCAGCTGTGGGACCCTATTTTCAGAGATGATGTCCTCCACCCAACTCTCAAAAAGCTGAAAGGGTCTTCAGTAGAGATGGATAGTCGAGCTGGGCTATCAGACGGTCACCTCTGTAGCTGTAGTGTCATTTTTCCTATGGTCCAATGTGTAAATTAAACAAAAAAGTGCACGTTTGTTATGATGTCCAAGATGGGGACCAGGATGTGGACATAATAAAAAATTAGGGAACATGATAGGAGACATTTCTACAATACATATAATCATTCTTATCTATCTAATACGATGACAACAGCTCTCCATACCTGCAGTCCACCACAAGGACCACCCTCTCTAATCCCTGAAAAATGAAATCATCCTCAGTGACGAAGAGAGGGGGCTAAGCGCCCCCATGGTCTCAGAGCATTAACTCTTCTAAGAGTCCTAAGAGTCCTGATCACACTGATGGGTGCAGCTGTGGGACCCTATTTTCAGAGATGATGTCCTCCACCCAACTCTCAAAAAGCTGAAAGGGTCTTCAGTAGAGATGGATAGTCGAGCTGGGCTATCAGACGGTCACCTCTGTAGCTGTAGTGTCATTTTTCCTATGGCCCAATGTGTAAATTAAACAAAAAAGTGCACGTTTGTTATGATGTCCAAGATGGGGACCAGGATGTGGACATAATAAAAAATTAGGGAACATGATAGGAGACATTTCTACAATACATATAATCATTCTTATCTATCTAATACGATGACAACAGCTCTCCATACCTGCAGTCCACCACAAGGACCACCCTCTCTAATCCCTGAAAAATGAAATCATCCTCAGTGACGAAGAGAGGGGGCCAAGCGCCCCCCATGGTACCAGAGCATTCACTCTTCTAAGAGTCCTAAGAGTCCTGCTCACACTGATGGGGTGAAGCTGTGGGACCCTATTTTCAGAGATGATGTCCTCCACCCAACTCTCAAAAAGCTGAAAGGGTCTTCAGTAGAGATGGATAGTCGAGCTGGGCTATCAGACGGTCACCTCTGTAGCTGTAGTGTCATTTTTCCTATGGTCCAATGTGTAAATTAAACAAAAAAGTGCACGTTTGTTATGAAGTCCAAGATGGGGACCAGGATGTGGACATAATAAGAAATTAGGGAACATGATAGGAGACATTTCTACAATACATATAATCATTCTTATCTATCTAATACGATGACAACAGCTCTCCATACCTGCAGTCCACCACAAGGACCACCGTCTCTAATCCCTGAAAAATGAAATCATCCTCAGGGACGAAGAGAGGGGGCTAAGCGCCCCCCATGGTTTTAGAGCATTGACTCTTCTAAGAGTCCTAAGAGCCCTGCTTACACTGATGGGGTGCAGCTGTGGGACCCTATTTTCAGAGATGATGTCCTCCACCCAACTCTCAAAAAGCTGAAAGGGTCTTCAGTAGAGATGGATAGTCAAGCTGGGCTATCAGACGGTCACCTCTGTAGCTGTAGTGTCATTTTTCCTATGGTCCAATGTGTAAATTAAACAAAAAAGTGCATGTTTGTTATGATGTCCAAGATGGGGACCAGGATGTGGACATAATAAAAAATTAGGGAACATGATAGGAGACATTTCTACAATACATATAATCATTCTTATCTATCTAATACGATGACAACAGCTCTCCATACCTGCAGTCCACCACAAGGACCACCCTCTCTAATCCCTGAAAAATGAAATCATCCTCAGTGACGAAGAGAGGGGGCTCAGTGCCCCCAATGGTCTCAGAGCATTGACTCTTCTAAGAGTCCTAAGAGTCCTGCTCACACTGATGGGGTGCAGCTGTGGGACCCTATTTTCAGAGATGATGTCCTCCACCCAACTCTCAAAATGCTGAAAGGGTCTTCAGTAGAGATGGATAGTCGAGCTGGGCTATCAGACGGTCACCTCTGTAGCTGTAGTGTCATTTTTCCTATGGTCCAATGTGTAAATTAAACAAAAAAGTGCACGTTTGTTATGATGTCCAAGATGGGGACCAGGATGTGGACATAATAAAAAATTAGGGAACATGATAGGAGACATTTCTACAATACATATAATCATTCTTATCTATCTAATACGATGACAACAGCTCTCCATACCTGCAGTCCACCACAAGGACCACCCTCTCTAATCCCTGAAAAATGAAATCATCCTCAGTGACGAAGAGAGGGGGCTAAGCGCCCCCATGGTCTCAGAGCATTAACTCTTCTAAGAGTCCTAAGAGTCCTGCTCACACTGATGGGGTGCAGCTGTGGGACCCTATTTTCAGAGATGATGTCCTCCACCCAACTCTCAAAAAGCTGAAAGGGTCTTCAGTAGAGATGGATAGTCGAGCTGGGCTATCAGACGGTCACCTCTGTAGCTGTAGTGTCATTTTTCCTATGGTCCAATGTGTAAATTAAACAAAAAAGTGCACGTTTGTTATGATGTCCAAGATGGGGACCAGGATGTGGACATAATAAAAAATTAGGGAACATGATAGGAGACATTTCTACAATACATATAATCATTCTTATCTACCTAATACGATGATAACAGCTCTCCATACCTGCAGTCCACCACAAGGACCACCCTCTCTAATCCCTGAAAAATGAAATCATCCTCAGTGACGAAGAGAGGGGGCTAAGTGCCCCCAATGGTCTCAGAGCATTGACTCTTCTAAGAGTCCTAAGAGTCCTGCTCACACTGATGGGGTGCAGCTGTGGGACCCTATTTTCAGAGATGATGTCCTCCACCCAACTCTCAAAAAGCTGAAAGGGTCTTCAGTAGAGATGGATAGTCGAGCTGGGCTATCAGACGGTCACCTCTGTAGCTGTAGTGTCATTTTTCCTATGGTCCAATGTGTAAATTAAACAAAAAAGTGCACGTTTGTTATGATGTCCAAGATGGGGACCAGGATGTGGACATAATAAAAAATTAGGGAACATGATAGGAGACATTTCTACAATACATATAATCATTCTTATCTATCTAATACGATGACAACAGCTCTCCATACCTGCAGTCCACCACAAGGACCACCCTCTCTAATCCCTGAAAAATGAAATCATCCTCAGTGACGAAGAGAGGGGGCTAAGCGCCCCCATGGTCTCAGAGCATTAACTCTTCTAAGAGTCCTAAGAGTCCTGCTCACACTGATGGGTGCAGCTGTGGGACCCTATTTTCAGAGATGATGTCCTCCACCCAACTCTCAAAAAGCTGAAAGGGTCTTCAGTAGAGATGGATAGTCGAGCTGGGCTATCAGACGGTCACCTCTGTAGCTGTAGTGTCATTTTTCCTATGGCCCAATGTGTAAATTAAACAAAAAAGTGCACGTTTGTTATGATGTCCAAGATGGGGACCAGGATGTGGACATAATAAAAAATTAGGGAACATGATAGGAGACATTTCTACAATACATATAATCATTCTTATCTATCTAATACGATGACAACAGCTCTCCATACCTGCAGTCCACCACAAGGACCACCCTCTCTAATCCCTGAAAAATGAAATCATTCTCAGTGACGAAGAGAGGGGGCCAAGCGCCCCCCATGGTACCAGAGCATTCACTCTTCTAAGAGTCCTAAGAGTCCTGCTCACACTGATGGGGTGAAGCTGTGGGACCCTATTTTCAGAGATGATGTCCTCCACCCAACTCTCAAAAAGCTGAAAGGGTCTTCAGTAGAGATGGATAGTCGAGCTGGGCTATCAGACGGTCACCTCTGTAGCTGTAGTGTCATTTTTCCTATGGTCCAATGTGTAAATTAAACAAAAAAGTGCACGTTTGTTATTATGTCCAAGATGGGGACCAGGATGTGGACATAATAAGAAATTAGGGAACATGATAGGAGACATTTCTACAATACATATAATCATTTTTATCTATCTAATACGATGACAACAGCTCTCCATACCTGCAGTCCACCACAAGGACCACCCTCTCTAATCCCTGAAAAATGAAATCATCCTCAGGGACGAAGAGAGGGGGCTAAGCGCCCCCCATGGTTTTAGAGCATTGACTCTTCTAAGAGTCCTAAGAGTCCTGCTTACACTGATGGGGTGCAGCTGTGGGACCCTATTTTCAGAGATGATGTCCTCCACCCAACTCTCAAAAAACTGAAAGGGTCTTCAGTAGAGATGGATAGTCAAGCTGGGCTATCAGACGGTCACCTCTGTAGCTGTAGTGTCATTTTTCCTATGGTCCAATGTGTAAATTAAACAAAAAAGTGCACGTTTGTTATGATGTTCAAGATGGGGACCAGGATGTGGACATAATAAAAAATTAGGGAACATGATAGGAGACATTTCTACAATACATATAATCATTCTTATCTATCTAATACGATCACAACAGCTCTCCATACCTGCAGTCCACCACAAGGACCACTCTCTCTAATCCCTGAAAAATGAAATCATCCTCAGTGACGAAGAGAGGGGGCTAAGCGCCCCCCATGGTCTCAGAGCATTGACTCTTCTAAGAGTCCTAAGATTCCTGCTCACACTGATGGGGTGCAGCTGTGGGACCCTATTTTCAGAGATGATGTCCTCCACCCAACTCTCAAAAAGCTGAAAGGGTCTTCAGTAGAGATGGATAGTCGAGCTGGGCTATCAGACGGTCACCTCTGTAGCTGTAGTGTCATTTTTCCTATGGTCCAATGTGTAAATTAAACAAAAAAGTGCACGTTTGTTATGATTTCCAAGATGGGGACCAGGATGTGGACATAATAAAAAAATAGGGAACATGATAGGAGACATTTCTACAATACATATAATCATTCTTATCTATGTAATACGATGACAACAGCTCTCCATACCTGCAGTCCACCACAAGGACCACCCTCTCTATTCCCTGAAAAGTGAAATCATCCTCAGTGACGAAGAGAGGGGGCTAAGCGCCCCCCATGGTCTCAGAGCATTGACTCTTCTAAGAGTCCTAAGAGTCCTGCTCACACTGATGGGGTGCAGCTGTGGGACCCTATTTTCAGAGATGATGTTCTCCACCCAACTCTCAAAAAGCTGAAAGGGTCTTCAGTAGAGATGGATAGTCGAGCTGGGCTATCAGACGGTCACCTCTGTAGCTGTAGTGTCATTTTTCCTATGGTCCAATGTGTAAATTAAACAAAAAAGTGCACGTTTGTTATGATGTCCAAGATGGGGACCAGGATGTGGACATAATAAAAAATTAGGGAACATGATAGGAGACATTTCTACAATACATATAATCATTCTTATCTATTTAATACGATGACAACAGCTCTCCATACCTGCAGTCCACCACAAGGACCACCCTCTCTAATCCCTGAAAAATGAAATCATCCTCAGTGACGAAGAGAGGGGGCTAAGCGCCCCCCATGGTCTCAGAGCATTGACTCTTCTAAGAGTCCTAAGAGTCCTGCTCACACTGATGGGGTGCAGCTGTGGGACCCTATTTTCAGAGATGATGTCCTCCACCCAACTCTCAAAAAGCTGAAAGGGTCTTCAGTAGAGATGGATAGTCGAGCTGGGCTATCAGACGGTCACCTCTGTAGCTGTAGTGTCATTTTTCCTATGGTCCAATGTGTAAATTAAACAAAAAAGTGCACGTTTGTTATGATGTCCAAGATGGGGACCAGGATGTGGACATAATAAAAAATTAGGGAACATGATAGGAGACATTTCTACAATACATATAATCATTCTTATCTATCTAATACGATGATAACAGCTCTCCATATCTGCAGTCCACCACAAGGACCACCCTCTCTAATCCCTGAAAAATGAAATCATCCTCAGTGATGAAGAGAGGGGGCTAAGTGCCCCCAATGGTCTCAGAGCATTGACTCTTCTAAGAGTCCTAAGAGTCCTGCTCACACTGATGGGGTGCAGCTGTGGGACCCTATTTTCAGAGATGATGTCCTCCACCCAACTCTCAAAAAGCTGAAAGGGTCTTCAGTAGAGATGGATAGTCGAGCTGGGCTATCAGACGGTCACCTCTGTAGCTGTAGTGTCATTTTTCCTATGGTCCAATGTGTAAATTAAACAAAAAAGTGCACGTTTGTTATGATGTCCAAGATGGGGACCAGGATGTGGACATAATAAAAAATTAGGGAACATGATAGGAGACATTTCTACAATACATATAATCATTCTTATCTATCTAATACGATGACAACAGCTCTCCATACCTGCAGTCCACCACAAGGACCACCCTCTCTAATCCCTGAAAAATGAAATCATCCTCAGTGACGAAGAGAGGGGGCTAAGCGCCCCCATGGTCTCAGAGCATTAACTCTTCTAAGAGTCCTAAGAGGCCTGCTCACACTGATGGGGTGCAGCTGTGGGACCCTATTTTCAGAGATGATGTCCTCCACCCAACTCTCAAAAAGCTGAAAGGGTCTTCAGTAGAGATGGATAGTCGAGCTGGGCTATCAGACGGTCACCTCTGTAGCTGTAGTGTCATTTTTCCTATGGTCCAATGTGTAAATTAAACAAAAAAGTGCACGTTTGTTATGATGTTCAAGATAGGGACCAGGATGTGGACATAATAAAAAATTAGGGAACATGATAGGAGACATTTCTACAATACATATAATCATTCTTATCTATCTAATACGATCACAACAGCTCTCCATACCTGCAGTCCACCACAAGGACCACTCTCTCTAATCCCTGAAAAGTGAAATCATCCTCAGTGACGAAGAGAGGGGGCTAAGCGCCCTCCATGGTCTCAGAGCATTGACTCTTCTAAGAGTCCTAAGAGTCCTGCTCACACTGATGGGGTGCAGCTGTGGGACCCTATTTTCAGAGATGATGTTCTCTACCCAACTCTCAAAAAGCTGAAAGGGTCTTCAGTAGAGATGGATAGTCGAGCTGGGCTATCAGACGGTCACCTCTGTAGCTGTAGTGTCATTTTTCCTATGGTCCAATGTGTAAATTAAACAAAAAAGTGCACGTTTGTTATGATGTCCAAGATGGGGACCAGGATGTGGACATAATAAAAAATTAGGGAACATGATAGGAGACATTTCTACAATACATATAATCATTCTTATCTATCTAATACGATGACAACAGCTCTCCATACCTGCAGTCCACCACAAGGACCACCCTCTCTAATCCCTGAAAAATGAAATCATCCTCAGTGACGAAGAGAGGGGGCTAAGCGCCCCCCATGGTCTCAGAGCATTGACTCTTCTAAGAGTCCTAAGAGTCCTGCTCACACTGATGGGGTGCAGCTGTGGGACCCTATTTTCAGAGATGATGTCCTCCACCCAACTCTCAAAAAGCTGAAAGGGTCTTCAGTAGAGATGGATTGTCGAGCTGGGCTATCAGACGGTCACCTCTGTAGCTGTAGTGTCATTTTTCCTATGGTCCAATGTGTAAATTAAACAAAAAAGTGCACGTTTGTTATGATGTCCAAGATGGGGACCAGGATGTGGACATAATAAAAAATTAGGGAACATGATAGGAGACATTTCTACAATACATATATGTCACGGCCGGGCGGTCGGGTAGACCCAGGAGGTGGATCCACTGGACCGGACTCTAAGATGGTGGTAAGGAGTCCGGCAGCTGAAGCACTGAAGGGCGGCAGAACAGTCCGTGCAAGTGAGGGCAGCGGAGGAGTCCCTGGGACCACGGAGTCACAGATGGTGGTACTGGTGACGTAGCTCAGGTTCGGAAGCCGAGATGATAGTAGGCGGGGTCCGGAACCTCTGGAGCGGGATGACGGGTCACCGCAGGGATCCGAGATGGTACGGACTGTCAGTTGGCAGACGGACAGCGTGCGGGGTTCAGGACACGGCAGACTGGATGGCGCGGCAGGTACGGCTCTACAAAGAGAGATAGGTGAGTATAGGCACATAAACACCAGGAGACCTGACTCCTAGCTCAGGGAACACGAAGATCAGGCCCCGCCCCCTTGGACAATGACCCCCTATATACCCTGTACCTGTGCAACCTCATTTCCTGTTAATGGACGCTGGCCCTTTAAGAAAGGGTCAGTGACCGCGCGCGCGCCCTAATGCGCATGCGCGCCGCCCGAGTGCCAGAAGCCAGGGAAGGAGGCTGCGAGGAGGACGCAGGGGAGCCGGCCAGGTCCAGGGAAGCTGTCGGGCGCCGGGATCGGGGTCCAGGGACCCTGGGACGGACGGGATCCGGTGGCTGGAGAGCGGGGAGCGTGGCAGGTGAGCCGGGGAGCGGGGGTGAGGACCCGGGAAGCGTGACAGTACCCCCCCCCCCCACGCCCCCCTCCCCGCAACCGGGACATGAAGGCACGGATAAGAGGAGTGCCCACGTTCTCCCTGGGCTCCCAAGACCTATCCTCAGGACCATAGCCCTCCCAGTCCACCAGGAAGAACTGCCGACCTCGTACGGTCTTCATGGCCACGATATCCCTTACCGCATAGATGTCATCATCGGCAATAGGTGGAGGAGCCGGACTGGCAGCAGCGGAGAAAGGACCAAGGACAACCGGCTTGAGCAGGGAGACGTGGAATGAGTTGGGTATCCTCATCGTGGCCGGGAGCTGTAGCTTGTAGGATACCTCATTGATCTTGCGGAGGACCTTAAACGGCCCGATGTAGCGAGGACCCAGCTTGTAGGACGGTATCTTCAATCGGATGTACTGGGAAGCAAGCCAGACCAGGTCACCAGGAGAGAAACACGGAGGATCCAGACGTCTCTTGTCAGCGTGTTTCTTCATCCGCTGGGAAGCGCGCCCAAGGGACGCCTTGACAGAGTCCCAAATGGTAGCAAAGTCACGGACAGCAGTATCAGCAGCCGGGACATCCGATGAAGGGGATATAGGCAGCGGGACGGCGGGCTGAAGTCCGTAAACAACATGGAAGGGTGATTTGGAGGATGACTCACTGACGTGGTGGTTATGGGCGAATTCAGCCCAAGGCAGAAGCGAGGACCAGTCGTCGTGATGGGCGTTGACATAGTGACGTAGGTATGAGGTCAAGATTTGATTGACCCTCTCCACTTGGCCATTAGACTGAGGATGGTAAGCAGAGGAAAAGTCCAGAGTCACTCCCAGATGTTTGCATAGAGCCCTCCAGAAGCGGGAGGTGAACTGGGTTCCTCTGTCGGACACGATGTGGGATGGAAAGCCATGCAAGCGAAAGATGTGATGTATATAGGCTTCCGCGAGTTCCTGAGCTGAGGGCAGTCCGGCCATAGGAACGAAGTGGGCCATTTTGGAGAATCGATCAACCACGACCCATATGACTGTGTGCCCGGAGGATAATGGCAAGTCCGTAATAAAGTCCATAGCTATGTGTTGCCACGGGACTGAGGGTATCGGCAGAGGCAGAAGACGGCCATGGGGCAAGTGGTTGGGCGTCTTGTTCCTGGCACAGGAGGAGCAGGCAGAGACAAAAGCAGCGACGTCCGTGCGAAGGGATGGCCACCAGTAATGGCGTACAATCGCACCCCATGTTCTCTTCTGGCCTGCATGGAACTCTTGAAGATCCTTGGTCATAGGGTCCTCCTTTTCCCACAAGGGGTTCATCCACGCCAGCGCCTCGCCCTCCAGGTGAGACATTATAAAGGCGACCTTGGCTTGGTCAGAGGCGAACAGATGTGGCAGCTGCGTGAAATGAAGGGAACACTGGTTAATGAAGCCCCTGCAGGTCTTGGGATCTCCCGCATAACGAGGTGGTGAAGCCAACCGGAGTTGGGAAGCACCCGACGAGGCTGCCACTGGTGCGGGAGCCGTGGATTGTCCATTGGAGGACCTGGGTGCCGCAGGCGTCATGGAAGCTTGTAACGTGTACAGGCGGGTGTCCACGGAGGTCATAAATTGCAGCATGCGGGTCTGGACTTCACGCTGGCGTTGGAGTTCCTCTTGCAGGGCCAATAGTGCTGCAGCGGGATCCATGGCCTGATCTTACTGTCACGGCCGGGCGGTCGGGTAGACCCAGGAGGTGGATCCACTGGACCGGACTCTAAGATGGTGGTAAGGAGTCCGGCAGCTGAAGCACTGAAGGGCGGCAGAACAGTCCGTGCAAGTGAGGGCAGCGGAGGAGTCCCTGGGACCACGGAGTCACAGATGGTGGTACTGGTGACGTAGCTCAGGTTCGGAAGCCGAGATGATAGTAGGCGGGGTCCGGAACCTCTGGAGCGGGATGACGGGTCACCGCAGGGATCCGAGATGGTACGGACTGTCAGTTGGCAGACGGACAGCGTGCGGGGTTCAGGACACGGCAGACTGGATGGCGCGGCAGGTACGGCTCTACAAAGAGAGATAGGTGAGTATAGGCACATAAACACCAGGAGACCTGACTCCTAGCTCAGGGAACACGAAGATCAGGCCCCGCTCCCTTGGACAATGACCCCCTATATACCCTGTACCTGTGCAACCTCATTTCCTGTTAATGGACGCTGGCCCTTTAAGAAAGGGTCAGTGACCGCGCGCGCGCCCTAATGCGCATGCGCGCCGCCCGAGTGCCAGAAGCCAGGGAAGGAGGCTGCGAGGAGGACGCAGGGGAGCCGGCCAGGTCCAGGGAAGCTGTCGGGCGCCGGGATCGGGGTCCAGGGACCCTGGGACGGACGGGATCCGGTGGCTGGAGAGCGGGGAGCGTGGCAGGTGAGCCGGGGAGCGGGGGTGAGGACCCGGGAAGCGTGACAATATAATCATTCTTATCTATCTAATACGATGATAACAGCTCTCCATACCTGCAGTCCACCACAAGGACCACCCTCTCTAATCCCTGAAAAATGAAATCATCCTCAGTGACGAAGAGAGGGGGCTAAGTGCCCCCAATGGTCTCAGAGCATTGACTCTTCTAAGAGTCCTAAGAGTCCTGCTCACACTGATGGGGTGCAGCTGTGGGACCCTATTTTCAGAGATGATGTCCTCCACCCAACTCTTAAAAAGCTGAAAGGGTCTTCAGTAGAGCTGGATAGTCGAGCTGGGCTATCAGACGGTCACCTCTGTAGCTGTAGTGTCATTTTTCCTATGGTCCAATGTGTAAATTAAACAAAAAAGTGCACGTTTGTTATGATGTCCAAGATGGGGACCAGGATGTGGACATAATAAAAAATTAGGGAACATGATAGGAGACATTTCTACAATACATATAATCATTCTTATCTATCTAATACGATGACAACAGCTCTCCATACCTGCAGTCCACCACAAGGACCACCCTCTCTAATCCCTGAAAAATGAAATCATCCTCAGTGACGAAGAGAGGGGGCCAAGCGCCCCCCATGGTACCAGAGCATTGACTCTTCTAAGAGTCCTAAGAGTCCTGCTCACACTGATGGGGTGAAGCTGTGGGACCCTATTTTCAGAGATGATGTCCTCCACCCAACTCTCAAAAAGCTGAAAGGGTCTTCAGTAGAGATGGATAGTCGAGCTGGGCTATCAGACGGTCACCTCTGTAGCTGTAGTGTCATTTTTCCTATGGTCCAATGTGTAAATTAAACAAAAAAGTGCACGTTTGTTATGATGTCCAAGATGGGGACCAGGATGTGGACATAATAAGAAATTAGGGAACATGATAGGAGACATTTCTACAATACATATAATCATTCTTATCTATCTAATACGATGACAACAGCTCTCCATACCTGCAGTCCACCACAAGGACCACCCTCTCTAATCCCTGAAAAATGAAATCATCCTCAGGGACGAAGAGAGGGGGCTAAGCGCCCCCATGGTTTTAGAGCATTGACTCTTCTAAGAGTCCTAAGAGTCCTGCTTACACTGATGGGGTGCAGCTGTGGGACCCTATTTTCAGAGATGATGTCCTCCACCCAACTCTCAAAAAGCTGAAAGGGTCTTCAGTAGAGATGGATAGTCGAGCTGGGCTATCAGACGGTCACCTCTGTAGCTGTAGTGTCATTTTTCCTATGGTCCAATGTGTAAATTAAACAAAAAAGTGCACGTTTGTTATGATGTTCAAGATGGGGACCAGGATGTGGACATAATAAAAAATTAGGGAACATGATAGGAGACATTTCTACAATACATATAATCATTCTTATCTATCTAATACGATCACAACAGCTCTCCATACCTGCAGTCCACCACAAGGACCACTCTCTCTAATCCCTGAAAAGTGAAATCATCCTCAGTGACGAAGAGAGGGGGCTAAGCGCCCTCCATGGTCTCAGAGCATTGACTCTTCTAAGAGTCCTAAGAGTCCTGCTCACACTGATGGGGTGCAGCTGTGGGACCCTATTTTCAGAGATGATGTTCTCTACCCAACTCTCAAAAAGCTGAAAGGGTCTTCAGTAGAGATGGATAGTCGAGCTGGGCTATCAGACGGTCACCTCTGTAGCTGTAGTGTCATTTTTCCTATGGTCCAATGTGTAAATTAAACAAAAAAGTGCACGTTTGTTATGATGTCCAAGATGGGGACCAGGATGTGGACATAATAAAAAATTAGGGAACATGATAGGAGACATTTCTACAATACATATAATCATTCTTATCTATCTAATACGATCACAACAGCTCTCCATACCTGCAGTCCACCACAAGGACCACTCTCTCTAATCCCTGAAAAATGAAATCATCCTCAGTGACGAAGAGAGGGGGCTAAGCGCCCCCCATGGTCTCAGAGCATTGACTCTTCTAAGAGTCCTAGGATTCCTGCTCACACTGATGGGGTGCAGCTGTGGGACCCTATTTTCAGAGATGATGTCCTCCACCCAACTCTCAAAAAGCTGAAAGGGTCTTCAGTAGAGATGGATAGTCGAGCTGGGCTATCAGACGGTCACCTCTGTAGCTGTAGTGTCATTTTTCCTATGGTCCAATGTGTAAATTAAACAAAAAAGTGCACGTTTGTTATGATTTCCAAGATGGGGACCAGGATGTGGACATAATAAAAAAATAGGGAACATGATAGGAGACATTTCTACAATACATATAATCATTCTTATCTATCTAATACGATGACAACAGCTTTCCATACCTGCAGTCCACCACAAGGACCACCCTCTCTATTCCCTGAAAAGTGAAATCATCCTCAGTGACGAAGAGAGGGGGCTAAGCGCCCCCCATGGTCTCAGAGCATTGACTCTTCTAAGAGTCCTAAGAGTCCTGCTTACACTGATGGGGTGCAGCTGTGGGACCCTATTTTAAGAGATGATGTCCTCCACCCAACTCTCAAAAAGCTGAAAGGGTCTTCAGTAGAGATGGATAGTCGAGCTGGGCTATCAGACGGTCACCTCTGTAGCTGTAGTGTCATTTTTCCTATGGTCCAATGTGTAAATTAAACAAAAAAGTGCACGTTTGTTATGATGTCCAAGATGGGGACCAGGATGTGGACATAATAAAAAATTAGGGAACATGATAGGAGACATTTCTACAATACATATAATCATTCTTATCTATCTAATACGATGACAACAGCTCTCCATACCTGCAGTCCACCACAAGGACCACCCTCTCTAATCCCTGAAAAATGAAATCATCCTCAGTGATGAAGAGAGGGGGATAAGCGCCCCCATGGTCTCAGAGCATTAACTCTTCTAAGAGTCCTAAGAGTCCTGCTCACACTGATGGGGTGCAGCTGTGGGACCCTATTTTCAGAGATGATGTCCTCCACCCAACTCTCAAAAAGCTGAAAGGGTCTTCAGTAGAGATGGATAGTCGAGCTGGGCTATCAGACGGTCACCTCTGTAGCTGTAGTGTCATTTTTCCTATGGTCCAATGTGTAAATTAAACAAAAAAGTGCACGTTTGTTATGATGTCCAAGATGGGGACCAGGATGTGGACATAATAAAAAATTAGGGAACATGATAGGAGACATTTCTACAATACATATAATCAATCTTATCTATCTAATACGATGACAACAGCTCTCCATACCTGCAGTCCACCACAAGGACCACCCTCTCTAATCCCTGAAAAATGAAATCATCCTCAGTGACGAAGAGAGGGGGCCAAGCGCCCCCCATGGTCTCAGAGCATTGACTCTTCTAAGAGTCCTAAGAGTCCTGCTCACACTGATGGGGTGCAGCTGTGGGACCCTATTTTCAGAGATGATGTCCTCCACCCAACTCTCAAAAAGCTGAAAGGGTCTTCAGTAGAGATGGATAGTCGAGCTGGGCTATCAGACGGTCACCTCTGTAGCTGTAGTGTCATTTTTCCTATGGTCCAATGTGTAAATTAAACAAAAAAGTGCACGTTTGTTATGATGTCCAAGATGGGGACCAGGATGTGGACATAATAAAAAATTAGGGAACATGATAGGAGACATTTCTACAATACATATAATCATTCTTATCTATCTAATACGATGATAACAGCTCTCCATATCTGCAGTCCACCACAAGGACCACCCTCTCTAATCCCTGAAAAATGAAATCATCCTCAGTGATGAAGAGAGGGGGCTAAGTGCCCCCAATGGTCTCAGAGCATTGACTCTTCTAAGAGTCCTAAGAGTCCTGCTCACACTGATGGGGTGCAGCTGTGGGACCCTATTTTCAGAGATGATGTCCTCCACCCAACTCTCAAAAAGCTGAAAGGGTCTTCAGTAGAGATGGATAGTCGAGCTGGGCTATCAGACGGTCACCTCTGTAGCTGTAGTGTCATTTTTCCTATGGTCCAATGTGTAAATTAAACAAAAAAGTGCACGTTTGTTATGATGTCCAAGATGGGGACCAGGATGTGGACATAATAAAAAATTAGGGAACATGATAGGAGACATTTCTACAATACATATAATCATTCTTATCTATCTAATACGATCACAACAGCTCTCCATACCTGCAGTCCACCACAAGGACCACTCTCTCTAATCCCTGAAAAATGAAATCATCCTCAGTGACGAAGAGAGTGGGCTAAGCGCCCCCCATGGTCTCAGAGCATTGACTCTTCTAAGAGTCCTAGGATTCCTGCTCACACTGATGGGGTGCAGCTGTGGGACCCTATTTTCAGAGATGATGTCCTCCACCCAACTCTCAAAAAGCTGAAAGGGTCTTCAGTAGAGATGGATAGTCGAGCTGGGCTATCAGACGGTCACCTCTGTAGCTGTAGTGTCATTTTTCCTATGGTCCAATGTGTAAATTAAACAAAAAAGTGCACGTTTGTTATGATTTCCAAGATGGGGACCAGGATGTGGACATAATAAAAAAATAGGGAACATGATAGGAGACATTTCTACAATACATATAATCATTCTTATCTATCTAATACGATGACAACAGCTTTCCATACCTGCAGTCCACCACAAGGACCACCCTCTCTATTCCCTGAAAAGTGAAATCATCCTCAGTGACGAAGAGAGGGGGCTAAGCGCCCCCCATGGTCTCAGAGCATTGACTCTTCTAAGAGTCCTAAGAGTCCTGCTCACACTGATGGGGTGCAGCTGTGGGACCCTATTTTCAGAGATGATGTTCTCCACCCTACTCTCAAAAAGCTGAAAGGGTCTTCAGTAGAGATGGATAGTCGAGCTGGGCTATCAGACGGTCACCTCTGTAGCTGTAGTGTCATTTTTCCTATGGTCCAATGTGTAAATTAAACAAAAAAGTGCACGTTTGTTATGATGTCCAAGATGGGGACCAGGATGTGGACATAATAAAAAATTAGGGAACATGATAGGAGACATTTCTACAATACATATAATCATTCTTATCTATCTAATACGATCACAACAGCTCTCCATACCTGCAGTCCACCACAAGGACCACTCTCTCTAATCCCTGAAAAATGAAATCATCCTCAGTGACGAAGAGAGTGGGCTAAGCGCCCCCCATGGTCTCAGAGCATTGACTCTTCTAAGAGTCCTAGGATTCCTGCTCACACTGATGGGGTGCAGCTGTGGGACCCTATTTTCAGAGATGATGTCCTCCACCCAACTCTCAAAAAGCTGAAAGGGTCTTCAGTAGAGATGGATAGTCGAGCTGGGCTATCAGACGGTCACCTCTGTAGCTGTAGTGTCATTTTTCCTATGGTCCAATGTGTAAATTAAACAAAAAAGTGCACGTTTGTTATGATTTCCAAGATGGGGACCAGGATGTGGACATAATAAAAAAATAGGGAACATGATAGGAGACATTTCTACAATACATATAATCATTCTTATCTATCTAATACGATGACAACAGCTTTCCATACCTGCAGTCCACCACAAGGACCACCCTCTCTATTCCCTGAAAAGTGAAATCATCCTCAGTGACGAAGAGAGGGGGCTAAGCGCCCCCCATGGTCTCAGAGCATTGACTCTTCTAAGAGTCCTAAGAGTCCTGCTCACACTGATGGGGTGCAGCTGTGGGACCCTATTTTCAGAGATGATGTTCTCCACCCTACTCTCAAAAAGCTGAAAGGGTCTTCAGTAGAGATGGATAGTCGAGCTGGGCTATCAGACGGTCACCTCTGTAGCTGTAGTGTCATTTTTCCTATGGTCCAATGTGTAAATTAAACAAAAAAGTGCACGTTTGTTATGATGTCCAAGATGGGGACCAGGATGTGGACATAATAAAAAATTAGGGAACATGATAGGAGACATTTCTACAATACATATAATCATTCTTATCTATCTAATACGATGATAACAGCTCTCCATATCTGCAGTCCACCACAAGGACCACCCTCTCTAATCCCTGAAAAATGAAATCATCCTCAGTGATGAAGAGAGGGGGCTAAGTGCCCCCAATGGTCTCAGAGCATTGACTCTTCTAAGAGTCCTAAGAGTCCTGCTCACACTGATGGGGTGCAGCTGTGGGACCCTATTTTCAGAGATGATGTCCTCCACCCAACTCTCAAAAAGCTGAAAGGGTCTTCAGTAGAGATGGATAGTCGAGCTGGGCTATCAGACGGTCACCTCTGTAGCTGTAGTGTCATTTTTCCTATGGTCCAATGTGTAAATTAAACAAAAAAGTGCACGTTTGTTATGATGTCCAAGATGGGGACCAGGATGTGGACATAATAAAAAATTAGGGAACATGATAGGAGACATTTCTACAATACATATAATCATTCTTATCTATCTAATACGATGACAACAGCTCTCCATACCTGCAGTCCACCACAAGGACCACCCTCTCTAATCCCTGAAAAATGAAATCATCCTCAGGGACGAAGAGAGGGGGCTAAGCGCCCCCCATGGTTTTAGAGCATTGACTCTTCTAAGAGTCCTAAGAGTCCTGCTCACACTGATGGGGTGCAGCTGTGGGACCCTATTTTAAGAGATGATGTCCTCCACCCAACTCTCTAAAAGCTGAAAGGGTCTTCAGTAGAGATGGATAGTCGAGCTGGGCTATCAGACGGTCACCTCTGTAGCTGTAGTGTCATTTTTCCTATGGTCCAATGTGTAAATTAAACAAAAAAGTGCACGTTTGTTATGATGTCCAAGATGGGGACCAGGATGTGGACATAATAAAAAATTAGGTAACATGATAGGAGACATTTCTACAATACATATAATCATTCTTATCTATCTAATACGATGACAACAGCTCTCCATACCTGCAGTCCACCACAAGGACCACCCTCTCTAATCCCTGAAAAATGAAATCATCCTCAGTGACGAAGAGAGGGGGATAAGCGCCCCCATGGTCTCAGAGCATTAACTCTTCTAAGAGTCCTAAGAGTCCTGCTCACACTGATGGGGTGCAGCTGTGGGACCCTATTTTCAGAGATGATGTCCTCCACCCAACTCTCAAAAAGCTGAAAGGGTCTTCAGTAGAGATGGATAGTCGAGCTGGGCTATCAGACGGTCACCTCTGTAGCTGTAGTGTCATTTTTCCTATGGTCCAATGTGTAAATTAAACAAAAAAGTGCACGTTTGTTATGATGTCCAAGATGGGGACCAGGATGTGGACATAATAAAAAATTAGGGAACATGATAGGAGACATTTCTACAATACATATAATCATTCTTATCTATCTAATACGATGACAACAGCTCTCCATACCTGCAGTCCACCACAAGGACCACTCTCTCTAATCCCTGAAAAATGAAATCATCCTCAGTGACGAAGAGAGGGGGCTAAGCGCCCCCATGGTCTCAGAGCATTAACTCTTCTAAGAGTCCTAAGAGTCCTGCTCACACTGATGGGGTGCAGCTGTGGGACCCTATTTTCAAAGATGATGTCCTCCACCCAACTCTCAAAAAGCTGAAAGGGTCTTCAGTAGAGATGGATAGTCGAGCTGGGCTATCAGACGGTCACCTCTGTAGCTGTAGTGTCATTTTTCCTATGGTCCAATGTGTAAATTAAACAAAAAAGTGCACGTTTGTTATGATGTCCAAGATGGGGACCAGGATGTGGACATAATAAAAAATTAGGGAACATGATAGGAGACATTTCTACAATACATATAATCATTCTTATCTATCTAATACGATGACAACAGCTCTCCATACCTGCAGTCCACCACAAGGACCACTCTCTCTAATCCCTGAAAAATGAAATCATCCTCAGGGACGAAGAGAGGGGGCTAAGCGCCCCCCATGGTTTTAGAGCATTGACTCTTCTAAGAGTCCTAAGAGTCCTGCTTACACTGATGGGGTGCAGCTGTGGGACCCTATTTTAAGAGATGATGTCCTCCACCCAACTCTCAAAAAGCTGAAAGGGTCTTCAGTAGAGATGGATAGTCGAGCTGGGCTATCAGACGGTCACCTCTGTAGCTGTAGTGTCATTTTTCCTATGGTCCAATGTGTAAATTAAACAAAAAAGTGCACGTTTGTTATGATGTCCAAGATGGGGACCAGGATGTGGACATAATAAAAAATTAGGGAACATGATAGGAGACATTTCTACAATACATATAATCATTCTTATCTATCTAATACGATGACAACAGCTCTCCATACCTGCAGTCCACCACAAGGACCACCCTCTCTAATCCCTGAAAAATGAAATCATCCTCAGTGACGAAGAGAGGGGGCTAAGCGCCCCCATGGTCTCAGAGCATTAACTCTTCTAAGAGTCCTAAGAGTCCTGCTCACACTGATGGGGTGCAGCTGTGGGACCCTATTTTCAGAGATGATGTCCTCCACCCAACTCTCAAAAAGCTGAAAGGGTCTTCAGTAGAGATGGATAGTCGAGCTGGGCTATCAGACGGTCACCTCTGTAGCTGTAGTGTCATTTTTCCTATGGTCCAATGTGTAAATTAAACAAAAAAGTGCACGTTTGTTATGATGTCCAAGATGGGGACCAGGATGTGGACATAATAAAAAATTAGGGAACATGATAGGAGACATTTCTACAATACATATAATCATTCTTATCTATCTAATACGATGACAACAGCTCTCCATACCTGCAGTCCACCACAAGGACCACCCTCTCTAATCCCTGAAAAATGAAATCATCCTCAGGGACGAAGAGAGGGGGCTAAGCGCCCCCCATGGTTTTAGAGCATTGACTCTTCTAAGAGTCCTAAGAGTCCTGCTTACACTGATGGGGTGCAGCTGTGGGACCCTATTTTAAGAGATGATGTCCTCCACCCAACTCTCAAAAAGCTGAAAGGGTCTTCAGTAGAGATGGATAGTCGAGCTGGGCTATCAGACGGTCACCTCTGTAGCTGTAGTGTCATTTTTCCTATGGTCCAATGTGTAAATTAAACAAAAAAGTGCACGTTTGTTATGATGTCCAAGATGGGGACCAGGATGTGGACATAATAAAAAATTAGGGAACATGATAGGAGACATTTCTACAATACATATAATCATTCTTATCTATCTAATACGATCACAACAGCTCTCCATACCTGCAGTCCACCACAAGGACCACTCTCTCTAATCCCTGAAAAATGAAATCATCCTCAGTGACGAAGAGAGGGGGCTAAGCGCCCCCCATGGTCTCAAAACATTGACTCTTCTAAGAGTCCTAAGAGTCCTGCTCACACTGATGGGGTGCAGCTGTGGGACCCTATTTTCAGAGATGATGTCCTCCACCCAACTCTCAAAAAGCTGAAAGGGTCTTCAGTAGAGATGGATAGTCGAGCTGGGCTACCAGACGGTCACCTCTGTAGCTGTAGTGTCATTTTTCCTATGGTCCAATGTGTAAATTAAACAAAAAAGTGCACGTTTGTTATGATTTCCACGATGGGGACCAGGATGTGGACATAATAAAAAAATAGGGAACATGATAGGAGACATTTCTACTATACATATAATCATTCTTATCTATCTAATACGATGACAACAGCTCTCCATACCTGCAGTCCACCACAAGGACCACCCTCTCTATTCCCTGAAAAGTGAAATCATCCTCAGTGACGAAGAGAGGGGGCTAAGCGCCCCCCATGGTCTCAGAGCATTGACTCTTCTAAGAGTCCTAAGAGTCCTGCTCACACTGATGGGGTGCAGCTGTGGGACCCTATTTTCAGAGATGATGTTCTCCACCCAACTCTCAAAAAGCTGAAAGGGTCTTCAGTAGAGATGGATAGTCGAGCTGGGCTATCAGACGGTCACCTCTGTAGCTGTAGTGTCATTTTTCCTATGGTCCAATGTGTAAATTAAACAAAAAAGTGCACGTTTGTTATGATGTCCAAGATGGGGACCAGGATGTGGACATAATAAAAAATTAGGGAACATGATAGGAGACATTTCTACAATACATATAATCATTCTTATCTATTTAATACGATGACAACAGCTCTCCATACCTGCAGTCCACCACAAGGACCACCCTCTCTAATCCCTGAAAAATGAAATCATCCTCAGTGACGAAGAGAGGGGGCTAAGCGCCCCCCATGGTCTCAGAGCATTGACTCTTCTAAGAGTCCTAAGAGTCCTGCTCACACTGATGAAGTGCAGCTGTGGGACCCTATTTTCAGAGATGATGTCCTCCACCCAACTCTCAAAAAGCTGAAAGGGTCTTCAGTAGAGATGGATTGTCGAGCTGGGCTATCAGACGGTCACCTCTGTAGCTGTAGTGTCATTTTTCCTATGGTCCAATGTGTAAATTAAACAAAAAAGTGCACGTTTGTTATGATGTCCAAGATGGGGACCAGGATGTGGACATAATAAAAAATTAGGGAACATGATAGGAGACATTTCTACAATACATATAATCATTCTTATCTATCTAATACGATGATAACAGCTCTCCATACCTGCAGTCCACCACAAGGACCACCCTCTCTAATCCCTGAAAAATGAAATCATCCTCAGTGACGAAGAGAGGGGGCTAAGTGCCCCCAATGGTCTCAGAGCATTGACTCTTCTAAGAGTCCTAAGAGTCCTGCTCACACTGATGGGGTGCAGCTGTGGGGCCCTATTTTCAGAGATGATGTCCTCCACCCAACTCTCAAAAAGCTGAAAGGGTCTTCAGTAGAGATGGATAGTCGAGCTGGGCTATCAGACGGTCACCTCTGTAGCTGTAGTGTCATTTTTCCTATGGTCCAATGTGTAAATAAACAAAAAAGTGCACGTTTGTTATGATGTCCAAGATGGGGACCAGGATGTGGACATAATAAAAAATTAGGGAACATGATAGGAGACATTTCTACAATACATATAATCATTCTTATCTATCTAATACGATGACAACAGCTCTCCATACCTGCAGTCCACCACAAGGACCACCCTCTCTAATCCCTGAAAAATGAAATCATCCTCAGTGACGAAGAGAGGGGGCTAAGCGCCCCCATGGTCTCAGAGCATTAACTCTTCTAAGAGTCCTAAGAGTCCTGCTCACACTGATGGGGTGCAGCTGTGGGACCCTATTTTCAGAGATGATGTCCTCCACCCAACTCTCAAAAAGCTGAAAGGGTCTTCAGTAGAGATGGATAGTCGAGCTGGGCTATCAGACGGTCACCTCTGTAGCTGTAGTGTCATTTTTCCTATGGTCCAATGTGTAAATTAAACAAAAAAGTGCACGTTTGTTATGATGTCCAAGATGGGGACCAGGATGTGGACATAATAAAAAATTAGGGAACATGATAGGAGACATTTCTACAATACATATAATCATTCTTATCTATCTAATACGATGACAACAGCTCTCCATACCTGCAGTCCACCACAAGGACCACCCTCTCTAATCCCTGAAAAATGAAATCATCCTCAGTGACGAAGAGAGGGGGCCAAGCGCCCCCCATGGTACCAGAGCATTGACTCTTCTAAGAGTCCTAAGAGTCCTGCTCACACTGATGGGGTGAAGCTGTGGGACCCTATTTTCAGAGATGATGTCCTCCACCCAACTCTCAAAAAGCTGAAAGGGTCTTCAGTAGAGATGGATAGTCGAGCTGGGCTATCAGACGGTCACCTCTGTAGCTGTAGTGTCATTTTTCCTATGGTCCAATGTGTAAATTAAACAAAAAATTGCACGTTTGTTATGATGTCCAAGATGGGGACCAGGATGTGGACATAATAAAAAATTAGGGAACATGATAGGAGACATTTCTACAATACATATAATCATTCTTATCTATCTAATACGATCACAACAGCTCTCCATACCTGCAGTCCACCACAAGGACCACTCTCTCTAATCCCTGAAAAATGAAATCATCCTCAGTGACGAAGAGAGGGGGCTAAGCGCCCCCCATGGTCTCAGAGCATTGACTCTTCTAAGAGTCCTAAGATTCCTGCTCACACTGATGGGGTGCAGCTGTGGGACCCTATTTTCAGAGATGATGTCCTCCACCCAACTCTCAAAAAGCTGAAAGGGTCTTCAGTAGAGATGGATAGTCGAGCTGGGCTATCAGACGGTCACCTCTGTAGCTGTAGTGTCATTTTTCCTATGGTCCAATTTGTAAATTAAACAAAAAAGTGCACGTTTGTTATGATTTCCAAGATGGGGACCAGGATGTGGACATAATAAAAAAATAGGGAACATGATAGGAGACATTTCTACAATACATATAATCATTCTTATCTATCTAATACGATGACAACAGCTCTCCATACCTGCAGTCCACCACAAGGACCACCCTCTCTATTCCCTGAAAAGTGAAATCATCCTCAGTGACGAGGAGAGGGGGCTAAGCGCCCCCCATGGTCTCAGAGCATTGACTCTTCTAAGAGTCCTAAGAGTCCTGCTCACACTGATGGGGTGCAGCTGTGGGACCCTATTTTCAGAGATGATGTTCTCCACCCAACTCTCAAAAAGCTGAAAGGGTCTTCAGTAGAGATGGATAGTCGAGCTGGGCTATCAGACGGTCACCTCTGTAGCTGTAGTGTCATTTTTCCTATGGTCCAATGTGTAAATTAAACAAAAAAGTGCACGTTTGTTATGATGTCCAAGATGGGGACCAGGATGTGGACATAATAAAAAATTAGGGAACATGATAGGAGACATTTCTACAATACATATAATCATTCTTATCTATTTAATACGATGACAACAGCTCTCCATACCTGCAGTCCACTACAAGGACCACCCTCTCTAATCCCTGAAAAATGAAATCATCCTCAGTGACGAAGAGAGGGGGCTAAGCGCCCCCATGGTCTCAGAGCATTGACTCTTCTAAGAGTCCTAAGAGTCCTGCTCACACTGATGGGGTGCAGCTGTGGGACCCTATTTTCAGAGATGATGTCCTCCACCCAACTCTCAAAAAGCTGAAAGGTTCTTCAGTAGAGATGGATAGTCGAGCTGGGCTATCAGACGGTCACCTCTGTAGCTGTAGTGTCATTTTTCCTATGGTCCAATGTGTAAATTAAACAAAAAAGTGCACGTTTGTTATGATGTCCAAGATGGGGACCAGGATGTGGACATAATAAAAAATTAGGGAACATGATAGGAGACATTTCTACAATACATGTAATCATTCTTATCTATCTAATACGATGATAACAGCTCTCCATATCTGCAGTCCACCACAAGGACCACCCTCTCTAATCCCTGAAAAATGAAATCATCCTCAGTGATGAAGAGAGGGGGCTAAGTGCCCCCAATGGTCTCAGAGCATTGACTCTTCTAAGAGTCCTAAGAGTCCTGCTCACACTGATGGGGTGCAGCTGTGGGACCCTATTTTCAGAGATGATGTCCTCCACCCAACTCTCAAAAAGCTGAAAGGGTCTTCAGTAGAGATGGATAGTCGAGCTGGGCTATCAGACGGTCACCTCTGTAGCTGTAGTGTCATTTTTCCTATGGTCCAATGTGTAAATTAAACAAAAAAGTGCACGTTTGTTATGATGTCCAAGATGGGGACCAGGATGTGGACATAATAAAAAATTAGGGAACATGATAGGAGACATTTCTACAATACATATAATCATTCTTATCTATCTAATACGATGACAACAGCTCTCCATACCTGCAGTCCACCACAAGGACCACCCTCTCTATTCCCTGAAAAGTGAAATCATCCTCAGTGACGAGGAGAGGGGGCTAAGCGCCCCCCATGGTCTCAGAGCATTGACTCTTCTAAGAGTCCTAAGAGTCCTGCTCACACTGATGGGGTGCAGCTGTGGGACCCTATTTTCAGAGATGATGTTCTCCACCCAACTCTCAAAAAGCTGAAAGGGTCTTCAGTAGAGATGGATAGTCGAGCTGGGCTATCAGACGGTCACCTCTGTAGCTGTAGTGTCATTTTTCCTATGGTCCAATGTGTAAATTAAACAAAAAAGTGCACGTTTGTTATGATGTCCAAGATGGGGACCAGGATGTGGACATAATAAAAAATTAGGGAACATGATAGGAGACATTTCTACAATACATATAATCATTCTTATCTATTTAATACGATGACAACAGCTCTCCATACCTGCAGTCCACTACAAGGACCACCCTCTCTAATCCCTGAAAAATGAAATCATCCTCAGTGACGAAGAGAGGGGGCTAAGCGCCCCCATGGTCTCAGAGCATTGACTCTTCTAAGAGTCCTAAGAGTCCTGCTCACACTGATGGGGTGCAGCTGTGGGACCCTATTTTCAGAGATGATGTCCTCCACCCAACTCTCAAAAAGCTGAAAGGTTCTTCAGTAGAGATGGATAGTCGAGCTGGGCTATCAGACGGTCACCTCTGTAGCTGTAGTGTCATTTTTCCTATGGTCCAATGTGTAAATTAAACAAAAAAGGGCACGTTTGTTATGATGTCCAAGATGGGGACCAGGATGTGGACATAATAAAAAATTAGGGAACATGATAGGAGACATTTCTACAATACATGTAATCATTCTTATCTATCTAATACGATGATAACAGCTCTCCATATCTGCAGTCCACCACAAGGACCACCCTCTCTAATCCCTGAAAAATGAAATCATCCTCAGTGATGAAGAGAGGGGGCTAAGTGCCCCCAATGGTCTCAGAGCATTGACTCTTCTAAGAGTCCTAAGAGTCCTGCTCACACTGATGGGGTGCAGCTGTGGGACCCTATTTTCAGAGATGATGTTCTCCACCAAACTCTCAAAAAGCTGAAAGGGTCTTCAGTAGAGATGGATAGTCGAGCTGGGCTATCAGACGGTCACCTCTGTAGCTGTAGTGTCATTTTTCCTATGGTCCAATGTGTAAATTAAACAAAAAAGTGCACGTTTGTTATGATGGCCAAGATGGGGACCAGGATGTGGACATAATAAAAAATTAGGGAACATGATAGGAGACATTTCTACAATACATATAATCATTCTTATCTATCTAATACGATGACAACAGCTCTCCATACCTGCAGTCCACCACAAGGACCACCCTCTCTAATCCCTGAAAAATGAAATCATCCTCAGTGACGAAGAGAGGGGGCTAAGCGCCCCCATGGTCTCAGAGCATTAACTCTTCTAAGAGTCCTAAGAGTCCTGCTCACACTGATGGGGTGCAGCTGTGGGACCCTATTTTCAGAGATGATGTCCTCCACCCAACTCTCAAAAAGCTGAAAGGGTCTTCAGTAGAGATGGATAGTCGAGCTGGGCTATCAGACGGTCACCTCTGTAGCTGTAGTGTCATTTTTCCTATGGTCCAATGTGTAAATTAAACAAAAAAGTGCACGTTTGTTATGATGTCCAAGATGGGGACCAGGATGTGGACATAATAAAAAATTAGGGAACATGATAGGAGACATTTCTACAATACATATAATCATTCTTATCTATCTAATACAATGACAACAGCTCTCCATATCTGCAGTCCACCACAAGGACCACCCTCTCTAATCCCTGAAAAATGAAATCATCCTCAGTGACGAAGAGAGGGGGCTAAGCGCCCCCATGGTCTCAGAGCATTAACTCTTCTAAGAGTCCTAAGAGTCCTGCTCACACTGATGGGGTGCAGCTGTGGGACCCTATTTTCAGAGATGATGTCCTCCACCCAACTCTCAAAAAGCTGAAAGGGTCTTCAGTAGAGATGGATAGTCGAGCTGGGCTATCAGACGGTCACCTCTGTAGCTGTAGTGTCATTTTTCCTATGGTCCAATGTGTAAATTAAACAAAAAAGTGCACGTTTGTTATGATGTCCAAGATGGGGACCAGGATGTGGACATAATAAAAAATTAGGGAACATGATAGGAGACATTTCTACAATACATATAATCATTCTTATCTATCTAATACGATGACAACAGCTCTCCATACCTGCAGTCCACCACAAGGACCACCCTCTCTAATCCCTGAAAAATGAAATCATCCTCAGTGACGAAGAGAGGGGGCCAAGCGCCCCCCATGGTACCAGAGCATTGACTCTTCTAAGAGTCCTAAGAGTCCTGCTCACACTGATGGGGTGAAGCTGTGGGACCCTATTTTCAGAGATGATGTCCTCCACCCAACTCTCAAAAAGCTGAAAGGGTCTTCAGTAGAGATGGATAGTCGAGCTGGGCTATCAGACGGTCACCTCTGTAGCTGTAGTGTCATTTTTCCTATGGTCCAATGTGTAAATTAAACAAAAAAGTGCACGTTTGTTATGATGTCCAAGAT
Source organism: Anomaloglossus baeobatrachus (assembly GCF_048569485.1). Lineage (NCBI taxonomy): Eukaryota > Metazoa > Chordata > Amphibia > Anura > Aromobatidae > Anomaloglossus > Anomaloglossus baeobatrachus. The sequence goes on along the minus strand of NW_027442146.1, from coordinate 108,474 downwards.
GGGGACCAGGATGTGGACATAATAAGAAATTAGGGAATATGATAGGAGACATTTCTACAATACATATAATCATTCTTATCTATCTAATACGATGACAACAGCTCTCCATACCTGCAGTCCACCACAAGGACCACCCTCTCTAATCCCTGAAAAATGAAATCATCCTCAGGGACGAAGAGAGGGGGCTAAGCGCCCCCCATGGTTTTAGAGCATTGACTCTTCTAAGAGTCCTAAGAGTCCTGCTTACACTGATGGGGTGCAGCTGTGGGACCCTATTTTCAGAGATGATGTCCTCCACCCAACTCTCAAAAAGCTGAAAGGGTCTTCAGTAGAGATGGATAGTCGAGCTGGGCTATCAGACGGTCACCTCTGTAGCTGTAGTGTCATTTTTCCTATGGTCCAATGTGTAAATTAAACAAAAAAGTGCACGTTTGTTATGATGTCCAAGATGGGGACCAGGATGTGGACATAATAAAAAATTAGGGAACATGATAGGAGACATTTCTACAATACATATAATCATTCTTATCTATCTAATACGATCACAACAGCTCTCCATACCTGCAGTCCACCACAAGGACCACCCTCTCTATTCCCTGAAAAGTGAAATCATCCTCAGTGACGAAGAGAGGGGGCTAAGCGCCCCCCATGGTCTCAGAGCATTGACTCTTCTAAGAGTCCTAAGAGTCCTGCTCACACTGATGGGGTGCAGCTGTGGGACCCTATTTTCAGAGATGATGTTCTCCACCCAACTCTCAAATAGCTGAAAGGGTCTTCAGTAGAGATGGATAGTCGAGCTGGGCTATCAGACGGTCACCTCTGTAGCTGTAGTGTCATTTTTCCTATGGTCCAATGTGTAAATTAAACAAAAAAGTGCACGTTTGTTATGATGTCCAAGATGGGGACCAGGATGTGGACATAATAAAAAATTAGGGAACATGATAGGAGACATTTCTACAATACATATAATCATTCTTATCTATTTAATACGATGACAACAGCTCTCCATACCTGCAGTCCACCACAAGGACCACCCTCTCTAATCCCTGAAAAATGAAATCATCCTCAGTGACGAAGAGAGGGGGCTAAGCGCCCCCCATGGTCTCAGAGCATTGACTCTTCTAAGAGTCCTAAGAGTCCTGCTCACACTGATGGGGTGCAGCTGTGGGACCCTATTTTCAGAGATGATGTCCTCCACCCAACCCTCAAAAAGCTGAAAGGGTCTTCAGTAGAGATGGATAGTCGAGCTGGGCTATCAGACGGTCACCTCTGTAGCTGTAGTGTCATTTTTCCTATGGTCCAATGTGTAAATTAAACAAAAAAGTGCACGTTTGTTATGATGTCCAAGATGGGGACCAGGATGTGGACATAATAAAAAATTAGGGAACATGATAGGAGACATTTCAACAATACATATAATCATTCTTATCTATCTAATACGATGATAACAGCTCTCCATATCTGCAGTCCACCACAAGGACCACCCTCTCTAATCCCTGAAAAATGAAATCATCCTCAGTGACGAAGAGAGGGGGCTAAGCGCCCCCATGGTCTCAGAGCATTAACTCTTCTAAGAGTCCTAAGAGTCCTGCTCACACTGATGGGGTGCAGCTGTGGGACCCTATTTTCAGAGATGATGTCCTCCACCCAACTGGCACTGACATAATGTATGGCGTCTTTTTCGGGCGTTATCCTTTGCCTTTTCATTGTGAAAATCCAGTTGCCTATATCAAAGCAAATTCTACTACTTGTAAAGTATGCAGAAAATGAAATGTAGAACATATAACATCAACTGCTTAGGAACGCATCATAGGTTAGTACTTAAAAGGATATTGTCATGTTCTAGTCATAATGCAAGCTGGACATTTTTCATGTTACCCTGTAATCGCCGGCCTGTTCTAATGCTCACAAGCAAAGATACATGCTCAGCTGCTAAGGCTTCCCTCTGCCTTCTGAATGAAAATTGAATATGTCTGGCTCACTGTGTATATAGCAGGTGCTCAGAAAAAATAAGAGTCAATTCAAAAGAAATAGCTCTGGCACACTATAGTGATTAATAACGTAAGAAAAGAACTCTTGGAATGCTGAAAATTCTTTATTTGTGCAAAAGGATAATTCATCCAACGTTTCGACCTTGTTTTTAGGTCTTTATCAAGGATAAAGTTATCTAAGATCATAAAGGGTTACAAAACCATATAAACACGTAATTAGTACATAGTACAACATAACAGTACAATATATTGCTACTTGAGAGTACAATGGGTCAAATGACCATGAGGCACATACAAAAAATTTTTCCAAAGCCATAGTGAAAACATTTGTACTGAGGAAAGAAAATTTCCACATGACCTATCTGGAGAAACATTCTGGATCAAACAACCAAAAATAGTCAAGCAGGTAAATACACACCTATATGGATAACAGGATGATATGTGTTCAATTGTATAGCGTCATTGCCATTAAGGTACAAATGGAAAACTTGCAATCCTATATAGTGAAGGAAATGAACACATATCATATCAAAGAACACAGGAACATGGGTGTGAGAAAAACCTCAATGTTTATACTTTGTTCTTTATAATGGTGTGAACATGTATATGTCTCAGTACCTTATGCACTTGAGAATTCTAGTGAGTAGATGATGAAAGCCTATTCCAGAACTGGAATCGGTAAATAATTGTAGGTGGAATCTAAATGAAAAGATGGTACAAGTGTTATCATGACACGTGGGCTATAACACAATGGACCGTGTGACAAAGAAGAAAGGAGAGAAAGAAGAGGAAGAAAATGGAACTACCTGTAACATTACGTGATAGTCACTGGTAAGTATCACTTGACAATTCAGGTGAAAAAGGATTCCTTTATTAAAGGGTTCTCAGTCGCCTCAGGATCATGAAATACTAGGGTAAATGATATGAGAATGGGTAAGAAGCACCACTAAAGGAAATATGAGATGCAGGACATATATCTATAAACCCCTGAACTACATGATAGAAATAAAAAGAAGAAAAAAGAAAAAAAAGAAGAAAGAAGAAGAACACATAGAATGCGGAAAGAGAATGGGTACAACTACCTGAGTTACTGCAGGGAGGCCCCTGGTTGGTATTGTGAGGGTTAGTGGAATTCCTTCACTGAAGGGTTCTCAGTTGCCTCAGGTTCGTGAAAAATGCTATAGACAAATAATGCCCGGAGAAAAGGGGTTCATATACAGCGAATAATGGTAATACAAGGTACATGTGTCACATGTAATAGTATATATATATATATATTGTACTAAGCTCTACACCAGAAATAGAAAGTAGTCCCTCTGCCTTTTGTCTAGGTGCCCTGAGTTATGTCCTGTAAACTGTCACAGCGACCCAGACACACATGTGTAGTAGGGGAATATCCCTGCTGAGATGCCAGTGCTAGAGCACTCGTTTGCTGTGGAGTTGAACGCTATGTGAGCAGTTCTTACCTTCAATGAGCAGAAGTCTCTTTTTTCAGATTTCAATATCTCTGTGGGTATCTGGCAGAAATATGGAATACTCTTTACTGCTAAGACCCTGTACACCACTCCCACTAAAGGGGGCTTTACACGCTGCGACATCGCTAATGCGGAGTCGTTGGGGTCACGGAATTTGTAACCCATGCCCTACACTCCCATCTACACCAATACTATACAGGCACAAACTAGTATATCTGACTAAAAGCCCCCAAAATATGAAGAACGGCCTATAGTTGAGTGTGGATATAAAATCTATGTGAGCAGAGCTAGAATAGAAATCACTGATCGCATTGAAGTCATTCTGACCATAAATCACCATGATATCAAGGTGAGGAGTTGTGTGTTACTGCTGGGAGGAAAGGGTTAACAGTGGAATATTAAGGTGCATTTCTGTGTGCAGTGTTACTAGTCAATGTAACAATTCAGTATGAGCTGCTCTTGGTGCCGGGGGAGGGAGATGCTCTCCTGAGCAAGATAGATGGGGAATGAACATAATATCTATATAGTGTAAGGCAGGGGGTCTCAAACTCGGCTGGGTGTATGGGCCGCACAGAGGAAAAAAATAATTTGGGGGGCTGCATTCTTTGCAGGACAAAGTGACATTTTTATTGGTACCATATATATATATATTTTTCACACACCTTTGGATGACTGATTTTCAACATTTTTCACTTGTTTATTATAACAAATGTGCACATTCTTTGGTTAAATCTAAAAAAAAAAAATTTGATGTTAAAAAAAAGTCATGCCTTATTTTGTTTTTTTTTACATTTTATCCCTTTCTTTTAACTAATAGTGTTACAATTATGACGCTAGCGTTTTGTGAAGGGAATGCTTTGCCTACTTCCGTGACTATGGCCTTCCGGAACTGCTGCATTTTGGCTGACCTCTCCGCCTCGGGAATAAGAGACATAAAGTTCTCCTTGTAGCGTGGGTCTAACAGTGTTACCAACCAGTAATGATTGTCGGCCAAGATGTTCTTAACGCGAGGGTCACGAGACAGGCAGCTTACCACAAAGTCATCCATGTGCGCCAGACTCTTAACAGCCATCACTTCAGTATCCAGACCAACACGATGACTGAACATGCTGTCCTCCTCCTTCTCCTCCTCCTCCTCCTCCTCCTCCTCATCATCTACCCTGTCCTCTGGCCAGCCACGCTGAACTGAGCGTATGACTGGTATGCATGTCATATCCTCAATTTGGCCGGAGAGTTGCTCCATGTCTTCATCCTCCTCCTCGTCATAGTCCTCCACTGCACGTTGTGATGAGACGAGGCTGGGCTATGTGTTATCACCCACACCCACTACTGTTTCTTGCTCCAACTCATCGTGTTCCGCCTGCAATGCATCATGTTTGGTTTTGAGCAGAGACCGTTTTAGAAGGCAGAGAAGCGGTATGGTGACGCTAATAATGGCGTCATCGCCGCTCACCATCTTGGTGGAGTCCTCAAAGTTTTGGAGGATGGTACATAGGTCGGACATCCATCTCCACTCCTCAGGTGTTATGTGTGGAGTTTGACCCATTTCCCGACGGCTTAGGTGATGCAGGTACTCAACAACTGCCCTCTTCTGCTCACATATCCTGATCAACATGTGCAGAGTTGAATTCCAACGCGTGGGGACATCACACACCAGTCTGTGAGCCGGAAGATGCAAACGACGCTGAAAGCCGGCAAGGCCGGCTGAAGCAGTAGGTGACTTTCGAAAATGTGCAGACAGGCAGCGAACTTTTACCAGCAGATCAGACAGCTCTGGGTATGACTTTAGAAACCGCTGAACCACGAGGTTGAGCACATGGGCCATGCATGGAACATGTGTCAGCTGGCCTCGCCTCAAAGCCGCCACCAGGTTCCGGCCATTGTCACACACAACCTTTCCTGGCTTTAGGTTCAGAGGTGTGAGCCAGTGATCTGCATGCTGTTTTAGAGCTGTCCACACCTCTTCTGCATTGTGGGGTTTGTCACCTATGCAGATTAGCTGCAGCACAGTCTGTTGCCGCTTCGCCGAGACAGTGCTGCAGTGCTTCCAGCTTGGGACTGGTGTGGAGGGTAAAGTGGATGAGGATGCGCAGGAGGAGGAGGAGGCTGAAGAGCATGACATTCCGGAGCTGTAGAGTGTGTTTGAAACCCTGACTGAGGTAGGGCCTGCAAACCTTGGTGTGGGAAGGACTTGTTCCGTTCCTCGCTCAAACTGGGTCCCAGCTGGGCTGGGCTGGGTCCCTACCCGGCTGGGTAGGGCGTTGTGGGGGGTTTGTCTATCTCCATTTGAGGTGAGTTTGTTTAAGTTAGCCTTTTCTTTGGCGTTTTTTGGAGCCCTGCGGGTTGGGGAGTTGGTATTGCCCAGTAAGGCGTTCCCCAGGGGCTTGGATTGGGGTGACATTATGTCAGTGGAAAACGGAGTTGAATTTTGGATTAGGAAATCGAAAACTGATCAGAGAGGTGTGGGTAGACTAGTCCGTTTGGGGATGGTTGTGGCATCTGATATGTGCCCGTTCAAGTGTCTCGGGAATTTTCAACAGATCCGTCCGAAGGTGGATGGCCCCTTATTATGTCACGAGGATGGGTCCTTTTTATCGAGATACCAATTTGTGAGTGTTTTTAGGGCATGTTTGAAGTCGTTGGGGTTAGATCCGAAGTCTTTCGGATTGGGGCAGCGACGGAGGCCTCTATATGCGGCCTACCGGAAGAGACAGTTAAGCAGATTGGTAGGTGGAAGTCGTAGCGCTTTAAGTCGTATGTACGTCCCCAGGTGGTTGTTGGCAATTGAGGGGAAAAGGGGGGGGTATTAGGGTAGCAATGGGGGGGGGTGAGAGTGTGTGTTTTTTGTAAATTTGGTTTGGTGAGGCAATAAAATGGTGTCGTCTGTACATTTTGTATTGCAGAAGCACCCCCTCTTCCTTCCCTGGTCTGGATCCTTGGCCACTCTTATGTGTATTGGGGAGCCCGACGAGCGGACGCGAGATGGAACGGGAGACAGCTAGGTTTTGAGAAGGACCTGGCTCTCGTGCGATGGCTCGGTGTTCGGGGGTTAGGGTGGAACAGGGTGTTGCAGGAGGTACATAGATACGCCCGGTTGGACAGACCTCCTGACATGTTAGTGTTGCATGCCGGGGGGAATGATTTGGGTGGGCGTCCTTTTCGAATCTTGATAAAGGACATCAAACATGATTTGTTACGGTTATGGGTGTCGTTTCCAGGTCTAACAATAGTCTGGTCGGAGATAGTAGCGAGAAAGAGTTGTCAGAAAGCGCGGTCAGTTGACAGGTTGAACAAGGCGCGGGCGAAGGTTAATAGGGCGATCTCGAAGTTTGTTAGTCGGAACGGGGGTATAGCAATACGGCATGTTGAGTTGGAAAGGACGGAAGAGGAATTTTGGTTGGCTGACGGGGTACACCTTAATGCGGTGGGAACTGACTTATGGGCTCTTGGCTTGCAGGGAGGTATTGAGAGGGCCCTTTGGTTGCGGGGGGTCTCAGGCACTTGAAGGGTTTCAAGGTGCCTTCGTTGTGGTGTTGTTTATTGGTGGGTCCTTGAAGTTGGTTTAAAATTGGTTCGGGGATTCATCCGGGTATGGATCCCCTCATTGGCAGAATTGATGGTCCCCTGGTGATTTTGGGGGGGAACCCCGACGGGGTATGTCGGGGCCCCTGGGGGTGTGGTTGGGGTTGACGGAGGATTAACCCTTACCATTTGGTGCTCCTGAGCCAGTGTGGGTAACGGCTGGGAGCAAGTTGAGGTTTTTTATTGCTCGGTTATGGGAATCACCAGGGTTTTGGTAGCTTCAAGGACCTTACCACATTGCAAATTTTATTGGTTATGTATTCTTGTTAATAAAATGGCTGCTATGGCCAAAATTATCCAAAGATAAATTTGTGTCTGTGTAATTACTTTTAAATAAGAAATGGGAATGGAGGTGTGGGGTATGAAAGGAAGACCGGAGTCAACAATTCCAGGGTCAAGCATGTTTATTTGCCTAAGCTTCGTTCCAGGGTAGAAAGGGTAAGAGTGCCTTTCAGAATTCGAAGTGGTCGGACTGTACGGGCCCCCAAGAACTGCAGGAGAGCTTGAACATCTTCCCATGGATTTGCGACATCCTCCCTCATCAGTTACGTAGGTAAGCAGGTTCTCAGCATTGCAGCCCATTTGTTATCTTAAGTTAGTTAAGCGGGGTTAACTAACCTGTCAGTTCAGCCTCAGGTCTAAAGCAGAGGCCTGGACTCCACTCCTTACTCCTCACTCCACAACTCTCCTTAAAAACAACTGACTCCTTTTTCCTGCCCCGGGGTCTCCAGACCCCTAGGTGGGCGTTTCCTTCCGTCTGGTCCTGCCCACTGGTGTGCCTGTCTTTCCCTGGGGGAGGTGACTAGGGTTTTCTGGTTGGCTTTGTGTGACTTAGGTGAGGGAAGTTGTTATGCGGGGGCCTATGTGTGACTACCTGCAGTGTCAGGGCGTCACATATGTATGTGTGTATGTCTGCTAAAGGAATCCGCACCGTCATATTTACAAACACAAAATGTTGACTCTATGCACAGAAGAGAGTCATTCTATTTACATGATTTGTGTTTTTTTACCTTTTAAAACTATCATTAAATGTTAAGTTTTAGTTAGGCATTTATGCTTCTGTCTGTCTCTCTCCCAGTCTCTGTCATCTGTCTGTCTCTGTGTGTCTCTATCTCTATCCATGTCTGTCTGTCTCTCTATCTCTGTCTGTCTCTCTGTGTCTGTCTGTCTCTCTCTCTCTTTGTGGCTGTCTGTTTCTATGTCTGTCTGTCTCTTTTCCAGGCCTGTCTCTTTTCCAGGTCTGTCTCTTTTCCAGGTCTGTCTCTTTCCCTGTCTGTCTGTCTCTTCCCCTGTCTGTCTCTTCCCCTGTCTGTCTCTTCCCCTGTCTGTCTCTGTATTTCTTTGTCTGTCTCTGTCTTTCTCTTCCCCTGTCTGTCTCTTTCCCTGTCTCTCTCTGCCTGTCTCTCTTTGTCTCTCTCTGTCTGACTCATTCCCCGTTTGTCTCTTTCCCTGTCTATCTCTGTATTTCTTTGTCTGTGTCTATCTGTCTGTCTCTCTCTGTCTGTCTCTTCCCCTGTCTGTCTCTTTCCCTGTCGGTCTGCCTTTTCTCCTGCCTGTCTCTGTATGTTTGTCTCTGTCTGTTTCCCTATCTGCCTCTGTCTCTTTCTCTGTCTCTGTCTGTCTGCCTTTTTTCCCTGTCTATCTCTGTCTGTCTCTTTCCCTGTCTGCCTCTGTCTGTTTGTCTCTGTCTCTTTCCCTGTCTGTCTATGCCTATCTGTCTCTGTCTGTTTGTCTCTCAGTCTGTGTCTGTCTCTCTCTATCTGTCTCCCCACTGACATCATATTATCTCACACATAAGCTTCTTATACTATGAATGTCCTTTGTTCCTATAGCAACCAATCACAGCTGCTATTAATAACTTGCAGCTCCCACCTCCATTCAGTTTAATGGAGGCAGGTTTTTTGGAGAGTAACTGTAAAGCGCGGGGTTAAATATTCCTGTTAAAACATAGTCTACGACGTTCCCTGAGTCACATGAGGTGTCTGCAAAATTTTGTGTTTGTAAATATGACGGTGCGGATTCCTTTAGCAGACATACACACATACATATGTGACGCCCTGACACTGCAGGTAGTCACACATAGGCCCCCGCATAACAACTTCCCTCACCTAAGTCACACAAAGCCAACCAGAAAATCCTAGTCACCTCCCCCAGGGAAAGACAGGCACACCAGTGGGCAGGACCAGACGGAAGAAAACGCCCACCTAGGGGTCTGGAGACCCCGGGGCAGGAAAAAGGAGTCAGTTGTTTTTAAGGAGAGTTGTGGAGTGAGGAGTAAGGAGTGGAGTCCAGGCCTCTGCTTTAGACCTGAGGCTGAACTGACAGGTTAGTTAACCCCGCTTAACTAACTTAAGACAACAAATGGGCTGCAATGCTGAGAACCTGCTTACCTACGTAACTGATGAGGGAGGATGTCGCAAATCCATGGGAAGATGTTCAAGCTCTCCTGCAGTTCTTGGTGGTCCGTACAGTCCGACCACTTCGAATTCTGAAAGGCACTCTTACCCTTTCTACCCTGGAACGAAGCTTACGCAAATAAACATGCTTGACCCTGGAATTGTTGACTCCGGTCTTCCTTTCATACCCCACACCTCCATTCCCATTTCTTATTTAAAAGTAATTACACAGACACAAATTTATCTTTGGATAATTTTGGCCATAGCAGCCATTTTATTAACAAGAATACATAACCAATAAAATTTGCAATGTGGTAAGGTCCTTGAAGCTACCAAAACCCTGGTGATTCCCATAACCGAGCAATAAAAAACCTCAACTTGCTCCCAGCCGTTACCCACACTGGCTCAGGAGCACCAAATGGTAAGGGTTAATCCTCCGTCAACCCCAACCACACCCCCAGGGGCCCCGACATACCCCGTCGGGGTTCCCCCCCAAAATCACCAGGGGACCATCAATTCTGCCAATGAGGGGATCCATACCCGGATGAATCCCCGAACCAATTTTAAACCAACTTCAAGGACCCACCAATAAACAACACCACAACGAAGGCACCTTGAAACCCTTCAAGTGCCTGAGACCCCCCGCAACCAAAGGGCCCTCTCAATACCTCCCTGCAAGCCAAGAGCCCATAAGTCAGTTCCCACCGCATTAAGGTGTACCCCGTCAGCCAACCAAAATTCCTCTTCCGTCCTTTCCAACTCAACATGCCGTATTGCTATACCCCCGTTCCGACTAACAAACTTCGAGATCGCCCTATTAACCTTCGCCCGCGCCTTGTTCAACCTGTCAACTGACCGCGCTTTCTGCCAACTCTTTCTCGCTACTATCTCCGACCAGACTATCGTTAGACCTGGAAACGACACCCATAACCGTAACAAATCATGTTTGATGTCCTTTATCAAGATTCGAAAAGGACGCCCACCCAAATCATTCCCCCCGGCATGCAACACTAAGATGTCAGGAGGTCTGTCCAACCGGGCGTATCTATGCACCTCCTGCAACACCCTGTTCCACCCTAACCCCCGAACACCGAGCCATCGCACGAGAGCCAGGTCCTTCTCAAAACCTAGCTGTCTCCCGTTCCATCTCGCGTCCGCTCGTCGGGCTCCCCAATACACATAAGAGTGGCCAAGGATCCAGACCAGGGAAGGAAGGGGGGGTGCTTCTGCAATACAAAATGTACAGACGACACCATTTTATTGCCTCACCAAACCAAATTGACAAAAAACACACACTCTCCCCCCCCCCATTGCTACCCTAATACCCCCCCCTTTTCCCCTCAATTGCCAACAACCACCTGGGGACGTACATACGACTTAAAGCGCTGCGACTTCCACCTACCAATCTGCTTAACTGTCTCCTCCGGTAGGCCGCATATAGAGGCCTCCGTCGCTGCCCCAATCCGAAAGACTTCGGATCTAACCCCAACGACTTCAAACATGCCCTAAAAACACTCACAAATTGGTATCTCGATAAAAAGGACCCATCCTCGTGACATAATAAGGGGCCATCCACCTTCGGACGGATCTGTTGAAAATTCCCGAGACACTTGAACGGGCACATATCAGATGCCACAACCATCCCCAAACGGACTAGTCTACCCACACCTCTCTGATCAGTTTTCGATTTCCTAATCCAAAATTCAACTCCGTTTTCCACTGACAATGTCACCCCAATCCAAGCCCCCGGGGAACGCCTTACTGGGCGATACCAACTCCCCAACCCGCAGGGCTCCAAAAAACGCCAAAGAAAAGGCTAACTTAAACAAACTCACCTCAAACGGAGATAGACAAACCCCCCACAACGCCCTACCCAGCCCAGCCCAGCTGGGACCCAGTTTGAGCGAGGAACGGAACAAGTCCTTCCCACACCAAGGTTTGCAGGCCCTACCTCAGTCAGGGTTTCACCCACACTCTACAGCTCCGGAATGTCATGCTCTTCAGCCTCCTCCTCCTCCTGCGCATCCTCATCCACTTTACCCTCCACACCAGTCCCAAGCTGGAAGCACTGCAGCACTGCCTTGGCGAAGCGGCAACAGGCTGTGCTGCAGCTAATCTGCATAAGTGACAAATCCCACAATGCAGAAGAGGTGTGTGGACAGCTCTAAAACAGCATGCAGATCACTGGCTCACACCTCTGAACCTAAAGCCAGGAAAGGTTGTGTGTGACAATGGCCGGAACCTAGTGGCGGCTTTGAGGCGAGGCCAGCTGACACATGTTCCATGCATGGCCCATGTGCTCAACCTCGTGGTTCAGCGGTTTCTAAAGTCATACCCAGAGCTGTCTGATCTGCTGGTAAAAGTTCGCCGCCTGTCTGCACATTTTCGAAAGTCACCTACTGCTTCAGCCGGCCTTGCCGGCTTTCAGCGTCGTTTGCATCTTCCGGCTCACAGACTGGTGTGTGATGTCCCCACGCGTTGGAATTCAACTCTGCACATGTTGATCAGGATATGTGAGCAGAAGAGGGCAGTTGTTGAGTACCTGCATCACCTAAGCCGTCGGGAAATGGGTCAAACTCCACACATAACACCTGAGGAGTGGAGATGGATGTCCGACCTATGTACCATCCTCCAAAACTTTGAGGACTCCACCAAGATGGTGAGCGGCGATGACGCCATTATTAGCGTCACCATACCGCTTCTCTGCCTTCTAAAACGGTCTCTGCTCAAAACCAAACATGATGCATTGCAGGCGGAACACGATGAGTTGGAGCAAGAAACAGTAGTGGGTGTGGGTGATAACACATAGCCCAGCCTCGTCTCATCACAACGTGCAGTGTAGGACTATGACGAGGAGGAAGATGAAGACATGGAGCAACTCTCCGGCCAAATTGAGGATATGACATGCATACCAGTCATATGCTCAGTTCAGCGTGGCTGGCCAGAGGACAGGGTAGATGAGGAGGAGGAGGAGAAGGAGGAGGACAGCATGTTCAGTCATCGTGTTGGTCTGGATACTGAAGTGATGGCTGTTAAGAGTCTGGCGCACATGGATGACTTTATGGTAAGCTGCCTGTCTCGTGACCCTCGCGTTAAGAACATCTTGGCCGACAATCATTACTGGTTGGTAACACTGTTAGACCCACGCTACAAGGAGAACTTTATGTCTCTTATTCCCGAGGCGGAGAGGTCAGCCAAAATGCAGCAGTTCCGGAAGGCCATAGTCACGGAAGTAGGCAAAGCATTCCCTTCACAAAACGCTAGCGTCATAATTGTAACACTATTAGTTAAAAGAAAGGGATAAAATGTAAAAAAAAACAAAATAAGGCATGACTTTTTTTTAACATCACATTTATTTTTTTTAGATTTAACCAAAGAATGTGCACATTTGTTATAATAAACAAGTGAAAAATGTTGAAAATCAGTCATCCAAAGGTGTGTGAAAAAAATATATACATATATGGTACCAATAAAAATGTCACTTTGTCTTGCAAAGAATGCAGCCCCCCAAATTATTTTTTCCTCTGTGCGGCCCATACACCCAGCCGAGTTTGAGACCCCCTGCCTTACACTATATAGATATTATGTTCATTCCCCATCTATCTTGCTCAGGAGAGCATCTCCCTCCCCCGGCACCAAGAGCAGCTCATACTGAATTGTTACATTGACTAGTAACACTGCACACAGAAATGCACCTTAATATTCCACTGTTAACCCTTTCCTCCCAGCAGTAACACACAACTCCTCACCTTGATATCATGGTGATTTATGGTCAGAATGACTTCAATGCGATCAGTGATTTCTATTCTAGCTCTGCTCACATAGATTTTATATCCACACTCAACTATAGGCCGTTCTTCATATTTTGGGGGCTTTTAGTCAGATATACTAGTTTGTGCCTGTATAGTATTGGTGTAGATGGGAGTGTAGGGCATGGGTTACATGGCACTGTGGTGGGATACTGATGGGAGGTATTGGTGCTGTGTTTGATGCTTCTACTGGGTATTTTCCTACAAATACTGGAACAGCTCACTGCTTAGAATGATCCTTCCCAGCTCTATAATATATTATATATACCCCACAATGCAGGCTCACACACACATTTGTCTCAAGTGTGTTGTAGGGACACAGATACAGTCTTGGTCATGTGACTAAAGGCTACTTTACACACTGCGATATCGGTCCCGATATCGCTAGTGTGGGTACCCGCCCCCATCTGTTGCGCGACACGGGTAAATCGCTGCCCATGCCGCACAACACCGACCAGACCCGTCACACATACTTACCTGCCCGGCGACGTCGCTGTGACCGGCGAACCGCCTCCTTTCTAAGGGGGCGGTCCATGCGGCGTCACAGCGACGTCACTGAGCGACCGCCCAATAGCAGCGGAGGGGCGGAGATGAGTGGCCGGAACATCCCGCCCACCTCCTTCCTTCCTCATAGCGGCTGGGAGGCAGGTAAGGAGAGGTTCCTCGTTTCTGCGGTGTCACACGGAGTGATGTGTGCTGCCGCAGGAGCGACGAACTACATCGTTACTGCTGCAGTAACGATAATCGAGAATGGAGACCCATGTCACCGATGAGCGATTTTGCACGTTTTTGCAACGATGCAAAATCGCTCATCGGTGTCACACGCAGCAACATCGCTAATGCGGCCGGATGTGCGTCACAAATTCCGTGACCCCAACGACTCCGCATTAGCGATGTCGCAGCGTGTAAAGCCCCCTTTAGTGGGAGTGGTGTACAGGGTCTTAGCAGTAAAGAGTATTCCATATTTCTGCCAGATACCCACAGAGATATTGAAATCTGAAAAAAGAGACTTCTGCTCATTGAAGGTAAGAACTGCTCACATAGCGTTCAACTCCACAGCAAACGAGTGCTCTAGCACTGGCATCTCAGCAGGGATATTCCCCTACTACACATGTGTGTCTGGGTCGCTGTGACAGTTTACAGGACATAACTCAGGGCACCTAGACAGAAGGCAGAGGGACTACTTTCTATTTCTGGTGTAGAGCTTAGTACAATATATATATATATACTATTACATGTGACACATGTACCTTGTATTACCATTATTCGCTGTATATGAACCCCTTTTCTCCGGGCATTATTTGTCTATAGCATTTTTCACGAACCTGAAGCAACTGAGAACCCTTCAGTGAAGGAATTCCACTAACCCTCACAATACCAACCAGGGGCCTCCCTGCAGTAACTCAGGTAGTTGTACCCATTCTCTTTCCGCATTCTATGTGTTCTTCTTCTTTCTTCTTTTTTTTCTTTTTTCTTCTTTTTATTTCTATCATGTAGTTCAGGGGTTTATAGATATATGTCCTGCATTTCATATTTCCTTTAGTGGTGCTTCTTACCCATTCTCATATCATTTACCCTAGTATTTCATGATCCTGAGGCGACTGAGAACCCTTTAATAAAGGAATCCTTTTTCACCTGAATTGTCAAGTGATACTTACAAGTGACTATCACGTAATGTTACAGGTAGTTCCATTTTCTTCCTCTTCTTTCTCTCCTTTCTTCTTTGTCACACGGTCCATTGTGTTATAGCCCACGTGTCATGATAACACTTGTACCATCTTTTCATTTAGATTCCACCTACAATTATTTACCGATTCCAGTTCTGGAATAGGCTTTCATCATCTACTCACTAGAATTCTCAAGTGCATAAGGTACTGAGACATATACATGTTCACACCATTATAAAGAACAAAGTATAAACATTGAGGTTTTTCTCACACCCATGTTCCTGTGTTCTTTGATATGATATGTGTTCATTTCCTTCACTATATAGGATTGCAAGTTTTCCATTTGTACCTTAATGGCAATGACGCTATACAATTGAACACATATCATCCTGTTATCCATATAGGTGTGTATTTACCTGCTTGACTATTTTTGGTTGTTTGATCCAGAATGTTTCTCCAGATAGGTCATGTGGAAATTTTCTTTCCTCAGTACAAATGTTTTCACTATGGCTTTGGAAAAATTTTTTGTATGTGCCTCATGGTCATTTGACCCATTGTACTCTCAAGTAGCAATATATTGTACTGTTATGTTGTACTATGTACTAATTACGTGTTTATATGGTTTTGTAACCCTTTATGATCTTAGATAACTTTATCCTTGATAAAGACCTAAAAACAAGGTCGAAACGTTGGATGAATTATCCTTTTGCACAAATAAAGAATTTTCAGCATTCCAAGAGTTCTTTTCTTACGTTATTAATCACTATAGTGTACCAGAGCTATTTCTTTTGAATTGACTCTTATTTTTTCTGAGCACCTGCTATATACACAGTGAGCCAGACATATTCAATTTTCATTCAGAAGGCAGAGGGAAGCCTTAGCAGCTGAGCATATATCTTTGCTTGTGAGCATTAGAACAGGCCGGCGATTACAGGGTAACATGAAAAATGTCCAGCTTGCATTATGACTAGAACATGACAATATCCTTTTAAGTACTAACCTATGATGCGTTCCTAAGCAGTTGATGTTATATGTTCTACATTTCATTTTCTGCATACTTTACAAGTAGTAGAATTTGCTTTGATATAGGCAACTGGATTTTCACAATGAAAAGGCAAAGGATAACGCCCGAAAAAGACGCCATACATTATGTCAGTGCCATCACTGACAAACCTGGATTGACCATGAAATACGGTATGGAGAGCTGTTGTCATCGTATTAGATAGATAAGAATGATTATATGTATTGTAGAAATGTCTCCTATCATGTTCCCTAATTTTTTATTATGTCCACATCCTGGTCCCCATCTTGGACATCATAACAAACGTGCACTTTTTTGTTTAATTTACACATTGGACCATAGGAAAAATGACACTACAGCTACAGAGGTGACCGTCTGATAGCCCAGCTCGACTATCCATCTCTACTGAAGACCCTTTCAGCTTTTTGAGAGTTGGGTGGAGGACATCATCTCTGAAAATAGGGTCCCACAGCTGCACCCCATCAGTGTGAGCAGGACTCTTAGAAGAGTCAATGCTCTGAGACCATGGGGGGCGCTTAGCCCCCTCTCTTCGTCACTGAGGATGATTTCATTTTTCAGGGATTAGAGAGGGTGGTCCTTGTGGTGGACTGCAGGTATGGAGAGCTGTTGTCATCGTATTAAATAGATAAGAATGATTATATGTATTGTAGAAATGTCTCCTATCATGTTCCCTAATTTTTTATTATGTCCACATCCTGGTCCCCATCTTGGACATCATAACAAACGTGCACTTTTTTGTTTAATTTACACATTGGACCATAGGAAAAATGACACTACAGCTACAGAGGTGACCGTCTGATAGCCCAGCTCGACTATCCATCTCTACTGAAGACCCTTTCAGCTATTTGAGAGTTGGGTGGAGAACATCATCTCTGAAAATAGGGTCCCACAGCTGCACCCCATCAGTGTGAGCAGGACTCTTAGGACTCTTAGAAGAGTCAATGCTCTGAGACCATGGGGGGCGCTTAGCCCCCTCTCTTCGTCACTGAGGATGATTTCACTTTTCAGGGAATAGAGAGGGTGGTCCTTGTGGTGGACTGCAGGTATGGAGAGCTGTTGTCATCGTATTAGATAGATAAGAATGATTATATGTATTGTAGAAATGTCTCCTATCATGTTCCCTATTTTTTTATTATGTCCACATCCTGGTCCCCATCTTGGACATCATAACAAACGTGCACTTTTTTGTTTAATTTACACATTGGACCATAGGAAAAATGACACTACAGCTACAGAGGTGACCGTCTGATAGCCCAGCTCGACTATCCATCTCTACTGAAGACCCTTTCAGCTTTTTGAGAGTTGGGTGGAGGACATCATCTCTGAAAATAGGGTCCCACAACTGCACCCCATCAGTGTGAGCAGGAATCTTAGGACTCTTAGAAGAGTCAATGCTCTGAGACCATGGGGGGCGCTTAGCCCCCTCTCTTCGTCACTGAGGATGATTTCATTTTTCAGGGATTAGAGAGAGTGGTCCTTGTGGTGGACTGCAGGTATGGAGAGCTGTTGTGATCGTATTAGATAGATAAGAATGATTATATGTATTGTAGAAATGTCTCCTATCATGTTCCCTAATTTTTTATTATGTCCACATCCTGGTCCCCATCTTGGACATCATAACAAACGTGCACTTTTTTGTTTAATTTACACATTGGACCATAGGAAAAATGACACTATAGCTACAGAGGTGACCGTCTGATAGCCCAGCTCGACTATCCATCTCTACTGAAGACCCTTTCAGCTTTTTGAGAGTTGGGTGGAGGACATCATCTCTGAAAATAGGGTCCCACAGCTGCACCCCATCAGTGTAAGCAGGACTCTTAGGACTCTTAGAAGAGTCAATGCTCTAAAACCATGGGGGGCGCTTAGCCCCCTCTCTTCATCCCTCAGGATGATTTCATTTTTCAGGGATTAGAGAGGGTGGTCCTTGTGGTGGACTGCAGGTATGGAGAGCTGTTGTCATCGTATTAGATAGATAAGAATGATTATATGTATTGTAGAAATGTCTCCTATCATGTTCCCTAATTTCTTATTATGTCCACATCCTGGTCCCCATCTTGGACATCATAACAAACGTGCACTTTTTTGTTTAATTTACACATTGGACCATAGGAAAAATGACACTACAGCTACAGAGGTGACCGTCTGATAGCCCAGCTCGACTATCCATCTCTACTGAAGACCCTTTCAGCTTTTTGAGAGTTGGGTGGAGGACATCATCTCTGAAAATAGGGTCCCACAGCTTCACCCCATCAGTGTGAGCAGGACTCTTAGGACTCTTAGAAGAGTCAATGCTCTGGTACCATGGGGGGCGCTTGGCCCCTCTCTTCATCACTGAGGATGATTTCATTTTTCAGGGATTAGAGAGGGTGGTCCTTGTGGTGGACTGCAGGTATGGAGAGCTGTTGTCATCGTATTAGATAGATTAGAATGATTATATGTATTGTAGAAATGTCTCCTATCATGTTCCCTAATTTTTTATTATGTCCACATCCTGGTCCCCATCTTGGACATCATAACAAACGTGCACTTTTTTGTTTAATTTACACATTGGACCATAGGAAAAATGACACTACAGCTACAGAGGTGACCGTCTGATAGCCCAGCTCGACTATCCATCTCTACTGAAGACCCTTTCAGCTTTTTGAGAGTTGGGTGGAGGACATCATCTCTGAAAATAGGGTCCCACAGCTGCACCCCATCAGTGTGAGCAGGACTCTTAGGACTCTTAGAAGAGTTAATGCTCTGAGACCATGGGGGCGCTTAGCCCCCTCTCTTCGTCACTGAGGATGATTTCATTTTTCAGGGATTAGAGAGGCTGGTCCTTGTGGTGGACTGCAGGTATGGAGAGCTGTTGTCATCGTATTAGATAGATAAGAATGATTATATGTATTGTAGAAATGTCTCCTATCATGTTCCCTAATTTTTTATTATGTCCACATCCTGGTCCCCATCTTGGACATCATAACAAACGTGCACTTTTTTGTTTAATTTACACATTGGACCATAGGAAAAATGACACTACAGCTACAGAGGTGACCGTCTGATAGCCCAGCTCGACTATCCATCTCTACTGAAGACCCTTTCAGCTTTTTGAGAGTTGGGTGGAGGACATCATCTCTGAAAATAGGGTCCCACAGCTGCACCCCATCAGTGTGAGCAGGACTCTTAGGACTCTTAGAAGAGTCAATGCTCTGAGACCATTGGGGGCACTTAGCCCCCTCTCTTCATCACTGAGGATGATTTCATTTTTCAGGGATTAGAGAGGGTGGTCCTTGTGGTGGACTGCAGATATGGAGAGCTGTTATCATCGTATTAGATAGATAAGAATGATTATATGTATTGTAGAAATGTCTCCTATCATGTTCCCTAATTTTTTATTATGTCCACATCCTGGTCCCCATCTTGGACATCATAACAAACGTGCACTTTTTTGTTTAATTTACACATTGGACCATAGGAAAGATGACACTACAGCTACAGAGGTGACCGTCTGATAGCCCAGCTCGACTATCCATCTCTACTGAAGACCCTTTCAGCTTTTTGAGAGTTGGGTGGAGGACATCATCTCTGAAAATAGGGTCCCACAGCTGCACCCCATCAGTGTGAGCAGGACTCTTAGGACTCTTAGAAGAGTCAATGCTCTGAGACCATGGGGGGCGCTTAGCCCCCTCTCTTCGTCACTGAGGATGATTTCATTTTTCAGGGATTAGAGAGGGTGGTCCTTGTGGTGGACTGCAGGTATGGAGAGCTGTTGTCATCGTATTAAATAGATAAGAATGATTATATGTATTGTAGAAATGTCTCCTATCATGTTCCCTAATTTTTTATTATGTCCACATCCTGGTCCCCATCTTGGACATCATAACAAACGTGCACTTTTTTGTTTAATTTACACATTGGACCATAGGAAAAATGACACTACAGCTACAGAGGTGACCGTCTGATAGCCCAGCTCGACTATCCATCTCTACTGAAGACCCTTTCAGCTTTTTGAGAGTTGGGTGGAGAACATCATCTCTGAAAATAGGGTCCCACAGCTGCACCCCATCAGTGTGAGCAGGACTCTTAGGACTCTTAGAAGAGTCAATGCTCTGAGACCATGGGGGGGCGCTTAGCCCCCTCTCTTCGTCACTGAGGATGATTTCACTTTTCAGGGAATAGAGAGGGTGGTCCTTGTGGTGGACTGCAGGTATGGAGAGCTGTTGTCATCGTATTAGATAGATAAGAATGATTATATGTATTGTAGAAATGTCTCCTATCATGTTCCCTATTTTTTTATTATGTCCACATCCTGGTCCCCATCTTGGAAATCATAACAAACGTGCACTTTTTTGTTTAATTTACACATTGGACCATAGGAAAAATGACACTACAGCTACAGAGGTGACCGTCTGATAGCCCAGCTCGACTATCCATCTCTACTGAAGACCCTTTCAGCTTTTTGAGAGTTGGGTGGAGGACATCATCTCTGAAAATAGGGTCCCACAGCTGCACCCCATCAGTGTGAGCAGGAATCTTAGGACTCTTAGAAGAGTCAATGCTCTGAGACCATGGGGGGCGCTTAGCCCCCTCTCTTCGTCACTGAGGATGATTTCATTTTTCAGGGATTAGAGAGAGTGGTCCTTGTGGTGGACTGCAGGTATGGAGAGCTGTTGTGATCGTAT
Organism: Anomaloglossus baeobatrachus; assembly: GCF_048569485.1. Classification (NCBI taxonomy): domain Eukaryota; kingdom Metazoa; phylum Chordata; class Amphibia; order Anura; family Aromobatidae; genus Anomaloglossus; species Anomaloglossus baeobatrachus. Next base: position 87,845 of record NW_027442146.1, on the reverse strand, counting down.
TAGATAGATAAGAATGATTATATGTATTGTAGAAATGTCTCCTATCATGTTCCCTAATTTTTTATTATGTCCACATCCTGGTCCCCATCTTGAACATCATAACAAACGTGCACTTTTTTGTTTAATTTACACATTGGACCATAGGAAAAATGACACTACAGCTACAGAGGTGACCGTCTGATAGCCCAGCTCGACTATCCATCTCTACTGAAGACCCTTTCAGCTTTTTGAGAGTTGGGTGGAGGACATCATCTCTGAAAATAGGGTCCCACAGCTGCACCCCATCAGTGTAAGCAGGACTCTTAGGACTCTTAGAAGAGTCAATGCTCTAAAACCATGGGGGGCGCTTAGCCCCCTCTCTTCGTCCCTGAGGATGATTTCATTTTTCAGGGATTAGAGAGGGTGGTCCTTGTGGTGGACTGCAGGTATGGAGAGCTGTTGTCATCGTATTAGATAGATAAGAATGATTATATGTATTGTAGAAATGTCTCCTATCATGTTCCCTAATTTCTTATTATGTCCACATCCTGGTCCCCATCTTGGACATCATAACAAACGTACACTTTATTGTTTAATTTACACATTGGACCATAGGAAAAATGATACTACAGCTACAGAGGTGACCGTCTGATAGCCCAGCTCGACTATCCATCTCTACTGAAGACCCTTTCAGCTTTCTGAGAGTTGGGTGGAGGACATCATCTCTGAAATAGGGTCCCACAGCTTCACCCCATCAGTGTGAGCAGGACTCTTAGGACTCTTAGAAGAGTCAATGCTCTGGTACCATGGGGGGCGCTTGGCCCCCTCTCTTCGTCACTGAGGATGATTTCATTTTTCAGGGATTAGAGAGGGTGGTCCTTGTGGTGGACTGCAGGTATGGAGAGCTGTTGTCATCGTATTAGATAGATAAGAATAATTATATGTATTGTAGAAATGTCTCCTATCATGTTCCCTAATTTTTTATTATGTCCACATCCTGGTCCCCATCTTGGACATCATAACAAACGTGCACTTTTTTGTTTAATTTACACATTGGGCCATAGGAAAAATGACACTACAGCTACAGAGGTGACCGTCTGATAGCCCAGCTCGACTATCCATCTCTACTGAAGACCCTTTCAGCTTTTTGAGAGTTGGGTGGAGGACATCATCTCTGAAAATAGGGTCCCACAGCTGCACCCATCAGTGTGAGCAGGACTCTTAGGACTCTTAGAAGAGTTAATGCTCTGAGACCATGGGGGCGCTTAGCCCCCTCTCTTCGTCACTGAGGATGATTTCATTTTTCAGGGATTAGAGAGGGTGGTCCTTGTTGTGGACTGCAGGTATGGAGAGCTGTTGTCATCGTATTAGATAGATAAGAATGATTATATGTATTGTAGAAATGTCTCCTATCATGTTCCCTAATTTTTTATTATGTCCACATCCTGGTCCCCATCTTGGACATCATAACAAACGTGCACTTTTTTGTTTAATTTACACATTGGACCATAGGAAAAATGACACTACAGCTACAGAGGTGACCGTCTGATAGCCCAGCTCGACTATCCATCTCTACTGAAGACCCTTTCAGCTTTTTGAGAGTTGGGTGGAGGACATCATCTCTGAAATTAGGGTCCCACAGCTGCACCCCATCAGTGTAAACAGGACTCTTAGGACTCTTAGAAGAGTCAATGCTCTGAGACCATTGGGGGCACTTAGCCCCCTCTCTTCGTCACTGAGGATGATTTCATTTTTCAGGGATTAGAGAGGGTGGTCCTTGTGGTGGACTGCAGGTATGGAGAGCTGTTATCATCGTATTAGGTAGATAAGAATGATTATATGTATTATAGAAATGTCTCCTATCATGTTCCCTAATTTTTTATTATGTCCACATCCTGGTCCCCATCTTGGACATCATAACAAACGTGCACTTTTTTGTTTAATTTACACATTGGACCATAGGAAAAATGACACTACAGCTACAGAGGTGACCGTCTGATAGCCCAGCTCGACAATCCATCTCTACTGAAGACCCTTTCAGCTTTTTGAGAGTTGGGTGGAGGACATCATCTCTGAAAATAGGGTCCCACAGCTGCACCCCATCAGTGTGAGAAGGACTCTTAGGACTCTTAGAAGAGTCAATGCTCTGAGACCATGGGGGGCGCTTAGCCCCCTCTCTTCGTCACTGAGGATGATTTCATTTTTCAGGGATTAGAGAGGGTGGTCCTTGTGGTGGACTGCAGGTATGGAGAGCTGTTGTCATCGTATTAAATAGATAAGAATGATTATATGTATTGTAGAAATGTCTCCTATCATGTTCCCTAATTTTTTATTATGTCCACATCCTGGTCCCCATCTTGGACATCATAACAAACGTGCACTTTTTTGTTTAATTTACACATTGGACCATAGGAAAAATGACACTACAGCTACAGAGGTGACCGTCTGATAGCCCAGCTCGACTATCCATCTCTACTGAAGACCCTTTCAGCTTTTTGAGAGTTGGGTGGAGGACATCATCTCTTAAAATAGGGTCCCACAGCTGCACCCCATCAGTGTAAGCAGGACTCTTAGGACTCTTAGAAGAGTCAATGCTCTAAAACCATGGGGGGCGCTTAGCCCCCTCTCTTCGTCACTGAGGATGATTTCATTTTTCAGGGATTAGAGAGGGTGGTCCTTGTTGTGGACTGCAGGTATGGAGAGCTGTTGTCATCGTATTAGATAGATAAGAATGATTATATGTATTGTAGAAATGTCTCCTATCATGTTCCCTAATTTTTTATTATGTCCACATCCTGGTCCCCATCTTGGACATCATAACAAACGTGCACTTTTTTGTTTAATTTACACATTGGACCATAGGAAAAATGACACTACAGCTACAGAGGTGACCGTCTGATAGCCCAGCTCGACTATCCATCTCTACTGAAGACCCTTTCAGCTTTTTGAGAGTTGGGTGGAGGACATCATCTCTTAAAATAGGGTCCCACAGCTGCACCCCATCAGTGTAAGCAGGACTCTTAGGACTCTTAGAAGAGTCAATGCTCTAAAACCATGGGGGGCGCTTAGCCCCCTCTCTTCGTCACTGAGGATGATTTCATTTTTCAGGGATTAGAGAGGGTGGTCCTTGTTGTGGACTGCAGGTATGGAGAGCTGTTGTCATCGTATTAGACAGATAAGAATGATTATATGTATTGTAGAAATGTCTCCTATCATGTTCCCTAATTTTTTATTATGTCCACATCCTGGTCCCCATCTTGGACATCATAACAAACGTGCACTTTTTTGTTTAATTTACACATTGGACCATAGGAAAAATGACACTACAGCTACAGAGGTGACCGTCTGATAGCCCAGCTCGACTATCCATCTCTACTGAAGACCCTTTCAGCTTTTTGAGAGTTGGGTGGAGGACATCATCTCTGAAATTAGGGTCCCACAGCTGCACCCCATCAGTGTGAGCAGGACTCTTAGGACTCTTAGAAGAGTCAATGCTCTGAGACCATTGGGGGCACTTAGCCCCCTCTCTTCGTCACTGAGTATGATTTCATTTTTCAGGGATTAGAGAGGGTGGTCCTTGTGGTGGACTGCAGGTATGGAGAGCTGTTATCATCGTATTAGGTAGATAAGAATGATTATATGTATTGTAGAAATGTCTCCTATCATGTTCCCTAATTTTTTATTATGTCCACATCCTGGTCCCCATCTTGGACATCATAACAAACGTGCACTTTTTTGTTTAATTTACACATTGGACCATAGGAAAAATGACACTACAGCTACAGAGGTGACCGTCTGATAGCCCAGCTCGACAATCCATCTCTACTGAAGACCCTTTCAGCTTTTTGAGAGTTGGGTGGAGGACATCATCTCTGAAAATAGGGTCCCACAGCTGCACCCCATCAGTGTGAGCAGGACTCTTAGGACTCTTAGAAGAGTCAATGCTCTGAGACCATGGGGGGCGCTTAGCCCCCTCTCTTCGTCACTGAGGATGATTTCATTTTTCAGGGATTAGAGAGGGTGGTCCATGTGGTGGACTGCAGGTATGGAGAGCTGTTGTCATCGTATTAAATAGATAAGAATGATTATATGTATTGTAGAAATGTCTCCTATCATGTTCCCTAATTTTTTATTATGTCCACATCCTGGTCCCCATCTTGGACATCATAACAAACGTGCACTTTTTTGTTTAATTTCCACATTGGACCATAGGAAAAATGACACTACAGCTACAGAGGTGACCGTCTGATAGCCCAGCTCGACTATCCATCTCTACTGAAGACCCTTTCAGCTTTTTGAGAGTTGGGTGGAGGACATCATCTCTTAAAATAGGGTCCCACAGCTGCACCCCATCAGTGTAAGCAGGACTCTTAGGACTCTTAGAAGAGTCAATGCTCTAAAACCATGAGGGGCGCTTAGCCCCCTCTCTTCGTCACTTAGGATGATTTCATTTTTCAGGGATTAGAGAGGGTGGTCCTTGTGGTGGACTGCAGGTATGGAGAGCTGTTGTCATCGTATTAGATAGATAAGAATGATTATATGTATTGTAGAAATGTCTCCTATCATGTTCCCTAATTTTTTATTATGTCCAAATCCTGGTCCCCATCTTGGACATCATAACAAACGTGCACTTTTTTGTTTAATTTACACATTGGACCATAGGAAAAATGACACTACAGCTACAGAGGTGACCGTCTGATAGCCCAGCTCGACTATCCATCTCTACTGAAGACCCTTTCAGCTTTTTGAGAGTTGGGTGGAGGACATCATCTCTGAAAATAGGGTCCCACAGCTGCACCCCATCAGTGTGAGCAGGACTCTTAGGACTCTTAGAAGAGTCAATGCTCTGAGACCATTGGGGGCACTTAGCCCCCTCTCTTCATCACTGAGGATGATTTCATTTTTCAGGGATTAGAGAGGGTGGTCCTTGTGGTGGACTGCAGGTATGGAGAGCTGTTGTCATCGTATTAGATAGATAAGAATGATTATATGTATTGTAGAAATGTCTCCTATCATGTTCCCTATTTTTTTATTATGTCCACATCCTGGTCCCCATCTTGGAAATCATAACAAACGTGCACTTTTTTGTTTAATTTACAAATTGGACAATAGGAAAAATGACACTACAGCTACAGAGGTGACCGTCTGATAGCCCAGCTCGACTATCTATCTCTACTGAAAACCCTTTCAGCTTTTTGAGAGTTGGGTGGAGGACATCATCTCTGAAAATAGGGTCCCACAGCTGCACCCCATCAGTGTGAGCAGGAATCTTAGGACTCTTAGAAGAGTCAATGCTCTGAGACCATTGGGGGCGCTTAGCCCCCTCTCTTCGTCACTGAGGATGATTTCATTTTTCAGGGATTAGAGAGAGTGGTCCTTGTGGTGGACTGCAGGTATGGAGAGCTGTTGTGATCGTATTAGATAGATAAGAATGATTATATGTATTGTAGAAATGTCTCCTATCATGTTCCCTAATTTTTTATTATGTCCACATCCTGGTCCCCATCTTGAACATCATAACAAACGTGCACTTTTTTGTTTAATTTACACATTGGACCATAGGAAAAATGACACTACAGCTACAGAGGTGACCGTCTGATAGCCCAGCTCGACTATCCATCTCTACTGAAGACCCTTTCAGCTTTTTGAGAGTTGGGTGGAGGACATCATCTCTGAAAATAGGGTCCCACAGCTTCACCCCATCAGTGTGAGCAGGACTCTTAGGACTCTTAGAAGAGTCAATGCTCTGGTACCATGGGGGGCGCTTGGCCCCCTCTCTTCGTCACTGAGGATGATTTCATTTTTCAGGGATTAGAGAGGGTGGTCCTTGTGGTGGACTGCAGGTATGGAGAGCTGTTGTCATCGTATTAGATAGATAAGAATGATTATATGTATTGTAGAAATGTCTCCTATCATGTTCCCTAATTTTTTATTATGTCCACATCCTGGTCCCCATCTTGGACATCATAACAAACGTGCACTTTTTTGTTTAATTTACACATTGGACCATAGGAAAAATGACACTACAGCTACAGAGGTGACCGTCTGATAGCCCAGCTCGACTATCCATCTCTACTGAAGACCCTTTCAGCTTTTTGAGAGTTGGGTGGAGGACATCATCTCTGAAAATAGGGTCCCACAGCTGCACCCCATCAGTGTGAGCAGGACTCTTAGGACTCTTAGAAGAGTCAATGCTCTGAGACCATTGGGGGCACTGAGCCCCCTCTCTTCGTCACTGAGGATGATTTCATTTTTCAGGGATTAGAGAGGGTGGTCCTTGTGGTGGACTGCAGGTATGGAGAGCTGTTGTCATCGTATTAAATAGATAAGAATGATTATATGTATTGTAGAAATGTCTCCTATCATGTTCCCTAATTTTTTATTATGTCCACATCCTGGTCCCCATCTTGGACATCATAACAAACGTGCACTTTTTTGCTTAATTTACACATTGGACCATAGGAAAAATGACACTACAGCTACAGAGGTGACCGTCTGGTAGCCCAGCTCGACTATCCATCTCTACTGAAGACCCTTTCAGCTTTTTGAGAGTTGGGTGGAGGACATCATCTCTGAAAATAGGGTCCCACAGCTGCACCCCATCAGTGTGAGCAGGACTCTTAGGACTCTTAGAAGAGTCAATGTTTTGAGACCATGGGGGGCGCTTAGCCCCCTCTCTTCGTCACTGAGGATGATTTCATTTTTCAGGGATTAGAGAGAGTGGTCCTTGTGGTGGACTGCAGGTATGGAGAGCTGTTGTGATCGTATTAGATAGATAAGAATGATTATATGTATTGTAGAAATGTCTCCTATCATGTTCCCTAATTTTTTATTATGTCCACATCCTGGTCCCCATCTTGAACATCATAACAAACGTGCACTTTTTTGTTTAATTTACACATTGGACCATAGGAAAAATGACACTACAGCTACAGAGGTGACCGTCTGATAGCCCAGCTCGACTATCCATCTCTACTGAAGACCCTTTCAGCTTTTTGAGAGTTGGGTGGAGGACATCATCTCTGAAAATAGGGTCCCACAGCTTCACCCCATCAGTGTGAGCAGGACTCTTAGGACTCTTAGAAGAGTCAATGCTCTGGTACCATGGGGGGCGCTTGGCCCCCTCTCTTCGTCACTGAGGATGATTTCATTTTTCAGGGATTAGAGAGGGTGGTCCTTGTGGTGGACTGCAGGTATGGAGAGCTGTTGTCATCGTATTAGATAGATAAGAATGATTATATGTATTGTAGAAATGTCTCCTATCATGTTCCCTAATTTTTTATTATGTCCACATCCTGGTCCCCATCTTGGACATCATAACAAACGTGCACTTTTTTGTTTAATTTACACATTGGACCATAGGAAAAATGACACTACAGCTACAGAGGTGACCGTCTGATAGCCCAGCTCGACTATCCATCTCTACTGAAGACCCTTTCAGCTTTTTGAGAGTTGGGTGGAGGACATCATCTCTGAAAATAGGGTCCCACAGCTGCACCCCATCAGTGTGAGCAGGACTCTTAGGACTCTTAGAAGAGTCAATGCTCTGAGACCATTGGGGGCACTGAGCCCCCTCTCTTCGTCACTGAGGATGATTTCATTTTTCAGGGATTAGAGAGGGTGGTCCTTGTGGTGGACTGCAGGTATGGAGAGCTGTTGTCATCGTGTTAGATAGATAAGAATGATTATATGTATTGTAGAAATGTCTCCTATCATGTTCCCTAATTTTTTATTATGTCCACATCCTGGTCCCCATCTTGGACATCATAACAAACATGCACTTTTTTGTTTAATTTACACATTGGACCATAGGAAAAATGACACTACAGCTACAGAGGTGACCGTCTGATAGCCCAGCTTGACAATCCATCTCTACTGAAGACCCTTTCAGCTTTTTGAGAGTTGGGTGGAGGACATCATCTCTGAAAATAGGGTCCCACAGCTGCACCCCATCAGTGTGAGCAGGACTCTTAGGACTCTTAGAAGAGTCAATGCTCTGAGACCATGGGGGGCGCTTAGCCCCCTCTCTTCGTCACTGAGGATGATTTCATTTTTCAGGGATTAGAGAGGGTGGTCCTTGTGGTGGACTGCAGGTATGGAGAGCTGTTGTCATCGTATTAAATAGATAAGAATGATTATATGTATTGTAGAAATGTCTCCTATCATGTTCCCTAATTTTTTATTATGTCCACATCCTGGTCCCCATCTTGGACATCATAACAAACGTGCACTTTTTTGTTTAATTTACACATTGGACCATAGGAAAAATGACACTACAGCTACAGAGGTGACCGTCTGGTAGCCCAGCTCGACTATCCATCTCTACTGAAGACCCTTTCAGCTTTTTGAGAGTTGGGTGGAGGACATCATCTCTGAAAATAGGGTCCCACAGCTGCACCCCATCAGTGTGAGCAGGACTCTTAGGACTCTTAGAAGAGTCAATGTTTTGAGACCATGGGGGGCGCTTAGCCCCCTCTCTTCGTCACTGAGGATGATTTCATTTTTCAGGGATTAGAGAGAGTGGTCCTTGTGGTGGACTGCAGGTATGGAGAGCTGTTGTCATCGTATTAGATAGATAAGAATGATTATATGTATTGTAGAAATGTCTCCTATCATGTTCCCTAATTTTTTATTATGTCCACATCCTGGTTCCCATCTTGGAAATCATAACAAACGTGCACTTTTTTGTTTAATTTACACATTGGACCATAGGAAAAATGACACTACAGCTACAGAGGTGACCGTCTGATAGCCCAGCTCGACTATCCATCTCTACTGAAGACCCTTTCAGCTTTTTGAGAGTTGGGTGGAGGACATCATCTCTTAAAATAGGGTCCCACAGCTGCACCCCATCAGTGTAAGCAGGACTCTTAGGACTCTTAGAAGAGTCAATGCTCTAAAACCATGGGGGGCGCTTAGCCCCCTCTCTTCGTCCCTGAGGATGATTTCATTTTTCAGGGATTAGAGAGGGTGGTCCTTGTGGTGGACTGCAGGTATGGAGAGCTGTTGTCATCGTATTAGATAGATAAGAATGATTATATGTATTGTAGAAATGTCTCCTATCATGTTCCCTAATTTTTTATTATGTCCACATCCTGGTCCCCATCTTGGACATCATAACAAACGTGCACTTTTTTGTTTAATTTACACATTGGACCATAGGAAAAATGACACTACAGCTACAGAGGTGACCGTCTGATAGCCCAGCTCGACTATCCATCTCTACTGAAGACCCTTTCAGCTTTTTGAGAGTTGGGTGGAGGACATCATCTCTGAAAATAGGGTCCCACAGCTGCACCCCATCAGTGTGAGCAGGACTCTTAGGACTCTTAGAAGAGTTAATGCTCTGAGACCATGCGGGCGCTTAGCCTCCTCTCTTCATCACTGAGGATGATTTCATTTTTCAGGGATTAGAGAGGGTGGTCCTTGTGGTGGACTGCAGGTATGGAGAGCTGTTGTCATCGTATTAGATAGATAAGAATGATTATATGTATTGTAGAAATGTCTCCTATCATGTTCCCTAATTTTTTATTATGTCCACATCCTGGTCCCCATCTTGGACATCATAACAAACGTGCACTTTTTTGTTTAATTTACACATTGGACCATAGGGAAAATGAAACTACAGCTACAGAGGTGACCGTCTGATAGCCCAGCTCGACTATCCATCTCTACTAAAGACCCTTTCAGCTTTTTGAGAGTTGGGTGGAGGACATCATCTCTGAAAATAGGGTCCCACAGCTGCACCCCATCAGTGTGAGCAGGACTCTTAGGACTCTTAGACCCTTTCAGCTTTTTGAGAGTTGGGTGGAGGACATCATCTCTGAAAATAGGGTCCCACAGCTGCACCCCATCAGTGTGAGCAGGACTCTTAGGACTCTTAGAAGAGTCAATGCTCTGAGACCATTGGGGGCACTTAGCCCCCTCTCTTCATCACTGAGGATGATTTCATTTTTCAGGGATTAGAGAGGGTGGTCCTTGTGGTGGACTGCAGATATGGAGAGCTGTTATCATCGTATTAGATAGATAAGAATGATTATATGTATTGTAGAAATGTCTCCTATCATGTTCCCTAATTTTTTATTATGTCCACATCCTGGTCCCCATCTTGGACATCATAACAAACGTGCACTTTTTTGTTTAATTTACACATTGGACCATAGGAAAAATGACACTACAGCTACAGAGGTGACCGTCTGATAGCCCAGCTCGACTATCCATCTCTACTGAAGACCCTTTCAGCTTTTTGAGAGTTGGGTGGAGGACATCATCTCTGAAAATAGGGTCCCACAGCTGCACCCCATCAGAGTGAGCAGGAATCTTAGGACTCTTAGAAGAGTCAATGCTCTGAGACCATGGGGGGCGCTTAGCCCCCTCTCTTCGTCACTGAGGATGATTTCATTTTTCAGGGATTAGAGAGAGTGGTCCTTGTGGTGGACTGCAGGTATGGAGAGCTGTTGTGATCGTATTAGATAGATAAGAATGATTATATGTATTGTAGAAATGTCTTCAGTAGAGATGGATAGTCGAGCTGGGCTATCAGACGGTCACCTCTGTAGCTGTAGTGTCATTTTTCCTATGGTCCAATGTGTAAATTAAACAAAAAAGTGCACGTTTGTTATGATGTCCAAGATGGGGACCAGGATGTGGACATAATAAAAAATTAGGGAACATGATAGGAGACATTTCTACAATACATATAATCATTCTTATCTATCTAATACGATGACAACAGCTCTCCATACCTGCAGTCCACCACAAGGACCACCCTCTCTAATCCCTGAAAAATGAAATCATCCTCAGTGACGAAGAGAGGGGGCTAAGCGCCCCCATGGTCTCAGAGCATTAACTCTTCTAAGAGTCCTAAGGGCATTTCGCGCATAAATGAAATGATCACATTTTTCTCCAAAACTATAACAGATGCAAGCTTGTCCTGTTTGGTGGAGATAATATTTAATAAAATAAGTAGAAACCTACTAAAAGTTTTGTTTGTTTATATTGCAATCCTGAGATAATCGTCTCCATGCTCCAAATCCATTTTAAAGCCATTTCAAAGGCATTTCACGCATAAATGAAATGATCACATTTTTCTCCAAAACTATAACACATGCAAGCTTGTCCTGTTTGGTGGAGATGATATTTAATAAAATAAGTAGAAATCCACTAAAAGTTTTGTTTGGTTATCTTGCAATCCCAAGATAATCGTCTCCATGCTCCAAATCCATTTTAAAGAAATTTTTAAGGCATTTCGCGCATAAATGAAATGATCACATTTTTCTCCAAAACTATAACAGATGCAAGCTTGTCCTGTTTGGTGGAGATAATATTTAATAAAATAAGTAGAAATCTACTAAAAGTTTTGTTTGTTTATATTGCCATCCTGAGATAATCGTCTCCATGCTCCAAATCCATTTTAAAGCCATTTCAAAGGCATTTTGCGCATAAATGAAATGATCACATTTTTCTCCAAAACTATAACACATGCAAGCTTGTCCTGTTTGGTGGAGATGATATTTGGTAAAATAAGTAGAAATCCACTAAATGTTTTGTTTGGTTATCTTGCAATCCCGAGATAATCGTCTCCATGCTCCAAATCTATTTTAAAGCCATTTCAAAGGCATTGTGCGCATAAATGAAATGATCACATTTTTCTCCAAAACTATAACAGATGCAAGCTTGTCCTGTTTGGTGGGGATAATATTTAATAAAATAAGTAGAAATCCACTAAAAGTTTTGTTTGGTTATCTTGCAATCCCGAGATAATCGTCTCCATGCTCCAAATCCATTTTAAAGCCATTTTTAAGGCATTTCGCGCATAAATGAAATGATCACATTTTTCTCCAAAACTATAACAGATGGAAGCTCGTCCTGTTTGGAGGGGATAATATTTAATAAAATAAGTAGAAATCCACTAAAAGTTTTGTTTGGTTATCTTGCAATCCCGAGATAATCGTCTCCATGCTTCAAATCCATTTAAAAGCCATTTTGAAGGCATTTCGCGCATAAATGAAATGATCACATTTTTCTTCAAAACTAAAACAGATGCAAGCTTGTCCTGTTTGGTAGAGATGATATTTAATAAAATATGTAGAAATCCACTAAAAGTTTTGTTTGGTTATCTTGCAATCCCGAGATAATCGTCTCCATGCTTCAAAACTATTTTAAAGCCATTTTTAAGGCATTTCGCGCATACATGAAATGATCACATTTTTCTCCAAAACTATAACAGATGCAAGCTTGTCCTGTTTGGTGGAGATAATATTTATTAAAATAAGTAGAAACCTACTAAAAGTTTCGTTTGTTTATATTGCAATCCTGAGATAATCGTCTCCATGCTCCAAATCCATTTTAAAGCCATTTCAAAGGCATTTCGCGCATAAATGAAATGATCACATTTTTCTCCAAAACTATAACACATGCAAGCTTGTCCTGTTTGGTGGAGATGATATTTAATAAAATAAGTAGAAATCCACTAAAAGTTTTGTTTGGTTATCTTGCAATCCCAAGATAATCGTCTCCATGCTCCAAATCCATTTTAAAGCCATTTTTAAGGCATTTCGCGCATAAATGAAATGATCACATTTTTCTCCAAAACTATAACAGATGCAAGCTTGTCCTGTTTGGTGGAGATAATATTTAATAAAAGAGGTAGAAATCTACTAAAAGTTTCGTTTGTTTATATTGCAATCCTGAGATAATCGTCTCGATGCTCCAAATCCATTTTAAAGCCATTTCAAAGGCATTTCGCGCATAAATGAAATGATCACATTTTTCTCCAAAACTATAACAGATGCAAGCTTCTCCTGTTTGGTGGAGATGATATTTAATAAAATAAGTAGAAATCCACTAACAGATTTGTTTGGTTATCTTGCAATCCCGAGATAGTCGTCTCCATGCTCCAAATCCATTTTAAAGCCATCTTTAAGGCATTTCGCGCATAAATGAAATGATCACATTTTTCTCCAAAACTATAACAGATGCAAGCTTGTCCTGTTTGGTGGAGATGATATTTCATAAAATAAGTAGAAATCCACTAAAAGTTTTGTTTGGTTATCTTGCAATCCCGAGATAATCGTCTCCATGCTCCAAACCCTTTTTAAAGCCATTTTTAAGGCATTTCGCGCATAAATGAAATGATCACATTTTTCTCCAAAACTATAACAGATGCAAGCTTGTGCTGTTTGGTGGGAATAATATTTAATAAAATAAGTAGAAATCCACTAAAAGTTTTGTTTGGTTATCTTGCAATCCCAAGATAATCGTCTCCATGCTCCAAATCCATTTTAAAGCCATTTTTAAGGCATTTCGCGCATAAATGAAATGATCACATTTTTCTCCAAAACTATAACAGATGCAAGCTTGTCCTGTTTGGTGGAGATAATATTTAATAAAATAAGTAGAAATCTACTAAAAGTTTCGTTTGTTTATATTGCCATCCTGAGATAATCGTCTCCATGCTCCAAATCCATTTTAAAGCCATTTCAAAGGCATTTTGCGCATAAATGAAATGATCACATTTTTCTCCAAAACTATAACACATGCAAGCTTGTCCTGTTTGGTGGAGATGATATTTGGTAAAATAAGTAGAAATCCACTAAAAGTTTTGTTTGGTTATCTTGCAATCCCGAGATAATCGTCTCCATGCTCCAAATCTATTTTAAAGCCATTTTAAAGGCATTGTGCGCATAAATGAAATGATCACATTTTTCTCCAAAACTATAACAGATGCAAGCTTGTCCTGTTTGGAGGGGATGATATTTAATAAAATAATTAGAAATCCACTTAAAGTTTTGTTTGGTTATCTTGCAATCCCGAGATAATCGTCTCCATGCTTCAAAACCATTTTAAAGCCATTTTTAAGGCATTTCGCGCATAAATGAAATGATCACTTTTTTCTCCAAAACTATAACAGATGCAAGCTTGTCCTGTTTGGTGGAGATAATATTTAATAAAATAAGTAGAAACCTACTAAAAGTTTCGTTTGTTTATATTGCAATCCTGAGATAATCGTCTCCATGCTCCAAATCCATTTTAAAGCCATTTCAAAGGCATTTCGCGCATAAATGAAATGATCACATTTTTCTCCAAAACTATAACACATGCAAGCTTGTCCTGTTTGGTGGAGATGATATTTAATAAAATAAGTAGAAATCCACTAAAAGTTTTATTTGGTTATCTTGCAATCCCAAGATAATCGTTTCCATGCTCCAAATCCATTTTAAAGCCATTTTTAAGGCATTTCGCGCATAAATGAAATGATCACATTTTTCTCCAAAACTATAACAGATGCAAGCTTGTCCTGTTTGGTGGAGATAATATTTAATAAAATAAGTAGAAATCTACTAAAAGTTTCGTTTGTTTATATTGCCATCCTGAGATAATCGTCTCCATGCTCCAAATCCATTTTAAAGCCATTTCAAAGGCATTTTGCGCATAAATGAAATGATCACATTTTTCTCCAAAACTATAACACATGCAAGCTTGTCCTGTTTGGTGGAGATGATATTTGGTAAAATAAGTAGAAATCCACTAAAAGTTTTGTTTGGTTATCTTGCAATCCCGAGATAATCGTCTCCATGCTCCAAATCTATTTTAAAGCCATTTCAAAGGCATTGTGCGCATAAATGAAATGATCACATTTTTCTCCAAAACTATAACACATGCAAGCTTGTCCTGTTTGGAGGGGATGATATTTAATAAAATAATTAGAAATCCACTAAAAGTTTTGTTTGGTTATCTTGCAATCCCGAGATAATCGTCTCCATGCTTCAAAACCATTTTAAAGCCATTTTTAAGGCATTTCGCGCATAAATGAAATGATCACATTTTTCTCCAAAACTATAACAGATGCAAGCTTGTCCTGTTTGGTGGAGATAATATTTAATAAAATAAGTAGAAACCTACTAAAAGTTTCGTTTGTTTATATTGCAATCCTGAGATAATCGTCTCCATGCTCCAAATCCATTTTAAAGCCATTTCAAAGGCATTTCGCGCATAAATGAAATGATCATATTTTTCTCCAAAACTATAACACATGCAAGCTTGTCCTGTTTGGTGGAGATGATATTTAATAAAATAAGTAGAAATCCACTAAAAGTTTTATTTGGTTATCTTGCAATCCCAAGATAATCGTTTCCATGCTCCAAATCCATTTTAAAGCCATTTTTAAGGCATTTCGCGCATAAATGAAATGATCACATTTTTCTCCAAAACTATAACAGATGCAAGCTTGTCCTGTTTGGTGGAGATAATATTTAATAAAATAAGTAGAAATCTACTAAAAGTTTCATTTGTTTATATTGCCATCCTGAGATAATCGTCTCCATGCTCCAAATCCATTTTAAAGCCATTTCAAAGGCATTTTGCGCATAAATGAAATGATCACATTTTTCTCCAAAACTATAACACATGCAAGCTTGTCCTGTTTGGTGGAGATGATATTTGGTAAAATAAGTAGAAATCCACTAAAAGTTTTGTTTGGTTATCTTGCAATCCCGAGATAATCGTCTCCATGCTCCAAATCTATTTTAAAGCCATTTCAAAGGCATTGTGCGCATAAATGAAATGATCACATTTTTCTCCAAAACTATAACAGATGCAAGCTTGTCCTGTTTGGAGGGGATGATATTTAATAAAATAATTAGAAATCCACTAAAAGTTTTATTTGGTTATCTTGCAATCCCAAGATAATCGTTTCCATGCTCCAAATCCATTTTAAAGCCATTTTTAAGGCATTTCGCGCATAAATGAAATGATCACATTTTTCTCCAAAACTATAACAGATGCAAGCTTGTCCTGTTTGGAGGGGATGATATTTAATAAAATAATTAGAAATCCACTAAAAGTTGTGTTTGGTTATCTTGCAATCCCGAGATAATCGTCTCCATGCTTCAAAACCATTTTAAAGCCATTTTAAGGCATTTCGCGCATAAATGAAATGATCACATTTTTCTCCAAAACTATAACAGATGCAAGCTTGTCCTGTTTGGTGGAGATGATATTTAAAAAAAATAAGTAGAAATCCACTAAAAGTTTTGTTTGGTTATCTTGCAATCCCGAGATAATCGTCTCCGTGCTCCAAACCCTTTTTAAAGCCATTTTTAAGGCATTTCGCGCATAAATGAAATGATCACATTTTTCTCCAAAACTATAACAGATGCAAGCTTGTCCTGTTTGGTGGGGATAATATTTAATAAAATAAGTAGAAATCCACTAAAAGTTTTGTTTGGCGCCCCCCATGGTTTTAGAGCATTGACTCTTCTAAGAGTCCTAAGAGTCCTGCTTACACTGATGGGGTGCAGCTGTGGGACCCTATTTTAAGAGATGATGTCCTCCACCCAACTCTCAAAAAGCTGAAAGGGTCTTCAGTAGAGATGGATAGTCGAGCTGGGCTATCAGACGGTCACCTCTGTAGCTGTAGTGTCATTTTTCCTATGGTCCAATGTGTAAATTAAACAAAAAAGTGCACGTTTGTTATGATGTACAAGATGGGGACCAGGATGTGGACATAATAAAAAATTAGGGAACATGATAGGAGACATTTCTACAGTACATATAATCATTCTTATCTATCTAATATGATGATAACAGCTCTCCATATCTGCAGTCCACCACAAGGACCACCCTCTCTAATCCCTGAAAAATGAAATCATCCTCAGTGATGAAGAGAGGGGGCTAAGTGCCCCCAATGGTCTCAGAGCATTGACTCTTCTAAGAGTCCTAAGAGTCCTGCTCACACTGATGGGGTGCAGCTGTGGGACCCTATTTTCAGAGATGATGTCCTCCACCCAACTCTCAAAAAGCTGAAAGGGTCTTCAGTAGAGATGGATAGTCGAGCTGGGCTATCAGACGGTCACCTCTGTAGCTGTAGTGTCATTTTTCCTATGGTCCAATGTGTAAATTAAACAAAAAAGTGCACGTTTGTTATGATGTCCAAGATGGGGACCAGGATGTGGACATAATAAAAAATTAGGGAACATGATAGGAGACATTTCTACAATACATATAATCATTCTTATCTATCTAATACAATCACAACAGCTCTCCATTCCTGCAGTCCACCACAAGGACCACTCTCTCTAATCCCTGAAAAATGAAATCATCCTCAGTGACGAAGAGAGGGGGCTAAGCGCCCCCCATGGTCTCAGAGCTTTGACTCTTCTAAGAGTCCTAAGAGTCCTGCTCACACTGATGGGGTGCAGCTGTGGGACCCTATTTTCAGAGATGATGTCCTCCACCCAACTCTCAAAAAGCTGAAAGGGTCTTCAGTAGATATGGATTGTCGAGCTGGGCTATCAGACGGTCACCTCTGTAGCTGTAGTGTCATTTTTCCTATGGTCCAATGTGTAAATTAAACAAAAAAGTGCACGTTTGTTATGATGTCCAAGATGGGGACCAGGATGTGGACATAATAAAAAATTAGGGAACATGATAGGAGACATTTCTACAATACATATAATCATTCTTATCTATCTAATACGATGATAACAGCTCTCCATACCTGCAGTCCACCACAAGGACCACCCTCTCTAATCCCTGAAAAATGAAATCATGCTCAGTGACGAAGAGAGGGGGCTAAGCGCCCCCATGGTCTCAGAGCATTAACTCTTCTAAGAGTCCTAAGAGTCCTGCTCACACTGATGGGGTGCAGCTGTGGGACCCTATTTTCAGAGATGATGTCCTCCACCCAACTCTCAAAAAGCTGAAAGGGTCTTCAGTAGAGATGGATAGTCGAGCTGGGCTATCAGACGGTCACCTCTGTAGCTGTAGTGTCATTTTTCCTATGGTCCAATGTGTAAATTAAACAAAAAAGTGCACGTTTGTTATGATGTCCAAGATGGGGACCAGGATGTGGACATAATAAAAAATTAGGGAACATGATAGGAGACATTTCTACAATACATATAATCATTCTTATCTATCTAATACGATGACAACAGCTCTCCATACCTGCAGTCCACCACAAGGACCACCCTCTCTAATCCCTGAAAAATGAAATCATCCTCAGTGACGAAGAGAGGGGGCCAAGCGCCCCCCATGGTACCAGAGCATTGACTCTTCTAAGAGTCCTAAGAGTCCTGCTCACACTGATGGGGTGAAGCTGTGGGACCCTATTTTCAGAGATGATGTCCTCCACCCAACTCTCAAAAAGCTGAAAGGGTCTTCAGTAGAGATGGATAGTCGAGCTGGGCTATCAGACGGTCACCTCTGTAGCTGTAGTGTCATTTTTCCTATGGTCCAATGTGTAAATTAAACAAAAAAGTGCACGTTTGTTATGATGTCCAAGATGGGGACCAGGATGTGGACATAATAAGAAATTAGGGAACATGATAGGAGACATTTCTACAATACATATAATCATTCTTATCTATCTAATACGATGACAACAGCTCTCCATACCTGCAGTCCACCACAAGGACCACCCTCTCTAATCCCTGAAAAATGAAATCATCCTCAGTGACGAAGAGAGGGGGCTAAGTGCCCCCAATGGTCTCAGAGCATTGACTCTTCTAAGAGTCCTAAGAGTCCTGCTCACACTGATGGGGTGCAGCTGTGGGACCCTATTTTCAGAGATGATGTCCTCCACCCAACTCTCAAAAAGCTGAAAGGGTATTCAGTAGAGATGGATAGTCGAGCTGGGCTATCAGACGGTCACCTCTGTAGCTGTAGTGTCATTTTTCCTATGGTCCAATGTGTAAATTAAACAAAAAAGTGCACGTTTGTTATGATGTCCAAGATGGGGACCAGGATGTGGACATAATAAAAAATTAGGGAACATGATAGGAGACATTTCTACAATACATATAATCATTCTTATCTATCTAATACGATGACAACAGCTCTCCATACCTGCAGTCCACCACAAGGACCACCCTCTCTAATCCCTGAAAAATGAAATCATCCTCAGTGACGAAGAGAGGGGGCTAAGCGCCCCCATGGTCTCAGAGCATTAACTCTTCTAAAAGTCCTAAGAGTCCTGCTCACACTGATGGGGTGCAGCTGTGGGACCCTATTTTCAGAGATGATGTCCTCCACCCAACTCTCAAAAAGCTGAAAGGGTCTTCAGTAGAGATGGATAGTCGAGCTGGGCTATCAGACGGTCACCTCTGTAGCTGTAGTGTCATTTTTCCTATGGTCCAATGTGTAAATTAAACAAAAAAGTGCACGTTTGTTATGATGTCCAAGATGGGGACCAGGATGTGGACATAATAAAAAATTAGGGAACATGATAGGAGACATTTCTACAATACATATAATCATTCTTATCTATCTAATACGATGACAACAGCTCTCCATACCTGCAGTCCACCACAAGGACCACCCTCTCTAATCCCTGAAAAATGAAATCATCCTCAGTGACGAAGAGAGGGGGCCAAGCGCCCCCCATGGTACCAGAGCATTGACTCTTCTAAGAGTCCTGCTCACACTGATGGGGTGAAGCTGTGGGACCCTATTTTCAGAGATGATGTCCTCCACCCAACTCTCAAAAAGCTGAAAGGGTCTTCAGTAGAGATGGATAGTCGAGCTGGGCTATCAGACGGTCACCTCTGTAGCTGTAGTGTCATTTTTCCTATGGTCCAATGTGTAAATTAAACAAAAAAGTGCACGTTTGTTATGATGTCCAAGATGGGGACCAGGATGTGGACATAATAAGAAATTAGGGAACATGATAGGAGACATTTCTACAATACATATAATCATTCTTATCTATCTAATACGATGACAACAGCTCTCCATACCTGCAGTCCACCACAAGGACCACCCTCTCTAATCCCTGAAAAATGAAATCATCCTCAGGGACGAAGAGAGGGGGCTAAGCGCCCCCCATGGTTTTAGAGCATTGACTCTTCTAAGAGTCCTAAGAGTCCTGCTTACACTGATGGGGTGCAGCTGTGGGACCCTATTTTCAGAGATGATGTCCTCCACCCAACTCTCAAAAAGCTGAAAGGGTCTTCAGTAGAGATGGATAGTCGAGCTGGGCTATCAGACGGTCACCTCTGTAGCTGTAGTGTCATTTTTCCTATGGTCCAATGTGTAAATTAAACAAAAAAGTGCACGTTTGTTATGATGTTCAAGATGGGGACCAGGATGTGGACATAATAAAAAATTAGGGAACATGATAGGAGACATTTCTACAATACATATAATCATTCTTATCTATCTAATACGATCACAACAGCTCTCCATACCTGCAGTCCACCACAAGGACCACTCTCTCTAATCCCTGAAAAATTAAATCATCCTCAGTGACGAAGAGAGGGGGCTAAGCGCCCCCCATGGTCTCAGAGCATTGACTCTTCTAAGAGTCCTAAGATTCCTGCTCACACTGATGGGGTGCAGCTGTGGGACCCTATTTTCAGAGATGATGTCCTCCACCCAACTCTCAAAAAGCTGAAAGGGTCTTCAGTAGAGATGGATAGTCGAGCTGGGCTATCAGACGGTCACCTCTGTAGCTGTAGTGTCATTTTTCCTATGGTCCAATGTGTAAATTAAACAAAAAAGTGCACGTTTGTTATGATTTCCAAGATGGGGACCAGGATGTGGACATAATAAAAAAATAGGGAACATGATAGGAGACATTTCTACAATACATATAATCATTCTTATCTATCTAATACGATGACAACAGCTCTCCATACCTGCAGTCCACCACAAGGACCACCCTCTCTATTCCCTGAAAAGTGAAATCATCCTCAGTGACGAAGAGAGTGGGCTAAGCGCCCCCCATGGTCTCAGAGCATTGACTCTTCTAAGAGTCCTAAGAGTCCTGCTCACACTGATGGGGTGCAGCTGTGGGACCCTATTTTCAGAGATGATGTTCTCTACCCAACTCTCAAAAAGCTGAAAGGGTCTTCAGTAGAGATGGATAGTCGAGCTGGGCTATCAGACGGTCACCTCTGTAGCTGTAGTGTCATTTTTCCTATGGTCCAATGTGTAAATTAAACAAAAAAGTGCACGTTTGTTATGATGTCCAAGATGGGGACCAGGATGTGGACATAATAAAAAATTAGGGAACATGATAGGAGACATTTCTACAATACATATAATCATTCTTATCTATTTAATACGATGACAACAGCTCTCCATACCTGCAGTCCACCACAAGGACCACCCTCTCTAATCCCTGAAAAATGAAATCATCCTCAGTGACAAAGAGAGGGGGCTAAGCGCCCCCATGGTCTCAGAGCATTAACTCTTCTAAGAGTCCTAAGAGTCCTGCTCACACTGATGGGGTGCAGCTGTGGGACCCTATTTTCAGAGATGATGTCCTCCACCCAACTCTCAAAAAGCTGAAAGGGTCTTCAGTAGAGATGGATAGTCGAGCTGGGCTATCAGACGGTCACCTCTGTAGCTGTAGTGTCATTTTTCCTATGGTCCAATGTGTAAATTAAACAAAAAAGTGCACGTTTGTTATGATGTCCAAGATGGGGACCAGGATGTGGAAATAATAAAAAATTAGGGAACATGATAGGAGACATTTCTACAATACATATAATCATTCTTATCTATCTAATATGATGATAACAGCTCTCCATATCTGCAGTCCACCACAAGGACCACCCTCTCTAATCCCTGAAAAATGAAATCATCCTCAGTGATGAAGAGAGGGGGCTAAGTGCCCCCAATGGTCTCAGAGCATTGACTCTTCTAAGAGTCCTAAGAGTCCTGCTCACACTGATGGGGTGCAGCTGTGGGACCCTATTTTCAGAGATGATGTCCTCCACCCAACTCTCAAAAAGCTGAAAGGGTCTTCAGTAGAGATGGATAGTCGAGCTGGGCTATCAGACGGTCACCTCTGTAGCTGTAGTGTCATTTATCCTATGGTCCAATGTGTAAATTAAACAAAAAAGTGCACGTTTGTTATGATGTTCAAGATGGGGACCAGGATGTGGACATAATAAAAAATTAGGGAACATGATAGGAGACATTTCTACAATACATATAATCATTCTTATCTATCTAATACGATCACAACAGCTCTCCATACCTGCAGTCCACCACAAGGACCACTCTCTCTAATCCCTGAAAAATGAAATCATCCTCAGTGACGAAGAGAGGGGGCTAAGCGCCCCCCATGGTCTCAGAGCATTGACTCTTCTAAGAGTCCTAAGATTCCTGCTCACACTGATGGGGTGCAGCTGTGGGACCCTATTTTCAGAGATGATGTCCTCCACCCAACTCTCAAAAAGCTGAAAGGGTCTTCAGTAGAGATGGATAGTCGAGCTGGGCTATCAGACGGTCACCTCTGTAGCTGTAGTGTCATTTTTCCTATGGTCCAATGTGTAAATTAAACAAAAAAGTGCACGTTTGTTATGATGTTCAAGATGGGGACCAGGATGTGGACATAATAAAAAATTAGGGAACATGATAGGAGACATTTCTACAATACATATAATCATTCTTATCTATCTAATACGATGACAACAGCTCTCCATACCTGCAGTCCACCACAAGGACCACCCTCTCTATTCCCTGAAAAGTGAAATCATCCTCAGTGACGAAGAGAGGGGGCTAAGCGCCCCCCATGGTCTCAGAGCATTGACTCTTCTAAGAGTCCTAATAGTCCTGCTCACACTGATGGGGTGCAGCTGTGGGACCCTATTTTCAGAGATGATGTCCTCCACCCAACTCTCAAAAAGCTGAAAGGGTCTTCAGTAGAGATGGATAGTCGAGCTGGGCTATCAGACGGTCACCTCTGTAGCTGTAGTGTCATTTTTCCTATGGTCCAATGTGTAAATTAAACAAAAAAGTGCACGTTTGTTATGATGTCCAAGATGGGGACCAGGATGTGGACATAATAAAAAATTAGGGAACATGATAGGAGACATTTCTACAATACATATAATCATTCTTATCTATCTAATACGATGACAACAGCTCTCCATACCTGCAGTCCACCACAAGGACCACCCTCTCAAATCCCTGAAAAATGAAATCATCCTCAGTGACGAAGAGAGGGGGCTAAGCGCCCCCATGGTCTCAGAGCATTAACTCTTCTAAGAGTCCTAAGAGTCCTGCTCACACTGATGGGGTGCAGCTGTGGGACCCTATTTTCAGAGATGATGTCCTCCACCCAACTCTCAAAAAGCTGAAAGGGTCTTCAGTAGAGATGGATAGTCGAGCTGGGCTATCAGACGGTCACCTCTGTAGCTGTAGTGTCATTTTTCCTATGGTCCAATGTGTAAATTAAACAAAAAAGTGCACGTTTGTTATGATGTCCAAGATGGGGACCAGGATGTGGACATAATAAAAAATTAGGGAACATGATAGGAGACATTTCTACAATACATATAATCATTCTTATCTATCTAATACGATGACAACAGCTCTCCATACCTGCAGTCCACCACAAGGACCACCCTCTCTAATCCCTGAAAAATGAAATCATCCTCAGGGACGAAGAGAGGGGGCTAAGCGCCCCCCATGGTTTTAGAGCATTGACTCTTCTAAGAGTCCTAAGAGTCCTGCTTACACTGATGGGGTGCAGCTGTGGGACCCTATTTTAAGAGATGATGTCCTCCACCCAACTCTTAAAAAGCTGAAAGGGTCTTCAGTAGAGATGGATAGTCGAGCTGGGCTATCAGACGGTCACCTCTGTAGCTGTAGTGTCATTTTTCCTATGGTCCAATGTGTAAATTAAACAAAAAAGTGCACGTTTGTTATGATGTCCAAGATGGGGACCAGGATGTGGACATAATAAAAAATTAGGGAACATGATAGGAGACATTTCTACAATACATATAATCATTCTTATCTATCTAATACGATGATAACAGCTCTCCATATCTGCAGTCCACCACAAGGACCACCCTCTCTAATCCCTGAAAAATGAAATCATCCTCAGTGATGAAGAGAGGGGGCTAAGTGCCCCCAATGGTCTCAGAGCATTGACTCTTCTAAGAGTCCTAAGAGTCCTGCTCACACTGATGGGGTGCAGCTGTGGGACCCTATTTTCAGAGATGATGTCCTCCACCCAACTCTCAAAAAGCTGAAAGGGTCTTCAGTAGAGATGGATAGTCGAGCTGGGCTATCAGACGGTCACCTCTGTAGCTGTAGTGTCATTTTTCCTATGGTCCAATGTGTAAATTAAACAAAAAAGTGCACGTTTGTTATGATGTCCAAGATGGGGACCAGGATGTGGACATAATAAAAAATTAGGGAACATGATAGGAGACATTTCTACAATACATATAATCATTCTTATCTATCTAATACGATGACAACAGCTCTCCATACCTGCAGTCCACCACAAGGACCACCCTCTCTAATCCCTGAAAAATGAAATCATCCTCAGTGACGAAGAGAGGGGGCTAAGCGCCCCCATGGTCTCAGAGCATTAACTCTTCTAAGAGTCCTAAGAGTCCTGCTCACACTGATGGGGTGCAGCTGTGGGACCCTATTTTCAGAGATGATGTCCTCCACCCAACTCTCAAAAAGCTGAAAGGGTCTTCAGTAGAGATGGATAGTCGAGCTGGGCTATCAGACGGTCACCTCTGTAGCTGTAGTGTCATTTTTCCTATGGTCCAATGTGGAAATTAAACAAAAAAGTACACGTTTGTTATGATGTCCAAGATGGGGACCAGGATGTGGACATAATAAAAAATTAGGGAACATGATAGGAGACATTTCTACAATACATATAATCATTCTTATCTATCTAATACGATGACAACAGCTCTCCATACCTGCAGTTCACCACAAGGACCACCCTCTCTAATCCCTGAAAAATGAAATCATCCTCAGGGACGAAGAGAGGGGGCTAAGCGCCCCCCATGGTTTTAGAGCATTGACTCTTCTAAGAGTCCTAAGAGTCCTGCTTACACTGATGGGGTGCAGCTGTGGGACCCTATTTTAAGAGATGATGTCCTCCACCCAACTCTCAAAAAGCTGAAAGGGTCTTCAGTAGAGATGGATAGTCGAGCTGGGCTATCAGACGGTCACCTCTGTAGCTGTAGTGTCATTTTTCCTATGGTCCAATGTGTAAATTAAACAAAAAAGTGCACGTTTGTTATGATGTCCAAGATGGGGACCAGGATGTGGACATAATAAAAAATTAGGGAACATGATAGGAGACATTTCTACAATACATATAATCATTCTTATCTATCTAATACGATGACAACAGCTCTCCATACCTGCAGTCCACCACAAGGACCACCCTCTCTAATCCCTGAAAAATGAAATCATCCTCAGTGACGAAGAGAGGGGGCTAAGCACCCCCATGGTCTCAGAGCATTAACTCTTCTAAGAGTCCTAAGAGTCCTGCTCACACTGATGGGGTGCAGCTGTGGGACCCTATTTTCAGAGATGATGTCCTCCACCCAACTCTCAAAAAGCTGAAAGGGTCTTCAGTAAAGATGGATAGTCGAGCTGGGCTATCAGACGGTCACCTCTGTAGCTGTAGTGTCATTTTTCCTATGGTCCAATGTGTAAATTAAACAAAAAAGTGCACGTTTGTTATGATGTCCAAGATGGGGACCAGGATGTGGACATAATAAAAAATTAGGGAACATGATAGGAGACATTTCTACAATACATATAACCTTTCTTATCTATCTAATACGATGACAACAGCTCTCCATACCTGCAGTCCACCACAAGGACCACCCTCTCTAATCCCTGAAAAATGAAATCATCCTCAGGGACGAAGAGAGGGGGCTAAGCGCCCCCCATGGTTTTAGAGCATTGACTCTTCTAAGAGTCCTAAGAGTCCTGCTTACACTGATGGGGTGCAGCTGTGGGACCCTATTTTAAGAGATGATGTCCTCCACCCAACTCTCAAAAAGCTGAAAGGGTCTTCAGTAGAGATGGATAGTCGAGCTGGGCTACCAGACGGTCACCTCTGTAGCTGTAGTGTCATTTTTCCTATGGTCCAATGTGTAAATTAAACAAAAAAGTGCACGTTTGTTATGATTTCCAAGATGGGGACCAGGATGTGGACATAATAAAAAAATAGGGAACATGATAGGAGACATTTCTACAATACATATAATCATTCTTATCTATCTAATACGATGACAACAGCTCTCCATACCTGCAGTCCACCACAAGGACCACCCTCTCTAATCCCTGAAAAATGAAATCATCCTCAGTGACGAAGAGAGGGGGCTAAGCGCCCCCCATGGTCTCAGAGCATTGACTCTTCTAAGAGTCCTAAGAGTCCTGCTCACACTGATGGGGTGCAGCTGTGGGACCCTATTTTCAGAGATGATGTCCTCCACCCAACTCTCAAAAAGCTGAAAGGGTCTTCAGTAGAGATGGATTGTCGAGCTGGGCTATCAGACGGTCACCTCTGTAGCTGTAGTGTCATTTTTCCTATGGTCCAATGTGTAAATTAAACAAAAAAGTGCACGTTTGTTATGATGTCCAAGATGGGGACCAGGATGTGGACATAATAAAAAATTAGGGAACATGATAGGAGACATTTCTACAATACATATAACCATTCTTATCTATCTAATACGATGACAACAGCTCTCCATACCTGCAGTCCACCACAAGGACCACCCTCTCTAATCCCTGAAAAATGAAATCATCCTCAGGGACGAAGAGAGGGGGCTAAGCGCCCCCCATGGTTTTAGAGCATTGACTCTTCTAAGAGTCCTAAGAGTCCTGCTTACACTGATGGGGTGCAGCTGTGGGACCCTATTTTAAGAGATGATGTCCTCCACCCAACTCTCAAAAAGCTGAAAGGGTCTTCAGTAGAGATGGATAGTCGAGCTGGGCTATCAGACGGTCACCTCTGTAGCTGTAGTGTCATTTTTCCTATGGTCCAATGTGTAAATTAAACAAAAAAGTGCACGTTTGTTATGATGTCCAAGATGGGGACCAGGATGTGGACATAATAAAAAATTAGGGAACATGATAGGAGACATTTCTACAATACATATAATCATTCTTATCTATCTAATACGATCACAACAGCTCTCCATACCTGCAGTCCACCACAAGGACCACTCTCTCTAATCCCTGAAAAATGAAATCATCCTCAGTGACGAAGAGAGGGGGCTAAGCGCCCCCCATGGTCTCAAAACATTGACTCTTCTAAGAGTCCTAAGAGTCCTGCTCACACTGATGGGGTGCAGCTGTGGGACCCTATTTTCAGAGATGATGTCCTCCACCCAACTCTCAAAAAGCTGAAAGGGTCTTCAGTAGAGATGGATAGTCGAGCTGGGCTACCAGACGGTCACCTCTGTAGCTGTAGTGTCATTTTTCCTATGGTCCAATGTGTAAATTAAACAAAAAAGTGCACGTTTGTTATGATTTCCAAGATGGGGACCAGGATGTGGACATAATAAAAAAATAGGGAACATGATAGGAGACATTTCTACAATACATATAATCATTCTTATCTATCTAATACGATGACAACAGCTCTCCATACCTGCAGTCCACCACAAGGACCACCCTCTCTAATCCCTGAAAAATGAAATCATCCTCAGTGACGAAGAGAGGGGGCTAAGCGCCCCCCATGGTCTCAGAGCATTGACTCTTCTAAGAGTCCTAAGAGTCCTGCTCACACTGATGGGGTGCAGCTGTGGGACCCTATTTTCAGAGATGATGTCCTCCACCCAACTCTCAAAAAGCTGAAAGGGTCTTCAGTAGAGATGGATTGTCGAGCTGGGCTATCAGACGGTCACCTCTGTAGCTGTAGTGTCATTTTTCCTATGGTCCAATGTGTAAATTAAACAAAAAAGTGCACGTTTGTTATGATGTCCAAGATGGGGACCAGGATGTGGACATAATAAAAAATTAGGGAACATGATAGGAGACATTTCTACAATACATATAATCATTCTTATCTATCTAATACGATGACAACAGCTCTCCATACCTGCAGTCCACCACAAGGACCACCCTCTCTAATCCCTGAAAAATGAAATCATCCTCAGTGACGAAGAGAGGGGGCTAAGCGCCCCCATGGTCTCAGAGCATTAACTCTTCTAAGAGTCCTAAGAGTCCTGCTCACACTGATGGGGTGCAGCTGTGGGACCCTATTCTCAGAGATGATGTCCTCCACCCAACTCTCAAAAAGCTGAAAGGGTCTTCAGTAGAGATGGATAGTCGAGCTGGGCTATCAGACGGTCACCTCTGTAGCTGTAGTGTCATTTTTCCTATGGTCCAATGTGTAAATTAAACAAAAAAGTGCACGTTTGTTATGATGTCCAAGATGGGGACCAGGATGTGGACATAATAAAAAATTAGGGAACATGATAGGAGACATTTCTACAATACATATAATCATTCTTATCTATCTAATACGATGACAACAGCTCTACATACCTGCAGTCCACCACAAGGACCACCCTCTCTAATCCCTGAAAAATGAAATCATCCTCAGTGACGAAGAGAGGGGGCCAAGCGCCCCCCATGGTACCAGAGCATTGACTCTTCTAAGAGTCCTAAGAGTCCTGCTCACACTGATGGGGTGAAGCTGTGGGACCCTATTTTCAGAGATGATGTCCTCCACCCAACTCTCAAAAAGCTGAAAGGGTCTTCAGTAGAGATGGATAGTCGAGCTGGGCTATCAGACGGTCACCTCTGTAGCTGTAGTGTCATTTTTCCTATGGTCCAATGTGTAAATTAAACAAAAAAGTGCACGTTTGTTATGATGTCCAAGATGGGGACCAGGATGTGGACATAATAAAAAATTAGGGAACATGATAGGAGACATTTCTACAATACATATAATCATTCTTATCTATCTAATACGATGATAACAGCTCTCCATACCTGCAGTCCACCACAAGGACCACCCTCTCTAAACCCTGAAAAATGAAATCATCCTCAGTGACGAAGAGAGGGGGCTCAGTGCCCCCAATGGTCTCAGAGCATTGACTCTTCTAAGAGTCTTAAGAGTCCTGCTCACACTGATGGGGTGCAGCTGTGGGACCCTATTTTCAGAGATGATGTCCTCCACCCAACTCTCAAAATGCTGAAAGGGTCTTCAGTAGAGATGGATAGTCGAGCTGGGCTATCAGACGGTCACCTCTGTAGCTGTAGTGTCATTTTTCCTATGGTCCAATGTGTAAATTAAACAAAAAAGTGCACGTTTGTTATGATGTCCAAGATGGGGACCAGGATGTGGACATAATAAAAAATTAGGGAACATGATAGGAGACATTTCTACAATACATATAATCATTCTTATCTATCTAATACGATGACAACAGCTCTCCATACCTGCAGTCCACCACAAGGACCACCCTCTCTAATCCCTGAAAAATGAAATCATCCTCAGTGACGAAGAGAGGGGGCTAAGCGCCCCCATGGTCTCAGAGCATTAACTCTTCTAAGAGTCCTAAGAGTCCTGCTCACACTGATGGGGTGCAGCTGTGGGACCCTATTTTCAGAGATGATGTCCTCCACCCAACTCTCAAAAAGCTGAAAGGGTCTTCAGTAGAGATGGATAGTCGAGCTGAGCTATCAGACGGTCACCTCTGTAGCTGTAGTGTCATTTTTCCTATGGTCCAATGTGGAAATTAAACAAAAAAGTGCACGTTTGTTATGATGTCCAAGATGGGGACCAGGATGTGGACATAATAAAAAATTAGGGAACATGATAGGAGACATTTCTACAATACATATAATCATTCTTATCTATCTAATACGATCACAACAGCTCTCCATACCTGCAGTCCACCACAAGGACCACTCTCTCTAATCCCTGAAAAATGAAATCATCCTCAGTGACGAAGAGAGGGGGCTAAGCGCCCCCCATGGTCTCAAAACATTGACTCTTCTAAGAGTCCTAAGAGTCCTGCTCACACTGATGGGGTGCAGCTGTGGGACCCTATTTTCAGAGATGATGTCCTCCACCCAACTCTCAAAAAGCTGAAAGGGTCTTCAGTAGAGATGGATAGTCGAGCTGGGCTACCAGACGGTCACCTCTGTAGCTGTAGTGTCATTTTTCCTATGGTCCAATGTGTAAATTAAACCAAAAAGTGCACGTTTGTTATGATTTCCAAGATGGGGACCAGGATGTGGACATAATAAAAAAATAGGGAACATGATAGGAGACATTTCTACAATACATATAATCATTCTTATCTATCTAATACGATGACAACAGCTCTCCATACCTGCAGTCCACCACAAGTACCACCCTCTCTATTCCCTGAAAAGTGAAATCATCCTCAGTGACGAAGAGAGGGGGCTAAGCGCCCCCCATGGTCTCAAAACATTGACTCTTCTAAGAGTCCTAAGAGTCCTGCTCACACTGATGGGGTGCAGCTGTGGGACCCTATTTTCAGAGATGATGTTCTCCACCCAACTCTCAAAAAGCTGAAAGGGTCTTCAGTAGAGATGGATAGTCGAGCTGGGCTATCAGACGGTCACCTCTGTAGCTGTAGTGTCATTTTTCCTATGGTCCAATGTGTAAATTAAACAAAAAAGTGCACGTTTGTTATGATGTCCAAGATGGGGACCAGGATGTGGACATAATAAAAAATTAGGGAACATGATAGGAGACATTTCTACAATACATATAATCATTCTTATCTATTTAATACGATGACAACAGCTCTCCATACCTGCAGTCCACCACAAGGACCACCCTCTCTAATCCCTGAAAAATGAAATCATCCTCAGTGACGAAGAGAGGGGGCTAAGCGCCCCCCATGGTCTCAAAACATTGACTCTTCTAAGAGTCCTAAGAGTCCTGCTCACACTGATGGGGTGCAGCTGTGGGACCCTATTTTCAGAGATGATGTCCTCCACCCAACTCTCAAAAAGCTGAAAGGGTCTTCAGTAGAGATGGATTGTCGAGCTGGGCTATCAGACGGTCACCTCTGTAGCTGTAGTGTCATTTTTCCTATGGTCCAATGTGTAAATTAAACAAAAAAGTGCACGTTTGTTATGATGTCCAAGATGGGGACCAGGATGTGGACATAATAAAAAATTAGGGAACATGATAGGAGACATTTCTACAATACATATAATCATTCTTATCTATCTAATACGATGATAACAGCTCTCCATACCTGCAGTCCACCACAAGGACCACCCTCTCTAATCCCTGAAAAATGAAATCATCCTCAGTGACGAAGAGAGGGGGCTAAGTGCCCCCAATGGTCTCAGAGCATTGACTCTTCTAAGAGTCCTAAGAGTCCTGCTCACACTGATGGGGTGCAGCTGTGGGACCCTATTTTCAGAGATGATGTCCTCCACCCAACTCTCAAAAAGCTGAAAGGGTCTTCAGTAGAGATGGATAGTCGAGCTGGGCTATCAGACGGTCACCTCTGTAGCTGTAGTGTCATTTTTCCTATGGTCCAATGTGTAAATTAAACAAAAAAGTGCACGTTTGTTATGATGTCCAAGATGGGGACCAGGATGTGGACATAATAAAAAATTAGGGAACATGATAGGAGACATTTCTACAATACATATAATCATTCTTATCTATCTAATACGATGATAACAGCTCTCCATACCTGCAGTCCACCACAAGGACCACCCTCTCTAAACCCTGAAAAATGAAATCATCCTCAGTGACGAAGAGAGGGGGCTCAGTGCCCCCAATGGTCTCAGAGCATTGACTCTTCTAAGAGTCTTAAGAGTCCTGCTCACACTGATGGGGTGCAGCTGTGGGACCCTATTTTCAGAGATGATGTCCTCCACCCAACTCTCAAAAAGCTGAAAGGGTCTTCAGTAGAGATGGATAGTCGAGCTGGGCTATCAGACGGTCACCTCTGTAGCTGTAGTGTCATTTTTCCTATGGTCCAATGTGTAAATTAAACAAAAAAGTGCACGTTTGTTATGATGTCCAAGATGGGGACCAGGATGTGGACATAATAAAAAATTAGGGAACATGATAGGAGACATTTCTACAATACATATAATCATTCTTATCTATCTAATACGATGACAACAGCTCTCCATACCTGCAGTCCACCACAAGGACCACCCTCTCTAATCCCTGAAAAATAAAATCATCCTCAGTGACGAAGAGAGGGGGCCAAGCGCCCCCCATGGTACCAGAGCATTGACTCTTCTAAGAGTCCTAAGAGTCCTGCTCACACTGATGGGGAGCAGCTGTGGGACCCTATTTTCAGAGATGATGTCCTCCACCCAACTCTCAAAAAGCTGAAAGGGTCTTCAGTAGAGATGGATAGTCGAGCTGGGCTATCAGACGGTCACCTCTGTAGCTGTAGTGTCATTTTTCCTATTGTCCAATTTGTAAATTAAACAAAAAAGTGCACGTTTGTTATGATGTCCAAGATGGGGACCAGGATGTGGACATAATAAAAAATTAGGGAACATGATAGGAGACATTTCTACAATACATATAATCATTCTTATCTATCTAATACGATGACAACAGCTCTCCATACCTGCAGTCCACCACAAGGACCACCCTCTCTAATCCCTGAAAAATGAAATCATCCTCAGTGACGAAGAGAGGGGGCTAAGCGCCCCCCATGGTCTCAGAGCATTGACTCTTCTAAGAGTCCTAAGAGTCCTGCTCACACTGATGGGGTGCAGCTGTGGGACCCTATTTTCAGAGATGATGTCCTCCACCCAACTCTCAAAAAGCTGAAAGGGTCTTCAGTAGAGATGGATAGTCGAGCTGGGCTATCAGACGGTCACCTCTGTAGCTGTAGTGTCATTTTTCCTATGGTCCAATGTGTAAATTAAACAAAAAAGTGCACGTTTGTTATGATGTCCAAGATGGGGACCAGGATGTGGACATAATAAAAAATTAGGGAACATGATAGGAGACATTTCTACAATACATATAATCATTCTTATCTATTTAATACGATGACAACAGCTCTCCATACCTGCAGTCCACCACAAGGACCACCCTCTCTAATCCCTGAAAAATGAAATCATCCTCAGTGACGAAGAGAGGGGGCTAAGCGCCCCCCATGGTCTCAGAGCATTGACTCTTCTAAGAGTCCTAAGAGTCCTGCTCACACTGATGGGGTGCAGCTGTGGGACCCTATTTTCAGAGATGATGTCCGCCACCCAACTCTCAAAAAGCTGAAAGGGTCTTCAGTAGAGATGGATTGTCGAGCTGGGCTATCAGACGGTCACCTCTGTAGCTGTAGTGTCATTTTTCCTATGGTCCAATGTGTAAATTAAACAAAAAAGTGCACGTTTGTTATGATGTCCAAGATGGGGACCAGGATGTGGACATAATAAAAAATTAGGGAACATGATAGGAGACATTTCTACAATACATATAATCATTCTTATCTACCTAATACGATGATAACAGCTCTCCATACCTGCAGTCCACCACAAGGACCACCCTCTCTAATCCCTGAAAAATGAAATCATCCTCAGTGACGAAGAGAGGGGGCTAAGTGCCCCCAATGGTTTCAGAGCATTGACTCTTCTAAGAGTCCTAAGAGTCCTGCTCACACTGATGGGGTGCAGCTGTGGGACCCTATTTTCAGAGATGATGTCCTCCACCCAACTCTCAAAAAGCTGAAAGGGTCTTCAGTAGAGATGGATAGTCGAGCTGGGCTATCAGACGGTCACCTCTGTAGCTGTTGTGTCATTTTTCCTTTGGTCCAATGTGTAAATTAAACAAAAAAGTGCACGTTTGTTATGATTTCCAAGATGGGGACCAGGATGTGGACATAATAAAAAAATAGGGAACATGATAGGAGACATTTCTACAATACATATAATCATTCTTATCTATCTAATACGATGACAACAGCTCTCCATACCTGCAGTCCACCACAAGGACCACCCTCTCTATTCCCTGAAAAGTGAAATCATCCTCAGTGACGAAGAGAGGGGGCTAAGCGCCCACCATGGTCTCAGAGCATTGACTCTTCTAAGAGTCCTAAGAGTCCTGCTCACACTGATGGGGTGCAGCTGTGGGACCCTATTTTCAGAGATGATGTTCTCCACCCAACTCTCAAAAAGCTGAAAGGGTCTTCAGTAGAGATGGATAGTCGAGCTGGGCTATCAGACGGTCACCTCTGTAGCTGTAGTGTCATTTTTCCTATGGTCCAATGTGTAAATTAAACAAAAAAGTGCACGTTTGTTATGATGTCCAAGATGGGGACCAGGATGTGGACATAATAAAAAATTAGGGAACATGATAGGAGACATTTCTACAATACATATAATCATTCTTATCTATCTAATACGATGATAACAGATCTCCATATCTGCAGTCCACCACAAGGACCACCCTCTCTAATCCCTGAAAAATGAAATCATCCTCAGTGATGAAGAGAGGGGGCTAAGTGCCCCCAATGGTCTCAGAGCATTGACTCTTCTAAGAGTCCTAAGAGTCCTGCTCACACTGATGGGGTGCAGCTGTGGGACCCTATTTTCAGAGATGATGTCCTCCACCCAACTCTCAAAAAGCTGAAAGGGTCTTCAGTAGAGATGAATAGTCGAGCTGGGCTATCAGACGGTCACCTCTGAAGCTGTAGTGTCATTTTTCCTATGGTCCAATGTGTAAATTAAACAAAAAAGTGCACGTTTGTTATGATGTCCAAGATGGGGACCAGGATGTGGACATAATAAAAAATTAGGGAACATGATAGGAGACATTTCTACAATACATATAATCATTCTTATCTATCTAATACGATGACAACAGCTCTCCATACCTGCAGTCCACCACAAGGACCACCCTCTCTAATCCCTGAAAAATGAAATCATCCTCAGTGACGAAGAGAGGGGGCTAAGCGCCCCCATGGTCTCAGAGCATTAACTCTTCTAAGAGTCCTAAGAGTCCTGCTCACACTGATGGGGTGCAGCTGTGGGACCCTATTTTCAGAGATGATGTCCTCCACCCAACTCTCAAAAAGCTGAAAGGGTCTTCAGTAGAGATGGATAGTCGAGCTGGGCTATCAGACGGTCACCTCTGTAGCTGTAGTGTCATTTTTCCTATGGTCCAATGTGTAAATTAAACAAAAAAGTGCACGTTTGTTATGATGTCCAAGATGGGGACCAGGATGTGGACATAATAAAAAATTAGGGAACATGATAGGAGACATTTCTACAATACATATAATCATTCTTATCTATCTAATACGATGACAACAGCTCTCCATACCTGCAGTCCACCACAAGGACCACCCTCTCTAATCCCTGAAAAATGAAATCATCCTCAGTGACGAAGAGAGGGGGCCAAGCGCCCCCCATGGTACCAGAGCATTGACTCTTCTAAGAGTCCTAAGAGTCCTGCTCACACTGATGGGGTGAAGCTGTGGGACCCTATTTTCAGAGATGATGTCCTCCACCCAACTCTCAAAAAGCTGAAAGGGTCTTCAGTAGAGATGGGTAGTCGAGCTGGGCTATCAGACGGTCACCTCTGTAGCTGTAGTGTCATTTTTCCTATGGTCCAATGTGTAAATTAAACAAAAAAGTGCACGTTTGTTATGATGTCCAAGATGGGGACCAGGATGTGGACATAATAAGAAATTAGGGAACATGATAGGAGACATTTCTACAATACATATAATCATTCTTATCTATTTAATACGATGACAACAGCTCTCCATACCTGCAGTCCACCACAAGGACCACCCTCTCTAATCCCTGAAAAATGAAATCATCCTCAGTGACAAAGAGAGGGGGCTAAGCGCCCCCCATGGTCTCAGAGCATTGACTCTTCTAAGAGTCCTAAGAGTCCTGCTCACACTGATGGGGTGCAGCTGTGGGACCCTATTTTCAGAGATGATGTCCTCCACCCAACTCTCAAAAAGCTGAAAGGGTCTTCAGTAGAGATGGATAGTCGAGCTGGGCTATCAGACGGTCACCTCTGTAGCTGTAGTGTCATTTTTCCTATGGTCCAATGTGTAAATTAAACAAAAAAGTGCACGTTTGTTATGATGTCCAAGATGGGGACCAGGATGTGGACATAATAAAAAATTAGGGAACATGATAGGAGACATTTCTACAATACATATAATCATTCTTATCTATCTAATACGATGATAACAGATCTCCATATCTGCAGTCCACCACAAGGACCACCCTCTCTAATCCCTGAAAAATGAAATCATCCTCAGTGATGAAGAGAGGGGGCTAAGTGCCCCCAATGGTCTCAGAGCATTGACTCTTCTAAGAGTCCTAAGAGTCCTGCTCACACTGATGGGGTGCAGCTGTGGGACCCTATTTTCAGAGATGATGTCCTCCACCCAACTCTCAAAAAGCTGAAAGGGTCTTCAGTAGAGATGGATAGTCGAGCTGGGCTATCAGACGGTCACCTCTGTAGCTGTAGTGTCATTTTTCCTATGGTCCAATGTGTAAATTAAACAAAAAAGTGCACGTTTGTTATGATGTCCAAGATGGGGACCAGGATGTGGACATAATAAAAAATTAGGGAACATGATAGGAGACATTTCTACAATACATATAATCATTCTTATCTATCTAATACGATGACAACAGCTCTCCATACCTGCAGTCCACCACAAGGACCACCCTCTCTAATCCCTGAAAAATGAAATCATCCTCAGGGACGAAGAGAGGGGGCTAAGCGCCCCCCATGGTTTTAGAGCATTGACTCTTCTAAGAGTCCTAAGAGTCCTGCTTACACTGATGGGGTGCAGCTGTGGGACCCTATTTTCAGAGATGATGTCCTCCACCCAACTCTCAAAAAGCTGAAAGGGTCTTCAGTAGAGATGGATAGTCGAGCTGGGCTATCAGACGGTCACCTCTGTAGCTGTAGTGTCATTTTTCCTATGGTCCAATGTGTAAATTAAACAAAAAAGTGCACGTTTGTTATGATGTCCAAGATGGGGACCAGGATGTGGACATAATAAAAAAATAGGGAACATGATAGGAGACATTTCTACAATACATATAATCATTCTTATCTATCTAATACGATGACAACAGCTCTCCATACCTGCAGTCCACCACAAGGACCACCCTCTCTATTCCCTGAAAAGTGAAATCATCCTCAGTGACGAAGAGAGGGGGCTAAGCGCCCCCCATGGTCTCAGAGCATTGACTCTTCTAAGAGTCCTAAGAGTCCTGCTCACACTGATGGGGTGCAGCTGTGGGACCCTATTTTCAGAGATGATGTTCTCCACCCAACTCTCAAATAGCTGAAAGGGTCTTCAGTAGAGATGGATAGTCGAGCTGGGCTATCAGACGGTCACCTCTGTAGCTGTAGTGTCATTTTTCCTATGGTCCAATGTGTAAATTAAACAAAAAAGTGCACGTTTGTTATGATGTCCAAGATGGGGACCAGGATGTGGACATAATAAAAAATTAGGAAACATGATAGGAGACATTTCTACAATACATATAATCATTCTTATCTATTTAATACGATGACAACAGCTCTCAATACCTGCAGTCCACCACAAGGACCACCCTCTCTAATCCCTGAAAAATGAAATCATCCTCAGTGACGAAGAGAGGGGGCTAAGCGCCCCCCATGGTCTCAGAGCATTGACTCTTCTAAGAGTCCTAAGAGTCCTGCTCACACTGTTGGGGTGCAGCTGTGGGACCCTATTTTCAGAGATGATGTCCTCCACCCAACTCTCAAAAAGCTGAAAGGGTCTTCAGTAGAGATGGATAGTCGAGCTGGGCTATCAGACGGTCACCTCTGTAGCTGTAGTGTCATTTTTCCTATGGTCCAATGTGTAAATTAAACAAAAAAGTGCACGTTTGTTATGATGTCCAAGATGGGGACCAGGATGTGGACATAATAAAAAATTAGGGAACATGATAGGAGACATTTCTACAATACATATAATCATTCTTATCTATCTAATACGATGACAACAGCTCTCCATACCGTATTTCATGGTCAATCCAGGTTTGTCAGTGATGGCACTGACATAATGTATGGCGTCTTTTTCGGGCGTTATCCTTTGCCTTTTCATTGTGAAAATCCAGTTGCCTATATCAAAGCAAATTCTACTACTTGTAAAGTATGCAGAAAATGAAATGTAGAACATATAACATCAACTGCTTAGGAACGCATCATAGGTTAGTACTTAAAAGGATATTGTCATGTTCTAGTCATAATGCAAGCTGGACATTTTTCATGTTACCCTGTAATCGCCGGCCTGTTCTAATGCTCACAAGCAAAGATATATGCTCAGCTGCTAAGGCTTCCCTCTGCCTTCTGAATGAAAATTGAATATGTCTGGCTCACTGTGTATATAGCAGGTGCTCAGAAAAAATAAGAGTCAATTCAAAAGAAATAGCTCTGGTACACTATAGTGATTAATAACGTAAGAAAAGAACTCTTGGAATGCTGAAAATTCTTTATTTGTGCAAAAGGATAATTCATCCAACGTTTCGACCTTGTTTTTAGGTCTTTATCAAGGATAAAGTTATCTAAGATCATAAAGGGTTACAAAACCATATAAACACGTAATTAGTACATAGTACAACATAACAGTACAATATATTGCTACTTGAGAGTACAATGGGTCAAATGACCATGAGGCACATACAAAAAATTTTTCCAAAGCCATAGTGAAAACATTTGTACTGAGGAAAGAAAATTTCCACATGACCTATCTGGAGAAACATTCTGGATCAAACAACCAAAAATAGTCAAGCAGGTAAATACACACCTATATTTCATAACAGGATGATATGTGTTCAATTGTATAGCGTCATTGCCATTAAGGTACAAATGGAAAACTTGCAATCCTATATAGTGAAGGAAATGAACACATATCATATCAAAGAACACAGGAACATGGGTGTGAGAAAAACCTCAATGTTTATACTTTGTTCTTTATAATGGTGTGAACATGTATATGTCTCAGTACCTTATGCACTTGAGAATTCTAGTGAGTAGATGATGAAAGCCTATTCCAGAACTGGAATCGGTAAATAATTGTAGGTGGAATCTAAATGAAAAGATGGTACAAGTGTTATCATGACACGTGGGCTATAACACAATGGACCGTGTGACAAAGAAGAAAGGAGAGAAAGAAGAGGAAGAAAATGGAACTACCTGTAACATTACGTGATAGTCACTGGTAAGTATCACTTGACAATTCAGGTGAAAAAGGATTCCTTTATTAAAGGGTTCTCAGTCGCCTCAGGATCATGAAATACTAGGGTAAATGATATGAGAATGGGTAAGAAGCACCACTAAAGGAAATATGAAATGCAGGACATATATCTATAAACCCCTGAACTACATGATAGAAATAAAAAGAAGAAAAAAGAAAAAAAAGAAGAAAGAAGAACACATAGAATGCGGAAAGAGAATGGGTACAACTACCTGAGTTACTGCAGGGAGGCCCCTGGTTGGTATTGTGAGGGTTAGTGGAATTCCTTCACTGAAGGGTTCTCAGTTGCCTCAGGTTCGTGAAAAATGCTATAGACAAATAATGCCCGGAGAAAAGGGGTTCATATACA
The DNA here is from genome assembly GCF_048569485.1 of Anomaloglossus baeobatrachus. Taxonomy (NCBI): domain Eukaryota; kingdom Metazoa; phylum Chordata; class Amphibia; order Anura; family Aromobatidae; genus Anomaloglossus; species Anomaloglossus baeobatrachus. The sequence continues at coordinate 48,545 of NW_027442146.1, read as the reverse complement.
GCGAATAATGGTAATACAAGGTACATGTGTCACATGTAATAGTATATATATATATATTGTACTAAGCTCTACACCAGAAATAGAAAGTAGTCCCTCTGCCTTCTGTCTAGGTGCCCTGAGTTATGTCCTGTAAACTGTCACAGCGACCCAGACACACATGTGTAGTAGGGGAATATCCCTGCTGAGATGCCAGTGCTAGAGCACTCGTTTGCTGTGGAGTTGAACGCTATGTGAGCAGTTCTTACCTTCAATGAGCAGAAGTCTCTTTTTTCAGATTTCAATATCTCTGTGGGTATCTGGCAGAAATATGGAATACTCTTTACTGCTAAGACCCTGTACACCACTCCCACTAAAGGGGGCTTTACACGCTGCGACATCGCTAATGCGGAGTCGTTGGGGTCACGGAATTTGTGACGCACATCCGGCCGCATTAGCGATGTTGCTGCGTGTGACACCGATGAGCGATTTTGCATCGTTGCAAAAACGTGCAAAATCGCTCATCGGTGACATGGGTCTCCATTCTCGATTATCGTTACTGCAGCAGTAACGATGTAGTTCGTCGCTCCTGCGGCAGCACACATCACTCCGTGTGACACCGCAGAAACGAGGAACCTCTCCTTACCTGCCTCCCAGCCGCTATGAGGAAGGAAGGAGGTGGGCGGGATGTTCCGGCCACTCATCTCCGCCCCTCCGCTGCTATTGGGCGGTCGCTCAGTGACGTCGCTGTGACGCCGCACGGACCGCCCCCTTAGAAAGGAGGCGGTTCGCCGGTCACAGCGACGTCGCCGGGCAGGTAAGTATGTGTGACGGGTCTGGTCGGTGTTGTGCGGCATGGGCAGCGATTTACCCGTGTCGCGCAACAGATGGGGGCGGGTACCCACACTAGCGATATCGGGACCGATATCGCAGTGTGTAAAGTAGCCTTTAGTCACATGACCAAGACTGTATCTGTGTCCCTACAACACACTTGAGACAAATGTGTGTGTGAGCCTGCATTGTGGGGTATATATAATATATTATAGAGCTGGGAAGGATCATTCTAAGCAGTGAGCTGTTCCAGTATTTGTAGGAAAATACCCAGTAGAAGCATCAAACACAGCACCAATACCTCCCATCAGTATCCCACCACAGTGCCATGTAACCCATGCCCTACACTCCCATCTACACCAATACTATACAGGCACAAACTAGTATATCTGACTAAAAGCCCCCAAAATATGAAGAACGGCCTATAGTTGAGTGTGGATATAAAATCTATGTGAGCAGAGCTAGAATAGAAATCACTGATCGCATTGAAGTCATTCTGACCATAAATCACCATGATATCAAGGTGAGGAGTTGTGTGTTACTGCTGGGAGGAAAGGGTTAACAGTGGAATATTAAGGTGCATTTCTGTGTGCAGTGTTACTAGTCAATGTAACAATTCAGTATGAGCTGCTCTTGGTGCCGGGGGAGGGAGATGCTCTCCTGAGCAAGATAGATGGGGAATGAACATAATATCTATATAGTGTAAGGCAGGGGGTCTCAAACTCGGCTGGGTGTATGGGCCGCACAGAGGAAAAAAATAATTTGGGGGGCTGCATTCTTTGCAAGACAAAGTGACATTTTTATTGGTACCATATATGTATATATTTTTTTCACACACCTTTGGATGACTGATTTTCAACATTTTTCACTTGTTTATTATAACAAATGTGCACATTCTTTGGTTAAATCTAAAAAAAATAAATGTAATGTTAAAAAAAAGTCATGCCTTATTTTGTTTTTTTTTTACATTTTATCCCTTTCTTTTAACTAATAGTGTTACAATTATGACGCTAGCGTTTTGTGAAGGGAATGCTTTGCCTACTTCCGTGACTATGGCCTTCCGGAACTGCTGCATTTTGGCTGACCTCTCCGCCTCGGGAATAAGAGACATAAAGTTCTCCTTGTAGCGTGGGTCTAACAGTGTTACCAACCAGTAATGATTGTCGGCCAAGATGTTCTTAACGCGAGGGTCACGAGACAGGCAGCTTACCATAAAGTCATCCATGTGCGCCAGACTCTTAACAGCCATCACTTCAGTATCCAGACCAACACGATGACTGAACATGCTGTCCTCCTCCTTCTCCTCCTCCTCCTCATCTACCCTGTCCTCTGGCCAGCCACGCTGAACTGAGCATATGACTGGTATGCATGTCATATCCTCAATTTGGCCGGAGAGTTGCTCCATGTCTTCATCTTCCTCCTCGTCATAGTCCTCCACTGCACGTTGTGATGAGACGAGGCTGGGCTATGTGTTATCACCCACACCCACTACTGTTTCTTGCTCCAACTCATCGTGTTCCGCCTGCAATGCATCATGTTTGGTTTTGAGCAGAGACCGTTTTAGAAGGCAGAGAAGCGGTATGGTGACACTAATAATGGCGTCATCGCCGCTCACCATCTTGGTGGAGTCCTCAAAGTTTTGGAGGATGGTACATAGGTCGGACATCCATCTCCACTCCTCAGATGTTATGTGTGGAGTTTGACCCATTTCCCGACGGCTTAGGTGATGCAGGTACTCAACAACTGCCCTCTTCTGCTCACATATCCTGATCAACATGTGCAGAGTTGAATTCCAACGCGTGGGGACATCACACACCAGTCTGTGAGCCGGAAGATGCAAACGACGCTGAAAGCCGGCAAGGCCGGCTGAAGCAGTAGGTGACTTTCGAAAATGTGCAGACAGGCGGCGAACTTTTACCAGCAGATCAGACAGCTCTGGGTATGACTTTAGAAACCGCTGAACCACGAGGTTGAGCACATGGGCCATGCATGGAACATGTGTCAGCTGGCCTCGCCTCAAAGCCGCCACTAGGTTCCGGCCATTGTCACACACAACCTTTCCTGGCTTTAGGTTCAGAGGTGTGAGCCAGTGATCTGCATGCTGTTTTAGAGCTGTCCACACCTCTTCTGCATTGTGGGATTTGTCACTTATGCAGATTAGCTGCAGCACAGCCTGTTGCCGCTTCGCCGAGGCAGTGCTGCAGTGCTTCCAGCTTGGGACTGGTGTGGAGGGTAAAGTGGATGAGGATGCGCAGGAGGAGGAGGAGGCTGAAGAGCATGACATTCCGGAGCTGTAGAGTGTGGGTGAAACCCTGACTGAGGTAGGGCCTGCAAACCTTGGTGTGGGAAGGACTTGTTCCGTTCCTCGCTCAAACTGGGTCCCAGCTGGGCTGGGCTGGGTAGGGCGTTGTGGGGGGTTTGTCTATCTCCGTTTGAGGTGAGTTTGTTTAAGTTAGCCTTTTCTTTGGCGTTTTTTGGAGCCCTGCGGGTTGGGGAGTTGGTATCGCCCAGTAAGGCGTTCCCCGGGGGCTTGGATTGGGGTGACATTGTCAGTGGAAAACGGAGTTGAATTTTGGATTAGGAAATCGAAAACTGATCAGAGAGGTGTGGGTAGACTAGTCCGTTTGGGGATGGTTGTGGCATCTGATATGTGCCCGTTCAAGTGTCTCGGGAATTTTCAACAGATCCGTCCGAAGGTGGATGGCCCCTTATTATGTCACGAGGATGGGTCCTTTTTATCGAGATACCAATTTGTGAGTGTTTTTAGGGCATGTTTGAAGTCGTTGGGGTTAGATCCGAAGTCTTTCGGATTGGGGCAGCGACGGAGGCCTCTATATGCGGCCTACCGGAGGAGACAGTTAAGCAGATTGGTAGGTGGAAGTCGCAGCGCTTTAAGTCGTATGTACGTCCCCAGGTGGTTGTTGGCAATTGAGGGGAAAAGGGGGGGGGTATTAGGGTAGCAATGGGGGGGGGGGGAGTGTGTGTTTTTTGTCAATTTGGTTTGGTGAGGCAATAAAATGGTGTCGTCTGTACATTTTGTATTGCAGAAGCACCCCCCCTTCCTTCCCTGGTCTGGATCCTTGGCCACTCTTATGTGTATTGGGGAGCCCGACGAGCGGACGCGAGATGGAACGGGAGACAGCTAGGTTTTGAGAAGGACCTGGCTCTCGTGCGATGGCTCGGTGTTCGGGGGTTAGGGTGGAACAGGGTGTTGCAGGAGGTGCATAGATACGCCCGGTTGGACAGACCTCCTGACATCTTAGTGTTGCATGCCGGGGGGAATGATTTGGGTGGGCGTCCTTTTCGAATCTTGATAAAGGACATCAAACATGATTTGTTACGGTTATGGGTGTCGTTTCCAGGTCTAACGATAGTCTGGTCGGAGATAGTAGCGAGAAAGAGTTGGCAGAAAGCGCGGTCAGTTGACAGGTTGAACAAGGCGCGGGCGAAGGTTAATAGGGCGATCTCGAAGTTTGTTAGTCGGAACGGGGGTATAGCAATACGGCATGTTGAGTTGGAAAGGACGGAAGAGGAATTTTGGTTGGCTGACGGGGTACACCTTAATGCGGTGGGAACTGACTTATGGGCTCTTGGCTTGCAGGGAGGTATTGAGAGGGCCCTTTGGTTGCGGGGGGTCTCAGGCACTTGAAGGGTTTCAAGGTGCCTTCGTTGTGGTGTTGTTTATTGGTGGGTCCTTGAAGTTGGTTTAAAATTGGTTCGGGGATTCATCCGGGTATGGATCCCCTCATTGGCAGAATTGATGGTCCCCTGGTGATTTTGGGGGGGAACCCCGACGGGGTATGTCGGGGCCCCTGGGGGTGTGGTTGGGGTTGACGGAGGATTAACCCTTACCATTTGGTGCTCCTGAGCCAGTGTGGGTAACGGCTGGGAGCAAGTTGAGGTTTTTTATTGCTCGGTTATGGGAATCACCAGGGTTTTGGTAGCTTCAAGGACCTTACCACATTGCAAATTTTATTGGTTATGTATTCTTGTTAATAAAATGGCTGCTATGGCCAAAATTATCCAAAGATAAATTTGTGTCTGTGTAATTACTTTTAAATAAGAAATGGGAATGGAGGTGTGGGGTATGAAAGGAAGACCGGAGTCAACAATTCCAGGGTCAAGCATGTTTATTTGCGTAAGCTTCGTTCCAGGGTAGAAAGGGTAAGAGTGCCTTTCAGAATTCGAAGTGGTCGGACTGTACGGACCACCAAGAACTGCAGGAGAGCTTGAACATCTTCCCATGGATTTGCGACATCCTCCCTCATCAGTTACGTAGGTAAGCAGGTTCTCAGCATTGCAGCCCATTTGTTGTCTTAAGTTAGTTAAGCGGGGTTAACTAACCTGTCAGTTCAGCCTCAGGTCTAAAGCAGAGGCCTGGACTCCACTCCTTACTCCTCACTCCACAACTCTCCTTAAAAACAACTGACTCCTTTTTCCTGCCCCGGGGTCTCCAGACCCCTAGGTGGGCGTTTCCTTCCGTCTGGTCCTGCCCACTGGTGTGCCTGTCTTTCCCTGGGGGAGGTGACTAGGATTTTCTGGTTGGCTTTGTGTGACTTAGGTGAGGGAAGTTGTTATGCGGGGGCCTATGTGTGACTACCTGCAGTGTCAGGGCGTCACATATGTATGTGTGTATGTCTGCTAAAGGAATCCGCACCGTCATATTTACAAACACAAAATTTTGCAGACACCTCATGTGACTCAGGGAACGTCGTAGACTATGTTTTAACAGGAATATTTAACCCCGCGCTTTACAGTTACTCTCCAAAAAACCTGCCTCCATTAAACTGAATGGAGGTGGGAGCTGCAAGTTATTAATAGCAGCTGTGATTGGTTGCTATAGGAACAAAGGACATTCATAGTATAAGAAGCTTATGTGTGAGATAATATGATGTCAGTGGGGAGACAGATAGAGAGAGACAGACACAGACTGAGAGACAAACAGACAGAGACAGATAGGCATAGACAGACAGGGAAAGAGACAGAGACAAACAGACAGAGGCAGACAGGGAAAGAGACAGACAGAGATAGACAGGGAAAAAAGGCAGACAGACAGAGACAGAGAAAGAGACAGAGGCAGATAGGGAAACAGACAGAGACAAACATACAGAGACAGGCAGGAGAAAAGGCAGACCGACAGGGAAAGAGACAGACAGGGGAAGAGACAGACAGAGAGAGACAGACAGATAGAGACAGACAAAGAAATACAGAGATAGACAGGGAAAGAGACAAACGGGGAATGAGTCAGACAGAGAGAGACAAAGAGAGACAGGCAGAGAGAGACAGGGAAAGAGACAGACAGGGGAAGAGAAAGACAGAGACAGACAAAGAAATACAGAGACAGACAGGGGAAGAGACAGACAGGGGAAGAGACAGACAGGGGAAGAGACAGACAGACAGGGAAAGAGACAGACCTGGAAAAGAGACAGACCTGGAAAAGAGACAGGCCTGGAAAAGAGACAGACAGACATAGAAACAGACAGCCACAAAGAGAGAGAGAGACAGACAGACACAGAGAGACAGACAGAGATAGAGAGACAGACAGGCATGGATAGAGATAGAGACACACAGAGACAGACAGATGACAGAGACTGGGAGAGAGACAGACAGAAGCATAAATCCCTAACTAAAACTTAACATTTAATGATAGTTTTAAAAGGTAAAAAAACACAAATCATGTAAATAGAATGACTCTCTTCTGTGCATAGAGTCAACATTTTGTGTTTGTAAATATGACGGTGCGGATTCCTTTAGCAGACATACACACATACATATGTGACGCCCTGACACTGCAGGTAGTCACACATAGGCCCCCGCATAACAACTTCCCTCACCTAAGTCACACAAAGCCAACCAGAAAACCCTAGTCACCTCCCCCAGGGAAAGACAGGCACACCAGTGGGCAGGACCAGACGGAAGGAAACGCCCACCTAGGGGTCTGGAGACCCCGGGGCAGGAAAAAGGAGTCAGTTGTTTTTAAGGAGAGTTGTGGAGTGAGGAGTAAGGAGTGGAGTCCAGGCCTCTGCTTTAGACCTGAGGCTGAACTGACAGGTTAGTTAACCCCGCTTAACTAACTTAAGATAACAAATGGGCTGCAATGCTGAGAACCTGCTTACCTACGTAACTGATGAGGGAGGATGTCGCAAATCCATGGGAAGATGTTCAAGCTCTCCTGCAGTTCTTGGTGGCCCGTACAGTCCGACCACTTCGAATTCTGAAAGGCACTCTTACCCTTTCTACCCTGGAACGAAGCTTACGCAAATAAACATGCTTGACCCTGGAATTGTTGACTCCGGTCTTCCTTTCATACCCCACACCTCCATTCCCATTTCTTATTTAAAAGTAATTACACAGACACAAATTTATCTTTGGATAATTTTGGCCATAGCAGCCATTTTATTAACAAGAATACATAACCAATAAAATTTGCAATGTGGTAAGGTCCTTGAAGCTACCAAAACCCTGGTGATTCCCATAACCGAGCAATAAAAAACCTCAACTTGCTCCCAGCCGTTACCCACACTGGCTCAGGAGCACCAAATGGTAAGGGTTAATCCTCCGTCAACCCCAACCACACCCCCAGGGGCCCCGACATACCCCGTCGGGGTTCCCCCCCAAAATCACCAGGGGACCATCAATTCTGCCAATGAGGGGATCCATACCCGGATGAATCCCCGAACCAATTTTAAACCAACTTCAAGGACCCACCAATAAACAACACCACAACGAAGGCACCTTGAAACCCTTCAAGTGCCTGAGACCCCCCGCAACCAAAGGGCCCTCTCAATACCTCCCTGCAAGCCAAGAGCCCATAAGTCAGTTCCCACCGCATTAAGGTGTACCCCGTCAGCCAACCAAAATTCCTCTTCCGTCCTTTCCAACTCAACATGCCGTATTGCTATACCCCCGTTCCGACTAACAAACTTCGAGATCGCCCTATTAACCTTCGCCCGCGCCTTGTTCAACCTGTAAACTGACCGCGCTTTCTGCCAACTCTTTCTCGCTACTATCTCCGACCAGACTATCGTTAGACCTGGAAACGACACCCATAACCGTAACAAATCATGTTTGATGTCCTTTATCAAGATTCGAAAAGGACGCCCACCCAAATCATTCCCCCCGGCATGCAACACTAATATGTCAGGAGGTCTGTCCAACCGGGCGTATCTATGCACCTCCTGCAACACCCTGTTCCACCCTAACCCCCGAACACCGAGCCATCGCACGAGAGCCAGGTCCTTCTCAAAACCTAGCTGTCTCCCGTTCCATCTCGCGTCCGCTCGTCGGGCTCCCCAATACACATAAGAGTGGCCAAGGATCCAGACCAGGGAAGGAAGAGGGGGTGCTTCTGCAATACAAAATGTACAGACGACACCATTTTATTGCCTCACCAAACCAAATTGACAAAAAACACACACTCTCACCCCCCCATTGCTACCCTAACCCCCTTTTCCCCTCAATTGCCAACAACCACCTGGGGACGTACATACAACTTAAAGCGCTGCGACTTCCACCTACCAATCTGCTTAACTGTCTCCTCCGGTAGGCCGCATATAGAGGCCTCCGTCGCTGCCCCAATCCGAAAGACTTCGGATCTAACCCCAACGACTTCAAACATGCCCTAAAAACACTCACAAATTGGTATCTCGATAAAAAGGACCCATCCTCGTGACATAATAAGGGGCCATCCACCTTCGGACGGATCTGTTGAAAATTCCCGAGACACTTGAACGGGCACATATCAGATGCCACAACCATCCCCAAACGGACTAGTCTACCCACACCTCTCTGATCAGTTTTCGATTTCCTAATCCAAAATTCAACTCCGTTTTCCACTGACATAATGTCACCCCAATCCAAGCCCCCGGGGAACGCCTTACTGGGCGATACCAACTCCCCAACCCGCAGGGCTCCAAAAAACGCCAAAGAAAAGGCTAACTTAAACAAACTCACCTCAAACGGAGATAGACAAACCCCCCACAACGCCCTACCCAGCCGGGTAGGGACCCAGCCCAGCCCAGCTGGGACCCAGTTTGAGCGAGGAACGGAACAAGTCCTTCCCACACCAAGGTTTGCAGGCCCTACCTCAGTCAGGGTTTCACCCACACTCTACAGCTCCGGAATGTCATGCTCTTCAGCCTCCTCCTCCTCCTGCGCATCCTCATCCACTTTACCCTCCACACCAGTCCCAAGCTGGAAGCACTGCAGCACTGCCTCGGCGAAGCGGCAACAGACTGTGCTGCAGCTAATCTGCATAGGTGACAAACCCCACAATGCAGAAGAGGTGTGGACAGCTCTAAAACAGCATGCAGATCACTGGCTCACACCTCTGAACCTAAAGCCAGGAAAGGTTGTGTGTGACAATGGCCGGAACCTGGTGGCGGCTTTGAGGCGAGGCCAGCTGACACATGTTCCATGCATGGCCCATGTGCTCAACCTCGTGGTTCAGCGGTTTCTAAAGTCATACCCAGAGCTGTCTGATCTGCTGGTAAAAGTTCGCTGCCTGTCTGCACATTTTCGAAAGTCACCTACTGCTTCAGCCGACCTTGCCGGCTTTCAGCGTCGTTTGCATCTTCCGGCTCACAGACTGGTGTGTGATGTCCCCACGCGTTGGAATTCAACTCTGCACATGTTGATCAGGATATGTGAGCAGAAGAGGGCAGTTGTTGAGTACCTGCATCACCTAAGCCGTCGGGAAATGGGTCAAACTCCACACATAAGAACTGAGGAGTGGAGATGGATGTCCGACCTATGTACCATCCTCCAAAACTTTGAGGACTCCACCAAGATGGTGAGCGGCGATGACGCCATTATTAGCGTCACCATACCGCTTCTCTGCCTTCTAAAACGGTCTCTGCTCAAAACCAAACATCAGGATATGTGAGCAGAAGAGGGCAGTTGTTGAGTACCTGCATCACCTAAGCCGTCGGGAAATGGGTCAAACTCCACACATAACACCTGAGGAGTGGAGATGGATGTCCGACCTATGTACCATCCTCCAAAACTTTGAGGACTCCACCAAGATGGTGAGCGGCGATGACGCCATTATTAGCGTCACCATACCGCTTCTCTGCCTTCTAAAACGGTCTCTGCTCAAAACCAAACATGATGCATTGCAGGCGGAACACGATGAGTTGGAGCAAGAAACAGTAGTGGGTGTGGGTGATAACACACAGCCCAGCCTCGTCTCATCACAACGTGCAGTGGAGGACTATGACGAGGAGGAGGATGAAGACATGGAGCAACTCTCCGGCCAAATTGAGGATATGACATGCATACCAGTCATATGCTCAGTTCAGCGTGGCTGGCCAGAGGACAGGGTAGATGATGAGGAGGAGGAGGAGGAGGAGGAGAAGGAGGAGGACAGCATGTTCAGTCATCGTGTTGGTCTGGATCCTGAAGTGATGGCTGTTAAGAGTCTGGCGCACATGGATGACTTTGTGGTAAGCTGCCTGTCTCGTGACCCTCGCGTTAAGAACATCTTGGCCGACAATCATTACTGGTTGGTAACACTGTTAGACCCACGCTACAAGGAGAACTTTATGTCTCTTATTCCCGAGGCGGAGAGGTCAGCCAAAATGCAGCAGTTCCGGAAGGCCATAGTCACGGAAGTAGGCAAAGCATTCCCTTCACAAAACGCTAGCGTCATAATTGTAACACTATTTGTTAAAAGAAAGGGATAAAATGTAAAAAAAAACAAAATAAGGCATGACTTTTTTTTAACATCAAATTTTTTTTTTTTAGATTTAACCAAAGAATGTGCACATTTGTTATAATAAACAAGTGAAAAATGTTGAAAATCAGCCATCCAAAGGTGTGTGAAAAAAATATATATATATGGTACCAATAAAAATGTCACTTTGTCCTGCAAAGAATGCAGCCCCCCAAATTATTTTTTTCCTCTGTGCGGCCCATACACCCAGCCGAGTTTGAGACCCCCTGCCTTACACTATATAGATATCATGTTAATTCCCCATCTATCTTGCTCAGGAGAGCATCTCCCTCCCCCGGCACCAAGAGCAGCTCATATTGAATTGTTACATTGACTAGTAACACTGCACACAGAAATGCACTTTAATATTCCACTGTTAACCCTTTCCTCCCAGCAGTAACACACAACTCCTCACCTTGATATCATGGTGATTTATGGTCAGAATGACTTCAATGCGATCAGTGATTTCTATTCTAGCTCTGCTCACATAGATTTTATATCCACACTCAACTATAGGCCGTTCTTCATATTTTGGGGGCTTTTAGTCAGATATACTAGTTTGTGCCTGTATAGTATTGGTGTAGATGGGAGTGTAGGGCATGGGTTACATGGCACTGTGGTGGGATACTGATGGGAGGTATTGGTGCTGTGTTTGATGCTTCTACTGGGTATTTTCCTACAAATACTGGAACAGCTCACTGCTTAGAATGATTCTTCCCAGCTCTATAATATATTATATATACCCCACAATGCAGGCTCACACACACATTTGTCTCAAGTATGTTGTAGGGACACAGATACAGTCTTGGTCATGTGACTAAAGGCTACTTTACACACTGCGATATCGGTCCCGATATCGCTAGTGTGGGTACCCGCCCCATCTGTTGCGCGACACGGGCAAATCGCTGCCCATGCCGCACAACACCGACCAGACCCGTCACACATACTTACCTGACCGGCGACGTCGCTGTGACCGGCGAACCGCCTCCTTTCTAAGGGGGCGGTCCGTGCGGCGTCACAGCGACGTCACTGAGCGACCGCCCAATAGCAGCGGAGGGGCGGAGATGAGTGGCCGGAACATCCCGCCCACCTCCTTCCTTCCTCATAGCGGCTGGGAGGCAGGTAAGGAGAGGTTCCTCGTTTCTGCGGTGTCACACGGAGTGATGTGTGCTGCCGCAGGAGCGACGAACTACATCGTTACTGCTGCAGTAACGATAATCGAGAATGGAGACCCATGTCACCGATGAGCGATTTTGCACGTTTTTGCAACGATGCAAAATCGCTCATCGGTGTCACACGCAGCAACATCGCTAATGCGGCCGGATGTGCGTCACAAATTCCGTGACCCCAACGACTCCGCATTAGCGATGTCGCAGCGTGTAAAGCCCCCTTTAGTGGGAGTGGTGTACAGGGTCTTAGCAGTAAAGAGTATTCCATATTTCTGCCAGATACCCACAGAGATATTGAAATCTGAAAAAAGAGACTTCTGCTCATTGAAGGTAAGAACTGCTCACATAGCGTTCAACTCCACAGCAAACGAGTGCTCTAGCACTGGCATCTCAGCAGGGATATTCCCCTACTACACATGTGTGTCTGGGTCGCTGTGACAGTTTACAGGACATAACTCAAGGCACCTAGATAGAAGGCAGAGGTACTGGGATTGGTTGGTTTTTGGTGACGGAGGTGCAGGGGCTGGCGCCCATGTGCAGTGCTGGCTAAGGTATATTGATGATATTTTGATTTTTTGGCAGGGCACTGTGGAGCAGCTCGAGACATTTATGGAGGAACTTAATAACAACACCTTTAACATCAGATTGACGCATAAGCATAGCAGCAGTTGCGTTGACTTCCTGGATATTAAAATTTCATTCGGTTCTGAGCGAATTGTTCAGACCGACGTCCATAGGAAGGAAACATCAGTCAACGCACTGCTGCATGCTTCTTCTGCTCATACTCCCTCCACCATCCGGGCCGTACCGACTGGCCAGTTCCTCAGGATGAAGCAAATTTGTTCGTCAGACACTGCTTTTGAACAACAGTCTGCCGACCTCCAGCGCCATAGGGGTGGCAAAGGCGGTCTTCCCCCGGTCTGCCTCAGCAACGGACACTAGCCAATAGTGACTAGTGAGATCAAGGGTAGAAAAATAATTTGCAGTTCTCAATGCAGCTAGCGATTCCTCAATACGGGGGAGTGGTGCCGTCCTTCTTCTTTAACAGGACCAACGGAGCTGCCCAAAGGCTACAACTGTCACGGATAACCCCAGCCGCCTTCATGTTGCTCAACATGTCCTTGGTACACTGGTAATGTGAAGGTGGTATTGGCTTATAGCTCTCTTTGATGGGTGGGTGTGCACCTGTGGGGATGTAGTGTTGGACCCCTTTTATTCCCCCAAAATCTAGCGGATGTTTGCTGAAGACTTGCTCGCTCGTATTCTTGCACTACCCTGTGGACCCGCTTCTTGTGATGTGAAGGTGTGGAGTCAGTGCCTACGTGTAATTCCTTACACCACTCCTCTGGCTGACTTGGTGAGCAGTCACTGACTGGGTGGGGTGCAGTAATAGTGGATGCTGCTACTTGGATAGCATGTGTATCTACTGTGAACAGCTTATCAATGGTGGCAAGTCGGGGCAGCTTAACCTCCTGCTCTCCGCAGTTTAACACTCTCACGGGCACTCTTCCCTTCCGCACTAATGAATAAAACTATGATGTAAATATCATATAGATACCCCACAATTGTAAATAAAGGTAGGTTATGGGAAAAGGGGGAACAGGGAAAGAGGAAAATAGTGTAATAAAGTATACCTTCTGGGGGTGAGAGGAAATGGCAGCACAGCCAGTAGAGGTGAAGCAAAAGGAAGCCTGCAACTAAAGAGTTGAGAGCGTTATCACATGGTGACTGAGCCTGATTGTAAAGGGAGCATAGAGTGGAGCATACTCTGGGCACGTTAGAACCCAAGTTCTTAAACCATGAATATGGACCCCTTTTATTCTCCCAAAGTCTAGCGGATGTTTGCTGAAGACTTGCTCGTATTCTTGCACTACCCTGTGGACCCGCTTCTTGTGATGTGAAGGTGTGGAGTCAGTGCCTACGTGTAATTCCTTACACTACTCCTCTGGTTGACTTGGTGAGCTGTCACTGAATGGGTGTGGTGAAGTAACGGTGGATGCTGTGGCTTGGATATCATATTAAATATAGGGACCCCCATACAGTAGTATGAGAAATTTTTTTGTATTCAATGATCGGTATTACCTTCAGGGGCGCGGCACGTGGACGTGCGTTCCATTAGCCTCACTGCATTCCACTCCCATACAGGAAGTGGGCGCAGCTATTACTACGGTCGCACATAAAAGAACCCACAGCCACCACTGCACACAGCTGACTCCACCACTGGAAACCCACTTCTACACCAACGCAGGTAAGACAGGATCGGCACCTCTATGCTCCCGTTACAATCAGGCTCAGTCACCATGTGATAATGCTCTCAACAATTTAGTTGCAGGCTTCCCCTTGCTTCACCTCCACTGGCTGTGCTGCCATTTCCTCTCCCCCCTGGAAGGTATACTTTATTACACTATTTTCCTGTTTCCCTCTTCTACCTTTTCCCATAACCTACCTTTATCTGCATTTGTGGGGTATCTATATACTATTTATATCACAGTTTTATTCATTAATACGGAAGGGAAGAGTGCGCGTGAGAGTGTTGAACTGTGGAGAGCAAGAGGTTAAGCTGCCCCGATTTGCCACCATTGATAAGCTGTTCACAGTAGATACACATGCTATCCAAGCAGCAGCAGCATCCACCATTACTGCACCCCACCCACTCAGTGACAGCTCACCAAGTCAGCCAGAGGAGTGGTGTCAGGAATTACACGTAGGCACTGACTACACACCTTCACATCACAAGAAGGGGGTGCAAGTGTGACGCCCTGGACTAGCCAGTTAGTCACAGACATAACACACACACACCCCCTTTCCCGGATAGTTACACTAGTCAGACACAAAACCGTTGTTGCCTCCCTCCAGGGGCTGATGTCCACACCAGGTGGGGCGGAGCCAGGCGGTTGGCCCCACCCACCAAGGAGTTCACAGGCCTGGAGGTGGGAAAACCAGTCAGTTAGTTGAAGTTCAGTTTAGAGTTGAACCGTGGAGGTAGTGAGTTCAGTGAGGAGCCCAGTTTTGGGTAGGAGTGCAAAACTGCTAGTGTCTGGGTCAGATCCCAGGCACTATGGGGAGATAAGGTATGCACACCAGTGACTATGTAAGGGGAATACATGAAATAGCAGAAACTGCAGTGTGAATACTGACTTGAAAAATTCAATAGCTATATGCAAGAGTGAATATGTGAAAAATGGAATCTGCATTACTGCCATGAACATATGAATCAAGAGAAATTTAGCTACTGAATTGATCAATGCAATAGAGCCCCAACACTACGCCAAAGTATTTCTCTACGTTGGGGTCCCTAGCTTGTGTGTGTCCTCTCATGCAGTTAAAAAACCTACCGTGTATGGGAAGCTGAGACCCAGGCTATTTATGCGTATGATATGGATTGGCAATAGGTGTGGTTGGGGAGGGTTCACAAACGAAAAAATACTAACAAATAGGAATAACGTTTGGAACACCATTCTAAGTCCGAACTGGGTGCAAAAACCTAAAAAAACATCACTATGGGGAGATAAGGTATGCACACCAGTGACTATGTAAGGGGAATACATGAAATAGCAGAAACTGCTGTGTGAATACTGACTTGAAAAATCCAATAGCATTAATTCACATAATCCTAGTGACTGCGCACACAACATGGCCAAACGAAAACAAAAGACAATACCTGGCCATTCTATCCAATGGAAACTCATAGGCAACACAGTCCATTAGACTAGGCAATTACATGCAGCCAAACAAAGTTCATGGGCCTTGCCTCAGAGTCGAACCCACAACCTCTTGGAGAACAAGCAAAGAGCCTACCACTAAACCAACTCAGTGAAGTTGGAAACCGACTCTACATTAATTAACATAATCCTAGTGACTGCGCACACAACATGGCCAAACAAAAGCAAAAGACAGTACCTGGCCTATCAATCCAATGGACACTCATAGGTAACACAGTACATTGGACTAGGCAATTACATGCAGCCATACAAAGCCCATGGGTCTTGCCCCAGAGTCGAACCCACAACCTCTCGTAGCCAGGGCAAAGAGCCTACCACTACACCAACACAGAGAAGTAGGTGAATGACTCTACATTAATTCACATAATCCTAGTGACTGCGCACACAACATGGCCAAACAAATGCAAAAGACATTATCTGGCCTATCAATCCAATGGAAACTCATAGGCAACACAGTCCATTAGACTAGGCACTTACATGCAGCCATGTAAAGTTCATGGGCATTGACTCAGAGTCGAACCCACAACCTCTTGGAGAACAAGCAAAGAGCCTACCACTAAACCAACTCAGAGAAGTTGGAAACCGACTCCACATTAATTAACATAATCCTAGTGACTGCGCACACAACATGGCCAAACAAAAGCAAAAGACAGTACGTGGCCTATCAATCCAACGGAAACTCATAGGTAACACAGTACATTGGACTAGGCAATTACATGCAGCCATACAAAGCCCATGGGCCTTGCCCCAGAGTCAAACCCACAACCTCTCATAGCCAAGGTAAAGAGCCTACCAATACACCAACACAGAGAAGTGGAAAACCGTTTCTACATTAATTCACATAATCCTAGTGACTGCGCACACAACATGGCCAAACAAAAGCAAATGACAGTACCTGGCCTATCAATCCAATGGAAACTCATAGGCAACACAGTCCATTGGACTAGACAATTACATGGAGACATACAAAGTCCATGGGCCTTGCCTCAGAGTCAAACCCACAACTTCTCGCAACCAAGCAAAGAGCCTACCACTACACTAACACAGAGAAGTGGGAAACTGATTCTACATTAATTCACATAATCCTACCGACTGCGCACACAACATGGCCAAACAAAAGACAATACCTGGCCTATTCATTCAATGAAAACTCATAGGCAACACAGTCCATTGGACTAGGCAATTACATTCAACCATACAAAGTCCATGGGCTTTGCCTCGAAGTCAAACCCACAACTTCTTGTAACCCAAGGAAAGAGCCTACCACTACACCAACACAGAGAAGAGAATGACTCTACATTAATTCACATAATCCTAGTGACTGCGCACACAACATGACCAAACGAAAACAAAAGACAGTCCCTGGCCTATCAATCCAATGGAAACTCATAGACAACATAGTCCATTGGACTACGCAATTACATGCAGCCATACAAAGTCCATGGGCCTTGCCTCAGAGTCATACCCACAATCTCTGGCAGAACAAGCAAAGAGCCTACAACTTCACCAACACAAAGAAGTAGGAAGCTGCGTCTACATTAATTCACATAATCCTAGTGACTGCGCACACAACATGGCCAAACAAAAGCAAAAGACAGTACCTGGCCTATCAATCCAATGGGAACTCATAGGCAACACAGTTAATTGAACTAGGCAATTACATGCAGCCATACAAACTCCATGGGCCTTGCCTCAGAGTCAAACCCACAACCTCTTGCAGTTAAGCAAAGAGCCTTCCACTACAGCAACACAGAGAACTGGGAAACTGATTCTACATTAATTCACATAATCCTACCGACTGCGCACACAACATAACCAAACAAAAGATAATACCTGGCCAATCAATCCAATGGAAACTCAAAGGCAACACAGTCCATTGGACTAGGCAATTACATGCAGCCATATAAAGTCCATGGGCTTTGCCTCAGAGTCAAACCCACAATTTCTCGCAGCCCAAGCAAAGAGCCTACCACTACACCAAGACAGAGAAGTTGGAAACTGAGTTTACATTAGTTCACATAATCCTAGTGACTGCGCACACAACATGGCCAAACAAAAGCAAAAGACAGTACCTGGCCTATAAATCCAATGGGACCTCATTGGCAACACAGTTAATTGAAATAGGCAATTACATGCAGCCATACAAACTCCATGGGCCTTGCCTCAGAGTCGAACCCACAACCTCTTGCAGCTTAAGCAAAGAGAGTACCACTACACCAACACAGAGAAGTAGGTGAATGACTCTACATTAATTCACATAATCCTAGTGACTGCGCACACAACATGGCCAAACAAAAGCAAAAGACAGTACCTGGCCTATCAATCCAATAGAAACTCATAGGCAAAGCAATCAATTGGACTAGGCAATTACATGCAGCCATACAAAGTCCATGGGCCTTGCCTCAAAGTCGAACTCACAACCTCTCGCAGCTCAAGCAAAGAGCCTACCACTACACCAACACAGAGAAATGTAAACCTGACTCTACATTAATTCACATAATCCTAGTGACTGCGCACACAACATGGCCAAACGAAAACAAAAGACAGTAACTGGCCTATCAATCCAATAGAAACTCATAAGAAACACAGTCCATTGGACTAAGCAATTACATGCAGCCATTCAAAGTCCATGAGCCTTGCATTAGAGTCGAACCCACAACCTCTCGCAGCCCAAGCAAAGAGCCTACCACTACACCAACACAGAGAAGTGGGAAACTGACTCTACATTAATTCCCATAACCCTAGTGACTGCGCACACAACATGGTCAAACAAAAGCAAAAGGCAGTACCTGGCCTATCAATCCAATGGAAACTCATAGGCAACATAGTCCATTGGACTAGGCAATTACATGCAGTCATACAAAGTCCATGGGCCTTGCCTCAGAGTCAAATCCACAACCTCTGGCAGAACAAGCAAAGAGCCTACAACTACAAAAACACAAAGAAGTAGGGAGCTGCGTCTACATTAATTCACATAATCCTAGTGACTGTGCACACAACATGGCCAAACAAAAGCAGAAGACATTACCTAGCCTATCAAGCCAATGGAAACTCATAGGCAACACAGTCCATTGAACTAGGCAATTACATGCAGCTATTCAAAGTCCATGGGCTTTGCCGCAGAGTCAAACCCACAATTTCTCGCAGCTTAAGCAAAGAGACTACCACTACACCAACACAGAGAAGTTGGAAACTAAGTTTACATTAGTTCACATAATCCTAGTGACTGCGCACACAACATGGCCAAACAAAAGCAAAAGACAGTACCTGGCCTATCAATCCGATGGGAACTCATAGGCAACACAGTCAATTGAACTAGGCGATTACATGCAGCCACACAAACTCCATGGGCCTAGCCTCAGAGTCGAACCCACAACTTCTCGCAGCTTAAGCAAAGAGACTACCACTACACCAACACAGAGAAGTAGGTGAATGACTCTACATTAATTCACATAATCCTAGTGACTGCGCACACAACATGGCCAAACAAAAGCAAAAGACAGTACCTGGCCTATTAATCCAATGGAAACTCATAGGCAACGCAATCCTTTGGACTAGGCAATAACATGCAGCCATACAAAGTCCATGGGCCTTGCCTCAGAGTCAAAACCACTACCTCTCAAAGCCCAAGCAAAGAGCCTACCACTACACCAACACAGAGAAGTGCAAAACTGACTCAACATAAATTCACATAATCCTAGTGACTGCGCACACAACATGGCCAAACAAAAGCAATAGACAGTCCCTGGCCTATCAATCCAATGGAAACCCATAGACAACATAGTCCATTGGACTAGGCAATTACATGCAGCCATACAAAGTCCATGGGCTTTGCCTCAGAGTCAAACCACAACTGCTCGCAGCCCAAGCAAAGAGCCTACCACTACACCAACTCAGAGAAGTAGGAGAATGATTCTACATTAATTCACATAATCCTAGTGACTGCGCACACAACATGGCCAAACAAAAGCAAAAGACAGTACCTGGCCTATCATTCCAATTGAAACTCATAGGTAACATAGTCCATTGGACTAGGCAATAACATGCAGCCATACAAAGTCCATGGGCCTTGCCTCAGAGTCGAACTCACAACCTCTCACAGCCCAAGCAAAGAGCCTACCACTACACCAACACAGAGAATTGCGAAACTGACTCAACATAAATTCACATAATCCTAGTGACTGCGCACACAACATGGCCAAACAAAAGCTAAAGACAGTCCCTTGCCTATCAATCCAATGGAAACTCATAGACAACATAGTCCATTGGAATAGGCAATTACATACAGCCTCACAAAGTCCATGGGCCTTGCCTCAGAGTCAAACCCACAACCTCTGGCAGAACAAGCAAAGAGCCTACAACTACACCAACACAAAGAAGTAGGAAGCTGCGTCTACATTAATTCACATAATCCTAGTGAATGCGCACACAACATGGCCAAACAAAAGCAAAAGACATTACCTGGCCTATCAGGCCAATGGAAACTCATAGGCAACACAGTCCATTGAACTAGGCAATTACATGCAGCCATACAAAGTCCATGGGCCATGCCTCAGAGTCAAACCCACAACCTCTCGCAGCCAAGCAAAGCAGCTTCCACTACACCAACACAGAGAAGTGGGAAACGGATTCTACATTAATTCACATAATCCTAGTGACTGCGCACACAACATGGCCAAACAAAAGCAAAAGACAATACCTGGCCTATCAATCCAATGAAAACTCATAGGCAACACAGTCCATTGGACTTGGCAATTACATGCAGCCATATAAAGTCCATGGGCCTTGCCTCAGAGTCAAACCCACTACCTCTGGCAGAACAAGCAAAGAGCCTACAACTACACCAACACAAAGAAGTAGGAAGCTGCGTCTACATTAATTCACATAATCCTAGTGAATGCGCACACAACATGGCCAAACAAAAGCAAAAGACATTACCTGGCCTATCAAGCCAATGGAAACTCATAGGCAACACAGTCCATTGAACTAGACAATTACATGGAGACATACAAAGTCCATGGGCCTTGCCTCAGAGTCAAACCCACAATCTCTCGCAGCCAAGCAAAGAGCCTACCACTACACCAACACAGAGAAGTGGGAAACTGATTCTACATTAATTCACATAATCCTACCGACTGCGCACACAACATGGCCAAACAAAAGACAATACCTGGCCTATCAATCCAATGGAAACTCATAGGCAACACAGCCCATTAGACTAGGCAAATACATGCAGCCATACAAAGTTCATGGGCCTTGCCTCAGAGTCGAACCCACAACTTCTCGCAGCCCAAGCAAAGAGCCTACCACTACACCAACACAGACAAGATGGAAACTGAGTTTACATTAGTTCACATAATCCTAGTGACTGTGCACACAACATGGCGAAACAAATGCAAAAGACATTATCTGGCCTATCAATCCAATGGAAACTCATAGTCAACACAGTCCATTAGACTAGGCAAATACATGCAGCCATACAAAGTTCATGGGCCTTGCCTCAGAGTCGATCCCACAACCTCTTGGAGAACAAGCAAAGAGCCTACCACTAAACCAACACAGAGAAGTTGGAAACCGACTCTACATTAATTCACATAATCCTAGTGACTGCGCACACAACATGGCCAAACAAAAGCAAAAGACAGTATCTGGCCTATCAATCCAATGGAAACTCATAGGCAACACAGTCCGTTGGACTAGACAATTACATGGAGACATACAAAGTCCATGGGCCTTGCCTCAGAGTCAAACCCACAATCTCTCGCAGCCAAGCAAAGAGCCTACCACTACACCAACACAGAGAAGTGGGAAACTGATTCTACATTAATTCACATAATCCTACCGACTGCGCACACAACATGGCCAAACAAAAGACAATACCTGGCCTATCAATCCAATGGAAACTCATAGGCAACACAGTCCATTAGACTAGGCAAATACATGCAGCCATACAAAGTTCATGGGCCTTGCCTCAGAGTCGAACCCACAACTTCTCGCAGCCCAAGCAAAGAGCCTACCACTACACCAACACAGACAAGATGGAAACTGAGTTTACATTAGTTCACATAATCCTAGTGACTGTGCACACAACATGGCGAAACAAATGCAAAAGACATTATCTGGCCTATCAATCCAATGGAAACTCATAGTCAACACAGTCCATTAGACTAGGCAAATACATGCAGCCATACAAAGTTCATGGGCCTTGCCTCAAAGTCGATCCCACAACCTCTTGGAGAACAAGCAAAGAGCCTACCACTAAACCAACACAGAGAAGTTGGAAACCGACTCTACATTAATTCACATAATCCTAGTGACTGCGCACACAACATGGCCAAACAAAAGCAAAAGACAGTATCTGGCCTATCAATCCAATGGAAACTCATAGGCAACACAGTCCGTTGGACTAGACAATTACATGGAGACATACAAAGTCCATGGGCCTTGCCTCAGAGTCAAACCCACAACCTCTCGCAGCCAAGCAAAGAGCCTACCACTACACCAATACAGAGAAGTGGGAAACTGATTCTACATTAATTCACATAATGCTACCGACTGCGCACACAACATGGCCAAACGAAAGCAAAAGACAGTACCTGGCTTATCAATCCAATGGAAACTCATAGGCAACACAGTCCATTGGACTAGGCAATAACATGCAGCCATACAAAGTCCATGGGCCTTGCCTCAAAGTCGAACTCACAACCTCTCGCAGCTCAAGCAAAGAGCCTACCACTACACCAACACAGAGAAATGTGAACCTGCCTCTACATTAATTCACATAATCCTAGTGACTGCGCACACAACATGGCCAAACGAAAGCAAAAGTCAATACCTGGCCTATCAATCCAATGGAAACTCATAGGCAACACAGTCCATTGGACTAGGCAATTACATGCAGCCATAAAAAGTCCATGGGCCTTGCCTCAGAGTCAAACCCACAACCTCCCACAGCCCAAGCAAAGAGCCTACCACTACACCAACAAAGAGGAATGTGAAACTGACTCTACATTAATTCACATATTCCTAGTGACTGCGCACACAACATGGCCAAACAAAAGCAAAAGAAAGCACCTGGCCTATCAATCCAATGGAAACTCATAGGTAACGCAGTCCATTGGACTATGCAATTACATGCAGCCATACAAAGTCCATGGGCCTTGCCTCAGAGTCGAACTCACAACCTCTCGCAGCCCAACAAAAAAGCCTACTACTTCAGCAACACAGAGAAGTGTGAACCTGACTCAACATAAATTCACATAATCCTAGTGACTGCGCACAAAACATGGCCAAACGAAAACAAAAGACAGTACCTGGCCTATCAATCCATTGGACTAGGCAATTACATGCAGCCATACAAAGTCCATGGGCCTTGCCTCAGAGTCAAACCCACAACCTCTCACAGTCCAAGCAAAGAGCCTACCACTACACCAACACAGAGAAGTGCGAAACTGACTCAACATAAATTCACATAATCCTAGTGACTGCGCACACAACATGGCCAAACAAAAGCAAAAGACAGTCCCTTGCCTATCAATCCAATGGAAACTCATAGACAACATAGTCCATTGGAATAGGCAATTACATGCAGCCTCACAAAGTCCATGGGCCTTGCCTCAGAGTCAAACCCACAACCTCTGGCAGAACAAGCAAAGAGCCTACAACTACACCAACACAAAGAAGTAGGAAGCTGCGTCTACATTAATTCACATATTCCTAGTGACTGCGCACACAACATGGCCAAACGAAAGCAAAAGTCAATACCTGGCCTATCAATCCAATGGAAACTCATAGGCAACACAGTCCATTGGACTAGGCAATTACATGCAGTTATACAAAGTCCATGAACCTTGCATTAGAGTCAAACCCACAACTTCTCGCAGCCAAAGCAAAGAGCCTACCACTACACCAACACAGAGAAGTTTGAATCTGACTCTTCATTAACTCACATAATCCTAGTGACTGCGCACACAACATGAATAAACGAAAGCAAAAGACAGTACCTGGCCTATCAATCCAATGGAAACTCATAGGCAACACAGTCCATTAGACTAGGCAATTACATACAGCCATAATAAGTCCATGGGCCTTGCCCCAGAGTCAAACCCACAACATCTACGCAGCCCAAGCAAAGAGCCTACCACTACACCAACACAGAGAAATGTGAAACTGACTCTACATTAATTCACATAATCCTAGTGACTGTGCACACAACATGGCCAAACGAAAGCAAAAGTCAATACCTGGCCTATCAATCCAATGGAAACTCATAGGTAACACAGTCCATTGGACTATGTAATTACATGCAGCCATACAAAGTCCATGGGCCTTGCCTCAGAGTCAAACCCACAACCTCTAACAGCTCAAGCAAAAAGCCTACCACTACACCAACACAGAGAAGTGCGAAACTAATTGAACATAAATTCACATAATCCTAGTGACTGCGCACACAACATGGCCAAACGAAAGCAAAAGACAGTACCTGGCCTATCAATCCAATGGAAACTCATAGGTAACACAGTCCATTGGACTATGCAATTACATGCAGCCATACAAAGTCCATGGGCCTTGCCTCAGAGTCGAACTCACAACCTCTCGCAGCCCAAGAAAAAAGCCTACCACTACAGCAACACAGAGAAGTGTGAAACTGACTCTACATTAATTCACATAATCCTAGTGACTGCGCACACAACATGGCCAAACAAAAGCAAAAGACAGTACCTGTCCTATCATTCCAATTAAAACTCATAGGCAACATAGTCCATTGGACTAGGCAATAACATGCAGCCATACAACGTCCATGGGCCTTGCCTCAAAGTCGAACTCACAACCTCTCGCAGCTCAAGCAAAGAGCCTACCACTACACCAACACAGAGAAATGTGAACCTGACTCTACATTAATTCACATAATCCTAGTGACTGCGCACACAACATGGCCAAACAAAAGCAAAAGGCAGTACCTGGCCTATCAATCCAATGGGAACTCATAGGCAACACAGTCAATTGAACTACGCAATTATATGCAGCCATACAAACTCCATGGACCTTGCCTCAGAGTCGAACCCACAACCTCTCGCAGCTTAAGCAAAGAGCCTACCCCTAAACCAACACAGAGAAGTGGGAAACCGACTCTACATTAATTCACATAATACTAGTGACTGCGCACACAACATGGCCAAACAAAAGCAAAAGACAGTACCTGGCCTATCAATCCAATGGAAACTCATAGGCAACACAGTCCATTGGACTAGACAATTACATGGAGACATACAAAGTCCATGGGCCTTGCCTCAGAGTCAAACCCACAACCTCTCGCAGCCAAGCAAAGAGCCTACTACTACACCAACACAGAAAAGTGGCAAACTGGTACTACATTAATTCACATAATCCTACCGACTGCGCACACAACATGGCCAAACAAAAGCAAAAGTCAGTACCTGGCTTATCAATCCAATGGAAACTCATAGGCAACACAGTCCATTGGACTAGAAAATTACATGGAGACATACAAAGTCCATGGGCCTTGCCTCAGAGTCAAACCCACAACCTCTCGCAGCCAAGCAAAGAGCCTACCACTACACCAACACAGAGAAGTGGGAAACTGATTCTACATTAATTCACATAATCCTACCGACTGCGCACACAACATGGCTAAACAAAAGACAATACCTGGCCTATCAATTCAATGGAAACTCATAGGCAACACAGTCCATTGGACTAGGCAATTACATGCAGCCATACAAAGTCCATGGGCTTTGCCTAAAAGTCAAACCCACAACTTCTCGCAGCCCAAGCAAAGAGCCTACCACTACACCAACACAGAGAAGTGGGAAACTGATTCTACATTAATTCACATAATCCTACCGACTGCGCACACAACATGGCCAAACAAAAGACAATACCTGGCCTATCAATCCAATGGAAACTCATAGGCAATACAGTCCATTAGACTAGGCAAATACATGCAGCCATACAAAGTTCATGGGCCTTGCCTCAGAGTCGAACCCACATCCTCTTGGAGAACAAGCAAAGAGCCTACCACTAAACCAACACAGAGAAGTTGGAAACCGACTCTACATTAATTCATATAATCCTAGTGACTGCGCACACAACATGGCCAAACAAAAGCAAAAGACAGTACCTGGCCTTTCAATCCAATGGAAACTCATAGGCAACACAGTCCATTGGACTAGACAATTACATGGAGACATACAAAGTCCATGGGCCTTGCCTCAGAGTCAAACCCACAACCTCTCGCAGCCAAGCAAAGAGCCTACTACTACACCAACACAGAAAAGTGGGAAACTGGTACTACATTAATTCACATAATCCTACCGACTGCGCACACAACATGGCCAAACAAAAGCAAAAGTCAGTACCTGGCTTATCAATCCAATGGAAACTCATAGGCAACACAGTCCATTGGACTAGAAAATTACATGGAGACATACAAAGTCCATGGGCCTTGCCTCAGAGTCAAACCCACAACCTCTCGCAGCCAAGCAAAGAGCCTACCACTACACCAACACAGAGAAGTGGGAAACTGATTCTACATTAATTCACATAATCCTACCGACTGCGCACACAACATGGCTAAACAAAAGACAATACCTGGCCTATCAATTCAATGGAAACTCATAGGCAACACAGTCCATTGGACTAGGCAATTACATGCAGCCATACAAAGTCCATGGGCTTTGCCTAAAAGTCAAACCCACAACTTCTCGCAGCCCAAGCAAAGAGCCTACCACTACACCAACACAGAGAAGTGGGAAACTGATTCTACATTAATTCACATAATCCTACCGACTGCGCACACAACATGGCCAAACAAAAGACAATACCTGGCCTATCAATCCAATGGAAACTCATAGGCAACACAGTCCATTAGACTAGGCAAATACATGCAGCCATACAAAGTTCATGGGCCTTGCCTCAGAGTCAAACCCACATCCTCTTGGAGAACAAGCAAAGAGCCTACCACTAAACCAACACAGAGAAGTTGGAAACCGACTCTACATTAATTCATATAATCCTAGTGACTGCGCACACAACATGGCCAAACAAAAGCAAAAGACATTACCTGGCCTATCAATCCAATGTAAACTCATAGGTAACACAGTACATTGGACTAGGCAATTGCATGCAGCCATACAAAGCCCATGGGCCTTGCCCCAGAGTCAAACCCACAACCTCTCGTAGCCCAAGCAAAGAGCCTACCAATACACCAACACAGAGAAGTAGAAAACAGATTCTACATTAATTCACATAATCCTAGTGACTGCGCACACAACATGGCCAAACAAAAGCAAAAGACGGTACCTGGCCTATTAATCCAATGGAAACTCATAGGCAACGCAATCAATTGGACTAGGCAATTACATGCAGCCATACAAAGTCCATGGGCCTTGTCTCAGAGTCAAACCCACAACCTCTCTCAGCCCAAGCAAAGAGCCTACCACTACACCAACACAGAGAAGAGCGAAACTGACTCAACATAAATTCACATAATCCTAGTGACTGCGCACACAACATGGCCAAACAAAAGCAAAAGACAGTCCCTGGCCTATCAATCCAACGGAAACTCATAGACAACATAGTCCATTGGACTAGGCAATTACATGCAGCCATACAAAGTCCATGGGCCTTGCCTCAGAGTCAAACCCACAACCTCTGGCAGAACAAGCAAAGAGCTTACAACTAACACCAACACAAAAAAGTAGGAAGCTGCGTCTACATTAATTCACATATTCCTAGTGACTGCGCACACAACATGGCCAAACAAAAGCAAAAGACATTACCTGGCCTATCAAACCAATGGAAACTCATAGGCAACACAGTCCATTGGACTATGCAATTACATGCAGCCATACAAAGTCCATGGGCTTTGCCTCAGAGTCAAACCCACAATTTCTCGCAGCCCAAGCAAAGAGCCTACCACTACACCAACACAGAGAAGTTGGTAACAGAGTTTACATTAGTTCACATAATCCTAGTGACTGTGCACACAACATGGCCAAACAAATGCAAAAGACATTATCTGGCCTATCAATCCAATGGAAACTCATAGGCAACACAGTCCATTAGACTAGGCAAATACATGCAGCCATACAAAGTTCATGGGCCTTGCCTCAGAGTCGAACCCACAACCTCTTGGAGAACAAGCAAAGAGCCTACCACTAAACCAACACAGAGAAGTAGGTGATTGACTCTACATTAATTCACATAATCCTAGTGACTGCGCACACAACATGGCCAAACAAAAGCAAAAGACGGTATCTGGCCTATCAATCCAATTGAAGCTCATAAGCAACATAGTCCATTGGACTAGGCAATAACATGCAGCCATACAATGTCCATGGGCCTTGCCTCAAAGTCGAACTCACAACCTCTCGCAGCTCAAGCAAAGAGCCTACTACTACACCAACACAGAGAAATGTGTACCTGACTCTACATTAATTCACATAAACCTAGTGACTGCGCACACAACATGGCCAAACGAAAGCAAAAGTCAATACCTGGCCTATCAATCCAATGGAAACTCATAGGCAACACAGTCCTTTGGACTAGGCAATTACATACAGCCATACAAAGTCCATGAGCCTTGCATTTGAGTCGAACTCACAACCTCTCCCAGCCCAAGCAAAGAGCCTACCACTACACCAACACAGAGAAGTGGGAAACTGACTCAACATTAATTCACATAATCCTAGTGACTGCGCACAAAACATGGCCAAACAAAAGCAAAAGAAGGCACCTGGCCTTATCAATCCAATGGAATCTCATAGGTAACACAGTCCATTGGACTATGCAATTACATGCAGCCATAAAAAGTCCATGGGCCTTGCCTCAGAGTCGAACTCACAACCTCTCGCAGCCCAAGAAAAAAGCCTACCACTACAGCAACACGGAGAAGTGTGAAACCGACTCTACATTAACTCACATAATCCTAGTGACTGCGCACACAACATGGCCAAACGAAAGCAAAAGACAGTACCTGGCCTATCAATCCAATGGAAACTCAGAGGCAACCCCATCCATTGGACTAGGCAATTACATGCAGCCATACAGAGGTCATGGGCCTTGCCTCAGAGTCTATCCCACAACCTCTGGCAGAACAAGCAAAGAGCCTACAACCACACCAACACAAAGAAGTAGGAAGCTGCATCTACATTAATTCACATAATCCTAGTGACTGCGCACACAACATGGCCAAACAGAAGCAAAAGACATTACCTGGCCTATCAAGCCAATGGAAACTCATAGGCAACACAGTCCATTGAACTTGGCAATTACATGCAGCCATACAAAGTCCATGGGCCTTGCCTCAGAGTCAAACCCACAACCTCTCGCAGCCAAGCAAAGCGCCTTCCACTACACCAACACAGAGAAGTGGGAAACTGATTCTACATTAATTCACATAATCCTACCGACTTCGCACACAACATAACCAAACAAAAGACAATACCTGGCCTATCAGTCCAATGAAAACTCATAGGCAACACAGTCCATTGGACTAGGCAATTACATGCAGCCATACAAAGTCTATGGGCTTTGCCTCAGAGTCAAACCCACATTTTCTCGCAGCCCAAGAAAAGAGCCTTCCACTACACCAACACAGAGAAGTTGAAAACTGAGTTTACATTAGTTCACATAATCCTAGTGACTGCGCACACAACATGGCCAAACAAAAGCAAAAGGTAGTACCTGGCCTATCAATCCAATAGGAACTCATAGGTAACACAGTCAACTAAAATAGGCAATTACATGCAGCCATACAAACTCCATGGGCCTTGCCTCAAAGTCTAACCAACAACCTTTCGCAGCTTAAGCAAAGAGACTACCACTACACCAACACAGAGAAGTAGGTAAATGACTCTACATTAATTCACATAATCCTAGTGACTGCGCACACAACATGGCCAAACAAATGCAAAAGACATTATCTGGCCTATCAATCCAATGAAATCATAGGCAACATAGTCCATTAGACTAAGCAAATATATGCAGCCATACAAAGTTAATGGGCCTTGCCTCAGAGTCGAACCCACAACCTCTTGGAGAACAAGCAAAGAGCCTACCACTAAACCAACACAGAGAAGTTGGAAACAGACTCTACATTAATTCACAGAATCCTAGTGACTGCGCACAAAACATGGCCAAACAAAAGCAAAAGACAGTACCTGGCCTATCAATCCAATGGAAACTCAAAGCTAACACAGTACATTGGACTAGGCAATTACATGCAGCCATACAAAGCCCATTGGCGTTGCCCAAGAGTCGAACCCACACCCTCTCGTAGCCCAAGGAAAGAGCCTACTAATACACCAACACAGAGAAGTGGAAAACTGATTCTTCATTAATTCACATAATCCTAGTGACTGCGCACATAACATGGCCAAACAAAAGCAAAAGACAGTACCTGGCCTATCAAACCAATGGAAACTCATAGGCAACACAGTCCTTTGGACTAGACAATTACATGCAGACATACAAAGTCCACGGGCCTTGCATTAGAGTCGAATCCACAACCTCTCGCAGCCCAAGCAAAGAGCCTACCACTACACCAACACAGAGAAGTGGGAAACTGATTCTACATTAATTCAAATAATCCTACTGACTGCGCACACAACATGGCCAAACAAAACACAATACCTGGCCTATCAATTCAAAGGAAACTCATAAGCAACACAGTCCATTGGACTTGGCAATTACATGCAGCCATACAAAGTCCATGGGCTTTGCCTCAGAGTCAAACCCACAATTTCTCGCAGCCCAAGGAAATAGACAACGATTACACCAACACAGAGAAGTTGGAAACTGTGTTTACATTAGTTCACATAATCCTAGTGACTGCGAACACAACATAGCCAAACAAAAGCAAAAGACAGTACCTGGCCTATCAATCCAATTGAAACTCATAGGCAACATAGTCCATTGGACTAGGCAATAACATGCAGCCATACAAAGTCCATGGGCCTTGCCTCAAAGTCTAACTCACAACCTCTCGCAGCTCAAGCAAAGAGCCTACCACTACACCAACACAGAGAAATGTGTACCTGACTCTACATTAATTCACATAATCCTAGTGACTGCGAACACAACATGGCCAAACATAAGCAAAAGGCAG
This sequence comes from Anomaloglossus baeobatrachus, assembly GCF_048569485.1. Taxonomy (NCBI): domain Eukaryota; kingdom Metazoa; phylum Chordata; class Amphibia; order Anura; family Aromobatidae; genus Anomaloglossus; species Anomaloglossus baeobatrachus. Next base: position 18,005 of record NW_027442146.1, on the reverse strand, counting down.
TACCTGGCCTATCAATAAAATGGGAACTCATAGGCAACACAGTCAATTGAACTACACAATTACATGCAGCCATACAAACTCCATGGGCCTTGCCTCAGAGTCGTACCCACAACCTCTCGCAGCTAAAGCAAAGAGCCTACCCCTAAACCAACACAGAGAAGTGGGAAACTGATTCTACATTAATTCACATAATCCTAGTGACTGCGCACACAACATGGCCAAACAAAAGACAATACCTGGCCTATCAATCCAATGGAAACTCATAGTCAACACAGTCCATTGGACTAGGCAAATACATGCAGCCATACAAAGTCCATGGGCCTTGCCTAAAAGTCAAACCCACAACTTCTCGCAGCCCAAGCAAAGAGCCTACCACTACACCAACACAGAGAAGTTGGTAACAGAGTTTACATTAGTTCACATAATCCTAGTGACTGTGCACACAACATGGCCAAACAAATGCAAAAGACATTATCTGGCCTATCAATCCAATGGAAACTCATAGGCAACACAGTCCATTAGACTAGGCAAATACATGCAGCCATACAAAGTTCATGGGCCTTGCCTCAGAGTTGAACCCACAACCTCTCGCAGCTTAAGCAAAGAGCCTACCACTACACCAACACAGAGAAGTTGGTAACTGAATTTACATTAATTCACATAATCCTAGTGACTGCGCACACAACATGGCCAAACAAAAGCAAAAGACAGTACCTGGCCTATCAATCCAATGGAAAATCATAGGCAACACAGTCCATTGGACTAGACAATTACATGGAGACATACAAAGTCCATGGGCCTTTCCTCAGAGTCAAACCCACAACCTCTCGCAGCCAAGCAAAGAGCCTACCACTACACCAACACAGAGAAGTGGGAAACTGATTCTACATTAATTCACATAATCCTACCGACTGCGCACACAACATGGCCAAACAAAAGACAATACCTGGCCTATCAATCCAATGGAAACTCATAGGCAACACAGTCCATTAGACTAGGCAAATACATGCAGCCATATAAAGTTCATGGGCCTTGCCTCAGAGTCGAACCCACATCCTCTTGGAGAACAAGCAAAGAGCCTACCACTAAACCAACACAGAGAAGTTGGAAACCGACTCTACATTAATTCACATAATCCTAGTGACTGCGCACACAACATGGCCAAACAAAAGCAAAAGACATTACCTGGCCTATCAATCCAATGTAAACTCATAGGTAACACAGTACATTACTAGGATTATGTGAATTAATGTAGAGTCAGGTTCACATTTCTCTGTGTTGGTGTAGTGGTAGGCTCTTTGCTTGAGCTGCGAGAGGTTGTGAGTTAGACTTTGAGGCATGGCCCATGGACTTTGTATGGCTGCATGTTATTGCCTAGTCCAATGGACTATGTTGCCTATGAGTTTCAATTGGATTGATAGGCCAGGTACTCTTTTGCTTTTGTTTGGCCATGTTGTGTTCGCAGTCACTAGGATTATGTGAATTAATGTAGAGTCATTCACCTACTTCTCTGTGTTGGTGTAGTTGTAGTCTCTTTGTTGCTTATGAGTTTCAATTTGATTGATAGGCCAGGTACTGTCTTTTGCTTTTGTTTGGCCATGTTATGTGCGCAGTCACTAGGATTATGTGAATTAATGTAGAGTCATTCACCTACTTCTCTGTGTTGGTGTAGTGGTAGTCTCTTGGCTTAAACTGCGAGAGATTGTGGGTTCGACTCTGAGGCAAAGCCCATGGAGTTTGTATGGCAGCATGTAATTGCCTAGTTCAATTGACTGTGTTGCCTATGAGTTTCCATTGAATTGATAGGCCAGGTATTGTCTTTTGTTTGGCCATGTTGTGTGCGCAGTCACTAGGATTATGTGAACTAATGTAAACTCAGTTTCCAACTTCTCTGTGTTGGTGTAATCGTAGGCTATTGCCTTGGGCTGCGAGAAATTGTGGGTTTGACTCTGAGGCAAAGCCCGTGGGTTTGACTCTGAGGCAAAGCCCATGGACTTTGTATGGCTGCATGTAATTGCCAAGTCCAATGGACTGTGTTGCCTATGAGTTTCCTTTGAATTGATAGGCCAGGTATTGTCTTTTGTTTGGCCATGTTGTGTGCGCAGTCGGTAGGATTATTTGAATTAATGTAGAATCAGTTTCCCACTTCTCTGTGTTGGTGTAGTGGTAGGCTCTTTGCTTCGGCTGCGAGAGGTTGTGGGTTCGACTCTAATGCAAGGCCCATGGACTTTGTATGTCTCCATGTAATTGTCTAGTCCAATGGACTGTGTTGCCTATGAGTTTCCATTGGTTTGATAGGCCAGGTACTGTCTTTTGCTTTTGTTTGGCCATGTTATGTGCGCAGTCACTAGGATTATGTGAATTAATGAAGAATTGGTTTTCCACTTCTCTGTGTTGGTGTATTAGTAGGCTCTTTCCTTGGGCTACGAGAGGGTGTGGGTTCGTTTCTGGGGCAAGGCCTATGGGCTTTGTATGGCTGCATGTAATTGCCTAGTCCAATGTACTGTGTTAGCTTTGAGTTTCCATTGGATTGATAGGCTAGGTGCTGTCTTTTGCTTTTGTTTTGCCATGTTGTGTGCGCAGTCACTAGGATTCTGTGAATTAATGTAGAGTTTGTTTCCAACTTCTCTGTGTTGGTTTAGTGGTAGGCTCTTTGCTTGTTCTCCAAGAGGTTGTGGGTTCGACTCTGAGGCAAGGCCCATTAACTTTGTATGGCTGCATATATTTGCTTAGTCTAATGGACTATGTTGCCTATGATTTCATTGGATTGATAGGCCAGATAATGTCTTTTGCATTTGTTTGGCCATGTTGTGTGCGCAGTCTCTAGGATTATGTGAATTAATGTAGAGTCATTTACCTACTTCTCTGTGTTGGTGTAGTGGTAGTCTTTTTGCTTAAGCTGCGAAAGGTTGTTGGTTCGACTTTGAGGCAAGGCCCATGGAGTTTGTATGGATGCATGTAATTGCCTATTTCAGTTGACTGTGTTACCTATGAGTTCCTATTGGATTGATAGGCCAGGTACTACCTTTTGCTTTTGTTTGGCCATGTTGTGTGCGCAGTCACTAGGATTATGTGAACTAATGTAAACTCAGTTTTCAACTTCTCTGTGTTGGTGTAGTGGTAGGCTCTTTTCTTGGGCTGCGAGAAAATGTGGGTTTGACTCTGAGGCAAAGCCCATAGACTTTGTATGGCTGCATGTAATTGCCTAGTCCAATATACTGTGTTTCCTATGAGTTTTCATTGGACTGATAGGCCAGGTATTGTCTTTTGTTTGGTTATGTTGTGTGCGAAGTCGGTAGGATTATGTGAATTAATGTAGAATCAGTTTCCCACTTCTCTGTGTTGGTGTAGTGGAAGGCGCTTTGCTTGGCTGCGAGAAGTTGTGGGTTTGACTCTGAGGCAAGGCCCATGGACTTTGTATGGCTGCATGTAATTGCATAGTTCAATGGACTGTGTTGCCTATGAGTTTCCATTGGCTTGATAGGCCAGGTATTGACTTTTGCTTCTGTTTGGCCATGTTGTGTGCGCAGTCACTAGGATTATGTGAATTAATGTAGATGCAGCTTCCTACTTCTTTGTGTTGGTGTGGTTGTAGGCTCTTTGCTTGTTCTGCCAGAGGTTGTGGGATACACTCTGAGGCAAGGCCCATGGACTTTTTATGGCTGCATGTAATTGCATAGTCCAATGGACTGTGTTACCTATGAGATTCCATTGGATTGATAGGCCAGGTGCCTTCTTTTGCTTTTGTTTGGCCATGTTTTGTGCGCAGTCACTAGGATTATGTGAATTAATGTTGAGTCAGTTTCCCACTTCTCTGTGTTGGTGTAGTGGTAGGCTCTTTGCTTGGGCTGGGAGAGGGTGTGAGTTCGACTCAAATGCAAGGCTCATGGACTTTGTATGGCTGCATGTAATTGCCTAGTCCAATGGACTGTGTTGCCTATGAGTTTCCATTGGATTGATAGGCCAGGTATTGACTTTTGCTTTCGTTTGGCCATGTTGTGTGCGCAGTCACTAGGTTTATGTGAATTAATGTAGAGTCAGGTTCACATTTCTCTGTGTTGGTGTAGTAGTAGGCTCTTTGCTTGAGCTGCGAGAGGTTGTGAGTTCGACTTTGAGGCAAGGCCCATGGACATTGTATGGCTGCATGTTATTGCCTAGTCCAATGGACTATGTTGCTTATGAGCTTCAATTGGATTGATAGGCCAGATACTGTCTTTTGCTTTTGTTTGGCCATGTTGTGTGCGCAGTCACTAGGATTATGTGAATTAATGTAGAGTCATTCACCTACTTCTCTGTGTTGGTTTAGTGGTAGGCTCTTTGCTTGTTCTCCAAGAGGTTGTGGGTTCAACTCTGAGGCAAGGCCCATGAACTTTGTATGGCTGCATGTATTTGCCTAGTCTAATGGACTGTGTTGCCTATGAGTTTCCATTGGATTGATAGGCCAGATAATGTCTTTTGCATTTGTTTGGCCATGTTGTGTGCACAGTCACTAGGATTATGTGAACTAATGTAAACTCTGTTACCAACTTCTCTGTGTTGGTGTAGTGGTAGGCTCTTTGCTTGGGCTGCGAGAAATTGTGGGTTTGACTCTGAGGCAAAGCCCATGAACTTTGTATGGCTGCATGTATTTGCCTAGTCCAATGGACTGTATTGTCTATGAGTTTCCCCTGGTTTGATAGGCCAGGTAATGTCTTTTGCTTTTGTTTGGCCATGTTGTGTGCGCAGTCACTAGGAATATGTGAATTAATGTAGACGCCGCTTCCTACTTTTTTGTGTTGGTGTAGTTGTAAGCTCTTTGCTTGTTCTGCCAGAGGTTGTGGGTTTGACTCTGAGGCAAGGCCCATGGACTTTGTATGGCTGCATGTAATTGCCTAGTCCTATGGACTATGTTGTCTATGAGTTTCCATTGGATTGATAGACCAGGGACTGTCTTTTGCTTTTGTTTGGCCATGTTGTGTGCGCAGTCACTAGGATTATGTGAATTTATGTTGAGTCAGTTTAGCTCTTCTCTGTGTTGGTGTAGTGGTAGGCTCTTTGCTTGGGCTGAGAGAGGTTGTGGGTTTGACTCTGAGACAAGGCCCATGGACTTTGTATGGCTGCATGTAATTGCCTAGTCCAATTGATTGCGTTGCCTATGAGTTTCCATTGGATTGATAGGCCAGGTACCGTCTTTTGCTTTTGTTTGGCCATGTTGTGTGCGCAGTCACTAGGATTATGTGAATTAATGTAGAATCAGTTTCCCACTTCTCTGTGTTGGTTTAGGGGTAGGCTCTTTGCTTAAGCTGCGAGAGGTTGTGGGTTCGACTCTGAGGCAAGGCCCATCGAGTTTGTATGGCTGCATATAATTGCGTAGTTCAATTGACTGTGTTGCCTATGAGTTCCCATTGGATTGATAGGCCAGGTACTGCCTTTTGCTTTTGTTTGGCCATGTTGTGTGTGCAGTCACTAGGATTATGTGAATTAATGTAGAGTCAGGTTCACATTTCTCTGTGTTGGTGTAGTGGTAGGCTCTTTGCTTGAGCTGCGAGAGGTTGTGAGTTCGACTTTGAGGCAAGGCCCATGGACGTTGTATGGTTGCATGTTATTGCCTAGTCCAATGGACTATGTTGCCTATGAGTTTTAATTGGAATGATAGGCCAGGTACTGTCTTTTGCTTTTGTTTGGCCATGTTGTGTGCGCAGTCACTAGGATTATGTGAATTAATGTAGAGTCAGTTTCACACTTCTCTGTGTTGCTGTAATGGTAGGCTTTTTTCTTGGGCTGCGAGAGGTTGTGAGTTCGACTCTGAGGCAACGCCCATGGACTTTGTATGGCTGCATGTAATTGCATAGTCCAATGGACTGTGTTACCTATGTGTTTCCATTGGATTGATAGGCCAGGTACTGTCTTTTGCTTTCGTTTGGCCATGTTGTGTGCGCAGTCACTAGGATTATGTGAATTTATGTTCAATTAGTTTTGCACTTCTCTGTGTTGGTGTAGTGGTAGGCTTTTTGCTTGAGCTGTTAGAGGTTGTGGGTTTGACTCTGAGGCAAGGCCCATGGACTTTGTATGGCTGCATGTAATTGCATAGTCCAATGGACTGTGTTGCCTATGAGTTTCCATTGGATTGATAGGCCAGATATGGACTTTTGCTTTCGTTTGGCCATGTTGTGTGCGCAGTCACTAGGATTATGTGAATTAATGTAGAGGCAGGTTCACATTTCTCTGTGTTGGTGTAGTGGTAGGCTCTTTGCTTGAGCTGCGAGAGGTTGTGAGTTCGACTTTGAGGCAAGGCCCATGGACTTTGTATGGCTGCATGTTATTGCCTAGTCCAATGGACTGTGTTGCCTATGAGTTTCCATTGGATTGATAAGCCAGGTACTGTCTTTTGCTTTTGTTTAGCCATGTTGTGTGCGCAGTCGGTAGGATTATGTGAATTAATGTAGAATCAGTTTCCCACTTCTCTGTATTGGTGTAGTGGTAGGCTCTTTGCCTGGCTGCGAGAGGTTGTGGGTTTGACTCTGAAGCAAGGCCCATGGACTTTGTATGTCTCCATGTAATTGTCTAGTCCAATGGACTGTGTTGCCTATGAGTTTCCATTGGATTGATAGGCCAGGTACTGTGTTTGGCCATGTTGTGTGCGCAGTCACTAGGATTATGTGAAGTAATGTAGAGTCAGTTTCCAACTTCTCTGTGTTGGTTTAGTGGTAGGCTCTTTGCTTGTTCTCCAAGAGGTTGTGGGTTCGACTCTGAGGCAAGGCCCATGAACTTTGTATGGCTGCATGTATTTGCCTAGTCTAATGGACTGTGTTGCCTATGAGTTTCCATTGGATTGATAGGCCAGATAATGTCTTTTGCATTTGTTTCGCAATGTTGTGTGCACAGTCACTAGGATTATGTGAACTAATGTAAACTCAGTTTCCATCTTGTCTGTGTTGGTGTAGTGGTAGGCTCTTTGCTTGGGCTGCGAGAAATTGTGTGTTTGACTCTGAGGCAAAGCCCATGGACTTTGTATGGCTGCATGTAATTGTTTAGTCCAATGGACTGTGTTGCCTATGAGTTTCCATTGGCTTGATAGGCCAGGTAATGTCTTTTGCTTTTGTTTGGCCATGTTGTGTGCGCAGTCTCTAGGAATATGTGAATTAATGTAGACGCACCTTCCTACTTTTTTGTGTTGGTGTAGTTGTAAGCTCTTTGCTTGTTCTGCCAGAGGTTGTGGGTTTGACTCTGAGGCAAGGCCCATGGACTTTGTATGGCTGCATGTAATTGCCTAGTCCAATGGACTATGTTGTATATGAGTTTCCATTGGATTGATAGGCCAGGGACTGTCTTTTGCTTTTGTTTGGCCATGTTGTGTGCGCAGTCACTCGGATTATGTGAATTTATGTTGAGTCAGTTTCGCTCTTCTCTGTGTTGGTGTAGTGGTAGGCTCTTTGCTTGGGCTACAAGAGGTTGTGGGTTCGACTCTGAGGCAAGGCCCATGGACTTTGTATGGCTGCATGTAATTGCCTAGTCCAATTGATTGCTTTGCCTATGAGTTTCTATTGGATTGATAGGCCAGGTACTGTCTTTTGCTTTTGTTTGGCCATGTTGTGTGCGCAGTCACTAGGATTATGTGAATTAATGTAGAATCAGTTTTTCACTTCTCTGTGTTGGTGTATTGGTAGGCTCTTTGCTTGGGCTACGAGAGGTTGTGGGTTCGACTCTGGGGCAAGGCCCATGGGCTTTGTATGGCTGCATTTAATTGCCTAGTCTAATGTACTGTGTTACCTTTGAGTTTCCATTGGATTGATAGGCCAGGTACTGTCTTTTGCTTTTGTTTGGCCATGTTGTGTGCGCAGTCACTAGGATTATGTGAATTAATGTAGAGTCGGTTTCCAACTTCTCTGTGTTGGTGTAGTGGTAGGCTCTTTGCTTGTTCTCCAAGAAGTTGTGGGTTCGACTCTGAGGCAAGGCCCATGAACTTTGTATGGCTGCATGTATTTGCCTAGTCTAATGGACTGTATTGCCTATGAGTTTCCATTGGATTGATAGGCCAGGTATTGTCTTTTGTTTGGCCATGTTGTGTGCGCAGTCGGTAGGATTATGTGAATTAATGTAGAATCAGTTTCCCACTTATCTGTGTTGGTGTAGTGGTAGGCTCTTTGCTTGGCTGCGAGAGGTTGTGGGTTTGACTCTGAGGCAAGGCCCATGGACTTTGTATGTCTTCATGTAATTGTCTAGTTCAATGGACTGTGTTGCCTATGAGTTTCCATTGGCTTGATAGGCCAGGTAATGTCTTTTGCTTTTGTTTGGCCATGTTGTGTGCACATTCACTAGGATTATGTGAATTAATGTAGACACAGCTTCCTACTTCTTTGTGTTGGTGTAGTTGTAGGCTCTTTGCTTGTTCTGCCAGAGGTTGTGGGTTTGACTCTGAGGCAAGGCCCATGGACTTTGTATGGCTGCATGTAATTGCCAAGTCCAATGGACTGTGTTGCCTATGAGTTTCCATTGGATTGATAGGCCAGGTATTGTCTTTTGCTTTTGTTTGGCCATGTTGTGTGCGCAGTCACTAGGATTATGTGAATTAATGTAGAATCCATTTCCCACTTCTCTGTGTTGGTGTAGTGGAAGCTGCTTTGCTTGGCTGCGAGAGGTTGTGGGTTTGACTCTGCGGCATGGCCCATGGACTTTGTACGGCTGCATGTAATCGCCTAGTTCAATGGACTGTGTTGCCTATGGGTTTCCATTGGCCTGATAGGCCAGGTAATGTCTTTTGCTTTTGTTTGGCCATGTTGTGTGCGCAGTCACTAGGATTATGTGAATTTATGTTGAGTCAGTTTCGCACTTCTCTGTGTTGGTGTAGTGGTAGGCTCTTTGCTTGGGCTGTGAGAGGTTGTGGGTTTGACTCTGAGGCAAAGCCCATGGACTTTGAATTGCTGCATGTAATTGCCTAGTCCAATGGATTGATAGGCCAGGTACTGTCTTTTGTTTTCGTTTGTCCATGTTTTGTGCGCAGTCACTAGGATTATGTGAATTAATGTAGAGACAGTTTCACACTTCTCTGTGTTGCTGAAGTGGTAGGCTTTTTTGTTGGGCTGCGAGAGGTTGTGAGTTCGACTCTGAGGCAAGGCCCATGGACTTTGTATGGCTGCATGTAATTGCATAGTCCAATGGACTGCGTTACCTATGAGTTTCCATTGGATTGATAGGCCAGGTGCTTTCTTTTGCTTTTGTTTGGCCATGTTGTGTGCGCAGTCACTAGGAATATGTGAATTAATGTAGAGTCAGTTTCACATTTCTTTTTGTTGGTGTAGTGGTAGGCTCTTTGCTTGAGCTGTGAGAGGTTGTGGGTTTGACTCTGAGGCAAGGCCATGGACTTTTTATGGCTGCATGTAATTGCCTAGTCCAATGGACTGTGTTGCCTATGAGTTTCCATTGGATTGATAGGCCAGGTATTGACTTTTGCTTTCGTTTAGCCATGTTGTGTGCGCAGTCACTAGGATTATGTGAATTAATGTAGAGTCAGTTTCAGACTTCTCTGTGTTGGTGTAGTGGTAGGCTCTTTGCTTGGGCTGCAAGAGGTTGTGGGTTCGACTCTAATGCAAGGCTTATGGACTTTGTATGGCTGCATGTAATTGCCTAGTCCAATAGACTTTGTTGCCTATGAGTTTCCATTGGATTGATAGGCCAGGTATTGACTTTTGCTTTCGTTTGGCCATGTTGTGTGCGCAGTCACTAGGATTATGTGAATTAATGTAGAGTCAGTTTCACATTTCTCTGTGTTGGTGTAGTGGTAGGCTCTTTGCTTGGACTGCGAGAGGTTGTGGGTTTGACTTTGAGGCAAGGCCCATGGACTTTTTATGGCTGCATGTAATTGCCTAGTCCAATGGACTGTGTTGCCTATGAGTTTCCATTGGATTGATAGGCCAGGTACTGTCTTTTGTTTTCGTTTGGCCATGTTGTGTGCGCACTCACTAGGATTATGTGAATTAATGTAGAGGCAGGTTCACATTTCTCTGTGTTGGTGTAGTGGTAGGCTCTTTGCTTGAGCTGCGAGAGGTTGTGAGTTCAACTATGAAGCAAGGCCCATAGACTGTGTATGGCTGCATGTTATTGCCTAGTCCAATGGACTGTGTTGCCTATGAGTTTCCATTGGATTGATAAGCCAGGTACTGTCTTTTGCTTTTGTTTAGCCATGTTGTGTGCGCAGTCGGTAGGATTATGTGAATTAATGTAGAATCAGTTTCCCACTTCTCTGTATTGGTGTAGTGGTAGGCTCTTTGCTTGGCTGCGAGAGGTTGTGGGTTTGACGCTGAGGCAAGGCCCATGGACTTTGTATGTCTCCATGTAATTGTCTAGTCCAATGGACTGTGTTGCCTATGAGTTTCCATTGGATTGATAGGCCAGGTACTGTCTTTTGCTTTTGTTTGGCCATGTTGTGTGCGCAGTCACTAGGATTATGTGAATTAATGTAGAGTCAGTTTCCAACTTCTCTGTGTTGGCTTAGTGGTAGGCTCTTTGCTTGTTCTCCAAGAGGTTGTGGGTTCGACTCTGAGGCAAGGCCCATGAACTTTGTATGGCTGCATGTATTTGCCTAGTCTAAAGGACTGTGTTGTCTATGAGTTTCCATTGGATTGATAGGCCAGATAATGTCTTTTGCATTTGTTTCGCCATGTTGTGTGCACAGTCACTAGGATTATGTGAACTAATGTAAACTCAGTTTCCAACTTGTCTGTGTTGGTGTAGTGGTAGGCTCATTTCTTGGGCTGCGAGCAATTGTGGGTTTGACTCTGAGGCAAAGCCCATGGACTTTGTATGGCTGCATGTAATTGTTTAGTCCAATGGACTGTGTTGCCTATGAGTTTCCATTGGCTTGATAGGCCAGGTAATGTCTTTTGCTTTTGTTTGGCCATGTTGTGTGCGCAGTCGCTAGGAATATGTGAATTAATGTAGACGCAGCTTCCTACTTTTTTGTGTTGGTGTAGTTGTAAGCTCTTTGCTTGTTCTGCCAGAGGTTGTGGGTTTGACTCTGAGGCAAGGCCCATGAACTTTGTATGGCTGCATGTATTTGCCTAGTCTAATGGACTGTGTTGCCTATGAGTTTCCATTGGATTGATAGGCCAGATAATGTCTTTTGCATTTGTTTCGCCATGTTGTGTGCACAGTCACTAGGATTATGTGAACTAATGTAAACTCTGTACCAACTTCTCTGTGTTGGTGTAGTGGTAGGCTCTTTGCTTGGGCTACAAGAGGTTGTGGGTTCGACTCTGAGGCAAGGCCCATGGACTTTGTATGGCTGCATGTAATTGCCTAGTCCAATTGATTGCTTTGCTTATGAGTTTCTATTGGATTTATAGGCCAGGTAATGTCTTTTGCTTTTGTTTGGCCATGTTGTGTGCGCAGTCGGTAGGATTATGTGAATTAATGTAGAATCAGTTTCCCACTTCTCTGTGTTGGTGTAGTGGTAGGCTCTTTGCTTGGCTGCGAGAGGTTGTGGGTTTGACTCTGAGGCAAGGCCCATGGACTTTGTATGTCTCCATGTAATTGTCTAGTCCAATGGACTGTGTTGCCTATGAGTTTCCATTGGATTGATGGGCCAGGTACTGTCTTTTGCTTTTGTTTGGCCATGTTGTGTGCGCAGTCACTAGGATTATGTGAATTAATGTAGAGTCAGGTTCACACTTTTCTGTGTTGCTGTAGTGGTAGGCTTTTTTCTTGGGCTGCGAGAGGATGTGAGTTCGACTCTGAGGCAAGGCCCATGGACTTTGTATGGCTGCATGTTATTGCCTAGTCCAATGGACTATGTTACCTATGAGTTTCAATTGGAATGATAGGCCAGGTACTGTCTTTTGCTTTTGTTTGGCCATGTTGTGTGCGCAGTCACTAGGATTATGTGAATTAATGTAGAATCCTTCTCCTACTTCTCTGTGTTGGTGTAGTGGTAGGCTCTTTGCTTGGGCTGCGAGCAGTTGTGGTTTGACTCTGAGGCAAAGCCCATGGACTTTGTATAGCTGCATGTAATTGCCTAGTCCAATGGACTATGTTGTCTATGAGTTTCCATTGGATTGATAGGCCAGGGACTGTCTATTGCTTTTGTTTGGCCATGTTGTGTGCGCAGTCACTAGGATTATGTGAATTTATGTTGAGTCAGTTTCGCACTTCTCTGTGTTGGTGTAGTGGTAGGCTCTTTGCTTGGTCTTTGAGAGGTAGTGGTTTTGACTCTGAGGCAAGGCCCATGGACTTTGTATGGCTGCATGTTATTGCCTAGTCCAAAGGATTGCGTTGCCTATGAGTTTCCATTGGATTAATAGGCCAGGTACTGTCTTTTGCTTTTGTTTGGCCATGTTGTGTGCGCAGTCACTAGGATTATGTGAATTAATGTAGAGTCATTCACCTAATTCTTTGTGTTGGTGTAGTGGTAGTCTCTTTGCTTAAGCTGCGAGAGGTTGTGGGTTCGACTCTGAGGCAAGGCCCATGGAGTTTGTATGGCTGCATGTAATCGCCTAGTTCAATTGACTGTGTTGCCTATGAGTTCCCATCGGATTGATAGGCCAGGTACTGTCTTTTGCTTTTGTTTGGCCATGTTGTGTGCGCAGTCACTAGGATTATGTGAATTAATGTAGACGCAGCTTCCTACTTCTTTGTGTTTTTGTAGTTGTAGGCTCTTTGCTTGTTCTGCCAGAGGTTGTGGGTTTGACTCTGAGGCAAGGCCCATGGACTTTGTATGGCTGCATGTAATTGCCTAGTCCAATGGACTATGTTGCCTATGAGTTTCCATTGGATTGATAGGCCAGGTACTGTCTTTTGCTTTTGTTTGGCCATGTTGTGTGCGCAGTCACTAGGATTATGTGAATTAATGTAGAAACGGTTTTCCACTTCTCTGTGTTGGTGTATTGGTAGGCTCTTTGCCTTGGCTATGAGAGGTTGTGGGTTTGACTCTGGGGCAAGGCCCATGGGCTTTGTATGGCTGCATGTAATTGCATAGTCCAATGTACTGTGTTACCTATGAGTTTCCGTTGGATTGATAGGCCACGTACTGTCTTTTGCTTTTGTTTGGCCATGTTGTGTGCGCAGTCACTAGGATTATGTTAATTAATGTAGAGTCGGTTTCCAACTTCTCTGAGTTGGTTTAGTGGTAGGCTCTTTGCTTGTTCTCCAAGAGGTTGTGGGTTCGACTCTGAGGCAATGCCCATGAACTTTACATGGCTGCATGTAAGTGCCTAGTCTAATGGACTGTGTTGCCTATGAGTTTCCATTGGATTGATAGGCCAGATAATGTCTTTTGCATTTGTTTGGCCATGTTGTGTGCGCAGTCACTAGGATTATGTGAATTAATGTAGAGTCATTCACCTACTTCTCTGTGTTGGTGTAGTGGTAGGCTCTTTGCCCTGGCTACGAGAGGTTGTGGGTTCGACTCTGGGGCAAGACCCATGGGCTTTGTATGGCTGCATGTAATTGCCTAGTCCAATGTACTGTGTTACCTATGAGTTTCCATTGGATTGATAGGCCAGGTACTGTCTTTTGCTTTTGTTTGGCCATGTTGTGTGCGCAGTCACTAGGATTATGTTAATTAATGTAGAGTCGGTTTCCAACTTCACTGAGTTGGTTTAGTGGTAGGCTCTTTGCTTGTTCTCCAAGAGGTTGTGGGTTCGACTCTGAGGCAAGGCCCATGAACTTTGTTTGGCTGCATGTAATTGCCTAGTCTAATGGACTGTGTTGCTTATGAGTTTCCATTTGATTGAATGGACAGGTACTGTCTTTTGTTTTCGTTTGGCCAAGTTGTGTGCGCAGTCACTAGGATTATGTGAATTAATGCTATTGGATTTTTCAAGTCAGTATTCACACAGCAGTTTCTGCTATTTCATGTATTCCCCTTACATAGTCACTGGTGTGCATACCTTATCTCCCCATAGTGATGTTTTTTTAGGTTTTTGCACCCAGTTCGGACTTAGAATGGTTTTCCAAACGTTATTCCTATTTGTTAGTATTTTTTCGTTTGTGAACCCTCCCCAACCACACCTATTGCCAATCCATATCATACGCATAAATAGCCTGGGTCTCAGCTTCCCATACACGGTAGATACAAGTAAAATATATCTTTTTAAAAGGTATCAACCACTGAGGACTTCGGTTCTTTTAAACAATTTTTCATACACGGTAGGTTTTTTAACTGCATGAGAGGACACACACAAGCTAGGGACCCCAACGTAGAGAAATACTTTGGCGTAGTGTTGGGGCTCTATTGCATTGATCAATTCAGTAGCTAAATTTCTCTTGATTCATATGTTCATGGCAGTAATGCAGATTCCATTTTTCACATATTCACTCTTGCATATAGCTATTGAATTTTTCAAGGCAGTATTCACACAGCAGTTTCTGCTATTTCATGTATTCCCCTTACATAGTCACTGGTGTGCATACCTTATCTCCCCATAGTGCCTGGGATCTGACCCAGACACTAGCAGTTTTGCACTCCTACCCAAAACTGGGCTCTTCACTGAACTCACTACCTCCACGGTTCAACTCTTAACTGAACTTCAACTAACTGACAGGTTTTCCCACCTCCAGGCTTGTGAACTCCTTGGTGGGTGGGGCCGACCGCCTGGCTCCGCCCCACCTGGTGTGGACATCAGCCCCTGGAGGGAGGCAACAACGGTTTTGTGTCTGACTAGTGTAACTATCCGGGAAAGGGGGTGTGTGTGTGTTATGTCTGTGACTAACTGGCTAGTCCAGGGCGTCACACTTGCACCCCCTTCTTGTGATGTGAAGGTGTGTAGTCAGTGCCTACGTGTAATTCCTGACACCACTCCTTTGGCTGACTTGGTGAGCTGTCACTGACTGGGTGGGGTGCAGTAATGGTGGATGCTGCTGCTGCTTGGATAGCATGTGTATCTACTGTGAACAGCTTATCAATGGTGGCAAATCGGGGCAGCTTAACCTCTTGCTCTCCGCAGTTCAACACTCTCACGCGCACTCTTCCCTTCCGTATTAATGAATAAAACTGTGATATAAATAGTATATAGATACCCCACAAATGCAGATAAAGGTAGGTTATGGGAAAAGGGAGAAGAGGGAAACAGGAAAATAGTGTAATAAAGTATACCTTCCAGGGGGGAGAGGAAATGGCAGCACAGCCAGTGGAGGTGAAGCAAGGGGAAGCCTGCAACTAAATTGTTGAGAGCATTATCACATGGTGACTGAGCCTGATTGTAACGGGAGCATAGAGGTGCCGATCCTGTCTTACCTGCGTTGGTGTAGAAGTGGGTTTCCAGTGGTGGAGTCAGCTGTGTGCAGTGGTGGCTGTGGGTTCTTTTATGTGCGACCGTAGTAATAGCTGCGCCCACTTCCTGTATGGGAGTGGAATGCAGTGAGGCTAATGGAACGCACGTCCACGTGCCGCGCCCCTGAAGGTAATACCGATCATTGAATACAAAAAAATTTCTCATACTACTGTATGGGGGTCCCTATATTTAATATGATATCCAAGCCACAGCATCCACCGTTACTTCACCACACCCATTCAGTGACAGCTCACCAAGTCAACCAGAGGAGTGGTGTAAGGAATTACACGTAGGCACTGACTCCACACCTTCACATCACAAGAAGCGGGTCCACAGGGTAGTGCAAGAATACGAGCAAGTCTTCAGCAAACATCCGCTAGACTTTGGGAGAATAAAAGGGGTCCATATTCATGGTTTAAGAACTTGGGTTCTAACGTGCCCAGAGTATGCTCCACTCTATGCTCCCTTTACAATCAGGCTCAGTCACCATGTGATAACGCTCTCAACTCTTTAGTTGCAGGCTTCCTTTTGCTTCACCTCCACTGGCTGTGCTGCCATTTCCTCTCACCCCCAGAAGGTATACTTTATTACACTATTTTCCTCTTTCCCTGTTCCCCCTTTTCCCATAACCTACCTTTATTTACAATTGTGGGGTATCTATATGATATTTACATCATAGTTTTATTCATTAGTGCGGAAGGGAAGAGTGCCCGTGAGAGTGTTAAACTGCGGAGAGCAGGAGGTTAAGCTGCCCGACTTGCCACCATTGATAAGCTGTTCACAGTAGATACACATGCTATCCAAGTAGCAGCATCCACTATTACTGCACCCCACCCAGTCAGTGACTGCTCACCAAGTCAGCCAGAGGAGTGGTGTAAGGAATTACACGTAGGCACTGACTCCACACCTTCACATCACAAGAAGCGGGTCCACAGGGTAGTGCAAGAATACGAGCGAGCAAGTCTTCAGCAAACATCCGCTAGATTTTGGGGGAATAAAAGGGGTCCAACACTACATCCCCACAGGTGCACACCCACCCATCAAAGAGAGCTATAAGCCAATACCACCTTCACATTACCAGTGTACCAAGGACATGTTGAGCAACATGAAGGCGGCTGGGGTTATCCGTGACAGTTGTAGCCTTTGGGCAGCTCCGTTGGTCCTGTTAAAGAAGAAGGACGGCACCACTCCCCCGTATTGAGGAATCGCTAGCTGCATTGAGAACTGCAAATTATTTTTCTACCCTTGATCTCACTAGTCACTATTGGCTAGTGTCCGTTGCTGAGGCAGACCGGGGGAAGACCGCCTTTGCCACCCCTATGGCGCTGGAGGTCGGCAGACTGTTGTTCAAAAGCAGTGTCTGACGAACAAATTTGCTTCATCCTGAGGAACTGGCCAGCCGGTACGGCCCGGATGGTGGAGGGGGTATGAGCAGAAGAAGCATGCAGCAGTGCGTTGACTGATGTTTCCTTCCTATGGACGTCGGTCTGAACAATTCGCTCAGAACCGAATGAAATTTTAATATCCAGGAAGTCAACGCAACTGCTGCTATGCTTATGCGTCAATCTGATGTTAAAGGTGTTGTTATTAAGTTCCTCCATAAATGTCTCGAGCTGCTCCACAGTGCCCTGCCAAAAAATCAAAATATCATCAATATACCTTAGCCAGCACTGCACATGGGCGCCAGCCCCTGCACCTCCGTCACCAAAAACCAACCAATCACAGTACCTCTGCCTTCTATCTAGGTGCCTTGAGTTATGTCCTGTAAACTGTCACAGCGACCCAGACACACATGTGTAGTAGGGGAATATCCCTGCTGAGATGCCAGTGCTAGAGCACTCGTTTGCTGTGGAGTTGAACGCTATGTGAGCAGTTCTTACCTTCAATGAGCAGAAGTCTCTTTTTTCAGATTTCAATATCTCTGTGGGTATCTGGCAGAAATATGGAATACTCTTTACTGCTAAGACCCTGTACACCACTCCCACTAAAGGGGGCTTTACACGCTGCGACATCGCTAATGCGGAGTCGTTGGGGTCACGGAATTTGTGACGCACATCCGGCCGCATTAGCGATGTTGCTGCGTGTGACACCGATGAGCGATTTTGCATCGTTGCAAAAACGTGCAAAATCGCTCATCGGTGACATGGGTCTCCATTCTCGATTATCGTTACTGCAGCAGTAACGATGTAGTTCGTCGCTCCTGCGGCAGCACACATCACTCCGTGTGACACCGCAGAAACGAGGAACCTCTCCTTACCTGCCTCCCAGCCGCTATGAGGAAGGAAGGAGGTGGGCGGGATGTTCCGGCCACTCATCTCCGCCCCTCCGCTGCTATTGGGCGGTCGCTCAGTGACGTCGCTGTGACGCCGCACGGACCGCCCCCTTAGAAAGGAGGCGGTTCGCCGGTCACAGCGACGTCGCCGGTCAGGTAAGTATGTGTGACGGGTCTGGTCGGTGTTGTGCGGCATGGGCAGCGATTTGCCCGTGTCGCGCAACAGATGGGGCGGGTACCCACACTAGCGATATCGGGACCGATATCGCAGTGTGTAAAGTAGCCTTTAGTCACATGACCAAGACTGTATCTGTGTCCCTACAACACACTTGAGACAAATGTGTGTGTGAGCCTGCATTGTGGGGTATATATAATATATTATAGAGCTGGGAAGGATCATTCTAAGCAGTGAGCTGTTCCAGTATTTGTAGGAAAATACCCAGTAGAAGCATCAAACACAGCACCAATACCTCCCATCAGTATCCCAC